>NC_044981.1:51189033-52389033 GCF_008728515.1 Papio anubis
TGCTGCACACTTGGTGAGTGCTGGGTCAGCCTGAACTTCTGATTGCAGGTCCAGAGCTTTTCCACTCCACCCCATAACCTGGCTCTCAGCTCCTGTCTGAAAAGTTATTTTATATTTTCCTATTCAATGTATATTAGCCAACTAAATGTTGGAAGGAGAGGGCAAGAGGAGAACATCTAATTCCTGAGTTCCTCCTGTGAGCAACTTTTCAGGGGCTTGCTTGGAAGAAAAAATTAATAAAAGTGTGCCTTTCTCTGATTTGACAACCTAAAAACCAGAGTGAGTTGAGGACTAGTATAACTGTATTTACATCAATTAAAAATGGGCTTGTTTTGAAAGGAATATAAGCTCTCATAATTCCAGGAGTAAATTAAAGGAGTTCCATCTCTGAGTTGGTCCCAATGATACTGTTTCTTATCAGAGAGAAGGGAGAATGAGATAAATCACGACTCCTCCCATTATGAGATTCATAAACGCAGTAGGTTGTTTAATCTCTGAGCCTCAATTTTCTCTCCTTAGAATCGAGTTAGTTATTTCTACTTTTGTGGATTGTTGAGAAAGTTAAATGAGATAAGGTACAAAAATTCATAGTAGGAACTCAGCAATGGGTGTTTGCTCTGGTCCCAGTGCTTGGAAGATGGGTGAGTCTCTGGACACATCGAGTAGCCCATGGATCCTCTTTCTTTGATCTATCTATCCATCAATTATTTTACCTATCAACAATCTATGTATATGTATCTATTTATAATCTCTGTCTACCCATCCATGTATGTATTGTTTTGTTCTATGTATTTATCTATCTGTAATCTGTCTCTTCAACATCTATTATCTATCTTGTATCCATTTCTCTGGTTCTCTATATTTTGTCCATTGAACTCTAGTAGGAATAAGATTTCATATGAATCCAGACTTATATGAAATCTGTCGTATGATGGCTCTCTGTTTCTCTCTCTCTCTCTTTGCTTTTTAGCTCCTGTACAGAGGTTAATGATATTCATTAATCAGTCCATGTGGATTAACAGGAAGTTTTCAGTGAATGTCCAAGCAGTGGGGCACATCAGTAACACGGCCTTGCTTAGTCCCATGGGGTCATGTAGTCCCATGGTTCTCAACCAGAGGGATTTGGCTCCTCTGCTCCAGAGGACATTGAGCAAGGTCTAGAGATATTTTGGGTTGTCACATCTGCAGGGAGGGAGAGAGGGCTACAAATCAGATAGGTAGAGGGCAGGGATGCCTAGAAACATCCCAAAGTGGGCAGGTCAGAGCTCCATACAAAGAATTACACCGTTCAAAAGGCAGCAACAGTCAGAGCCTCTTTCTTAACTATCCTCTAGATTGGTCAGGAGTTGGTAGGACTCCAGAAACAGAATATGACTTGTCGTCGAGCTAATTAGTGGCAAAGGCTCAACTAGAATCTAGTTCCCCTGACATTCAAACTAATTTCCTCTAATTATAGTAAACCTTAGTTTTAAATTTTCACAGCCAATATGGTATTACAGTGTCACAATTTACAGTTGTGTGTTGTCTACTTACATAGAGAAACAAATTTTTGCATACATTGCCACTTCTTCCAGCACTGATTATTCTCAGATTGTTTAAGTTACTATCATTTCTTTTTTTCTCCTCATGTCATTGTTTCCCATGCCATTAAACGCTGAGGCCCTGGTTTTCTAAATTCTTCATTTTTATACTTCTGTAAAGATGTATCCAACAGAAAAGAAAGAATTCTTGAACTGTCACCCAAACACACCAAGATGGCACGATATGAGTAAAAACAGACTTTTCCTTGTGCTAAGGACTCACATGAGCATATTTTTCTAGGAGGCTATAGAGGAGGGTCTGAGGCAATGTAGAGAGATTTATAAGATCAGTACTTACTTTGTTAAATGCTGTTACTGTCGTGGCCCAACAACTGAATTCCAGGTCCTAATGTATTTATAAGCTTGTTGTTCCTTTCAATAGCTCCCTCCCGCTGAAAGAAGGGTCAAGTTACAGAAAAGCAACTCCCACACATTTCATGGCCAAGGGGCCACCTACTGGATTCTAAGATGTGAGGCAAGTGATCTGCTTATCAGAAGAAACTGGTTAATATGTTCCATTTCAAGGTTGGCAATTAAAGTTTAAACAATACATTCCACCTAGATTTTGCTCTTTTTGCAAGTCAGCAGAAACTGGCTTTTTAAGACACTTGTTTTCATGAGTTCGATGCAAAGACTATGGCAACTGAAAAACCTCTATTGTGAGCATATCTGGGGGGTTTGTCTGTGAAGGGCAAGCTGATGCCACCCTTTACTTACTGGGTTGACAAATAAAATATAGGACATCCATGTCAATGTGAATTTCAGGCAAACAATCAATAATTTTTTAGTTATTGCTATTTCCAAACATGATATGAAACCTGATTATACTGAAATATTCTTTATTGCTTATCTGAAATTCACATTTAGGTGAGTGTCCTGTATTTTATCTGCCAAATCTGGGAACCTTATTTGCATGTGCTTTTCTCTTTACGCTACTCGAATTGCCCATAACGTAACAAATCTGAAAGTATCCATCACCTGGATTCATCAATTGCAAATAATCTTTCTTCATCTGTAACATGCAGGGCGTTATGTTGGCCCCCAAGAAAGATAGGCCCATATAGAAATCCCTAGACCCTGTGAACTTGATCTAATTTGGAAAAAGGCTCTTTGCAGATGTAATGAAGTAAAAGAATTTGAGATGAGATCGTCTTAGTATATCTGGAAAGGCCCCGAATCCATTGACAATTGTCCTCACCGCAGACAGAAGAAAAGACACGAGACACAGAGGGTGATGTGCTGGAAGAGAGAGGCAGAAATTAGAGTGATGTGGTCATGATCCATGAAAGTCAAGAAAGGCCAAGAGCCCCCAGAAGCTAGAAGACGCAGGAAAGGATTCCTGAAAATCACTTCTAATCCAAGCACGTTGGCACAATGACACACCAGAGAAAAATGATGTTGCATATAGTTACTTATGTGTAATTCACATATACTGTCTGTATCTTGGCAGCCCAGGCCTGAGTGGCACTGAGGGAACTGAGGGAAGGCTCATGCCTGGGGCCCCACGGAGCCTTGAGGAACAGAGTGAGGATGAGCCAGGAACACACGCCTGTAAGGGACAACAGGGTGGCCTGAGAGCAGAGAGTGGGTCTGTTTGCTCTTCAGTATTTCCTCACCTCCTAGAAAACTGAGGGATCCACAGCAGACAGAATGGTTGTTTGAAAATGCATAAGAAAAAGTGTTTTCATGAGAAATAAAATGTATGTCAAGGAAAAAAAGAAAATTTCATTTTGCCATTCCCCAGAATGGTAATTGTTTTCTTGTGCAGAATGTCAGAAGTGAATTTCTACACCTGACCTTTTTATAGGTCATTTGACAAATGTTACAGGACAATTCTTGAACAAGTCGAACAACTCACATAGTCTACATTTTACTTTTTTACTAAATTTTTAATTCCAAGAAAATTTATGGGGAGAATGGAAATCTGATTTCATATCAGATACTAATGAAAATAAATCGATTTTAACTAAATCTGGTCATGGATGTTTTACTATGTAATAGCATATAATTTTTAAAAAGTTTATTAACTTCACAATAGCCACCACCAACATTTAGATAAAGCAATTTATTGTTGCAAAATTTTAGAATATTCTTATTGCATGTTCTTGGCATCCATGCCTGTTTTATCAAACCTTGAAAATCTTCTTTGCTTCTTCTAAGCCTTTTGCATCTATGGGAAACTTCCTCAGGCTGCCAGGCTGCAAAAACTTCTTCACTGTGGGGAGTTTGCTGATTCTGATTTTCAGGCCCGCAATGCACAAAGCACAGCCTTAGAGTGAAGCCAAGGGCTGACACCACCATTAACACAACCCAGGGAATCTGAGTCCCTCCTACACAAAGACCGACTGAGTTCCCTCTATCAGCACCAGTATGGAGGCACAAATGGCCACTAAGTGAGAGATGAAGATAAGAGGAAGAACATGCAGCTCATTAGCATTTTCCCAAAAAATGTCTTTAAGACTTTATTCAGTTCAGTCTTCCTACCCTCTTTCTTACACTTGAATCTTGTATATTCATGGCTCTTGTAGAAGACAAGAAAGAACCATGTGCCTGTGAGATATCAGCACAGATCAGTCTCTAAGCAGAAGAAGTGAAGATATGGCAAAATTGAGTTAGAAATGGAAATAGAAAATGTGAAAGACAAACCATGGGGCCAGTTTTCCCATAGAGAGATATAGCATTGGGGGGCAGCGTGTTGGGAGAGCTGTGCCCAAGGAACACAATGATCTGGCAGCAGGAGCCAGAGCCCAAAGAAGGAACCAGATGGAAAGGGCCCTGCTCAGACACACTTGGTGTGGGAAGACAAGGGCATATTGGGATAAAGGGTATCACAGAGAACTCAGCAGCAAAAACCACAGTGAAATAGAGGGATGAGGAGAGATGCTGGGCTCTGGGTCCTTGGCATTATATAAAGTGAAATGTTCTTTTTGGGGTAGCATGCACATCAAATTTCCTTGGCATCACAAGGAGGCATTTCCATGCCTCAGAATCAGGACCTGGAAGCTCATTTTGGAGACATGGGAGGCCCTGAAGGCCTGGAGAAGGCTGGGATCAGAATGTGGCCAGTCCAAGGGCCCAGATACTAGATACCAAGGTGGGAGATGAGGAGCTGCTTCTTGAGGACTGGGAAATGGGTCACCTTCAGCAGAGGGAAGCTGGAGGTGAGGCTGGAGTCAAACTCTTCCACATGGTAGAGAAGTGCCAGCAGGTGAATATCAGCCCGGCACAGCTTGTTGCCAATGAGGTAGTCTTGTCCATGGCTCTTCAACACCTGAAGAATTGGAGGAATCAGGTCAGGAACACATGTACAGTGAGGCTGGGGCCTCTGCTTCTCCCTGAGTTTGTCCAGCCTGACTCTCCCTCTCCCACCTCTGCTTCCTTACTGGGCAGGTGCGAAGATCCAGATCTTTCTCCATGTTCCCTGATTCAGTGAGAGAGTAAGAAGTGTGGCTCTGCTCACTTCTTGGTTGGAGCCCAGGCTCCCATTTTCTCTTCTTATTCTACATCAGCTGTGGCATCCACAGCACCCAGCCAGCTTGCATCTTCCACATGGGCCAGGGTCTTATCCCCTCTTGCATCATGTTCTGTCTGCCCCAGGCCCTACAGCGTGCAGCCCTGGTGTCAGTGGCTTTACACTCTATCTCTCTGCAGTCTCTCTTGGACAGTGACTCCACCTTCATGACAGCACGCTTCTCCCAGGAGTAGACTCTTTCAGAATCCTCATTTCTCCTTATCTGCTCTCCTTATCTCCTGCTTCGGGATGTGAAATAAGCCTGGGTGAACTTTAATTCATCCTCTTTCTTGCAATGTTAGTTCTTACTGCTTTCCCTATGCTATAATCTGCATGCCACTGTGTCCCGGAGTGAACTGTGAAGATGTCTGCAACTTACTTTGAAATGCAAAAAAACAAAAAAAAATTGTTTGACTGGAGGCAAACAGGGGTATAGTGACTGACATGTGATACAGCAAAGATAAAATGTTAACTTTGCTATTTAGATCCTTGGTGCATGTAAGTTCATAAAACATTTCTTTGGACTACACTGGATGTATACATTTTTTAATAATAAAAATTTTGAGTGATATGTGATATTTATTAAAATATCTCAGCAGATTAACACCATAAATAATAAAAGGAGAAATCATATGGCACCATTGATTTAAGATAATATTTTGGCAAATATATTTTCAGACTATGTATACATACAAAAGTATGGATAATTACTCAGTACACAAAGAAAACAACTTCAATGCTATATTGTAATATACATTGTTCAAATGCACATGTCATGGGCTCTTTGGTAGAAGTGGTAGAATTCTTATTCACAGTCTGTTTTTATACCATGCCTTGAGAGTCAGGAGCTCCATTAACATCAGGGAAGGCTTTTGGACGTGAAGGTCAGTGCCCCACCAATTCCCAGGCACTATTTTTCTGTTGCCTTATGTTATGGACTGAATGTTTATGTTTCCCAAAAATTCACACCTTGAGATCCTGACTCCCATGTCTTTAGAAGAGATCCCTAAAAATATATATTCTTTCAAGCCATTAGTAGGTGGGGCTTTCAGGAGATGATCAAGTCATGGGGGTGGAGCTTTCATGAATGATATTAGTCCCCTTATAAAAGGGACTAGAGAACTCCCTTGGCATGTTTGCCATGTGAGGACACAGCCAGACATTGGATGTCTATGAATAAGGAACAGGCGCTCCCCAGTTGTGGAATCTGCTGGCACATCGATCTTGTACTTCCCAGCCTACAGAGCTGTGAGACAGAAACACCTGTTCTTTACCTAGTCTATGGTATTTTGTTACAGCAGCCAAATTGCTAAGAAACCCTCTAAACTCTTAGTGCCCTTATAGACTAAACAGCTTCTATCATGACCTTTGCAACAGTTAGTCAAATACACCAGCGTTTGGTCAATAACTGCCAACTTCCCTAATTTTTGCCTCTATTTTCAATTTATGACCAACCACAGAAAGCAAAATATGAATCTCCAACCAATCACATAGAAATCCATGCTTCTAGTTAGCCAGCTTACAGCATCCCTAGGCCAGCAACCTGCAATCAGGGCATAACTTTTTCTACCATAAATCTCTCAGACTTTCCTGCCTACCTCTGAATCTCTGACAAATGTGACTGATGGTGGCTGACTTCCTTTCTATAGCAAGCTCTGTATAAACACCCTTTGCTTATTCTCATTTGGATTGTCTTGGCTTCCACAGTTTTTCTGGAAGTTCCAACAAGGCATGGTCTATGTTACCCGTTGCCAAGGACCCCAGCCGTCAACCAGGTGCAGTATCCACAAAGGCTCCTCATGCCTTGTGGCAAGTCAGCACCTGGACTGAAATCTCTTCTCTTTGCAGTGAGCTCTTTGACTTTTTATTCTCAGGTTGGCCCTTGGTTTTGGTATTGGTTCTCATCTGCTTAGCCTCCTTTGTAGAATCAGGACTTTCTTTTGATTTCTTTTGTAGTCTTTCGTGTTACTGTTTTTTGTCATGCAATCTAAAGGTGTTGTCATAAAAGAAGCAGCATAAGAGCAGAGGCCCAGAAGCCTGTTTTTCAAGATAGCCTCACAGTACATTAAGTTTGAGGTTCTCACTGGACCTCTTTCCATTCGTACAAACTTTGCTATGGGTCACCCCTAAAACTGAATGAAGTTCTTCTCTCTTGATTTTTGGTTCTTGTTGTTTTACAAACTTGGCAGTAATCCAGACAGAAACATCACAGTTTCCACTTGGGGCAGAGTAGTGACTGTGACTTTAGGTTTACTTTATCCTTGTTAGGTGACAATCCATACTGCTCACTGAATAATTCTCTATTGTAGTTTTGAGGCTCAAATCATGTAGCCACTGAAAAGCTGAAGAAATGCCTAGGGCGAGATCAGGGGAAGTGGCATGGAGCTTCCATGCCTTCCCTGGACAGTCCACCCTCCAAGAAGTTCCATGTGTTCAGCTATCCAGAAGCTCCCAGGTACAGTTTCAAAGACAGGAAAATAATGGCTTGATGTTCCCCCTTTGATCAGGTCAAGCTTTGTTTCTTTTTCCTCAGGTGTATGTGATGAGTAATGTAGAAGCTTTTCACTCAAACCTGCCCTACCTTCTATATACATATCGACCCTGTAAGACGAAAATAACCAAACTGCTAAGTGCCTTCTGCCTTAGATTTTATGGTTTAAACACTTGAGACAATGGAGCATTAGGTGATAGCAAAGTAATTCAGCTCCATTGGGTGCCTTTCAAATGCCAGTCATTAGGCTATGATTTTTATAAATATATTTACATTAATTTCTCAGAACACTCTACTGTGGTAGATCTAGATCTAAAATGTTTGTTATACACATGACCAAATACAGGTACAAGAAACATCAGTGACCTGTCCAGTGTCACAGTCACGAGAAATTAGTGGAATCACTGCACATAACTACTGATGCTACAAATAAGGTTTGCTCACTCTGCTGTGGTTTGTTCTATACATAAGTTTAGCATGATTCATATGGCTGAAGACCTGCAATTTGACAGCCTCCCCAGCACAGCCATCTCGAACGTGTCCGTTTTCCTCTCTCCTCATACTACACTTTCCAGGCTCGTTTTTATGCCCAACACTAGAAGTTCTTAAAATAGAAAAAATTAAAATAAATAAATGAAAAACTAGGAAATAAGGTATGTCTAAAAACTATATTAGTTCAAGGAAATTTTTTTTTTTTTTTGAGACGGAGTCTCGCTCTGTAGCCCGGGCTGGAGTGCAGTGGCCGGATCTCAGCTCACTGCAAGCTCCGCCTCCCAGGTTTACGCCATTCTCCTGCCTCAGCCTCCCGAGTAGCTGGGACTACAGGCACCCGCCACCTCGCCCGGCTAGTTTTTTGTATTTTTTAGTAGAGACGGGGTTTCACGGTGTTCGCCAGGATGGTCTCGATCTCCTGACCTCGTGATCCGCCCGTCTCGGCCTCCCAAAGTGCTGGGATTACAGGCTTGAGCCACCGCGCCCGGCCTCAAGGAAATTTTAAAAAAAGAAATTCTCTCAATTATTTTCCATAAAACATTGTTCCATTACCTTCTCCACATGATGTTGGCCAATTCTAGTCATGACTGTGTTTCAAGACCTCACCTAATATTCCCATGGTAACATGAGAAAATTGTTTACATGGTAAAATTGGTAAACATGGTAAAATTATTCATATAAAGCCAGTGCATACTATAGGATATCTTCTTTCTTCTCATTTCAAACTATGTTTCCTACAAAACTTTTATTTGTTTGTTTGTTTGGTTGGTTTTTGTTTTTGTTTTTGTTTTTTGAGACAGAGTCTCGCTCTGTCACCAGGCTAGAGTGCAGTGGGGCGATCTCAGTTCATTGCAACCTCTGCTTCCTAGGTCCAAGTGATTCTCCTGCCTCAGCCTCCTGAGTAGCTAGGATTATAGGTGCACGCCACCACACCCGGCTAATTTTTGTATTTTTAGTAGAGACTGGGTTTTACCACGATGGCCAGGATGGTCTTGATCTCTTGACCTCATGACCCACGTGCCTCGACCTCCCAAAGTGCTGGGATTACAGGCATGAGCCACTGTGCCTTGCCCTGTATTTTATTTTTCTTTGAGACAGAGTCTTGCTCTGTCGCCCAGGCTGGAGTGCAGTGGTGCGATCTTGGCTCACTGCAACCTCTGCCTCCCAGATTCAAGCTATTCTCCTGCCTCAGCCTCCTGAGTAGCTGGGATTACAGACACCTGCCACTACACCCAGCTAATTTTGGTATTCTGAGGAGAGATGGGGTTTCCCATGTTGGCCAGGCTGGTCTTGAACTCCCGACCTCAGGTGATCTGCCTGCCTCGGCCTCCCAAAGTGCTGGGATTACAGGCGTGAGTCACCATACCTGGCAAATACTTTTAAAATAACGGCTTTATTGACATGTATTCACATATCATAATTGCCACCCCTTTATAGAATATTATTTAGTAATTTTTAGCACATTTACAGAATTCTGCAAATACCATCACTGTCTAATTCCAGAACATTTTTATCACCTGGGAAGGCAGTAGCACATGCTTTGGCAGCCATTCCCCATTGTCCCCTTTCTCCAGCCCCTGTCAACAACTGATTTCCTTTCTGGACTCAAATGGTCTGGATGGTTCATACAAAAGCATTCATGTCACATGTGGCCTTTGGTGTCTGGTTTCTTTTACAGCATATGTTTTCAAGGCTTACCAACATTGGAGCATGCATCAGTACTTCATCTCTTTTCATAGCCCAAGAATATTCCATTGTCTGCTACAGCACATCTTGTTCCTCCATTCTTCCATGGGTGGACATTTGGGATATTTGCACCTTTTGCATATGATGAATAATTCTCCTATGAACATTTCCATGCATGGATTAGTGAGGATGTGTTTTCCTTTCTCCTGGATGTAGACCTGGTAATGGAATTGCTAGGTCATTGGTAACTCTATATTGGACTTTCCAAGGAACTGCCAACAAGGGAGGAGACCCCTCCTCCCAGCTTTGCTGGTGCAAAATCAGTCTGGCTGCTTTGGTCTGTATCAAATGCTTCACTTTAGGTAAGTCTAGTATCTTGGGCACCAGCCTCTCTAACCTTAGTCAAGTTGACCAGTTCATATAATTGGCTGGAAACTTAGGTTCCTGGTCATTATTCTTGGAATTAGTGGAACCTGAGATTCAGCTCTTTTGCAGCCTTCCCTCCCAATTCCTTCATCTACAGACTCTCAAATGTTGTATGACTTGGCCTAAGCTGTTTGTTGGAGTCCAGCCTCTGAAGGCCTGAGCACCTGGAATCATGATTCCCCATCCTGCTAAGTTCACGGTTCATCAGTGTGTGGAAACCTCTATAAGGGTACTGGATCCATGAACTGCGTCCTCTTCTAGAATCACCCTGACCTGAACCCTCCCCATGTTCACTGTTTCCTCATCTCCATGGGACTCTGCAATACTGGACCCAGCATACTCGCCCAAGGCCCAGCCTGCTGCTAGTCATGATGCTCCTTCCACGGTCCCACCCACTCATGGAAGGACTTAAATCACTCCTGTGTTCTCTGCTGATGGAAGAACAGAAAATATACTATATGGGGCTCTCTCCTTTGTGTCTGTCTGATAGATGCTGTATTTGCTGGCAATGTAGTTGAGAATGGCTCTGGTCTGCACCAGCTTCATCCCGTCAATCTCAACCATTGGCACTTGTTGGAAAAACATACTCCTATCTTTACTAAATAGAAAAAAAAAACGCAGAGTGAAATTTCTAGGAATCCCACCCTTTCAGGATGAAAAAGTGTTGTGGAAATGACTAAATGTATAAAATGAAAAAAAAATATTGCCTAGCAACTGTTCAAATGAAATAGGAATTTGTTTTTAGCTTCTGGAAATACTTTTTCTTATCAAGCTTTCTTTTGCTTTTTATCCTGTTATTTCATTTATGTTTTTATTCCCCATCCAGCTACAAAATAGTTCCCTTGTATTGCCTGTGTTGATTTATCTTCATGATATCTTAGGAAGAAGTTGGGAGAGACTGCAACAGGGCCACCAACCAGATGCCATTTAACAGGGGAATTTCTCAAAGTAAGTCTCATGCTGTTGAAGATATTAAATACAGTTCTGAGAGAAGTTTCTACGTTGGCCCTTTGTGTGGTCTTCAATACCCCCATTAGACAGTGTGTGCAGGGCAGGCTCTGTGTTTCTTACCCCATGGCTGCTACCCTGGCTCATGTCCCTCCTCACCCTCTGACCGGGACTTCCAACCAATTCAACACTGTCTCGTTATCTAAGCATACAACATTGCAAAGATATCACCTTGTCAAACTTACAAGGGAAACACATTCAAAGTGGTCCTATTTCAACTCCTTTTATCTAAAGCATGTCCTTGCGTGTCTTTGGATGGGGTGGGCTGTATGCGATCCTGAGCTGATGACCACAGCTCACTCTTGGTGCCAAAAGCAGGAAAGCAAGAAAAGGGCATCCGCAGGGTGCTAGAGATGGTTCTCCAGCAAATACAAATAGAAGTCTAGCCCTTTTTAGCCTGGAAAGCATTGCCAGACCTACTCTAGGAGCCCATCCTTTCCATTTTACGATTTTCTCCCTCTCCATCATCACCAACTACACCACTATACACATAAGCATTCCCAGCTCTTCAAACCTCCCTGTGAACCTTCTACTAGATACCCTCCTCAGAGGCACATAGGGACTTGATCTTACTATTTCTTAACTTTTCCAAATCTTATGCAGATTCCAGAAATTTCTCTTCAATCTAGAAGCAGAAACAATAAATGGGCTCTTGTTAATTCATTCCATAGCACTGTAGACTTTTAACCTTGATGGCTTCTGTCTGGTACATAATTGGGAAAATATAAGATTTCTGAGCTTGGTAGAGCACACAGAGGAGGCTGGTGGTGGCCATTTTGAAATCCACACTAGATCATCAAGAAAAGGGCATGGATCACAGCACATAGTCGCTCAATCTTCTAGTTCACTTTACTTCCACCTTGATCACTCCCATGTCCCTGATTAGGTCATGATTTGAGAGGGGATGTCACTGGAGTTAAAGGATCATGCAGTTCTTCTAATTACGGTGTTGTCATATCTTAGGAAAGCATGTGTCTCTGAGTGAGATCAGACCACAGCCTTTGTGTCCCCAGCATGGGTATGCCATGGGCCAATGGCCACCAAAGATTCTGCCACCAAGGGCCCTCTGCTGTAATTTACATCAGCTCAGTTTGTAGGAGTCCTGCTAAGGGTGAAATAGGTCATAGCTGTTGCACAGTTATAACTCTTGCTATTACAATTTCTCCTCGTGGAGTATATGTGACACAATAGAATAGAATTCTCAGTTTTAGGAAGGAATTAAAGTCCCCACAGCAACATTATTATTTTTAATGAAAATCTCTGGCTTGCGACATGCCTGTGTGGGTTTAATATCACTATTGTCATGTCCTGGCTTCTTGACTTTGGACACATTATTGAATCTCTCTGTGTTTTAGTATCTAACCTATGAAGTGGGTATACTTATGGTACCTGTGTTATAGGTTGGTATGAAGATTAAATTACAAAGTCATGCAAAGCACTCAGAAAAGTAGCAAGTGTATAATAAGTGCTTATTAAATACACACTATTAAGATTCTGAGAGATGGCTGGTATTTCATATCATCATTAAAAAATTAAATCATTCTAATATTGATGAAAATATACTCTATTGTTGATCTAGATCCAGTGATTTAAACTTTGAAATAAATCACACCTTGTCTTGAGAGCAGTCACGTTGGCTGGAATGGCAGCCAGCAATAAGGCTGTCTCAATCTGATCAGCAGCTCTGTCTGAGTGGATGCAGGTATTTAATACAAATATGAAAACCAGTTATTGCATAACAATGCAGTTGACTTAACGGGCAGAATCTATAAAAATAAAAGTCAAAGTAGACACTTAACAAGATTTCCTGTATTTCACTGTTGATATGATCTGGTTCCAATCTTGACTCTGCCTCAAAATAGCTGTGTGATCTGGGAATCATCACTTAACATCTTTAAGCCTTAAACAGAATATTGTAATGTTTTCAAAATGCAAGATACAGGGCCTGACCCACATACATCAAGTAATAAACGGTAGTGGTGTTTGCAGTGGTTACTTACAGTTTAATGGAGTTCTTTATGGTGATAGGTCAGGAATTTGGGGGTTTCTAGCTTGCTCCATGGAACAGAGTTTGTTGTGGATCTATGATCACACAGGACCAGGATCTGGAGGTCATGAGGGGTGTGTGCCAGCAATTAATAAAGCGTCCAGTTCAGGAAAAATCTAAGGAACGGCAGATGGTCCTGCCAGGAGGGTGGCCGAGGTGGGGTGGGATTGGCAAGTGGCATGTGCTTGTGAGGCTGAGGACTGGGTTGTGATCATCAGCCTTAGGGCACTGAGACCCCAGAAGCCTGAGCAAGGGCTGCAGTCAGCCCTGCCCCCACCTTCAGTCAGGCTGGATGGAGATCAGGGAGCCTGGGTTCCTCCCAGCCTTGCCCCTCCCTTCCTCCTGCTGAACTCTTCCTACCCGGGCTCTGAACACATCCCAGAGCTGCAGAGCTGATGTCTGGGTGACAGTGAAACAGGGTATTCATTTGTACAAAGAAAACAACCTGGAATGATAGTGTTTGGATTTTGGGGCTTATTTCTTTATAGGATTGAGAAAGGGTGAGGCTTAAGTCCCAAGCCTTCGTGAAGCAATGGAGAAAGTGCCATCCCGAGGTTCAGGTCCACAACGGCACTGTGAGGCTAAAGGGGCGCCCTAGAAGTTCCCTTCTTCACAGGACGCCACCTCTCCTGAAACCCTCCTTTTCAGCTGCCACCTGAGGGACAAGATCTCCTGAGTTTGTCCATGACTTACCCCCGAGGAAAACTCTCAGGCAGTTACTGAGGGACTCTGGTCTGGACTGGGAAGTGTTTTTCTCAGTGACACATCTAGAGGGCAACGCTCAATGGAGTCCCACAGACACCTCTCAGCATTTCCTGCTCAAACCCTGGAAGGATGACCTGGTAACACTGGGAAATGCTTGGTAGTTCTCCTGGAAGCTCTTAATTGTAATCACTTGTTTATTGTCTCCATTCTTATAGATATGTAGGCTACTCGAGAGCAGGAACTGAGTCTGTCTTGTTCACTGTCTACCCTCAGAACCTCACACAGCACCTGGCACTTAGTAGGTGCACAATAAAATAATCATGGAATTAATATACTCAGTCTTTAACGGGTTATTTGTTATAATCCACTGTCTTCCACCTCTCATGTGTGGTACGCATTTTAACTTTACGTTCACTTTCTGATATACATTTTATCCCCTTATATAAATTTCTAACGTATACAATAACACAAAAGTATCACTACCTTCCTTGTATTCCTATCATAGAATCAGTAACTACCAATGTTAGTGAAAACAGTCAAACTGTTATCCCGGCCCGCGGGATCATCGAAGCAGGCCCTGGAGGAGGGAGTGGGAATTTGGGGAACAAGAGACACGAGAAATGGAGACAAGACAGTGCTCTGATCAAGTCTCGTTTAATGGCGGTAATGCAATGCCTTATATACACTTGGAGGGGAAGGGGTTGGGCCAGAGGCGGAGTTGATCTCATCGCGGAGGGTGTGGCTAGGTAGGTATTGGTTTCTCTGGTCGGAGGTCATGTTGAGCCTGCGCTGTCAGTTGGTAATTTTCCCGGGCGCAGGATGGTGCCTGCGCTACAAAGTAACAATTTTCGCAGCGCGGGGGAAAAACAGGTGAAGAAAAAACAGGAAGAGCGCCATCTTTTATGAGGTATTGATACAAAAGAGAAACAACAAATCTAGGGAGGAGGTAGAAGGTGGAAAGGAATAGAGCTCGGGCGTTTAATCATTAATTATTATTTGCTATGGCCGGGGCGCGCAGCTCTGGACAAACTGTAAAGTATTTGAAGATTTATTCTGAGCCAAATATGAGTGTCCAGTGCCTGTTGGGTCAGCCTGAACTCCTTCTGATTGCAGGTTCAGAGCTTTTCCACTCCACCCTGTAAGCTGGCTCTGCTTCTGTCTGAGAAATTGTTTCATATTTTCCCATTCAGACTCCATTAACAAACTAAATTTGGAAGGGAAGGGTGAGAGGGGGCCATCTGAATCTTGAGTTCCTTTCTGTTAGCAACTTTTCAGGAGCTTGATTGGAGAAAATAATAATAATAAACGTGTTTCTTTCTCTACTTTGATAACCTAAAAACTTGAGTGAGTTGAGGACTAGTATAACTGTATTTTCCTCAACTAGAAAATGGGCTTGTTTTGAAAGGAATACAAATGGTGAAATTCCAGTAGTAAATTAGAGTTAATTTACTCTTGGTCCCTGGGTGGTCCTAATTACTGTTTCTTGTCAGAGAGAAGGGAGACTGAGATAAATCACAACTTCTGCCATTATGAGGTTCATAGACTCAGTAGGCTCTCTAAATTCTGAGCTCAAGTTTCTCCTTTCAAAATAGGGAGAGTTATATCTATTTTTGAGGGCTGTTGAGAAAGTTAAATGAGATATTGTATAGAAAATTTATAATAGGAACTGAATAATGAGAGTGACCTCCTGCCCCACTTCTTGGGATGTGGATGAGTCTCTGGGAACACACTGGGTAGCACATGGATCTCCTCTCTCTCTTTTAACTCTTTCTCTCTTAACCCATCAAGCTCTGGTAAAAATAAGATTTTACGTATATCAAAAAGATTTCTTTTTGAATAAGGCATATAATGAGTCTCTTTTTTAAAAACTTCTGTAGAGAAGTTAATGATAGTCACTGATCCAGTCAACCTGGGTTAACAAAGTTTTCAGTGAAGGTTCAGGGAGGCCTGACCTGTCATTAACACAGCCTTGCTTAACTCCTAGACTGCAGCAGACCCTTGGTTCCCAGGTTGTTTTATAACCTGGAAAAAGAGATGTTTTATACCCCGGAAAAAGGCTGCCATGCCCTGCACCTGGTGGGCCTCTCTCCTCCGGCCAGGCCCAGCTCCCACCCACTCCCTGCTCTGAGCACTGTGAACTTATCCTGCTCCCAGGCCCACTTTGCATAAACTCCAGCGGTGTGAGAGCGAGCCCCACTGCTTCTCTCTCCAGCTATTCATAGCTCTTGGGCAGGGTCTCACTCTCAATACTAGATGAAAATGGTTGCTTCTCTACAGCATCCTGTTCCTTACCTGAAAATGCAGACATTTTGCTAATCTTTCTTCTATTACTTGTTTTCAGCATATTTTCTTCTTTTAAAAAGTTTCATTCAAACTGCCTAACATTCATTGAGCTGTTTCAGTGTCTCAAGCAATGATGACAGCTTATAGCAAAAAAAAAAAAAAAAAATTGGTTGGATTTGGTCTCTGCCCTAAAGTGGTTTAGATCTAGTCAGAATAACAGGCTTCTGGCCAACTGACAGAGCAGAATGTGCTTAGCAGTGATTTCCCCTTAAAGGATTCCTAGCATTTTCAACCCGGGAATCATGATTCTGTTAACCAAGCAAATCAGAGAAAGGGGAGAAGGCTGCCAGGCTGAGAAAACTGAGGACTCTTGCCCTTCTGCCCAGTTGGGCTCCATCTTTCCAGGGTAGCATCTCAATCTGCAGGTTCAGTAGATTATGTACCTCCCAAATGTCTGCCTTCCTACCTTTCAAATTAGTATCAATCCTCATTCTTGTACAAACATTGCCTTGCAACATGCATTTCTTGTAATTTCAGTATCTTCTCACATGGGTGTTGTATTAGTCCGTTCTCATGCTGCTATAGGGACCTACCTGAGACTGGTAATCAATAAAGAGAAGAGGTTTAATCAGCTCATTGTTCTGCAGGCTGTACAGGCTTCTGCTTCTGGGGAGGCTTCAGGAAAGTGACTATCATGGCGGAAGGTGAAGGAGAAACAAGCACATCTTCACATGGCTGACAGGAGAGAGACAATGGGGGGTGGCTGCTACATGCTTTCAAACAACCAGATCTTGTGAGAACGCTATCACAAGACAGCACTAGGGGAATGGTGCTAAACCATTGAAAACCACCCTCATTATACAATCAGCTCCCACCAGGCCCCACCTCCAACACTGGGGATCATAATTCAACATGAGATTTGGGTAGGGACATAGAGTTAAACAATATCATTCCACCCCGGCCCCTAACATTTCAAAACATAATCGTGCCCCAATAGTCTCCCAAAGTCTTAACTCATTTCAGCATTAACTCAAAAGTCTAAGTCCAAAGTCTCATCTGAGACTAGGTAAGTCCCTCCTGCCTATAAGCCTGTAAAATCAAGAACAAGTTAATTACTCGCAAGACACTATAGGAATACAGGCATTGGGTAAACTCTCTCCTTTCAAAAGGG
Source organism: Papio anubis (assembly GCF_008728515.1). Classification (NCBI taxonomy): domain Eukaryota; kingdom Metazoa; phylum Chordata; class Mammalia; order Primates; family Cercopithecidae; genus Papio; species Papio anubis. The sequence continues at coordinate 51,206,434 of NC_044981.1, forward strand.
AGAAGTCAGTCAAAACAAAAGGGCTGCTGGCCTCATGCAAGTCCGAAACCCAGCAGGGAAGTCATTACATCTTAAAGCTTCACAATAATCCTCTTCAACTTGTTTGACTCTGTCTCACATCCAGGCTCCCTAGGCCTTGGGCAGCTCTGCACCGGTGGCTCTGCAGGGTACATTTCCCAGGCTGCTTTCCCTGGCTGGTGTTGAGTACCTGCAGCTTTTCCAGATGCATTGTGCAGGCTGTTGATGGATCTACCATTCTGGGGTCTGGGGTACAATGGCCCTCTTCTCATAGATCCACTAGGCAGTGCTGCAATGGAGCCTCTGTGAGGGGGCTTCAACTTTTCCCTTCCCCACTGCCCTAGTAGAAGTTCTACACAAGGGCTCCACTCCTGCAGCAGGCATCTGCCTGGTCATCCAGGTGTTTTCTTAAATCCTTGAAATCTAGGCAAAGGCTCCCAAGCCTCAACTCTTGCTCTCTGTGCACATGTAGGCTTAACACACATGGAAGCTGCCAAGGCTTCTTACAGCTTGCATCCTCTGGAGCAGTGGCCTGAGACGTATCTGGGGCTCTTTATAATCATGGTTGGAGCTGGAGCAGCTAGGACACAGGATGCCATGTCTCAAGGCTGCACAGAGCAGCAGGGCACTGGATTTGGCTCACGAAACCATTTTCCTCTCCTAGGCCTCTAGGCTGTGATGGGAGGGGCTGTCACAAAGCCCTGGACATGCCCTGGAGACATTTTCCCCATTGTCTTTGCTTTTAACATTTGGCTACTTTTGCAAATTTCCAAACTTTTGCAAAAGGAGCAGTATGTTAATAACTAAGAGTTTTGCAAATTTCTGCTGCTGTCTTGATTTCATCCCCTGAAAATGGGATTTTCTTTTCTACCACATGATCAGGCTGCAAATTTTCCAAACTTTTATGCTCTGCTTCCCTTTTAATATAAGATTCAATTTCAGATTGATTCATTCAGACTCAATGACAGATTTCAGATCATGTTTTTGTGAACACATATGAACATATGTTGTTAGAAACAGCCAGGCTAAATGTTGAATGCTTTGCAGCTTAGAAATGTCTTCTACCAGATACCCTAAATCATCTCTCAAGTTCAAAGTCTCACAGATCTCTAGAGTAGAGGCACAAAGCCACCAGTCTCTTTTCTAAGGCATCGCAAGAGCGACTTTCACTCCCATTCCCAAAAAGTTTCTCATCTCCATCTGAGAACTCAGCCTGGACTTCACTGTCCATCTCACTATCGGCATTTTGGTCACAACCATTCAACAAGTTTCTAGGAAGTTCCAAATTTACCCTCATTTTCCTGCCTTCTTCTGAGCCCTCCAAACTGTACCAGCCTCTGCCTCTTATCCAATTTTAAGGCTGCTTCCACATTTTCAGGTATCTTCATAGCAATGTCCCACTTTTCTGGTACAAATTTCTTGTATCAGTCCATTCTCACACTGCTATAAAGACATACCTGAAACTGGGTAATTGATAAAGCAGGGAGGTTTAATCAGCTCACAGTTCTGCAGGCTGTACAGGCTTCTGCTTCTGGGGAGGTCTTAGGAAACTTACAATCATGGTGGAAAGTGAAGGAGAAGCAAGCACACGACTGGCAGGAGAGAGAGAGCGAATGGGAAGGTTCACTTTCAAACAACCAGATCTCATGAGAACTCTATCAGGAGACAGCACAAGAGGGATGCTACTAAACCATTAGATAATACCCCATGGTCGAATGACCTCCCACCAAGTCCCACCTCCAACACTGGGGATGACAATTCAACATGAGATTTGGGTGGGGACACAGAGCCAAACTATATCAAGTGTCATATTTTTTCTTCCTGTGTCTTATTTTATAGCCTAGACAGGTCTCACATCCAGATCCAAAAGGAGGACATCACTGAAGCTCCTAATCTTTCCTTTATATTTTTCCTCAATATTAAACGTTTATTCCAGGACATTGTTGACTTATATTCTAATGGCACCATACACATTAGCTGTATTCCTTTAGATGCACTTTAAAAACTAGTTATAAAGGCTGGGTATGGTCACTCACACCTGTAATCCCAGCACTTTGGGAGACAGCGGTGGGAGGATCACTTGAGCCAGGAGCTTGAGTGCAGCCTGAGCAACATAGAGAGACCATGTCTCTACAAAAATAACAAATTAGTCAGGTGCAACGGTGTGCACCTGTGAGCCCCGCTACCCAGTAGACTGAGCTGGGAGGACTGATTGAACCCAGGAGGTTGTGATTGCAGCGAGCCATGATTGTGCCACTGCCCTCCATCCTGGGCCATGGAGCAAGACCCTGTCTCTAAAACAAAGCAAAACAAAGCTAGTTATATGCTGCAGTAATTATTTAGTTATTCTATCAGGAATTCTGAATATTAACACTTGAGAAGTCATGTAGTCTACAGATACCAAACCAGAAAATATTTTCTCCCATACCCCAGAGGACATTCAGCAATATCTGGAGTGATTTTTGCTTGTCACATCAGGACAGAAGGTGCTGGGTAGTGCTTCAACATAGGTAGGTGGAGGCCAGTGATGCCTTGGAACATCCTATCATGAACAGGACAGCTCCTGCACCCAAAGAATTACCCAGCTCAAGGCGTGCCAAGGGTAAGATGAGAGACTTTTCCTTAGCCATTTCCAAGGTTGGCTGTGAGTTGGTTAAACCCTAGATAGAGAATGTGACTTGTCATCTAGCTAATTAATGGGAAAGACTGAATCAGATTCTAGTTTTCCTGACATTCAGAAATCGATTTATTCCTATTATAAATTAACCTTAATTTTGAATTTTCACAGCTATAAAGTATTATAGTTACTTATGTACACATTGTGTCCCCACTAAATTGTGAGGTTCCCAAAGAGCAGAGAGGTCTCACAGTATGTTTTAGCACAGTGTTTTGCACATGATAGTATTACAATATCACTGGTACTTGGATAGATCACATAGCAATGCTAGACATTTTAGCGGTCACAGAGATTTCTATAATTTCATCTTTTGAACTTTCTTGATGAGAAAATCAAATGATATGGAAAAAATTAAATAGAAAAATTAAATAATAGATTCAAGATAATGGATCAACCAATCCTGATTATCAGACTCAATTTTCTACAATTCAACAGAATTAATAAAGATATGGGTGTGGCTCACTGAGTAGACCCAGAAGGACTAAGGAATAAGGAATTTGGAAAGAGCAAGGCTATCAGGCAAGTGTTTAATTAGGCAAAGGACAAGGATTAACAGGTAATTGTTGAATCGGGAATGTGAAAATTCACAAGAAGGGCATTATTGTTTTTAATTTTGTTAGTCCTTAATCTAAGTCATCTTGCTTTATAGAACTAAAAGTTCTAAAGACTTAGATTCACCTGTAAGTTCTAGATAATTGCTCTCAAAAGATTCTGCCTGCCTTTTGGAGCATAACAACCTTAAAGAAATATTGAAAAGCCAATGGCATCAACACTTGACAACAAATCACAAAGCACTTCCCGAAGGAAGCATTAATGTGTGATATCTACCATCAAGTTGTAAATTAGAATTCTGTTTGGCAGGTGTTGGTGGCTCTTTTCTCAGCTGGAGATGGAGGTTTGGAGAAGCAACTGCAGACATGGAACTGTCCAGTTGTATGCCGCTTTTACCAGTCACTGGGAATTCCCAACTCTGTAATCTTGCCAAATGTAAGTTCACAATAATTGTGTGTTGATTACTTGTCTAGAGAATGTTACTTTAGCATAAACACCTACCTTTCCTCTGGTGATGATCATATTCTCAGATTACCTACAATGACATCATCACTGTTTTTTCCCCTCATGGCATTAATTTTTCTACTATCATTAAATTCTCGTAGTGTAGTTTTCTAAATTCTTCATTTTTGCATTTCTTTAACGATTGTGAGAGTTGTCAGAGTCAAAAGGAGTCAAAATGTTAGGAAAACTCTGACAAACAGAACTGAAAAAGGCCATAAAGAGAATGTTCTTACTCTTTTGTATCTGATAACAAAACAAACTAGGAAAAACACAACCTTGAACGAAGGCCATTGCAATCTTATAAAAGAATACTTCTGTTAGGACACTTGCCCATCAACTGCCTGTTTAAACTTGGCCTGGCATTACCCTTCTTATTGATATTTGTAGTGAATGATAAGTATTTCAAAATGTTTATTTAATCCTCATTTTTTTTCCTAGAAAAATATTTGTCTTTCTCAACTTCCCTGAATACATGCATAGTTTACTATGATAAACATATACCCATTGCAACGCTTAATTCTCAAATAAATATCTTTTATTTGAAAGGCTCTCTGTTCATTATTTAAGTTGAAACAATGTATCCAAAAGCAGATGAATGCAGAACTTTTAAACTGTCATCCAAGCACACAGAGAAGGCATTAATATTAGTATAAAACAGATTTTTCTTGTGCCAAGGACACATTTCAAAGTATCTTTTTGTTGACCTAGACGGGAGGACATGAGGTAATATAGGGAGATTTCTAAGATCTAAGATTGGTATTTTCTTTGTTAAAGGCTGTCACCCTTGTGGCTCAACAACTTACTCTGAGGTCCTAATGTGGTTTATAAATTACATGTTCATTTCAATAGCTCCCTCCCACTGAAAGGAATAGAGTCAAGTAAGAAATAGCCACTCCCACACATTTCAGGGCCGCAGGACTGCCTACTAGATTCTGAGAAAAATGGCAAATCATCCTCTTATCACAAGGCAAATGGTTAATATGTTCCTTTTCAAGGTTGGTAATAAAAGTCTAACCAAAAATTTCAGCAGGTTTTGCTCTCTTTACAGTAAGTCAGTAGAAATTGGCTTTTTGACGATACTCACTTTTAATGACTTGAATGTAAGGACTAAGGCAGATGAGAAATCTCTGCTGGGAGCATAGCTGGGAGGGTACGTCTGTGAAGGGCAGGCTGATGGCCCTCTGGAAGGCTTCTCTTACTGGGTTGCCACATAAAATACTGGGCACCCAAGTAACTATGAATTCCAGGCAAAGGATCAGTCATGTTTTTAGTATAAGTGTGCCCCAAATGCTGTAGGAAACATGTTTATACTAAAAAAGTATTGATTGTTTATCTAAAAATTCACATCTATTTGGGTGTCCTGTATCTTATCCACCAAATCTGGCCTATTTTTATGTTCTTTTCCTCATGCTCAAATCACCCTTCCTGGCCTCTGGGCCTTGCACATGGTGTTTGTCCTGGACTGAATACTCTACTTTCAGCTCCTACTGTGTTTTCTCTATTGTGTCTTTCCCTACATTTAATTTGACAAGATGTATTCAATATCCGATTTCCCCTTAGACCTTGAGCTCCTGAGGGCAGAGCCTTCTTCTTATTTGAGTCCTGTCCTTATTGTCTGGGACAAAGCCTGGACATTGTAGGAGCTCCTAAAATAAGATAGTTTTAAAATTTACATGGAAAATTCTAGCAAATACGAAAGTAGAGGGAATAATATAACAAGCTTGAAGGTACCCATGACCTGGATTCATCAGTTTCCAGCAACATTTCTTCATCTCTACCAGGTAGTGGATTACGTTATGTTGGCTCCCAAGAAAGAGAGGCCCATGTCCAAATCCTTGGGTCCTGTAAATGTGACCTTATTCGGAAAAAGGCTCTTTGCAGATGAAGTTAAGGAACCTGAGATGAGATCATCCTGGAATATCCAGACAGGCCCTGAATCCAATGACAAGTGTCCCTGCAACACAGAGAACAGAAGACAGACACGCAGAGTGGGTGAGAGGTGCTGGAAGCCCCAGGCAGAGTGCAGGATGTGGCCAATGCATCCGTGAAAGTCCAGAAATGCCAAGAGCCCCCAGAAGCTGTAGGAGGCAGGGAAGGATTGTTCCCTAGAGCTTCCAGGGGAATGTGGCCTTCACACCCTGACTTCAGACTTCTGGCCTTCAGAATTGTAAGAAAATGCATTTCTGTTGTTTCAAGCCACCCAGTTTGTAGGAATCTGTGACAGGAGCCAGAAGAAAATGATGCAAACTCCCACATACTCCCTCCACTACCATGGGATTCTTTCTAGCGAATCCCAGACAGCATATCATTTCATCTGTAAATACTAGTATTCATCTCTAGAAAGGAAGAACTTCTCTTCTAAACACAATTACACTGTGATTATGTTGCATATGATTTTATCATATTAAAATTCTATAATTCCCTAATTTCATCAAAGCTTCAGCATTCTAGTTCATGTAAGTGTCCCATAAAAATTTCTTAGCAGTTTATTTTGGTCAGCATCCAAGCAAGATCTCAACAAAACATTTGAGGGATATGAGCCAATTTTTTTTTTTTTTTTTTTAGAAATTATGAATGAATAGAGACAGGTAGAGTATGTGGGGGTTTGTGTGTTCTCAAAGCCCAGTCTCAGATACTCGGGTTCTGGGGGTGCATAGAGCTGTGCATGGGTCTGTGCAGACGTCACTGTCTGTTGGTGAAGAAGTACTGGGGACCCAGCAGGCCAAGCCCCACACCATGAGCTCACGGTACAGGGGAGCAGACACAGTGGCCCTCAGGTGTTACTAGAGGCTCCCTGGGGCTCTGTGGAAGGCAGAGGACAGCCCAGCACTCCTGGGAAGCAATGAGGTAGTGTTAAGTGTGTCCACTGGGAAGAAGCTTGCCAGGCAGGGCTAGCAGATGCACCCAGGCAGGAAGGCAAGAGGCCCCACCATGCTCAGAGGGTTGATTGGGCTGGAGATCAAGGAGTGAAGACGGGTGTGAGGATGCATTCTATATGCAGTCAGGACTCACTGAAGAATTCTGTGATTTTTTTTTCTGATTTGCATTTTAGAACAACTACTCTGATTGTAAATGGAGAAGAGACTAGAGCAAAGTGAAGCTGCAGGTAGAAAGCCTGTGTGTCTGTCTGCTCCCTCAACCACGTCTGCCAACTGTGGGGAAGCTCACTCTAACAGGAGGAGAGCTCTAATTGCAGAAGTCCAGGTGTCCTGAGAGAGATTCACATTATAAGCCCAGTATGTGGGCGGAGCTAGAAAGCACTCCTAATCTAAGCATTCTGGCACAGTGCCACACCAGGGAAAAATGATTTTGCATATACTTATTTGTACGTAATTCACACATACCATCTGTATTTTGGCAGCCCAGGCCTGAGTGGCACTGAGGGAACTAAAAGAAGGCTCATGCCTGGGACCCCACAGAGCCTTAAGGAGCAGAGTGAGGATGAGTCAGGAGCACATAACACTGTAAGGGACAACAGGGTGGCCTGAGAGCAGAGGGTGGGTCTGTTTGCTCTTCAATATTTCCTCACCTCCTAGAAAACTGAGGAATCCGGAGCAGACAGAATCATTGTTTTACAAATGCATAAGAAAGAATGCTTTCATCAGAAACAAAATGACTGTCCAGGAAAAGAAGAAAATGGCTTTATGCCATTACCCAGAATGGTAACTCTTCTCTTGTGCGTACCTGAAAATGTCGGAAGGGCATTTCTACGTTGACATTTTAATAGATTGTATGAGAAATTGTTTGTTATAGGACAATTCTTGGAAAAGTCAAACAAACCACATTATCTATAGTTTCCTTTTTTACTGAATTTTTAATTCCAAGGAAGTGGTAGGTTAGGAGGAGATTGGAAATCTGAATTCACATCAGATCCTAATGAAAGCAAATCAATTTTAACTAAGTGGACGAATAGGAGCTGTATTATTTAATCGGCATGTAATTGGAAAGAGTTCATTAGCTTCACAATAGGCACAATCAACACTTAGGTAAAGCAGTTTATTGTTGCAAACTTTAGAATACTGGTCTTGCAAGTTCTTGGCCTCCATGGCTGCTTTACTAAAACCTGAAAATCTTCCTTGCTTCTTCTAAAGATTTTGCATCCATGGGAGGCTTCCTGGGGCTGCCAGGCTGCAGAAACTTCTTCACCGTGGGCAGGTTGCTGATTCTGGTTTTCAGGGCCTGTAATTCATAAAGGACAGCCTCAGAGTGAAGCCAAGGCCTGCCACCACCATTAATACCACCCAGGGAATCTGACCCCTCCTGCCGAAAATCAAGCGAGTCCCCTCCATCAGCACCAGCATGGAGGCAGAAACAGACACCCAGTGAGAAATGAAGATCAGAAGAAGAACATGTAGCTCACTTTATTTTCCCCAAAGACGTCTTTAAGTTTTAATCAGTTCAGTCATCCCTATATTTCTCCTTACGTATTAATCCTGTAGATTAGTGGCTCTCATATAAGACAAGAAAAAATAATATGCCTGTGAGATATCAACACAGATCAGTCTCTAAGCAGAAGTAAAAATATGGGGAAATTAGTTGGGAAAGGGAATAGCTATAGAAAATATAAAGACAAACCATGGGACCACCTTTTCTCAGTGAGCGATACAGTGTGGGGGGCAGAGTGCTGGAGAGCTGTGCAGAGAGGAACACAATGTCTGACAGCAGGAGCTGGAGCCCAGGGAGGAAACCAGATGGAAAGGGTCTGCTCAGAGCGACTCAGTGAGGGAAGACAAGTGCACGTGTGGGATAAAGGATATCACAGAGAATTCAGAAACAGAAACCACATTGAAACAGAGGAATGGGGAGGATGCTGGGCCCTGGGTTCTTTCCAGAATAAAAGGCAAAATACTCTCTGTGGGGTAGCATGCACCACAAATTTCCTTTCCATAACAAAAGTGTTTTCATTCCTCAAAACTGGAGTCTCGGAAACTCATTTTGGAGACCTTGGGGCACTCAAGGCCTGGAGAAGGCTGACGTCAAAACTTGGACAGTCCCAGGGCCCAGATACAAGATCCCAAGATGGGAGATGTGGGGTTGCCTCTCTGGGCTGCGAAATGGGTCTGTCCAGCAGAGAGCTGGAGATAAGGGCTGGAGTCAAGCTCTTCCACGTATTGAAGTTCCACCGGGTGGACTCAGCCCATCCAACATTTGCCAACAAGGTAGTCTTGTCCATGACTCTTTAAGACCTGGAGAATTGGAGGAATCAGATCAGGAACACATGCCCACCCAGACTGGGACCCCTGCTTCTTTCAGAGCCTCTCCACCCTGACTTTCCCCACCTCTGTTGCCTTACTGCATGGGTGCAGAAATCCAGAGCTTTCTCCACATTATCTGAATGAATGAGAGAGTAAGAAGTGTGACTCTACTCACTCCTCCGTTGGAGCTCAGGCTCCCATTTTCTCTTCTCATTCCACATCGTTGTGGCATCTACACCACCCACCCAGCTTGCTTCTTCCACATAGGCCAGGGGCATAGCACCCGCCACCACATGTTATGTCTGCCCCAGGCTCTACAGCGTGGAGCCCTCACATTCAGGACGTGGCTCTACATTCTGCTCTCTCCCTCTCCAATCTCCCTTGGGCAGAGACTCCACCTTCATGACAACACTCTTCTCCCAGAAGGAGGCTATTTCAGAGTCCTCATTTCTCCTTGTCTGCTCTCCTCATTCCCTGCTCTGTCTCCCTGAGATCTGTAGTAAACCTGGGTGAACCTGAATTCATCATCTTTCTTACAGCATTGACTCTCACTCCTGACTGGCACTATGTTATAATCTGCAAGCTGAAGCGTTTACAGGTGAACTGCACTGATGTCTACAACTTACTATATAATGCATTTTACAAAATCTTCCTCTGCATCCCACAATCACTCCCCTTTTAAAAAATACCCATCTCTGAAACACTACAGTATTCTCTGGTTGGGCAATCGGTCTCCTGTCTTCCTGCATATGGTGCCAGAATGCTTTCTGATGGATCACTTTCATCATGTTCGTCTTCAATCAAAGTCCATGGGGTTCCATAGACTCAACAGCAATCTCTAGTGTGGTCCAGAGCCTTCCACAGCCCACGTTCTACTTATGAACACAAGATTTTGTTGAACAGGTAATTCCATGTTGGGGTTCAGTAAATTAAAAGTTTACTGGAAAATTATAGTGTGGGTATCGTGATAAAATTGTTTCTCCAAGCCTATTTTCATAAAATGCCTTGAGAGTCAGAGTCCTGCGTTGGTGTTCAGGATGTCTCACTGAAAGTGAAGGTCAGTGGCCCCAGGAATGCCCAGCCACTATTTTTCTACTGGCCTCTAAACTCAGTTCAGTTTCACTTACTTTTTCAAAGGCAGAGAAGTAGCGGTTTTTTGTTTTTTCTTTGATCAAGGCAATTTTGGCATCTTTTTCCTCAGGTGGACATATGGGCAGAAGGAGGATCATTTCACCCAAATCTGCTATACCTTCTGTATACATATCAATCCTAAAAGACCAAAACAACCAAATGGTCAAATACTTTTTGCCTTAGATTTCATAGGTTTATAAAAACCTAAGAGAGTAGAGTAACAGGTGATGGCAAAATAATTCACCTCCAGTGAGTGCTTTTCAGAGTCTAGTCATTATGCTCTAATTTTTACAGGTATATTAACATTTATTTATTAAAACAACCTATCGAGGTAGACAGATCTCTAAATTTTGTTACGCACATGACCTAATACAGGAAAAAAAGCATCGGTGGTCACAGACATGAGAGAAATCCGTGGAATCACTGCCAGTACCCACTGGTGCTGTGCCAAGATTTATCATCTCCGTTGTGGCTTGTTCTGTGCATGAACTTAGTGTGAGTCAAATGGCCAAAGACCTGCTTCCTAAGTAATCCTAAGAGAGTCCCTGGCCATCTCAGCCAAATTCCTCATCCTCTCTCATCATTTTACATCTCCTAGAGCTCCTTCTATGCCCCATATTAACAGTTCTTCCAATTACACCCATGAAACACGTTTCCACAGCCCTCTCCATGTGCTGTTGCCCAACTCTAGCCATGTGTGCCTTTCTTGAGACCCCACCTAAGAATCCCCTTCCCTGGTGAAATTCTCTATACAGTTACAACCAGTGCAAACTTTTCTTCTTTTGTGTCAAACTGGAGTTTCACAATACTTTTTAAACAAGAGCTTTATTGATGCATATTCACATACGATAATTGCCACCAGTTATATTACACTATTGAGTGTTTTTTGGTGCATTCACAGAAATCTGTAAAAATAACCACAGTCTAATTCCAGAATTATTTTTATCACACTGATAAGGACATCTGTACTATTAGCAGTATTCTTTGTTTTTCTCCACGCCCCACTTCTTTAGCTCCAAGCAACCACTAATCTACTTTCTACCTCTATGGATCTGAATATCTGGACATTTCATATGAAAAGAATCCTATAGTACGTGGCCTTCTGTGTCTTGTTTGTTTTATGTAACATGTCTTATGGTTTAACCATCTTGTAGCATGCATTGGTACTTCATTCCTTTTCATGACCAAATATCTTTCCATTGCATGGCTAAGGCACATTTTCTCCTCCATTTATTGATTGATGAATATTTGGGTTGTTTCTACTTTTTGAATACTATGAGTATTGTTATTTGCATTATTCATTTATGTAAAAAATGTATTTTTGATTGTTTGGGGATATGCCTGTTAGAGGAACTGCTGGGTCATTGGTAATACTATATTAAAGTTTTTGAGGAGCTGCCAGCAGTTTCATTCAGGATTTATTTGGAATCATGCAGTCTGATCACAACAGCAAGGAGACCCCTTGATTTTGCTGGTATTGAATCAAACTGGATGTTTTGGCCTTCTAACCATGTGTCAAGGTAACCCCAGCATCCTTGGTGGGGTGGCAGCCTCTACTAGCTCTGCTCAAGTATTCCAGTTGATATAATTGGTTGGTAATTTAGGTTCCTGGTCATCATTCTTGGAGTTACTGGGACCTAAGATTTGGTATCTTTGCAGCTTTCCCTCCCCAGTCCTTCATCTACAGACTCTCAAATATTCTATGCCTGTCCTAAGCTGTTGGCTGGAGTCCAGCCTCTGAAGTCCTGAGCACCTGGAATTGTGATTCTCCATCTTCCTCAGTTCATGTTTCATCCGTGTTTGGAAATCACCATGAGGTGCTGGATCTATGGACTGCATCCTCTTCTAGAATCACCCTTGCCTGAACCCACCCCATGTTCACTATTCCCTCATCTCCATGGACTCTTCAATACTCTTCAGTACTGGACCCCAGTGTACACGCCCAAGGCCCAGCCTGCTGCTGGTCTCGATGCCCTGCCATGGTCCTACCCACTCAAGGAAGGACCTAAATCATTCTGTGTTCTCTGTGGATGGAAGAACAGAAAATATACCGTACAGGGCTCTCTCCTTTATGTCTTTCCCGTAGAGGTTGTATTTGCTGGCAATGTAGTTGAGAATGGCTCTGGTCTGCACCAGCTTCATCCCGTCAATCTCAACCATTGGCACTTGCTGGAACATCAAACTCCCATCTTTAGAAGAAAGAAGAAAAGGAGAGTGAAATGTCTATGAAACCCAGACTTTCAGGATGAAAAAAATGGTTGTGGAAATGACTAAATTCGTAAAATGAAAAAGAAATTATTGTCTAGTAAGACTTCACTTGAAACAGCTTTTATTATTATTATTTTTATTTTTTTGAGACAGAGTATCATTCTGTCGCCCAGGCTGGAGTGGGGTGGCATGATCTTAGCTCACTATAACCTCTGCCTCCCAGGTTCAACTGATTTTTGTGTTGATTTACCTTCATGAATATTTTAGGAAGAGGTTGGGACAAGTTACAATAGGACTGGCAACAAGATGCCATTTAAAACAGGAAGTTCCCAGAGTAAGTCTCATGGTGTTTGTGACATTTAAGGCAGGTTCTGAGAGGTTTTTATGTAACGGTCCCTTTCTGTGCTCTTCAAAGTCTGCAATAGTGCTGCAGTGTTACCTTGTCATGCCCCCTCCGTGAGAGAAAAAACTCAAGACACTGGCCACATCTGTTTCTCTTCCTTTCATCTAATGCGTGTTCTTGCATGTGCTTGGATGGGGAGGGCTGTATGGGATCCTGTGCTGATGACCACAGCTCATTCCCGGTGCCCCAAGCACGAAAACAAAAAAGGGCTTTCTCAGGGTGCAGGAGATTGTTCCTGTGGCAAACACTCTTGAGAGGTCTGGTCCTTTTAGCCTGGAGAGAGTTGCCAGACTTGATCAAAGAGCCACATCCCTTCCATCTTAACCACTTTCTCTCTCTGCACCATGTCCAAATATCAGGCCCCATACACATAGACATTGCCGGCTGCTCAAACATCCCCTTGTACCTTCTACTAGATACCCTCATCAGAGGCACTTAGAGATTGATCTTACCATTTCTTAACTTGTCCAAATCTTCTGCAGATTTTAGATATATCTCTTCAAACTGGAAGCAGACACAGCAAATGGGTTCTTGTTAGTTCATTCTGTTATAGACTTGTGGCCTTGGATGGCCCCTATCTGGTGCATAATTTGGAGAATATAAGATTTCTGAGTTTGGCAGGGTACCCAGAGGGGACTGGTCATGGCCACTTGGAAATTTAGACCTAAATCATTGAGAGAAGTGCATGGGTCACAGCACATAGCTACTCAATCTTCTAAGTCACTTCACCTTCACCCTGATCTCATGAATGTCTATGATTAGGTCATGTTTTGAGAGGGGATGTCACTGGAGAAAAGGCACTGAGCAGTTCTCCGAGTTATGGTGCTGTCATATCTTAGGAAAGCCTGTGTCTCCAGGTGAGATTAGACCACAACCTTGTGTGTCCCCAGCATGGGGCATGCCATGGGCTAATGGCCATCAAATATTCTGCCACCAAGGAGCCTCTGCTGTAATTTGTATCGCCCCACTTCTCAGGAACCCTGCTAAGGGTGAAATAGGTCACCGCTATTACACAGCTTTAACACTTGCAACTATAATTTTCTCTTCTGAAGTTCGTGAGACACGATAGGGTAAAATTGTCAATTTAACAAAGGAATGAGAGTCCCACACTAATATTATTTTTAATGAAAACTCCTAGTTTCTGATGTAGTTTTGTGCCACTGGGGAATGCTTGTGTATTCTAGAAGCTTCCCCACCTCGTTTTAACCACGTGTTTATTTCTCTGCATCCTCATAGACATGTAGGCCACCCCAGGGCAGGGACTGTGTCTATCTTCTTCACTGTCTATTTCCATGACCTAGTACAGGACCTGGAATTAGTAAGTGCTCAACCAAATAATTTCTATGAATGTAGTCAATCTTTAATAGGTAATTTGTTACGATACACTCCCTTGCATCTCTCATGTGTAGTTACAACCTCTAATTACCTCTAAAATGTTATGCATTTTTATTTTTTATTGTAGAAATTATGAACATGAATAAATATAAATAGAAAAGCATAATGATTCTCCTTATGCTTCTCACCTAGAATCAGTAATTATCAATCAAAACCAATATGGTTTCATCTGTAAGCCCACCTACTTCTCCTCTTGTAATAATTCCATAGAAATCCCAGATCCGTATGATTAATCCTTAAATACTTCAATGTGTTTTCCTAAAACACATTAAGTATTCTAAAGATAGCCATAGTACATCATTACACATGAAATATTAACAATAATTCTTCCATGTCATCAAATATTTAATCAATATTCATATTTCTAATTGTTGTGTAAATGCCATAAATTATTTTTTACACTTTGTTTAAATTCTAATCCACTTAAGTTCTACACTTTGTGATTAGTTTCTTAAATGTATTTTAATATGTATGCCTTTAGATGAGAAGAAATTTTAAGAATTACTAGGTCAAATCTGTTCATCTTTTTCTTAATTACAGTCCATTTTTATTTAAGGCACAATGCTTCGGTAAGTAATCATCTCATAGTTTCTGTGGGAAAAGCATGTGATAATGCAATTTTAAATCCAGCTTAAGATGACGTAACTCAGAACCTACCTCTACTCCAGCTGGAGCCAGGAGCCACCGGGTGGACTCCATTCTGCCCCGTGCATTGAGGTAGTGGAGCATGGGTTTCTCTGCCATGATAGCAGTCTTCTGGAGGTTTCTTTAAGTCTGAATGAATGAATGAATAATTGAAGCCATAGAATAAAAAAATGTACTTTTGGTTGAAAACCACCCATAATACTGAAGAAGAACCTGCCTTCTTCATGACTTGTTTGGAGGAGTTCCTGGAATGTTTTTTTGGTTCAGATTGTTACCCAGCAGTGACCACCCTCAGATTCCAGCAAACCAGTCTCAAGTCTTCATTGGCTAACTGTGACTTTTCTTGGCAGCCTAAGAGGTGAGAGTATGTGGTAATAATACATGTATAGGAGTTAATGGGAAGAGGAAGAATTCAAGAACTAGTATTTATTGAAAACTTCCTAATGATCCTTCCTCAATGCTAGTCCCTTTTAATATTTTATATCTTTAACCCTCCTTATAGTCCCATGAAATGGTTGTTATCTCCATTTTTTAGTTAATGAAATGGAACATCAGAGAAATGCAATGTTCACAGTCACACTCCAGTTGGTGATGGACATGAATATCTACACGAAGGACTAAAATGAAGGCATGCCTGGAAGCCAGCTGGGTGAATGCCTTGGGAACCCATGAACTGGTTGTGAACCCAGAGGATGTCACTGACAGGGAGGACCAGCAGGGAGCTAAGTCACCCTTCAGCTCTTTGGCTGTGAGACTGCATTTGATCAAAACCAGAAATTAGGCTTCAGACTTAACTATAGCTAGAATATCCAAATTATTTCAACAGACAGAGAATGCTAATCCCTTGCTTCTTTTGGCATTCTATATTCTAACTCTGTGGGGGGCATTTTGTTTTATAATCTGGCAAAAGAGATGCTGCTGCATTAACTTTGCAAGATATGGAAGGAGCTAGCATTTATTCAATGTCAGTCACTCACTGGTCATTCTTCTAAACTTCTCTTCATTTTATCCTACAAAAATCACCTAAGGTGAATGCTGTAGCTATTCTCATTTTACAGTTAAGGATACTGAGGTTTTTAAAGTAACTTGCCCAGATTAAGTGGTGGATCTGGGATTCAGACTCACTGCTATTAAAAACCAAGGACTGAGTCTTATTTTCTGTGTTAGTGTTTCTCAAATATGCATGGTAATCTTTCAGTAGATTGTGAAATCCCACTACTTTTTAAAACAAAATAGAAAAGAATAGAAAATATCAGTGAGTCTGACATGTGGAAGGGTAAGTAATGTTTCATGAGTTGTTAGTTTCAGTTATCTGTATGTTGTGTGTATGGATGTTTGCATGTGTGCACGCTGACTTGGTCATTGTAAATGGTTAGAGATAAATTGAGTGGGCTCATCAGTGAAGTTTGATAGCCCTTGCTCTATCCCAGGCTGTTTGGGAGGTGGAACACAGCAGAGTATCAGAGAATGAAAACCAGTGGCTGCAGGGACAGATGCAACTAATTGTCTCATGAATGTGAGTGGAAAGACACAGGACTCATTGAAAGCAGGAGTTCCAGTGCCAGGACTTAGGAACAGTTGCATTTTCTCTCCAAACCCCTAGCTCTGTTATTAAACATTAAGATTCTTCTTGCAATGTTTTGTGGTTGTTGAGTTTAGGAGAAAAATATACTTGCCTTTAACAACTAATGTATTTCTTTCTTTCTTTTCTTTTTTTTTTTTTTTTTTTGAGACGGAGTTTCACTGTTTTTTCCCAGGCTGGGGTACAATGACGTGATCTCAGCTCATGCAACCTCAGCCTCCCAGTTTCAAGTGATTCTCCTGCCTCAGCCTCCCAAGTAGCTTGGACTACCAGCACATGCCACCACACCCAGCTAATTTTGTATTTTTAGTAGAGACAGGGTTTCAGCATGTTGGCCAGGCTGGTCTCGAATGCCCGACCTCAGATGATCCGCTTGCCTCAACCTTCCAAAGTGCTGGAATTACAGGCGTGAGCCACTGCACCTGCCCTCAACCAATGTACTTCTAAAAATGTATGTATGACTTAAATTTAGACATCGAAATCTTTTTTATATACTTTAAATTCTGGGGTACATGTGCAGAATATGCAGATTTGTTACATATGTTTGCATGTGCCATGCTGGTTTGCTGCACCTATCAACCAGTCATCTACATTAGGTATTTCTCCTAATGCTATCCCTCCCCAACTCCCCCACCCCACTATAGGTCCCGGTGTGTGACGTTCCCCTCCCTGTGTCCATGTGTTCTCCTTGTTCAACTCCCACTTATGAGTGGGAACATGCAGTGTTTTGTTTTCTGTTCTTGTGTTAGTTTACTGAGAATGATGGTTTCCAACATCATCCATGTCCCTGCAAAGGATATGAACTCATGCTTTTTTTATGGCTGCATAGTATTCCTTGGTGTATATGTGCCACATTTTCTTTATCCATTCTATCACTGATGGGCATTTAGGTTGGTTCCAAGTCTTTGCTATTGTGAACAGTGCCGCAAGAAACATAAGTGTGCATGAGTCTTTATAGTAGAATGATTTATAATCCTTTGAGTATATACCCAGTAATGGGATTGCTGGGTCAAATGGTATTTCTAGTTCTAGATCCTTGAGGAAGCACCACACTATCTTCCACAATGGTTGAACTAATTTACACTCCTACCAACCGTGTAAAAGCATTACTATTTATCCACATCCTCTCCAGCATCTGTTGTTTCCTGACTTTTTAAGGATCGCCATTCTGACTAGCATAAGATGGTATCTCATTGTGATTTTGATTTGTATTTCTCTAATGACCAGTGATCATGAGCTTTTTTTCATATGTTAGTTGGATGCATAAATAGAAATCAAAATCTTTTAAATGTCTACATTTTAAAAAGTGGGAGTCAATAGTTTAACCTTTGGAAAGTAAATAATTCTTTGAAATCATACTGAATCAACTCACCTGTTTTGTAATTAGATATTTTGACATTGTACTTTCCTAACTTGGGAAATGGAAATAGCATAATTCAGCAGAATGAAAGGGAGAGTGAAGTTCACAGGAAAGCGTGGGGTGTGCTTGTTTAATTGTTATGGACTAGAGTTCACAGTGTTGTAATTCCAATCCCCACACTAAACTCTCTTAGCCATTGATTGAGGATCATGTTTCAAAAGGAAATGAAATTTTATCTTACCTAATATTTTATCACAACACTCCTGCTGATAACTAACATACCACTTTCTCAATGTGAGGTTTCCAAGGGTCAGGCATGACTGTATATAGGCACATTGAGCTTGTTGGGTCAATAGAAAATGAGAACCAGAGAGCTCAAGGATTTGCCACGGGTCACACACACATGCTGCTCATTCAATGGGTCAATATCTAGGAGTGTCTACCTTCTGCAACAACCCTGGGAAATGGCTCCTATTATCTGAATTAAAAGATAAGACACTGAGTCTCAGAGCTAAAGCACTGTCCCATGCTGCACACTTGGTGAGTGTTGGGTCAGCCCGAACTTCTGGATTGCAAAGTCCAGAGCTTTTCCACTCCACCCCATAACCTGGCTCTCAGCTCCTGTCTGAAAAGTTATTTTATATTTTCCTATTCAATGTATATTAGCCAACTAAATGTTGGAAGGAGAGGGCAAGAGGAGAACATCTAATTCCTGAGTTCCTCCTGTGAGCAACTTTTCAGGGGCTTGCTTGGAAGAAAAAATTAATAAAAGTGTGCCTTTCTCTAATTTGACAACCTAAAAACCAGAGTGAGTTGAGGACTAGTATAACTGTATTTACATCAATTAAAAATGGGCTTGTTTTGAAAGGAATATAAGCTCTCATAATTCCAGGAGTAAATTAAAGGAGTTCCATCTCTGAGTTGGTCCCAATGATACTGTTTCTTATCAGAGAGAAGGGAGAATGAGATAAATCACGACTCCTCCCATTATGAGATTCATAAACGCAGTAGGTTGTTTAATCTCTGAGCCTCAATTTTCTCTCCTTAGAATCGAGTTAGTTATTTCTACTTTTGTGGATTGTTGAGAAAGTTAAATGAGATAAGGTACAAAAATTCATAGTAGGAACTCAGCAATGGGTGTTTGCTCTGGTCCCAGTGCTTGGAAGATGGGTGAGTCTCTGGACACATCGAGTAGCCCATGGATCCTCTTTCTTTGATCTATCTATCCATCAATTATTTTACCTATCAACAATCTATGTATATGTATCTATTTATAATCTCTGTCTACCCATCCATGTATGTATTGTTTTGTTCTATGTATTTATCTATCTGTAATCTGTCTCTTCAACATCTATTATCTATCTTGTATCCATTTCTCTGGTTCTCTATATTTTGTCCATTGAACTCTAGTAGGAATAAGATTTCATATGAATCCAGACTTATATGAAATCTGTCGTATGATGGCTCTCTGTTTCTCTCTCTCTCTCTTTGCTTTTTAGCTCCTGTACAGAGGTTAATGATATTCATTAATCAGTCCATGTGGATTAACAGGAAGTTTTCAGTGAATGTCCAAGCAGTGGGGCACATCAGTAACACGGCCTTGCTTAGTCCCATGGGGTCATGTAGTCCCATGGTTCTCAACCAGAGGGATTTGGCTCCTCTGCTCCAGAGGACATTGAGCAAGGTCTAGAGATATTTTGGGTTGTCACATCTGCAGGGAGGGAGAGAGGGCTACAAATCAGATAGGTAGAGGGCAGGGATGCCTAGAAACATCCCAAAGTGGGCAGGTCAGAGCTCCATACAAAGAATTACACCGTTCAAAAGGCAGCAACAGTCAGAGCCTCTTTCTTAACTATCCTCTAGATTGGTCAGGAGTTGGTAGGACTCCAGAAACAGAATATGACTTGTCGTCGAGCTAATTAGTGGCAAAGGCTCAACTAGAATCTAGTTCCCCTGACATTCAAACTAATTTCCTCTAATTATAGTAAACCTTAGTTTTAAATTTTCACAGCCAATATGGTATTACAGTGTCACAATTTACAGTTGTGTGTTGTCTACTTACATAGAGAAACAAATTTTTGCATACATTGCCACTTCTTCCAGCACTGATTATTCTCAGATTGTTTAAGTTACTATCATTTCTTTTTTTCTCCTCATGTCATTGTTTCCCATGCCATTAAACGCTGAGGCCCTGGTTTTCTAAATTCTTCATTTTTATACTTCTGTAAAGATGTATCCAACAGAAAAGAAAGAATTCTTGAACTGTCACCCAAACACACCAAGATGGCACGATATGAGTAAAAACAGACTTTTCCTTGTGCTAAGGACTCACATGAGCATATTTTTCTAGGAGGCTATAGAGGAGGGTCTGAGGCAATGTAGAGAGATTTATAAGATCAGTACTTACTTTGTTAAATGCTGTTACTGTCGTGGCCCAACAACTGAATTCCAGGTCCTAATGTATTTATAAGCTTGTTGTTCCTTTCAATAGCTCCCTCCCGCTGAAAGAAGGGTCAAGTTACAGAAAAGCAACTCCCACACATTTCATGGCCAAGGGGCCACCTACTGGATTCTAAGATGTGAGGCAAGTGATCTGCTTATCAGAAGAAACTGGTTAATATGTTCCATTTCAAGGTTGGCAATTAAAGTTTAAACAATACATTCCACCTAGATTTTGCTCTTTTTGCAAGTCAGCAGAAACTGGCTTTTTAAGACACTTGTTTTCATGAGTTCGATGCAAAGACTATGGCAACTGAAAAACCTCTATTGTGAGCATATCTGGGGGGTTTGTCTGTGAAGGGCAAGCTGATGCCACCCTTTACTTACTGGGTTGACAAATAAAATATAGGACATCCATGTCAATGTGAATTTCAGGCAAACAATCAATAATTTTTTAGTTATTGCTATTTCCAAACATGATATGAAACCTGATTATACTGAAATATTCTTTATTGCTTATCTGAAATTCACATTTAGGTGAGTGTCCTGTATTTTATCTGCCAAATCTGGGAACCTTATTTGCATGTGCTTTTCTCTTTACGCTACTCGAATTGCCCATAACGTAACAAATCTGAAAGTATCCATCACCTGGATTCATCAATTGCAAATAATCTTTCTTCATCTGTAACATGCAGGGCGTTATGTTGGCCCCCAAGAAAGATAGGCCCATATAGAAATCCCTAGACCCTGTGAACTTGATCTAATTTGGAAAAAGGCTCTTTGCAGATGTAATGAAGTAAAAGAATTTGAGATGAGATCGTCTTAGTATATCTGGAAAGGCCCCGAATCCATTGACAATTGTCCTCACCGCAGACAGAAGAAAAGACACGAGACACAGAGGGTGATGTGCTGGAAGAGAGAGGCAGAAATTAGAGTGATGTGGTCATGATCCATGAAAGTCAAGAAAGGCCAAGAGCCCCCAGAAGCTAGAAGACGCAGGAAAGGATTCCTGAAAATCACTTCTAATCCAAGCACGTTGGCACAATGACACACCAGAGAAAAATGATGTTGCATATAGTTACTTATGTGTAATTCACATATACTGTCTGTATCTTGGCAGCCCAGGCCTGAGTGGCACTGAGGGAACTGAGGGAAGGCTCATGCCTGGGGCCCCACGGAGCCTTGAGGAACAGAGTGAGGATGAGCCAGGAACACACGCCTGTAAGGGACAACAGGGTGGCCTGAGAGCAGAGAGTGGGTCTGTTTGCTCTTCAGTATTTCCTCACCTCCTAGAAAACTGAGGGATCCACAGCAGACAGAATGGTTGTTTGAAAATGCATAAGAAAAAGTGTTTTCATGAGAAATAAAATGTATGTCAAGGAAAAAAAGAAAATTTCATTTTGCCATTCCCCAGAATGGTAATTGTTTTCTTGTGCAGAATGTCAGAAGTGAATTTCTACACCTGACCTTTTTATAGGTCATTTGACAAATGTTACAGGACAATTCTTGAACAAGTCGAACAACTCACATAGTCTACATTTTACTTTTTTACTAAATTTTTAATTCCAAGAAAATTTATGGGGAGAATGGAAATCTGATTTCATATCAGATACTAATGAAAATAAATCGATTTTAACTAAATCTGGTCATGGATGTTTTACTATGTAATAGCATATAATTTTTAAAAAGTTTATTAACTTCACAATAGCCACCACCAACATTTAGATAAAGCAATTTATTGTTGCAAAATTTTAGAATATTCTTATTGCATGTTCTTGGCATCCATGCCTGTTTTATCAAACCTTGAAAATCTTCTTTGCTTCTTCTAAGCCTTTTGCATCTATGGGAAACTTCCTCAGGCTGCCAGGCTGCAAAAACTTCTTCACTGTGGGGAGTTTGCTGATTCTGATTTTCAGGCCCGGCAATGCAAAAAGCACAGCCTTAGACTGAATCCAAGGGCTGACATCACCATTAACACAACCCAGGGAATCTGAGTCCCTCCTACACAAAGACTGACTGAGTTCCCTCTATCAGCACCAGTATGGAGGCAGAAACAGCCACTAAGTGAGAGATGAAGATAAGAGGAAGAACATGCAGCTCACTAGCATTTCCCAAACAATGTCTTTAAGACTTTATTCAGTTCAGTCTTCCTACCCTCTTTCTTATACTTGAATCTTGTATATTCATGGCTCTTGTAGAAGACGAGAAAGAACCATGTGCCTGTGAGATATCAGCACAGATCAGTCTCTAAGCAGAAGAAGTGAAGATATGGGAAAATTGAGTTAGAAATGGAAATAGAAAATGTGAAAGACAAACCATGGGGCCACTTTTTCTCATAGAGAGATATAGCGTTGGGGAGCAGCGTGTTGGGAGAGCTGTGCCCAAGGAACACAATGATCTGGCAGCAGGAGCCAGAGCCCAAAGAAGGAACCAGATGGAAAGGGCCCTGCTCAGACACGCTTGGTGTGGGAAGACAAGGGCATATTGGGATAAAGGGTATCACAGAGAACTCAGGAGGAAAAACCACAGTGAAATACAGGGATGAGGAGAGATGCTGGGCCCTGGGTCCTTAGCATTATAAAAAGTGAAATGTTCTTCTTGGGGTAGCATGCACATCAAATTTCCTTGGCATCACAAGAGGAATTTCTATGCCTCAGAATCAGGACCTGAAACCTCATTTTGGAGACATGGGGCGTCCTGAAGGCCTGTAGAAGGCTGGGGTCAGAATGTGGCCAGTCCAAGTGCCCGTATACTAGATACCAAGGTGGGAGATGAGGAGCTGCCTCTTGAGGACTGGGAAATGGGTCACCTTCAGCAGAGGGAAGCTGGAGGTGAGGCTGGAGTCAAACTCTTCCACATGGTAGAGAAGTGCCAGCAGGTGAATATCAGCCCGGCACAGCTTGTTGCCAATGAGGTAGTCTTGTCCATGGCTCTTCAACACCTGGAGAATTGGAGGAATCAGGTCAGGAATACATGTGCAGTGAAGCTGGGGCCTCTGCTTCATCCCTGAATATGTCCAGCCTGGCTCTCCCTCTCCCACCTCTGTTTCCCTACTGTGCAGGTGTGAAGATCCAGACCTTTCTCCATGTTCCCTGATTCAGTGAGAGAGTAAGAAGTGTGGCTCTGCTCACTTCTTGGTTGGAGCCCAGGCTCCCATCTTCTTTTCTCATTCCACATCAGCTGTGGCATCCACAGCACCCAGCCAGCTTGCATCTTCCACATGGGCCAGGGGCTTATCCCCTCTTGCAGCATGTTCTGTCTGCCCCAGGCCCTACAGCATGCAGCCCTGGTGTTCAGTGGCTTTACACTCTATCTCTCTGCAGTCTCTCTTGGACAGTGACTCCACCTTCATGACAGCACGCTTCTCCCAGGAGTGGAGCTCTTTCAGAATCCTCATTTTCATATCTCTGTCTCCTCATTTTTCCATATCTGGGATCTGAAATAAGCCTGGAGTGACTTTAATTCATCCTCACTTCTGCAGTGTTAGTTCTGCTACTTTCACTATGCCTATAATCTGTATACCACTGTGTCCTGGAGTGAACTACTGAAGATGTCTGCAACACTTTGGAAATGCATGTGTTCAGGTGAAGCCAAACAGGGGTGTAGTGACTGACATGATAAAGCAAAGATAAAATGTTGACTTTGCTATTTAGATCCTTGGTGCATGTAAGTTCATAACTAAAACATTTCTTTGGACTACACTGGATGTATACATTTTTTAATAATAACAATTTTTGAGTGATATATGATATTTATCAAAATATCTCAGCAGATTAACATCATAAATAATAAAAGGAGAAATCATATGGCACCATTGATTTAAGATAATATTTTGGCAAATATATTTTCAGACTATGTATACATACAAAAGTATGGATAATTACTCAGTACACAAAGAAAACAACTTCAATGCTATATTGTAATATACATTGTTCAAATGCACATGTCATGGGCTCTTTGGTAGAACTGCTAGAATTCTTATTCACAGTCTATTTTTATACCATGCCTTGAGAGTCAGGAGCTCCATTAACATCAGGGAAGGCTTTTGGACGTGAAGGTCAGTGCCCCACCAATTCCCAGGCATTGTTTTTCTGTTGTTATGGGCTGAATGTTTATGTTTCCCAAAAATTCATACATTGAGATCCTGACTCCCATGTCTTTAGAAGAGATCCCTAAAAATATATATTCTTTCAAGCCATTAGTAGGTGGGGCTTTCAGGAGATGATCAAGTCATGGGGGTGGAGCTCTCATGAATGACATTAGTCCCCTTATGAAAGGGACCTTAGAGAACTCCCTTGGCATGTTTGCCATGTGAGGACACAGCCAGAGATTGGTTGTCTATGAACCGAGGAACGAATATAACCAAACTGCTAAGTGCCTTCTGCCTTAGATTTTATGGTTTAAACACTTGAGACAATGGAGCGTTAGGTGATAGCAAAGTAATTCAGCTACATTGGGTGCCTTTTAAATGTCAGTCGTTAGGTTATGATTTTTATAGTATATTTACATTTATTTCTCAGAACACTCTACTGTGGTAGATCTATATCTAAAATGTTTATAATACACATGACCAAATACAGGTACAAGAAATCTCGGTGACCTGTCCAGCGTCACGGTCATGAGAGAAATTAGTGGAATTACTGCAAGTAACTACTGATGCTACAAATAAGGTTTGCTCACTCTGCTGTGGTTTGTTCTATACATAAGCTTAGCATGATTCATATGGCTAAAGACCTGCCATTTACATAATCCCAAGACAGCCTCCCCAGCAGAGTCATCTCCAATGTGTCCGTCTTCCTCTCTCCTCATACTGCACATCCCAGGCTCCTTTTTATGCCCAATGTTAGAATTTCTTAAAAAAGAAAAAAATAAAATAAATAAATGAAAAACTAGGAAATAAGGTATGCATTTAAAAGATACCCCTAAACAATATATTTTTTCAAGCAAGCTAGTAATTTTCAAAAAAAAGAAGTTCTCTCAATTATTTTCCATAAAACACTGTTCCATTACCTTCTCCACATGATGTTGGCCAATTCTAGTCGTGATTGTGTTTCAAGACCTCACCATTGTTTACATGGTAAAATTGGTAAACGTGGTAAAATTATTCATATATTTAAAGCCAATGCATACCTTAGGACATCTTCTTTCTTCTCATTTCAAACTGTGTTTCCTACAAAACTTTTATTTATTTGTTTTGTTTGTTTGTTGTTGTTTATTTTATTTTTTTTTGATACACAGTCTCGCTCTGTCACCAGGGTGGAGTGCAGTGGGGCTACCTTCGCTCACTGCAGCCTCTGCTTCTTGGGTTCAAGTGATTCTTCTGCCTCAGCCTCCTGAGTAGCTGGGATTATAGGTGCATGCCACCACACCTGGCTAATTTTTGTATTTTTAGCGGAGGCTGGGTTTCACCATGATGGCCAGGATGGTCTTGGTCTCTTGACCTCATGATCCAGCCACCTCGGCTTCCCAAAATGCTGGGATTACAGGCATGAGCCATTGCGCTCAGTTCTGTATTCTATTTTTCTTTGAGACAGAATCTTGTTCTGTCGCCCAGGCTGGAGTGCAGTGGTGCGATCTTGGCTCACTGCAACCTCCACCTCCCAGATTCAAGTGATTCTCCTGCCCCAGCCTCCCAAGTAGCTGGGATTACAGACACCTGCCACCACGCCTGGCTAATTTTTGTATTTTGAGTAGAGATGGGGTTTCCCCATGTTGAGCAGTCTGGTCTTGAACTCCCGACCTCAGGTGATCTGCCTGCCTCGGCCTCCCAAAGTGCTGGGATTACAACATGAGCCACCATACCTGGCGAATACTGTTAAATAACAGCTTTATTGACATGTATTCACATACCATAATTGCCACCCTTTTATAGAATATTATTCAGTAATTTTTAGCACATTTACAGAATTCTGCAAATACTATCACTGTCTAATTCCAGAACATTTTTATCACCTGGGTAGGCAGTAGCACATGCTTTGGCAGCCATTACCCATTGTCCCCTTTCTCCAGCCCCTGTCAACAACTGATTTCCTTTCTGGACTCAAATGGTCTAGATGGTTCATACAAAATAATTCATGTCACGTGTGGCCTTTGGTGTCTGGTTTCTTTTACAGCACATGTATTCAAGGCTTACCAACATTGGAGCATGCATCAGTACTTCATCTCTTTTCATAGCCCAAGAATATTCCATTGTCTGCTACAGCACATCTTGTTCCTCCATTCTTCCATGGGTGGACATTTGGGTTATTTGCACCTTTTGCATATGATGAATAATTCTCCTATGAACATTTCCATGCATGGATTAGTGAGGATGTGTTTTCCTTTCTCCTGGATGTAGACCTGGTAGTAGAATTGCTAGGTCATTGGTAACTCTATATTGGACTTTTCAAGGAACCGCCAACAAGGGAGGAGACCCCTCCCCCCAGCTTTGCTGGTGCATAATCAGTCTGGCTGCTTAGGTCTGTATCATTTGATACCTGCTTCACTTAGGTAAGCCTAGTATCTAGAGCACTAGCCTCTCTAACCTTAGTCAAGTTGACCAGTTCATATAATTGGCTGGAAATTTAGGCTCCTGGTCATTATTCTTGGAATTATTGGAACCTGAGATTCAGCTCCTTTGCAGTCTTCCCTCCGCAGGCCTTCATCTACAGAGTCTCAAACATTCTGTGCTTTGTCCTAAGCTATTGGTTGGAGACCAGCCTCTGAAAGCCTGAGCACCTGGAATCATGGTTCCCCATCCTCCTGAGTTCACGGTTCATCAGTGTTTGGAAACCTCTGTCAGGGTGCTGGATCTATAGATTGCATTGTCTTCTAGAATCACACTCGCCTGAACACTCCCCATATTCACTATTTCCTCATCTCCATGGGACTCTGTAATACTTGACCCCAGCATACACGCCCAGGGCCCAGCCTGCTGCTAGTCATGATGCTCCTGCCATGGTCCCGCCCACACACAGAAGGACCTAAATCACTCCTGTGTTCTCTGTTGATGGAAGAACAGAAAATATACTATATGGGGCTCTCTCCTTTGTGTCTGTCTGATAGATGCTGTATTTGCTGGCAATGTAGTTGAGAATGGCTCTGGTCTGCATCAGCTTCATCCTGTCAATCTCAACCATTGGCACTTGTTGGAAAAACAAACTCCCGTCTTTGGAAAATAGAAAAAAAAAAAAAGGCAGAGTGAAATTTCTAGGAATCCCACCCTTTCAGGATGAAAAAGTGGTTGTAGAAATGACTAAATGTATAAAATGAAAAAAAAATATTGTCTGGCAACTGTTCAAATGAAATAGGAATTTGTTTTTAGCTTCTGGAAATGCTTTTTCTTATCAAGCTTTCTTTTGCTTTTTATCCTGTTATTTCATTTATGTTTTTATTCCCCATCCAGCTACAAAATAGTTCCCTTGTATTGTCTGTGTTGATTTATCTTCATGATATCTTAGGAAGAAGTTGGGAGAGACTGCAACAGGACCACCAGCCAGATGCCATTTAACAGGGGAATTTCTCAAAGTAAGTCTCATGCTGTTGAAGACATTAAATACAGTTCTGAGAGAAGTTTCTACGTTGGCCCTTTGCGTGGTCTTCAAACCCCCATCAGACAGTGTGTGCAGGGCAGGCTCTGTGTTTCTTTCCCCATGGCTGCTACCCTGGCTCATGTCCCTCCTCACCCTCTGACCGGGACTTCCAACCAATTCAACACTGTCTCATTATCTAAGCATACAACATTGCAAAGATATCACCTTGTCAAACTTATAAGAGAAACAAATTCAAAATGAACCTATTTCAACTCCTTTTGTTTAAAACATGTCCTTGCGTGTCTTTGGATGGGGTGGGCTGTATGGGATCCTGAGCTGATGACCACAGCTCACTCATGGTGCCAAAAGCAGGAAAGCAAGAAATGGGATCCTCAGGGTGCTAGAGATGGTTCTCCAGCAAATACAAATAGAAGTCTGGCCCTTTTTAGCCTGGAAAGCATTGCCAGAACTACTCTAGGAGCCCATCCTTTCCATTTTACGATTTTCTCCCTCTCCACTGTCACCAACTACACCCCTACACACGTAAGCATTCCCGGCTTTTCAAACCTCCCTGTGTACCTTCTACTAGATACCCTCCTCAGAGGCACATAGGGACTTGATCTTACTATTTCTTAACTTTTCCAAATCTTATGCAGATTCCAGAAATTTCTCTTCAAACTAGAAGCAGAAACAGTAAATGGGCTCTTGTTAATTCATTCCATAGCATTGTAGACTTTTAACCTTGGTGGCTTCTGTCTGGTACATAATTGGGAAAATATAAGATTTCTGAGCTTGGTAGAGCACACAGAGGAGGCTGGTGGTGGCCATTTTGAAATCCACACTAGATCATCAAGAAAAGGGCATGGATCACAGCACATAGTCGCTCAATCTTCTATTCACTTTACTTCCACCTTGATCACTCCCATGTCCCTGATTAGGTCATGATTTGAGAGGGGATGTCACTGGAGTTAAAGGATCATGCAGTTCTTCTAATTATGGTGTTGTCATATCTTAGGAAAGCATGTGTCTCTGAGTGAGATCAGACCACAGCCTTTGTGTCCCCAGCATGGGTATGCCATGGGCCAATGGCCACCAAAGATTCTGCCACCAAGGGCCCTCTGCTGTAATTTACATCAGCTCAGTTTGTAGGAGTCCTGCTAAGGGTGAAATCTTAAGGTCAT
This sequence comes from Papio anubis, assembly GCF_008728515.1. Taxonomy (NCBI): domain Eukaryota; kingdom Metazoa; phylum Chordata; class Mammalia; order Primates; family Cercopithecidae; genus Papio; species Papio anubis. The sequence goes on from NC_044981.1 coordinate 51,235,235, forward strand.
AGCTGTTGCACAATTATAACTGTTGCTATTACAATTTCCCCTCTTGGAGTATATGTGACACAATAGAATAGAATTCTCAATTTTAGGAAGGAATTAAAGTCCCCACAGCAACATTATTTTTAATGAAAATCTCTGGTTTGTGACATGGCTGTGTGGGTTTAATATCACTGTTGTCATGTCCTGGCTTCTTGACTTTGGACACATTGTTGAATCTCTCTGTGTCTTAGTATCTAACCTATGAAGTGGGTATACTTATGGTACCTGTGTTATAGGTTGGTATGAAGATTAAATTACAAAATCATGCAAAACACTCAGAAAGGTAGCAAGTGTATCATAAGTGCTCATTAAACATTATTAGGATTCTGAGAGTTGGCTGCTATTTCATATCATCATTAAAAAATTAAATCAATCTAATATTGATGAAAATATACTCTATTGTTGATCTAGATCCAGTGATTTAAACTTTGAAATAAATCACACCTTGTCTTGAGAGTAGTCACGTTGGTTGGAATGGCAGCCAGCAGTAAGACTGTCTCAATCTGATCAGAAGCTCTGAGTGGATGCAGGTATTTAATACAAATATGAAACCCAGTTATTGCATAACAATGCAGTTGACTTAATGGGCAGAATCTATAAAAATAAAAGTCAAAGTAGACACTTAACAAGATTTCCTGTATTTCACTGTTGATATGATCTGGTACTAATCTTGACTCTGCCTCAAAATACCTGTGTGATCTGGGAATCATCACTTAACATCTTGAAGCCTTAGTTTCCTCGTCTGCAAAATGGGAATAGAACATTTTCTTAAACAGAATATTGTAATATTTCAAAATGCAAGATACAGGGCCTGACCCACATACATCAAGTAATAAACGGTAGTGGTGTTTGCAGTGGTTACTTACAGTTTAATGGAGTTCTTTATGGTGACAGGTCAGGAATTTGGGGGTTTCTAGCTTGCTCCGTGGAACAGAGTTTGCTATGGATCTATGATCACACAGGACCAGGATCTAGAGATCATGGGGGGTGTGTGCTAAACATTAATAAAGCGTCCAGTTCAGGAAAAATCTAAGGAAAGGTGGGTGGTCCTGGCAGGAGGGTGACCAAGGTGGGGTGGGGTTGGCAAGTGGCATGTGCTTGTGAGGCTGAGGACTGGGTTGTGATCATCAGCCTTAGGGCACTGAGACCCCAGAAGCCCGAGCAAGGGCTGCAGTCAGCCCTGCCCCTGCCTTCAGTCAGGCTGGATGGAGACCAGGGAGCCTGGGTTCCTCCCAGCCTTGCCCCTCCCTTCCTCCTGCTGAACTCTTCCTACCCGGGCTCTGAACACATCCCAGAGCTGCAGAGCTGATGTCTGGGTGACAGTGAAACAGGGTATTCATTTGTACAAAGAAAACAACCTGCAATGGCAGTGTTTGGATTTCTTGTGTGCTTATTTCTTCATAGGATTGAGAAAGGGTGAGGCTAAAGTCTCAAGCTCATGTGAAGCAATGGAGAAAGTGCTGTCCCGAGGTTCAGGTCCACACTGGGCTGTGAGGCTGAAGGGGCACGCTAGAAGTTCCCTTCACAGGATACCACCTCGCCTGAAACCCTCCTTTTCGGCTGCTACCCGAGGGTCAAGATTTCTTGAGTTTGTCCATGACTCACTTCCCAGGAAAACCCTCAGGTAGGGACTCTGGTCTAGACTGGGAAGTGTTTTTCTCAGTGACACATCTAGAGGGCAGCACTTAGCGGAGTCCCACAGACACCTCCCAGCATTTCCTGCTCAAACCCTGGAGGATGACCTGGTAACACTGGGGATTGCTTGGGTGTTCTCCTGGAAGCTCCTGATTTTAATCACCTGTTTACTTGTCTCCATTCTTATAGATATGTAGGCTACTCGAGAGCAGGAACTGAGTCTGTCTTGTTCACTGTCTACCCTCAGAACCTCACACAGCACCTGGCACTTAGTAGGTACACAATAAAATAATCATCGAATTAATATACTCAGTCTTTAACGGGTTATTTGTTATAATCCACTGTCTTCCACCTCTCATGTGTGGTATGCATTTTAACTTTACGTTCACTTTCTGATATACATTTTATCCCCTTCTTATATAAACTTCTAACGTATACAATAACACAAAAGTATCACTACCTTCCTTGTATTCCTATCATAGAATCAGTAACTACCAACGTTAGTGAAAAGAGTCAAACTTTGTGAAATATTTGAAGATTTATTCTGAGCCAAATATGAGTGTCGAATACCTGAGACACAGCCTTCAGGAGATTCTGAGAATGTGTGGTCAAGATTGTGATTGCACAGCTTAATTTTACACATTATAGGGAGACATAAGTCATCAATCAAATATATATAGATGTATATTGGTTTGGTCTGAAAAGTGGGGACAACTAGAAGTGTGGGCTTCCAGGTTGTGTGTAGATTTAAAATTTATCTGATTGGTAATTTGTTGAAAGGGTTAAGTTACTATCTAACCACCTGGAATCAATAGAAAGGAATGTGTAGCTTAGGATAACAAGGGGTTGTAGAGAACAAAGTTCTCTACATCATGGAGATGAAGTCACCTAGTAGCAGGCTTCAGAGAAAATAGATTGTAAATGTTTCTTATCAGACGAAAAGTGTTTGTTCTGTTAGTAATTCCAAAAGAGAAGAGATATAATGAGACTTGTCCAACCCCCCAACTTCCCATCATGGCCTGAATTCATTTTTCAGGTTAGCTTTGGAATGGCCTTGCTGAGAAGAGAGGTCCATTCAGATGGTCAGAGTGAGGGAGGGGGCTTAGAATTTTATATATGGTTTACACCAACTAAAGCCAATACGTTTTCATATACATGCCCACCCACTTCCCCAATCTTGTAATAATGTGAGGAAATCCCAAATATCATATATTCCATCCTTAGATACTTCAAAGTGTTTCCCTAAAACATAAAAACTATGGTTCCAGCAAACCAGTCTCAGATTCCAGCAAACCAGTCTCTGTGCCCATTGGTTAAATGTGACCATTCTCGCCATGCTAAGAGGTGAGACTGTGTGGTAATAATGCATATACGGAAGTTAGTGGGAAGAGGAAGAATTCAAGAACTAATATTTATTGAAAACTTTCGACTGATCCTTCCTTCCCCAATGCTAGTCTCTTTCAATATGTTATATTTTGACTCCTCCTTAGAGTCCCATTAAATGCTTGTTATTATCTCCATTCTTTAGTTAGTGAAATGGAACATCAGAAAAGTTAAATGCAGTGTCCACTATCACACTCCACGTGGTGATGAACTTGAAAATCCACACCCAGTATGAAAATGAAGATAGGCCTGGAACCCACCCAGGTGAAGGCCCTGGGAATCCATGAAGTGGCTGTGAAACCAGAGGATGTCACTGACAAGGAGGACCAGCTCTTTGGCTGTTAGGCTGAATTTGATTAAAAGCAGAAAGTAGGCCTCAGGCTTGCTTAACTGTAGCTAGAAGAACCAAATTCTTTCAACGGACAGAGGACCCTAATTTCTTGTGCCTTTTGGTTTTCTATATTCTACCTCTTTGGGGTGCATTTTGTTTTATAACCTGGAAATACATGTGTTGCCTCATCAACTTTGCAGGATAGAAAAGGAGATAGTATTTCTTCAGCATCAGTCACACACTGGCCATTCCTCCACGTTTATCTTCATTTTATCCTACAAAAATCACCTAAGTTGAATGTTATTATTATTCTCATTTTACAATTGGTGATACTGAGATTTTTTAAGCAACTTTCCCAGAGTAAGTAGTGGATCTGGGATTCAAACCCATTGCTATTCAAAACCAACGACTGAGCCTTATATTCTAAGTTTGTGTTTCTCAAATATGCATGGTAATTTTTCAGCGAATTGTGAAATCCACATATTTTTTAAAGAAAATAGGAAACAATAAAAAATACCAGCAAGCATGACATGCTGGAGAGTAAGTAATGTTTCATGAGTTTTTAGTTTCAGTTACATGTATGTTATGTGTATGGATGTTTGCATGAGTTCACGCTCATTTGGCCATTGTAAATGGTTAGAGATGAATTCATTGCGGATCATCAAGGAAGTTTGACGGCCCTTGCTCTATCCCAGCCTGCTTGGGAGGTGGAACATAGCAGAGAACCAGAAAATGAAAACTGAGTGTACAGGGACAGGCCATAAATAATTGTATCATGAATGCGAGTGGAAACACACAGGACTTGTTGAAAGCAGGAGTTCCAAGACTTAGAAACAGTGGCATTTTCTCTCCAAACCCCCAGCTGTGTTATAACATATTAAGATTCTTCTTGCAAAGTTTTGTGGTCATCAAGGTTGATACATTGGTACAAAAATATACTTGTCCTTACCAACAGATGTATTTCTAAAAAAGCATGTATGACTTGAATTTAGACATTAAAATCTGGAACTAAATAGTCTAACTTTTAGAAAGTAAATAATTCTTTGGAACATACTTAATCAACTCATCTGTCTTGTAATTAGAGACTTTGCACATTGCACTTTCCTCCCATTGGAAATGGAAATAGCATGATTCAGCAGAAGGAAAGGGAGAGTGAACCTCACAGAGAGTGGGGTGTGCTTTAATTGTTATAGACTAGAGTTCACAGAGTGATTCAAATCACACACTTGCACCCTTAGCCATTACTGAGGATCCTGTTTCAAAGGGAAACGAATTATTATCATCTCACATAACATTTTATCATAATGCTCTTGCTTATATGTAACATATCACCTTCACAATATGAGGTTTCTAAAGGCCAGGCCAACACTGAGGCAAAGGTTACCATTGAGCTTCATTGGGTCAACAGAAAACGAGAACCAGAGAGGCTCAAAGATTTGCCATGGGTCACACACACGTGCTCCTCATTCATGGTCAATATCTAGGGAGTGTGTCTACCTTCTGCAACAACCCAGGGAAACGGCTCCTAAGACCCTAATGAAAGATGGGCACACTGAGGTTCAGAGAGTTAAAGCGACTGGCCCACACTGCACACTTGGTGAGTGTTGGGCCAGCCCAAACTCCTTCTGATTGCAGGTCCAGAGCTTTTCCACTCCACCCTGTAAGCTGGCTTTGCTTCTGTATGAGAAATTGTTTCATGTTTTCCCATTCAGACTCCATTAACCAACTAAAGATTGGAAGGGAAGGGTGAGAGGGGGCCATCTGAATCTCGAGTTCCTTTCTGTTAGCAACTTTTCAGGAGCTTGATTGGAGAAAATAATAATAATAAAAATGTTTCTTTCTGTACTTTGACAACCTAAAAACTTGAGTGAGTTGAGGACTAGTATAACTGTATTTTCCTCAACCGGAAAATGGGCTTGTTTTGAAAGGAATACAAATGGTGAAATTCCAGTAGTAAATTAGAGTTAATATACTCTTGATCCCTGGGTGCTCCTAATTACTGTTTCTTATCAGAGAGAAGGGAGACTGAGATAAATCACAACTCCTTCCATTATGAGGTTCATAGATTCAGTAGGCTCTTTAAATTCTGAGCTCAAGTTTCTCCTTTTATATCTATTTTTGAGGGCCATTGAGAAAGTTAAATGAGATATTGTATATAAAATTTATAATAAGAACTGAATAATGAGAGTGACCTCCTGACCCCACTTCTTGGGATGTGGATGAGTCTCTCTAAACACACTGGGTAGCACATGGATCTCCTCTCTCTCTTTTAACTCTTTCTCTCTTAACCCATCAAGCTCTGACAAAAATATGATTTTATGTATATCTAGATTTCTTTCTGAATAAGGCATATTATAAGTCTGTTTTTTTAAAGCTCCTGTACAGAGGTTAATAACAGGCACTGATCCAGTCAACCTAGGTTAACAAAGTTTTCAGTGAAGGTTCAGGGAGGCCTGATCCATCATTAACACAGTCGTGTTTAACATAGAGTTAAACAATACCATTTTACCCTGGCCCCTAACATTTCAAAACACAATCATGCCTTCCCAATACTCCCCCAAAATCTTAACTCATTCCAGCATTAACTAAAAAGTCCAAGTCCAAAGTCTCGTCTGAGACTAGGTAAGTCCCTTCTGCCTACAAGCCTGTAAAATCAAGAACAAGTTAATTACTTGAAAGATACTATAGGAGTACAGGCATTGGGTAAATGCTCTCATTTCAAAAGGGAGAAGTCAGTCAAAACAAAAGAGCTGCTGGCCTCATGCAAGTCCAAAATCCAGCAGGGAAATCATTACATCTTAAAGCTTCATAATAATCTTCTTTGACTTATTTGACTCTTTGTCTCACATCTAGGCCATACTGATGCAAGGGGTGGGCTCCCAAGGCCTTGGGCAGCTCTGCACCTGGGGCTCTGCAGGGTACATTCCCCAGGCTGCTTTCACTGACTGGTGTTGAGTACCAGCAGCTCTTCCAAATGCATTGCACAAGCTGTTGGTGGATCTACCATTCTGGGGTCTGGGGTACAATGGCCCTCTTCTCATAGCTCCATGAGGCAGTGCCTCAGTGGAGACTCTGTGTGGGGGCTCCAACTTTTCCCTTCCCCACTGCCCTAGTAGAAGTTCTACATGAGGGCTCCACTCCTGTAGCAGGCATCTGCCTGGCCATCCAGGTGTTTTCCTAAATCCTATGAAATCTAGGCAAAGGCTCCCAAGCCTCAACTCTTGCTCTCTGTGCACATGCAGGCTTAACACACATGGAAGCTGCCAAGGCTCCTTACAGCTTGCATCCTCTGGAGCAGTGGTCTGAGATGTATCCAGGCCCCTTTATAGTCATGGTTGGAGCTGGAGCAGCTGGAACACAGGATGCCATGTCTCAAGGCTGCACAGAGCAGCAGGGCCCTGGGTTTGGCTCCCAAAACCATTTTCCTCTCCTAGGCCTCTAGGCCTGTGATGGGAGGGGTTGTCTCAAAGCCCTGGACATGCCCTGGAGACATTTTCCCCATTGTCTTTGCTTTTAACATTTGGCTACTTTTGCAAATTTCCAAACTTTTGCAAGAGGAGCAGTATGTTAATAACTAAGAGTTTTACAAATTTCTGCTGCTGGCTTGATTTCATCCCCTGAAAATGAGATTTTCTTTTCTACCACATGATCAAGTTGCAAATTTTCCAAACTTTTATGCTCTGTTTCCCTTTTAAATATAAGTTTCAATTTCAGATTGATTTATTCGGATTCAATGACAGATTTCAGATCATGTCTTTGTGAGCACATATGAACATATGCTGTTAGAAACAGCCAGGCTAAATATGGAATGCTTTGCAGCTTAGAAATGTCTTCTACCAGATACCCTAAATCATCTCTCAAGTTCAAAGTCTCACAGATCTCTAGAGTAGAGGCACAAAGCCACCAGTCTCTTTGCTAAGGCATAGCAAGAGTGACTTTCGTTCCCATTCCCAAAAAGTTTCTCATCTCCATCTGAGACCTCAGCCTGGACTTCACTTTTCATCTCACTATCGGCATTTTGGTCACAACCATTCAACTACTTTCTGGGAAGTTCCAAACTTACCTTCGTTTTCATGCCTTCTTCTGAGCCCTCCAAACTGTTCCAGCCTCTGCCCCTTACCCAATTTTAAAGCGGCTTCCACATTTTCAGGTATCTTCATAGCAATGTTCCACTTTTCTGGAAGCAATTTCTTGCATTAGTCCATTTTCACACTGCTATAAAGACATACCTGAAATTGGGTAATTGATACAGAAAAAGGGTTTAATCAGTTCACAGCTCTGCAGGCTGTACAGGCTTCTGCTTCTAGGGAGGCCTTAGGAAACCTACAATCATGGTGGAAGGTGAAGCGGAAGCAAGCACATATTCACATGGCTGGCAGGAGACAGAGAGAGAACGGGAAGGTGCTACATGCTTTCAAACAACCATATCTCATGAGAACTCTATCAGAAGACAGCACTAGGGGAATCCAAGACAGCTAAACTATTAGAAAACACCCCATGGTGCAATCACCTCCCACCAGGCCCCACCTCCAACACTGGGGATGACAATTCAACATGGGATTTAGGTGGGCACAGAGAGCCAAACTATATCGGGTGTCATTTTATTTTCCTGTGACTTATAGCCTGGGCAGGTCTCATATCTGCATCCAAAAGGAGGACGTCACTGAAGCTCCTAATCTTTCCTTTATATTTTTCCCCAATATTAAACATTTATTGCAGGACATTGTTGACTCATATTCTAATGGTGCTATACATATTAGCTGGGTTCCTTTAGGTGCATTTTAAAAACTAGTTATAAAGGCCGGGTATGGTCACTCACGCCTGTAATCCCAGCACTTTGGGAGAGGGCAGTGGGAGGATCACTTGAGCCAGGAGCTTGAGTGCAGCATGAGCAACATAGCAAGACCACGTCTCTACAAAAATAAACAAATCAGTCAGGTGTAATGGCATGCACCTGTGGTCCCAGCTACTCAGTAGACTGAGCTGGGAGGATTGAGCCCAGGAGGCTGTGATTGCAGTAAGCCATGATTTTGCCTCTGCCCTCCAGGCTGGGCCATGGAGCAAGACCCTGTCTCTAAAACAAAGCAAAACAAAACCAGTTATATGCTGCAGTAATTATTTTGTTATTCTATCAGGAATTCTGAATTTTAATACTTGAGAAGTCATGTAGTCTACAGATTCCAAGCCAGAAAATATTTTGCCCCCATACCCCAGAGGACATTCAACAACATCTGTAGTCATTCTTGTTTGTCACATCAGGACAGAAGGTGCTGGGTACTACTTCAACATAGGTAGGTGGAGGCCGGTGATGCCTTGGAACATCCTATCATGAACAGGACAGCTCCTGCACCCAAAGAATTACCCAGCTCAAGGCATGCCAAGGGTAAGATGAGAGACTTTTCCTTAGCCATTTTCAAGGTTTGCTGTGAGTTGGTTAAACCCTAGATAGAGAATGTGACTTGTCATCTAGCTAATTAATGGGAAAGACTGAATCAGATTCTAGTTTTCCTGACATTCAGAAACTGATTTATTCCTATTACAAGTAAACCTTAATTTTGAATTTTCACAGCTATAAAGTATTACAGTTGCTTATATACACATTGTGTCCCCACTAAATTGTGAGGTTCCCAAAGAGCAGAGAGGTCTCACAGTATGTTTTAGCACAGTGTATTGCACATGGTAGTATTATAATATCACTGATACTTGGATAGAGCACATAGTAATGCTAGACATTTTAGCAGTCGCAGAGATTTCTATAATTTCATCTTTTGAACTTCCTTGATGAGAAAATCAAATGATATAGAAAAAATTAAATAGAAAAATTAAATAACAGATTCAAGATAATGGATCAACCAATCCTGATTATCAGACTCAATTTTCTACAATTTAACAGAATTAATAAAGATATGGGTGTGGCTCACTGAGTAGACCCAGAAGGACTAAGGAATAAGGAATTTGGAAAGAGCAAGGTTATCATGCAAGTGTTTAATTGGGCAAAAGACAAGGATTAACAGATAATTGTTGAAACGGGAATGTGAAAATTCACAAGAAGGGCATTATTGTTTTTAATTTTGTTAGTCCTTAATCTAGGTCATCTTGCTTTATAGGACTAAAAGTTCTAAAGACTTAGATTCACCTCTAAGTTCTAGAAAATTGTTCTCAAAGATTCTACCTGCTGTTTGGAGCATAACATCCTTAAAGAAATATTGAAAAGCCAATGGCATCAACACTTGACAACAAATCACAAAGCACTTCCCGAAGGAAGCATTAATGTGTGATATCTACCATCAAGTTGTAAAGTAGAATTCTGTTTGGCAGGTGTTGGTGGCTCTTTTCTCAGCTGGAGATGGAGGTTTGGAGAAGCAACTGCAGACATGGAACTGTCCAGTTGTATGCCGCTTTTACCAGTCACTGGGAATTCCCGACTCTGTAATCTTGCCAAATGTAAGTTCACAATAACTGTATGTTGATTACTTGTCTAGAGAATGTTACTTTAGCATAAACACCTACCTTTCCTCTGGTGATGATCATATTCTCAGATTACCTACAATGACATCATCACTGTTTTTTCCCCTCATGGCATTAATTTTTCTACTATAATTAAATTAGCTTTCTAAATTCTTCATTTTTGCATTTGTTTAACGATTGTGAGAGTTGTCAGAGTCAAAAGGAGTCAAAATGTTAGGAAAACTCTGACAAACAGAGCTGAAAAAGGCCATAAAGAGAATATTCTTACTCTTTTGTATCTGATAACAAAACAAACTAGGAAAAACACAACCTTGAACGAAGGCCATTGCAATCTTATAAAAGAATACTTCTGTTAGGACACTTGCCCATCAACTGCCTGTTTAAACTTGGCCTGGCATTACCCTTGTTATTGATACTTGTAGTGAATGATAAATATTTCAAAATGTTTATTTAATCCTCATTTTTTTCCTATAAAAACATTTGTCTTTCTTAACTTCCCTGAATACATACATAGCTTACTGTGATAAACATATACCCATTACAACGCTTAATTCTCAAATAAATATCTTTTATTTGAAAGGCTCTCTGTTCATTATTTAAGTTGAAACAATGTATCCAAAAGCAGGAGAATGCAGAACTTTTAAACTGTCATCCGAGCACACAGAGAAGGCATTAATATGAGTACAAACCAGATTTTTCTTGTGCCAAGGACACATTTTAAAGTATTTTTTAGTGACCTAGATGGGAGAACATGTGTAATATAGGGATATTTCTAAGATCAGTATTTACTTTGTTAAAGGTTGTCAGCCTTGTGGCTCAACAACTACTGTGAGGTCCTAATGTGGTTTATAAATTACATGTTCATTTCAATAGCTCCCTCCCATTGAAAGGAATAAAGTCAAGTTAAAAACAGCCACTCCCACACATTTCAGGGCCGCAGGACTGCCTACTAGATTCTGATAAAAATGGCAAGTTATCCTCTTATCACAAGGTAACTGATTAATATGTTCCTTTTCAAGGTTGGCAATAAAAGTCTAACCAAAAATTTCAGCAGATTTTGCTCTCTGTACAGTAAGTCAGTAGAAACTGGCTTTTTGAAGATGATCACTATTAATGACTTGGATGTAAGGACTAAGGCAGATGAGAAATCTCTGCTGGGAGCATAGCTGGGAGGGTACGTCTGTGAAGGGCAGGCTGATGGCCCTCTGGAAGGCTTCTCTTACTGGGTTGCCACATAAAATACTGGGCACCCAGGTAAATGTGAATTCCAGGCAAAGGATCAGTCATTTTTAGTATAAATATGTTCCAAAAACTGTAGGAAACATGTTTGTACTAAAAAAGTATTGATTGTTTATCTAAAAATTCACATTTATTTGGGTGTCCTGTATCTTATCCACCAAATCTGGCCACCCTATTTTTATAGTGTTTCCTCTCTGCATTGCTCAAATCACCCTTCCTGGCCTCTGGGCCTTTGCACATGGTGTTTGTCCTGACTGGAATACTCTACTTTCAGCTCTACTGTATTTTCTCTGTGTGTCTTTCCACACACATTAATTTGGCAAGATGTAATTTGCCAGTATCGATTTCCCCTTAGACCTTAGGCTCCCAAGGGGGTGAGAGCCTTCTTCATTTGAGTCCTATCCTTGTGTCTGGGACAAAGCCTGGACATTGGAGCTCCTAAAATAGATAGTTTTAAAAGATTGCTTGGAAGAACACTTAAAATCTCTGAGAAAGTAGGGAATAATACTGTATAACAAACTTGAAGGTACTTGACCTGGATGCATCTGGTTCAACAACATTTCTTCATCTCTACCAGGTAGTGGACTGATTACGTTATATTGGCTCCCAAGAAGAGAGGCCCATGTCAAATCCTTGGGATTCCTGTAAATGCTGTGTATTAGGAAAAGGCTCTTTGCAGATGAAGTTAAGGAACTTGAGATGAGCTCATCCTGGAATATCAGACAGGCCCTGAATCAATGACAGTGTCCTTGCAGCACAGAGAACAGAAGACACAGACCATGAGAGGGTTGAGGTGCTGGAAGCCCCAGAGTAAGTGATGGCTACGATCATGAAAGTCCAGAAATGCCAAAATTTAAGAGCTACATGGGAGGAGGCAGGGAAGGATTTGTTCCCTAGAGAGCTTCCAGGGGCCATGACCTTCACACCCTGACTGGAACTGCCCTTCAGGGTGCCAGAAAGAGCTGCATTTCTGTTTCCAAAAGCCACCCAGTTTGCTTGAATCTGTGACCTAGGAGCCAGAAGAAGCTGATGCAAACTCCCACTCCCTCCACTACCATGGGATTCTTTTCAAGCAAATCCCAGACAGCATATCATTTCATCTGTAAATACTAGTATTCATCTCTAGAAAGGAAGAACTTCTCTTCTAAACACAATCACACTGTGATTATGTTTAATATGATAATCTCTTATCATATTAAAATTCTATAATTCCTTAATTTCATCAAAGCTTCAGCATTCTAGTTCACTTAAGTGTCCTATAAAAATTTCTTAGCAGTTTGTTTATTTTGGTCAGCATGCAAGCAAGGTCCTTACAAAGCATTTCAGGGATACGAATCCATTTTTTTAAAAAATTAATGAATGAATAGAGACAGGTAGAGTATGTGGCGGTTTGCATGTTCTCAAAGCCCAGTCTCATATACCCGGGTTCTGGAGGTGCATAGAGCTGTGCATGGGTCTGTGCAAGTGTCACTGTCCGTTGGTGAAGAAGCACTGGGGACACAGCAGGCCAAGCCCCACACCATGAGCTCACGGTACAGGGGAGCAGACACAGTGGCCCTCAGGTGTTACCAGAGGCTCCCTGGGGCTCTGTGGAGGGCAGAGGACAGCCCAGCACTCCTGGGAAGCAATGAGGTAGTGTTAAGTGTGTCCACTGGGAAGAAGCTTGCCAGGCAGGGCTAGCAGATGCACCCAGGCAGGAAGGCAAGAGGCCCCACCATGCCCAGAGGGTTGACTGGGCTGGAGATCAAGGAGTGAGGATGGGTGTGAGGATGCATTCTATATGCAGTCAGGACTCACTGAAGAATTCTGTGATTTTATTTTCCGATTTGCATTTTAGAACAACTACTCTGATTGTAAATGGAGAAGAGACTAGAGCAAAGTGAAGCTGCAGGTAGAAAGCCTGTGTGTCTGTCTGCTCCCTCAACCACGTCTGCCAACTGTGGGGAAGCTCTAACAGGAGGAGAGCTCAAATTGCAGAAGTCCAGGTGTCCGGAGAGAGATTCATATTATAGGACCAGTATGTGGGTGGAGCTAGAAAGCACTCCTAATCGAAGCATTCTGGCACAGTGCCACACCAGGGAAAAATGATTTTGCATATTGTAATTTGTATGTAATTCACATATACCATCTGTATCTTGGCAGCCCAGGCCTGAGTGGCACTGAGGGAACTAAGAGAAGGCTTATGCCTGGGTCCCCACAGAGCCTTAAGGAGCAGAGTGAGGAAGAGCCAGGAGCACATGTCTGTAAGGGACAATAGGGTGGCCTGAGAGCAGAAGGTGGGTCTGCTGGCTCTTCAGTATTTCCTCATCTTCTAGAAAACTGAGGAATCCACAGTAGACAGAATCATTGTTTTGCAAATGCATCAGAAAGAACACTTTTATCAGAAATAAAATGACTGTCCAGGAAAAGAAGAAAATGTCTTTATGCCATTACCCAGAATGGTAACTCTTCTCCTGTGCATACCTGAAAATGTCAGGAGCGCATTTCTACATTGACATTTTAATAGATGGTATGACAAATGTTATAAGACAATTCTTGGAAAGGTCAAACAAACCACATAATCTATAGTTTCTTCTTCTTATCAAATTTTTAATTCCAAGGAAGTGGTAGGTTAGGAGGAGATTGGAAATCTGAATTCATATCAGATCCTAATGAAAACAAATCAATTTTAACTAAGTCGACAAATAAGAGTTATTTATTATTTAATTAGCATGTAATTGGAAAGAGTTTATTAGCTTTACAAGAGGCACAGTCCACACATAGGTAAAGCACTTCATTGTTGCAAACTTTGGAATATTGGTCTTGCATGTCCTTGGCCTCCATGGCTGCTTTATTACAACCTGAAAATCTTCCTTACTTCTTCTAAACTTTTCACATCCATGGGAGGCTTCCTGGGGCTGCCAGGTTGCAGAAACTTCTTCACCCGTGGGCAGGTTGCTTTGATTCACAGTTTTTCTGGGGGCCTGTAATTCACAAAGCACAGCCTCAGAGGTGACCAAGGCCTGCACCCGCACCGATGGCCACCACCCAGGAATCGGCCTCCTGCCAAGAGCCTGGCGAGTCCCCTCCATCAGCACCAGCATGGAGGCAGAAATGAACAGTGAGGCTGAAGATAAGAGGAAGGACAATATGAGAAGCTCCTGGCTGCTTTCCAAGACAGGCCAGATTTAAGCAGCTCAGTCATCCTCTCCTTACATATTAATCCTATAAGATTAGTAAATATACCAGAACCAAGAGAAAAATAATGTGCCTGTGGGATATCAACACAAAAGATCAGTCTCTAAAAGCAGAAGTAAAAATATGGGAAATAAATTGGAAAGAGAAAATGTTATAAATGTAAAGACAAACCATGGGACCACCTTTCTCAGTGAAGCTGATACAGTGTGGAGGGCAGGGGAGTGGAGAGCTGTGCAGAGAGGAACACAATGTCTGACAGCAGGAGCTGGAGCCCAGGGGAAAACAGATGGAAAGGCCTGCTCAGGGCAACAATGTGGGAAGACAAAAGGGCACATATGGGATAAAGGAGCGTCTGAGATTCAGAAACAAGCACATTGAAATAGAGGGATACAGGGAGATGCTGGGCCCTGGGTCCTTCCCATGATAAAACAAAATACTCTTTAAATTTGCACCACAAATTTCCTTTCCATAACAAAAGTGTTTTCATTCCTCAACATTGGAGCCTGGAAGCTGATTTTGGAGACCCTGGGGCACTACAGAAGGCCTGGAAGGCTGGCGTCAAAACATGGTAGAATCCAGAATTTGAATACAGATCCCAAGATGGGAGATGTGGGGCTGCCTCTGGGCTGCAAAATGGGTCTGCTTCAGCAGAGGAAGCTGGAGATAAGGCTGGAGTCAAGCTGCTACGTAGTAGAGAAGTTCCACCAGGTGAATATCAGCCCGGCTCAGCTTGTTGCCAACAAGGTAGTCTTGTCCATGACTCTTTAAGACCTAGAGAATTGGGGGAGAATCAGATCCAGGGTACATGCCCACCTTGGGCTGGACCCCTGCTTCTTGACCTCTCCACCCTGACTTTCCCACCTCTGTTGCCTTACTGCATGGGTGCAGAATCAGGGTTTTCTCCATTATCTGAATGAATGAGAGTAAAAGTGTGGCTCACTCTCCCTCCGTTGGGCTCAGGCTCCCATTTTCTCTTCTCTCCCATCACTGTAGCATCCCTACACCACCCACCACTGGCTGCTTCTTCCCTTAGGCCAGGGCACCGCCTGCCGCCACATGTTCTGTCTGCTAAATTTCTGGCATGGAGCCCTCACATTCCAGGGGCGTGGCTCTGCATTCTGCTCTCTCCTCTCCAATCTCCTTGGGCAAACACTCTTCCCCAGGCTGTTTCATTCCTCATTTCTCCTTGTCTGCTCTCCTCATTCCCTGCTCCTGTCTCCCTGAGGATTCTTAGTAAACCTGGGTGAACCTCAGATTCATCATCTTTCTTTGTATTGACTCTCACTCCCTGTACTATGTTATAATCTGCAAGCTGAAGCGTTTACAGGTGAACTGCACAATGTCTACAACTTACTATAAAATGCATTTTGCAAATCTTCCCTCTGCATCCACAATCACTCTTCTTTTAAAAATGCTCCTTCTCTGGAAATGGCCATTCTGGTTGGGCCAATTAGTCCCTGCCCGTCTTCCCTGCACATGGTACCAGATGTGTTCACAGTGGATCATTTTTCATCATGTTCGTCTTCAATCAAAGTCCATGGGGTTCCATAGACTCAACAGCAACCTCTAGTGTGGTCAAGAGCCTTCCACAGCCCATGTTCTACTTATGAACACGAAATTTTGTTGAACAGATAATTTAATGTTGGGGTCCGTAAATTAACATTTTACTGGAAAATTATAGCTTGGGTGTAAGTGATACAATTGCTTCTCCAAGCCTATTTTCATAAAATGCCTAGAGAGCCAGAGCGCTGCATTGGTGTTCAGGAAGTCTCACTGAAAGTGAAGGTCAGTGCCCCAGGAATGCCTAGCCACTATTTTTCTACTGGCCTCTAAACTCAGTTCCCCAAACACTGAACAGTTTCACTTACTTTTTCAAAGGCAGGGAAATAGCGGTTTTGAATTTTCTCTTTGACCAAGGCAGTCTTGGCATCTCTTTCCTCAGGTTGACATGTGATCAGAAGAGAGACCATTTCAGTCAAATCTACTATTCCTTCTGTATACATATCAATCCTGAAAGACAAGCAAACGGTCAAATGCCTTTTGCCTTAGATTTTATAGGTTTATAAAAACCTAAGAGAATAGAGGGTCAGATGGTGGCAAAGTAATTCACCTCCAGTGAGTGCGTGCCTTTTATAGTCTAGTAATTATGCTCTGATTTTTACAGGTATATTAACATTTGTGTCTTAAAACAACCTATCAAGGTAGATAGATCTCTAAATTTTGTTACACACATGACCTAATACAGGAAAAAGAGCATCGGTGGTCACAGTCATGAAAGAAATCCGTGGAATCACTGCCAGTACCCACTGGTGCTGTGCCAAGATTTATCATCTCCATTGTGGTTTGTTCTGTGCATGAAGTTAGTGTGAGTCAAATGGCCAAAGACCTGCCCCCTAAGTAATCCTAAGAGAGTCCCTGGCACAACCTTCTCAGCCTATTTCTTGTCTTCTCTCATCATTTTACAGCTCCCAGGGCTCCTATGCCCCAGATTATCAGTTCTTCCAATTACACCCATGAAACATGTTTCCACAGCCCTCTCCACGTACTGTTGCCCAAGTCTAGTCATGTGTGACTTTCTGGAGACCCCACCTAAGAATCCCCTTCCCTGGTGAAATTCTCTATTCAGTTACAACCAGTGCAAACTTTTCTTCTTTTGTGTCAAACTGGAGTTTCACAATACTTTTTAAAATAAGAGCTTTATTGATGTATGTGCACGTACTATAATTGCAATCTGTTAAATTATACTACTGAGTGGTTTTTGGTGCATTCACAGAATTCTGTAAAAATCATCACAGTCTAATTCCAGAATTATTCTTATCATCCTGATAAGGACATCTGTACAATTAGTAGTATTCATTTTTCCTCAAGCCCCACTTCTTTAGCTCCAGGCAACCACTAATCTACTTTCTACCTCTATGGATTTGAATATCTGGACATTTCATACAAAAAGAATCCTATAATGCGTGGCCTTCTGTATCTCATTTCTTTTATGTAACATGTCTTTATGGTTTAACCATCTTGTAGCTTGCATCAGTACTTCATTACTTTTCATGACCAAACATCGTTCCATGGCATGGCTAAGGCACGTTTTTCTCCTCCATTTATTGATTGATGGATATTTGGGTTGTTTCCACTTTTTGAGTACTATGAGCATTGTTATTTGCATTGTTCATTTATGTAAGAGATGTAGTGTGGATGTATTTTTGATTGTTTGGGGATGTACCTACTAGAGCAACTGCTGGGTCATTGGTAATACTATGCTAAAGTTTTTGAGAAGCTGCCAACAGTTCCATTCAGAATTTATTTGGAATCATGTGGTCTCCTCACAACAGAGAGTAGACCCCAGGGCTTTGCTGGTATTGAATCAATCTGGCTGTTTCAGCCTTCTATCCATGTGTCAAGGTAACCCCAGCATCCTGGGCGCTAGCCTCTACTAGCCCTGCTCAAGTATTCCAGTCCATATAATTGGTTGGTAATTTAGGCTCCTGGTCATCATTCTTGGAATTACTGGGATCTGAGATTCAGCTTATTTGCAGCTTTCCCTCCCTAGTCCTTCATCTACAGACTCTCAAACATTCTATGCCTTGCCCTACACTATTGACTAGAGTCTAGCCTCTGAAGCTCTGAGTACCTGAATCACGATTCCCTATCCTCCTCAGTTCATAGGGTTTATGAGTGTTTGGAAACCTTTGTCAGGGTGCTGGATCCATGGACAGCATCCTCTTCTAGAATCACCCTCACCTGAACCCTCCCCATGTCCACTGTTCCCTCATTTCCATGGGACTCTGCAATACTGGACCTCAGTATGTACGCCCAAGGCCCAGCCTGCTGCTGGTCATGATGCCCTGCCACGGTCCCACCCACTCAGGGAAGGACCTAAATCACTCTGTGTTCTCTGTGGAGGAAAGAACAGAAAATATACCGTACAGGGCTCTCTCCTTTATGTCTTTCCCGTAGAGGTTGTATTTGCTGGCAATGTAGTTGAGAATGGCTCTGGTCTGCACCAGCTTCATCCCATCAATCTCAACCATTGGTACTTGCTGGAACAGCAAACTCCCATCTTTAGAAAGAAGGGAAAAAAGGGAGCATGAAATGTCTATGAAACCCACCCTTTCAGGATGAAAAAAATGGTTTTGGAAATGGCTAAATTTGTGAAAGGAAAAAGAAATTATTGCCTGGTAAGATTTCATTTGAAATAACTTTTTTCCTTGTTTTGTTTTTTGAGACAGAGTCTTACTCTGTCACCCAGGCTGGAGTGCAGTGGGACAATCTCAGCTCACTGTAACCTCCTCCTCCTGGGTTCAAGCAATTCTCCTACCTCAGCCTCCTGAGTAGTCGGGATTACAGGCTTGCACCACTGCACATGGCTAATTTTTGTATTTTTAGTAGAGATGGGGTCTTATCATGTTGGCCAAACAGTTCTCGAACTCCTGACCTCAAATGATCCACGCGCCTCAGCCTCCCAAAGAGCCGGGATTACAGGCCTGAGCCACCACACCAGGCCCAAACAACATTTTTTAAAAGCTTCCTGTAGTTCTTCTTTTTCTTAAGAAGCTTCCTTTTACTTTTTAATCCTGTTATTTCATTTTTGTTTTTATTTCCCCTCCAGATACATAGTGGGACTCTTGTATTTTTTGTGTTGATTTATCTTCATGGATATTTTAGGAAGAGGTTGGGACAAGTTACAATAGGACTGGCAACAAGATGCCATTTAAAACGGGAAGTTCGCAGGGTAAGTTTCATTGTGTTTGTCACATTTAAGGCAGGTTCTGAGAGGTTTTTATGTAAGGGTCCCTTTCTCTGCTCTTCAAAGCCTGCAATAGTGCTGCAGTGTTACTTTGTCACGCCCCACCCCAAGAAAGAAAAACCTCAAGGCAATGGCCACATGGATTTCTCCTCCTTTCGACTAGCACGTGTTCTTGCATGTGCTTGGATGGGGAGGGCTGTATGGGATCCTCTACTGATGACCGCAGCTCATTCATGGTGTCCCAAGCATGAAAACAAAGAAAGGACTTTCTCTGGGGGCGGGAGATCATTCCTCTAACAAATAGTCTGAGAGGTCTGGTCCTTTCAGCCTGGAGAGAGTTGCCAGACCTGTTCAAGGGGCCACATCCTTTCCATCTTAACCACTTTCTCTCTCTGCACCATGTCCAAATACCACCCCTCACACACATAGGCATTACTGGCTGCTCAACCTTCCCTCTGTACTTTCTACTAGATACACTCATCAGAGGCACTTAGAGATTGATCTTACCATTTCTTAACTTGTCCAAATCTTCTGCAGATTCTAGAAATTTCTCTTCAAACTGGAAGCAGAAACAGTAAATGGATTCTTGTTAGTTCATTCTATTATAGACTTGTGACCTTGATGGCCCCATCTGGTGCATGATTTGGAGAATATAAGACTTCTGAGTTTGGCAGGGTACCCAGAGGGGTCTGATCATGGCCATTTGGAAATTTAGACCTAAATCATAGAGAAAAGTGCATGGGTCACAGCACATAGCTGCTCAATCTTCTAGTTCACTTCACCTCCACCCTGATCTCATGAATGTCTATGATTAGATCATGTTTTGAGAGGGGACGTCACTGGAGAAAAGGCACTGAGCAGTTCTTCTAGTTATGGTGTTGTCATATCTTAGGAAAGCCTGTGTCTCCAGGTGAGATTAGACCACAGCCTTGTTTGTCCCCAGTATGGGGCATGCCATGGGCTAATGGCCATCAAATATTCTGCCACCAAGGAGCCTCTGCTGTAATTTGTATCGCCCCACTTCTTGGGAGCCCTGCTAAGGGTGAAATAGGTCGCCGCTGTTACACAGCTTTAACACTTGTAATTCTAACTTTCTCTTCTGAAGTACATGGAACCCAATAGGGTAAAATTCTCAATTTAATAAAGGAATTAGAGTACCACACTAACATTATTTTTAATGAAAGCCTCTGGTTTCTGATGTGGTTTTGTGGGTTCAATATCACCATTTTCATGTACTGGCTTCTTGACTTTGGACATGTACCAAATCTGTGTCTGAGTATGCTAATCTATGAAATGGGTATACTTGCGGTAGCTGTGGTATAGGATGATATCAAGATTAAATTGCAAGGTCACACAAAGCACTTAGAAAAGTAGCAGGTGTGTAGTAGCTGCTCATTAAATATATGTTATCTTTAGAATTTTGAAACTATACTTAGTTCTTGATCTACATCCAGTAACTTAAACCTGGGAGTAAATTCCACCTTGTCCTGGACAAGTCACTTTGGTGGAAATGGCAGCCAGCAACAAGACTGTCTCAATCTGACCAGAAGCTATGGGTGGATGCAGGTATTTAATACAGATATGAAATTCAGTTATTACATGATGATGCAGTTGACTCAAATAGGCAGAGTATGTCAAACCAAAAGTCTAAGCAAAAGTTCTCAAGGTTTTTTGGATTTCAATGTTGTTATGATCTGGTTCCAGTCTTGACTCTGCCTCAAAATAGCTGTGTGATCTAGGAATTATTACTTAAAATCTTCAAGCCTTACATTCTTCATCTGCAATATTTTCTTAAATGGAATTTTGTAATGTTTTCAAAATGCAAGATACAGGGCCTGACCCACATACATCAAGTAATAAACAGTAGTGACGTTTGCAGTGGCTAATTATACTTTAGGGAGTTCTTTATGGTGAAATGTCAGGAATTTGGGGGTTTCTAGCTTGCTCCATGGAACAGAGTTTGTTGTGGATCTATGATCACACAGGACCAGGATCTAGAGGTCATGGAGGTGCGTGCCAACAATTAACAAAGCGTCCAGTTCAGGACAAACCTAAGGAATGGTGGGTGGTTCAGGCAGGAGGGTGGCCGAGGTGCGGTGGGGTTGGCAAGTGGGATGTGCTTGTGAGGTTGAGGACTGGGTTATGATCATCAGCCCTAGGGCCCTGAGACTCCAGAAGCCTGAGCAAGGTCTGCATTCAGGCGGGATGGAGACCAGGGAGCCTGGGTTCCTCTCAGCCTTGCCCCTCCCTCCCTCCCTCCTGCTGAACTCTTCCTGCCCAGGCTCTAACCACATCCCTGAGCTGCAGAGCTGATGTCTGGGTGACAGTGAAACAGGGTGTTCATTTGTACAAAGGAAACAACCTGGAATGATAGTGTTTGGATTTCTTGTGTGATTATTTCTTCATAGGATTGAGAAAGGGTGAGGCTTAAGTCCCAAGCCTTCGTGAAGCAATGGAGAAAGTGCCGTCCCGAGGTTCATTTCCACACGGCGCTGTGAGGCTGAAGGGGCACCCTAGAAGTTCCCTTCACAGGACGCCACCTCACCTGAAACCCTCCTTTTCAGCTGCCACCTGAGGGACAAGATCTCCTGAGTTTGTCCATGACTTACCCCCGAGGAAAACCCTCAGGCAGTTACTGAGGGACTCTGGTCTGGACAGGGAAGTGTTTTTCTCAGTGACACATCTAGAGGGCAGCGCTTAGTGGAGTCCCATAGACACCTCCCAGCGTTTCCTGCTCAAACATCCAGGAGGATGACCTGGTAACACTGGGGAATGCTTGGGTGTTCTAGAAGCCTCCACCCCTCATTTTAACCACGTGTTTACTTGTCTGCATCCTCATAGACATGTAGGCCGCCCCAGGGCAGGGACTGTGTCTGTCTTCTTCACTGTCTATCTCCATGACCTAGTATGGAACCTGGAATTAATAAGTGCTCAACCAAATAATTGCTGTGAATGTAGTCAATCTTTAGTAGGTAATTTGTTACAATCCACTTCCTTCCGCCTCTCATTTGTAGTTTACATTTTGCATTTTACCTCTGACTACAACCTTCTTTTAATATTATGTATTTTTATTGTTTTATTGTGGAAATTATGAACAAGAATAAAAATAAACAGAAAAGCGTAATAATTCTGCTTATACTTCTCACCTAGAATAAATAATTATCAACCAAAACCAATGTGATATTATATATAGGTGGGCATAAATAAATATATTTATGGTAAATAAATAAATGTATTTATGCCCACCTACTTCTCCTCTTGTAATAATTCCAAGGAAATCCCAGATCCATATGATTAATCCTTAAATACTTCAATGTGTTTTCCTAAAACACATAAACTATTCTAAAGGCAGCCATAGTACATTATCACACATTAAATATTAACAATAATTCTTTCATGTCATCAAATAGTCAATATTCATGTTTCTAATTGTTGTATGAATGCCACAAATTATTTTTTACACTTTGTTTAAATTCTAATCCACTTAAGTTCTACGCTTTGTGATTAGTTTCTTAATTATATTTTAATATGTATGCTTTTAGATGAGAAGAAATTTTAACAATTGTTAGGTCAAATCATATGCACTACTTGATACAGTCATTTTTAATTTAAAGGCACAATACTTCCCCAGTAGAAATGAAATCATTGCATAGTTTCTGTGGGAAAAGCATGTGATAGTACAATTTTAAATCCAACCCAAGATGACGTAACTCCAGAGCCTGCCTCTCAGCTGTGGCCAGGGCCACGGATGGGCTCCATTCTGCCCGTGCATTGAGGGTAGTGGAGCATGGGTTTCTCTGCTATGATAGCAGTCTTCTGGAGGTTTCTCTAAGCCTGAATGAATGAATGAATAATTGAAGCCATAGAATCAAAATGTACTTTAGGATGTGTGGTTGAGAACCACCAACAATGCTAAAGAACAAGCTGCCTTCTTCAAGACTGGGTTGGAGGAGTTCCTGGAATGTTTTCTTGGCCCAAATTGTTACCCAGCAGTGACCACCCTCAGATTCCAGCAAACCAGTCTCAAGTCTTCATTGGCTAACTGTGACTTTTCTTGGCAGCCTAAGAGGTGAGTATGTGAAATAATACATGTATAGGAGGAGTTAATGGGAAGAGGAAAGATTCAGAACTGAGTATTTGTTAAGAAACTTCCTAATGATCCTTCCTCAATGCTAGTCCCTTTTAATATTTTATATCTTTAACCCTCCTTATAGTACCATGAAATGGTTGTTATCTCCATTTTTTAGTTAATGAAATGGAACATCAGAGAAATGCAATGTTCACAGTCACACTCCAGTTGGTGATGGACATGAATATCTACACGAAGGACTAAAATGAAGGCATGCCTGGAAGCCAGCTGGGTGAATGCCTTGGGAACCCATGAACTGGTTGTGAACCCAGAGGATGTCACTGACAGGGAGGACCAGCAGGGAGCTAAGTCACCCTTCAGCTCTTTGGCTGTGAGACTGCATTTGATCAAAACCAGAAATTAGGCTTCAGACTTATTTGACTATAGCTAGAATATCCAAATTATTTCAACAGACAGAGAATGCTAATCCCTTGCTTCTTTTGGCATTCTATATTCTAACTCTGTGGGGGGCATTTTGTTTTATAATCTGGCAAAAGAGATGCTGCTGCATTAACTTTGCAAGATATGGAAGGAGCTAGCATTTATTCAATGTCAGTCACTCACTGGTCATTCTTCTAAACTTCTCTTCATTTTATCCTACAAAAATCACCTAAGGTGAATGCTGTAGCTATTCTCATTTTACAGTTAAGGATACTGAGGTTTTTAAAGTAACTTGCCCAGATTAAGTGGTGGATCTGGGATTCAGACTCACTGCTATTAAAAACCAAGGACTGAGTCTTATTTTCTGTGTTAGTGTTTCTCAAATATGCATGGTAATCTTTCAGTAGATTGTGAAATCCCACTACTTTTTAAAACAAAATAGAAAAGAATAGAAAATATCAGTGAGTCTGACATGTGGAAGGGTAAGTAATGTTTCATGAGTTGTTAGTTTCAGTTATCTGTATGTTGTGTGTATGGATGTTTGCATGTGTGCACGCTGACTTGGTCATTGTAAATGGTTAGAGATAAATTGAGTGGGCTCATCAGTGAAGTTTGATAGCCCTTGCTCTATCCCAGGCTGTTTGGGAGGTGGAACACAGCAGAGTATCAGAGAATGAAAACCAGTGGCTGCAGGGACAGATGCAACTAATTGTCTCATGAATGTGAGTGGAAAGACACAGGACTCATTGAAAGCAGGAGTTCCAGTGCCAGGACTTAGGAACAGTTGCATTTTCTCTCCAAACCCCTAGCTCTGATATTAAACATTAAGATTCTTCTTGCAATGTTTTGTGGTTGTTGAGTTTAGGAGAAAAATATACTTGCCTTTAACAACTAATGTATTTCTTTCTTTCTTTTCTTTTTTTTTTTTTTTTTTTGAGACGGAGTTTCACTGTTTTTTCCCAGGCTGGGGTACAATGACGTGATCTCAGCTCATGCAACCTCAGCCTCCCAGTTTCAAGTGATTCTCCTGCCTCAGCCTCCCAAGTAGCTTGGACTACCAGCACATGCCACCACACCCAGCTAATTTTGTATTTTTAGTAGAGACAGGGTTTCAGCATGTTGGCCAGGCTGGTCTCGAATGCCCGACCTCAGATGATCCGCTTGCCTCAACCTTCCAAAGTGCTGGAATTACAGGCGTGAGCCACTGCACCTGCCCTCAACCAATGTACTTCTAAAAATGTATGTATGACTTAAATTTAGACATCGAAATCTTTTTTATATACTTTAAATTCTGGGGTACATGTGCAGAATATGCAGATTTGTTACATATGTTTGCATGTGCCATGCTGGTTTGCTGCACCTATCAACCAGTCATCTACATTAGGTATTTCTCCTAATGCTATCCCTCCCCAACTCCCCCACCCCACTATAGGTCCCGGTGTGTGACGTTCCCCTCCCTGTGTCCATGTGTTCTCCTTGTTCAACTCCCACTTATGAGTGGGAACATGCAGTGTTTTGTTTTCTGTTCTTGTGTTAGTTTACTGAGAATGATGGTTTCCAACATCATCCATGTCCCTGCAAAGGATATGAACTCATGCTTTTTTTATGGCTGCATAGTATTCCTTGGTGTATATGTGCCACATTTTCTTTATCCATTCTATCACTGATGGGCATTTAGGTTGGTTCCAAGTCTTTGCTATTGTGAACAGTGCCGCAAGAAACATAAGTGTGCATGAGTCTTTATAGTAGAATGATTTATAATCCTTTGAGTATATACCCAGTAATGGGATTGCTGGGTCAAATGGTATTTCTAGTTCTAGATCCTTGAGGAAGCACCACACTATCTTCCACAATGGTTGAACTAATTTACACTCCTACCAACCGTGTAAAAGCATTCCTATTTATCCACATCCTCTCCAGCATCTGTTGTTTCCTGACTTTTTAAGGATCGCCATTCTGACTAGCATAAGATGGTATCTCATTGTGATTTTGATTTGTATTTCTCTAATGACCAGTGATCATGAGCTTTTTTTCATATGTTAGTTGGATGCATAAATAGAAATCAAAATCTTTTAAATGTCTACATTTTAAAAAGTGGGAGTCAATAGTTTAGCCTTTGAAAAGTAAATAATTCTTTGAAATCATACTGAATCAACTCACCTGTTTTGTACCTAGATATTTTGACATTGTACTTTCCTAACTTGGGAAATGGAAATAGCATTATTCAGCAGAAAGAAAGGGAGAGTGAAATTCACAGGAAAGTGTGGGGTGTAGTTGTTTAATTGTTATGGATTAGTTCACAGTGTTGTAACTCTAATCCCCACACTAAGCGCCCTTAGCCATTGATTGAGGATCATGTTTCAACAGGAAATAAATTTTTATCTTACATAATATTTTATCACAATTCTCCTGCTGATAACTAACATTTCACCTTCTCAATATGAGGTTTCCAAGGGTCAGGTTAAGACTAGGACAAAGGTTACCATTGAGCTTGGCTGGGTCAACAGAAAATGAGAACCAGAGAGCTCAAGGATTTGCCATGGGTCACACACACATGCTGCTAATTCATGGTCAATATCTAGGGAGTGTGTCTACCTTCTGCAACAACCCTGGGAAATGGCTCCTATTATCCGAATTAAAGATGGGCACACTGAGTCTCAGAGAGCTAAAGCACCTGTCCCATGCTGCACACTTGGTGAGTGTTGGGTCAGCCTGAACTTCTGATTGCAAGTCCAGAGCTTTTCCACTCCACCCCATAACCTGGCTCTCAGCTCCTCTCTGAGAAGTTGTTTTATATTTTCCTATTCAGAGTATATTAGCCAACTAAATGTTGGAAGGAGAGGGTGAGACAGGAACATCTAATCCCTGAGTTCCTCCTGTGAGCAACTTTTCAGGGGCTTGCTTGGAAGAAAAAATTAATAAAAGTGTGCCTTTCTCTACTTTGACAACCTAAAATCCAGAGTGAGTTGAAGACTAGTATAATTGTATTTACATCAATTAAAAATGGGCTTGTTTTAACGGAATGTAAGCTCTCATAATTCCAGGAGTTAATTAAAAGAGTTACATCTCTGAGTTTGTCCCAATGACACTGTTTCTTATCAGAGAGAAGGGAGAATGAGATAAACCAGGATTCCTCCCATTATGAGGTTCATAAAAGCTGTAGGTTGTTTAATCTCTTTAATTCTTAGAATAGAGGTAGTTATTTCTAGTTTTGTAGGTTGTTGAGAAAGTTAAATGAGATAATGTACCAAAAATTCATAGTAGGCACTCAGGAATCGGTGTTTGCTCTTGTCCCAATGCTTAGAAGATGGGTAAGTCTCTGGACACATTGAGTAGCCCATGGATCCTTTTTCTTTGATCTATCTATCCATCAATTATTTTACCTATCAGCAATCTATGTATATGTATCTATTTATAATCCCTGTCTACCCATCCACGTATGTATTATTTTATCTATCTATCGTTCTATGCATCTATCTATCTGTAATCTGTCTGTCTCTTCATCATCTATTACCTATCTTGTATCCATCTCTCTATATCTCTATATTTTGGCCATAGAACTCTAATAGGATTACATTTTTATATGAATCCAGACTTATATCAAATCTGTCATATGATGGCTCTGTTTCTCTCTCTCTTTCCTTTCTAGCTCCTGTACAGAGATTAATGATATTCACTAATCAGTCCATCTGGATTATCAGGAAGTTTTCAGTGAACATCCAGGCAGTGGGGTGCATCAGTAACACAACCTTGCTTAGCCCCATGAGGTCATGTAGTCCCATGGTTCTCAACCAGGGGGATTTGGCTCCTCTGCTCCAGAGGACACTGAGCAAGGTCTAGAGACATTTTGGGTTGTCACATCTGCGGGGAGGGAGAGAGGGCTACAAATCAGATAGGTAGAGGGCAGGGATGCCTAGAAACATCCTAGAGTGGGCAGGTCAGATCTCCATACAAAGAATTACACCGTTCAAAGGGCAGCAACAGTCAGAGCCTCTTTCTTAACTATCCTCTAGATTGGCCATGAGTTGGTAGAACTCCAGGGACAGAATATGACTCATGGTGGAGCTAATTAGTGGCAAAGCCTCAACTAGAATCTAGTTCCCCTGACATTCAAACTAATTTACTCTAATTATAATAAACCTTAGTTTAAAATTTTCACAGCCAATATAGTATTACAGTATCACAATTTACAGCAATTGTGTTTTGACTACTTACATAGAGAAAGAAATTTTTGCATACTTTGCCACTTCCTCCAGCACTGATTATTCTCAGATTGTTTAAATTACTATCATTTCTTTTCTTCTCCTCATGTCATTGTTTCTCATACCATTAAATTCTGAGGCCCTGGTTTTCTAAATTCTTCATTTTTATGTTTCTCTAAAGATGTATCCAACAGAAAAGAAATAAACAATTATTGAACTGTCACCCAAACACACAAAGATGGCACAATATGAGTAAAAACAGACTTTTTCTTGTGCTAAGGACACATACTAGCATATTTTTCTAGGAGGCTAGAGAGGAGAGTGTGAGGCAATGTAGAGAGATTTATAAGATCAGTACTTACTTTGTTAAACGCTGTCACTGTCGTGGCTCGACAACTGAGTTCCGGGTCCTAATGTATTTATAAGCTCATTGTTCCTTTCAATAGTTCCCTCCCACTGAAAGGAGAAGGGTGAAGTTAGGGAGAAGCCACTCCCACACATTTCATGGCCAAGGGACCACCTACTGGATTCTAAGACATGAGTAAGTGATCTGCTTATCAGAAGAAACTGGTTAAACATGTTCCTTTTCAAGGTTGGCAATTAAAGTTCAAATAATACATGTCACCTGGATTTTGCTCTCTCTACAAGTCAGCAAAAATTGGCTTTTTAAAGATGCTTTTTTTCATGAGTTGGATGCAAGGACTAGGGCAACTGAAAAATCTCTATTGTGAGCATAGCTGGGGGGGATGTCTGTGGAGGGCAAGCTGATGGCACTCTTTTCTTACCGAGTTGCCAAATAAAGTATAGAACATCCATGTCAATGTGAATTTCAGGCAAACAATTAATAATTTTGTAGTTATAGCTATTTCCAAACATGGCATGAAACATGATTATACTGAAATATTCTTTATTGTTTATCTGAAATTCACATTTAGGTGGGTGTCCTGTATTTTATCTGCCAAATCCAGGAACCCTGTTTGCATGTGCTTTCCTCTTTGCGTCACTCAAATTGCCCGTAATATAACAAATCTGAAAGTATCCATCACCTGGATTCATCAATTGCAAATAATCTTTCTTCATCTGTCCCATAGGTGGTTATGTTGGCCCCCAAGAAAGATAGGTCCATACGGACCCTGTGAATGTGATCTTGTTTGGAAAAAAGCTCTTTGCCGATGTAATGAAGTAAAAGAATTTGAGATGAGATCATCTTGGTATATCTGGATAGGCCCTGAATCCAATGACAATTATCCTCACAGCAGAGTGAAGAGAAGACACAACATGGCGAGGGTGAGGTGCAGGAAGAAAGAGGCAGCAATTAGAGCGATGTGGCCACTATCCATGAAAGTCCAGAAAGGCCAAGAGCCCCCAGAAGCTAGAAGATGCAGGGAAAGATTCCTGGAAAGCACTCCTAATCCAGGCACTCTGGCACAATGACACACCAGGGAAAAATGATTTTGCATATAGTTATTTGTATGTAATTCACATATACCATCTGTGTCTTGGCAGCCCTGGCCTGAGTAGCACTGAGGGAACTGAGGGAAGGCTCACGACTGGGGCCCCACAGAGCCTTAAGGAGCAGAGTGAGGATGAGCCAGGAACACCCGCCTATAAGGGACAACAGGGTGGCCTGAGAGAAGAGGGTGGGTCTGTTTGCTCTTCAATATTTCCTCACCTCCTAGAAAACTGAGGAATCCACAGCAGAAAGAATGGTTATTTTGCAAATGGTTAAGGAAGAACACTTTTATCAGAAATAAAATGACTGCAGGAAAAGAAGAAAATGTCTTTATGCCATTACCCAGTATGGTAACTCTTCTCCTGTGCATACCTGAAAATGTCAGGAGCGCATTTCTACATTGACATTTTAATAGATTGTATGACAAATGTTACAGGACAATTCTTGGAAAAGTAAACAAACCACGTAATCTACAGTATTTTTTTTACTGAACTTTTAATTTCACGAAAGTGGTAGGTTAGGAGGAGACTGGAAATCTGAATTCATATCAGATCCTAATGAAAAGAAATTAATTTTAACCAAATCAACAAATAGGAGTTTTATTATTTAATTAGCATGTGATTGGAAAGAGTTCATTAGCTTTACAACAGGAACAATCGATACTTAGGTAAAGTACTTTATTGCTGCAAAACTTTAGAATATGGGTCTTGCATGTTCTTGGCCTCCATGGGTGCTTTATTAAAACCCGAAAGTCTTCCTGGCTTCTTCTAAAGTTATCGCATCCATGGGAGGCTTCCTCGGGCTGCCAGGCTGTAGAAAATTCTTCACTGTGGGCAAGTTGCTGATTCTGGTTTTCAGGCCTGTAATTCACAAAGCACAGCCTCAGAGTGAAGCCAAGGCCTGCCACCACCATTTATACCGCCTGGGGAATCTGAGACCCTTCTACACAAAGACCAAGCAAGTCTGCGCCATCAGCACCAGCATGGAGGCAGAAACAGACATTGAGTGAGAAACAAAGATAAAAGGAAGAACGTGTAGCTCACTTGTATTTTCCCCAAAGATGTTGTTCAGTCAGATTTAAATCCACTCAGTCATCCCTATGTTTCTTCTTACATATTAATCCTATAGATTAGTGACTCTTGTATAAGACAAGAAAAATCAACGTGCCTGTGAGATATCAACACAGATCAGTCTCTAAGCAGAAGTAAAAATATGGGGAAATGAGTTGGAAAGGAAAATGTTATAGAAAATATTAAAGACAAACCGTGGGACCACCTTTTCTCAGTGAGCGATACAGTGTGTGGGACAGAGTGCTGGAGAGCTGTGCAGAGAGGAACACAATGTCTGACAGCAGGAGCCGGAGCCCAGGGAGAAAACCAGATGGAAAGGGCCCTGCTCAGACACACGTGGTGCGGGAAGACAAGGGGACGTGTGGGATAAAGGACATCACAGAGAACTCAGGAACAGAAACCACACTGAAATAGAGGGATGGAGAGAGATGCTGGGCGCTGGGTCGTTTCCATGATAAAAGACAAATGCTCTTCATGAGGTAGCATGCAGCACACATTTCATGAACGTAATAAGAATCTTTCCCTGCTTGTGAGGAACAAGACTTAACAAGAATCTTTCCCTGATTGTGAGGAATCAGGGCCTGGAAGCTCACTTTGGAGACATGAGGGCACTGAAGGCCTGGAGAAGGCTGGGTCAGAATGTGGCCAGTCCCAGGGCCCAGATATGAGATCCCAAGATGGGAGATGTGGGGCTGCCTCTCTGGGCTGTGAAATGGGTCACCTTCAGCAGAGGGAAGCTGGAGATAAGGCTGGAGTCAAGCTCTTCCACGTAGTAGAGAAGTTCCACCAGGTGAATGTCAGCCCGGCTCAGCTCGTTGCCAACAAGGTAATCTTGTCCGTGGCTCTTTCACACCTGGATAATTGGAGGAATCAGATCAGGAACACATGCACAATCAGGCTGGGGCCCCTGCTTCTTCCTGAGTTTCTCCAGCCTGACTCCCACCTCTGCTGCCTCACTGCATGGGTGGAGAGACCTGGAGCTTTCTCTATGTTCCCTGACTCATTGAGAGTAAGAAGTGTAGCTCTGCTAATTCCTTGGTTGGAGCCCAGGCTCTCATTTTCTCTTCTCATTCCACCTCACTGTGGCATCCACACCACCCACTTGGCTTGCATCTTCCACATGGGCCAGGGGCTCAGCACCTGCTACAACATGTTCTGGGTTCCCCAGACCCTACAACATGCAGCCCTGACTTTCAGGGCATGATTCTACACTCTGCTATCTCTCTCCAATATCTCTTGGGCAGTGACTCCACCTTCATGACGGCACTCTTCCCCCAGGAGGAGACTATATCAGAGTCCTCATTTCATTTCTCCTTCTATGCTTTCCTTATTTCCTGCTCTAGGATCTGAAGTAAACCTGGGTGAACTTGAATTCATCCCCTTTCTTGCAACATTGGCACTTACTGATTTCACTGTGTTATAATCTGCATGCCACA
Organism: Papio anubis; assembly: GCF_008728515.1. NCBI lineage: Eukaryota > Metazoa > Chordata > Mammalia > Primates > Cercopithecidae > Papio > Papio anubis. The sequence goes on from NC_044981.1 coordinate 51,266,922, forward strand.
GTATCCAGGGTGAATTGCATTGATGTCTGCAACTTACTTTGAAATGCAAAAAAAAGAAAAATTGTGTTTGACTGAGGGAGACAGGGGTGGAGTGACTGCCACACGTGATAAAGCCCAGATGAGGAGATGTTAATTTTGCTGTCTAGGTGGTTAGTGTATATATGGTCTTAAAATATTTCTTTCAACTATTGTGAATACATAAAATGTTTCATAACAAAATTTTTAGTGATATGTGATATTTATTAAAATATTTCAGCACATTCACATCATAAATAATAAAATGAGAAAACATACAACATCACTGATTTAAGGTAACATTTTGGCAAATACCCTTTCAGACTGTGTATATATATCTAAGTGTAAATAATTACTTGATACATAAAGGAAATGCAACATCAAATGCTATATTGTAGCATACATAGTTCAGAGTCATATATCATGGGACTCTTTGGTAGAACCTGTGAAATTCTTCCTGACAGTCTATTTTTATACCATGCCTTGAGAGTCAAGTGCTCAATTAACATCAAGGAAGGCTTTTTGGACATGAAGGTCAATGTCCCACAAATGCATTATGTTATTGACTGAATGTTTATGTTTCCCCCAAATTCATATGTTGGGATCCTGACCCCCGATGTGATGCTGTTAGTAGGTGGGGCCTTCAGGAGTCATGGGGTGGAGCTCTCATGAATGACATTAGTCCCCTTATGAAAGGGACCTTAGAGAACTCCCTTGGCATGTTTGCCATGTGAGGACACAGTCAGAGATTGGTTGTCTATGAACCAAGGAACAGGCGCTCCCCAGATGTGGAATCTGCTGGCACATTGATCTTGTACTTCCCAGCCTACAGAGCTGTGAGATAGAAACATATGTTCTTTACCCAGTCTATGGTATTTTGTTATAGCAGCCAAACTGCTAAGACACCCTCTACCTCTTAGTGCCCTTATAGACTAAACAGCTTCCATCATGACCTTTGCAACACTCAAATATGCCAGCATTTGGTCAATAACTGCCAACTTTCCTAATTTTTGCCTCCACTATCAGTTTATGACCAAACACAGAAAGTAAATCTGACCAATCACATAGAAATTAATGCTTCTAGTTAGCCAGCTTATAGCATCTTCATGCCAACAACCTGCAATCAGGACATATGTTTTTTCACCATAAATCTCTCAGACTTTCCCGACTGCCTCTGAATCTCTGGCAAATTCAAGTGATGGTGTCTGACTTCCTTACTACAGCAAGCTCAAAATAAACACCTTTTGCGTATTCTCATTTGGTTTGTCTTCATTCACTTTCACAGTTTTTCTGGAGGTTGTGACAAGACATGGTCTATGTTGCCCATTGCCATGGACCCCAGCCTTCAACCAGGTGCAGTATCCACAAAGGCTCCTTGTGCCTTGTGGCAAGTCTGCACCTGGGCTGAACTCTTTTCTCTTTGCTTTGAGCTCTTTCACTTTTTATTCTCAGTTTGGACCTTGGTTTTTTATTGGTTCCCATCTGCTTACCATCCTTAATAGAACCAGGCCTTTTTTGCCTGTTTGTTTCTTTTCAGTCTTTTGTGGTACTGCTTTGTGTCATGCTATCAAGAAGCGTTGTTTGTCATTAAAAAAAAAAAAAAAGAGGCAGCACATAGGCATAGGCCCAGAAGCCTGTTTTTCAAGACAATCTCACAGTACACTGAGTTTGAGGTTCTCACTGGACCTCTGTCCATGTGTACAAACTCTTCTGTGGGTCATCCCTGAAACTAAAAGAAGTTCTTCACTCTTGGCTTTTGCTCTTGTCATTCTTTGAAATTGGCAGTGATCCAGGCAGAAGATTACAGTTTCTACTTGGGGCAGAGTACTGACTGTGACTTTAGGTTTTCTTTATTCCCATTAGGTGTTAATCCATACGGTTGGGTGAAAAAATCTCTTTTGTAGTTTGGAGGCTCAAATCATGTAGCCACTGAAAAGATAAAGACATGCCTAGGGCGAGAGATGGGACTCTGGAATACTGCACCTCAGCATACATGCCCAAGGCCCAGCCTGTTGCTGATCATAATGCCCCTGCCACGGTCCCGCCCACTCAAGGAAGGACCTAAATCACTCTGTGTTCTCTGTGGATGGAAGAACAGAAAATATACCGTACAGGGCTCTCTCCTTTATGTCTTTCCCATAGAGGTTGTATTTGCTGGCAATGTAGTTGAGAATGGCTCTGGTCTGTACCAGCTTCATCCCATCAATCTCAACTATTGGCACTTGCTGGAACATCAAACTTCCATCTTTAGAAAGAAGGAAAAAAAAAGGAGAGTGAGATGTCTATGAATCCCAGTCTTTCAGCGTGAAGAAATGTTCGCTGAAATGACTAAATTTATAAAACAGAAAAGAAATTATTGCCTGGTATAACCTCTCAAAGGAAATAGAATTTGTTTTTAGCTTCCTGTAGTCCTTCTTTTTCTTATTAATCTTCCTCTTGCCTTTTAACCTGTTATTTCATTTACGTTTTTATTCCTCATCCAGATACATAATAGGTCCCATGTATTTTTTGTGTTGGTGTATCTTCATGGATATTTTAGGAAGAAGTTGGGAGAGGCTGCTGCAAGCCCACCAGTCAGACGCCATTTAACATGGGAATTTTTCAAAGTAAATCTCATGGTGTAAAGACATTAAACACAGTTCTGAGAGAAGTTTCTATGTAGGCCCTTTGTGTGCTCTTTAATACCCCCACTGGACAGTGTGCACAGGGTGGGTGCTGTGTTCCTCACCCTACTGCTGCTGCCCTGGCTCATGTCCCTCCTCACCCTCTGACCTGGACTTCCAACCAATTCAACACTGTCTCATCATCTAAGCCTACAATGTTGCAAGAATATCAGCTTGTCAAATTAAAAAGAGAAATGAATTCAAGATGGACCTGTTTCAATTCCTTTCCTCCAATGCACGTCTGTGCCTGTCCTTAGATGGGGAGGGGTATATGTGGGATCCTGAACCAACCACAGCTCATTCACAGTGTCGAAAGCATGAAAGCAAGGAGAGGCCATTCTCAACTCACTGGGGATGGCTCCTCTAGCAAATACTTTAAGGGGTTTGGCCCTTTTAACCTGGAGAGAGTTGACAGACCTGCTCAAGGAGCCCCACCCTTTCTACTTTAACCACTTTTTTCCCTCTCCACCACCCCAACCACCACCTTTCACACACATAGACACGGCCTGGTATTAAAACCTTCAAGTGTACTTTCTACTAGATACCTTCGTCAGAGACATGTAGAGACTTGATCTTACCATTTCTTAACTTTTCCAGATCTTCTGCTGATTCTAGAAATTTCTCTTCAAACCAAAAGCAGAGTCAGTAAATGGGCTCCTGATAGGTCATTCCATAGCATTATAGACTTTTAACTTTGAATGGCTAATGTCTGGTAAACAATTTGGAGGCTATAAGATTTCTGAGTTTGGCAGTGCACACAGAGGGGTCTGGTCATGGCCATTGGGAAATTTAGACTAGATTCATCAAGAAAAAGGCATGGATCACAGCACATAGCCACTCAATCTTTTAGTTCACTTCATGTACACCCTGATCACTCCCATGTCCGTGATTAGGTCATGATTTGAGAGAGGATGTCACTGGAGTTAAGGGATCAGGCAGTTCTTCTAGTTTCGGTGTTGTCATATCATAGGAAACCATGTGTCTCCGGGTGAGATCAGACCACAGCCTTTGTGTCCCCAGTGTGGGCTATGCAATGGGCTAACAACTCTCAAAGATTCTGCCACCAAGGAACCTCTGTTGTAGTTTATATCACCCCACTTGTTAGGAGCCCTACTAAGCATGAGATAGGTCCTGCTGTTGCACAACTTTAACTCTTGCAACGATAATTTCCCCTCCTGGAGTAAATGGAACACAATAGAGTAGAATTCTCAATTTGAGGAAGGAATTAGGGTCCCCACAGTAATGTTATTTTTAATGAAAATCTCTGGTTTATGATATGGCTGTGTGGGTTTAATATCACTATTTTCATGTCCTGGCTTCTTGATTTTGGACACATTGTTGAATCTCTCTGTGTCTCAGTATCCTAACCTATGAAATGGATATACTTATGATGGTTTTGTTAAAGATTGGTATGAAAATTAAATTACAAAGTCATGCAAAGCACTTGGAAAAGTAGCAGGTATATAATAAATGCTCATTAAATATACGTTTTGGAACTCTGAGAGATGGCTGCTATTTCATAGCACCCTTTTCAAAAAACTTAAATCAAAGATCACTGAATATATACTCTCTTGTTGACCTGTGTCCAGTAATTTAAACTTTGAAATAAATTACACTTTGTCCTGAGAGTAGCTGGAATGGCAGCCAGCAAGGTTGTCTAAATCTGATCAGAAACTCTGAGTGGATGCAGGTATTTAATATAAATATGAAAATCAGTTATTACATAATGATGCAGTTGACTTAATAGGTAGAATTTTAAAAATAAAAGTTAAAGCAGATACTTACAAAGATTTTCAGGATTTCACGGTTAATATGATCTGATTCCAATCTTGGCTCTGCCTCATAATAGCTGTGTGATCTGGGAATCAGCACTTAACATCTTTAAGCGTTAGTTCCCTCATCTGCAAAATGGGCATAGAACGTTTTCTTAAGCGAATATTTTAATGTTTTCAAAATGCATCATACAGGGCTGCACCCACATACATCAAGTAATAAACAGTAGTGGTGTTTGAAGTGGCTAATTATGCTTTAATAGACTTCTTTATGGTGAAATGTCAGGAAATTGGGGGTTTCTAGCTTGCTCCGTGGAACAGAGTTGGTTGTGGATCTGTGATCACACAGGACCAGGATCTAGAAGTCATGGTGGGGCGGGGCGGGGCGGGGTGGGGGAGGGGTAGGCGGGGGCGGGAAGGGTGTGCCAGCAATTAATACAGCGTCCAGTTCAGGAAAAACCTTAGGAATGGTGGGTGGTCCTGGCAGGAGGGTGACCGAGGTGGGGTGGGGTTGGCAAGTGGGATGTGCTTGTGAGGCTGAGGACTGGGTTGTGATCATCAGCCTTAGGGCACTGAGACCCCAGAAGCCTGAGCAAGGGCTGCAGTGAGCCCTGCCCCCGCCTTCAAGTCAGACTGGAAGGAGACCAGGGAGCCTGGGTTCCTCCTTGCCTTGCCCCTCCCTCCCTCCTGCTGAACTCTTCCTGCCCGGGCTCTGAACGTATCCCTGAGCTGCAGAGCTGACGTCTGGGTAACAGTGAAACGAGGTATTCATTTGTATAAAAGAAAAAAGAAAAAAAAAAAAAAAAACCTGACAGTGTGTGGATTTTTTGTGTGCTTGTTTATTCGTAGGATTGAGAAAGGGTGAGGCTAAAGTCCCAAGCCTTCGTGAAGCAATGGAGAAAGTGCCGTCCCGAGGTTCAGTTCCACACGGCGCTGTAAGGCTGAAGGGGCTCACTGGAAGTTCCCCTCACAGGACACCACCTCACCTGAAACCCTCTTTTTCTGCTACCATCCAGGGGACAAGATCTCCTGAGTTTGTCCAAGACTCACTCCGGAAAACCCTCAGGCAGTTACTGAGGGACTCTGGTCCGGACTGGGAAGTGTTTTTCTCAGTGACACCTCTAGAGGGCAGCACTCAACGGAGTCCCAGAGACACCTCCCTGAATTTCCTCCTCAGAAGCTGGGTGGATGATCTGGTAACACTGAAGAATGCTTGGATGTTCTCCTGGAAGCTCCTGATTTTAATCACCTGTTTACTTGTCTCCATTCTTATAAATATATAGGCTACCCGAGGGCAGAGACTGAGTCTGTCTTGTTCACTCTCAACCTCCAGAACCTCACACAGAATCTGGCACTTAGTAGGTGCACAACAAAATAATCATTGAATTAATATTCTGAGTCTTTATCAGGTGAGTATGCAGTTTCACTTTACATTCACTTTCTAATTTTATGCCTTTTTATCCTCTTATTGTATAAATTTCTAACATGTATAAAAATAACACAAAAGTATAATGACCTTTCTTATATTCCTCACATAGAATCAATGATTATCAATGTTAGGGAAAAGAGTGAAACGCTGTAAAATATTTGAAGAGATTTATTCTGAGCCAAATATGAGTGACCAATGGCCCGTGATACAGTCCTCAGGAGATTCTGGGAACGTGTACTCAAGGTGATTGGGATATAGCTTAATTTTAGGGAGACATGAGACATCATTCAATTATAGAGATGTACGTTGGTTCAGTCCAGAAAGGCAGGACAACTGGAAGTGTGGGCTTCCAGGTTTTGTGTAGATTTAAAAATTTTCCAATTGGCAGTTGATTGAAAGAGTTATGATCTAAAGATCATAACTGGGATCAATAGAAAGGAATATCTGGGTTAGGATAATATGGGGGTGTGAAGACCAAAGTTTTATCATGCAGATGAGGCATCCCGGTAGCAGGCTTCAGAGAGAATAAATTGTGTCAGGTTGGTCCAAAAGTAATTACGGTTTTTGCCATTGAAAGTTATGTTTCTTATCAGACTTAGAGTCTGTTCTATCAGTAATTCCGAAAGAGAGGAGGGCATGTCCAATTCCCCACTTCCCATCATGGCCTAAATTGGTTTTTCAGGTTAGCTTAGTAATGCCCTTGCTGAGAAGAGGGTCCATTCAGATGGCTGGGTCTGGGGAAGAGGCTTAGAATTTTATATTTGGTTTACACCAACTAAAGCCAATGTGTTTTCACCTACGTGCCCACCCACTTTCTCCTTGTAATGATGTGAGGAAATCCCAGATACCATATATTTTATTCTTAGATACCTCAATGTGTTTCTCTAAAACAGAAGAATGGTTTTAAGTATAGCCATAGTACATTATCACACATGAAACATTAACAATAATTTTTTCATGACATCAAATATTCAATCAATATCTGTTTCTAACTGTTATATAAATGCCATTTTTTAAAATAGTTTGTTTAAATCCAAGTTCAGTTAAGGTTCACACATTTTGATTAGTTTCTTAAATGTATCTTAATGTTTGTGCTCTTAGATGAAAAGATATTTTAGCAATTTATTAGATCAAATTCATCATCTCTTTCTTAATAACTGGCAATTTTCATTTAAGGTACAACACTTGACAAGTCAGTTAGTAAGAAACATCTCATAGTTTCTGAGGGAAAAGTATCTGGTGAGGTCAATTTTAGATCCAATTTAAGATGACCTCTCAGAACCTACCTGTACTCCAGCTGCAGCTAGGCACCACTGGATGGACTCCATTCTGCCCCGTCCATTGTGGTAGTAGAGCTTGGGTTTCCCACCATGATAGCAGACTCCTGGAGGTTTCTCTAAGCATGAATGAATGAATGAATGAATGAATGAATGAATGAAGCCATCGAATAAAAAATGTTCATTAGGATGTATGGTTGAAAACCACCAACAATACCGAAAATGAATCTGCCTTCTTCATGACTGGGTTGGAGGAATTCCTGGAATGTTTTCTTGGCCCAAATTGTTACCCATCGGTGGCCATCCTCAGATTCTAGCAAACCAGTCTCACGTGCCCATTGGTTAAAGGTAACCATTCTCGTCATGCTAAGAGGTGAGAGTTTGTGGTAATAATGCATATATGGAAGGTAGCGGGAAGAGGAAGAATTCAAGAACTAATATTTGTTAAAAACATCCTGGCGATACTTCCCCAATGCTAGTCCCTTTTAATATGTTATATCTTTAATCCTCCTAAGTCCCATGAAATACCTATTAGTATCTCCATTTTTTGGTTAATGAAATGGAACACCAGAGAAGTGAAATGCAATGTCCACAATCACACTCTAGGTGGTGATAAACATGAAAATCCACACCCAGGACTAAAATGAAGGCAGATCTGGAACCCACCTAGGTGAAGGCCCTGGGAACCCAGGAAGTGACGAAGAAACGAGAGGATATCATGACAAGGAGGACCAGGAAGGAGCAAAGTCACTCTTCAGCTCTTTGGCTGTTAGGCTACTGATATGGTTTGGCTCTGTGTCCCCACCTAAATCTCGTCTCAAATTGTAATCCCCATAATCCCCACATGTTGAGGGATGGACCTGGTGGGAGGTGATTGGATCATGGAGGCGGTTTCCCCCATGCTGTTCTCCTGAGAGTGAGTTCTCACGAGATCTCTTGGTTTTATAAAGGGCAGTTCCCCCTTCTCCCTCTCTCTCTCTCTCTCTCTCTCTGCTGCTGCTGCCTTGGGAAGAGATGCCTGCTTCTGCTTCACCTTCCACCATGCCTGTAAGTTTCCTGAAACCTCCCCAGCCATGTGGAACTGTGAGTCAGCTAAAATTCTTTCCTTTATGAATTACTCAGGCTCAGGGAAGTTCTTTATAGCAGTGTAAAAATGGACTAATATAGCTACGTTTGATCAAAGGGAGAAATAGGGCCTCAGACTTGCTTAACTGTAACTATGAGATCCAAATTCTTAACAGACAGAGAATCATAATTTTCTTGATTCTCTTAGAATTCTATTTTCTACCTCTATAGGGTGCATTTTGTTTTGTAACCTGGAAAAAGAGATGCTGCATTAATTTTGCAGGGAATGGAAGGAGCTGGCATTTGTTCAATGTCAGTCACACACTGGCCATTCTTGCAAATTTATCTTCATTTTATTCTACAAAAATCACCTAAGGTGAGTGCTGTTGTTAATGTCATTTTACAGTTGAGAATACTGAGGTTTTTAGAGTAACTTGCCCAAAGTAAGTGGTGGATCTGGGATTCAAATCCATTGCTATTCAAAACCAAAGACTGGCTGGGCGCAGTGGCTCACACCTGTAATCCCAACACTTTGGGAGGCTGAGGTGGGTGGATCACCTGAAGTCAGGAGTTCGAGACCAGCCTGGCCACATTGGTGAAACCTTGTCTCCATTAAAAATACCAAAAAATTATCCAGGCATGGTGGCGTGCACCTGTAATTCCAGCTACTAAGGAGGCTGAGGCACAAGAACCGCTTGAACCCAGGAGGTAGAGGCTGCTGTAATCCAGCTTGGGCAACAGAGTGAGACTCTGTCTCAAAAAAGAAAAAAAAAAAAAAAGATTGGGACTTATTTTTTGTGTTAATGTCTCTCAAATACACATGGTAATCTTTCAGCAGACTGTGAAACCCAATACTTTAAAAATAAGATATAAAAGAATAAAAAATACCAGAGAGCATGACATATTGAAGAGTAAGTAATGTTTCATGAGTTTTTAGTTTCAGTTATATGTATGTTATGTGTATGGATGTTTGCGTGCGTGCAGCTCATTTTGGCCATTGCAAATGGTTAGAGATAAATTTATCGGGGCTTGTCAAGGAAGTTTGATAGCCTTTGCTCTCTCCTAGCCTGCTTGGGAGGTGGAACATAGCAGAGTATCAGAGAATGAAAACCGAGTCTACCGGGACAGACCATAAATAATTGTATCATGAGTTTGAATGGAAACACACAAGACTCATTAAAAGCAGGCATTCCAGTGCCAGGACTTAGGAACAGTGGGATTTTCTCTCCAAACCCCCAGCTCTGTTATAAAATATTAAGATTCTTCCTGCAAACTTTTGTGGTCGTCAAGGTTGGCATATTGGTACAAAAATATACTTGTCTTTACCAACAGATGTATTTCTAAAAAAGTATGTATGACTTGAATTTGGAAATCAAAATCTCTTAAATATCTACATTTTAAAATGTGGAACTCAGTCTAACTTTGAGAAAGTAAAGAATTCTTTGAACATACTTAATCAACTCATCTGTCTTGTAATTAGAGACTTTGCACATTGCACTTCCCTCTCATTGGAAATGCAAATAGCATGATTCAGCAGAAGGAAAGGGAGAGTGAACCTCACCCAGAGAGTGGGTGTGCCTGTTTAATTGTTATCAACTAGAGTTCACAGAGTGACTCAAGTCACACACTTGTACCCTTAGCCATTACTGAGGATCATGCTTCAAAGGGAAATGAATTGTTATCTTACATAGCATTTTATCATAATGCTCTTGCTTATAAGTAACATATCACCTTCCCAATATGAGGTTTCCAAAAGCCAGACCAAGACTGGGACAAACTTGACCACAGAGCTTTGCTGGGTGAACAGAATTTGAGAACCAGAGAGCTCAAAGATTTGCCATGAGTCACACACACGTGCTCCTCATTCATGGTCAATACCTAGGGAGTGTGTCTACCTTCTGCAACAACCCTGGGAAATGGCTCCTAATATCCTAATGAAAGATGGGCACACTGAGGTTCAAGAGCTAAAGTGACTGACCCACACACTGCACACTTGGTGCCTGTTGGGTCAGCCTGAACTCCTTCTAATTGCAGGTCCAGAGCTTTTCCACTCTACCCTATAAGCTGGCTCTGCTTCTGTCTGAGAAATTGTTTCGTATTTTCTCATTCAGACTCCATTAGCCAGCTAAAGGTTTAAAGGCGAGGGCAAGGGACAAACATCTGAATCTTGAGTTCCTTTCTGTTAGCAACTTTTCAGGAGCTTGATTAGAACAAAAAATTAATGGAAGTGTGCCTTTCCCTGATATGACAACCTAAAAACCTGAGTGAGTTGAGGACTAGTGTATTTACCTCAATTAGAAAATGAGCTTGTATTGAAAGAAATATAACCTATGATAATCCCAGTAGTAAATTAAAAGAGTTAGGTCTCTGGGTGGTCCTAATTACACTGTTTCTTGTCAGAGAGAAGGTAGACTGAGATAAACCACAACTCCTTCCATTATGGGGTTCATAAACTCAGCAGGCTCTCTGAATTCTGAGTTTAATTTTCTCTTTTCAAAATAGGGATTGTTGGCCAGGTGTGGTGGCTCACGCCTGTACTCCCAGCACTTTGGGAGGCCGAGATGGGCAGATCATTTAAGATCAGGAGTTCGAGACCAGCCAGGCTAACACGGTGAAACCCCATCTCTACTAAAAATAAAAAAATTAGCCAGGTGTGGTGGCGGGTGCCTGTAGTCCCAGCTGCTAGGGAGGCTGAGGCAGGAGAATTTCTTGAACCCGGGAGATGGAGGTACAGTGAGCTGAGATTGCACCACTGCACTCCAGCCTGGGTGACACAGAGAGATTCTTTCTAAAATAAACAAACAAAAAATAGGGATTTCCATACCTATTTTTGAGGGCTGTTGAGAAAGTTAAATGAAATAATTGATCTGGTTTGGCTCTGTGTCCCCACCCAAATCTCATCTCAAATTGTAATCTCTATAATCCCCTCATGTTGAGGAAGAGACCTAGTGGAGGTGATTGGATCTTGGGGGCGGTTTCCCCCATGCTGATCTCACGATAGTGAGTGAGTTCTCGTGAGATCTGATGGTTTTATAAGCGGTGGTTTCTCCTGCTCTCTCCTTTTCCTGCTGCGTTGTGAAGAAGGTACTTCCTTCTCCTTCACCTTCCACCATGATTGTTAAGTTTCCTTAGGCCTCCCCAGCCATGCAGAATTGTGAGTCAATTAAATCACTTTTCTTTATAAATTACCCAGTTTCGGGTGTTTTTTATAGCAGTGTGAAAACAGACTAATAAAATAATGTGCATAAAATTCATAATGGGAACTGAGTAATGACAGTGTCCTCCGACCCCCACTTCTTGGGATGTGGATGAGTCTCTCTGAACACATTGGGTAGTACCGGGGTCTCCTCTCTCTCTCTCTGTCTCTCTCAACCCATCAAGCTCTGGTAAAAAAAAGATTTTATGTATATCCAGATTTTTTTTCAAAGAAGTCATACAATGGGTGTTTTCCATAAAGCTCCTGTACAGAGGTTAATGATATTCACTAATCCAGTCAACCTGGGTGATACGGTTTGGCTGTGTCTCCATCCAGATCTCATCTTGAATTGTAGCTCTCATGATTCCTGCGTGTCACGGGAGGAACCCAGAGAGAGATAATTGACTCATGGGGGTGGATCTTTCCATGCTGTTCTGATAGTGAGTAAGCCTCGCGAGATCTGTAGGTTTTATAAAGGGGAGCTCCCCTGTACACACTCTCTTGCCTGCTGCCATGTAAGAGGTCCCTTTACTCTTCCTTCATCTTCTGCCATGACTGTGAGGCCTCCCACCCACGTGAAACTATGAGTCCATTAAACCTTTTTACTTTATAAGTGACTCAGTCTCAGGTATGTCTTTATTAGCAGCATGAGAACGGACTAATACACTGGATTAACAGGAAGTTTTCAGTGAAGGTTCAAGGAGGCCTGACCCGTCGTTAACACAGTCTTGCTTAACTCCTAGACTGCAGCAGACCCCTGGTTCCCAGGTTGTTTTATAACCTTGAAAAAGAGATAATTTATATCCCAGAAAAAGACTCCCATACCCTGCACTGGTGGGCCTCTCTCCTCAGACCAGGCCCAGTTACCACTCACCCCCTGCTCAGGGCAGTCTGAGCCTTTCCTACTGCCAGGCCCCCTTTGCATGAACTCCAGCCATGCATGTGGGAGCCCCACTGCCTCTCTCCAGCTATTCATAGCTCTTGAGCAGGTTCTCACTCTTAATACTTGATGAAAACAGTCACTTCTCTACACCATCCTGTTACTTACCTGAAATGCAGACATTTTGCTGATCCTTTCTCAATTCCTTGTTTCTGGAGTATTCGCCTCTTTTAAAAACAGTTTCAGTGTCTCAAGCAATGATGATGGCTTGTAGCAAAAAATATTTGGTCTGATTTGGTCCTTACTCTAAAGGGTTTAAATCTAGTCAGAAAAATAGTTTTGTGGGGCCGGGTGTGGTGGCTCATGCCTCTAATTGCAGCACTTTCAGAGGCCGAGACAGGTGATCACTTGAGCCCAGGAGTTCGAGACCAGCCTGCCCAACATGGTGAAACCTCATCTCTACCAAAAATGCCAAAAAAACAAAAAATTGCCTGGCATGGTGGCATGTGCCTGTAGTCCCAGCTACTGGGGAGGGTGAAGTGGGAGAATCACTTGAATCCAGGAGGTGGAGATTGAAGTGAGCCTAGATCATGCCACTGTACCCCACCCTGGGTGACAGAGCAAGACTGTCTCAAAAAAAAAAAGAGAGAAAAGAAAAAAGAAAAACAGGCTTGTGGACAACTAACAGAGCAGAATGTGCTCAGCAGTGACTTCATTTTAATAGGTTCCTGAAAATTCCAACCCAAGAATCATAATTCTCTTAGCCGAGCAAATCAGAGCAAGGGGAAAATGCTGCCAGACTCAGAAAAAGCTGAGGACCCAGTCTCTTCTGCCCAGGTGGGCTCCTTTTTTCCACAGTAGCATCTCAATCTGCAGGTCCAGTGGATTTTGTACCTCCCAAATGTCTGCTTTCCTACCCTTCAAAGTAGGATCACTCATCTGTATTTAAACATTGCTCTCTGTAACCTCTTGCAACTCTCATTTCAGCATCTTCTCACATGGGTGCTATATTTCTTTCCTGTGAATTATTTTATAGCTTGCATAGCTCTCAAATCTGGATCCAAAAAGAGGATCTCACTGAAACTCCTGGTCTTCCTTTTATAACATCTCCTGCCCCTCAATATTAAACATTTATTCCAGGCCATCGTCGACTCTTGTACTCTAATGACATCATACATTCTAGTCAGATGCCTTTTGGCGCTTCTTAAAAACTAGTTGCATGCTCGAATGACTATGTAGTTCTCCTATCAGGACTTCTGACTTTTAACACTTTGAGAAGTCATGCAGTCAAGTGATTCTAAACCAGGAGAGATTTTACTCCCCTATCCCATTCAGCAATGTCTGCAGACATTTTTGGTTGTCACAACTTGGGGGTACGTAGTGCTACAAGATCAGGTAGGTAGAGGCCAGTGATGCCTTGAAATGTCCTCTCATGCACAAGGCAGCTCTTGCACACAAATAATTACCCAACCCAAGGGGTGCCAAGGGTGAGAGACTTTTTCTTAGCTATTTTCTAGGTTTGTCATGAGTTGGTTGAACCCCAGAGAGAGAATGTGACTTCTCATCTCATTAATTAGTAGCAAAGACTAAATTAGATTCTAGTTTTCCTGACATTCAGAGACTAATTTATTCTAATAGGAATAGCACTGCTATACATTTTAGTGGTCACAGAGATTTCTCCAATTTCCACTTTCGAGCTTGCTTGATGTGAAAATTAAATAATATAGAAAAAATTAAATAGAAAAATTAAATAATAGAATCATGAAAATGGGTCAACCTGAGTCTGATTGTCAGACTCAATTTTCTGCAGTTCAAGCAGAATTACTAAAGAAATGGGATTGTTCCACTAAGTAGGCACAGAAGGAGTAAGGAAGGAGGAATTTGGAAAGAGCAGGGTTCTCGGACAAATGTTCAACTGGGCAAAGGACAAGGATTAACAAATAATCATTGAATCAGGATGTAAAAATTCACAAGAAGGGTATTCTTGATCTTAATTTTTTTCATCATAAATCTAGGTCATCTTGCTTTATAAAACTAAAAACTAAACATTCTACAGACTTAGATTAACCTGCAAGTTCTACACAGTGGCTCACAGAAGATTTGCCTGCCCTTTGGAGCATAACAACCTTAAAGTAATATTGAAAAGTCAGTGGCGTCAACACTTGGCAACAAATCACAAAGCACTTCCGGAAGCAAGCACGAATGTGTGTGATATCTACCATCAAATTGTAAATTACAATTGTGTTTGGTAGGTATTGGTGGCTCTTTTCTCAGCAGAAGATGGAGGTTTGGAGAAACAATTGCAGACATGGCACTGTGCAGATACATGTCCCTTTCACTGGTCATTGGGAATCCCAGGTCTGTGATCTTGCCAAATTTTCATTCACAACAATTGTGTATTGACTATTTGTCTAGAGAAAGCAACTTTGGCACAAACACCTGTGTTTCCTCTGGCACTGCTCATATTCTCAGATTATCTAAAATGGCACCATTGCTTTTTTTTTTTTTACCTTAGATCATTAACTTTTTTCCCATTATTATATACTCATGCCCTAGTTTTATAAATTCTTCATTTTTACATTTCTGTAATGATCGTGAACGTTATCAGAAACAAAATGAAGTTACTAATGTTAAGAAAACCTTGACAAAAACAGAGGTGAAAAAGCCATGAAGACAAGGTTTTCATTCTTTTATGTCAGATAAGAAAAAAGTTACAAAAAACATAATCTTGCACAAAGGTTATCACAGCATTATACAAAAAACTTCTGCAAGGACATCTGACCAGCAACTGCCAGTTCAAACTTGGCCTGACGTCACCCTTGTTATTGATGTTTGTAGTGAATGATAAGTATTTTTAAAATTTCTTTAATCCTTTTCATTGTTTTCTTAAAAAACCTTTGTCTTCCTTTATCTCCCTAAGTATATGCGTGGTTTACTATGTAATTTACTCATTACAAAACTTTATTCCCAAATAAGTATCTTTTATTTTAGAGTCTCTGTTTATTGAGTTGACACGATGTATCCAAAAGCAGCTGAATGCACAACTCGAACTCTCATCCAAGCACCCAAAGAAGGCACTGATGTGAGTGTTAAACAGATTTGTTTTTATTGTGCGAAGGATACATTTAAAAGTACTTCTCTGGTGACCTAGATGAGAGGATATGAGGCAGTGTGAGAAGATTTACAAGATCAGTGCTTAGTTTGTTAAAGGCTGTCACGCTCATAGTTCAACAGCTTAATTTAAGGTCCTAATGCGTTTATAAGCTACATGTTCCTTTCCATAGCTCCCTCCCATTGAAAGAGATACAGTCAATTTAGCGAAAAGCCACTCCCACAAGTTTCAGGGTCACAGGACTGCCTACTAGATTCTAAGAAAAATGGCAAGTCATCCTCTTATCACAAGGTAACTGGTTAATATGTTCCTTTTCAGGGTTGGCAATAAAAGTTTAACAAAACATTTCAGCAGATTTTGCTCTCTTTACAAGTCAGCAGAAACTGGCTTTTTGAAGGTGCTCACTTTTCATGACTTGAATGTAAGGACTAAGGCAGATGAGAAATCTCTGCTGGGAGCATAGCTGGGAAGGGATGTCCGTGAAGGGCAGGTTGATGGCCCTCTGGAAGGCTTCTCTTACTAGGTTGCCACATAAAGTGCAGGGAACCCAGGAAAATGTGCAATTCAGGCAAATAATCAATATCTTTTTAGTATAAGTACGTCCCAAGCACTGTAGATAATATGATTATACAAAAATAGTATTGATTGTTCATCTGAATTTCATATTTGCTTGGGTGTCTTATATTTTAGCTGCCAAATCTAGCCACCCTATTTGCATACTCTTTCCTCTCTGCATCACTCAGGTCATCCTTCCTGACCTCTGGGCCTTTGCACATGGTAATTGTCCTGACTGGAATGCACTACTTTCACCTACTACAGTATTTTCTCTACTGTGTCTTCTTACCCTACGCTGTTTTCACGTGACGTATTCAATATCAGCTTCCCCACTAGACCCTGAGCTCCTGAGGGAAAAGCCTTCTTCCCCTTGTTTAATTCCATTCCTCATTGTCTGGCACAAAACCTAGTCATTGTAGGAGCTCCTAAAATATGAAAGTTTTTAAATTTACATGGAAAAATTCTAGCAAATACAAAAGTAGACAGAATAACATAACAAAGTTGAAAGTACCCATGACCTGGATTCACCAATTGACAAAAACCTTTCTTCATCTACACCATGCAGTGGGTTATGTTGGCCACCACAGAAGATAGGTCCATATCCAAGCCCCTGGGTCCTGTAAATATGACCGTATTTGGAAAAAGGCTCTTTGCAGATGAAGTTAAGGAACCTGAGATGAGACCATCCCGGTATATCTAAATAGGCCCTAAATCCAATAAGAAGTGTACCCACAACAGAGAAGACAGACACACAGAGGGTGAGGTGCTGGAAGCCCCATGCAGAAAGTAGAGTGATGTGGCCAAGATCCAAGAAAGTCCAGAAATGTCAACAGCCCCCAGAAGCTGTAAGAGGCAGGGAAGGATTGTTCCCTAGAGCTTCCAGGGGAATGTGGCCCTCACAACTTGACTTCAGATTTCTTGGCCTTCAGAATTTCTGTTGTTTCAAGCCACCTTGTTTGTAGGAATCTGTGACAGGAGCCACAAGAAAACAGTACAAACTTCCATGTACTCCCCCCACTACCAAGGGACTCTTTTGAAGCAATTTCCAGACGGCATATCATTTCTTCAGTAAATACTAGTATTTATCTCTAGAAAGGAAGAACTACTTGTTGAAACATGATCACACAATTCTCTTATCATATTAAAATTCTATAATTTCCTAGATTCATCAAAGCTTCAGCATTCTAGTTCATGTAAGTGTCCCATACCCGCGCTCACAGTGCAAGGGAGCAGACACAGTGGCCCTCAGGTGTTGTTAGAGGCTCAATGGGGCTGTGAGGAGGGCACAGAGAACAGCCCAACGCTCCTGAAAAGCAACAGGGTAGACTTAATTGTGGCCACTGGGAAGGAGCTTGCCAGGCAGGGCTAGCAAATGCACCCAGGCAGGAAGGCAAGAGGCCCCACCATGCTCAGAGGGTTGATTGGGCTGAAGATCAGGGAGTGAGGATGGGTGTGAGGATGCATTCTACATGCAGTCAGGACTCACTGAAGAATTCTGTGATATTCAGATTTGCATTTCAGAAAAACTACTCTGGTTGTAAGTGGAGAAGAGACTAGAGCAAAGTGAAGCTGCAGGTAGGAAGCGTGTGTGTCTGTCTGCTCTCTCACCCACCTCTGCCAACTGTGGGGAAGCTCACTCTAACAGGAGAACTCAAATTGCAGAAGCCCAGGTATCCTGGGAGAGAGTAACATTATAGGCCCAGTAGGGGCTGAAACTAGAAAGCACTCCTAATCTAAGCATTCTGGCACAATGACACACCAGGGAAAAATGATTTCGCATGTAGTTATTTGTATGTAATTCACATATACCATCTGTATCTTGGCAACCCAGGTCTGAGTGGCACTGAGGGAAGTCAGGGAAGGTTCATGCCCGGGACCCCACAGAGCCTTAAGGAGCAGAGTGAGGATGAGCCAGGAGCACACATACTGTAAAGGACAACAGGGTGGCCTGAGAGCAGAGGGTGGGTCTGTTTGCTCTTCAATATTTCCTCACCTCCTAGAAGACAGGAATCCACAGCAGACAGAATCATCGTTGTAAAAATGCAGGAGAAAGAACGCTTTTATCAGAAATAAAATGACTGTCCAGGAAAAGAAGAAAATGTCTTTATGCCATTACCCAGAATGGTAACTCTTCTCCTGTGCGTACCTGAAAATGTCAGGAGCGCATTTCTACATTGATATTTTAATAGATTGTATGATAAATGTTACAGGATAATTCTTGGTAAAAGTCAAACCATATAACTTACATTTCCCATTTTTACTAAATTTTTAATTTCAAGAAAGAGACAGGTTAGGAGGAGATTAGAAATCTGAATTCATATCAGATCCTAATGAAAAGGCTTAAGTTTTAACTAAGTAGGCAAATAGGAGTTTTTATTATTTAATTAGCATATAATTGAAAAGGGTTCATTAGCTTTACAACAGGCACAGTAAACACTTAAGTAAAGCACTTCATTGTTGCAAACTTTAGAATATTGGTCTTGCATGTTCTTGGCCTCCATGGCTGCTTTATATTAAAATCTGAAAATCTTTCTGGCTGCTTCTAAAGCTTTTGCATCTGGGGGAGGTTTCCTTGGGCTGCCAGGCTGTAGAAACTTCTTCACCGCGGGCAGGTTGCTGATTCTGGTTTTCAGGGCCTGTAATTCACAAAGCACAGCCTCAGAGTGAAGCCAAGGCCTGCCACCACCATTAATACCACCCAGGGAATCTGACCCCTCCTGCCAAACACCAAGCGAGTCCCCTCCATCAGCACCAGCATGGAGGCAGAAACAGACACCCAGTGAGAAATGAAGATAAGAGGAAGGACATGTAGCTCACTTTATTTTCCCCAAAGATGTCTTAAACTTTTAATCAGTTCAGTCATCCCTATCTTTCTCCTTACATATTAATCCTGTAGATTAGTGACTCTTGTATAAGACAAGAAAAAATAATGTGCCCATGAGATATCAATACAGATCAGTCTCTAAGCAGAAATGAAAATACGGAGAAATGAGTTAGAAAGTAAAATGTTATAGAAAATATTAAAGTCAAACCATGGGACCACCTTTTCTCAGTGAGAGATACAGGGTTGGGGGCAGTGTGGTTGGTGAGCTGTGCACAGAGGAACATGATTATCTGATAGCTCCTGCTGGCCACCCTGGCCAGAGCCTAAGGAAGGAACCAGATGGAAAGGGCCCTGCTCAGACCAACTCAGTGTGGGAACACAAGGACAGTCCTGGGATAAAGGGCATCACAGAAAACTCAGGAATAGACCACAGAGGAATGGGGGAGGGAGGAAGATGCTGGGCCCTGGGTCTTTTCCATGATAAAAGGCAAAATACTTTTCATGGGGTAGCATGCACCACGAATTTCCTTTCCATAACAAGAGTCTTTCTTGCCTCAAAATTGGAATCTGGAAGCTCATTTTGGAGACCTAGGGGTAGTGAAGGCCTGAAAAAGGCTGGGGTCAGAACATGGCCAGTCCAAGGACCCAGATACTAGACCCCAAGATGGGACATGTGGAGCTGCCTCTCTGAGGGCTGTGAAATGGGTCACCTTCAGCAGAGGGAAGCTGGAGATAAGGCTGGAGTCAAGCTCTTCCACATAGTAGAGAAGTTCCACCAGGCTAATGTCAGCCCGGCTCAGCTTGTTGCCAACAAGGTAATCTTGTCCGTGGCTCTGTAACACCTGGAGAATTTGAGACATCAGATCAGAAACACATGCCCACCCAGGCTGGGACCCCTGCTTCTCCCTGAGTCTTTTCAGCCTGACATTCCCACCTGTGTGGCCTAACTGGATGGTGTGAAGGTCCAGGCCTTTATGTTCCCTGATTGAGTGAGGGAGCAAGAATGTGGCTCTAGCTCACTCCTGGGTTGGAGCCCAGGCTCCATTTTCTCTTCTCATTCCGCATCACTGTGGCATCCACACCACCCACCCTGCTTGCATTTTCCACATGGGCCAGGGTTTTAGCATCTGCTGCTGCATGTTCTGTCTGCCCCAGGCCCTACAGTGTGTAGCCCTGACATTCAGGATGTGGCTCTACACTCTGCTCTCTCCCTCTCCAATCTGTCTTGGGCAATGACTCCACCTTCATGACAGCACTCTTCCTCCAGGAGTAGACTATTTCAGAGTCTTCATTTCTCCATATGTTCCATAGACTCAACAGCAACCTCTATGTGATTCAGAGCCTTCCACAGCCCACGTTCTACTTACAAACAAAATTTTGTTGAATAGAGAATTCTATACTGGAGTCTAGTAAATTGAAATTTTGCTGGAAAATTATAACTTGGAGATAAGTGGTATCATTGCTCCTCTAAGTCAATTTTCATAAAATGCCTTGAGAGTCAGAGAGCTGCATTGGTGTTCAGGAAGTCTCACTGAAAGTGAAGGTCAGTGCCCCAGGAATGCCCAGCCACTATTTTTCTACTGGCCTCTAAACTCAGTGCCCCAAAATGCTGAACAGCTTCACTTACTTTTTCGAAGGCAGGGAAGTAGCGATTTTTTGTTTTCTCTTTGATCAAGGCAATCTTGGCATCTTTTTCCTCAGGTCGACATAAGGGCAGAAGAAGGATCATTTCATTCAAATCTGCCATACCTTCCGTATACATATCAATTCTGAAAGACAAAAACAGCCAAAGCATCAAATGCCTCTTGCCTTAGATTTTGTGGGTTTATAAAAACCTAAGAGAATAGAGGGTCAGATGGTGGCAAAGTAATTCATCTCCAGTGGGTGCCTTTTGTATTCTAGTCAGTATGCTCTGATTTTTGCATGTATATTGACATTTCCTTCCTCCTTTCTCTCTCTCTCTCTTTTTTTTTTTTTTTTGAGATGGAGTTTCCCTTGTTCTCCAAGCCAGAGTGAAGTTACACAATCTTGGCTCACTGCAACCTTCGCCTCCAGGGTTCAAGGGATTCTCCTGCCTCAGCCTCCTGAGTAGCTAAGCTTACAGATGCCTGCCAATATGCCCAGATAATTTTTGTATTTTTAGTAGAGAGAGGGTTTCGCCATGTTGGCCAGGCTGGTCACGAACTCCTGACCTCACGTGATCCACCCGCCTTGGCCTCCCAAAGTGCTAGGATTACAGGCATGAGCCACCATGCCCGGCTGCCATTTATTTCTTAAAACAACTTATCGAGGTAGATATATCTCTAAAATCTTTGCTATGCACATGACCAAATACAGGTACAAAGAGCATCGGTGACCTGTCTACAGTCACAGTCATGAGAGAAATTGGTGGAATCACTGCCAGTACCCACCAATGCTGTGCCAGGATAGATCATCTTTATTATGGTTTGTTCTGTGCATACAGTTAGTGTGAGTCAAATTGTCAAAGACCTGCCTCCTGAGTAATCCCAAGAGAGTCCCTGGCACAGCCATCTCTGTCATGTTCCTCATCCTGTCTCATCATTTTTCATCTCCCAGGCCCACTTCTATGCCCAATATTAGCAGTTTTTCCCGTAACTCCCATGAAACATAATTCTACAGCCCTCTCCATGTGCTGTTGCCTGACTCTAGCCACATGTGCATTACTTGAGACCCCACCTAAAAGATCCCCTTCCTTGGTGAAATTCTTTGCACAGTTACAACCAGGACATATTTTAGGAGACCTTTTTTCTTTTGTGTGTCTGATTTCTTTCATGTAATGTGTCTTTAAGGCTCAACTTTCTTGTAGCATGCATCAGTACTTCATTTCTTTTCATGACTAAATATTGTTCCATTGCATGGAAAGTGGGCTAAGGCACACTTTGTTCCTCCATTTATTGGTTGATAGACATTTGGGTTGTTTCTACTTTTTGAATACCATGAAAATTGCTGTTATTTGCACTGTATGTTTATGTACAAGATTTGGTGCGGAAGTATTTTGATTCTTTTGGTATATACCTAGTAGAGGAGTTGCTGGGTCATTGGTAACTTTACATTAAACTTTTTGAAGTTTCACATAGGATGTTATTTAGAATCAGGCAGCCCTCTCACAACAGTGAGAAGACCCCATGGCTTTGCTGGTATTCTATAAATCTAGGTGCTTCAGCCTTGAATCAATGTGTCAGGGTAACCCCAGAGTTCTCAGCGCCCGCCTCTACTAGCCTTGCTCAAGTTTACCAGTCTATATAATTGGCTGGTAACTTGGGTTCCTGATCATCATTCTTGGAATTACTGGGACCTGATATTCAGCTTCTTTGCAATCTTCCCTCCCCAGGCCTTCATCTACAGACTCTCAAACATTCTATGCCTGTGCTAAGCTGTTGGCTGGAGTCCAGCCTCTGAAGCTCTGAGTACCTGAATCACGATTCCCTATCCTCCTCAGTTCATAGGGTTTATGAGTGTTTGGAAACCTTTGTCAGGGTGCTGGATCCATGGACTGCATCCTCTTCTAGAATCACCTTCACCTGAACCCTCCCCATGTTCACTGTTCCCTCATCTCCACGGGAGTCTGCAATACTGGACCTCAGTATGTACGCCCAAGGCCCAGCCTGCTGCTAGTCATGATGCCCTGCCACGGTCCTGCCCACTCAAGGAAGGACCTAAATCACTCTGTGTTCTCTGTGGATGGAAGAACAGAAAATATACCGTACAGGGCTCTCTCCTTTATGTCTTTCCCATAGAGGTTGTATTTGCTGGCAATGTAGTTGAGAATGGCTCTGGTCTGCACCAGCTTCATCCCGTCAATCTCAACCATTGGTACTTGCTGGAACATCAAACTCCCATCTTTAGAAAGAAGGAAAAAAAAAAAAAAGGAGCATGAAATTTCTATGAATCCCACTATTTCAAAAATAGAAGACGATAGTTGAAATGACTGAGGTTATAAAATGAAAAAGAAATTATTGCCTATTAACCTCCAAAATGAAATAGTATTTTGATTTTAGCTGCCTGTAGTTCTTTTTCCGATCTGATTCCTTTTACCTTTTAGCCTGTTATTTCATCTATGCTTTTATTCCCCATCCAGGTACATAGTAGGTCCCTTGTATTTTTCTTGCGTTGATTTATCTTCATGATATTTTAGGGAAAAGTTGAGACACGTTACCATGGGAGTGCCAGGAAGATGTCATTTAAAATGAGAACTTCCCAGGGTAAGTCTCACGGTATCCATGGCCTTTAAAGTAGGTTCTGAGACACGATTTTATGCAGAGGTCCCTTTCTGTGTTCTTCCAAGCCTACAATATTACTACAATACGACCTTGTCACATGACCCATGAAAGAAAACCACTCAAGGTAATGGCCACATCTATTTCTATTCTTTTCGTCTTATTAATGTTCTTGTGTGTCCTTGGATGGGGAAGTCTGTGTGGGATCCTGAGCTGATGACCACAGCTCATTCACGGTGCCCCAAGCATGAAAACAAGGAAAGGGCATTCTCAGGGCACTGGGGGTGGTTCCTCTAGGAAATACTCTGAGAGGTCTGGCCTTTTAGCCTGGAGAGAGTTGCCAGATCTGTTCAGGGAGCCACATCCCTTCCACTTTAACCACTTTCTCCCTCTCCACCAACCCAACTACCACCCTACACACACATAGGCATCACCTGGTGTTAAA
Organism: Papio anubis; assembly: GCF_008728515.1. Classification (NCBI taxonomy): domain Eukaryota; kingdom Metazoa; phylum Chordata; class Mammalia; order Primates; family Cercopithecidae; genus Papio; species Papio anubis. The sequence goes on from NC_044981.1 coordinate 51,290,393, forward strand.
ATCTTCAACTATGGCCAGGCGCGGTGGCTCATGCCTGTAATCCCAGCACTTTGGGAGGCCGAGGCAGGCAGATCACGAGGTCAGGAGATAGAGACCATCCTGGCTAACACAGTGGAACCCTGTCTCTACTAAATCAAATAAAAAATAAATAAAAAATAAAAAATAAAAAACTAGCCTGGCATGGTGTTGGGCGCCTGTAGTCCCAGTTACTCGGGAGGCTGAGGCAGGAGAACGGCATGAACCCGGGAGGCAGAGCTTGCAGTGAGCCGAGATCGCGCCACTGCACTCCAGCCTGGGCGACAGAGCCAGTCTCTGTCTCAAACAAACAAACAAAAAAATCTTCAACTGTACCTTCTCTACTAGATACCAGATACCCTCATCAGAGGCACTTAGAGACTTGATCTTACCATTTCTTAACTTTTCCAAATCTTCTGCAGATTCTATAAATTTCTCTTCAAACTGGAAGCAGAAACAGTAAATGGGTTCTTGTTAGTTCGTTCCATAGCATTATAGACTTGTGACCTTGAATGGCCCCCATCTGGTACATAATTTGGAGAACATAAGATGTCTGAGTTTGGCAGGGGATACAGAAGAAGTTCGTCATGGCTGCTTGGAAATTTAGATTAGATCCCTCAAGAAACAGGCATGAGTCAGACCATATAACTGCTCAATCTTCTTTTTCATTAATTTATTTATTTTGAGACCAAGTCTTAACTTTGTCGCCCAGGCTTGAGTACAGTGGTGTGATCACCGCTCATTACAGCCTTGATCTACCAGGCCCAAGTGACCCTCCCACCTCAGCCACCTGAGTAGCTGGGACGATATTTATGCACCATCACATCCAGCTAATTTTTTATTTCTATTTTGTAGTGCTGGGGTCTCGCTATGGGATCTAGACTCATCTTGAACTCCTGGGTTCAAGCAATCCTCCCCCATCGGCCTCCCAAAGTGCTGGGATTAAAGGTGTGACCCACTGCTCCTGGCCTGCTCCGTCTTTTAATTCACTTCACCTCCCCACAGTCTCACAAATGTCCATGATTAGGGAGGGAACATCACTGGAGAAAAGGCACTGAGCTGCAGAACTGATGTCTGGGTGACAGTGAAACAGCGTATTCATTTGTACAAAGAAAACAACCTGGAATGGCAGTGTTTGGATTTCTTATGTGCTTGTTTCCTCATCGGATTGAGAAAGGGTGAGGCTAAAGTTTCAAGCCCTCCTGAAGCAATGGAGAAAGCGCCACCCCAAGGTTCAGGTCCACGTGGCGTTGAAGCTGAAGGGGTGTGCTAGAAGTTCCACCTCACCTGAAACCCTCCTTTTCTGCTGACACCCGAGGGACAAGATCTTCTGAGTTTTTCCATTACTTTCTCTGGAGGAAAACGCTCAGGCAGTTACTGAGGGACTCTTGTCTGGACTGGGAAGTGTTTTTCTCAGTGACACCTCTAGAGGGCAGCGCTTAGCGGAGTCCCACAGACACCTCCCAGCATTTCCTGCTCAAACACTGGAAGGATGGCCTGGTAGCACTGGGGAATGCTTGGGTGTTCTAGAAGCCCCCACCCCTGATTTTAATCACCTGTTTACTTATCTGAGTCCTCGTAGACATGTATGTAGTCTGCCTCAGGGCAGGAATTGTGTCTGCCTTGTTCACTGTCAATCCTCAAGACAGAACCTGGCACTTAGTAGGTGCACAACAAAATAACTGCTGACTGAATATACTCAGTCTTTAACAGGCAGTTTGTTACAATCCACTTCCTCCCTGCCTTCATTGTGATTTATAGTTTATGTTTAATGACACTTAGTTTCTTATGTACTTACCATTTTATTGTATAAATTTCTCATATGTATATAAAATACACATAAAATACAACAGTCCTCTTTGTTTCAATCATCTAGCTGCAATAATCCCCAACCCAAGCCAGTCTTTCATTTGTATGCCCAGCTTTTCTCCTCCTCTAGTCATAATATGAAACAAATCTGAGGCATCATATTACCTCATCCTAAATACTTTAGTGTGTATCTCTGAAACATAACAGAAACATCATACCTAACATCACAAAATCACACTAAAAATTTAACAATAATTCTTTAATATTATCTAATATTCAATCAATATTCAGGTTCCCGATTGTTATGTGTCATAAGTTATATTTTATAGTTTGTTTAAACCCTAATGCAAATAAGGTCCACTCATTGTGATTAGTTGATGATTCTTTTCAAAATATATTTTCATTGTTCATGTCTTCTTTTTCATGTGCTCTTTGATGGACAGATTTTTAAAATTTCATTTGGTAAAATTTGTCCATTTTTAAAAAAATGACTGGGGATGTTTTTATTGGAGGCCAAAATACTCACAGGTCATCTAGTATGGAAGTCTCTTGGCTTACTAAAATATTTTGATACGATCAATTAGGTCCAACTGAAGATAACCTAACTCAGAACATACCTCCACTCCAGCTGCAGCCAAGAGCCACCGGATGGACTCCATTCTGCCCCGTCCATTGAAGTAGTGAAGCTTGGGCTTCCCCGCCATGGTTAACAGTCTCTTGGTTTCTCTAAAATGAATGAATGAATGCATGAATGGATGAATGAATGAGTCTAGAGAAACAAAATGCATGCTGGTATATATATGGTGGAACAACAGGAGTGTCTTCCTTCTTCTTAGCAGGATTGTTTTCACCTGTGAATTCTGTTTGCACTAGACAGGTCCAACACCAATGTGACTTCACAAGGTCCCTCTGAGATTCTGAGGCTTTCCTGTGTGAGACCTTTGTTTTCATTTATTTATTTATTTTTATGTTGGTAATTATTCCAGGCACTACTAACTTGCATTATGTTCCAACCTGTTTGGTGACTTCATGTGCCTTATAAAAACTGTATGTTCTATTGATACATCTAGCTGTCCCCTCAAGACTTCCCAAATTATAGAGATAGAAGGGATCTAGCTAGCCTTTCCTCCAGGTTTGTGCAATTTGCCAACTAGCTAGTTAGTGTTAAAGTCTGGATTAGAACCTAGGTCTTCTGACATTCAGACTAGTTTCTTCCTGTTATGCCTTATTATTGAATATTTACAGCCTGCAGAAGTTACCATTTTTGCATCCCCCATCCCTCAAACTGTGAGCTCCTGGGAAGCAGAGAAGTTGTCATCGTCTTTAAGCACAGTGTAGCGCATTGCTCAAAGTTCAGTCCGTGCTTCATAGGGTATAACATGGCTAGATATCTCAAGAGCAATCCTTTTTTTTTTTTTTTTTTTTTTTCATTTGCCTCATAGGGGTCGCTGGTTTAGAATACAGTGTATAGAGTAATTAAAAAACAAACAAGGAAGGAAGATTGCTTGAGCTCAGGAGTTCAGGACTGGCCTGGGCAATTAAATAAAGTCTCTATTTAAAACAAAAAAATTAGCCAGGATTGGTGTTCCACACCTGTAGTCCCAGATACTCAGGAGGCTGAGGCAGGAAGATCACTTGAGCCCAAGATGTTAAGGCTGCAGTGAACCATGGTCACATCACTGCACTCCACTCTGGGTGACAGAACGAGACTGTCTCAAAATTAACAAACAAAAAGTGTGGGGGGGGAAAAAAAAACAAGCTAGGATTATGGCAATAAAATAACCAATCCTGATTATGAAACCCACCAATCTGCTGTTTAAAAAGAATGATCAAAGCAACCAAACTCTCCCACAGAGTAGAAACATCATGACTACACCAAAAATTACTTTAAAAAATTGAGTAAGTGCTTTGGCAGGGTAGCCCAGGGTAATATTTAATTTGGCAGATAGGAAGAACTTGCACATAGAAGGACTTTGCATATTCTGTTGGACAGGGAATATAACAGCTTAAGAGGGGGTTATTACTGTTCTTAGATCCACTTGCCTACTACCCTAAAAGTCCTATATATTTAGATTCACTTGCAATTTTGAGACTTTAAACCCTGTTCGCCCTTTGGTCCCAGATACGTTGAACTAGAAGGCAGAGGATGTGGAGGAAGAAGAGGCGGCAGAGGAAAAAGAGGGGGAGGAAGAAGAAAGAGGGCAAAGAGAACAAAGAGAAGGAGGGAAGAAGGAGGAGAAGAAGAAGGAAAAATAGCATGCTACTTGGTGCTCAGTCACAAAGTCACTTGTTTGAGCAATAAACTAATCTGTGTAAAATCAATGATGGAAGTGTAAATTTAGATTCTGATTGGCAAGCATTGATGATTGGTTTCCCATTTGGAAGTACCAGTTCTAGAGGAATACAACCATCCAGATGTATTTTCTTTTCACTGATCAAGTGGTGCTCCCAAATGTGTGACCCTGCCAACTTTAAATCTAGTATAATTGTGTGTTGACTCCTGTATGAATCACATGAATACATGTTTTTAATAAACAACTTTACCATAAGCAAGCTGCAGCATGTGGCCTGTCACCGATGTGGTTGTATCTTCAGATTGCCCACAATGATACCACTCTCACTTTTCTCATATCATCAAATTCTTTGCCCTTGTTTTCTAATCGTTGAATATTATTTTTCTTTACCGACATGTCCTTCAGGAGCTAACAAACAATGCTTAAGTTGTCTCCTAAGCACACACAAAAGCAGCAAGGACATAAAGTACTCACACAAACTAACACATTGAAAATTGTTTTTCCTTAGTGAAGTAGACATGAGAACATTTATGAAGAGTTTTAAGGTCAATACTAACCTGATTAAAGTCCAGCTGGTCTCCGCTCAGCTTCTCAAGGCCACCTCCTGATGTATATGTTAGCGGTTTTAATACTATGACAACTGCCTTCTGAAGAGGGTGGAGTCTAGTTGGGAGCGGCCACTCCCACACCACTTTAGTCTCCAGAGTTCCAAGCTCTGCTAGGAAGAAAATGACAGCAATTAATTTCAAGGCTATCCATAAAAGCACAACAAGATTTCAGATCTATTTGGCTGCCTCAGAAGGTCACTGGGGACCAGTATCCTGTAAACACTGCTTAAGGAGGATCTGGTTAAATAGGCTGCAGTTTTATGACAGATGAGAAAACATTGTGGAGAGAGGAGGAAAGTGTGATAAGAGGGTGATGACAGGAAAGAGGATAGGGAGGTTTGATAAAGAGCATAGAGAGATTGCCTTCTAAATTTGTTTAAAAAGACTAAATTACAAATAATGTCACAAAGTTTTATAGGCCCAAAGAATCTGGCTGAGTTGTCCTTGCCCTGGGCAGACAAAAGACCTCAGCTGCATTCCCTGAGGTCATTTGCAGATTTTTCTCTATGACTTACAAGCTAGCCTTTCTCTCTAGCCCAAGGCTCTGCATGCTGTTTCTTCTGTTTGGCGCACTCTTTTCTCCCCTGCTCCCAGGCATCCTGTGCTTCCTCTATCACATCACTCTTTATACACTCCCTGCGTGTCATGTCTGCTTTCCCCCTGTTGACTGTGAGCTTCTTGAGGCAGGGCCTCAAGTCCCCGTTGTTAGCCAAGTCCCCATGGCTAACCACAGTGCCTGGCATATAGAAAGGGCTTAATACATGTATATGTAATTTCTATTTTTCTAAAGGAAATTGTCTGACATACACAAATTTAGAAAGAACACTACAAAGCCTTGATGTACCCATCACCTTGCTTCAACAATTATTGACAATATTTGAAGCAAATATCAGACTTAGTTTTTTCATCCATAATCTAATGTGTATCTTTTAGACTTTTGTGGGGGGGGAATTATTTATGTAACAGAAAAATTGCAAAACTAGTACAAGTTTCCCAAATACCCCTCACCCAGCATCCTCTAATGTTACCATCTTATGTAACCATAGTACAATGATCGAAACCAGGAATTTAACATTGATGCACTATTGACTAAACTCCAGGCCTTACTTGAATTTCACCAGTTTTCCAATCGGTATCTTTTTTCTAGCCCAGGATCCCATCCAGGACCCCAGCACTGCATTTCATTGTCACATCTCCTTATTTACCTCCAATCTACGGCAGTTCCTCAGTCTTTTCTTGTCTTTCATGATGGCGGCACTTTTGAAGAGTAATGGTCAATTATTTCATGGAACGTACCTCAATTTGGGTCTATCTGATGTTTTCTCATGACTCGATTGATGACACACAGTTTTTGCAAAATGTCACAGTAGTTCCAGTCTCAGCTTATCATTTCCACACATAATTTCATATCCAAGACATAGTATGTCTTATTCATTGTGATCTTAACCTTAATCCCTTGATTAAAGTAGTGTCCGCCAGGTTCATCAACTGTAATATTACTATTTATCCCTTTGGAATTCATAAATATCTTGTGGAAGATACTTTGTGACTATAAAAATATTCAGTTTCAAAATAAGCTTCTGCTCACTAACTTGAGCATCCATTATGGATCTTGCATGCAGCCAATATTACTATAATGTGTGTCTGATAGTGACTTTCTATTTCCCTCTTTCCACCTACATTTAATAATTGGAATTCTTCTGTAGTCTCTTCTCCTTTATTTATCCTTCCATTCATTCAATTATTTTCTTAGTACAGATTTATAGATATTTTATTCTAAAGGTTATAATCTAATACCGTCAATATCTATTTTATTGCTCAAATAAAGCTTTAGCCTGTAGGAGCTCCTTCACATTGGCTTCTGTGTCTTTTATGACAAATCTCCTCTCTTATTGTGAGTATTTCCAGATACTTTCTGTGCCAAAGATGTTCCAGGCTTATCTTGTATTGTCTGTGCCCCAGCCTTGAAGTCAGCCAAAGATCCTTGTTTCCTTTTACTGGGGAAGGTATTTCAAAACTAGGATCTCGGAACTATGTGTACTCATTGCTTCTGGGTTTTCAATGCTTCTAGGCTCTCCCCAGTGGGAAATATATGTATGTATATTAACCCACACATACATACACTTCTGTAGGTATTTATATATCTACCTGTATAAATATGATTAAAAAATGAGTTCATACTGATACCTACTATTTCAATTCAATAGATTCATTTAGCCATCTCCTTTCCGTATTTCTAACTTCTCTGACAAGTGAGAAACCTGGCTATGATTATCTAAAATATACAATATTTGCATATTTGTTTAATCCTAGTACACATAAAATAGCTGCAGAATTGCCAATGCATACCTCTGTGAAAAACAAATCTACTAACAAGAATACAGTATTTTTCTTTCCGTATTTTTTTTTGTTTTGGTCTTGAGCCTTACAATATCCAGTCAAAATGCTGTTTTCTATGGTTATTTAGGTCAGTTCTTTCCCCCTCCCACCTCCTTCAGTTTGGTTATCTATTCATTTGAAATGCTGTTAGGTTGTTAGTGTTTGTATATTCCACTTCGGGGTTTCCTTACATCCTGGTTGGTTTCAATTAATTACTTAGTTTTCTGGTATGCAGAACTTCACCATGATTCTAAGAGCCAGAGTTAAATGAAAAAGTGTCTTTGAAGACACTGTCCCTCTCTGTCCCTAATTCCCCATTCCTAGTCCCTCTTTTTCCCACCCTTTTCTCACTCATCCCCCTGTAGATAACCAATCTCACTAATTTCTAACTTTCCCTTTTTGTTTTTCTTTTGCTCAAGTACATATTTTCTTATAACCCTTTCTTTCTTACATAAAGGGCAGCTATAATACTCTTTCACACCTTGTTTTGTGTGGTTGTTGCCTCCCCCTCCACACACACACGCACACACGCACTTAATGATAAATTCTGGAAATCACCTCCATCTAAGTTCATAGATGTCTTCGTTTATTTTTCTACAGTTGCAAAATACTCCACCATATGAATGTATCATAGTTTATGCAAGCACTCTTTATTTATTTATTCATTTTTTTGAGATGGAGTCTTGCTCTGTAGCCCAGGCTGGAGTCCAGTGGCATGATCTCCACTGTCTGCAACCTCCGCCTCCCAGGTTCAGGCAATTCTTCTGCCTCAGCATTCCAAGTAGCTGGGACTACAGGTGCACACCACCATGTCTGGCTAATTTTTGTATTTTTATTAGAGATAGGGTTTCGCCATATTGGCCAGGCTGGTCTCGAACTCCTGACCTCATGATCCGCCCACCTCAGCCTCCCAAAGTGCTGGGATTACAGGTGTGAGCCACTGTGCCTGTCCTGCAAGCACTTTTATATGTGTGGACATTTAGGTTGTTTCTAATGTTTTGGAATTACAAACAATGCTGCAATGAAGAACACTGTGCATATGCATTTTAGTATTGCTGGAGGTATACTTTAGTATGTTTCTTTAAAATGTAAGTGCTTTTTTTCTAGATATCATAATTTTATTCTACTATAACACTAAAAATTTATGTTGTTTAATTTTGTCAAATAACTGCATGCAAATTTCCTCAATTGTCTCATAAAAATTTCTTTGCCATTGGTTTATTTTTGTCAGGACCCATGCAAGGTCCATACAAGGCATTTGAGGGACACAAGTCAGTATGTTTTGTAGAAATGGGTGAGATGCAGAGTAGGGCAGAGGGTGTGGGGATTTGTGAGGTCTCAAAGCCCAGCCTTATATCCTCAGTTCCTCTAAATATGTGTGGAGCTGTGCAGCTGTTATTGTTCTTTGGTGGTGCAGGAATGGGGACCCAGCAGGCCATGCCACACATCATGAGGTCACAGGACAATTGTGCAGACACAGTGTCCCTCAGGTGTTAGTAGAGGCTCACCAGCACTCTGTGGAGGGCACAGAGGAGAGGCCAAAGCTCCCAGGAAGCAATGAGATAGGAGTTAGATGTGGCCAGTGGGACGGAGCTTGCCAGGCATGGCTAGCAAATGCACCCAGGCAGGGAGAAAGGAGGCCCTGCTGTTCTCAAGGGGCTTATTGAGCTGGAGATGAGAGTGAGGAGTGTGGTGAGGATACATCTTGCATGATATGGAGACTCACTGAAGAATTTGAAGAAAGACAGTGATATTCAGATTTGTGTTTGAGCAAACCTACTCTGGTTGTAAGTGAAGAAGAGACTAGAGCAAAGTGAAGCTGCTGGCAGGGAGACCCACTGGGAGGACCCTGGGGTGGTGGAGATGAGAAACCATGAGGCTTTGACCCACAAAGTGGAAGGGGATAGGAGAAGGAAAGAGATATGTGAGGTAGTTAGGAGGTAGAGTTGCCACAGCTTGGGTCCCATTCTGTTGGGGGTTGGGGGTTGGCAAGGAGAGAGAGTGGACAGTGTGTCCCGGTCACTGGTTAGGACTCCTATAACACAGGCACATCACACTCATGGAGTGAGACAGATTGGTGTCAACTTCCACACCTGGAGCTAGCTCTGGGAAGAGCCACTCAGATCTGTTTTCCCCTGGGACAGCAATCCCTCCCACGTCTCTCTAAGGTAGAGAAAGGTCTGGGCAACTCTAGTTGGGCACATCAACTTCATTAGATGTGGCCGGAAGAGTTTAGTGAAATCAGCAACTGAACTGCAAGGCAGGTTTCTGGGAAGACACTCTGCCCAGACCTTTTTCCTGGGCATCAGTCCCCCGATCCTGTACATCTGCCTTCTGGGCATGTTCACCTACCCACCTCTCAGGCAACTCCAACTGACCCTGTCCCAAACTGAAGTCAGGTTCCAAATCTTAGAGATTAAAGATCCACACTGTTGGTCCACCCAGTTGCCCAGGCTGGAAATCTGCCGTCCACCCTAACTCCCCCGTCTCCCTGTGTGTCCTGCCATTTCCTTCTCAGTCTCTGTCCAGTCAGCAGGTTGCCCTCACTTCTGGCCCCATTGCTGCAGTGTCCTGCACACTGGACTCGGTGTTCTTGGGCCCTCTACATCATTTTCTGGCTCAAAACCTTCAGTGAGTCATTAATGCCCTCACGGTGAAATCCAAACTCAACAGAGTTTACAAAGCCCTGCATAACCCACCTTCTTTATTTGCCCAGCCTCATGTTGGCCACTCTTCCTCCCTAACCTAGCCATGCTCACCTTCAGACTTTCCTGCCCTCTTGCCCTCACTGCCTTTGCACAGGCTGTTGAGTGTTAGAACACACTCCTTGCATGTCTTCATTTCCACCTCCTCTCTTGGCTACCTCCTAAACTTCTAGGCCACAGAAAGGCCGCTGCCTGCTGGAAGCTTTCCCTGACATACCCACACATCCAGGCCTGGGTAAGGGTGTAGCTTCATGTCAGTGTAGTTCGCAAGCCAGTCTTGGAGCCAAACTGCCTGGGTTCAAAGCATGGCACAAGGCCAGGTGTGGTGGTTCAAGCCTGTAATCCTAGCACTTTGGGAGGTCGAGGCGGGTGGATCACTTGAGGTCAGGAGTTCGAGACCAGCCTGGCCAACGTGGTGAAATCCCATCTCTACTAAAAACAAAAAAATTAGCCAGGCATTGTGGCAGGCACCTGTAATCCCAGCTACTTGGGAAGCTGGGGCAGGAGAATCTCTTGAACCCGGGAGGTGGAGGTTGCAATGAGCCAAGATCATACCATTGCACTCCAGCTTGGGCAACAAGAGCAAAACTCCATCCCCCAAAAAATAAATAAACAAATCATGGCACTGGCACTTGATACTGTGTGGCTTGGGATGAATTACTTAGGATGAATCAGTTTCCCCATATATAAAATGGGGTGATAATAACACCTACTTCATAATGTTGTTGTTAAGGATTAAACATTAAGTGCTTAGCTCAGGGCCTGATAGTATAAAAGCACGATCTGTAAGTCTTAATCATTACATATCTGCATCAATCATAGTGCTTCCTAAATGCCAAACTTTAATCCCACTAGATTGTAGATTCTGTATAGAAAAATATAGATGCATACACATTTTCATAATTAACCATGGTTATCTTTGGCTGGTGGAATTAGAGGTGATGTGTGCGTGCATGAGCTCTTAAGTGCATGTGTGCATTTAGGTTTGGGTTTTTTTTTGTGTGTGCAAGTGTTGTGCAGTAAGCTTGTACTATGTTTGACATTTAGAAAAAAGGTAGTATTTTAAATAGGCAAATAATAAAAAGAATCAGAATACTCAGTTATTTCTACACTATGGTTATCAGTATGAAGACTTGTATGTGCCTGGGCAAATACTGAGAGGAACACAGAACGAGAAAAATAACGTGTGTTGGGGTTATGAGATTATGGGTAAATTAATTTTCCCTTCAAATGTACTGGAATTTTAGTATAGTATCATTTCTCATAGTAATTAATATAAATCAGAACAGAGATGAAGCAAAAGGGAACTTCCAGTAGAAAATGGAGGCAAGGAAGAAGAGATGAAAGGAAGAATGAGGCAGAAGGAAATATACTTGACCTAGACACAGATTTGTGCACTTAACATTGCCAGCCTTATGCAATATGGAAGAGCACCGAATTACATTGCCCTGCAAAGCACATTTAGTGCCTCCCAGAATATGCATTAGCATGGTGTGGACTGGCATAGGTTTAACTTTGCTTTACTTTAAATTCTATCAGCTTAGTGTCTCCTTATATCACATGAACGATAAGTGAAGACCACCGAGCTTTGAGTTCTAGGCTCAAAACCCAGCTCAACTATTCATTAAATTATGTAAACAAAGTAAGTTGCTTAGTATCTCAGAGCCTAATTTTTATTAGTAAAATAGAGATGGTAACACCTACCTCACCAGATTAGTGTGAGGTTTAAACGAGGTACTATGAGTAAAATAGCAGCTAATTATTAAAAACAGTCACCATTATTACAATTATTATTAGCATGTGTGTAGAGCTTTGTGTGGACAGACAGGAGATGTGTGTGTAAGCAAGGCCCGAACTGCGAGACTCTCAGCCTCTGAGGCCGGTTGGCGGCCAGAGTGTTGGTTAATTGGGCAAAGGCAGTGTTTAAAATTCTGCGAGAGGCAGGTTGTGGTGGCTCATGCCTATAATCCCAGTACTTTGGGAGGCTGAGGTGGGTGGATCACTTGAGATCAAGAGTTCGAGACCAGCCTGGCCAATATGGTGAAATCCCATCTCTACTAAAAATACAAAAACTAGCTAGGCGTGGTGGCAGGTGCCTGTAGTCCCAGCTGCTCAGGAGGCTAAGACAGGAGAATCACTTGAACCTGGGAGGTTGAGGTTGCAGTGAGCCAAGATCATGCCACTGCACTCCAGCCTGGGCAACAGAGCGAGACTCCATCTCAAAGAAAAAAAAAAAAAAGAAAAGAAAAGAAGAAAATATATTAAGTTTAAAAATTAACTTAAAATTTCAAAAAAGTACTCCAGCCTGGGTGACAGAGATAGACTCTGTCTCAATAAATAATAAATAAATAAATAAACAAAATAAAATAAAATTCTGCTGGAGACTTTCCAGGTAGAATTTCACAAAAGGAGTGTCTGGGCCAAGACAAAGATTCAGTTATCAGAAGTGCAATCCAAAGCAAGTGCAAAGCTAAAGACAAAATAAAACACAAAAATTAAGATAATTTGGGCCAATAAACAAAAACACCCAGTTGTAGGGGTGGAGAGGGGGAGGGCGGGTCAGTGCAATCAACATAGAGACTTGTCTGCACCTACTGGGACTGGGACCTTGAAGGGACAGGCTGCATCCAGACAGCAGAGGCAATGGCTCAAAAAATAAATGGAATCCCAAGTTTTCATTAGAATGTGATCCTAGAAACTATGTTCTAAAGCAGGTTTTATAAATTAAAGTGTATTCCCCCATTAAAAACCATGTTATATTTATAGCTTTTATTTCTGACCAAGGACTTGTCATCAAATAATGCCTAGATATGTTCAATAAAATGTCATAAAAGAACAGATGAAGCAACTATGAATTTTCAAAAGAATCTATTGAGCTTCAATTTGTGTAAAATGCAAACCTGTCATCAATCCTGACTCCTCCCATAGATATGGTTAAACATAAGCACTATTTTGCTGGAAGAATCTAAGGAGTTGGTGGCCGGCTGAGAGTCATGTGTTTCCTCCATCTCTTCCTCACTCCCAAACCCAACCTTCCATCAAGTTTGCTGATTCTCTTCATTGTGTTTAAATCCATCTCTTCCTCACCACCCTTCTTCCTCTGCCCTACTTCTAGCCCTGTCATTACTCACCTGAGTTCTTACGGAAGCCTCTTTTGCCGACCCTTGATTTTCCCTATATATTAGTTAAGATGCTTTCAGCTTCGTATAAGAGAAAACTCAGAAGTGTTTTGAATAGCAATAAGAAAGATAACATCTCAGCAAGAAATCTGAAAGTAGGCCAAGTGCAGTGGCTTGAGCCTGTAGTCCCAACTCTTTGGGAGGCTAAGGTGGGAGGGTCACTTGAACCCAGGAGTTTGAGACCAGTCTCACAATATAGCGAGACCCTGTCTCTACAAAAAATTAAAAAATTAGCTGGGCATGTTGGCACATGCCTGTGCTCCTAGCTACTCAGGAGGCTGAGGTAGAAAAATCACCTAAGCCTGGAAGGTCGAGACTGCAGTGAGCCGTGATTGCAAAGCAAAATAAATCTGGAAGTATCTCTAGAGATGATTAACTTGGCAACATAAGGTGATCCAGGACCCTGTGAGTCCACTGAGTGGCTTCATCAAGGTCGTGCCCTGTGCCAGACGAGGATCACCACAGCCTTCCCATGACACATTTTGGCAGGAGGGGGTTTCTCCTGAGCATGTCTTTTTGTGAGAAAGTGAAACATCTCCTGCAAGCTTCTCAGCTGACTTCTTTCTCCTTTTAAGTCAAGGTTGTACATGGACACATAAACACATGACTATGATTGTCTTAGACTAATCAAAATTCAGTGATGGAACTGATTCCATGAGAGGGTGATGCCAGAACAAAACTGAGAAATGCTGTTGCATGGGCCACCAAATGTGCCTGCTATCATTCACCTTCCTCACTGAGCTCCTCTGCACAAAATTCACTCCCTAGTGCAATCTAATCTATTACACTCAGATTTAAAGCCCTTCAGTGGCTCCTGGTGATTGAAGGCCCTCATTTTATGTTCTAGGAGCATAAACTTCAAAATATTTCTACACATGCCACTCTTTTCAACGCCTGTGCCTACATTATACCTCTTTTATTCTCATGCTCACATTGAGCCTTCCAGACTCTCCTGAAAGAGATAACCTCCCTTCTCACCCAAAACTGGGCTAAATATCCCTAGTTAAAATCCCATGCAAGGCTTTACCCACCCACTGTGGACACAACCACGGTGGTTGTTTAGGGCTGACTTTCATTCTGATTGTTTGGGTATCCAATTTGATTAGTCCCTGCCCTTCCTAAAATCTATTGTTAAGCACATTTTACATTACCTTACTCTTATAACACTCTTGCCATCCATCATGTCAATTATAATATTACATTAAAATTATCTGCTTATGTGATGGTTCTTTACTAAACTACAAGAGCATTGAGATCATGTGTATTATCTTATGGGTCTTTGTAGCTGCTACACCTTCCATCCAGTTGCCATGAAGTGAGCTTTCAATGACTTCATCGATCGTTATAGTGAAACCAGTTGCATACAAAAGGGTAAAGGAGAGGAAGGAGTCAAAAATGGTGCCAATGAGTGGAATAATTTTGATAGGAAGAAAGTTGTGTGGGGAGTGCCATTTGGGTGGGAACAAAAACTTTGTGGGGTAAAGATTTTGCCATCTGGAGTTTTAGGGGACAGCAGGACTGCCCTGACAAGATGAGGGGTTGGGGTCTATTTCAGAGTCCAGGAGTATATATAATGATGGTGTGGTCATCAATATAGAGAGGATACTGTAAAGCATTAGAAAAAAATCTGTTAATCTCCAGTTGAAAACCTGTATATGTAGTGAAAATAGGGGTGAAGGTCTTAGCTTAGATGTCACTACTTCCCCATCCCCTCCTCATCCAGGCTTCCTACACCTGTTATGAACTCCCATAGGAACCTGTTCTAGCCACATCATCATTCTTATCACATAGTATTATTGTTATTATCATTATTAGTGGTTTGAGTATCTTCCCTATTAGACTATAAGCACCTTGAGGGCAGGGACCATGTCTATGTTCATCTCTACTGCATCCCTAGCCCAGCATCCAGCAAAGTAGGAAGCACTTAAGAATTTCTTTTTCTTTCTTTCTTTCTTTCTTTTTCTTTCCTTCTTTCTTTCTTTCTCTCCTTTCTCTCTTTCTCTTTCTTTTTCTTTCTTTCTTTCTTTCTTTTTCTTTCTTTCTTTCTGTCTTTCTTTCTTTCTGTCTTCCTCTCTCTCCTCTTTTCCTTCCTTCCTTCCCTCCTTCTTTCCTTCCTTCATTCCTTCTTTCCTTCTTTTTGAGACAGGATCTGGTTGTGTCACCCAAGCTGGAGTGCTGTGGTGCGATCATGGCTCACTGCAGCCTCAAACTCCCATGCTCAAGTGATCCTCCTGCCTCAACCTTCCTAACAGCTGGGAGCACCGGTACATGCCACTATACCCAGCTAATTTTTGTTTTGTCTTTTTGTAGAGACAGGGTCTTACAATATTGCCCAAGCTGGTCTTAAACTCCTGGGCTCAAGCAATTGTCCCTCCTTGGCCTCCCAAAGTGCTGGAATTACAGGTCTGAGCCACCACACCCAGCCAAGAACAATTTTTTAACTGAATGAATGTTGAAAATAATTTTACTAGCTAAGACTTACTAAGTAGCTGCTTTTGTAGCAGGTACCATGCTAATTGCTTTTTCATGTATCATCTTGTGTAATCCTACTAATCCTCCTTTTATGCTGATAGCATTACCATCCTCACTCTACAGATGTGGAAACTGTGGCTTAGAAAAGTTTAAACAATTGGCCGGGCGCGGTGGCTCAAGCCTGTAATCCCAGCACTTTGGGAGGCCGAGACGGGTGGATCACGAGGTCAGGAGATCGAGACCATCCTGGCTAACACGGTGAAACCCCGTCTCTACTAAGAAATACAAAAAAGTAGCCGGGCGAGGTGGCGGGCGCCTGTAGTCCCAGCTACTCGGGAGGCTGAGGCCGGAGAATGGCGTGAACCCAGGAGGCGGAGCTTGCAGTGAGCTGAGATCCGGCCACTGCACTCTAGCCTGGGCGACAGAGCGAGACTCCATCTCAAAAAAAAAAGAAAGTTTAAACAATTTACCCAAGGTTAGAGCTAGAGAGGATAGTGGAAAATGAGCCTTCTCTCTTGAACACATTATACTGCCTTCCAATTTTAGTAAAGAGGTAGAATCTAATAGGTAATCCATGGGTCTATATTTATCTCAATCCTGCACAATATTTTTAAAACATTTAAACTGTCAAAGTCAAATAAAATATAAAGATGAAGCTTTGGCTGGGTGTGGTGGCTCATGCCTGTAATCCCAGCACTTAAGGAGGCCAAGGTGGATGGATTCCTTGAGACCAGGAGTTCAGGACCATCCTGGCCAACATGGCGAAACACTGTCTCTACTAAAATTTAAAAAATTAGCCATGCATGGTGGTACATGCCTGTAATCCCAGCTACCTCGGGAGGCTGAGGCACAAGAATTGCTTGAACCCAGGAGGCGGAGGTTGCAATGAGCCGAGATCATGCCACTACACTCCAGCCTGGGCGACAGAGTGAGGCTCTGTTTAAAAAAAAAAAAAAAAAAAAAAGATGAAACTCTAAATTGAAGACATTTTATTTGTGAAGTAATAATTGTAATTTGAGGCATACACACAGAACGGTGGTCTTCAGTATGTCCAAAGAACAAGGAGAGGGTTGGGAGTTTTATTAGAAAGGAAAATCTCAGCTATAGTTTTGCAAAAAAAGCTAATTGGCACTAGAGAAGTTTTTGAGAACTGGCAAGCTCTGATTACTGTGTGATAGTGGTAAGTAAAATCAGTCAGAGTCACAGCAGGTTGGTTCGGCAGCCATTAGGTAAAATAGTCTTAGAGTTACAGCAGGCCGTTTCAGCAGCTGAGCTTGTGGAAAATTTAATTTTGGAGGCAGGTTCTATGTCTCCTGAGTGCTTTTTTACCCTTGGCTCTGATTTAGTTGGGTATGACAAGAATAACCCAATTTGTATAATAAACCTATACAAAACCAACCATGAAAATTGGGAAATTTACATAAACATTCCAGATATCAGGCTTGTTTTGGAAAACTTCAGAAAAACTGGAGAAGTTGGGTAGGCTCAGCTACATCAGCAATTGACTGGAGCTGAGTAGTGGCGGCCCGCCTTAAGGGTCCTGAGCCCTGTCCACTACCCAGACTCAGACATGCCCCCTGAGCATCCACTGGGGCATCTCCACCCACTGGCCCACTTCATTTATTGGCCCACATGCACCCTGGGCCATTTTATATTGCAATTTTGGATCTATCAGAGAATCCTCATAGTTCTTTTATTATTCATTTCCACTTTTCTTTTTCCTGAGAAGCAGAGTTCATTGGTGTTTTTGTTTTTTCAGTCTCTTCTTAGGTTTGTTTTTTTTTTTTTTTTAAGACGTTACCTATTAATCCACACTTTTTCATTTTCAAATGAATTAACGTTCAAAAGTAAGAAGGCTGATTTCAAAATCCTCTCGGGGAGACAGCTACCTCATTACTCCAAAGTCACAACTCATGTCTAACCAGCAGCAAAGTCTATTCTTCCCTTCAGGCTGGTGGAGCAGCCTCCTCAGGTCCCGCCTCAGATAAAGCTATTTCCTCTCTTCCCTTGCAAGTCTCCAGTGGGAAGTCCTTCAGAGCAGTGCCTCATATAAAATAAACATCTGGAGATAGAGAGCTTGCAAAATCACAGACTCCTGAGCCACCACAAGGGAAAGATTCTGGTTTAGTCATTGCAGATGGGGCTCTTGAGGCAAAAAAAGGCTTCTTGCATTTCTACCCAGAAGTTCTGTATCTAGACATATATCCAAAATAATTGAGGGCAGGATCTCAAAGAGTTATTAGTATATCCATGTTCATAGCATCATTATTCGTGACAGCCAAAAGGTGGAAGCAACCCAAGCGTACATAGAAGGATGAATGCGTAAACAGGATATCATCATTTCTTCACGGCCTTTTGGCTAAGACCAAGTGTAGCAACAAGATGTTGTATATACATTCAATGGAATATTATTCAGCCTTTAAAAAGAAGGAAATTTTGATACATGCTATAACATGGTTGAACCTTGAGGATATTAAGCTAAGTGAAATAAATCAGTCACAAAAGAACAAATACTATACGACTGCACTTACATGAGGTATCTAGAGTAGTCAAGTTCATAGAGACAGAAAATAGAATGGTGATTTCCTAGGGTTTAGGGGAAAAGTAAATGGGAGTTAGCGTTTAATGGGTGCAGAATTTCAGTTTTGCAAAATGAAAATAGTTCTGAAGATGGAAGGTAGTGATAGTAGAATAACAATGTGGAATGTAGTTAACACTACGGAACAGTACACCTAAAGATGGTTAAGCTGGTGGATGAGTGGATAAAGAAAATGTGGTGTACATATACACAATTGATATTATTCAGCCATTTTAAAAAAGAGTAAAATCCTGTCATTTGCAGCAACATGAATGGAATTGGAGGTTCTTAAGTGCAATTAGCCAGGCACAGAAAGACAAATATCACCTGTTCTCACTCATATGTGGGAACTAAAACATTTGATTTCATGGAAGTCGAGAGTGGAATGATGGTTACCAGAGGCTGGGAAGAGTCAGAGGCAGAGATCAAGAGACATTGGTTGATAGTTACAAAAATGCAGTTAGAGAGAAGAAATAAGTTCTAGACAGGGCGACAATAGTTAACAACAATTTATCGCATATTTTAAAATAGCTAGAAGTGAAGATTTGTAATGTTGCCAATCTGAACAAATGATCAATGTTCAAGGTGATGGATATCCTAAATACCATCATTTGGTCAATACACATTGTATGTGTGTGTCAAAATGTCACATGTACTCTGTAAATATATATGATTATTATGTATCAATAAAAGTGGTTAAGCTGATGTTATGTGTATTTTGCTATAATTAAAATTAATAATAATAAAAAATGATTTCCATTCTAATAAGGCCCCTGGGGATGCCAAGAGAGCTGGTCTATGGACCACACATTGAGTAGCACTGCTTTAAAGGATCACACCAACCATAGAAACATTGGCAATATAAGCCGATTAGCCCAGAGAGATGCGAGCTCCGTTCTTTTGAGCAAAGGGTGAAGCAGCATCTGAGCCACCTGCCACTGTACCAGAAGTTGGGAGACCTTCATTTTACTCCTGATTTTATCACTGGCTCACTCTGTGTTCTCAATAGGGCAAAGCTCTTAACGTTCCCGTGGCTTATTTTTACATCCATAAAATGAGAGTTTGGATAACAGTCTGGACCAGATGATCCCTACATTTCCTTTGGGCTAGGAGAATGCATAATTTGGATCCGCAAGTGATTCCAAGAGAGAGCTAAGGCTAGCCAAAGGAATGCCTGTGCTATGTGAGGCAGAGTAGGTCTAGGGCTGCCAGGCTTTTCCAGTCCTGGGGAAAAACAAACTATTTCCCATGGGGAAACTGGGTTCCTTCTGGATGGTTCTAAAGGTTTTAGATCAGTGTTCAGCAGGCCTGAAATCTGACAAGTGACCATTTGAACCTCTGATTCCAGTGTTTGGTAGCTTTCCAGAATGTGAGAGTCCAGTTGAGAGAGAAAGCCACAAAATGACTGTGAAGGATGCTTCTCTCCAGTATTTTTAGAGACACTTGCCAAGGTACATGTGAACAACAGCCTGGTTTTATCACTTCTGCCTGTTGTATTGAAAACCCAGCTTGTTTTCTCATATTACAACTGGTAACTAAAAATTCCAAATTCATTTCAACAAAGCATTCCAAAGAGAGTGTTTATCTCAATTTATCCCCCAACTACTACATGGTTCTAAGGAAGGAGACCACTACTACTCCTGCTGCCCTCCTCCCCCAAACCTTGCCTAGTTCACAAGACAGGAGGAAAGAGAGAAAGCAAAAAGTTGGAAAGAAACAAAAGTAAGATAAATAGCCAGACAACCTTGGTACCACCACTCGGCCCTAGCAGTTAAAAAAGTAATAATAATAACATCAACCCCGGACCTAAACTACTTGTGTTATCTCTAAATTCCAGACATTGTATGAAAAAGTATTGCAAAACTTTCTGTTCTGTTAGCTGATGCATGTACCCCCAGTTACATTCCCCATGCTTGCTGGATTTATTGTGATCTTTTCACATGGACCCCTTAGAATTGTAAGCCTTTAAAAAGGCCAAGAATTTCTTTTTCAGAGAGCTTGGCTCTTAAGACACAAGTCTGCCGATGCTCCCGGCTGAATAAACCTCTTCCTTCTTTAATCCAGTGTCTGAGGAGTTTTGTCTGCAGCTCGTCCTGCTACATTTCTTGGTTCCCAGGCCGGGAAGCGAGGTGATTAACAGACGTCCAAGGCAGCCCCTTAGGCATCTATGCCTGCCCTGTAGAGCATCCCTGTGGGGGAATCCAGCCAGCCTGAGTGACATGGATCTTGAGAGCGCTCCCGGGTAGGCATTTGCCCTGGTGGAACACCTTGTCAGAGCGGTGCATGGCAGGCCCCTGCAGAGGATCAATGCAGTGGCTGAACACCAGGAAGGAACTGGCACTTTTAAGTCCAGACATCTGAAACTTGGTAAGACTGGTCTTTGGAACTTGCCCACTCCATTTGAGTGGAAGTGTGGCCTGATCACCCATGGTGTGCCTGTACTGGCACTTTGGTTTTTGCTTTTGACTTGACTTGAATTGCTTGATAATTTGGTTTTTGTTTATGACTTGACTTGAATTGCTTGATAAACAGGCATGCCTTTATTAACACTTTGGTTTTAAGTTGGGGGGTCCTTGCTCCCAGAGCTCCCAAGATGGTAGTGGGCCACTTCCAAGATGGTGGCAAGCCTCATGTTCTCTGACCTGGGGTTCTTGGCCTCATGGATTCCAAGGAATGGAATCTTGGGCCATGCGTGAGTGTTATAGTTCTATTAGAAGCTGTGGGACATGGAAGAGACCCGTGGAACCCAGTGACTAGTGTTCAGCTCGATTAGGACAAAGCCAGGCACTTAGCCATGCAGGAACAATGACAAGCCTTTAGTCCAATCAGGAATGGCAGTGGGCGCCTGGCTGAATCAGGAGCACAGCGGACACCCTGCTGGATATAGAGGGATGGAAGTCAGCAGCGGGTCTGCTACAGCAGCAAACAACAGTGATGGATGGCAAGCAAAAGCTCAGCCTGAGCCGTAACAAACACGAAACAGAAGAGTGTGCAGTTGCAAGATTTAGTAGAGTGAAAACAGAGTTCCTATAAAATGAGAGGGAACCCAAAGGGGTTTACGTTGCTGGCTCAAATGCCTGGGTTTATATCCCTATCATTGTCCCTCCCACTGTGCTCTCAGGCAATAGATGATTGCCTATTTCTTTACCTCCTGTTTTTGTCTAATTAGCATTTTAGTGAGCTCTTTACTACCTGATTGGTCGGGTGTGAGCTAAGTTGCAAGCCCCATGTTTAAAGGTGGATGCGGTCACCTTCCCAGCTAGGCTTAGGGATTCTTAGTTGGCCTAGGAAATCCAGCTAGTCCTGTCTCTCAGTGACAGGGGTCAGAGGACAGCCAGTGTACCTGTATCAAATACCTTTATATTGATTCTTGGTTAAATATAATATAGACAAAACCGGCATAAATTTAGCCCTGTTTTACAGCTTATTGCAAGAAAGCCAAAAGTAAAAGTAAGAGCAGCTTTGCCAGCAGACACAGAGTTAAAAAGGGAGTTGAGAAGCCAGTTTTGCAGGAGCCACCAAAGATAATAGAAATTCTTTCTCCATATGTCTCAGCCTATCCCCCTTTACCGAGGCCAACAGCCCTCTCAGAAACCAGATTCAGGAGCTAACATGCCCCAGGTCTCACCTCAAAGGGGAGGATCGGAGTTTCAAGAGGCCAAGGAAGGAAGTCAAGATACTCAAGTGGGTCTTCTCAGATCTGGTCTTGCTGGAGCTATGCAAATGCCTCTCAGGGAGATGCGAGGACCTGTCTATTACAATGACCAGGCCCACATCCGGCGGGGGGCAGCAGACTTTCATCTATCAGCCCTTTTCAACCATTGATCTACTAAACTGGAAACACCCTGAACCCGCCACCTTGCTCTGGCAGCTAGAGCCCTGTTGAGCATAACTGTGTAGAGGTGTTGGACTCAGTTTACTCTAGCAGACCTGACCTCCAGGACCAGCCTTGGGCATCAGCAGACTGGGAGCTATACGTGGACGGGAGCGGCTTCATCAACCCACAAAGAGAGAGATGTGCAGGATATGCAGTGATAACCCTGGATACTGTCGTTAAGCTGAGCTCATTGCTTTAATTCGGGCCTTAGAACTTAGCCAAGGTAAGACTGTAAACATTTACACTGACTCTCGGTATGCTTGTTTAACCCTCCAAGTGCATGGCGAATTATATAAAGAAAAGGGCTGGTTAAACTCTAGAAAAAAGAGGAAAAAGACCCAGAGAATGCAACTCAGCTTCAGTGTTTGCAGAGGTACCGAGAGGCACTTCTGCAGAGGCTAACAGTTAGTAGAAAAAAAAGCAATTGATATAAAAAAGATTTCAGAAGTGCTTCAAGGAGCTGACAAGAGCCTAAGTCAGTTTTATAAGAGGCTCTATAAAGCATTTTGACTTTACACCCATTTAACCTTGAGGCTGCTGAAAATCAGTATATATGAATACTTCATTTGTAAAGCAAGCCCAAGGTAACATAAAGCAGAAGCTGCAGGCATGAATACCACCCAGTCTATAAAAGTGGACACCAAGGTGTATGTTAACTGTGACCGAGGAACAAAACTGGAAAGAGCAAAAGCAACAAGCACGGCAGCTAGGCATGCCAAGGATTAAGTCCCTCTCCCCAGCTCGGTTCTACCTAAAAAAAGAAGGAGCCAGGGACTGGCGCTGGGAAAAGAGCAAAAGGAAAAGAAAGACTAAGAGTAAGTGTGAAAAAGAGAATCAGAAGAAAATAGGAGAGACAGACAGCAGTGCACGGGGGCAGGGCCCGTGCCATTGCCTGGCCCTGCCAACTGACTGTAGGAGCAGGAAGGGAAAAAAAAAATTAATTAAAGGCTTAAGAAGAAAAAGAAAAAGAAAAGGCTTAAGAAGAAAAAGCCAATCTGTTGGCAACAGCTCTTATAAAAAGAGAGATTAGCAATGTGAGAGGACATGGACGTGGATGTAGACATAGAAGAAGTCAAGTTAGGCAAGGATTCAAGAGCCAGACAAGGCTAGACAGAGATTAATGTGTGAGATACAAAAAGAAAGGACACTAGAAAGATAAATGTTCAGAAGACAATGAGGAAAATGGCCAAGGCCGCAAGACAAACAGGCCATCGGCCAAGGGCTGCCGCACCTTGGAGGAACCAAATACTGATCTGATCAGGCTGGCAGGAGCTGAAGAATGTAAAGACTAGATCAGACCAGTCACCTTCTCATTAGGCTCCCAGGAGCCGATGGTCATATTAAAAGTTAAAAGCAGCAAGATTCTGCCATATCTGGATTCCAATTTCTCACTGACGGCTAAGCCACTAGATAAGAGTTACAAAGTAGGGAGAAGAAAAAGAACCCCTTCTGTAAGAAACTTAAACAGGAGAAAGAGCCATACCTTGTGAAAATTTGTTTATAGACATTACAGAACTGCCCCATGCCAGAGGCTATTGGTACATGCTAGTGCTTGTTTGCACCTTTTCAGGGTCAGTTAAACCTTTCCCCACCTGGATAGAAAAAGTACAAGAAGTAACTAAAGTACTGTTAAAAGACATTATCGGGCTGGGCGCGGTGGCTCACGCCTGTAATCCCAGCACATTCGGAGGCCGAGGTGGCAGATCACGAGGTCAGGAGATCGAGACCATCCTGGATAACGTGGTGAAACCCCATCTCTACTAAAAGTACAAAAAATTAGCCGGGCTTGGTGGCGGGCGCCTGTAGTCCCAGCTACTCGGGAGGCTGAGGCAGGAGAATGGCGTGAACCTGGGAGGCAGAGCTTGCAGTGAGCCGGGATCGCGTCAGGGGACTCCAGCCTGGGCGACAGAGTGAGACCCCGTCACACACACAAAAAAAGGACATTACCCCATTACCCCAGGTTTAGACTGCCTCTAACTTTAAAGTCAGACAATAGGCCAGCATTTGTAGCTAAAACAGTTCAAGATTTAACAAGACCGTTAAAAATAAAATAGAAGTTACACACAGCCTATCAGCTGCAAAGTTCAAGAAAAGGTGGAACACATGAACTGGACACTTGAGCAGCCACTGAAGAAACATTGCCAGGAAATTCATTTAAGATAAAATCAGGTTTTTGCCTATGGTCCTCCTCCAAGTCTGGTGCACCTCCACCAAACAAACTAGGTATTTGCCCTTTAAGATTTTGTTCGGTTGGCCACCCCCAAATCATAGGTCAAATTAAAGGTGACCTCGAGGAACTAAAGGAATTAACCTTAAGAAAGCGAATGCAGGCTTTAGAAATAGCCATACAAAGTGTTTATAATTAAATACATACAAATGCCTATAAGTCTGACACCCCTTTAAATCTAGTGACTCTGTTTAAGTTAAAAAGTAAAATCTAATTTTTCTAGGACCCATATAGGGTGGGCCCTTTACTGTAATCTTGTCCACTCCCACTGCTGTTAAAGTTGCAGGTGTTGTGTCTTAGATCCATTGTGTCTAATCCATCACTTGATTCACAGACACACACACACACATGCACACATGTAGGTGTCAAAGAAAGAGTCAGAAAGCAGCCCCTGGTTTTTTATTTGGTTTGAACTCATTCCATTTGTGGGAATTATAATGTCTGTCCTTAAGAGTCTGCAGATAAACCAAACCCTTCAAGGACATCTTTTTGTCTTTCTTGATGTGGATGCCCTGATTAAACTGGAGATGATTTTGGAAATTGCTCATGGAAATTTACATGGAGAAGGCTTTGCAATTTCATTCCCGGAAGAGGCTGGGGGGGGCTGCACCCCCCTTCACCAGAGGTATCTCCACTGTGTCTCCAGGGTATCACCTGATTCGATGAGCTCTGGCTTCCCTTCCCTTCCCAGTCCTGGGGCTCCCCTGTCTATATGTTTTATACTTCACAGGGCACTTTATCACTACACAGAGCTACTCTCTGTGATGCCTTCTGAGAGGAAGAAATGTAACTAAATTATAGTTTTAAATTCACCCACAAAGACCTGAAAAGAAAATGGAATTAACTAGATTATTGGATTCTTTTGCAATTGTAAAGGGAAATGGGGGCATTTAGAATTCTGGGAAACAGCAGCTACTTTTAAGTATATATTACAGCTCTATGAACAGGGGACATGGCTTAAGTAACACTTGAGAATTCTCCACATCCCACCTGCCATTTGTACTGCAACTTTAAAGTTGGAATAATATCTCTTTATCTTTTATTTAGTTTGAAGAATAATTTCTTGAAACAAGAGAACAATATGAAAGTTGCAGTAGAGACAGGGTCTCACCATGTTGGCCAAGCTAGTCTTGAACTCCTGACCTCTAGTGATCCACCCGCCTTAGCCTCCCAAAGTGCTGGGATTACAGGCATGAGCCACCACGTCTGGTCACATTCATATTCTTGACCTATCAATTCTTGTTTTAGGAATTATTATAAAGGAATAAGTATGGGTGTGAGCAAAGAAATAGCTATAAGAGGCCAAGTGTGGTGGCTCACACCTGTAATCCTAGTACTTTGGGAGGCTGAGGTGGGAGAATTGTTTGAGCTCAGTAGTTCAAGACCAGCCCAGACAACAGAGTGAGATCCCCATCTCTATAAAAACTTTTTTTGAATAAAAAAAATAGCTGTAAGAATGTTAACAGGGGCCAGGTGCGGTGGCTGTCACCTGTAATCCCAGCACTTTGGAGGTTAAGGTAGATGGATCATGAGGTCAGGAGTTTGAGACCAGCCTGGCCAACATGGTGAAACCCTGTCTCTACTAAAAATACAAAAATTAGCTGGGCGTGGTGGCATGAGCCTCTAATCCCAGCTACTCAGCAAGCTGAGGCAGGAGAATCGCTTGAACCCAGGAGACAGAGATTACGGGGAGCCGAGATCGCGTCACTGTACTCCAGCCTGGGTGACAGAGCAAGACTCTGTCCCCCACCAAAAAATAAAAAAAAAGAATGTTAACATGGTAAAAATTGGAAAGAACCTGTTTCTAGGAAAAGGAGACTGGTTATGTAAATTATGATACTTCTCTACAAGGAGTATAAACTACTAATTTAAAATGTTCTTATGTAATAGGAAAGAGGAAGGTCCTTGAGTCCAGGGCAGAACAGAATATACACTATTTTGTTTTGTGCAAGAAAGTTGAGAGTTGCAAAGAATATGACTATATATTCTGATTTGCTTTTATCTGCATAAATAGGAACACTGGAAGTATACATGTGATGTCAATAAAGTGATTATGGGAGCAGGGTGGTGGGAGGGAAGGGGTGAGAATGAGACTTCTGAATTTATGCTCTTTTTACATAACTCTCACTTTTTTTTTTTTTTTTTTTAGATGAGGTCTCACTCTGTTGCCCAGGCTGGAGTACAATGGCATGATCTTGGCTCACTACAACCTCCATCTCCCGGGTGCAAGTGATCCTCCTGCCTCAGCCTCCTTAGTAGCTGGGATTACAGGTGAACACCACCACACCTGGCTAATTTTTTATATTTTTAGAAGAGACGGGGTCTCACCATGTTGGCCAGGCTGGTCTCAAACTCCTGACCTCTAGTGATTTGCCCGCCTCAGCCTCCCAAAGTGCTGGGATTACAAGCATGAACCATCGCACCCGGCCACAGCTCTAATTTTTTTTAAGAAGATGTGATTCTATTGATCAATGAAAATAAAATAGCATACTATTGCAAAAGAATATTTGTTGACCTGTAAACGTATTCATGATAATTGAAAAGAATGTTAAATGAAGGCCACAAAACAATCTTTAGTATGACCCTATTTGGAGGGAAAATGCAAAATAATAGGTCAGGAAATCTCATGCAGATAACATTTGGCTGGTGAGATTATAGGTCTTTTTTCTTTTCTTTTTTGAGACAGAGTCTCGCTCTGTAGCCCAGGCTGGAGTGCAGTGGTGCGATCTCGGCCCACTGAAACCTCCACCTCCCGGGTTCAAGCAATTCTCCTGCCTCAGCCTCCCGAGTAGCTGGGATTACAGGCATGCACCACCACGCACAGCTAATTTTTATATTTTTAGTAGAGAAGGGGTTTCACCATGTTGGCCAGACTGGTCTCGAACTCCTGACCTCAGGTGCTCTGCCCACCTCGGCCACCTAAAATGCTGGGATTACAGGCGTGAGCCATCGCACCTGGCCAGTCTTTTTTCTTTTCTTCTTTTGGTTTACACAAACGTCTAACATAACTATATGAACTTGCATTTCTTTTATTGTAAGAAAAATTGCTAATTCTTAAACCACAAGACCCGTGGTTACCTATTAGATAAAATGTTTCTCAGGAATTGGAACAGAGGCCAGGTAAGGTCTGGCAGGAGGGGAATTCTGTCTGAGGGCTGGGGCAGTGCCACAGGAGGCTGACAGCACCCCCTAAGCAAATGCTTTGAACAATGGAGGAACTATCTGGGAGCCCACAATCAGGGGGACTAAAAGCAGGCAGGGTCAGCTGGTAGGACCTAGAGGGAGAAGCAACAAAGACAGACGTGTGAGCTTTGCTTTGCCAGGAAGAAAAGTTTTAAAAGCACTAAAAACAGGAAAGTTTTTAATGTTCATGCTAGACATCAAAATAATCAATTATTTTCCCCCTTTATAAAGTTTTATTTCCTAACAGATCCTATAGATAAGCAAGAGAAAAATAACCAAAATGAAGAAAAGAATGATTTTTTATTTACTTTTTTTTTTTTTTTTGAGAGGAGTCTCGCTGTGTCCCCAGGCTGGAGTACAGAGGCACAATCTCAGCTCACTGCAACCTCCACCTCCCGGGTTCAAGCGATTGTCCTGCCTCAGCTTCCCAAGTAGCTGGTATTACAGGCACACGCTGCCACGCCCAGTTAATTTTTGTATTTTTAGTAGAGACGGGGTTTCACCGTGTTGGCCAGGATGGTCTTGATCTATTGACCTCGCAATCCGCCCGCCTCGGCCTCCCAAAGTGTTGGGATTACAGGCATGAGCCACCGCGCCTGGTCAGAATGATTTTTAAAACAGTATTCTTGGGCTGGGCATGGTGGCTTATGCCTGTAATCCCAACACTTTGGTGGGCCAAGGCCAGGGGACTGCTTGAGGCCAGGTGTTTGAGGCCATCCTGGGTAACACAGAGAAACCCCCATCTCTACAAAAAAAAAAAGAAAAAAAGTTAGCCAGGTGTGGTGGCGCACACCTGTGGTACCAGCTACTCTGGAGGATGAGGTGGGAGGATCGCTTGAGTCCAAGAGGTCAAGTCTGCAGTGAGCCATGATCATGCCACTGCACTCCAACCTGGGCAACAGAGTGAGACCTTGTCTCAAAAAAACAAACAAAAACAACAATAACAACAACAAAACCCCACCCCACACACACACACACACACACACACACACACACGCCAGTGTTCTTAAGTTTCTTTTGAGATTGACCTAGAGGCATATTTTGCTTCAGTCTTTGTTCATTTTTTTCTGGGCTTTGTGTGGATGTTAATACACTACCTTTAGTAAAGGGAAGTCAGAAAGAACAGAAGCACTGCGTTCTTCCATCATTAAAATAGCTTCTAACAGCTGTATGTCTGCCCAGCTGAATTTGTTGCCAACAAGAAAATCCTCTCTATGGTCATTCAAAATCTACAGAAAGAAAAATAATAAAGAATATCAAATGAGAGTAAAAACCATTTTGCATGTCTAAATACTTAACAAGAGCATGAAGCCTTTGTTCTGATTAGATTTAATAAAGAATCTTAACAACAACAACAAAAAATCTCCAGGGCTGGTAAGAATAGGATGAAACCAACACTCTAACACATGTTGTAAACTGGCACAATTTTGGTGGGGGGAATTTGTCAGTGATTATCAAGGCCTTTTGGGTGGTGAAATGCTGGTACTGGACTCCTGTTATAAACCTGGAGGTGGCTAAGTAAAATTGTATCCACCAGTGCAGAGAGACACAAAAGTTACAGCTAGCTTAAGCCTACTGGCTATACCACCAATAGAAACAAGTGACAAATGTGATCCCAGAAGTCCAAAGCAGAGCCACATAGAAAGCTAATTTTTCACTATCCAGTGAAGAGTGAATATTTAGAAACCTCTCAGGTGCATCTGTGAGTACCAGATGCATTAAATGTGGGTTCACTTGATAAATAAGGAGCAAAGGTAAATTCAAGTGCTATGTCTCTTCTTGTGATACATGCAAGAATAAAAATAAATGTTAGTGTGGATGGGGAAAAATCGCCAGAATCAGTGAATTCTATAGTACAAACACTTGATGAGATATATCAAATAAATGAAATGGAACTCCTGCTGAAGACAAACTCACAGCTAAAAATTACACAGCATATAAGGAAACCCAAGTCACCTATGAGACAGAGGTAACAAACTGATGAAAAAGAATTTTCAACCACAGAGCCAAAAATAAGAGTCGATTCTGTAAAGGGATAAAAATGTTTTCAAATCAAAGAGATGATAAAAAGGTGTTGTGGGTGAGCAACCACTCTCTGGGCTGGTGGCACCGGGTCAAAGAATTTACCAAGATAGTTGTAAAGAAAGGCAGATTTGTTCAAGAAAGTAGGAAACTATGTTGTGAGGAGGCAATGGGCAGGATCTGCAGAAGAGAAGCTGACTGCAAAGAAACAAAGGCTTGCTGAAGATTTTATAGATAGTGTCTATGCTGTCTGCAAAAGAGGGCTTTGTGCAGTACTGATAACGCCATGATTGAAGTGAGCTAACGTGCAGGTGTCTGGTGATGGTTGGGCACAGAAAGATTGTGAGTTGTTTGCAATTTATTAATCTAGAATTCTATAAACATCTAAATCATTATTTTAGAGTAAAGGTAAAAATACAGATATTTTCTAGCAAAGACTGAAAGAGCTAACCACTTACAGACCTTTCCTGAAAGAAGTCCAAAAAAGATGTTCTTCCCTTAGAAGGAAAAAGCACCCAGAAGAAAGGCATGAGAAGCAAGGAGCAATGGTTAGCCAAGGAATCAGTTAAATGTGTTGATAAATATACATAAGTTGTAGCTTAAAAAAAAAATTAGAAGAAGTTTAAAAACAAGTTGGATATAAAATATTATTTAACAAAAACAGAAACAGGAAGAAGTTTGGAGAAAAGTTGAATCTTTGTCCTATCAAGAGAAGGATAAAGATTAATAGTTTCAGAAAGAAATGTTTACCTTCTGAACCATAGAAGAAAAGCTGGAGATAAAGAAAACCAGATCATCTACCAGGATCTAGAAAAACAGAGGAAAACTCAAAGAAAAGTTTTGTTTTTGTAAATAGAATAAATAAAGCGAAAAGGATAAATACAAATGTATTAGCAATGACAAGATATTTGCCTCAAAAACATAAAGTTGGTTGATAAAAACAAGTAGTAGAACAAACTTATAGTATGATGCTATGTACATAAAAATATTTTAAGATCCACACGTGTAAATACTTTTAAAACAGCTCAAAGCCAGGTCTCTATTTTTAAAAATGAAGAGAAAGAATTTACATCAAATTTCTGATAGTGGTTGCCTCTGAGAAGGGAGAGAGGAAGGGTATAATGTTTGAGTACAGTTCAAAGGAGACTTCGGCTATCTATATACATTTGTTTTAATGAGAAAGCAAAATTCTTAAGCAAGAAAATAAAAGTACTGACATTTGTTACTGCCAAGTAGTAGGTACATAGCAGTTCTGATTCTGAAAATATTTTAAATACGGTTGACCCTTGAACAACACAGGTTTGAACTATACAGGTTCACTTATACATAATTTTCTTCCACTTCCGCCACCCCTGAGACAGCAAGACCAACCCCTCCTCCTTCTCCTTCTCAGCCTACTCAACGTGAAGACGATGAGGATGAAGACCTTTATGATGATCCATTTCCACTTAATGAATAGTAAATATATTTTCGCTTCGTTATGATTTTCTTAATAAAGTTTTTTCTTTTGCTTACTTTGAATATAGTACTTAATACATATAGCTACAAAATATGTGTTAATCCACTGTTTATGTTATCAGTAAGGCTTCCATTCAACAGTAGGTTATTCGTAGTTTTTGAGAGGTCAAAAGTTATATGCCCCAATTCACATGTTGATCAGGGGTTAATTGTAATGGAATACCCGGCAAAATTATCTCCTGTATAATCATAATTATCTAAAAGTCCAAAAAACAAATAAAAATGTATTTATATGGGAAAAACTAGGAAGAACCATATAAAAATAATACTGACTGAGATATATCTTTGGGTGGTGAGGATAGTAGTGGTTTCTTTCTACATTCTACAGCTCTGTGTTGTCTAATTTTTTATATAATGAACATCTACTTCTTATAAAATAATGTTTAAAACTCACCTCATTTTCAGGAATAAAATTTGATATCGAAATACAAAAACTTGGACTTAACATATTTTGAAATACAGCATCTACATTATTGAGTTGAAGTATTATGTTGAAGTACAGTATTCTTTGATTTGGAAAAAGCAGTTTAGTTATCCAGTAATAGGTGAATAAGAGAAGCAGGGTTTGTTTTCTGCTCAGTATCATTCTCTTCACTCAGAGAAAAGGTCTATCCCAAAGCCCCAGAGAGATGCTTTGTTTGAAACAGCAGCCTCCAGGATATATTCTCTTGATCAGAAGGAATATCATGAAAAGATGGTTTGGCAACTAAAAAAATAACACAAGCCCAAGCCTCAATGGCAAGTAAGGGTGATGCCGCATTTTGAATAGTTCCCAGTTCTTTAACTTAACATAAGGAAATTAGTAACTTTGCATTTAAATCCAAAACACAATCAAAACTCTTCAGTACATTGTGTCTTACAGAATAGAAGTAACATAGTCCTGGCCAAAGACTAGACCCAAGTATTAAGCATCTACTTATTTCAGAAATAACAACTATGATATAAATGAATCATATCATTCCACTTTCTTAAAAGATTCTCTGGGAACAAACTATAATAGACACTAAGGTACATTTTCAAAAACTATCATATCCAACTCCAAGTTAAATAAAATAGTCTTATAAATGAGCATTCTAAATAATCCAACATCCGATTAAGGAGGGTTATTTGGGCCAGAATGCATCACCCAGGTGCCACACTTCACTGCTGTGTGTCAATAACAGAGATTTTTTTTTTTTTTTTTTTTGAGACAGAGTCTCGCTCTGTTGCCCAGGCTGGAGTGCAATGGTGCGATCTCAGCTCACTGCAACCTCCACCTCCCGGGTTCAAGTGATTCTCCTGCCTCAGCCTCCTGAGTAGCTGGGATTACAGGAGCCCGCCACCACACCCAGCTAATTTTTTATATTTTTGGTAGAGACAGGTTTCACCTTGTTAGCCAGGCTGGTCTCAAACTCCTGACCTCAAGTGATCCACCTGCCTCGGACTCCCAAAGTGCTGGGATTACAGGCATGAGCCACCGCACCTAGCCAATAAGAGAGAATTTGAACTGCAAGCTCTTGAGGTTGTCAAAAGAGGCCTGGAGTGATGGAGCCCCCAAAGCAGTCTCTTCCAGCTGCCAGCTGCTTTGCCTGTTTGTGCCGATGCCATACAGATATCATCATTCTTTATGACTACTATGGCATGAAAAAGTTAAGCATAAAAGAAACCAGAGCTCCTTAAAAAAATGGCCGATTGCCGGGTGCAGTGGCTCACACCTGTAATCCCAGCACTTTGGGAGGCCGAGGCGGGCAGATCATCTGAGGTTGGAAGTTTGAGACCAGGAGTTCGAGACCAAGGCCAACATGGTGAAACCCGGTCTCTACTAAAAATACAAAAATTAGCTAGGCATGGTGGTACACGCCTATAGTCCCAGCTACTAGGGAGGCTGAGGCAGGAGAATCACTTGAACCCGGGAGGCAGAGGTTGCAGTGAGCCGAGATCACGCCACTGCACTCCAGCCTAGGTGACAAAGTGAGATTCTGTCTTAAAAAAAAAAAAAAAAAAAAGGGAGAGAGAGAGTTTGTCTTTTGATTGAGGCATAATTAGCCTCTAGTATTAGACCTAAAAAAAAAAACCTGATAGTATTCACGGTGGTCACACCTTAGGCTGATGTCTTATTTTAAAAGACAGAACAGAAATGCTGTATGCTTTCATTGTACTTGGTATATTCCAACTCCGTTTCATTGGAGGTTCCATAATTTTGCCTGTAATTTGTTCTGGATCCTTTTTAAAGTTTTGATCCAAAGGCAGTAAAGCTCTAACATGGCCTCTGTGTCTCTTTTCAGATATTCACTCTTGAAATATTCTCAGAAACAAAATGTAAAAGCCCTGGATACCTGAAGCCTACCTTTTCAAAGGCAGGCAAGTACCGGGTTTTAGCTTTCTGCATGATGGAAGCAAGCGTCTCCTGTTTTTCCTCAGGGAATTTGAAGGGGGCCATAATTATCATCATCATCAGGACCTGGGTGCCATCAATGTACATGTCCATCCTGACAAAACAACCATTTGACCATCAGGCAGAGAGGAGGTTTTGAGCGTAGGGTTCTTACTCCAACACTTCTCTGGTATAAATGGATGCAGGAGCAAATAATGTTTATTTTTCCTCTTAAGCTTCCACTCTCATGAATGATTTCTAGCACCAGAACCAGCCAAGTGCCCAGGATATAGTAGAGTCTCTGGAAATGTTTATTGAATAAAAGGATGTATGAAAGAATTCACGAATGCCCTTAAGTTGAAATCTACCATAAACAAATAATTGATTATTATGGCTTTAAAAACTAAACTCAATGAAGTTTATTAAAACTACAAAACAATTAGTACCAGAACATTTTCACTTATTTAGAGAAGATAGATAATTTAACAGGTCTTCTGTTGACCTGACAACTGAGAAAGAAAAGTTTAATTTCCTTTAAAGTTTTCCTTTCATTGCCAAGCACTAAATAAATAAACAAACCATAGTATCTCTATTGCTGTTATTTACTGGCCTATTATACGTTCATACTGTGCTAGTTATCTCTCCAAGAGTGTCTCTGTATTCCCCATTATATGCTAATTGCTTAATGAATTTGTTTTAATGGTTTTCTGTAGTCTTTTTCTTTTTAACAGCATATAAAGAATAATGGAGTCAGGCTTAGTGGCACATCTATGGCCCAAATATGCCAGAGGATGAGACAGGAGGATTGCTTGAGCCCAGCAGTTTGGGTCTGGCCTGGGCAACATAGTGAGATGCCATCTCTTAAAAATTAAAAAAAAAAAAAAAAAAAGGCCTGGCATGGTGGCTCACACCTATAATCCCAGCACTTTGGGAGGCCAAGATGGGCAGATCACTTGAGGCCAGGAGTTTGAGACCAGCCTGACCAACATGGTGAAACCTATCTTTACTAAAAATACAAAAGTCAGCAGGGTGTGGTGGCACGTGCCTATAGTCTCAGCTGTTTGGGAGGCTGAGGCAGGAGAATCACTTGAACTCAGGAGGCAGAGGTTGCAGTGAGCCGAGATCACACTAGTACACTGCAGCCTGGGCAACAGAGCGTGACTCTGTCTCAAAAAAAAAAAAAAAAAAAAAAAAGAAAGAATGAAAAAGAAAAAGAAAAAATTTAATAATATACTTTCATTGTCCTATTTGAATTACAAATAATGTTTCTTTCATGTTAGTGTCACCTAGTCCACTTGCTTTAGTTTACTGTAGTTTATGGCTAACCCAAAGAAAAAGAATATTAACAACACCATCTATAGCTCAGGGCTTGTCTTAGAAAAAAACGAGATTTTTAAAGACCAATTAAAAACTTTGCATCAAAACAATAAGAAGCAGAGTGCATTTGCATATT
Organism: Papio anubis; assembly: GCF_008728515.1. Taxonomy (NCBI): domain Eukaryota; kingdom Metazoa; phylum Chordata; class Mammalia; order Primates; family Cercopithecidae; genus Papio; species Papio anubis. Next base: position 51,325,065 of record NC_044981.1, read on the forward strand.
TGTACTTATTTACAAAAGTATCATGTTCACATACTGTTTGACATTGCTTCTCTTGCCATATACCTTCGGAATTACAGGTTGGAATGACTAAGCCTGTTTTAAAGATGAAGATATGGGAAAGTTGGCATGGGCTGCTACTTTTTGTGGGCCTTGCTCATTCCTGTGTTGTTCTCTCTCCTTTTTCTGAACAATTGAGCCCTGGTCTTTCTCCCACTGCGTCTTCTGTGTATACTGACCTTGCGCACTGTGTCCATGCTTATAGTGATGACTGTTTAGGGACCTCTGAACAGGCCCCATGACCCCAAATCCAGGTAAGATTTTATAGTTGCAAGTACTTGTTTTGTCTTAAGTCTAGTTATTTCTTATGAAACTAAACTATCCCCGTGAATAATTACCCAATCATTTTCTGCCAGGCCTAGCACAATGCCCAGCGTAGCATAGATGTCTGTGGTATACAGAGGCCAAAAAATGGCCAAAAAACTTCACCCTTCTGTATTTGTGATGAAACTTGGCAGCTCCTCCCATCAATAGATGGGGTCTATTTCCCAGTCTATTTGTGGCTTCCTTTAATGAGTGGAATGAGGTAGAAATGATGAGGTGCCAATTCTGAACCCAGAACTTAGGAGGCCAGTATGCTTTCACTGTCGCTCTCAGAACTCTGCCTCACTGCCATGAGAACAAGCTCAGGATGAGAGGATGAGAGACACATGGTCCGTTCATATTCCAACTGATAGTCAGCCAACACCCATGACCAGAGCCTGGCTAACTACAGACATCAGTGAGTGCAGCCTAGCTAAGTCAAGCTAGACTCACATAGGCCACCCAGATACTTGCTCACCCATAGACAGGTAAGCAATAACAAATGCTTGCTGATTTAAGTCACTGTGTTTCAAGTTTGTTTTAGAGTTTTCAAGATACGTTTTAGAGCATTATTTATAGTCAATAGATCATTGATACAATGCTCAGTATGTGTGATGAATCAGTCATTTCTACCTTCATGTGGAATAACTTACCAGTTTATTTTCTAAGAACATATTTTGTTAGGAGTGGGGAGAGAATATGAGAATGTTGAATGCAACATTCAGTGCACTATGAGTAGTACACAGAAAAGGGGGATGTGGAGTACTTATTAAGAATAAGTACAAGGTGGCTGGGCACGGTGGCTCAGGCCTATAATCCCAGCACTTTGGGAGACCAAAGCAAGTGGATCACTTGAGGCCAGGAGTTCAAAACCAGCCTGGCCAACATGGCATAACCCTGTCTCTCCTAAAAATACAAAAATTAGCTGGGCATGGTGGTGCATGTCTATGGTCCCAGCTACTCAGGAGGCTGAGGCATGAGAATTGCTTGAACCCAGGAGGCGGTAGTTGCAGTGAGCTGCGATCATGCCACTGCACTCCAGCCTGGCAACAGAGTGAGACCTGTCTCAAAAGAAGAAAAAAGAATAAGTACAACGCATGCCAGGTCTAGCAAGTCATTTCCCCTTTGTCCCATTTGTCTTTTTTGTCTCAATCCAGGCTGAAAGGTACACCTGAACCAGGTCTCAGTTGGTGGAGAACTGAAGAAGTTTGGCTAAGAATCAAGTAGAGTAATGAACACTATGGTACCTGACTCTTTCCTTCAGGTCCTTCCCATAGAAGTTGTAATTCGCAGCAAGATAGCTGAGGATGGCTCTAGTCTGTGTCAGCACCATCCCATCCATTTCAACAAAAGGCACTTGGCCGAAAAGCAAGCGTCCATCTATGGTTTGAGCAAAGAGAGGTTAAGATACCCTTATTCAGTGGTTGCAGTAAATCTAAGGATGGTTCACTTCTAATTTCTCTCTGTGATTTTTAGGTTCTATCCAAAGTGATGAATTAAAGACCTCAGTTGTTGAGGAAATGGCTACCATTTGCTTCACGTAAAATCTGAGATTCATTTGGCAGTCTCATGCATTTTTGTGTGTTGGTTAACGTGATTATTTATGATTTTCTGCATTACTGTAAATATGTTATAGTATAAGTGCTTCTGATTCTCAAAGTTTAGGGTGTTGGCTGGGTGTAGTGGCTCATGCCTGTAATCGCAGCACTTTGGGAGGCTGAGGTGGACGGATCACTTGAGGTCAGGAGTTTGAGACGAGTCTGGCCAACATGGCGGGGGGGTGGGAGGTGGGGGGAGTGGGGATGTGGGGATTCTTAAAGGATTCTTCAGTGAGATGGGAAGAATTAAACCAATTATTGCGGACACATACGATTTTCATTCTATCCTCTTAACCAAAGTCACTGTCATGACCTACTTGATAAAGAGTTTCTGAAGGCTAATTGGTGTGGCCTTTGCTGACGCAAATTAAGCTGTGTATCAGGAACATGATGAACAGCCAATCAATGTTAGCAGTCATGCTATGTGCTTGCCTTTTCTAACAGTAGCCATTCTAGAGCTCTGTCTCTTTTATCAAAACAAATACTTCCCAAAGCAGGTTTCCATTTTTCTCTAATAAGATAATATTGAACAAATCTAGGCTTACCCTTCTGCAACTTTCATATTGTTCTCTTGTTTCAAGAAATTCTTCTTCAAACTAAATAAAAGATAAAGAGATATTATTCCAACTTTAAAGTCCTCAACAAAGAGATTTTTGTTTTTTTGTTGGTTTTTTATTTTTGCTCTCATTCCTCTTTTTCCTTTTCATCACCTAAGTTCTTCCTTCCTTCCAAACTCATGTCCTTTCTCCAACTTCCCCAGTGATTTTTCCTCTTCTTTTTCTTCCCCCTCGTCTGTTATTTTCCCTTCATATAAAGACAAGTTAAATTTCTCTTTAATGCTCATATATTCAATGAAAGGAATCCAGAGATCTTTAATCAGGTGAGATTATCATGATTTATTGATGATGTTTCTAAAGCTTTTGTGAGAAAGATTGATTTTTTTTTGGTCCCCCCAAACCTTGAGATGTGGGTAAGCAGTGTAAGGGGAGATGTCCCTAAAAGGAAATAGAGAAAAATAAGCAAGGTAATGAGTCCTTGCTCTAGAGGAGATAGCATTCAGATAGGGAAAAGGAAGCCTACACCTGCATGAAACAATTCCAAGGCACTTGTAAAAATCTATGAAGAAGTCAGTGTGGAGGGAATTCAGAGTTAAGGAAAGATCCCATAGGGTAGATGTTTCAAGGGAGGAGTTAAAGGGGAGGCCAGACTGCAGCTGGGCCTAACATTCCAGCTGGCAGCCATGAGTACTACAGGACTGGGGTGCTGAGGCAGAGATGAAAGACCCCAGAAAATCAGCCAGTCCCAATGGAGAGAATGAGGCAGATGTGGGTCTCCTCTCTCTTCTTTGTCTTGTGATCCACAAAAATCTTTTTAGCCCCTATGAAGCTTCTGGAACACCACCTCCCCTGACAGCTCCCCAAATCCTCCCTAATCCTCCATCATCCTATGATCCCTCCCTCACCTCTTACAAAGGAAGACAATAGGAAAGGAAAATAATAGATACAGCCTGTAGGCACCATTCCGAAGCCTGAAGAGGAAAGGAGGCTACTTCATTCCCACCCAAATTACCATCCTTCCCAATCCCAGTCAGGAACCAACCTCCTCTCCAGCTGCAGCCAGCAGCCAGCGGATGGACTCCATCCTGCCCCTGCCACGAAAGTAGTAGAGCTTGGGTCTGGCTGCCATGATTCCTGGCTCAAAGTTTTCTAAAGGATATAAAAAAAATTAAACAATATACTGACAAGTCATGTGGTATTTCTTCCCTATTTATAGCAATTCCAAAACAGGTAAAACAAAACTATTGTTGAGGGATTCATACATAGGAGGTAAAACTATGAAGCAAAGCAAGAAAATAATTACCAAGGAAGCAGGATAATGGTTACTTCTAGTGAGGAGAATGGGGTTGTTATTGGGGAGGAGCACTTAAGGTTTCTGGCATGCCAACAATGTTCTATTTCTTAAGCGGAATTAGTGGTCTTTATAATTAGTCTTAAAATTGCACATAATGCATTTGCACCCTACCCTATAAATGCTCTAGCTCACAATTTAAGAAAAAAGAAAGAACAAATTATGTATATTGTTTCAAAAAAAACCCTCAAACCATATTGCTCTGCTAGAAACACAAAAAACAGTCAACGCAGAAGACTTCTGTGACCCCAAAATATGTGGGGATTTCTCCCCACTGGCAAGCAATTAATTCTGCAGCAGACACCAGCTGAGTGTCCTCCAATTTAATTCCAACACTATCCACCTGGAGACAGCATCACATCCCAGAGAGTGAGGGCTCTGTCCCCAAACTGCCTACCTTTCAGACACCAGTCGTCAGTCCAGGCCTCCAGAACTTCTAACCAGTCAGCTTCAAGCTGGGATTCCCACAACCCCCTCTTTGGGTTTAATTAATTTGCTGGAGCAGCTCACAGAACTCAAAAAAAAACACTTAAGTTTAGCAGTTTATTATAAAGGGTATTACCAAGGATATAGATGAAGAGAGGCATAGGGTGAGGTGTGGGGAAGAGGCACGGAGCTTCCACATCCTCCCCAGGCCCAACACCCTCCAGGAACTTTTACCTGTTCAGCTGTCCGCAAACTCCTGGAATCCAGTCCTGGGTTTTTATTGGGCTTCATTACATAGGCATGATTCATTAAGCCATTGGTCCTCTTCCCTACATAGAGGTTGGGGTTTGGGGCTGAAAGTCCCAACCCTTTAACCATGTCTTTTTCCTTCCAATTGACCAGCCCCATCCTGCAACTATCAGTCAACATTAGCATACGAAAGACAGCACTGTGGAGATTCCCTGAATTTAGGAGTTGTATGCCAGAAAAGCAGAGTGTGATACCCTACTTTGTTTTTTTGGTTTTGAGAGGGAGTCTTGCTCTATCACCCAGCCTGGAGTGCAGTGGCGCGATCTCAGCTCACTGAAAACTCTGCCTTCTGGGTTCACACCATTCTCCTGTGGCAGCCTCCCAAGTAGCTAGGACTGACTACAGGCGCCCACCACAACAACTGGCTAATTTTCTGTGTGTTTTTAGTAGAGACGGGGTTTCACCGTGTTAGCCAGGATGGTCTCGATCTCCTGACCTTGTGATCCACCCGCCCCAGCCTCCCAAAGTGCTAGGATTACAGGCGTGAGCCACTGCACCCCGCACCCTGCCCTGTTTTAACGTGAATTGACTCTCCCTTAGCTAAGAGAGCCAGACAGACTCCATCTTGGGTCCCTTCACTTGCAGCCCCTTACCCGCCCTCTTTCCTCAAGGACTTAACTTGTTCAAGCTGACTCCCAGCACAACCAAGAATGCAATTAACTGATAAGATACTGTGGCAAGCTATATCCGCAGTTCCCAGGAATTCACCTGGCTAATAGCACTCAAGTCCCGGCGTTTGTGTCCAGTTGATAATGCCAAAGCCCCGCATCTATCACCTTGTGATAGATTTAAAGCCCTGCACCTGGAACTGTTTGCTTTCCTGTAACCATTTATCCTTTTAACTTTTTGCCTGCTTTACTTCTGTAAGACTGTTTTAACTAGACTCCCCCCGCCCTTTCTAAACCAAAGTATAAAAGAAAATCTAGCCTCTTTGCCATCTCTCGGTCTCTGGCTAATAAAAGACTCCTGAATTTGTCTCAGAGTGTGGCGTTTCTCTATAACTTGCTCGGTTACAATAAGAGGAAGACCAAATATGTATTTCGCAATAGCACAGTCTACCCTCCCCCACCTTTGAACACCAAGGTGTTTGAACATTAAAAGGACATACAATTTAAAAACTACTGCCACATTACTAGAATCCCATTCAATCAGTAAGAATTAGTCCAGTCCATCATATTGTATTAACGTCTTTAGAGGGAAGTCACTGGGGCCTGCAGGTTTCCTTTCATTCAGTTCCAAAAGTAGGAACAAACATAGCTGCATCCTTTCAGACATCTGTTATAATTGAACTAACAGATATGTCATCTCTTGCTCTGAGCCCCTTTCAAGGTGTTAATGTAATGTTGGATTTCCCTCCATTTATAACCGATTTATTCATTCCTTTGTGGTCAGCTACTTCTCCCCTGCTCCGTTAATACCTAAACTTTTTCACCTTTGGGAGGAACATTAGAACCGCCACTGTGCTGGTCTAGATTGCAAGCAGCAATACTAGTCTAGCAAGTGCCTCCTCCTCAGTTGGACTGCCATTAAGGTGGGGTACAGTTCCATAGGTGCAGAACTAGTGAGCTATTTCTACCACCAGGCAATATAGCTGCATTCTTTCACCACAATTTTGCTAGACAGGATGAAGGCACAACCCTTCCCCATCAGGCCCTTAGGAATTCTGACATAAGGTCTGAAAAACACTGACAGTTTCTTGCTTAGAAATCCCTGCTTCCAGCACTTGTAGTTGCAGCCCCAGTCCTAGGACTGTTGCATCATGTTGGCAATAGGCCCCCAAAATCTGGCCATAAACTGCCCCCAAAACTGGCCGTAAACAAAATCTCTGCAGCACTGTGACATGTTCATAATGGCCATGATGCCCACGCTGGAAGGTTGTGGGTTTACCAGAATGAAGGCAAGGAACACCTGGCCCACCCAGGGCAGAAAACCACTTAAAGGCGTTCTTAAAACACAAACAATAGCATGAGCAATCTGTGCCTTAAGGACACGCTCCTGCTGCAGATAACTAGCCAGAGTCCATCCCTTTATTTTGGCCCATCCCTTTGTTTCCCCTAAGGAATACTTTTAGTTAATCTATAATCTATAGAAACAATGCTTATCACTGGTTTGCTGTCAATAAATATGTGGGTAAACCTCTGTTCGAGGCTCTCAGCTCTAAAGACTGTGAGATTCCTGATTTTCCACTCCACACCTCTTTCTTTTTTTGTTTTTTTTTTTTGAGACGGAGTCTCACTGTCACCCAGGCTGGAGTGCAGTGGCACGATCTCAGCTCACTGCAAGCTCCACCTCCCGGGTTCACACCATTCTCCTGCCTCAGCCTCCCAAGTAGCTGGGACTACAGGCACCTGCCACCATGCATGGCTAATTTTTTTTGTGTGTGTGTATTTTTAGTAGAGATGGGGTTTCACCGTGTTAGCCAGGATGGTCTCGATCTCCTGACCTCATGATCCACCCGCCTCGGCTTTCCAAAGTGCTGGGATTACAGGCGTGAGCCACCGTGCTTGGCCCCACCCCTCTTTTATTTTTTTTTATGCGTTTTCTGTTTTTTTTTTTTTTTTTTTGAGACGGAGTCTCACTGTGTCTCCCAGGCTGGAGTGCAGTGGCGCGGTCTCGGCTCACTGCAAGCTCCGCCCCCCGGGTTCACGCCATTCTCCCGCCTCAGCCTCCCAAGTAGCTGGGACTACAGGCGCCCGCTACCGCGCCCGGCTAGTTTTTTGTATTTTTAGTAGAGACGGGGTTTCACCATGTTAGCCAGGATAGTCTCGATCTCCTGACCTTGTGATCCACCCGCCTCGGCCTCCCAAAGTGCTGGGATTACAGGCTTGAGCCACCGCGCCCGGCCTGTGTGTGTGTCTTTAATTCCTTTAGTGCTGCTGGGTTAGGGTTTCCCTGACCAAGCTGGTCTTGGCAGTATCAGGTAGGTGAGAAGAAAAATGTTTTTGAGGTGATTTGGGAAAGACAGAAAAAAATCATAGTTGTTATACAAGTGTACTCCTCCCTTGGCAAAGATTACATAGTCATGTCACTGAAATGCGGGTTACTTGCCACGTGTAGAGTCCAATTAACAAGAGTGAGGTCTGATACTAAGAAAAGTGAACTTATTCCTTTCTTGCCACAGTCTTGTCACCCTCTAGGCACCATCTCTATTGAGTTGCTATTAAGATTCAGTCCTTTTACATTGACTCTTGAGCTATTGCATGTTGAAAATTGCAGGAACTTCCTAAAAATTTATGACTTTACTGTCTTGGGAGACACCATGATAAAAAGGCACCTTGCTAACCGAAATGCCCTGATTAGAGAAACGATGTGGTGGTTCAGTGACTCAATCCCAATACACCTTAACATGAACCTTACAATGAAATGAATGTGGAGAAAACATGAGAAGAGGGAGAGGAGAGACTGTGCCTTGTTGTGAATCTCTCCTCAACAAGAGAACTCTTCAATTCCCTGGCCCCCTGCAGTGACCCAAGCAGGATGCTAAAGGAGTTATCACACATTTAGAGGTCAAAAGTGGGGTGGCTAAGGAGTTCACAGACATGCCAAAAGCACCACGGGACAGCATACCTGGTGGCTTCCAGCACTGGCAAAGTCACCTTGTAAATCGGCCATGTTCCAGGTACTGACCAGGTGACAGGCAACCAGCAAAGCAAAAGCCACTAGACCATTGACGAGTGATGCCTCACTCCACCCAGCTGCCTTCTGAGAAAGATAAAGCAGCACTGGGCCCAGTGCAGTGGCTCATGCCTGTAATCCCAGCACTTTGGGCTGCTGAGGCAGGCAGATCACCCGAGGTCAGGAGTTAGAGACTTGGCCAACATGGTGAAACCCAGTCTCTACTAGTAATAAAAAAAATTAGCCAGGCATGGTGGCATGTGCCTGTAATCCCAGCTACTCGGCAGGCTGAGGCAGAAGAATCACTTGAACCCAGGAGGCTGAGGTTGCAATGAGCTGAGATCACACTACTGCAATCCAGCCTGGGCGACAAGAGCAAAACTCCTTCTAAAACAAAACAAAACAAAACAAAACAAAAAAGATAAAGCAGTACTGTTGAAGTTCAGTATCAGCCGCCCACTTGGGAAGTGCCATCTCTCCCTCTCCAGCTGCTCTGAGAGATGGGATAAATCTGTAAAGCTGGTGAGGGCTGGTCTGTTTAATTTCTGTGGTTCTGTCTCACTAAAACCTTTTTTAGACCAAATTGTATTTGAAACTAATCCTAGGGTGAAAGAACATGGGCACAAGAAATACTGTTAAAATCCTCTATACAGTGGTTGTATTCAGCTCCCCCAGTTAGACACTGTTACCTTTTGGTTTGTCCTGTGAATCCAGATAAAGTCACTTCTAGTAGCCTCTAGAAAGCTGTTTCTTTCCGTTTCTTTTTTCTTTCTTTCTTTCTTTCTTTTTTTTTTTTTTTTTTGAGGCAGAGTCTCACTCTGTTGCCCAGGCTGGAGTGCAGTGGTGTGATCTTGGCTCACTGCAACCACCATCTCCCAGGCTCAAGCAATTCTCCTGCCTCAGCCTCCCAAGTAGCTGGGATTACAGGAGCACGCCACCATGTGAGGCTAATTTTTGGCATTTTAGTAGAGACAGGGTTTCACCATGTTGCCTGGGGTCATCTCAAACTCCTGAGCTCAGGCAATCTGCCCACCTCGGCCTCCCACAGTCCTGGGATTACAGGTATAAGCCACCGCTCCCAGTCAGGAAGCTGTTTCTAGGCAGTGGTCTCTTACAATGCAGGCTGGCTGGTCCTTCTTCTCTCTAGTTATTCTCTTGGTAATGAAACTCTCAGCTCTGGGCTGCCCACAGGAGATGGGTCCCTAATGTAACACCGAGTGTCATGATTATCTAGCTCTAGATATTATGTCTGTCCCAGAGGCCTGGTCAAGATGGTGAGATAGCAATGGCTATACCTCGTGCAAGTGATAGTAAAATCTCCCAGATGATAGGAGCAGCAGCAAAATGCCATTGTCAAATGAGAAAAACAGGGCAAGCTTCTTGCTGGGATTGCAGAGCCAACATTCAAAGGGATGCAGAGATATGGGCCCTTGGATATGCTGGAATAAACCAGTGGGGTCTGGCAAAATCAGACAAGTGGACAACAGTCTGGGTACTAGAGATGGGATGCATTTTTTCCTTTGGGAGAGCTGGAGTCACAGGGTGAAAGGGGAAACCTCTGCTCCTTGGAACATAACCTTCTGGATGTGGGCTAACAGCTGCTCTGACCTCGCCAAGGGAATGAACACTGAGAAACCCAGGTGTGGATCCACTCCTGTTCATCTGCTCCATGCCAAGTACAGGACCATGCTCGGTACAATTCTCAAATGGAAGTGATAAGTGAATGTTAATATCTCCTTCTTTCAAAGGCAGGGGTCTCTGGGGGCTCAGGGGCATGAGTCCTCACTATAGTGACACAAGCTTATTCCATCTAAGCCTCAGTCTCCTAATCTTTAAAATGGGGGATGGTGGTTGAACTACCCACCTTGAAGCATTATTGTGGGGCCTGAGGATGGAAGCAAGCAATAGATAAAATAAGTGCTGCATGGATAGGAAGAATCAGTATCGTGAAAATGGCCATACTGCCCAAGGCAATTTATAGATTCAACGCCATCCCCATCAAGCTACCGATGACTTTCTTCACAGAATTGGAAAAAACTACCTTAAAGTTCATATGGAACCAAAAAAGAGCCCACATTGCCAAGACAATCCTAAGCCAAAAGAACAAAGCTGGAGGCATCACGCTACCTGACTTCAAAGTATACTACAAGGCTACAGTAACCAAAACAGCATGGTACTGGTACCAAAACAGAGATATAAACCAATGGAACAGAACAGAGCCCTCAGAAATAATACCACACATCTGCAACCATCTGATATTTGACAAACCTGACAAAAACAAGAGATGGGGAAAGGATTCCCTATTTAACAAATGATGCTGGGAAAACTGGCTAGCCATATGTAGAAAGCTGAAACTGGATCTCTTCCTTATACGTTATACAAAAATTAATTCAAGATGGATTAAAGACTTAAACATTAGACCTAAAACCATAAAAACCCTAGAAGAAAACCTAGGCAATACCATTCAGGTCATAGGCAGGGGCATGGACTTCATGTCTAAAACACCAAAAGCAATGGCAACAAAAACCAGAATTGACAAATGGGATCTAATTAAACTAAAGAGCTTTGGCACAGCAAAAGAAACTACCATCAGAGTGAACAGGCAACCTAAAAAATGGGAGAAAATTCTTGCCATCTACACATCTGACAAAGGGCTAAAAACCAGAATCCACAAAGAACTCAAACAAATTTATAAGAAAAGAAAACCCCATCAAAAAGTGGGCAAAGGATATGAACAAACACGTCTGAAAAGAAGACATTTATGCAGCCAACAGACACATGAAAAAATGCTCATCATCACTGGCCATCAGAGAAATGTAAATCAAAACCAAAATGAGACACCATCTCACACCAGTTAGAATGGCGATCATTAAAAAGTCAGGAAACAACAGGTGCTAGATAGGATGTGGAAAATAGGAACACTTTTACACTGTTGGTGGGACTGCAAACTAGTTCGACCATTGTGGAAGAGAATGTAGCAATTCTTTAAGGATCTAGAATTAGAAATACCATTTGACCCAGCCATCCCATTATTGGGTATATTCCCAAAGGATTATAAATCATGCTGCTATAAAGACACGTGCACACACATGTTCATTGCAGCACTACTCACAATAGCAAAGACTTGGAACCAACCCAAAGGATGAGTTCATGTCCTTCCATAGGGACATTATTCTCAGCAAACTATTGCAAGAACAAAAACACAAACACCGCATGTTCTCACTCATAGGTGGGAATTGAACAATGAGAACACTTGCACACAGGAAGGGGAACATCACACACCGGGGCCTGTTGTGGGGTGGGGGGAGGGGGGAGGGATAGCATTAGGAGATATACCTAATGTAAATGACGAGTTAATGGGTGCGGCACACCAACATGGCACATGTATACATATGTAACAAACCTGCACATTGTGTACATGTACCCTAGAACTTAAAGTATAATAATAAAAAAATAAATTTTAAAAAAGAAACATAAAAGAGTGCTGCACTCTGTGACCTATATCAAGTAGAGTCCTCCATGTCTCTTTAAAGGTATTACAAACTGATTTAGTGTTTTCTAGATTGTCTTTTACTAAGACTAGCTTGTCTGTTAGTTTTCCATGTCTTTTGAAAAATGTGTGTTGTAAATGCAATCGATATTTTGTAAAAGGAAGCTAAAGCTATTGTAAATTTGACGAGGTATTGCAATAAAAGGTGTGTTAAAAGAAAGATCTGGAGTGACTTTTGCCTTCATCTTGTGATTTATGAGCGTAATTGGAGAATTTTCATTGTTTGGTGCTTTACAGTAGTGAATTTTGGAATTTTGTGTGACGGCTTTGGGCCAGCATAGTTTTCACCACTTCACTCCTGCCTGTCCCCTGCATGTTCTCAAGGCAAGTGGGAGACAGAAGGATGTAACTTTGAAGGCCAGCACCTCAAATGATAAGCACTTACCACTTGTTGTAAAAATCTCAGCAAGTGTTTGTATGCCCCATAAATAGCTGGCTCTGGCCAAGTAGTCACCGTACCTGGTCTCTCAGCCTCGGCTCCATGGGATTCTAAATTAGGCACTCAGATTGCTCCAACCTGGAAGGCAGAGGTTGCAGTGAGCCAAGATCGCGCCACTGCACTCCAGCCTGGGTGATGGAGCCAGACTCTGTCTCAAAATAAATAAATAAAAATAAATAAACTAGGCTCTCAGGAGGCATGATGAATGGACTGAACTAGAGAGTGTCCAAAAGCCTCAGCAGGACTCCATTCCCCACCCTGAGCTCCTCCCAGGCAGAGCTCTTCCTTGTAGAACAGCTGAGTGCAGAGAAGGGGCCCCATACATCTTACAGTCTCATGCCCAGGAAAAGCCACCTTCTCTCCCTGGATTCTACACTGCAAAATTCTGAGGAGGTGGCAAACTCCTGGAAGGCAGGGTCAGGTCATGTTTCATCCATCCCCCTATGCTATATTGCACAGCGGCTGTGCAATACATGTGGTGGATACTGTCAATGTACTACTTTGGGATACCAGTTTCTAAACTTGATAATATTCCTATGTTCAGTCTTTTATTGTTTCTTTCAACATCAACATTTATTAAGCTCCTTTTATTTATTTATATTTATTTATTATTTTGAGGCAGAGTACCACTCTGCCACACAGGCTGGAGTGCAGTGGCACGATCTCGGCTCACTGCAACCTCCGCCTCCTGGGTTCAGTGACTCTCGTGCCTCAGCCTCCCAAGTAGCTGGAATTACAGGCGTGTACCACCACGACTGGCTAATTTTTGTATTTTTAGTAGAGATGGGGTTTTGCCATGTTGGCTAGGATGGTCTGGAACTCCTGGCCTCAAGCAATCTGACCGCCTCAGCCTCACAAAGTGCTGGGATTATAGGCGTGAGCCACTGCCCCTGGATGGATAAAGTACTAGGGTAGGTACTCTGGGCACTGAAAGATGAATAAGATGTACTTACTGTCATCAAAAAATCCAGACTTCTATAAGGCAAGTCAGAATGAAGTAAGTGTTTAATAAAAGTACAATATGGTATTAAGAATTGAACAGAGCCTTTCTGAATGAGTACAAACAGAGATAAATTTGTTTGTCTGACCTCTCATGCTTCTCCTCCCCATGGCATTGTAAGTTAAGGGCCTAAACCGGGTCCTTTAATCCTTTTTCCTTGACCTCTCATGAATTTCAACAAAGATTAGGCTAAATCACAGCTTAGTAATATAGAAGACCAAGTTTGTTTATGCTTCAAAAAGTAAACCCAATTATTCTGATTGTTTAAAAGTATACTGTCAAAGCTTAAAAGAACAGGTGCAAAGTAAATATATACCTCATCTGTGGGAAATGAAGAAGCAGGGAACGAAGGGGCAGCGCTTTCTGGATTTCATCCAAAATGCAAACACTCTGAAAACTCCGCTGCTGGAAGGTCCAGAACCTTAGAAGCTAAGATGAGCAGATACTCAAGCCCATCTCCTCACCTCTGGTTTTTCTGATGCGGATATTGGCCGACAGGTGTGTCCTCACATGGGTCTTTTAACATTGGAAATTAATTCCCATCTCCCAGGGCTTGAAAACTTCATCTGTGTGCAGCTTCACCTGAGATGAGCCAGCCGTGGAGATGCATTCCCCCACCCACAGCCCTGAGTACATATCTAAGGTGGGCTGAGAAGAAAGCAGTGAAGACAGCGTGATGACCTTTGGCTAGCTGAAGAATAGCCTTTGAGTCCAAAAAAAAAAGGCCCACAGCTGGGCACAGTGGCTCACGCCTGTAATCCCAGCACTTTGGGAAGCCAAGGCGGGTGGACCACCTGAGGACAGTTTGAGACCAGCCTGACCAACATGGAGAAAACCCATCTCTAGTAAAAATACAAAATTAGCTGGGTGTGGTGGCGCACACCTGTAATCCCAGCTACTCGGGAGGCTGAAGGAGGAGAACTGCTTGAACCCGGGAGGCAGAGGTTGTGGTGGGCCGAGATCGTGCCATTGCCCTCCAGCCTGGGCAACAAAAGCAAAACTCCATCTCAAAAAAAAAAAAAAAAAAGCCCAAGATCTTTTTGAAAATGTGGAAGAACACATTTACTCGAACACATTAATCTGAGTTAGGCTCTGGGTACTGGAGAAAAGACCCAGGTTCAAATCTCGGGTCGGTCTCTCTCACGTGAACAGGTTTCTTAATCTCCCTGAGCTTCAGTTTCCTTATTTGCACAATGAGGCTAATAGTACTTAATTCATTTGGTATGAGATTGAAAAGAGATAATGTGTGCAAACTGTTGAACATAGTAAGGACTCAAAAAATGCCACATACACATACAGCTCGAGATTACAGCAACATTCACAAGAAAGAAAAGCAGTCAAACTTGCTGCCGATAGAAGTGCAGGGCATTCTCTGGAAGTATGATTTTGGAACAGCAGCAGTGGTGCCTGGGAGCCTTTTAGAAATACAGGATCTCAGTCCCTGAGCCAGGCCTACTGAGTGAGCGAGCCTGTGTCTTTAACACCATCTGCTGGAGATTCGTATGTATATGAAAATTAAATTTGAGAAGCGGGGCGAGAATGAAAACCAATAACCTACCTCTGGGGCTCAGTCTCCGGTCCTGGGTTGTTCTCCCCAGGAACTGCTGGGCAGGCATACTTGGCAGGACATAATGTTTTAAAAGGTGGGCTAAATAAAGTGGTGGAGTCATATGTGGCTGTGGATACAGAAAAGTAAAGGAAAGACTGGAGAATTGTAAGTTAATTCCTCCTGTTAGATCATCCGCGTTAACCCTCTTTTAAGAGAGCAACTCCTAGAATTCAAGGCCTCCCTTCTTTTTTCCCCCACCTAGAAAAATAAGCGTTTGTGTTTACTAACCAAGGGTACTGAAGTCAGAGCAGTACAGCCTACTAACGAGTCCCTCCTGTAGTCTATCCATCTAGGCCAATAGGACTAGTGTGTCTGGAATTGGTGAATTCTTGGTCTCACTGACTTCAAGAAGGAAGCTGTAGACCCTCGCATTGAGCGTTACAGTTCTTAAAAATGGCGTGGACCCAAAGAGGGACCAGCAGCAGGATTTATTGTAAACACCAAAGAGCAAACCTTTCAGCCTCCTGAAGGGGACCCCAGTAGATTGCTATTGCTAGGTCGGGCAGCCTGCTTTTATTCCCTTAGCTGATCCCACCCACATCCTGCTGATTGGTCCATTTTACAGAGAGCTGATTGGTCTATTTTACAGAGAGCTGATTGGTCCATTTTACAGAGAGCTGATTGGTCCATTTTGACAGAGTGCTGATTGGCACATTTACAAACCTTGAGCCAGACACAGAGTGCTGATTGGTGCATTTACAATCCTTTAGCTAGACACAGAGTGCTAGACAGAAAAGTTCTCCAAGTCCCCACTAGATTAGCTAGACACAGAGTGCTGATTGGTGCATTTACAAACCTTGAGCTAGACACAGAGTGCTGATTGGTGCATTTACAAACCTTGAGCTACATACAGAGTGCTGATTGGTGCATTTACAAATCTTGAGCTAGACACAGAATGCTGATTGGTGCATTTACCATCCTCCGGCTAGACATAAAAGCTCTCTAAGTCCCCACCTGACTCAGGAGCCCAGTTGGCTTTGCCTGGTGGATGCCATGCCAGGGCCATGGGCAGAGCAGCCCATCAGTCCCGCTCCACACACCAGGACTCCTCAGCCCTTGGGTGGTCGATGGGACCGGGCTCCACGGAGCAGGGGGCGGCACCTGTCAGGGAGGCTCAGGCCACACAGGAGCCCACCCAGGGTCGGGGGGCAGGGAGGGGTGCGGGGCTCGGGCATGGCGGGCTTCAGGTCCTGAGCCCTGCCCCCTGGGGAGGCAGCTGAGGCCCAGCGAGAATTTGAGCGTGGCACAGGTGGGCCAGCAGTGCTGGGGGACCTGGTGCACCCTCCACAGCTGCTGGCCCGGATGCTAAGTCCCTCACTACCCGGGGCTGGCGGCACTGGCTGGCTGCTCCAAGAGCAGGGCCCAACAGGCCCGTACCCACCCGGAACTCATGCTGGCCCACTCGCGCTGCTCACAGCCCCAATTCCTGCCTGCCCCTCTCCCTCCACACCTCCCGGCAAGCAGAGAGAGCCAGCTCCAGCCTTGGCCAGCCCAGAGAGGGGCTCCCACAGTGCCGTGGCGGGCTGAAGGGCTCCTCAGGTGCCACCAGAGTGGACACTGAAGCTGAGGAGGCACCGAGAGCGAGGGCTGCTAGCACGTTGTCACCTCTCACTAGGAAGGTTTGGAAAAAGCAATAGATAGGCTGCCTCCTCCCAAGGTGAGTTCCCAGGGAGCCAGAGCCTGCTGAGTAAGGAAGAGAAAGTCAGCAAAGGTCAGAGGCGAAGGAAGGAAGGAAGAAACAAAGCCACCAGGGAGACAGCCTTGCGGGGATCCCTTGGCCCTTCACTCTCATTGTGGAGGGCAAAGCACCCCAAATGCAACCCCACAAGAGGAACTAAGCAGGGGTACACTCATGTCAAAAACCTTGTATATGGTGTTGGGGAGTGAGGATGTCCAAAGTCAAGAACAACTCCCTCCAGGGTCAGTCTTTGCCCAAGGATGCCGGTTCAGCCTCCACGGTTTTGTCTCCATACCAAGTTTACACCAAGGAGCAGCCTCTGGCATGCCCAGATCCAGGGAATGGATGCAACAGAGGACAAGGGGCCAATTGCTGCTTTAAGATCTGTCCTGTGGCAAATTCCGAGTCCAGTGGAAGTCCAGCCTTCAGCTGCTGGGGTCTCTCATGCCTTTCTTAGTTCATACAACCACTTCATCATGGGAGTGTTGCACTCCACCACCGACATACCATAGGGGACATGCTCCTGGGCCCGCTTCCCAACAGTAACCAAGCTGAGAAGGGAACAGCTTCCCTCAGAGCTGCCCCACCCAGCACTGGGCCCAGCCAGGGACATGATGTCCAAGCTGGCAAGGCCCACCTTCAATTCCCAAATTTAACAATGTGCCAGCTGTATGGGTTCCAGCCCTGAGGCAGGGTCACAAAGAGATGTCGGTTTCCTCAACTATAAAATGAGGAATTGGTTTGGAATCAGATCATCTCCTCAGTTTCTTCCAGTTTTAACTGCCCACTGCCCACCTTTTTTTTTTCTTTTTGAGACAGGGTCTTACTCTGCTGCCCAGGCTTCAGAGCAATGGTGTGATCATGGCTCACTGGGCCCTTGACCTCCTGGGTTCAAGGGATCCTCCCATCTCAGCCTCCCAAGTAGCTAGGACCACAGGTGCTTATCACCACACCCGGTTAATTTTTCTATTTTTTTAAAGATAGGGTCTCCCTGTGTTGCTCAGACTGGTCTTGAACTCCTGGGCTCAAGTCATCCTCCTGCCTTGGCCTCCCAAAGTGCTGGGATTACAGGTGGGAGCCATCACACCCAGCCTTCAAGGGTCTTCATAATCTTGTTTCTCCTCCCATACATTCATACTTTGCCCTGTGCTCTTATCTGCTGAATACACCTTGGAAAGGGAGCCAATCTCTTTGCAGTGACATTCCACTGACAATGTTAACAGTCATTCTGGATCATTGAGGCAAAACAAGCACGTTTTTCTCAATTACTTGAAATAGTTAGGCAAAAACAGATTTTTAGTGAGTTTTCTAGATAATAAAATTATAAGGAGTTAATTTAGGAGACTGCCAGTTTTAGCGATGTTTTGGGCCAGAATATAAGATGTCAATTCTAAATATATTATCAATAGAAATATCCTTAACATTTACCTTAGCTTCACTAATGGATCAGAATGGCCTATCTTTATTACAACCAGCAGATAAGAATGTGTCACTGGAACTAAAAACTCTCCTGGCTAGTCCTGAATTTAGATTTGCTAGTTTAGAAAGATGTAGCCTTATTTTTGCTTTAAGTATATAATACAACAAAGAAAGAATATTTTAAAGTTGGAAGATAACAATGATAAAAACACAACCAAGGGTTCCAGTACAGCTTTAAAGTATAGCTTTATTGTAGCTTCAGTATAACTTTAAATTTACAGTGATTGATTATAAATTATTTCTCTCTACTTTTCTAACATATGACATGTTAGCAAAAGACTGAATTAGTTGAGTTTGACATGTTACCAACAAACATGGTCTCCTATATAGAACCAGCCCTTCCAAAAAAGATCTCAAGTATTTACATGGCACTTTTAGTACACAACCAACCAAACAATATTACTGTGGAGGAGGTGATGGTCACTTACACTGTAAAAATGATTAAGGAGGGAGGTCTACTGCAAGCTTGTATAAAAAGCATCTTCTCCAGAGAGCCCTATATTTCATTTTCAGAAACTAAATTTCCTTTTAACTAGGGCCTAATGGATTGATTCATGTTTCCAAAACCCACAAGAGATTGACTTATACCTCCAAGGCTTACAAATGTATTTAGATGAAAAATATATGAGTCAAGAAAGAGACTTTTATCTACCCAGGTTTTTGAGACTTCTTGGAGAATAAATAAAGTGAGCCATCACATGGCTCATTGCTGTCAAAAGACTGGAGCGAGTCCTAGAAAAACTCGTGTGAGAACTTTGAGTTCTCATCTTGGCATAGTTCCCTGGGGACGTAGAACCCTGAAGGAAGACCCCAGGGTCAGATCATTTGAATTAAATCTTCCAAGCATACATGGAGTAGATCTGTAGGTGCAGGAAGACTTAGTTTACCCATTAGACACTATAGCACAATGTGGCTGGGGCCTATGTTCTTTTCAACTGGGTACAAAATTATCTGACATTTGCTTGAGGTGGAAAAAATGTAATGGTCCAAATAATAAATATTTTAAAATTCTACTAAGCATATTATGTCAACCAATCAACTGAAACACCACTTAACTCTTAAATAATTTTTAAAATTATATTTAATGTGTGATGCAGGTGTGAGGATACTTTAATATGTCTGATAGTATGTAGATCATGCATAGACAATAAAAACCTTCAAAAGGCCTTCTCTACACGTACATTTGCTCTTTCTCATTTACATTATCTACTCTACGGAAAACAATATCTGTTTATTTCATTCGATAGACACAGGCTTGGAAATAATATGCATTAAATTAACCACAAAGTTAAAACAGTTGTTGAGTATAAGTTAAAAACTGGGCAGCAAAATACTATAACTGTCCAACCAGGCCCCAAAAAAGAGTAGATAAGAACTTCACTTCTCACCTTATCTCTCCTAGGCTCTTGTCTCCAGGGTGCTGGGGGGAGATTAAGTGAGGATTTATAACCCTCTCCTTTCCTATTGAGAGCTCTACCCACTCAAAATATCAACCAACAGTCATTCCAGTTTGGGCCACACCTCTGGGGTTTCACTTTACATTCACTTTTTAAAAAATATTTGATAGCTCACTGAGCTAACTAAGTAAGAAGAAAGTAACATTCCACTGGCTCATTCAACAATTGTTTGCTGAATACCCTTTTCTGCCAGATATTGTTTTAGGATTTGGCTCTACAAAGGTGAGTATGACTGCATTTCTGCACCTATGGTGCTTACATTCTAGAGGAGGAAGACAGGCAGTACATAAATACATATTTTTAATGTGGTTTGTTCAAAATAATAGCAACAATGTATTGGATGATTATAACTTGTGTATGAGTTAATGTATGAAAGCAAAGTTACAAAGTATGGGAAGGGGCAATTAGAAGCACTCTGTTATGAGGTAGCTGCACTATTTGAGAAGTGATGTAGTGTTACTTGAAAGTGGTCAAGATTAGTTGTTCATATATATTGCAAATTCTAGGGCAACCACTAAAAATATGTTTTTAAAAAGTATACTTGATTTGCCAAGAGAGGAGAGAAAATGGAATCATATAAACAATATAACCATATGTGATGGTTAATACTGAGTGTCAACTTAATTGGATTGAAGGATGCAAAGTATTAATCCTAGGTGTACCTGTGAGGGTGTTATCAAAGGAGATTAACATTTGAGTCAGTGAGCTGGGAAAGCCAGACCCACCCTTAATCTGGGTGGGCACCATCTAATCAGCTGCCAGCACAGCTAGAATATAAAGCAGGCAGAAAAATGTGAAACGACCAGACTAGCCTAGCCTCCCAGCCTACATCTTTCTCCCACACGAGATGCTTCCTGCCCTCAGACATCAGACTCCAAGTTCTTCAGTTTTGGTGCTCACACTGGCTCTTCTTGCTCCTCAGCTTGCAGATGGCCTATTGTGGGACCTTGAGATCATGTGAGTTAATACTTAATAGTAACTAACCTTTATATATATATATATATCCTATTAGTTCTGTCCCTGTAGGCTAATACATCATACAAATGGAAGAAAAAAAAGAAATAAAGGAGCAACAATAGGAAACAGCTACAAACATGGTAGGTATACATCCAACTACATCAATAATTACTTCAAGTGTGAATGGTCTTAAATACACCAATTAAAAGACAAAGACTATCATGAATAGATTAAAAAAAACAAGACTCAACTGTGCATATATAAGCAAGCCACTTCATATATAAAGACATAGATTGATTAAACAAATCATGCCAGAGGGTGCTGAGTGCTATGAAGAAAATAAAATAAGAGGATAAGAAAGAGGTATGTAGGGGCTGGACGCAGTGGCTCACTCCTGTAATCCCAGCACTTTGGGAGGCTGAGGCAGGTGGATCACTTGAGGTCAGGAGTTCAAGACCAGCCTGGCCAACATGGTAAAACCATGTCTCTACTAAAAACACAAAATTGGCTAGGCATGGGGGTGCATGCCTGTAATCCCAGTTACACGGGAGGCTGAGGCACAAGAATGGCTTGAACCTGGGAGGCAGAGGTTGCAGTGAGCCAAGATTACACCACTGAACTCCAGTTTGGGTGACAGAGTGAGACTCCATCTCAAAAAAAAAAAAAGAGAGAGAGAGAGAGAGGTATATGGGTATATGGGGGGTCGGGGCAGCAGTGCGGGGAAGCTCTGTAGATCTTATGGTCAGGAGAGGATTCCCTCACGTGGAGATGTTAGCACTAAAGGAATAAGACAGAGCCTGCCACGCAATGTTCTGAGGCTTGTTATTTGGGTTAAAGGCATAAAACACACAATCAGCCATGAGGGAACATTAGTAAATACAAAATCCCCTGCTGGTTATTGTCTGTTGCAGCCCCTGTCCAGTGGGATTCACTTTCTGCTCTGTTCCGTCCCCCAGGGAGATTGGACGCTGCAGAACTGCCTCGGCCAGGTGAGGACAGGAGGAGAGTCAGAGTCAGGTATTCAATCTGCCAAAACCTCTCTGAAAGTGTGGCTTTATTCTGGGTCCCTTGGCACTTCTTTTTTTTTTTTTTTGAAATGGAGTTTTGCTCTTGTTGCCCAGGCTGGAGTGCAATGGTGCGATTTCAGCTCACTGCAACCTCCACCTCCCAGGTTCAAGCGATTCTCCTGCCTCAGTCTCCCAAGTAGCTAGGATTACAGGCGTGCACCACCACACTCAGCTAATTTTTTTATGTTTAGTAGAGATGAGGTTTCTCCATGTTGGTCGGGCTGGTCTCAAACTCCTGACCTCAGATGATCCGCCCACCTCAGCCTCCCAAAGTGCTGTGATTACAGGCATGAGCCACTGAGCCCGGCCAGGTCCCTTGGCACGTCTGTCCTAGACACCAGGGTCCCACACTGTCCATTTTTCCTCTTTTGTCCCTGACACTGAAGCCTCTGCAACTGCCCCATTTAGGCATGGCTGTGCACTTTAACCCCGCTGGTTCACCTGTCGTGGCTCTTACTCAGTGAGCCTCTTGTCTTCCTTCTGCTCTTTCTTGCACCCTGTCTCACTCATGCTGACTTTGGGTTTAGCCTTGAACACTCAGCATGTTGATATTTTTTGAGGATAAACAATCCTGTCTCTGACTTCCGACTCTATTACCAAAGTCTGGTAACTCGTGAAAATTGTGGGGGGTAATGATGGTGGTGGTGGTGGTTGGAGGTTTGAGACTAAAGGGTGGGAGCCCGCACCAAAAAAGGAAATGATGAAACTGGGGTAATGCCACCTGAGGCAGAACGGGACAGGAGGGGGCTGGTTTCCAACATGGGAAGTGAATTGCACAATTTAAGGTCATGCAACCACGAACACGAGAAACATGGGAACTTCTTGTTGGAGAGAGCCTCGTCTCTTGCTTTTATTTTCTCTAGTCCTTTACTTCAGTGCAGAAGCCAACCTTCCTTCCTGTTTTTTTCCTAAAAGAACCAGATTCAGGGGCCCCCTTGTGTCTAAGAGAATTAAAACCCAAAAGCAAGTACTTGCAAAATGGCTTAAGGTCTATATAGACAGCCCTTGATTAAAATTATCAGGCAGTGGCACTGGGTAGTAAAAATAGCAACACAGTAATATAAACTAGCCCAAATTTGCTGCCATCCCACAAAACTCAGTACAGTTTGAGTGTCCCTTATCCGAAATGCTTGGGACCAGAAGTGTTTCTGACTTTAGAACTTTTTTGGACTTTAGAATATTTGCATTATACTTACTGGCTGAGTATCCCAAACCAAAAAATCCCAAATCCAAAATGCTCCAAGGAAGATTTCCTTTGAGCGCCATGTCAGCACTCAGTTTCGGATTTTAAAGCATTCTGAATTTCTGAGCATTTTGGATTTCGGATTTGGTTTGCTCCACCTGTAATACAGACCCCTGAGGATTGTCAAGTCAACTGTCTAGTTCCCAGGTATAAATTAGTCTCTAAATGTGTGTAAAATGCTTATCTTCCCTGAAGAGTTCAGAGGGAAGTTTGAGGGGAACCACCCTTAGGTTGGATGATTCATTCGAAGGACTCACAGAACTCACTGAAAGCTGTGATACCCACGGCAATGGTTTATTACAGGGAAAGGATACAGATGAAAACCAGTCAAGGGAAGAGGTGTGTGGGGCAGAGTCCAGGAGGGATCCAAACACGGGCTTCCAGAGGTCCTCCTGTGGAGCCATGGGCAGCGTTCACTCCTTTTGGCAACACTGTGTGTCAATACCCATGGAGTATTGTCAACTGGGGAAGTTTACCTGAGCCTTGGAACCTAGGATTTTTATTGGGGGGGGTCCATCAGGTAAGCATGGCTGACTGCCCAACAGGTGATCTGTTTTCACTCTCTCCAGAGTTGAGCTGATAGCATGTGACCCAGAGCTCTCACCCAGTATCGCATTGCTGGTGTGACTCAAAGCTCTCACCCTATATCACATTGTTACTAGCTGACTGGCCCAAGACCCCCAGGCAAACAAAGACACCCCTGTCAGGCCTAGCATTCAAAGGACTTAAGAGACTGCCTTCCAGAAGCAAAGGCCAGACCTCTGGTGGGGCAAGGTGAAAGTCTTTACCACACACTTCCCATTTTCTTTTTTTGTTGTCTACTGCACTCAGGGGCCTGGCCACGCTGGGCCTCTTTCTCAGCACAGCAGCCTAGGTCAGCACTGTTCCTCAGGCCTGCCTCGGGGCTGCACCTGCCACCAGGCCTTTGCTCTTGCAAGAATTTTAAATATCAGGGTGATAACAGAGTGCTCACATTGTTTAAATATGAAGGCAAATCACTGCCTTGATGTTTGCGATTTATTTTCCTGTAATGAAAACAATGGAAATTGTATTGATTACATCAGACAATGATCACCTCCCACTTGTCTTTTCTTCTTTTGTTTCCGCTGAGCAAAAAATCCCTTCTGTCATGAGAGATAAATGAGTGAGACTCTCATCAAAAACTTGCGTTTCCTTGGTTTTAAAATTTCTGAGTAGTAGATACTCCAAAGAGCGGCAATTCTTTCCTTTTTAAAATTACTTCTGCTGTTTACATGTGTATCTTGCCCTACCCTATTGTGTCCAGAATTGGTGGGTTATCGGTCTCGCTGACTTCAAGAATGAAGCCGTGGACCCTCGCGGTGAATGTTACAGTTCTTAAACATGGTGTGTCTGGAATTTGTTCTTCAGATGTTCAGATGTGTCTGCAGTTTCCTCCTTCTGGTGGGTATGTGGTCTCGCTGACTTCAGGAGTGAAACTGCAGACCTTCGTGGTGAGTTTTACAGCTCTTAAAGGCGGTATGGACCCAAAGAGTGAGCAGAAGTAATATTTATTGTAAAGAGCAAAAGAACAAACCTTCCACAGTGTGGAAGGGGACTGGAGAGGGTTGCCACTGCTGGCTTGGGCAGCCTGCTTTTATTCCTTTATCTGACCCCACCCACAACCAGCTGATTGGTCCGTTTTGACAGAGTGCTTATTGGTGCGTTTACAATCCTTTAGCTTGACACAGAGGCTAGACAGTAAAGTTCTCCAAGTCCCCACTGGATTAGCTAGATACAGGGTACTGATTGGTGTATTTACAAACCTTGAGCTAGACACACAGGGTGCTGATTGGTGCATTTACAATCCCTGAGCTAGACACAGAGTGCTGATTGGTGCATTTACAATCCTTTAGCTAGACACAGAGTGCTCGACAGAAAAGTTCTACAAGTCCCCACTAGATTAGCTAGACACAGAGAACTGATTGGTACATTTATAAACCTTGAGCTAGACACAGGGTGCTGATTGGTGTGTTTACAAACCTTGAGCTAGACAGAGTGCTGATTGGTGTATTTACAATCCTTTAGCTAGACATAAAGGTTCTCCAAGTCCTCACCAGATTAGCTAGATACACAGTGCTGATTGGCGCATCCACAAACCCTGAGCTAGACAGAGTGCTGATTAGTGCATATATAATCCTCTGGCTAGACATAAAAGTTCTCCAAGTCCCCACCTGACTCAGGAGCCCAGCTGGCTTCACCTAGTGGATCCCACACCAGGGCCACCTGCAGACTGCCCGTCAGTCCAGCGCAGCACGCCTGCACTCCTCAGCCCTTGGGTGGTTGATGGGACCAGGTGCCACGGAATAGGGGGCGGTGCCCGTCAGGGAGGCTCCGGCCGCGTGGGAGCCCACCACAGGGGGCTTGGGCATGGCAGGTTGCAGGTCCCCAGCCCTGACCCACTGGGAGGCGGCTGAGGCCAGGTGAGAATTCGAGTGGGGCACCAGCGGGCCTGCAGTGCTGGGGGACCTGGAGCACCCTCACAGCTGCTGGCCTGGTGCATCCACAAACCCTGAGCTAGACAGAGTGCTGATTAGTGCATATATAATCCTCCGGCTAGACATAAAAGTTCTCCAAGTCCCCACCTGACTCAGGAGCCCAGCTGGCTTCACCTAGTGGATCCCACACCAGGGCCACCTGCAGCCCTGGGTTAAGCCCCTCACTGCCCTGGGTTGACGGCGCCGGTTGGCCAGCCACTCCAAGTGCTGCGCCAGCTGAGCCCGCTAAGGCTGAACTCGCACTGGCCTGTGAGAGCCGCCTGCAGCCCCGGTTCCCACCCTTGCCTCTCCCTCCACACCTCCCAGCAAGCAGAGGGAGCTGGCTCTGGCCTCGGCCAGCCCAGAGAGGGGCTTCCACAGTGCAGTGGCGGGCTGAAGGGCTCCTCAAGGTTGCCAGAGTGGACGCTGAGGCGGAGCAGGCGCTGAGAGCGAGGGCTACTAGCATGTTGTCACCTCTCACTATGCTGAATTCTTCTAAAGCAGGGGCTTTCTTCTATGATTCTGCCTCCTGGCAGTCTGCCTGGCATGTAATAGGTGCTTGATTAGTATTTTTTTTTTCTTTTTGAGATAGGGTCTCATTCTGTCACCCAGGCAGGAGTGCAGTGGCGTGATCTCAGCTCACTGCAGCCTCCGCCTCCCAGCTTCAAGCAATTCTCCCACCTCAGGCTGTCAAGTAGCTGAGATTACAGGGGTGCGCCACCATTCCTGGCTACTTTTTGCAGTTTTAGTAGAGATGAGGTTTCACCATTTTGGCCAGGCCGGTCTCAAACTCCTGACCTCAGGTGATCTACCCACCTTGGCCCCCTAAAGTGCTGGGATTACAGGCGTGAGTCACTGTGTCCAGTTGAGGCTTGATGAGTATTTGAGACGTGAATCAACGCCTGTTTAACAGCAGCATTATATTAACAGACCATACTTTTAGTTCTGAAATGCAAAAATTTAGAAGCCTACAAATAACCATTTGGGTAGTAAGAAGATAAAAATAATATATATTTGCATTTTCTTATACATGTGTCAAATGTAACTGGAAGGGTACACAAATAGTAACTGCGTTTGCCTGTGAGAAGCAGGACTTTGGTTGTGGGGAAGCAGGGTTGAAAAGACTTCCAAGACTGTAGACCCTTTTATACTTTTTTGATTTTTGAACAGTGCAAATGTATTCTTTATTTGAAAAAAATTAAAAAATTCTAGCAACAAGGCAATGAGCAATGACTCATAAATCCTTTATTTTGGCTAATACTGATTGCATTCATTACTACCATTTTATTTATTACAGTTCAGATGAGAGTCATTCACTAGACATTTGGTTGTTATTAAACACTAAAAATTAGGCAAAGACTGGAGGGGATAAGGATAAGAGAACAGGATAAGGAGAACAGAAACACACTCAGGAGAGAACAAGAGATCCTGCCCATTCTCATTATGAGGATGAACTGGCTACAGGACATTAGTAGCCTGATCAGATCTAACTTAAATACCAGCCTCGCCAAAAAAGTTTTCCAAAAAAGATCCCCTAACAATTATTTACTGGACAAAAAAGGTTGATATTTCTAGAAAGAGATGATCTCTTTGACACAAAAGACCAAACTTAGGACCCAACGTAATACATAGCACCATGACAGAGCTGGGATCCATTAAGACATGACTGTGGACAGAACCATCTCTAGGAACACGCTCTCACTCACAGATGGATGTGTTGTTTTACGGCTTAAAGATGTTGTAGACGGTTCTCACATAAATTTCATCAGGGGGAGGCTTCTTCTTGCTGCCAGGTTCAAGGAATCTCTTAATTGTAGGGATATTACTTAGTTTCACTGTGTACTCCTGAAAAAGGAAAACCCAAAAGTTTAAGGCTAACAAAAAAGGTATTAGTTACTACGAAGATATGGTTATGCAAAATGGCCCATCAAAATTTGTTCAATAAATACTTGTTGAAAGGTTCCAAGCAGAACTGAAATCTAGCATTTGTTTAGCAGGGATGTCCAATCTTTTGGCTTCACTGGGCCACACATAAAATACACTAACACTAACGGTAGCTAATGAGCTGAAAAAAAAAATCCCAAAATATCTCATAATGCTTTAAGGAAGTTTATGAATTTATGTTGGGCCACATTCAAGGTTGTCCTGAGCCACATGTAGCCCATGGGCCGTGGGTTGGACAAGGCTGGGTTAAGATCTGATCTCTATGATTATTTACAATCGCTGTCATCAATCACCCGTATCAAGATCGGAGTTTAGGCAAATCTCCAGGTTCACAAAAAGAACTCTACAGCAATGGCAAAAGTAAAAACATACTCAAAATAGAATTATGACACTTAAGGTGAAAAAAAAGGAAGGGGAAAACTCATTGAAAGCACCTCCAGTGTATTTTTCTGTATTGTTTTTTAATGCTAGTCAATTTGAAGCAGTGGGAGTGGGGAAGGAACAAAGAAATCTGTAACTTGTTGTGATCAATAAGCTGTAAACACCACTCAGACTAACCACCTGAAGTGCACTGATCTGCTGGGAGAAAATGCATGAGCCACTTAAGTAAAGGTGCTTTAAAAAGTCACCAGACGGTACAATTTATATTTTAAGATTCAGCTTCTTCAGAGTTTTTACTCCTATCAGTAAATGAATCCTCTTTCTGGCTATGTTCAGGAAATCGCCAGTTGCATTTTTTCATAGCCTCTGGCCCAGATACCAAATATTTATGTAAACTGGAATAGAAGAAAAAAAAATTATATTTTTCATTCATAGAATCAAATCTTACCAATTCTCAGTAACTGAGAAGAAAAGCCCATTTTATCTAGTGAAAAATCTGAATTATATGAAGAAGCATATGCTCATCATATATCATTATTCTAATAAAACCTTTTAAAGCTATTTAAATAAAACCATTTATTTAAAAGTGAAGAGGTTGTTTTAAATAGCTACTATTTATTAATTGCCTATTATGTGCAAGACACAGCCTTAATTAAGCACACACAAACATACATACATATGCCACTAATATTAACAAAAACCCTAATAATTATGCCAATTAATTATATATAAATATGACAATTTTCTCTTTTCATTATGTACTTAAGCTCTACTTGTGTTATCTGATTTTGAATATCATACCAAAATTTAGAAGCTTGATCCAAATGATGTATTATTTCAAGATTTATGTGGGGTTCATAGTTATCATGTATAGTAAAACTTTTGTGACTTTTTAAATCCATTAATCAACACAGGAATAACCCTTTAAATTCAACACCGATCTGGTGTCAAATTCTGAAGATTTAAATATTGATCCTCAATCTGATCAGAGATTAAAACTGTATTTACACAGATAATGCCTTGGGGTTTAAAAAGGGGTTGTTATTATAGTATCATCAATGTAAAATACCAATAGGTCCTGGTGCTACAGTTTACCAAGAAACCTTGATCTCTATCATTTACCCTAGACTTTTTAGATATTTTGTGTCTATTCAGTGAAAAGTTCTTTACTGCCTGTGAGGTGTGTGTGCATGTGTACACAGCATGTATATATATGCATGCCTGGAAAGATTTCACCTTTTTTTTTTTTTTTTTGAGACACAGTTTTGCTCTGTCACCCAGGCTGGAGTGCAGTGGCATTATCCCGGCTCACTGCAACCTCTGCCTCCCCGGTTCAAGCGATTCTCCTGCCTCAGCCTCCGAGTAGCTGGGATTACAGGCACGCACCACCATGCTCAGCTAATTGTTTTATTTTTAGTAGAGATGGGGTTTCACCATGTTGGCAGGCTGGTCTTGAGCTCCTGACCTCAAGTGATCCACCTGCCTCGGCCTCCCAAAGTGCTGGGATTACAGGTGTGAGCCACCACGCCCAGCCTAGATTTCACATTTAATAAGTTTAGCATTCTACCTTCTTCTGGGTTCAGCATCTCACCTATTTAGGGCCATAGGTACTTCTAGTACTTCTAAATGTGTTTTTCAGAAACCACACAGTCTAGTGGAAAGAGTACAGACTTAGATCCCAGACTCCTCTGTGGCTCCCAACTCAGTCATCCACAGTCTTGCAACTTTATGCAGAATGTAATGTTTCCAAATCTGTAATTTTCATCTGTAAAATGGAGATAGTGAAGCCCATCTCCTAGGGTTATTGGGGTGGGGTTGAGGGGCCAGATGAGCAAATGCATGTTAAGTGCCTAGCAGACTGACTGGAACGCAGCTGGCTCTCAATAAGTTGCAGATCCCTTCCTCTGATTTCCCTTCTCTGCTAAACAAATAACTTTTAACAGTGCAAAAGAATACTTCAGGTGAAAAGTATCCTAAGTCAGTTCTGAATGAATAAAATCAAATTAAGGAAAGCCGATCTCTGTGTCTGCAAGAGTAAATGATTAAAAAAAAAAGAAAAAAAACTATATAAACTATAACATCATAAATGATATGGTGGTTTATTGCCTTGAAGATTTTTATTCTCATTTTCTGGGTGTATTTATTGAACCGGTGGTAACTGCCCTCATTAGTATATCAAAATATTTAACAAACTTGGCAAAAAATGGTTTTAAGTATGTGTGTTACTCTTCGGGGAGTCAGTGTATCTCTCTTGGCTTTTGATAACTTGGTCAAACATACAGCAATATGGTCCGTATCTGCACTGTATCGGGGATTGGCAAAGTTTTTCTATAAAGGACCAGTCAGCAAAAATTTTAAGTTCTGCAGGCCATATGGTCTCTATCAGATCTACTCAACTCTGCTGTAGAAGCACAAAAGCAAACTTGACATTGTGTAAATGAGCGGGCATGGCTTTGTACCAATGAAATTTATGAATACATTTTGAATTTCATATAATTTTTATGTGTCATGAAACATTATTCCACAGATTTTTTTCAACAATTTAAAAATGTAAAAACTATTCTTAACTCACAAAAACAGGTGGCAGGCCAGGTTTGGCCCAGGGGTTACAGTCTGCACATTAGACTTGGAGATAAAAGGCTAAGGTTCTAGACAAAACTCAAGCATCCACTGGCTAAGCCAGCTTGGCGGCTGATTTCTTTATCCTGGGTCTCTTACTCCCTCAAGTGAATACTGAGGTCACTAAATGAGTTTTTTTTTAAAGGCCCTTCTCTCCTTTAAAGTTCTAAGATCAATCCTGCCAGAATAACCCTGAGGGATATTTTGAACCACACAAGTCTTTCCTTAGAATTCTCAGGAGAATGGTAGGAACCCTTTGGGGTGATGTTTAGGGTGCTATCATCTTTCATTTGCTCTCAGAGCTCAGGCTTACAATTTCCTAACTTGAGACCATACTGTTTCTGAGAAAGGGGGTCATAGCCTGATGAATGAGACTGTTTTGATGTTTATCTTGCCCACTATCCCATCAGTAGATATATGTGAGTGTGAGAGCACCTCACCTCTATGGTTATTTCTATGGAAAGTCCCCAGTGGCAAACTCTCTGTGTATGGAGTTTTTTCCAGGAGTGCAGTGATGGAACAAAATTAAGATGAAAATTTCTGAGCTGGGTGTGCTGGCACATGCCTATAGTGCCCGCTACTCAGGAGACTGAGGTGGGAGGATCTCTTGAGCCCAGGAGTTCAAGACCATTCTGGGCAACACAGTAAGATCCCATCTAAAAAAAAAAAAAGAAATCTTTACACATCAATGATCTTTCAACTTGAAGGATTTAAGGACCAGAAAAACAACTTTGGGTCCTTACTTTCATTTCATTTGCCAAATTAGAATCTTAAAAATATTACACATACACACACACACACACACACACACACACACTCTCCCAAAGCCAACCAAACAATAGGCACTGAAGGGAGGCACAAGAGTTCTAGGACAATCTTCTAACACATAGTTTTATTTACCTGGAGGAAAGGAAATGCAGACAGGATATTAGGAATTTTCTCTTCTAGAGCTAAAATGGTTTGGAGTAAAATCACATCTGCAAGGCTCAGCTGATTACCAACAAGAAAGTTTTGTCCGTGACCCCTTAAAATCTGTAAGGAAATGGTGTGCATCAGTCATAATATTCCACATAGAGAAACTGATGAGGCTATTGAATCAGTGCAGTAACTGAGAAGAGGTGAAATTATGACCTTGTCATTTCATGCTTTCATAAATAACATCAAGTAAGAGAACATGCCCTATCTCTGACAGAGAGAGCAAGAGAGAGTGGGGGAGAGAGAGAGAGAGAAAGTACAAAAAAGGCATGGAAATGAAAGCATCCTTAAATATCTGCTGTGGATCTGAATGAGACATTGAAGTGGGGAAGGGAAAATTCCTTATTTCTGGATTTAGCATCTGGTGTTTTGAAAGGATGCATCTACTCCAAAAATGTATCTACAGAAATGCATGCAGGAGGCTTGGGGAAGGGCGGGGTGATTTAAGAAATCTAAGTGATAGATCATCTTTAAGGGGCCCACTCTTACTTCCCAGTTCTGTTGCTAGAACATCAAGACGTGTAGTAATAAACTCAACCCAATTAAAAATTAGGCTTCCTCTTACATGTCCCAAAACAGAGAAAATTAAAAGCTTGAGTTCATCTTGACTCCCATTCTGAGGGTAACATACAGGTGTGGGGCTTTATAAGAATAGATTGTGATTAGGGACAGGCAAGGAGCAGTGGTAGCAACGGGGAGATCCCCTTCACAGGGAACTCTTGGATGCCCATGGGTGTCTGCATGTGCACAAGTGTGTGTGTGACAGGAATTCTGAACACAATTCCAGGTCAAATATAGCTGCTGGAGTCAGAGTGGCATAGTACAATGTATCCTGAATTTGTAGTCAGAGGCCAGAGTTTCAACCCTGCTCTCTGTTTTCTGGCCATGTTACCTTGGACAGGTCCACTGAATCTCTCCATGACTTCATTATGTGTAAAAGGGACAACAGTTCTTACCTCATAGGCGTGTTGCAAGAAACCCTGACACAGTCTGGGCCCTTGGGACCTAAGAATGAGCAGTGACCCTTTGCCAAAGCACCATGTCCTCTGTGCCCTTTCCAGACCACATTTCTGCATTATCCTATTTTATATTCACAAAGTGCCTGTGGGAAAGATACCATAAAACCTAGCTACAGAAACCCCAGAAAATACCTCTCCTTTTTCCTAAATCTAGTTCCACAAAGATGGTCAGAGGAAGCTTGCCAGATAGGCCTTCCCATATTTTCACATCCTCTTATTTAGTGTTTGCACTGAAACACTAAAAATACTCCTCCCAGTTCAGGAATAAAGAATTGGAAGCTCAGAAAAGCAGATATAACAAGAAGAGAAAAACAATAAAACCAAAAACAAAAAGAGCAAAGGGAAGACAAATAAAATGGAAATGTTCTTTTCCTCATATCAAATTATCAGGGAGGATGTCAGCTATGAGATAGCTGTTCAACAACTGTT
This sequence comes from Papio anubis, assembly GCF_008728515.1. Lineage (NCBI taxonomy): Eukaryota > Metazoa > Chordata > Mammalia > Primates > Cercopithecidae > Papio > Papio anubis. The sequence continues at coordinate 51,357,622 of NC_044981.1, forward strand.
TGTTGAATGAATGAATGAGGCAGTTTCTGTTTTCTGTATCTTCTGAAGTTTCTGCTGTATCCACACAAGGTGGGAACTTGGTGAATGCAAGGAACAATAAGGGACAAAGGCAGGGAGCCCATACTTTTTCTAGACTCCTGAATCATGTGGTCCTAGCAGAGTCTGAGGGGCTCTAAGACACCAGCTTTGTGCTGTGGCTACTATTAGCTCTTAGGAGTCCATTAGCTCTTAGGTTAGTCCAACTGGGCTCAGTTTTAAAATGCTTGGACAGAAAAGGGTGTTTGTGGCAGCTTCTTTGTGGTTTGGTTACTCTGTGTACACAGGCATCTCTGCCACCTACCTTTTCAAACACAGGAAAGTATCTAATTATAGCCTTCTGGGCCATGTTAACCACTTCCTTTTGTTGATCATCTGGTTTTAAGAAAGGATGCATGATAAGCAGTTCCAGCAGATCCAGCGTCCCCTCCACATACATGTCAATCCTTAAAACAAAAGAGCAGTTGTCTCAGTTTCTCCTCTCTTTGAAGCCATTGGTTTCCACAACTAAGAATTCAGAGTGCTTTTTTTTTTTTTTTTTAAGATGCTGGCAACTTAAGTCCCTAGCAGCATTTTACCTATACCTGTCTCTTAAGAGCAAAGAGATAAGGTCAATTCTAGTTGTAACTCACAAAAATCTGTCACAGATCAGACAGCTTGAGAGTCACGAGTGCTTTCTTCCTGGCATCCTACTCCTCCACCTTCACCCCAGCATCTGTGTTTTGGCCTCTTAGTATGGGTCAAACTTCATCTTCATGAAAGTAGTGAATACCATTTATTGAGTGCTTAGAGTGTACCAGGCATGGTGCTAAACACTCTCCATTCATTATCTCATTAAATCACATGACACTATGAGAAATGTACTATTCTTATACCCACGTTGCCCAGGGTCATACATCTAAGGGGTGCAAGGACCAGGCTTTGAATTCAAATTATAATCTAATGGTCTCTAATGGTCACTCTCCCAGGCCTTGAACATCACAGCAGCTCCTCATTCCTAATACTTAACAATAGTGAATGTGTAAGAAAGGTAAAAAGCAGTATCAAAGCATTTAAAAATGCTGAAATCTGAAACAATGACACCCTAGATATAGTATTCAACATCTGAATCCAATTATTTTCTTTTGTTTTACTCAGACTCTCTTTACTGAAGTTCCAACTGGTCTTTGTGACCTTCTTGGGTTTTTGCTCCCTGATCTCATAACTATGTAAGACATAAAGTAAATGTGGTGTGCTGCAGAGGACTGCTAATCAGCTAAGGCATCAGTAAGCTGACAAGTGACAACACTCGAGAGGGGCCACAGTACAGGGTTCTCTCCTTGAGGTCCTTGCCAAAGAGATTGTGCTTGTCTGCTATGTAGTGGAGAATGCTTCGGGTCTGTACCAACTTCATCCCGTCAATTTCAACCATAGGCACTTGTTGGAACAGCAGGTGGTTACCTGAGAATGGAAGCCCAGAGTTAGAAGTGATCTCTTCTTCTCTGTCCCCCAACCCCTAAAAAATGCTCTGTTGAATGAAAAGAAACGTGGAATCATGGCCTTAGGAAATAGTGTAAAGCTTCCAGATGACAGCTAACTGTAACTTCATTCAGGAGAGCAGATTTAGCCACAAAAGAAACCTGAAGGGGTCAGGCACGGTGGCTCAAGCCTGTATTCCCAGCACTTTGGGAGGCCGAGGCAGGTGGATCATGAGGTCAGGAGTTCGAGACCAGCCTGGCCAATATCGTGAAACCCCGCCTCTATTAAAAATAAAAAAATTAGCCGGGTGTGGTAGCTGATGCCTGTTATCCCAGCTACTTGGGAGGTTGAGGCAGGAGAATTGCTTGAACCCAGGAGGCGGAGGTTGCAGTGAGCCGAGATCATGCCATTGTACTCCAGCCTGGGCGACAGATCAAGACTCTGTCTCGGGGGGGAAAAAAAAAAAAAAAAAGAAGCCTGAAAACTAGCATTGTTATAAACGTTCCCTTTTCATTTTCACCCCAGGAAAAATACCTATCCACAGTGATAAGGGATTAAGGGGAATGTAGTGAAGATATTTCTTCAGTGCTACACAGGCCAATACAGCAGTCAAAGCTACATGCAGCTATATAAATCTAAATTTAAATTAATTACAATTTTTAAAACTTAAAATTCAGTTCCTCAGTTACACTAGACATATTTCATGTACTCAACAGTCACACATGCCTAGTGGCTACCATATTGGACAGTGCAGAATACAATGTTTCCTTCACTGTAGAATGTTCTGCTGGACAGCACTGTTTTTGGAGAATCTGATCATGAAACCTAAGTAACTAGCTGAGACTCATGTATACTCTTTGGCTCATGTATACTCTGTGGCTACTCTGTAGCCACAGAACAGATTGTTTACTACCAAGTTCGCTGTCACTAGTTAAAAAAACAACCCATTGTTTTCTTTAACAAATCTGAATCTAACACTTTCCACATACCAAACCCTGGGGAGAGATGCCTGTATAGGGTACAGCTTGGCCCTTGAGGGTTTGGGCATTCTGAACGGGTGAGGGTAGAGGAGAAAGGAGTACTTAGCACATGCCTAGTGGCTTCCAGCCACCGTCGCACACAAAAGGTGGCCTTACAGCCCTGGAGTGCTGGTGCCATACAAGGGAGCCTCCAGCTGGGCCTGAGGACCCTGCTGTTGGCTGGGAGGGAGGCTGCTCACAGGTTGATAGGTGCATTCTTTATGGGTCTACTGGTGGCTCCTGCTATAATGGATGGGCAAGGAGGGAGCAGGGCTGACCAGGAATTAAAGGTGAAAGGAGGGGGCAGTTCGTCGATTTCGCTTCTGTGTGGTATTCACTTCAGAAAGTATCCCCATTGGGGGTATTTATTTGCATACTTCAAACAGGCCAGGATGCCTCAGATAGTATGAAGGAAGTAGGGAAAGATGAGAAGGAGGGAAGGGGCAAGGGAGAGAAAGAAAGGGGGAGGAGGAGATTAGAGGGGAGAGAGGGGAGAAGAAAGGGATGGCGGAGAGCTGTTCACTTGGGTGGGGAAGGAACTACTCACCCCCTTCAGCCAGCTTTTATGGAACTATTGAATAAGAAGTGATTTCCTGGCAATTTCAACTATTTATTCCCTCTTGCTTTTTTTGGTTTTAGGATACTGTTCTGAATGTTCAGTGTCATTGAATATTTTTGCCCTTCCACATAAACAGCAGTTCTTAAAGGAAAATCAGTATTAGAGGCAGTTGTTTCATTTTCATACTCACCATCCTGCAACTTGTGTAACTGTTCTTTTGTTTCCAGAAATTCTTCATCAAACTAAATTTTAAAAAAAGAAATGTATATATACATAGTGGAATATTATTCAGCCATTAAAAAAACAAAATCCTGTCATTTGCAGCAACACGGACAGAAACAGAGGTCATTACGTTAAGTGAAATAAGCCAGACACAGGAAGACAAAGACTGAATGTTCTGATTCATATGTGGGAGCTAAAAAGGTGGATCTCATGGAAATAGAAAGTTATTGGTGCTTACTAGAGGCTGGGAAGTGTAGAGAGGAAGAGGATGTGAAAAGAGGTTGGTTAATGATACATAAATACAGCTAGACAGAAGAAATAAGATCTAGTGTTCAATAGTATGGTAGGCTATAGTTAACAATAATGTATTACACAGTTCAAAATGGCTAGAAGAATTGGAATGTTCCACCCACCATAAAGGAAAGATAAATGTTTGAGGTGGGCAATGGACATCCTAATTACCCTGATTTGATCACTACACATGATATGCATGTATCAAAATATCAAATGTATCCCCCAAATATGTACATTGTGTATCAATTTTTTAAAAAGATATCCTCACCCTCCAAAAGGAGGTAAACATCATAGAGACTCAGGACTAAAAATACCAAGTTAAACAGTCTTAAGAAGCAGAGAGAAAGAGCAGACTTAGCATCCACATCTTGGTTTCTAAATATCACTGCCCCCTAAAAGGAACTAGGGCTCCTATAAAAGAAGGTTGATTTTGTTATGCCGAAGCAAGGAAGTGCTCAAAGGTGAAAGAGAAAGGCATGGAGGCCCCTGTGAGGGGAATTCCCTACCAAATTTGGGAAAATTTAAGCATCAAAAAGAATGATGTCAATTATGGATTATAACATACAACAAAATATCTATGTCCATAAATGATGATGCTAAAAAAAAAAAGGTAAGGAGAAGAAAAAGCTCTTTTTTACAGAAGACTTAATTAAGTTACTTAATTATGGTAAAGGGAAAGTATCAATTTACAATGGAGAGATCGGGAGATCTCTCACCCTCGGTCTAACCAAACAATCAAACTTGGCTCCCCAGTGGAGAACACTCTGATATCCTGAGCCTTCTGTTGTAACACAGTGAGAAAGGCACACACCTGCTAAAACAGTACCAAAAATATTTACCCTGAATCTACGCGAAAGGTGAAAATCAGGTATATTCAGGATGTGGGACCTTACAAACATAATGGCCTGGACTTCTCAAGAGTCGAGGGCATGGAAAAAAAGTCAGGTCCTGTTGATGAAAATCAACTAAAGATACTTAACAACCAAATTGGAAGTAGATCTCGGAGGAGAGGAAACTGTTATAACTGCTAAACAGATGTGTAACAGTTAGACATTTGGGGGAAAATAGGGAAAATCTGAATATGGATTGCATATTAGATGTTGTGAAGGCAGCGTTAATTTTCTTGGTGGTGACAATGGTGTTGTGGTTATTAGGACAATTATTTATGTTGCCTTGGTGTCAGAGGCGTGTGAACCAGAGCAACTCCATCTTGAATAGGAGCCGGGTAAAATGAGGCTGAGGCCTACTGGGGGCTGCATTCCCAGACGGTTAAGGCATTGTAAGCCACTGGATGAGACAGGAGGTCGGCACAAGATACAGGTCATAAAGACCTTGCTGATAAAACAGGTTGCATTAAAAAAGCCAGCTAAATCCCACCAAAACCAAGATAGTGATGAACGTGACCTCTGGTCGTCCTCATTGCCACACTCCCACCAGCACCATGGCAGTTTACAAAGGCCATGGCAATGTCAGGAAGTTACCCTATATGATCTAGAAAGGGGGGAGGTATGAATAAATCACCCCATTGTTTAGCATATTATCAAGAAATAACTATCAAAATGGGAAACCAGCAGCCCTTGGGGCTGCTCTATGGAGTAGCCATTCTTTTATTCCTTTACTTTCCTAATAAACTTGCTTTTGCTTTGCACTGCAGACTCACCCGAAATTCTTTCTTGTGCGAGATCCAAGAACCCTCGCTTGGGGTCTGGATCAGGACCGCTTTCCTGTAACCCTGGGAGGAAGACACATGCTGATGTCTGCAACTACTTTGAAACAATTCAGAAAAAAAAAGGGAAGGAGAAAGCAAATGTAGCAAAATGTTAAGAATTGGTGAATTTAGTTGAAAAACATTCAACTTGGAGGGGTGGGGAAGAATCAGGATCATAGGGTGGAGGCTTGGCTTCTGCTGCTTGCCAGGGTGGGTGCTCATGGTGTGAGGAAAGGAGACTCAGTGCTCCCAGAGGATCTTCATCTAATGCTCATGAACAGTATCCTTGGGGCAACAATGCTCGAAGCCTAGATGGTCAGATGTGGTGCAGGCAGTACTCCTGGATCAATTGACAATGTCTCTCAGATAGATTCAGTTGAGGAATTTGTCCCTGGATATTTGTACTACAACACACTAAAATCAAAAGTTAAAACATCATATTAGTTAACAGAAAGGGTTATTTATTTATTTTTTCTTAGAGGTCTGTCACCCAGGCTGGAGTGCAGTGGCTCAATCACAGTTCACTGCAGCCTCAAACTCCTGGGCTCAAGGGATCCTGCCACCCTCAGCCTCCCAAGAAGCTGAGATTATAGGCTCAAGCCACCACATTTGGCTCAGAAAGTTTATATGATATATGCAGGGACAAGGTGCTCAACTGATGCTCCTAGTTAATGGTAGAAATGGTGTACATCTCCCACGTCTCAATGGGGATTTGTCTGGGTTTTAAGGGGTCTTCAGGCAAATAAAGTTCCAAGCATGGAAGAAACAACCAACATAGAGCAATGTCAATGATGACTCAAATTAAGTGACTGGCCGACATTGAGGACTCTCTGAATTAGAACAGGCTGTTTTTCAGTAGGTTTTAGTGACCTAGTTACTCAGATGTGTGTGCTTCAACTTTAGGTTCAACTCAATCATGGGATATTGAGAATCATGGACTTGTCTGGTGGCTGCCAGCTGGTCCCTCCTGACTGTCTCAGATCTATGTGAGCACAAACTTAACTGGCAAAGAGATGGGGAGGGGCCCCCTCTCCACCACCTTGTAAACCATGTGGTTGCCCTGGGAGAGAGACCAATGCAGCTTCCTCCACTCTGGTCTGAGGAGTGGGCTCGTTACTCTACCAGATCAGCCTGTTCCTGTCACAGATTGGACTGGGGTAGGTGGGTCAGATAACTCATGTTCTTTTTTTGTTTAACTTATTTAAGGTTGGGTTTTTATTACTGTAACCAAAAATGTTGACTCATAGGTGAGTAGGAGGGGCAGGGTAGAATGAAGAAAGAGAAGATTTGACAAAGGGTTATATCCATTCAAAACCTATGAAATGAATCAAGAATTACAAACTCAGAAGCCTATGGGGGTTAGACATATGACAGACACAAGTGAAGTTGGGCAGATTCAGGTCCTGGGACCATGAATGTTTTTCACTTTCCTTTTAACAGTTAGCAAATACACCCTGAGACAAGAGGGCAAGGTGGGGCAGTCCTTATTCAGATCCAACAATTGCTGCCCTGTGAAAATAAGGACTCAGGATCACCACATCTTCCAATTTCTAAAGACAAGCCAGAAATCAGAATTTGCATATGAACATAATGTCAACTCATTTAGAAAATTGTAAAACACCATGTGGCAAGTTATCATATGCAAAAAATAAAAACAAAAAACAAACACGAAACCCATAACCCAACAACTCACATTTGCCATCTTTGGAGGTTGCTAGGGTAACAACACATTATTGTGAAAATTTATAATCAAGCATTTACCTTGCCTTTCCTATATGAAGCGCATTTTAAAGTAACTGAGTTTTAAAGTTTATGATTTAAACATAACATTTTTACACATTTTAAAGTTAATGAGTGACGAGTACTGTGTTAGAAGAGAATCACAGTTCATAAACATAGGTGAAATGATGGAAATGAAAAGAATTGCCATTTTGTAAACCCTAACAGGGTGATGATCAATAGCTGCTAAAACCACAAGTTGAAAAGAAACTGGGAGAAACTATAATGTGTGGATTGGGGCTGACATCACAGGAACACACCAATGAAGCTCGGCATCACTGAAAACGAGACAACCAGACACCAGACAGGCCCTGACGTGGTACAAGAGAAGTGTGTTCACAGTATCTCCTCTGACATAGTCTGGCAGGAAAAAAAATTAAAATAAAGAGAAAGAAAAAAGGAGCCTGAAGTGATCATGCCTCTGGGTCCAGCTAGTAATTTATGGGAAGTACAGAAAATAGAGGAGCATGTTCAAATAAGGGTAGCCTCACTTTACCATGTTACCTCAAAGCAACACCTGGAGGGTAAGTAAACCAAATCCAGAATAGGGAAAATTTTACAGGGCAGTTTCTTCCACAAACAAATGGCACTAGAAACAAATGTAGACATCTAGCACCCAGATCTTGATGTTAATACCTTTTCTTTTTTTTTTTTATTTTATTTTTTATTTGTGACCGAGTCTCGTTCTGCAGTCCAGGCTGCAGTGCAGTGGCGTGATCTTGGTTCACTGCAACCTCCGCCTCCCAGTTCAACCGATTCTCCCTCTTCAGCCTCCTGAGTAGCTGGGAGGACAGGCGCGCACCACCACACCTGGCTAGTTTTTGTATTTTGGGGAGACACGGGGTTTCACCATGTTGGTCAGGCTGGTCTCGAACTCCTGACCTCATGATCTGCCCACCTCGAACTCCCAAAGTGCTGGGATTATAGGTGTGAGCCACCGTGCCAGCCTGTTAATACCATTTTTCTATCTAAGAAATTCCTGATTCTAGGGCTAGGGCAGGGAAAATATTAATACAAGATGAGCACAGAGCATTTTACAGTGTCAAAAAGTGCTGAGAACAAAAAAGAGGCCAATGTGAAATAAAAAAAGGTAAACCTGAAAGAGCACCATGGCCAAAGCTGAAACAATTTGGGCAATTTAGGTCATTGGACTATAATCTAAAGTATAAAATCAATATGCAAGCAAGATACCAAGGCTGCCAGTTTGAAGCCACTGAAGAAAACACGAAATTTACCCTAAGAATGCATAATAAGAGCTCAGAGTGACAATTTCCAGGTACATTTCCTTTCTTCTTATTAATAAATATTCATTGGTGCTAGATCAGAAGCCAATAATTAAGTAACAGTCAAAAGGAAAATAGAATTCCACCAACTACATTCTAATTATAAAGAAAAGTCCCTTCAGGGACGGAATCTGATTCAGTGAAGCATGCCTGTGATTTTGGTGGACGAGAACCAGACCTGAATGGTGCTTCAAAACCTATTTTTCTTTCAAAGGTCTCAAAAACTGTATAACAAATCTGTGAAGAAAAAGCACATAAGGTACCTCGACTCCGGCGGCGGCTAAAACCCATCTCACGGACTCCATCCGGCCTCTTCCGTTGGGATAGTGGAGCTTGGGCCTTGCTGCCATGATAGCTTTTCAGGCTTTCTGAAAAACAAATGCAGCACCTCCTCGCACACCAACAGTCCCAATTTCGCGTCTTCAACCCAGTGCTCAGGGGCGAAATGAATATTCAGGATGTTGGCACGGGAAACTGTTCTTTATTTTTGTTTTTGCATTTTCCCTCGCTCAAGAAAAAACATACCACCATTTTAAAACATGGACCAAAAAAACCCTTGGCTTTTATATGATTTCTATTTATGACTTCTTATCCTGGATCTTGGGAAGCTGGGGCCATTTGTTGTAAAAACATATGTGCCAGCAGTACGGGATTTCACAAATTCAGAACATTATATATTTTGACCTTGAGAATCTCAGATTTTCCAGATTCAGCTTGGGGATACGGGGTGGCAAGCGTTGAAGAGGGTCGCGAAGGAAAATCGCACAGCCACAGGAACCTCTTCAAGTATTCATGCTTTTACATACATCATATTTTATTATCACGGCAACTGGAAGGTGAACAGGCCGAGTACTACTATTGTCTGCAAAATGTGCATCCATCGTCACGCATGCGGGGGCTGCCCCCCGGGTCCCACGTGTCCCCTACCCCTACTGGGAGATGAGCCCCCGGCCTTGTAAAATGAGCCGGGGCCAGGGTTTGGCCATCTCAGACTGCACTCTCCCATGCTCAGCTTCCCCGCTCAGCCCACGCAGGGGCGTAGCGGCCGCCCCGCCAGGCCCTGAGGACCATCCAGGCCCACCTTCCACCAATGCATTCAGACTCCGCAGAAGGGGTTTAAAAAAAATACGCACACTCCAAAAAGGACCCCAGCTCCAGCCAACAGGCCCACCTCTGCCCAGACTGGAGATGGAGGGCAAAGGACAAGAGGGAGAAAAAAGAAGGACTAAATTGGGGGGATGAAGGAAGAATGTGAGAGTGAGACTCGGAAAAAAAGAAGAGAGAAAGGGCGGGGAAGGGGATGACCGCAGGAGGGAGACAGACCTGGAGTCCGCTCGGAGACCTGGAGCCGCACAAAGCGCAAGGCCAGCAGTCCGCGGCTAGGCGAGACCAGCAGGCGGCTCTAGCGCGCGGGAGCTGGGCGAGGCTCCGGAACGACCTCACCAATAGAGACTGCAGTATTTAGCATGCCCCACCCATCTGCAAGGCATTCTGGATAGTGTCAAAACAGCCCGAAATCAAGTACGTTTCTCTCAAACTTTAGCATTTGGGGAATAAATGATATTTGCTATGCTGGTTAAATTTGATTTTAGTTAAAATTACCTGCTGAAGCTCTAGTGCGGTAAATAACTTGACCTAAGTGTAAAGTTGGAATTTCCTTCAGGTTTATATAGCTTGTGCGCTGCGACGAAGTCTCGGATGTGAGGGCGATCTGGCTGCGACATCTGTCACCCCATTGATCGCCAGGGTTGATTCGGCTGATCTGGCTGGCTAGGCGGGTGTCCCCTTCCTCCCTCACCGCTCCATGTGCGTCCCTCCCGAAGCTGCGCGCTCGGTCGAAGAGGACGACCATCCCCGCTAGAGGAGGACCGGTCTTCGGTCAAGGGTATACGAGTAGCTGCGCTCCCCTGCTAGAACCTCCAAACAAGCTCTCAAGGTCCATTTGTAGGAGAACGTAGGGTAGTCAAGCTTCCAAGACTCCAGACACATCCAAATGAGGCGCTGCATGTGGCAGTCTGCCTTTCTTTTGATCCATGACCCTTTTTTAAAATTAATTAATTAATTTTATTTTTATTTTTATTTTTTTTGAGACGGAGTCTCACATCTGAGACTGCACTCTCCCATGCTCGGCTTCCCAGCCCAGCCTACGCAGGGGCGTAGCGGCCGCCCAGTCAGGCCCATCTGGGCCCACCTTCCACCAATGCATTCAGACTCCTCAGAAGGGGTTTAAAAAAAATACGCACACTCCAAGAAGGACCCCAGCTCCAGGCAACAGGCCCACCTCTAGGCTGTAATCTTGGCTCACTGAAACCTCTACCTCTCGGATTCAAGCGATTCTCCTGACTCAGCCTCCCAAGTAGCTGGGATTACAGGTGCGCGCTACCATTCCCGGCTAATTTTTGTTTTTTTAGTAAAGACGGGGTTTCGCCATGTTGACCAGGGTGGTCTTGAACTCCTGACATCAGGTGATCCCCCTGCCTCGTCCTCCCAAAGTGCTGGGATTACAGGCGTGAGCCACCGCGCTCGGCCCTTGGATGCGTTTTAAACAGCAAGTACGCAATGCTTTCCTGACAGGAATGTCAAGTCCGTCAGGAAATCCACATACGGGTGTTAAGTAGGCTAAGTACCACATACAGATCAAAATCGAAAGCGCCGTCAACCCTTATTTAATTTAAACAGTAGACCCTAACTTCTTTCTTTCTTCATCTCAGTGGGACATCTTGAGATTTTTCTTCATTTTGTACATTTTAGAGTCACGTGCTCTATAGTCATGGCCTCAAGTCAGCACCTGCTTGGAAGGGGGGTCTTTGGGGTTGGGGGTGGTGCTAAAAAAAAAACTAATTTGGCTGGCAAGTTAGTTAAAACGTTAAAAATATTTTAAAACTATCAGGGCTATATTATGGAACAATTGCAAAATTCACATGGATTTCAAAGTTTGAAATACATGCCTTCGAAAATACATCTTGTTTTTAGAGGCAGCTTCTGCTATTTCTTAGGCTATAGATGCTATTTTCTTCACCCACAGGGGTGCTCGAGAGTACCTTGCTTGACAAGCCTGGGTGCTGAACAATTGCAGCCGCTAACATGATCAGATTTTATTTTCAGTAGGTTTCTCTGGCCAAAGTGAGGCGAATGAATTGGGGTAGTAGTAGAGAAAGAAACCTGTTGTGTCTGTGTAAATTAAAGTAGCACCATGCGTTTGAAGAAAATGAGTAAGAAAAGGTGAAATAGTAAAGAGGTAGGTGGTAAAGGATTTACTAATCAGGTCAAAGGGAAGGGAGGAGGAAGAAAAGTCTAGAATGATGCCCTGTCCAACACACACACACACACACACACACACACACACACACTTCTTGTCTGTTTGTTCTGCACTTGTATCCTGGAACTTAAAGTAAAATTTAAAAAAAAAAAAGTCAACTCCATCTTAAGATGTCTATAGCTGAGGAAATAGCTTAATGATACCTGGAAGGACAAATTCCTATGACAGTAGAATGTCCAGATGTTCCAATATTGCATAATGCTAAATGCCTTTAAGGTAATTATAGTCATGCTTTCACGTACTTACGCATGGAAATGCCAAGGATACCTTTCTTTAAATTAACAAAGTACTAATTTTTTTCATTCTGTTAGCCTACTCGCACGTAGACATTGCTTAGCTTACCTTTTACATAGATAAGACCCCTATCGAATAAAAAACAAAGAGGAGGCATTCCTCCTCTTGCTTTCTGAGGACGCTCTACTCTGTAACTGAGTAGCTTTCAATAAACTGTTGCTTCTCATGGCACTCTGTGACTCGCCTTACATTCCTTCCTGTGCGAGATCCAAGAACCCTCTTTTAGGATCTGGATCAGGACACCTTTTTCTGGCAACACTCAGCCTTGTTCACCTGAAAGTGTAACTAAGGTAGCAGCATGACTCTGTTATTACACAGGCTTGGGGAGAAATGAAAAATCCTGTTATAATAGTTCTGCATTCTATGACAGATACCCCAAAGGCATTTTATTCCTTTGAAGCCCCTGACATTGTCAACCTGCTTATTCTTGAAGACCCTTAGAGTTGCCCTCATCCTGAGACAGTCTTACTCATTTTATCTATCTATTCTACCTACCTATCCACCTACCTACCTGATACATTTTCAGAGGCCCTGAGAAATCTTCTTAGTCTCAACCCTTCACTCATCTGCTCAGTAGTAGGTAAAACTGCTTGCACAAAAGTCAAGAGCTTCAAATCTCAGTTTAAGAGCTTTGTATACTCCCAGAAGAGGGAAACATTTGACTTAAATTCAGCCTTAGCTATAAGTGATTGGTGTAAGACCCTATTCTAACAAGTGGGTTTTCTTATCAGGAAAGATGGTTGAGAGCTTGAAATGGCTTCTTCAGGGTTTCTGAAGGGGCAGCCATGGGCCCAGCGTGATGCCAAAAAGACAAATGCCCATGATTACACAGTAAAGTCACTGTGTTCTGATGGCAAGAGGCACAGTTAGGGATTCACCAATGCAAGTTTGATTGGTAGATCATGTTCCTAGAAAATCCTGTCAAGGAGTCAAAGAATGTTTAGAAAATGAATTTCTTGTGACATTCTTTCTGTAGTTCACGAAGTTATGAACTTCTTTTGAAGGTTTATATTGTATATGAGAATGTGCTGTGAAAAGCTAAAAGACATACAAGGCAGGTTAAAATGATGAAATCAGGAACAAGAAACTGTTTCCACCTGCTTTTGCTTTTTTGTTGTTGTTGTTGTGTTTTTGTTTTTGAGACACGGCCTTGCTCTGTTGCCCAGGCTGGGGTGCAGGGGGGTGATCTGGGCTCACTGTAACCTCTGTCTCCCAGGCTTAAGCGATTCCCCTTCCTCAGCCCCTCAAGCAACTGGGACCACAGGTGCACACCACCACACCGGCTAAATTTTGTAATTTTGGTAGAGATTTTTGGTAGAGGGTCTTGCCATGTTGCCCAGGCTGGTCTCCAACTCCTAGGTTCCAGGGATCCTCCTGCCTCCGCCTCCCAAAGTGCTGGGATTAGAGGTATGAGCCACCACTTCCAGACGCCTAACTTTCTAAAAGCTGAATTTTAAAAAAACCTCCACATTGCAGGATAACTCTTCATTCTGCTACTCAAAGTGTATGCATCTAATTTCATAGCAGTAACACGATACTAAGCATTCAGGAGAAGTTATAAAACATCAAAGTTCCAAATGAACTAACAAAGGACAAAAATTAGAAAACACAAATGGAAGAACATGAAAACAAAAACAGAACACTCAAATCAATTTTTCTTAAACTTCAACTTTATTTGGAGCAGGAAATTTTTCCTTACATAAGGTTGACATTTTTAAACACCTTAGGACAAACTATTTAAAAAGCAACATTTTTATTTCAGAAGGGTCTTGCTTAAGTGGTTACTCTGAATTCTTCTCATTATTATGAATATTTGCTTTATAAATAAATATATTGTCAGTTACTCCATTGTAATCAAATCAGGTGACTAATTGCTATCTGTACTGAGTTATCTGAAATCAGAAGACTTGATGCAGGTCATTTAAAATTCACATTAGCACAGTGTCTATAAGAAATTGATAATACAGATTAATGTGATATTTACCTCCAGTTTGTCTTCCTAATGGTTTCCATGAGAAGATCCTCACAATAAATTATATAACAGTACAGTACATTTGGTTGGAAATTGTAAAAATAATTCTAAAAATTAGCTACATATATTATGTTGCTACAGTATGGTTTAAATGATATAAAATAATTAGTATGTCAAACATCTTCTTATAAACATATTGCTTTTGGTCATACACTGAACTGAAATGTACAGCATAAATTCCTTTTTTTCATCTGCTGAATGGCACAAAACAATGGCTTGATGGTAGGGAAATGCTACTTCATGAGAAAGCATGGTGCCCATCAACTCCAACAGTACCTGTATGTGCACTTAAAAATAAAATAATTCTTATTTTGTGTTGTCTTGATTGCATACAATTTTTGATAACTCCAGAAGATGACATAGTGTTACCATATTAGATGTATATAGTCCTTTAGGCAAGAGATACATTTAAAAAATTATTTGAAAATCAAGTTTCTTCCAACATAAATTTTATCATACATGAGCTGGGTGAGGGCTTGGTAATTAATGGAATTTTACTGTAAAATGAACAATCATGTTAAGAGTAGTTTTTATGCAAATGCAGTTTTCCCTGCTCTGCTGGCTCTACCTGGGGGACCTCGATACCCCCACAGCACACCTTTGTCACTGAACTTGTCTCATTTCAGCACGAAATGAGAACCAACCCTGTATCATTTCCTGACGTCCCAGTAAGCTTTCTGACTGTAAATGAGGTATAGTCCTGATAGGTACAGTTACAGGTATATCATTTCTGTTGGTGTCTTACATTACATTTTATAATTCTACAGTAACAAAAAATAGAGGTCACAAGTAGCATTTTGTTTTCATATAACAAGAAATGGCTGCACAGATTCTCAGTCAGAACAAAAACAGAGAGACAAAATAAATGGTTACTATTCCCTTCTATAGCGCATAGGTTTTTTACACAATTGGTCCTTTACCCATTTCAGAGAAGGGGAGGAAGAGTACTTCACAGCATTTGCTAGTTAGAATTTGTTTTCTCCGTCTTTTAGTTTTTCTCAACTGCACATCAGCTACTTGATTTTTTTATGAATATGTTTGGCTTCCCCAGGGAAGTTGTTTGCTGGTAAACAAAGGAAAGTGTAAAAGGAAGAAAGCAAAGTATTTTCTGAAGTTGGGCCCTATAAAGTATTAGAAGAAAAACAATTTTATAATGTGTAATAATCAGGTAACTAGGTTTTTCAATTAAAAAATGTAATGACCTTATATAAGCTAGATTACCGAGACTATGGTATTAAACAATCCATTTGCTCCTCTAAGGAATATTTACAATTTAAAACCTGCTTTCCAGCAAGCTGGGCAAGGTTTCACATTAATTTACTTTTCATATATAATACAGAAAATGAAAATAAATATTAACCTTATAGTAAAGGACTCATCTCTGAAAACACATTTTCTGATGCTTTAGATAATGAGTTGAGAATATAATACAGAAATGAATTCAGCTTCAAGTTGTGCTTGCATATATATTTTCTGAAGCTTTGCTGCCAGCTTGTTAACAGGAAAAGACCACCTATCACATCCACATGCATTATGTGCTTTTCTCATGCCCCTAGGGACCATGGTGCTTGGTCAAGTATATTTTTGAGTCAGAGTCTCCAAAGCGTAAATTACTCTCTGATTTTAGGTTAAGGCTCTTTGGAAGCCATGGTAATTTGTTCAGAATGAATGCAACATATTATTAATACACCAAAGCAATAATTTAACAAGTCATTAGGTTGAACCATATGAAAGTGTCTAGATTCATTTCACCTATCATTTTAACCTATAAAAATGATCACTTGGCTGGATGCAGTGGCTCATGCCTGTAATCCCAGCACTTTGGGAGGTGGGGTAGGGTGGATCACAAGGTCAGGAGATCGAGGCCATCCTGGCTAACATGGTGAAACATCATCTCTAATAAAAATACAAAAATTAGCTTGGCGTGGTGGCGGGTGCCTGTAGTCCCAGTTACTCGGGAGTCTACGAGGTGGAGGTTGCAGAGAGCCAAGATCACGCCACTGCACTCTAGCCTGGGCGACAGAGTGAGACTCAGTCTCAAAAACAAAAAAAAAAGATTACTTACATATGGTTCAACTTGTCATTATCCTGGAACCAAGAGAGTAGTTTGAGCCCTAGGAGAATACGAGTCAATACACTGTTCAGACTGCATTGCGTTCACTGATGGTGACCTTCCCTCTTGCCTTTAAGGCAACCATAAGTGAGGCAAATGTACCATATAGAGGTGGATGAGACTGGACCTTTTGTCTTTTTCTGTCTCCAAACTGGCTTTGTCATTTTCAAAATTGCTGTAAACATTCCTCTCAATGGAACAGCCTCTGCCCAACAAATAGAGTTCTCATTCTTGAAAGAAACTACACCAGGGTTAGGAGATCAAATGTGGCACGTGACTATGACTTTGTAGATGAGTGGAACCTCTGCCATAACTCTTTCTGCTCCCCAAATTGTCCTGAGAATTTGGCTAGGACAGAAGATTAGTCATTGACTGCTCCTAGCCAGATCTGGAGAACTGAGCTAGGTGCAAAATTCCATCTCAGTTACTATAATCAAAAACTTTCTGCTGCTTTGATACTTAGTTTTTTGGCCATGCATCTTGGCAGGAATGTAAGTTTGATTGACTGTGTTAACCTTCATGTTGAGAGCCTTTTGAAACAAAAAGCTCTCCTTTTATTGGTACACATACAACTTGATTTCAAAAGTGGAACAAATTAGAATACAATGGCATAGAATGATTAAGCTTGGTTTCATCTGATATCTGCGACCACATTAAAGGGTGTTGAAATAGTTTTTTAAAACGTATTTACTTAGAGTTCTTTCATCTGGGGAACAAAAGTAAAACAAAGTGAATTATATAATAGTCCTTTCAGAACAGCAGAGTGGTATCCAAAAATCAAACCAATGACCTGTTAAGAAAAGCAGAGGATCACTTTTCTAACAACAGTCCAAGAAGGCCTGAAGTACCTAGTGAGCCACACTTAAAATTTAACCACTTCATAAATATCTGCACACACTGAGTAAATAACCCTCTATCACATAGCCTTAAATTGCACCCCTGTTGCAATACTGCATTAATATTATTACATTTTTCAAAGTCTGTAGAAAATATTATCTGGAACCCCAAAGGAAAATCAATTAATCTTTAAAAAGTTCATTACAAAGTTGACTGTATAAAATGCTAAAACATAATCCATATATACAAAATGCTGTTGTTTAAGAAAATAATGGGACCCAGTTTTAGAATAAAATAATTTTATACAAAAAAGCGTACTGCATTCAAATCAATATTTTAAAAAAAACTTTAAAAAAGAATATTGACATGTCTTAGTTCAGAAGAATAACTATAAAGTGTTGATTTGCTTTTCTGCCCTCTGTACATCTTGCAGGAAGAACACCAGTCAGCTGAGGGAAAGTGTCCTGCTTCTCCCTATGAAGAGATTCATCACCAAGGCAGATAGTCATCGCCGAGACGCGTACTTGGAAGCCCAGTCTGTCCGGCCATGCACTGGCTGGGCGGCTGGAGGCCGTGGTATCAACCCAGGAGTGCTTCTAGGCTGGGTATGGAAGAATGGTCGCCCAGGATGAGGTCTCAGGGCCTTCAGGGAGGAATAACCTGCAATGAAAGAAAAAGGCCAGCATGACTGATATGGGGCCAATGCAAGTAAAGTGCAAATAAATGCATTTTGGTGACAAAAACATGAGAAAATAAGGAGTTCATTCAAGAGAAGCATCTTGTCTCCTACTTATAATCTTCTCTACTGCAGTTAAAGACAACGTTTTAAAGTTGTCAGGCTAAAAATAATGGCATCATTCTTGACCCCTCTTTTTTTCATATCCCACATATAATTTGTCAGGATATCCTATTAGTTCTACCTTCCAAATATTTACAGAACCTGGTAACTTTTTACCAACTGAACTATTGCCACGCTGGCCCAAGCTAGCATCATTTCTTACCTGGATAATTTCAACGTCCTCCTAATTGGATTCCCTGTTTTCTACCTTGCCCTTGCTTCAGTCTCATGACAACAGCAGCTTGAGGGAGCCTGTGGAGATGGCTGTCAGATCACCTCACTTATGGACTCAAAGCACTCCAGGGACTCCACGTCACTCAGAATCCATGACAATGTGCTTACAGGCATCATATCGCTCCTGACCTCATCTTGCTACTCCCCTTCTCACTCCTGTCACTCCTGCACTCTGGCCTCCTTGATGCTCCTTGAATTTGCCAGGCCAGTTCTGCCTCAAAGCTCAAGCACAGAAGAATCTCCTGTCTGGAAAAGCCTCACTCATAACGCACGCATGCTCAATCACCTCCTCCAGGTCTTTACTCAACAACTCCTTTGCAGTGAGGTCTTCTTTAGCTACTCTATCTAAAATTGCAACCTGTACCCCACACTCCAGCCCCCACAATCTCTACCTCCTGTCTGCTGTATTTTTCTCCTTAGCACTAAGTCAGTAAGCATCTGACTTACTATATGTTATATAGCACTTATTTCGCTTACTTATTGTCTGTAGAGTGCAAGTTTCATTTATTGGTGGATCCCAGGCCTAAAACATGCCTGGCACAAAGCAGTTGTTGAGTAGCCATTTGTTGAGTCAATTCATGAATAATTTAAAATACAACTCACCAGGGGAAGGGTCTGGAATAGGTGCCAGGTGTACCCTCTGCATAGCAGAACCGATTTCTTTTTTCAGAAAGGAAGGGACATAGTTTCCAGTCAGTCCACTAGAACTTGTAGAGCTGGAACCAACTGATTTGCAAAAGCAAAAAGCTCTTTACTACAAAGACATGTAGCCAGGACACCAACAAGGTTAAATAACAGTACTGCAGAGCAATAACAAACTAAGTTTTTACTTTTAGGGAAAAGAGCAAATCATGATGAAAATGAGTTCAGAGCCAAGCATCCCACCATACCACCCTGTCAGAAAGACTGCAAGGGTCAAAGACAGTGCTGCTCCTGTGGGGGCAACCAAATAGAGGGTGGGTTGGTTGTGAAATTTTTTTAAAAAAGGGAAAGGTGACATTTGTTCTTTATTTTCTTTTGTAAAAGTAGATTTAGACTGTTCTAAAATTTGCTTTTTTCACTCCATAATATAGAAGAGTTGTCCTTCCATGTCAGTACATATAAATAACAGTACATATAAATAACACAGGTTATATTCAATTATTTAGCTGTGACAAGTAATTACACACTAAATATTCTTATCCACATCAGAAAAATTAATCATTTTTTAAAATATTAAATACCTTCACTTTTTATGTCATTTCCACATGAGAGTGCTTTAAGGGCAGGGACTGTATGCTACTCATCTTTGCATTCTGGGGAGGATAACAGAATGCCTTGCATATAGCAGATAATCAATTAAGATTGGATAGGTGAATGAATATAATTCTTATTATTTAGGCTTAAAGGTACACATGGAATAATGAAGACTGCTATTATTGCTCATTATAGAAACGGAAGTTCTAACCATTAAGAAGTCAGTAAGTGGTAGAGTTGCTCTGTTTCCACAACACAGAGCCTTTTCAGCAATTGCTTAAGATAGAGTAGGAGAAACAGTCTAGAATGCCTGTGTGAGGAGTTGTGTTGCTCAGCTGGGGTGTATTTTGCACTCTGGTGAATGAAGAAATATGAAGAAAAATGGGAAGAGAATTTGAACAGGTAAGTCACAAAAGAGAAAAAACTTACAGTCAATAAACACAAGAAAAGGTGATCAACCTCATTAGTAAACAGGATATGCAAGTTTAAACCACAATAGATACCATTTCACACTCATCAGATTAGCACAAATTTTAGTCTTGACAGTACCAAGTGTCATCAAGGATGTAGAGCAACTCCCATATCCCTCTGGAGAGCAGTTTGGCAATATCTGTGAAGCTGAAGATGAGCACACCCTTTAACCTAAAATGTTGACTCTGGTCGGGCATGGTGGCTCACACCTGTAATCCCAGCACAATAGGAGACCGAGGTGGGTAGATTACCTGAGGTCAGGAGTTCGAGACCAGCCTGGCCAACATGATGAAACCTGTTTCTACTAAAAATACAAAAAAAAAATTAGCTAGGTGTGGTGGCACACACCTGTAATCCTAGCTACTCGGGAGGCTGAGGCAGGAGAATTGCTTGAACCAGGGAGGCAGAGGTTGCAGTGAGCCAAGATCGCGCCACTACACTCCAGCCTGGGCAACAGAGCAAGACTTCATCTTAAAATACATAAATACATAAAAATAAATAAATAAAATAAAATAAAATAAAATGTTGACTCCTAGTTCTCGTACCCAGAGGAATCCTCACACATGTGCATAACAATAGGGGTACAATAATCATTTCAGCACTCTTTCTAATAGCAAAAATTGCAATCAACTTATGTATTTATCAAGAAGAGAAGGCATACATAAATTATGGTCTATATAAATAATGTTATGGTGTTGTATAGATGTATATTGTATATGTTATATAATATATGATATATATCTCTATAATTGCTACACATATATCTATTTAAATACATGTAGCAGTAATCCAAGATTATGTTCAAATAAATTTTAAAACCTGCAAAACCACACTATGAAGTTTATACAAACCTAAATAAACAGCCGATCAGGCTGGCATGTGGGGAGGTAAGGGGAAGCAGGGAGGTGGGAAAGGCACAGACACTGGGCTTCATGTGTATTTGCCAGGTTTAACATTTTTTTTTTTTTTTAAGACAGAATCTCTTCAGGTTGGAGTGCAGTGGCACGATCTTGGCTCACTGCAACCTCCGCCTCCCAGGTTCAAGTGATCTCCTGCCTCAGCCTCCTCAGTAGCTGGGATTACAGGCCTGCTGCCACCACGCCTGTAGAGACAGGGTTTTACCATGTTGGCCAGCTAGTCTCAAACTCCTGACCTCAAGTGATATGCCTGCCTCAGCCTCAGCCGGGCAAAGTGCTGGGATTACAGGCATGAGCCACCACACCTGGCCAAAGTTTGACTTCTTAAGCTGGGTGGTGGCTACACAGGTGTTGCTATATTATCTCCTTCTTTTTTGTATTCCTTAAAGTAAACAAACACCTAATGGATGAGGGCAGTGCACTTGGAAGTGCAGAGGGGAAGCAGCACATAGCAGGGGCTGCCTGCGTGAGGGAAAAATGATGCAGGAAATGCCTCTACTGTGAACAGGGTTGGTCAGCCTTGGGACTCAGGAAATTCATTCATCCATTTAACAAAAAAACGTGGGGAGGGTCTTCCAAACTGTCCACCTTCCAACTAGAAAGGATCTTGATACTCTGGGCCTGCGGCTGGGTCATCAGAAGGAGGGGACAGGCTGGAACAAGGCAGATACAGCCAAGGGTGACTTCCACCTCAGGAGGACGGTGTCTGCTGCAGCCAGGGCCTTAGCTGTCAGGCCTAGTAGGAGTCTGTAAAGGTATTTTTGTTTTACCCTTGAGCCAGCAAAGACTATGCTCTACTCTCCAGCTACCCTTGAAGGCAGACTCCCATGGGAGCTGGCTGAGTCCCGAGGGACCGCTGCCAAGAAAGAGAGGAGGGTAGGGCTGGAAAAGAGGACTGAGCTTTCAGACCACAAAGGCCCCTGTGCTTCCAAAGCTCGTCCCATGGCTCCTTTTGCCCACCTTGCTGCATCCAGGGAATTTGCTTTTTGCCATTTAGGGGTTAATGATCATTACTCACCTGAATTTACTTTGCTGATTACTGACACTGTCCCTGAAGATTTTCCAGACAAGCCAGAACTAGACCATGGATTAGGTGGAATAAAGTCCTTGCCTGGATTCGAGAGTATGCCGTTTCTTATATTGATGCCTAATAGAGAAGAAATGATTTTAAAATGCAAAACACACAATGAATCTTACACCAGACTACAAAGATAAAATTAATGCAGAACTCAATTTGTCAAAAACTTCTGTATGATGCAATAATCAAAGCAAAAACTGACTGTGATGATGTCATCTGACAGATGTCCGAGGAAAGATATCTCACTGGTGGGTGGCCCAAGAGAGGCCTCTTATGCTTCTACCAATGGATCTGTCCCACGTCTTGACCCTCTGGTGCCATCCTGGGCTTCACTGCTACTGGACATGCTGTTCTTCCCCTTCACAGACCACTTCCTTTCAGTCACCTTTTCAGTTTCTTCTCCATCCCCCAACCCCAACCTCCAACTCTGCAGCCCTCTGCTCTCCTCTTTCTGTCTTGTCCCCAGGGTTCCATCTTCTCACCCGACCTGGACCATTACTGCCATCGTATGCTGATGACTCTGATATGTACAAGGAACCCTCACCAACTGTTGTCTCTCACACTCAAGGCCTCCCAGAACAGGGTTGCCTTGACCCTGACCTCAAGACAAAAGCCATTTTTCATCCAGATCACTCCCATTCCCACAGGCACTGCGGCTTTTTTCCAGAACTGAAAGTTTAAATTCCCCCTTTAGCCTTCTTCTTCTTCCCCTACAACCAAAAAGAAATAAAATAGCTCTCTGATTCACTCCCTGCTCCTTTTTGCCTGTGGTCACTGTAATTCAAGGCTTGGCCCCTCATACTGGATCACTCTATACCTGTCATCTGGATCTCTCTTTTTCCAGCTCACCCTGGGGCCCGTCAGGCCAGTCTTCTAAGAACAAAATGTCAATCCTGATGAAGTCTAGCAATCTTTAGAAGCCACATTCCCAATCAGAGGGTAGGAATTTCATGCATCAAGAGGGCCTGCCATTCTCACCCCATTCCTCCCTTCTGACCGCACCCCAGCCTGTGCCACCACCCCCTCTCACCTGGACAACAGCTCCAGCTTGCTGGCCCCTCCCCTATTCAGCATACAGGTGTTGATACAACCACATCACTCCTTCAGTTAAAACCCTTCAAGGACTTCTCATCGCTCATGAAGCAAAATCCAAATTTCTTACAAGGCCCCCAAAGATGCCTCATACTACACACTACGTCACCTCCTTTCTCACTACACTCTGGCCACACTGGCCTCTGCCGTTCCTCTCACAGGACAAGCCCTCTCCTGCCTCCAGACCTTTGCACTCACTGTTTACTCTCTCCCTGGTGTGCTCTGCCCTCAGCTCTCTGCACATTTGGTTCCTTCTCATTCTTTGGGGGCCCAGCCAAGTTGCTTATTGAGACCATTCTTTAACAATCTGTGATTACTGTGTGTCTATTTGTTAAAGTCTCTCTCCCACCACTAGCATATAAGCTGTGTGAGGGTGAGGATATTGTCTGCAAAGCTGCTGTATAAAGCCACTGTGTAGACTACAGAGTGAAGGAATTCCCCAGAGTTGCGTGACCCAGTGGCCCTGCCTGGCTGTTTTGTTTACAATAATATTCGCAGTGCTTGGCACGCAGTAGATGCTTAATACATATGTACTGAATGAATGATTCACTAATGCTGTAAGTTTGGAATATAGAAAATCAGAAGAGAGGCTTGGGTACCCACCAAACAATAGCATTGACATTTAACCCCTGTAGTACTGCCAGGATGGTGTGACTAAGCTCCCACCCTGGTTTCCCTAGTGGCCATTTCCCCTAAACCTGGTCTGGTAGAGGAGCCTCAGACATGCTGCCCAGCTTTTGCCAGTTCCTCCCTCCCTGGAGGCTGGACCCAGTTTCCTATACCATATTTCTGATTTTGGGTGACTATAAAAGATAAAAATGTGAGGCCTGGGCCCAGGCACGGTGGCTAATGCCTGTAATTCCAGCACTTTGGGAGGCAGAGGCGGGTGGATCACTTGAGGTCAGGAGTTCAAGACCAGCCTGGCCAACATGGTGAAACCCTGTCTCTACTAAAAAATATAAAAATTAGCCGGGCATGGTGGTGGGCAGCTGTAGTCCTACCTACTCAAGAGGCTGAGTCAGGAGAATTGCTTGAACCCAGGAGGCAGAGGCTACAGGGAGCCGAGATGGCACCATTGCATTCCAGCCTGGGTGACAGAGAGACTCCATCTCAAAAAAAAAAAAAAAGTGAGGCTTGGGCTTCAGCAAATATTTCTATGATGTTCCCCTCAGTTCTGAAGGGAAGCCCCCTAGTATCTGCCTTCTAAAACAGAACCTTCGTGAATGTGTGATTGCAAGGACAGGGTTTCTTATTAATAATCAAAGTAAAGCCAAGTCATTTATATTACCAGGCAAGTATCGAGAGTGCTTCAAATAGTGTTGCTTAGCTGCAGATCTCAGGGTGGGCGTGTCTCGCCGCTGATATGACATCTGGGTGGGGGCGCTGTTTCCTGTGCCCACAGGCTCAGAGGGCTTCAGGTCCAAAACACTCTCAAACCTGAATGAAGAGAGCATGGCTTGGGTCAGCATGAGAGACAGTGTGTATCCTCAGATACATACTGATAATCTCACAAATCCCAGAATCAGTCTGTTTACAAATGTGAGCAGCACACTTGCCTGCAGAGAGTGTCATCACTCTGTCTTTTCTTGTTTTTCAGGTCAATCCTGCTGAGGGATGGACTGAAATCCAAGTCATCCAAGTCAGCCCAATCATCTGAATCCTTTGTTGACCTGGAAATAAGACCCCACCTTCTCCTACTCTTTGGCTTTATCTCACCATTTTTGTGCTCCAGGCCAGCTGTGATTTTCTGTGTAAACAAATTGGGTTGGGGGGAAGCAATATATGGCATTAACAGAACTCATTCATGAGTAATATCCATTCTGAACTTCCTCTGCTACGCAAAGGAGGCTCCTGGGGCATAACATGACTTATCTGAAGGGGCAACTGTGGAAAACACATTCCCAGTCTTTCTGTCTCACTCATCCTTCACGGATCACATCGGCTGCCATCCATGGAGAATGTTAAAGTTGTATAAAATAAGGATAAAAAAAATTTTAAGATACTTCTCACACACCAGGAAGATGGCTAAATTCATACTCAGTCTCATCCTAGATGAGTTAATACGATCTCCACTGTTATAAATATGGATGTAAGAAATTAAGGTTAAGATGTCAGTTAGCTTGTCCTTCTATAGAAATCAATGCAAACAATGTTTTTTTTTTGCCTTCTCATTAGATATGGTTACTATCTCTTAGCTATAAAGAATTAGCTACAACAGGACATTTCCATACACACACCACTTCTAAACTGTGCGCTGCAATAAAGTGAGCAGGCCAGAGATACCACCCTTGCAGCTTCTGGCAGTGTCTCACATCGCAGTGGTTGGGAGCCAGCACTCAGCAAATACTAACTGACACAGAAAGTGCCACTTTTTCATAAAGGATAGACAGTTGGCCTCTTCAAACAGCACTGCAAAGTTAATGAAAAATAGAACCCCCTGTCAAGTTATTATTTTATTAAATCTAACACTCATTGTTTTCTTTTGAAAACCAGCCCAAGAGGAGCAGAAAGATCTGGGCTCAGTTAATAGCCCAGCATTAACAGTATCGATTAACAGCAATAATGTGGATAACAATCTAAAAATATTAATATAGCACTTTATGCTTTTCAAATCATCTTAAAAACATCATGACCTTTGATCCTTATGAACAACCCTGTCTGGTAGGTAAGACATGTACTATAATCTTCCTTTTACAAATGAGGAAACTGAGTCCATAGGGATTAATAACAATTACTAACTTTTACAGAGTTGTAACTAGGTGCCAGGTATTATTCTACATTCTTTTCAAGTATTAACTCATTAGTCCTCAAAGCAATTGTATCAGGTAAGTACTATTATTATCCTTATTTTACAGATGAGGAAAATCAGGAGCAGAGCGGCCAGATCACTTGCACAAGTAGCAAGCTACTAAACAGCAGAGCTGAGATTTGAGCCCCTGGCAGTCTGGCTGCAGAAGCCAGCTCTCAACAACTACCCTACACTGCCCCCATTAGTGACAACGTTATTAACAGGCACAGCCAGAACTTGAATTTAGATCTTTCACTCCAAAGCCAAGTGTCTTTTCACAATTCCATGCTGTTGCAAACATAAATCTACCATGATTGCACTCTGTATACTGAAAAAGAAAATATTTCACCCAATAATGGGGTCAGAAGAGGAATAAACAGACACGAAGCTCACTGGTGAATCTGGGCTGCTCACCGACTGGGGATTCTTGTGAAGGGATGGGAAAAGCAACGGGCTTGGCTTGTCCTCCTGGAGATGGCTTGGGTGATCTGTCCTGGAGACCTCTGCTTTGTAGGGGTACGTGAGATGCAGAGGGGGCTGGCTGGCTTGATGTTGTCGTGAAGAAATTCGTGTGTGTGGCTTGGTTGGCGGCTGGGCAGGAGGGACTGGCTTAATATGAGGAGGTGGGCCTGCCTTTTCCAGGATGCCTTTCTGTGGTTTTTCTGAATCCTGAAGGTTCTGTGTGGTGCTGCCTAGTGGGTGTCCAACTTGGAAGTAAGGATATCGAAGTGCCTGGAATGACAAAAAAGGCTTTAGGAGAAAAATCTAGCCAGGAAAGTTACCACTGTCTTGATTACTGGGCTATATTTCATTGTGACCAGTTTACTACTGTTTCTTAGCCCAACTAGAAAACAGCATCTTGAATTTTTAACACCTCTTGTGATTTTTCTTATCTAAGATACCATAAAATATATGTAATGATTGCAACACAAAGTTATTTATATATAGTAGTCAGTTACACTGCTGTTACCCTGGCTACTTCTAAAAAGCATTCTGGATCAACACAGATCCTGGTTTTATAACTTATTTGCTATGTGTCTTAAATAGGGTATTTCATCCTTCCAAGCCTATTTCCTCATTCCACAGAAGAAGAAAAAAATAATATAAAACCAAAAGAGCCAAACATAATGATCCTGGAAGACTCTGAAGAATTGAGTACAAAATAAGCAGGCACATATGCTTTTATTCCAAAAGTGCCAGGAGTGTAACACATGATATAGTTAACCCTTCCCTATCAAGAACAAAACCGTGTCAGTTGTTCTGGATAACTGAGTTTTCTGGATGGCCAAGAGATAACTTAAAAGTTTAGAGGTTTACAATTCTTTCTGAAATATTCCCTGTATTCTCTTGTCTTTTTGAATGAAAGTTATTAAGCATAACATAATCTTTCTGAGTAGGCCTGGGACAGTTAAAAACATCTGTAATGATTATATGCAAGTGTAGATACAGAGGCAATTAATGGGAATAGCCTGGTAGAGGTCCCAGACTCTAGCATCTATTATAACTTGAGAGCCTTCTCTGTAGTCGCAGACATTTTTGCAAGTCTTAACTGATTTGGGGGGTATTTTTAGCTTTTCACACTATTCTTAAAAGCATACATTCCTCTCTTGGTTCCTTGTTACAGAATCTTTTTCTTTTCATTTCTTATATGCATCCATTAAAAAACTGGGTTCATCGAAAAGCTTCTTCTCTGCCCTTCAGCCAGTTGTGAATTTCACCACCAGAAGTGCATTCCTGAGAGCTTTCCAACCCTTGAGCCATCCAAAGCCTTACAACACCAAACTGTAGTTCTTTTTTCCTTCAGCTTTCGGAAAAATTGCTTTTCTACACTCCTTAATTATTCCTCCAACTATCATCTCTCCAGCTATCACAAATTCTACCACCACATTGGCACTTTCTTCAAATACCCTCATCACTCTTCTTCTCCTGAATCATCTTCTCTGATTAGAATTGGTCGCTTATTTGATCCTCTGAGCAAAGTAACTGTCAGTGAGACAAGTTGAGAAGGAGCCAGATGTAACTACCACAAAAGGAGGCTTGCAAGAGGCCTGTGAGTGATAAGAGACCACAGCATTACTATACCTCTTTTGGGTATATTTCATTATTTAAGTCTAAGTGGCCCATGGGAAGATGGATTGGGAAAGCAGGAGCTATGAAATCAGTGGACCTGACTTCATACTTCAGGTCAGTTGGTTTAATTGTAGTTAGTTGCACTATTTGAACTAATTAGCAGATGAGTTATTACAGCAAATTGCTTAAACTTTCCAAGATTGAGTTTTCTCACTTACAGAATTGAAAACAATAATGCCTGTCTCATGCAGTCTTCATTGGATTAAAAATCATATAAAATATACTCAAGCATTTGCACAGTGTCAAGTGCTATGAAATGCTAAGTGCAGTTACTATCCTAGCTCTGTCTCATCTGTCAATCTCTTTAGGTCATGAGTCAGTTGGACTTTACATAACAAGAAGTTGCCTTTCAACAACCAGTACTGGCTTATAAACCAACTACTGTATAATTGAAACTCTTAGAGAATAGATTTGAAAACATTCTCCAAAGACAGATAAATATATGTTTATTTCCATTTTCATATAAATGGTGATGTATCATGTGAATTATATGCCCATTTTCAAAGCAACTGTATTGTTTACATCGTAACTACTTTATACTCAGTAAGTTTCAAACTATTTTAAGTTCTCATACCTTCCATAGTACACCATTAGTGGTATTCTGTACTACTTCTCACCCATAATACTAAATGCTAAATATTTCCCGTGCAATTTATAGAAATTATTCAGAGTTAGATATGAACTCCATAACAGAAGAAAATGGAAGAAAACCTGACTAGCTGTTGGTCGTTTCTTGGGATCCCACTGAAGCATGTCTCTCAGGAGCTGGATTGCTTCACTGCTAGCGTTGGGAATCAAGGTCTTTAAGTTATTGGGTACACACTGTGGCCAACGGAAGTTCATTGCACTTGAAAGTTGATAGCCTTCAGGCCAGTCAGTCTGAAAGAAGGAAAAGACAGAAAATCTTGCTCAGCCAATTGTTGTGATATAAGTTTGTATTCTGGCATGTGTGCCTCAAAT
This sequence comes from Papio anubis, assembly GCF_008728515.1. NCBI lineage: Eukaryota > Metazoa > Chordata > Mammalia > Primates > Cercopithecidae > Papio > Papio anubis. The sequence goes on from NC_044981.1 coordinate 51,386,319, forward strand.
GGAAAGGCAACCATGCCATTACCCACCCACATTCATTAACTACCCACATTCACTACCGTGGCACTGTGTGGAATGAGACATAGATTTGGATTAATAGAGAGACTATCAAGATCATGAAATTGGGGGAATAGTGGAAAAGACACTGGATTTGCCAACTTGTTTAATAATCTTTACATAAGATAGTCTATCTCTTACGATTTTGGGATTGAAACAAATTAATATTTCCCCAACTGTGTTCCATGAGACAGAGGTTTTTGCAACTGCAAATGAGATATTCTTTTGGAGAAAACAAAATAAAACAAAATCCCATTCCTGGATAAATAAATTTGTGAAGCTCTACCTACGCTATCTTCAACTTGATAATTCAAAGTACACATGTGAAGACCAGCAGCAAAGAAAGGTGCTTCACCCAGTCTCAAGCTTTCCACTTTTTCATGCATCATTTCTGTGGGACACTAAATGCTGGAGTGAATGATGGAAAATGCTAAAGAAATGGTCTTTAAGGTTCCTTCTAGTTCTAACACTCTACTATTTTATAACATACAGCCTAAGGTAATTCTTCCTCCACTCTTTTTTAAAGCCAAGTGGCAATACATATAGCTTTTATCATTCATTCACTTGACAGTTCTGGAATGCCTACTACATGCTTAGTGTTGTTGGAGATCCAAAAATGATCCAATATAAATCCTGTGCTTAAGAGTATTACTGTTCTTAAAAGAGAAAAGAGTATTTATTTAAAAACAAAGTAATAATGCAGAGTAAAAAGTGACAAAAGCTGCAAGAGAGGTACAGGTACAGACATGCAGAGGAGAAAGATTCCAGCATTGGACTCAGGAAATTTTCTTGAAGAGGTGGCATTAGTAATTCATTCAAATGATTAAAAAAATTTTTTGAGGATCTAGTTTGTACCAGCAATGGTGCAGGGACCTGGGAAAATAAACGTACAACAAATCTTTGTCCTGAGTCAGCTTACGGTCTAAGAAACAACTATGTACACAAATAATTATATTAATAACATACGACACAGATGAAGATGGGGAGGGGATTAGAGAAACAGTGAGGAGGGGGATTACTGATGGCCATGTGACAGATATCACTCAGGCAGAGGGTGTTATGTGCAGAGCACAGAAGCAGGAAAATTTCAGGGCATGCAGCTGTTAGGGGTGCATTTGTCATTCTAGGCACTTCAACAAATAAGGCTGGGCTTAAAACCAAAGAGTTCAAGATGAAGCCTACAGACGGCATGAAACAAGACCTATCTTTACAAAAAAACAAAAAACAAAAACTAGCTGGGCACCATGGTTTGTGCCCGTAGTCCCAGCTACTTGGAAGGCTGAGACAGGAGGATCGTAGTTTTGTAAAGACAGGGTCTTGCTTCGACCTGAAATGAGCAACCAGCTGCTATTCAAACGCCGATTATCCTTACTTCAAGTTGGACGCCCACTAGGCAGCACCACACAGAACCTTCAGGATTCAGAAAAACCACAGAAAGGCATACTGGAAAAGGCAGGCCCACCTCCTCATATTAAGCCAATCCCTCCTGCCCAGCCGCCAACCAAGTCACACACACGAATGAATGAAGTGAGCGATAGGAATAGGAGTTACGAGGCTGGGCAATGGGGAGTCAACCAATACTTTTATGAGGGCAAGTCAGTACCAGAGCTGTTCTTAAGGAGGTTGAATCTGGCCACAGACTGGACAAGAAGCCAGAGTGAAAATACTTGAAGGCAGAAAGATGGGGAAGATGCCATTAGACACAGGTAGGTGACTGCGGTCCAGTCTGTGATGTCAGCAGTGGACTTGAAGGAACAAGAGCCACGTGAGACATGTAATGTGGCAATATTCAACAGGATTTACCCACCAGCCACTTGGATGAAGGGAACAGGGAGTAGGAGAAAGATAGAAGGTAAAGCTGAAATTCAGCTTCAAGGTGGGGGCTCTGGGATTATGATCAGACCACAAATGAACATGGAGAATGAAAGAAGGAAGCTAGTAGGGTGGCAAACAAAAGGCAATGATGAGTTTGAGGTGATGGTGAGGGAGTCAGGAGAAAATCCCGTACAGAGTTATAAACATGTGAGTGGAGTAATAATGGAGGGAGGCAGGGGCTAAGGATTACATTCAGGAGACTTCTGAATAGGCATAAGAGTTGTAGCAATGAGAACTGAGAAGTTCTGCAAGGGAGGCGAGATGATATAGAGAGGAGGGCAGAAGGAGCCATGACAGATGTCATACTTAAGAACAGGAGGAAGAAGAGAAGTCGGCCGTGTCTGAGAATGTGGGCAGTGGAGAATGACTAAGGTCAAGAGGAAGAGTCTAGAATGGGCAGGTGCTCAATCGTGCCAGTGCTGAACAGGGCTGAGAGGAGGGAGCATGGCAGGCTGTTGGCTTTGGCCCACCGGCCTTTGTTCTGTATCATTACCTTTTTTGGTGTCCCCAGCACTTGGCAAATTTTGAATATCGTGTCAATTTCACTGGCTCCAGGGAAGAGCGGCCTGAGGGTGTAAACTTCTGCCATGATGCAGCCCACGGCCCAGACGTCAATAGGGGAGCTGTAGTTGGTAGACCTCAGGAGTACTTCTGGAGCCCTGTACCTGGAGGAACAAAGGTTAACTGCTAGCTATTGCTTCCACTGCTCAGACATTAAATTAAATAACAATCAGTTCTCAGTGAGGGGGTGTATATGTTCCTATTTTCTCTCTAGTTCATTGTGGTGTAATGGAATTGTGAGAACTTGGCAATTGCCGTGGGTTGCTGTTGACAAGTAGTGCCTCTCTAGTTCACAATATTTTCTATTGAGCATTTCTCTACAGGAGACTTCTCTATGGCATCTTTGAGAAACACTGAAAAAGTAAGAATTAGGAAAAAAGAGAGAAAAGAGAAAGAGGAAGGTAAAACTAAGAGAAAGGGAGAGGAAGGAAAAAACCTACAACTTGTGTGTAGGCTACTTGGTCACGGCAAACTGCTTAAATCAAATTCCCAGTGTCTTGAAGTTTTCACAATAGCAATTAGATGGTTCTCAGACAGGTCTTTGCAAAATATTTTCAACAATTCTTTTGGGAAGTTGTCCTCAGGAAGGCCTATATATAAAATTTGATTTACATTATAGAAAAGCATAATAGGTTTTCTTTTAACATGATTTAGAACACAAGATTTTTAACCTTATACACTACCAACACATCTATAAATATGTGTTTCAGACTGCACTGTTTCTCTTAGTGAAAAGTTAACGTTTGTGACTTTAACATTATCCTTAGCATAATGATATCTTTTTAAAGAAGTGCAATTAAATAATTTTGAGAAAAATAGTATTCACCATCTGGTAGATACATAATCTGTATATGGAGGTTTTGATCGGATTTCTCGGGCCAAACCAAAGTCTGCGATTTTCACAAGTTCTGGTCCCATGCAGAGGAGGTTCTCAGGCTTTAAGTCTCGATGAAAGAAGCCTATAGAGACAGTAGAGGAGAAGAAATCCAAATGCAGGTTTGCTTCCATATTATTCTTTGCAATTGTATTGCTCTCTGCAAAATACTTATAATTTAAAAAGTAGTCTAGCATGGCACCAAAGGCTTTATGCGTTCTTCCCACAGATAATGTACAGTCCTTTGAACTTCTCATAGGATTACATTCATTTCCCTTTGCAAATCATTCAAAGGTGATCTTCATAATTTTATTTACAAGAGAGAAAATTTCTTTTAAAATATCAAACTGGATCATAGGCTGAGATAACTTTGCAAAAATAAACTGTCACTCAAGGGAAAAATATCACGGATGGCATCTCATTCTATTGCCTAGGTGGGAGTGCAGTGGCACAACCATAGTTCACTGCAGTGTGGGCTCAAGCGACCCACCTGTCTCAGCCTTCCAAGTAGCTGGGACTACAGGCACAAACCATGGTGCCCGGCTAGTTTTTTTTTTTTTTGTAAACACAGGGTCTTGCTCTGTTGCCCAGGCTTGTCTTGAACTCGTGGCTTCAAGTTATCCTCCTGCCTCAGCCTCCCAAAGTGCTGGGATTATAAGTGTGAGCCACCATGCCCGGCCCAGATAACTGTCTGATGGGAATTGAGAGTTTATACCACAGCAGAAACACAATTATAATTTTTGTTTAAGAAAGAATTTATGAATACGACCTACTCATATCTGAGATTGTGGAGTATGTTGCAACATATGTTTAAATGTTAAGCACTTATTACTTTGCCTAATGAGGAAGTACAATGGTACATCTACAGCTCACATGAAAGGCAAAGATAACTCATCATGTGGGAAGCCCGTCTCAGCTATAGCAGAGCTCTGGAGGTACAGGCAGGAGATAGTCAACGTGGCAATCTTCCAAGCTCACTCAAACACCCAGTGAATTGCAATATATGTCACTGAAAACCCCAAACCTCCCACTTCCTGAGAGTATCACCAACCTAGACATCATTCAATGTGGCTCCAAATCGCAATGGGACACCAACACTGGAAATATAACTCACCTGCTGCTGCTGCTATTATTTGTTACACGTTATCATTGCTATCATTACAGGCTGAGTATTCCCTACTCTGAAAATCCAAAATCTGAGATGCTCCAAAACCTGAAACTTTTTGAGCACCAACCCGACACTTAAAGAAACTGCTTATTGCAGCATTTTGGATTTTGGATTTTTGGGTTAGGGATGTTCAACTGGTAAAATATAATGCAAATATTCCAAAATCTGAAAAAACCCCAAATTCAGAAACACTTCTGGACTCAAGCATTTCAAATAAGAGATACTCAATCTGTATCAATGTTGTGAAAGCTGGATTCTAACTAGCACATTATGGGAGAAATTAAAAGCGATCACTGAAGATCTACATGATTCCTTGACAACCTGTATGTTGACAATGCTCAAGTCTACATTTCTAATGTGCCTTCTCTACCCTTCTGAAGACCTAAATCTCTATTTGGATAGCAACTGGATGTCACCATCATCCCTATGTTAACTTATCCAAAACCACTTTTGTCCTCTCCCAAATCATCTCTCCTTCCTAAACTTTGGATAAGATTTCTAGGTACCTTGTAGTTATGTTGGATCCAACCTTACCCAGTTATGATATTGTGTTGTATTTTCTATCAAAACATCTCATATCAGCCAGGCGTGGTGGCTCACGCCTGTAATCCCAGCACTTTGGGAGGCTGAGGTGGGCGGATCATTTGACGGTCAGGAGTTTGAGACTAGCCTAGCCAATATGGTGAAACGCCGTCTCTACTAAAAATATTTTAAAAATTAGCTGGGCGTGGTGGCACATGCCTGTAATCCCAGGTACTCAGGAGGCTGAGGTGGGAGAATTGCTTGAACCTGCGAGGTGGAGGTTGCAGTGAGCTGAGATCACACCACTGCAATCCAGCCTGGGCAACAAAGCAAGACTTCATTTTGGAGCGGTGCAGGGGGTTTGGGGGAGTGGGAATCTCATATCTGTCTCTTTCTACTTTCTCACTGCCTATGCCTGCATTGCCACTACTTTCTTGCAGATCTTCCTTGTTCCAGTTTCTCTCCTATAATCCTGATCATTTAAACACTGTCTTTCCCTTGTCACTCTCTCATTCACCCACAAAAGCCATCCATGACTCCTTTTTATATTTAACAGGGCTGAACTCCTTTCACTCTACCTAAAGAGAGAAACTTATTTTCCAACACTTATTAATACATGTAAAGTGTGCTCCAATCAGGTACAACTCCTCATTCCTTTTAAGTTCACTGTACAGTCATGCACTACATAACGAAGTTTCAGTTAATGATGGACTGCATGTATAATGGTGGTCTTATAATATTATAATGAAGCTGAAAAATACTTATCTGGTATTTACTATACTATACTTTTAATCATTATTTTAGAATTGTACTCCTTCTACTTACTAAAAAAACAAAACAAAACAAAACAAAATGAAAAATAAAAGTTAACTGTAAAATGGCCTGAGGCAGGTCCTTCAGGAGGTACCTAGAAGGCATTGTTATCATGGGAGAGGACAGCTCCCTGTGTATTACTGCACCTCAAAACATTCCAGTGGGACAAGATGTGGAGGTGGAAGGCAATGATACTCATGATCCTAACCCTGTGTAAGCCTAGGCTAATGTGTGTATTTGTGTTTTAGTTTTTAGCAAAAAAGTTTAAAAAGTAATAATTTAAGAACAGAAAAAGCTTATAGAATAAGGATATAAAGAAAATATTTTTGTACAGCCATATAATGTGTATTAATGTGGCACATTAATGTGCCATATAATGTGTTCAGCCAAATGTTATTACAAAAGAGTCAAAAAGTTAAAAAATGTATGTTTATGAAATAAAAAGTTTCAGCAAGCTAAGATTAATTATTAAAGAAAGAAATTTTAAAAAATTAGTGTAGCCTCAGTGTACAATGTTTATAAAGTGTCCTAGGCCTTCATACTCACTCACTGATTCACCCAGAGCCATTTCCTACAAGCTGCATTCACGGTAAGTGCCCTATACAGGTGTACCATTTAAAAAAATATTTTATACTATATTTTTACTATACCTTTTCTATGTTTAGATACACAAATACTTACCATTGTGTTACAATTGCCTATAGTACTCAGTACAGTAACATGCTGTAGAGGCTTACAGTCTAGGAACAATAGGCTATACCATATAGTCTAGCTACATAGTAGACTATACCATCTAGCTGTGTCTAAGTAAGTATACACTCTATGATGTTTGCACAACAACGAAATCGTCTAACCACACATTTCTCAGAACATATCCAGTCACCAACTTATGCATACTGTATTTGTTTCCATTAATAATGTGCCCTTTGCTCCTTTTTGTCTATATCAATCCCCACTTTTGCTATCCTCTAACACCTGTTTTGAGTTTTGCTTCTTCCAGGATGCCATTCTTTTTTTTTTTTTTTTTTTTTTTTGAGACAGAGTCTTCACCCAGGCTGGAGTGCAGTGGCGCCATCTCGGCTCACTGCAAGCCCCGCGTTCATGCCATTCTCCTGCCTCACCATCCCAAGTAGCTGGGACTACAGCATGATGCCATTCTAATATGCTAGCCTTCATTCATTCATTCATTCTACCAACAAATTTTCACTGAGCATCTACTCCATGCCAGGCAACAGATTAGGTTCTAAGGATTCAGAAACAATGCAATGGACATGACTCTTGCCCTCATGGACATAATAGGCCCTCCCCTCTAACTCCAGTTGAGCTCTATCAACTTCAGGTATGTTAACTATTTTTTATGAATTAGATGGAGGCACTTTAAGGGCAGAAGCCACATTTATATTTCTTGTGAATGCCTGGCACAGTGGCAGGAACACAGTGGTCTCATAATATATTCTTGTTCATTGAACAAAGGACTTTCATCTGTAGGGAACACAAACAGCTTAATGTCAACACATCTACCTGAGCCAAATGCCAGGGTCATCCAGAGAGTAGACCAGAGCTGTGAGGAGGATAGGAGGGAGGAAATCCATGAGACAGCACTGAGAACTGAGAGAGAACAATAACCCAGTAGTGCGGGGGACAATGAGGGCCCAGAGCTTGTTGTCCTTGTGACAGAGGGAGTTGTATTAGTATTAGTTGAATGAATGAATGAAGGCAGGAACTCTAGTAGGACTAAATCTATTAGTCAAGGTTGTTTTCTGTCTCTGCCCTAGAGCAAAGGGAGGGTGATTGTGATGTGGTTATATGTGAAAATATACTAATTGCCATTATCATGGAAACGAACAATATTTTAGTAAAAGGACAATCCTCTCTGTTCATCATTCTAAAGATAACAGTACTTAATACTGGGTCAAGTTCCAAATGGATAGTATTATACTATGGCATAATGGCAGATCTGTAGGAGAAGTAGCTGGCTTAGATGGACAAAGTGAATGTAATTACAGAGCCTAGAACCCAGTAAACACAGAAGGGGATGAAGGTATAGAAGTGATCAGATACATTCAAGAGGGCATAAGTGAGAGGAGGAAGTACTTCCTTCCTATCACGGGGTTGCTTCTATTTTCCACAATCCAAGGCATTGACGAGTTCAAAAAAGTTAGACATGGGTTAAACCAGAGACAGGCACAGCAAGTTTGTTATTTTATAGCACATGCATACACAGGTTTGTATGTATATTGTGAAATATTTATGAATATATATTCCACTGCTCATTCTTTATCCTGCCATTGTACTGGTACATACCTAATGGCATTCCTCATACAATTTCTTGAAATATCCTAGTGAACTTAATAGTAAATTAAACCAAAATTACAATAAGAACCAAACTTGAGGTTGTCAACTCAATAAATGCAAAGAGCATTCAGTATCAGTCAAGAATGGCCTTTAAAATGAAAGAAAAGATTTCTGATATGGAGACATTTGGATGCTTATGATCAGCCTAATTAAATGAAGATTTATTCATGCCTACCACAGTGGGTGACATCTCTAAGACTTAGTATAACTGAGTCATTGTGTTTGGACCCTCCGTTCTTCAGAGCACCCTCCAGCTTGCAGAAGGCCTGATTGTGTGTTTCCATTTTGGAATTGGCTTAAGAATGTGTAAGGATACAAGCAGTGATTACAGTGATCTTTTGTCAATGCACCTGCGACCTCTGAAAATAGATGAATTGTGAGACCATGGTTTGTCTTCCTAAAAACTCAGAGCGTTCAAAACATTCCAGTGAAAAAAAGGAATGGCAGGCATCATTTTCTTACTGAACAGATGGGAAAACTGAGTCATGGTGGCAGGGGGCGGTAGATGAATTACTCCCAATTCCACCAAGAAATGTATCATAGCTGTTATAGTGTCCAGCTCTACTCTCCCTTTCAATGCATGTAGCTAAATCTTTTTTTTTTTTTTTCCTTTGTAAGACAGAGTCTTGCTCTGTCACCCAGGCTGGAGTGAAGTGGCACCATCTCAGCTCAATGCAACCTCCACCTCCCAGGTTCAAGCAATTCTCGTGCCTCAGACTCCCAAGTAGCTGGGATTACAGGCCTGCACCACCACGCCCGGCAAATTTTTGTATTTTTAGTAGAGACAGGATTTCGCCATGTTGGTCAGGCTGGTCTCCAACTCCTGGCCTCAAGTAATCCACCCGCCTCAGCCTCCCAAAGTGCTAGGATTACAGGCGTGAGCCACTGTGCCTGGCCCATATAGCTAAATCTTGATTTGTTGTTTTGACTCTCTCAAGCCTAGATTAATGCTGTTTCTCCTCATAGACTCCCTTTTTCTCATTTACTTGGGGTAATTATTATTTCCAAACTTATGTGGCAGTTCCCTTATAATGAGTCCTCTGTTCTGCAGTCCCTACCCACTACGGCAACTTCCTCTGGCATCATCTGGAACACCCACCACAACAAACTTGTGTCTTCTCTCTGCTCAGTTCATCTTATCAATTTGTACTCAGATGCAAGTATCGTGCTCATACTCCAGACCTCGTTCTTTGTTTCCACCATAGTCATGCTCCTGTAAACACTGGCCACCCCTCCCATCAGCCAAGCTTTATCCTCTCCCTCACTGCTAACTCTTCTTTAATCCTACTTCCGCAGAGGACATGCACACTAATGAAATGAGGGGAAGGAAGATTCCAATTCCTCACATATCTCTTTAAGCAGCTTCTCTTTTTATGGGCCGTACTTTAGGCTCAAAACGAGCGAGGGAAAATGGCTGGGAAAGAAAATTAATTGCTAACAGACTATAAAAATGACTGATGAAAGACTGTATCTGTAGGTTGACATATGCTGTATTTGTTATACTGTCTTCAAGTAGAAGCCTTTATAACAAATTTGTGAATATATCTGTAGACTATCTAGCCCTCTGTTAAGTACTGAATAATATAGCAATGGGCTATTATCAACCTTATACACACAAGATCTATTCCTGGTAATTAAAAGTATAAGATCCTTATGTCATATACAGCAGATACAGGTATTTTTCATGTCTATTTTAACATGACATTAGTATTTCCTTGTAAGTAGCAATGTCACATAGTGGGTTGGTGCACAGACCAGCCAAGTTGCCTGATTTCAAATCATAATTCTGTTACTCACTGGCTGGAAAGTACTTATCCTTCCTGTGCCTTAGTTTTCTTATCTGTAAAATGGGGAAATAATAGCACCTAATGGGGTTGTTCTGCAGGATTAAATACGTTATATTTGTAAAGCTTTTTTTTTTTTGAGACAGAGTCTCGCTCTGTCACCCAGGCTGGAGTACAGTGGTGCCATTTCAGGTCACTGCAACCTTTGCCTCCCGGGTTCAAGCTATTCTCCTGCCTCAGCCTCCAGAGTAGCTGGGATTATGACCAGCTAATTTTTGTATTTTTAGTAGAGGCGGGGTTTCGCCATGTTGGTCAGGCTGGTCTTGAACTCCTGACCTCAGATGATCCGTCCACCTTGGCTTTCCAAAGTGCTGGGATTACAAGCATGAGTCACCGTGCCCAGCATGTAAAGCTTTTTGACAGTGTTGCACATTAATATCTTGCAAGAGCTGGTCATTAACAGTACTACTATTAACACATTCTCTCATTTTACCCTCCCACAACCTGTTAAAGTACGGAGGCAGACATGGCTCCATTTTTTGCCAAAAAGAATTACATCTGACATGCCCCATCGGTGAGGAGGTGGTACTAAAACTGATTTGTAGCAGGGTTCCAGTTCTGCTGATGTGTGCAATGTGACCTATAACAATAAGCCTACTTCTTCCCCTGGGCTTCTGATTCACAATGGAAACCCTTTTAGTTGGGGTCATTCAGAGATCACGCAACAGCAAAGTGCTGTTATGATAAGAACTTTCCTGTTCAAAACTGTTTGACTTCCAGAAGACAGGAACAGACCTTCAATTTAATTTCAGAGTCCTATATGCCAGTTGAATAACACAGGGATTTTCTTTCATCCTGGCAGAAAATGTGTGTGCTTACTTTTTCATTAATAACCCTTGGGCAAGGAAAACATCAAGCTACAAAGAAGGCTTTCTCCCCTCTACCACATTTTGTTATTGATGAATCGGATATGAATATATGGAAATAACCAGAGAATCTTCAAACACTATGAATTTATATAGGACACTTTCCTGCTGTGGAAACTTTAATTTCCCAGATATTATTAAATTCAAACCTATAATGTTTTTATCAAGAAGGCTACAAGGACAGCAATGCATAGAAAGGCAACGGGTTGTCTCAAGGTCATGCACAGCAAGACAGTGAGGAAACACAGAGGCAGAGAACCATCTCTTGGTGCAAAACATTGTCCTTCAGACTGCCCAATGCATTTCTATTTCTGGCACGGATAAGTGTGACCTGGATATCTGTAAGGTCAAGTCAGAGTTGAAACAGACTATTTGCATTAATTATTTAATTCCTGCAAAGGACATATGCTTTGGCATTGCTCCATCAGTACCAAGTAGAGCTGCATTTTCATTCCCTGTGGGAGGAAAACACTCAGTGACACGAAGTATGGCCATAGCAACTAACAGCAGCACTGTTCTCCCCTCAGAGGAGTCTACCCCCCAGGGGCAGAGTGCACCTCCTCACAGTGAGAATGGGCTACCAGAGACAAGCCAGAAATTCATGTGACTTTGAAGTGCTTTAAGTGCTTTTTTTCCATTGCTGAAGGAAAGGAATATAGAGGTACATGTGCACTTAACCAAAGTCAATACCACACAAAAACCATTAAACAGTTTCTAAAAATCATTATCAGTGAAAATAGGATAGGGGCTGGGTGCAGTGGCTCAATCCTGTAATCCTGGCACTTTGGGATCCAAGATGGGTGGATCATGTGACAGCAGGAGTTCGAGACCGGGTTGGCCAACAAGGTGAAACCCCATCTCTACTAAAAACACAAAAATTAGCCGGGCGTGGTGGCATGCACCTGTAGTCCTAGCTACTCCAGTGGCTGAGGCATTAGAATCACTAGAAGCTGGGAGGTGGAGGCTGCAGTGAGCCGAGACTGCATGACTGCACTCCAGTATGGGGGACAGAGTGAGACTGAAATTAGTATCTATACCACTTATAATGATTATTGTTTTCTTCACCTCTTATTCTCTTGTTCTCTCTGAGCACAGACAGTTTTTCTAATCAAGCGTGGCAAACAGGCATAGGCTTTCTGAATCTCCACTCAACCACTTTATTGCAATGGGAACTTTCACAGGTTTTTGAACCTCTCTGAACCTAAGTTTCCTCTTTTTTGTAAAGACTAGATATCACCTATTCGTTCTACCTGATAAATTGGCAATGAAATAAGGTAACAGATAAAATGTTAAGCTCAAACTGGAACTGGGCACTTAATTGCTGAGGAAAAGTGTCAACAAGAATCTCTGATAATGGCAATGGTGTTGAGGTTATAAAAGCCGAGGTCCAACCTTCTCCATAAACTGAGCCTTCCCTGGTACCTTGTGGTCTGAGTGTCTAGTGCATAGAGGGAAACACAGTGCAGTTCCAACAGACTGTTTTGACACAGTAATATATGGATGCTAAATTATGTACTACAGATGGGTGTGTGTGTGTGTGTGTGTAAGATGAATGTATATGTAGGTATATATGCATGTGGGTATGTGTACATGTAGATGTTTGCATGTGTATGCACATGTCTTGGGGCTTGGGGTGCTTATGTGTGGTCTATGTGTTTGTGTGGGGGTGTGTGTGTGTGTGTGTGTGTGTGTGTGTGTGTATATATATATATATGCATACATTTGATTAGGTAGAAGCCTGGACAAAAGGCTACTTTCTGGCAACAAGTATCTGGGTCTAAAGAATAGCAACAAAAACGAGAAAGAAAAGAAAACCAAAGAATATTAACTTTTGTTTAAGTCTACCATTCAGTTCCCAGTACTGAGAAAATAGCCTGAATAACTGAGACACAATGACTGATCTCTATCTGAAAATATGCTGTCTCTTTTGAGAATCCCACTGAGTTCTCGTTAATTTTTTTTCCTGAGCTCTTAATCTAATAAGTGACCTTTCTCCTATTTGTCCCTAAGATACCATGCCAGAAGTTTTTAATGTTTTGCAAATTCACACTATCTCTTGTGAATTCTTGTGAATAAAGGCCCAAGTGCTAGTTCTACAAATGTCAGTGGAATCAGAGAAAACTTGTACTAGAAACTTTTGACTAGAACTGGTTCACAATTTGACTCAGTCTTGCGCATGACATGCTGATTACTCAGTATGTGCCTGAGGCAGACTAGGACTTGTAGATAGCCTAAGTTTGTCTATGTTTCATTTAGTCTCTAATTGTAAGGGGCTACCTCGGAAGTAAAGGACAGGCTGGTAATGATCCCAAATGTACTATGCCACCTTCTTCAGCACAAGGTCTTTTCTACTCACTGTCAATTTACATCAAATCTAAACTAGCTACTCAGGAGGCTGAGGCAGGAGGATCGCTACAGCCCAGGAGTCCAAGGCCAGCCTGGGCAGCATAAAGAGACCATCTCTTAAAAAAGTTTAAAAATCTGAACTGACTATATTATCAAAGGGCTTCAACCCAGTCTCCTTATTGAGTAATAAAACTCATTTGTTGGGACAATATTGACAATGGCAACAACATCCTTGGACTGAGAGTAAATGGATTTCTACCTATGCAAAATCAGCTTGGCCCATCTGTCTGTATACTACAATGACCTCAAATGACCTCCTGTGAAGACTTCTGACCCACCTGTGGATACATCCATCTGGTGGCTCTGTGCTCACAAGTATTGATCCAACCCCAGCTGGGTCTGTGTCTAATTAGTAATGACAAGCAGCAATACTCCAGGTAGTTGCTGGAAAATAGAACCTCAAACTCATTGCTTCTTAATACCTTTCAGAAGCTCAGCTAAGAACAACAGTGATGGGGGATTTCCAGAATAGTATGTGGTCATCGTTCGTTCGGATAGTCTAAATTTCTCCCCAGCCTAACCAGACCATCTGTAGAACAACTCAGACTGGCCCCTGTAGAGATGTTTTCTCTGATTAGGTGATGTAATTCTGGCCCCTGTAGAAATGTTTTCTCTGATTAGGTGATGTAATTGGCCTCCATTGAGGGATATGACTGACATCAAACTGCCCTCTAAAACCCGTCACTGTGTTTATGATAAAGTCATGTTACATACCAAGCTTTCTAAAGGGTCCATGAAAAAAGCTTCTCCCTGGTCTTGGCATCAAGAATAGTTCTGCTTTTCTTGGGCAACTGGTCTGTTTTTACCTACGTGTGTTGTAACTGGTACTATTTCACATTTTGCATGGTCTGACAACGAGCTCACAATCAAATCTTAGCCTGCTTCTTCTACTGAAATAAAACTGGCTGGCATGTATTTTGAGGACTAACCTCACCTCTGGCTATATCCACACCTTGTTTTGCCTTTGTCTCTTTTTATAGTTTGCTAATTTTAAATTTATTCTATTTTCCTGTGTCACATACATTTTGTTAGACTACTTTGAAACCCGTTTGAAACAAGTTGAAATACAAATACATTAGAAAAATGAGAAATAACAGTGAAGCACTGTTAGTGGACCAAACATAATACATGAAACTTCTCAGAATTCTCATTGTAAGTTTTTCATTTAACATACTAGTCAACGGTCAGGAATAATATTTAGATCTATAACCAACAAGCTTAATGTTAAAGCCTACAGAATAAAAACATAAAGACACAATAAGTAACGAGGGAAATTCAGAGATCAAGTTATAAAAGTTAATATATTTTAAAATCCATTGTCAGCCTCTTAACTCTTTTTTTTTTTTTTTTTTTTTTTTGAGACGGAGTTTCGCTCTATCGCCCAGGCTGGAGTGCAGTGGCCAGATCTCAGCTCACTACAAGCTCTGCCTCCCGGGTTCACGCCATTCTCCTGCCTCAGCCTCCCAAGTAGCTGGGACTACAGGCGCCCGCCACCTTGCCCGGCTAGTTTTTTTTTTGTACTTTTTAGTAGAGACGGGGTTTCACCATATTAACCAGGATGGTCTCGATCTCCTGACCTCGTGATCCGCCCGTCTCGGCCTCCCAAAGTGCTGGGATTACAGGCTTGAGCCACCGCGCCCGGCCAGCCTCTTAACTCTTTAACCTTTTCTGGCAGTCAGCTACAAAAAATATTAATGTTTCCTACAACTTCTACTTGATAACAACATTTCACTGCTCTTCAAAAGCACAACACTCCGAATCACCTACCGTGTTTGTGAATAAATGCAAGTCCTTGTAATATCTGATACATGATATTCCTTATAGCAGACTCAGGAAACAACTTATTTCTGTATGAGGCAGAGGAAAACAAAGTTATAAATCAAAGGCCAGATCCTTTGATAATAAATACTAAAGAATACCATTTGTCTATACAGGGGGGCTACCTTATAAACACCAAATATATTCACATGTTACAAAAATGAAAAGATTAAACATTTGATAGTAAGCCAAAAAAAAAGGTTTTCCTCCAACATAGCATATAAAAATCAAAAAATCTCCTCTCTCTATGATATAAACTAAAACTTTAAAATAATTTGATGGGGAAAATTTGAGGTCTTCTAGATGAAGCCCTTATGTAATGCAATGGCTAATATTTTCCTCCTGGATGAGCCAAACACACAGCACACTGCTGTCACTGTCAATAAAGATGATATTTGTTCACTCAGATCACTCAGAGGGGTGCTGAGAATGGCATTCATTTTGCCACAAAAAATGTGCCCAAGAGGCTCCACATGGTTCACCTTTAAAGTTCAAAATTACTGTCACAGGTAAATTTCTTATTAGCCTCCTTTCGCCAGCATGCAAGCACCTGAGTACCGCAGCAAGAGAGGAACTGAAATAAACCTAGGACTTTTCAACAGAGGTCTCAAAATCCAGGAAGCTGTGTCTACCCTTGACTTCTAGTTGCTCTGCCTATATGTCCTAGTGGGAATGGAAAACTGCAATGTCTATTAAACCTGAGCTTCTTTGGATGAATAACTCTTATTATTATTGTTATTTTTTGAGATGGTGTTTCGCCCTTGTTGACCAGGCTGGAGTGCAATGGTGCGATCTCGGCTCACGCCAACCTCCACCTCCCATGTTCAAGCGATTATCCTGCCTCAGTCTCCCTAGTAGCTGGGATTACAGGCATATCCCACCATCCCGGCTAATTTTGTATTTTTAGTAGAGACGGGGTTTCTCCATGTTGGTCAGGCTGGTCTTGACTTCCCGACCTCAGGTGATCCGCCCACCTTGGCCTCCCAAAGTGCTGGGATTACAGGCGCCAGCCACTGCGCCCAGCCTGGATGAATAACTCTTTAAAACAAGAAAATGACTGCATTGAGAACAGTTTCCCTGAATCTAACAGAGGGCCTCTAAAGTAGAAATATGGGTGGGCCCCAAACCTAACTGGCAGCTTTCAACATTAAAGCCCAGTAGCATGAGAGTTAAAGGATTGGAGAAAGAATCAGAATAATGCAGTAAGAAAAGAAGAGACAGAGAAAGAAAACACATCTGCTTTGCCTATTTATTTCTATAATAAGATAATGATGACCAAACTGTACCTTTCTTTAATGAGCTGGTAAAGATTTTCCTTCATGTACTCGAAGATAAAATAAAGATGATCATTTTCCCTGATAACTTCTTTTAATTTGACTACATTGGCATGGTTGAGCTTCTTTAAAGACTAAAGGCAAGGAAGAAAAACAAAACAAAATAAATATTAGAGAAAATCTGTTGTTGAAATAGAAAAGTAATCCTATGTATACTCGGAAAGAAACATCTAATTTTAGAACCACAGCAATGTCCTAAATTATATTTTATTGACAATTTAATAAACAGTATATCTCTGAAATTGATAGTAACCTTATATAGAAAAACTACTTCAATGAACTGACAAAAGGTACATATTCGACCAGTAACTGGTATTTCTAGCTGCCCCTAGCACCAGGCAATGTATCAGGGCTATTTTGGGCCCACCCCCTCCAGATGATGGAATTCAGGCTGTGGAAGTAGCCAGAGAGGAATCAATAAAAGAAGCTTAGATTTTTCTAGCACTGGAGAATGCAGCTGTGTTGGGCTGAGATCACCAGATAACAGGCTGCAGACACTTTGAATAGGAAATTGTTCAAAATGATGAAGGGTTGATGGCCTGCTTCTCTTGACTTTTGTCGGATTCGTGTGTGTCCACGAGGCATAGAGCACTTCTTCTTACAATGTGAGTTTGAGTTACAGAGGACCAGAAGGAGACAAGAGGACCCTGAAGTAAGACAACAGAAACCCTTCTGCTTCCAAGAACAAAGGCAAAAAGTCAGGCAGTGGATGAGGAATTAGAGGGTGGCTCAGAAAATGGTGCATGGCCTTCCGATTACTCATCTTCACACATATATACCTTTCGTCTTCCTGAACACATGCGTACATGTGAGTATAGCCATGTGCACACTGTTTTCTGTTTGTATCCTTAGTTCCGTTGATAGTGAACAGATCACTTCTGTATTAGTGAGCAGCATCCCTGTTCTTGTACAGCAGACATACCTAAAAACTATTGCTTTGGATAGTCAGAATCTGATCGACTGTCTCCTTCATGAAAGCCTCCAAGTGTCACTTTGGCCAGTGAGATGAGTCCTTTAATTAAAATAGCCCTTTCCTCATACATAGAGAAGGGAGTCCAATATTAAGTTGATATCTTTGAATTTCACTAAAAAGAACATCCTTTTTTATAAAACAAAGAAAACATATGAAGAGGAAAGTGTTAAAACGAATATCCTCATCTAGAAGAACACTCAGTGATAAAGTACCCAGGGTTCAAAGCTTGGGAATGTGTAATATGATCAGTTACTTCAAGCAGCTGGCAAGAGAGACGAAATATGGTTGGTAAAAGAGAACAAAATAAGACTCTCTGGAGCTTCCTCCCCAGAAGAATAGTTCCTGCCAAGATACTTCTCTGGCAGGGAATCCTCAGCTGTTTTGGTCAATTGTTTTGCTAGATCCTTCTAGTATGGACCAAAGGGGCTGATTACTTCTTTTAGTTGAGTTGGATTCCTGGTTCTCCATGAGTAACAAATATAAACATTGCTTAACTTGTAAGTATTCACTAAACTCTCAGTGATCGCAGCTATCTTTTATGCCTGTTTGCTTAAAACGCATCACAAGCATGCCTGAGGAAGCTAGTGGATGAGCAGCCTTGGGGAAAATTCATTCAGTGGAAAACAAGTGGTTTTAAAGCTTTTCTGGGAGAGAATTCTACGCAAGGAGTGGGGTGCCTCCAGCTCCTGGCCTGAAGTGTGTTTGGAGCCATGAATTACTGGCCCAACTCTATAGCAGCTCACAGCTCTTGTTTCTAGGTGAGGCTCATGAACAAGAAAGTCCATAGTAGATTAAAATAAGAAGAATTAATTTTGTGTGGGGGATGTCATGTGACTAGCTTTATGAAGATGTATTTCCAAAGAAGCATCTTATTTTGGCTCAGTAAAGGATTCCAAAGCAGAGATAGAGGCAGGTCAGTTGTGTCAGAGTGGAGAAGCAAAAGTAGGAAATTAAGCCTGATCAACAGTCCAAATGGAGACTGTTTATCCTCATGGATGAAGCTTTCAGTTGGATATTACCAGTGTTGTCCACATCAGGGACTGATCAACAGTTTCTAACTATTAAAACAACAATGTACTGGGCCCCCAGGGTATACTGAGGCTTAAGATGCAGTGCTTGCTCTTAAGAGGCAAACAACCTAATTGGAAAGTCACGACATGGATACAAAATACATCTAATAAAATAAGAATGATCATATTAAGTGCCAAGGGAATGACAGAAACAAGGACCATCAGAGATGTGTCAAGGAGTAATCATCAAACCCTGAGTGGTCAGTGGGAGCATAACTGAGATGTGACTTGAAGGAAGAGTGACACCCGGATGAGCTTGCTGGGAGGGAGCGGGCATGTCAGGAGGGAAGCCCACTGCAGCTGAGGCCTGGAAACTGAGTGCAGGACTCTGTCTGGGGGATGAAGGATGATAATCAACCTAATTTGATTCTGAGGGAGACTCATCTGTAAGACTTTGGCTGGAGAAGAGGGCGGGGGCAAACCATTTGGATGCCGGATATATACCTGCTGAGTTCTTCTGGTGAATCTGCTGCCTTAAATAGAGTTGCAGAGGGAGATGCCTGACTCGAGGAGGTTAAAAAGTAACTGGGGTGTGGGAAAGCTGCACTGAAGAAAGAAGTTTGGAAGGTAATGTAAGAAAAGGAACGAGGTAGAAACTCAAGGGGAGAGAAGTTTGGGACTTTTTTGGGTTAGAGAGAATGGTGGGCACATTTATAGACTAAAGAGAATGAGTGGGTGGAAAAAAAAGTTTAAAGATACGGGAAGGAGGGGGAAATTGTTGGAGCAAGAACCTACCGACATAAAAAATTAAGATGGTTAAAAAAAACCCCGAAACAGCAAAGGAACACAGTAGGCAGAATATAGGCAGCCTATGGTTTCAAGATGGTGTCTAGAATAGCATAGTGCCATGTAAGGCTATGCTTCTAAGAAAAATAGCACCAGGTGCCATTCCCGCAGGACATCACGGGAGCAGGGATTCCCCTCCCTGCCGTGGCCGTCAGGTGCAGAATCTCCCTGAAGTCCACAGGGTCTTCACGAGCGGACACGGAAATGTACAGACAGGTGGCAACAAGGAGAAAGGAAATGAAGAAGGAACAGTGATGTGGTGAGTACCAAAATTTCCCTTCAGTTCCCTCTGCTGCTGGAATGAAGCAGCTGGCAGGACATGAGAAATGATAGTGACAAGAGGCCTTCAGTGATCTTCCTTTCCCTTCCCCTTCTGAGTCAGCAGGCACAAAAGAAAGACCTCAGCAGGGAGGAAGGGATGAGGAATCTTGTAAGGTGCCTCCTTTCTACCCGCTTCCGCCTTCCCTCCCCTGTGTTCAGGGTTAGGCTGTGGCCCAGCGCTGGTAAGTCTGTGTGAGGCTCAACAAGCGTGGGGGTGTGGGGGTGGGGAGGATCCCAGTTGGCAGCCGATGTGGTATCTGTGCAGGCAAGGAAAAAGAGTAGGAGTTGTCTGGTGGTCATCAGCTAGAGGAGCAGTTTCTTCAACTACCTTGCTGAGGCAGTCACTTGCTTCCTAAGACGCTATGTGCCCGGTTTTTCTAAACTGTTTATATGAGTAATCTCTTTTGCATTAGAACTAATACACAATTAGCTATATGGAAAAATAAAGGTTTAACATCCAAGCCATGGATACCTCTCAGAACTTCATGTCACAGAGAAAATGTCCTTGGATTATCTTTGTTTTTTCATCTCTGACGTTTGTTTTTTTATACCTGATGTTTTTGGATCATCTCGAACTTTTATTCTCTAGAACAGAGGTTGGCAAACCATGTCCCATGGGTGAAATCCAGCCCACCACATGTTTTTGTATGGTCCACAAGCTAAAAATATTTTTGTTTTTTTTGTTTTTGTTTTTGTTTGACTGAGTCTTGCTCTGTCACCCAGGCTGGAGCAGTAGCACAATCTCAGCTCACTGCAACCTCCACCTCCCGGGTTCAAGCCTCAGCTTCCTGAGTAGCTGGAATTACAGGTGCCCACCATAACACCTGGCTAATTTTTGTGTTTTTAGTAGAGATGGGGTTTCACCGTGTTGGCCAGGCTGATCTCGAACTCCTGACCTCAAGTGATCCACCTGCTTCAGCCTCCCAAAGTGCTGGGATTACAGGTGTGAGCCACCACACCCAGCCCAAAAAAGATAAAAAAGAATACTTTTATAAATGAACGGTTGCCGTCAGTTTGATGATAGGGAACACTAACTTTGAACTCCAATTAAGTTAAATATTATGTCCCCTCAAAAAGAATATCATTCTTCTCATTGGAAGACCTCTAATACAGAAAATTATACTAAATTATTATTAAATTTTATATCTTATGAATAAAAATTTTATGGAAATTTGTTTTTGCTCTTGTTACACACGTATCTATATAACATCTTCAATGTGACCTTTTGGTCCTAGAAGCATAAGAGACTGACTATCTGGCCCTTTACAGAAAACGTTTGCCGATCCCTGCTTTAGACTTGTAACCCCACTTCCATGTACAGGACTCCTTTGGAGAAAAAGAAAGGGTGTTTTTCAATATTCTATTAGGTGTTTCAAACAGGGCTGGGTGAGAGGACTAAAATTAGATGAAGCGCCACTCCACTGCACAAGGAAGAGAATTATGCATGTAAAACTCAATGTGGTCAATCTACTCTGACAGAGAGAAAAATTGGAACAAAATCAATAGAAGAAGGTACAGGGGGAAAGGAGGAGAATAGTGAATCCAGTCAGAAGGCTGAATAAAAGTAAAGATCTGTGCTCCACAGTGCTTGACATGGGTGTACCTTGATCAATGAATTTCCTCACAGAGAGTGGAGTGCAAATTATTAGAGCAAGAAACTGAAGTAAGTACTGCTATTATGTCTAGGGAAAAACATTCAAAATCAAATAGATTTTCCCTTATGTTAATAATTAAGAAAATAATTAGGCAATAATAATTCACTAAATCAACACATTCAACTTCTTTATATTGAAATATACTGATATAAGAGATCCATTAAAGATGAAAGCTTTCTAGTAACAGTATATACAATTACATCATAATCTTCTGCTTCAGCTGTAATGTTATCATTTGCCTCCCTTTCCAGCATTAGTGAAAAAATTCAAATGAAATGACTATATCAACTATAAATCTAAGCATGTACAAAGCTATTTTAATCATCCATAAATTATTCCTTGGTGTATTAATAAATACCTTAACCTCCCGAAGGTTCATGCATTCCTCCCAGGAATAAAACTTTCTTTTCATTCTAGAAGAGAAGAAAGGAACAAACAACACACTTATTCTCAGTAATAGATTAAACTTTGCTTTTAGAAAAATGCTTTCCTTCTCAACCTAATTAACAGGACTTAAAGTGGGTTTAAATTTCTACCCAGTATTATACTATCCCAAACTAGCATTTATTTTCAAATGGCAGTGCAATAATCAATCCTAAGTCACAACCTTTGCCAGTAGCAGTGGTGTGGTGCAGTCCAGAGAGGCCTGGACTACTGTCTTGCTCTATACTAACCAGCTAACCTTGCCCTGGAAGGAACTTGCTCAGGCTTATTCTATCTAGACCAGAGCTGTCCAGTAGAACTTTCTATATTGATGAAACTGTTCTGTGCTGTCCAGGATGGTAGCCACCAGACAAATGTGGCTACCGAGCACTTGGCATGTGGCTAGCACAATGTGGGAACTCAATTTTAATTTTAATTAAATTGAAATTTAAATACCACATATGGCTACTTGCTATCATACTAGACAGCAGAGCTCTAGACCCTCTAGTGCAGGAGTCAGCAAACTATGACCCATGGGCCAAAACCTCCCCACCATCAGTTTCTGTACGGCCCATGAGCTAAGAACGACATTTACCTTTTTAAACTGGGGGACAAGTCAAAAGAGGAATAATATTTCACGATATGAAAATTTTGTGAAATTCAAATTCCAGTTTCTATAAGTGAAATTTTATTGGAACACAACCGTACTCATTCATTTATATACTGCCTGTGGCTGCTTTCGAACTACAACAGCAGAACTGAGTAGTTGCAAGAGACCATATGGCCTGTGAAGCTTAAAATATTTACAGCCTGGCCCTTCATAGAGAAAGTTTGCCAACCCCTGGTCTAGAGCCTGAGTGGAGAAAAGAAAACTCCATGAGTTAATCAGAAATCCAGGTTTCAAGGTTATATTTTTCAGTGCATTTCAATCACATTGTCTCATTTGTCTTATAGCAGCCCTGTGAAACAGATAGGACAGCTGAGGAAACTAAGAAACAGAGAAGGTACACGACTTTCCCGAGGTCTCACTGCTGGCCAGTAACAAACTTCCCATCTCTCCAGCTCACTCTGTCCTTGCCACACTGTCCCCTGGTAGAGTGATCAAATCCTTTATTCATGCCCCAAATATTATTTAGCCCCTGCTATGTGGTACAGTAGGTGCTTTGTCAGGCAATGGAGAGACAATGATGAGAAAGACATCCCTCATGAAACTGATATCATGGCAGGAAGGTAGACAATAATTTTCTGTACCAAGTGCTGTGAAGAAAGGAAAAGAGCCTATAAAAGTGAACCTGAAGGGAGCAGTGGCTCAGCCAAATGATGCAGCAATTTGTAGGTCACATTAAACATTTGGGGCTTCATCCTAAAACAGACAGGAAGACATTGGAAGCTGTCTTAGTTTGGATTCCTCCAAAAGCAGGGCCTGGGCGAGAACTTGGGTGCAGGTAGTTTATTTGGCAGGTGATTCCAGGAAGCAAGGCAAGGAGCAGGAGACTGAGAAAAGAGAGGTAGGGAACCCAATAACGGGTGTATGAGTAAGTCAATAACAGGGTTGGCAACTGGCTCAGGCCTGCTGGGGACCTTTTAAGGAGCTGGACAGAATGCACCTTGGTCTCCCACATGCACTTGGGGAGGGGTGCTGGCATGGGCATAGAGCTGTGCACTACAACAGCACTGACATCAGGTGGGAGCAAGGGATATGTTCATGGAACACAAAGAACATTTGGTCAAGTAGTTTTAGATGATTGAAGTTGTATGTTTAAAATAATCCCTTTGGTCTGATATGAATAGGGGGAAAAAAAGCCAGGAGCCCTAGTGGCGGAGGACCTCATGGTGGAGGTGGCAAATGGTAATGGGTTGAATGGAGGTTAGCAGTGGGAATATACAGAAGTAGGTGGATCACATAAATATTATGTAGAATTGACAGGACTAGATGACTAAAGGTGAGGCATAATGGGGAGGGAAGGCAGGAGGACTCCCAGGTTTTGAGGGTATAGTGCCAATTATTGAAATAGGGAATCCTGAAGAAGAAACAAATTTGGGGTAAGAGTGAGAAAATATGCTAAATATGAGTGTAGTTTTGGGTGTGGTGAGTTTGAAATGTCGGCCGGGCATCCAAATACAGATGCTGATAAGGCAACTGCATAGAGATGGTTGTGGCAGTCTCCAATGTGGTTCCCAGAGACTCCCACCTCCTGCTACCCAGAGCCTTTTAGAACCCCTCTCCTTCAACAACTTGCTTCTAACCAACAGAATATAGCAATTTGACAAGGATGTCACTTCTGTGATTAATTTACAAAAGCAAGATATGACTTCCATCTTAGTACAAGTCTCTTATTGCCTTCTTGACTCCCATGTCTTGATGCAGCAAATTGCCATGTTGTAAGCTGCTCTTTAGAGGCCCACATGGCAAGGAACTGAGGGCAGCCTCCCGCCAACAGCCAGCAGGGAACTGAGGCCCTCAGGCCAACAACCCATAGATCAACCCACAATCACAAAATGAGCTCAGAAGCGGATTCTTCCCCAGTCCAACCTTTGGATGAGACCCCAGCCTTGGCCAACACCTTGACTACAGCCTCATGAGAGATACTGAGGCAAAGAACTTAGCTCAGCTGTGTTCAGACTCCTGACCCAGAGAAACTGAGATAATAAATGTTTGTTGTTTTAAACAACCAAGTCTTGGAGTAAATTGTTACACAACAACAGATAACTAATACAGTGTGTCTAGACTCAGGTTGTGAAGGGCAAAGGGGGCAGAGGGAACAAGACAGCAGTCACCAGACCACCACATGCATGTAGATGGCCCAAACGAAGTCACTTAATTTCTTGGAGTTTCAGTTTCCTCTCATGTAAAATCATGTTTATTAACCTGCTTGTTACTACCTCACAATATGAGAAAACACTTTGATAACAAGTACTTTACTATGTGCAAAGTAGTAAATCTAAAGTGGAAATGTTTTGAATACCTCTAACATGAGTGTTACAGAATCAATAATCATCTAACCCACAGCAATCATTATCTAAGGTTCTTCTCCAGGCATCCCACCCACTCCCCTTTAGAACTGTTTCAAAGATGGGAAATGGTGAGGGTAGAGATAAAATTATCACAGGAGTGAAGGATCAAACTTACTTTTTAATAGCAATCAGCTCCCCAGACTCAATGCTTCTTCCCAGCAGCACAGAACCATAGGTTCCATCCCCGAGCTGCCTGATTGTTGTGTATCTATTCATGGTGTGCCTGCTCAGGCCAGACACTCATCTCACGGCCGAAGCGGTTCAGTCCTGCAGTGGTAGCAGTCCTCCCCAGAATGTAACCAGATTTTTCGATGGCAGCACCAGCACAAGGTATTCAATAGGACGTGACTATCTCCCAAATTCATATTTTCAAAAATCAGTCTTCTGCCTGCAGAGACAAATGAGAGACAAGGATAAATGCTAATATATACATTTTGAGTATATGTATTTTTGTAAGTCTAAATCTGTGTTTTATTGAACAGTCATACCCACATACTTGCATACCATTCATGACTACAACAGCAGAGCTGAATAGTTGTGTGATGCTGTATAGCCTGCAAAGCCCAAAGTACAGCAGGTTTTGGAACAATGTTGTTTCGTTATAATGTTGATGAGGGAAAAAAACTTGATTCCCAGCTGGGGCTGCTGTCCATGTGGAGCTTCCACATTCTCCCTGTGTCTGTGTGGGTTTTCTCCAGGTGCTCCAGTTTCCTTCCACATTCCAAAGAGGTGCACACTAGGTGAACTGGTATGTCTATACTGTCCCAGGCCTGAGTGAGTGTAGGGGGTGTGTGTGAATGTGCCCTGCAATTGGTGTCTGTCTAGGGTTGGTTCCCACTCTGGGCCCTAAGCTGCTGGGATAGGCTTAGGTTTACCACCCACAACTGTAAACTGGAATAAGCAGGTAATAATTACCTTACCTTTTTTAAAAAAATCTTTCTTAAATGTATTTATAACTTATATTTATTCCAATGTTTAATATTCAAAGTGTTTTAGTCTTTATTTAGAAGTTTGGTGATGTTTTTATGACCAGAAATATGCTGTAGGAACTTAACTCTTGTTTTTATCAATTAGCCTATGGCAAAATTGGTTTTATTATATGTTGTTTGGCATAAAGTTGCAGTTTCCAAAGAACCTACTGATAGGTTAAATGAGGACTTAGTGTATTGACTATGTTGCCCTTTACACAGTTCACCAACCCTTGGTCTAAATAATGCTCTTTTATAATTTCTTATACAACTAGAGATATTATGCTTGGAAAGTAAATTTGTCACTGACTCAGAAATGAATCAGCTCCAATTCAATGCTTTTCTGCTGACTAACCATTCTGGGCAAACACTGAGAGATAACTGTGGTCGATGAAAATTGTCAAGCTATGAAAATTTCTGCTAAATATACTGTGTTCTGTACACTTGAGCTACAATTAACAATGTAAACATACAAAAGCTAAGAAATGCTAAACTAAAGTTCTCCTGATAGAGAACTTATGTGTGCTCCATGAACTATGTGTGGCCAAGCATCAATGGTATTATTATCACTACTAGACATTCAGAAGCCAAACAAAGAACTAGGAATTCAAGGCCTATGTGCAGGGTGTGCTCCTTTTAAAGTCATTCAGTTTGTGTCTTAAAAATAATGTCACTGATTTTTCATTTATATAATTCAGTCTGCCTATAATAAAGAAACTGTAGTAATAATGTAAAGTGTCCTACAAAGTGTCCAGATCACAAAAGACAAGGACAGACTAAGGATTTGTCAGAGATTGGAGGCAATTAAGCAGACATGCCAACTAAATGCAATGTGGCATCCTTGACAGGACCCTGGAATAGAAAAGGACACTAGTGAAAAAGTTGGTAAGATCTGTTGTTAGTAGTATTGTGTCAATGCTAATTTCCTGGTTTTGATCAATGTTCTATGGTTATGTAAGCTATTAATATTAGGGAAAGTGGAGTGAAGGGTTTCTAGGAACTCTGTACTATTTTTGCAAGTTTTCTGTAAGTCTAAAATTAGTTCAAGATTAAAAATTTAAAAATAGGCCGGGCGCGGTGGCTCACGACTGTAATCCCAGCACTTTGGGAGGCTGAGGTCAGGAATTTGAGACCAGCCTGGCCAACATGGTGAAACCCCGTCTCTGCTAAAAACACAAAAATTAGCCGGGTGTGGTGGCATGTGCCTGCAGTCCCAACTACTCGGGAGGCTGGGGCAGGAGAATCGCTTGAACACAAGGAGGCACAGACTGCAGTAAGCCAAGATCACGCCACTGCACACCAGCCTGGGTAACAGAGTGAGACTCGCTCTCAAAAACAATTTTCTTAAATAAAATAAATAAATAAATAAATCCAGACTACGTTCTCCTGAAAGCTGTGTGTGAGCTTGAAAAATCTTAAGAAATATAAAGGTCCTGCCTGATTTCACCATGCTTTATCACAGAATCAAACAAGCTTACAGATCAAGCCCCACTCTACCCACCCTGCGCTCATTCCCTTTCCCCTAGAACCACTGGTTGGAGGGGCATTTTCCTTCTTGAAACTCTTCAGGATCAGACTCCCTACAACCTCCTTCAGCAGCTCTTTAGGGTGATGTAGTCCATTGATGACTAATAAATATTTATAAAGTACATTCTGTGTGACAGATCCTATCTTTAAGCTCTGAGGATACAAAGACCAATAAAATATGGTCCCTTCTTTTAAAGAGCTTAGAGTCTCCTGGCAGGGGATGGGGTGTGGATGGGAAGGGGGAAGCAGATATGTACCAATCATGAATACAAACTAAGATATGTCCAGTATGCTTAGGGCACAAGATGTGGAGGGGAATTAAGGAGAAAGCCCTCTTGGTTTCCAGCTGGGTCAATTCCATCTGGGCTTAGGGGAGGGCAGAAAAAATCTTCATAAAAGATTGTCTTAAAAAAGAGAAAAGCAGGTGTTTTGTAGGGCAAATGGGATTCTAGTACTCCAAGAAGCAGAAACTAAGAGACAGGGGCTTGAAATTGGGGGGTGGGAAAGGGGGAGCTTGTAGAGAGCTGGCAGAGTTTTGTTTATGGAGGAACCCAGATGCCATTTTTTAAAATACAGGTTTTGACTGGAATCTGCACTGGAGAAGAAAATGCTATAAAGCAGGGGTCCCCAAACCCAGGGCTGTGAACCAGTCTGCGGCCTGTTAGGAGCTAGGTCACACAGCAGGAGGAGAGCACTGGGTGAGGGAGCATTATTGCCTGAGCTCCGCCTCCTGTCAGATCAGCAGCGGCGGCATTAGATTCTCACAGAAGCACGAACCCTATTGTGAACTGCCCATGGAAGGGATCTAGGTTGCATGCTCCTTAGAACACTAATGCCTGATGATTTGAGGTGGAACAGTTTCATCCTGAAACCATGGACAGTATATTAGATAAAAATATTTATCTGTGTTAAAGTACTGTAGCTGGCTGGGCGCAGTGGCTCACGCCTGTAATCCCAGCACTTTGGGAGGCCAAGGTGGGCGGATCACGAGGTTAGGAGTTCGAGACCAGCCTGACCAACATGGTGAAACTCCATCTCTACTAAAAATACAAAAAGTAGCCAGGTGTGGTGGCGCATGCCTATAATCCCAGCTACTTGGGAGGCTGACACAGGAGAATTGCTTGAACCTGGGAGGCAGAGGTTGCAGTGAGTTGAGATCACACCACTACACTCCAGCTAGGCAACAGAGCCAGACTAGGGAAAAAAAAAAAAAAAGTAAAGTACTGTAGCTGTAGTTACTGTCCTGTGATTCAGTAAGAACGTAGTTTCATTCTTGGGAAATACACTCTGAGGGGTTTACAGTTAAAGGACCATGATGTATGCAATTTATTCTCAAGTGGGTAGAACAAAATTTTTATGTGCATTGCGGGGAGAACAAATGGGGTAAAATGTTAACAACAGGTAAATCTGGGTAAAGGGTATGTTATGGACTGGATGATATTCCTCCTCCAAATTCACATGTTAAAGCCCTAACCTCCAATGTGATTGTATTTGGAGACAGATCTACGAAAAGGTAATTAGGCTACAGAGGTCATAGGATAGGGGTCTGATACAATAGGGCTAGTGTCTTGTACCTCTCCCCCACACCCCCTACCACGAGGACACAGGAAAAAGGCAGCCATCTAAAAGCCAGGAAGACAGCCCTCACCAGAAACCAAACCATTTGATCTTGGACTCTCCAGCCTCCAGAACCGTGAAAAAAATAAATTTCTGTTAAGATACTCAGTCTTTGATATTATGTTATATATGGTAGCCCAAGCAGACTAAGATAGGATGTATGGGTATTCTTTTAGTATTCTTGCAATTTATGTAAATTTAAAATTATTATAGATTAAAAATTTCAATTATCCCTAAAATGGTAGAAGGGAAATTTTTAAAAGATACAGGCATCTTAAATGTTTTATTTTAGATCAAAACATACAAATGCAAACTTATTTAATACAACTTGTTGAGAGGATAGAACACTATCATATACCATGGTTCCTTCACTTCATGATTACTGTATTATGGAATAGATTGGATTCAGGCTGTGCTTTAACCCAAAAAGTACATTTGGACCACAGCACAAGCAGTTTTGGCTCTGCATTTGTTTTCCCCTTTTTCTTCTTAATATTTATCTTCAACTGTTTTTTTCATACAGCATACACACAGTCCTAAACTTATGATGGTTTGACTTATGATATTTTGACTTTACAATGGCACCAAAGCTACATGCATTTAGTAGAAATCATATTTCGAGTGCCTATACAACTATTCTGTTTTTCACTTTCAGTGAAGTATTCAATATATCCATGAGCTATTCAATGCATTATTGTAAAATGGGCTTTGTGTTAGATAATTTTGCCCAACTATAGGCCAAAGTAAGTGTTCTGAACATGTTTAAGACAGGGGAGGCTTACAATGATGCTCAGTAGATTAGGTGAATTAAATGTATTTTTTTCCAATGATTTTTTAACTTACGATGTAACCCCACTCTCAGTTGAGACACATCTATGTATGAATTCTCTATCATTCATTATTTCACTTTCTAACAAATTAAGACTCCCAAACCCTTGTTATATGTCATCTTCCTAAAAAAAAAAAATCACTGGAAGCTTGATTTGTCAAAAAAATCAGCCAACTGATAAACAATGTTTTGTTTAAAGGAGGCATTGCCCTAGAGACAATGGGAAGTCAACTCAAGTTTTGTAACTAGGGGCTAACATGATCAGATCTGCATTTTGTAATCCAGTTAGAATATTTTTCTTCATGTCCAATCAAAACTTGCATATTCTAATTTAAGCAAATTTCTTCATGCCTAGTTTTCTGTGGATATAAAGAAGCCATGTGATAAAAATGTCTATGCACATGAAATTAGTAATCAAGCATGTGTCTCTCAGCCTTCTCCTGCCTTAATTACACGACCTTTTCTCAGAGGAAGCATTTTCCACTCCTTTAATTACCTTTGGCATTCATCTCTGAATCCTCACACATTTCTCATTTCTCCATCTCCTTGATGAACTATAGTGACCAAAACTTAATAGTAACCTATATTACAGTAGCATGGGGGTTTCCCTCATGCTTTTTGCAATGGCATTATACTACTGATTTATGTCAGTCATTAATAATAAAGTCTTTTTTGGATAGTTAATGTCCCTTCATCATCCACTTAAATTGTACAACGGGAACAATGGTTTCCTAGATTATCACTGAGAAAGCTATTTATGAAAGAATTAAGAGCTTCATGGAAATCCAGATAGATTGGATTCATTCAATGCATAGTCACCCCAACAATTCCTCCTTGTTATAGTCTGTCATATTATCAAGGAACAAAATCTACGTACTCTGGCAAGATATGACTCTCACCATACCATGCTGGTTACTTTCTAATTTCTTATGCTACTTCAGGTAATTACCTAACAACTATACAATGGATCAGACTAGTGTCTCTTCAAGCATTGATGGCAGATGGTATAATTTTATTTAAATTTTAATGAGATGCTAAGCATTATGCAAGGTTCTTGGGCACACTATGGATAAGGCTAGGTCTCTCCTTTAAATCACTCACAACTGACAAATACACAAAAAATGTAGAAACTGCTATGAGGATGCAGTAGACAGCAACCAACTTTTGGGAGGAGGAGAGAGATCTGATAATCCTTCAGAGAAGAGGTAGTATCAAGATATTAAAAAATGAAAAAGGTTTTCTTACGCAGAAAAGGAGAGAAAGAAATTGTAAGTGGAGGAAACTGTAAAAATGTTGGTGAATACAAGAGCTTGGTGTGTTCACAAGAGTGCAGGCACAGCCTAGTGGTTCTCACCCTGGTTGAATACAGAATCACCTAGAGAACCTTTAACATTTACTCATGCCTAGCCCCAGCCCCAAGAAGCAGGTCGGGATGGGGGCTGAGCTTTGAGAGTTCTGAAAGTTTTCCAGGTCTAATGTGCAACCAGGGATAAGTACAAGGCTAGGGTATAAAATCAATCCAATGGAGGGCAGTGGGGGAAATTGCAGGAAATAGCTAGAAAGTTAGGATGGGCCCAATTATGAACGTGTATGTGTGTCATGCAGGAGTTTTTTGTTTTTGCTTTTGTTTTGTTATTTTTTTTGAGACAGGGTCTCACTCTGTCACCCAGGCTGAAGTACAGTGGTGCAAAATCACAGCTCACTGCAGCCTCAACCTCCTAAGCCCAAGTAATCCTCCCACCTCAGCCTCCCAAATAGCTGGGGGTACTTAGTGTACAATACGAGGCATTTTTTTTTTGTTTTAAGAGATGAGGTCTCTTTTTTTTTTTTTTTTTTTTTTTTTTGCCCAGGTTGGTCTCGAACTTTTGGGCTCAAGCAATCCTCCCACTTTGGCTTCCCAAAGTGCTAGAATTATAGGCGTGAGTGCACCTGGCCTCACGCAGGAGTCTGATTTTTGTCCTACAGAAGCGAGTTCCTCAGAGTTTTTAAAGCAGAGAAACAGCATGAATAAAATTCCTCTGGAGACTACATAGATGTTAGCATACAGAGATCAGAGGCAGAGACTAATTAGGTTACTCCAGTAGCCCAGGTGAAATATGATGAAGGCCCGAACAAAGGCACTGGACTGGGTGAGTCTTAGATACAACAGGAGACTATGGGTTTGAGATAGCGAATGTGTGTGCTTGTGTTATTTGGACAATGTACAGAGATACGGGTTCTGTTTTCTGGGGGCTGAATTTGAGGTATGTACCAAACCTCTCACTGGAGATGCTCAATAAGCAAATAGCTCTAAGGTTGTTTTATTTTTCCCCAAAGACAGAGTATTATTGGAGCTCTTATTGGGAACACAGCATTCAGACAAGGCTGATACACCGTATCACTCCAGGGTACTCCATTCACATAGAACACAATGTGAAAGGTGCCCACTGGAGTTGTTCAATAAGGCAGCCTGTGTTCAGAATAAGGAACGCAATAGTCCCATCACACCCTTGGTTTACTGCTCCAGATGCTTCAAGATAAATATTGAAGAACATAGTGTGGCATCTAAATGAAAGTACAAGAAGGGTAGATGAAGAAACACTGGATGCTGGAAGCAAAGGAGACTTGGAAAGCCATGATAACTGTCCCAAGTGTACAAAGGGACATCAGAGAGAAGGGTTAGTTACACTAGATATGGATCCAGAGGACAGAACCATGACCACTCTTTGAGCTTTCTATTATTCACATTAGTGAATTTTCCCATACTGAAAAAAAGTGAATGGTATTAGCCAAACTAGCATTAGACAAGAAGCACCAGTCAGCTCATAGTCAAATCTGAGCATACCCTAGCAGGATGTGGTTAAATACACTTGAGAATGGTGTTGTTCATTTATTCATCCTTTTTGTGGTTGCCCAAATATGATGACTCATGTCATAATCTGAAAGTAAAGAACAAAAACCTACTGTTGCTCTGGGAAAACAGGGCGATGGACAATGCACTAGAAAAAAGAAGGGAGCCATGGCAGGCACCTTCGCGGCTCTACTCCACAGCAATGCTTCCCTTCTTGCTTAGTTTACAGGACCCTGATTTTACTCAGGATTCGACATACTCAGGCACGGCAGCCACCCCAGGGCATAAACTATGATAGATCTAAGCCAAGCAAAGGAATTCTACTTCCTTACTAAAATCTGTTTAGGAGTGGTGCCATGGCTCGGACTTATGAGAATTAAAGTGAAGTGAGCTGGTGAGGAAGCAGAAGAGCTTCTGAGAAGGAATCTACTCCCTAATAAAGACAGTTGACAAAGAAGCTGCATTGAACATGGCTGTGTAAAGTTGTGACATTAAGGGATGAAGCAGAGACGACTACAAGACATCAACCCTAAAGATGAGAATCCCATCTGTGAAGGATGTATTCATAGAAAGAGGCTGAGTCCTTGATGACATCAGTGGGCTGCTGCTTGAACCCTGAAAATATATGCCTTTGGGTTTATTGTTCTGCAACCTAACTGAAGGTCTCTGTTGAAGAAGTCACTGTTAATCTATCCAGTACAGCTGAAGGCATTCCTGATACAGTGGGTTATGCTAACTTAGGTGACAAAATACAAAATTCTCTACAGGAGGTGACAGATAGACCTTTATGGTTAGCATAGTTTTGAAGACTGAAAGAGGTGTACAGCTGGAGACAAATTAGAAGTAACTGTCAGCCTGATGTTCATTTCCTTTCCATTATCTGCTTCCATTTTGAAAGAAAATATGACGCAAATAAGATACAAACCTATTGTGGTAAAAGAATGTCCAAAAACAGCACTCGGTATCACTCCAGGTTGCTTGGACAACTAGCTAGCTGAAGCTGTGTGACCTTGTGGAAACCAGTCATGTGCCTGTAACATGGCAGGTGGGAAACATGAAAGGATTCCACTTTGCATGACAAGTGGGGCACAGCGTGGGGACCACTCTGCATGTCATCGATAGTGACATTTACTATAGACAGCCACAGAGCTTCAGTCAAAGACAACCAAGGCAAGCACAGAACTCTCAAGCTGAGTTCTTTTTTCTTTTTATGAGACAGGGTCTTGCTCTGTCTCCCAGATGAGTGCAGTGGTGTGATCATGGCTCACTGCAGCCTCATGGGCTCAGATAATCCTCCCACCTCAGCCTCCTAATTGGCTGGGACTACAGGCACACACCACCATGCCTGGTTAACTTTTGTATTTTTTGTAGAGACGGGGACTTGCTATGTTGCCCAGGTTGGTCTTGAACTCCTGAGTTCAAGCACTCTGCCCACCTCAGCCTCCCAAAGTGTTGAGGTTATAGGTGGGAGCCACTGTGCCCAGCCTCAGTCGGAGTTCTAACAGGAAAAAAGGTTTCAGCACTCTAATGACTATTTTTAGTGTATGAATATTAATACATCCTTCTTTGATACTTAATGGGAGACATCTACATCTACAGAGTCAGTGCTTCAAAGAAGCAGGCAAATATCAAAAATTTGATACTTGACAAGACATCACAATTCCAGCCTGAAATCTCTGAGTATATGACATTAGCATACAAAGATTTCACACTGTGTAGACCAGACACCACACACTGGCAGCATAATATTTTACCCATAAGTCACTCCATTGAGACCTCAGTCCATAAGTAGAAGGCTGTTTCTACTGTTGGATTCTTTACAATTTGTTAAAAAAGCCAACTATTGTCTTTTCTATGGTTGTGAGGTTTACTCGCATTTGTGTGTGTGTGTGTGTGTGTGTGTATCTATACACATATTCACATACATATAATATTCATATAAGTATATTATATATAAATATATATGTAAATATGTGATATTTATTTTATAAAATTATATAGGCTGGGTGTGGTAGCTCACACCTGTAATCCTAGCACTTTGGGAGGCCCAGATGAGCATACTGCTTATCCGGGAGTTCAATACCAGCCTGGGCAACATGGCAAAACCCCATCTCTACAAAATACAAAAATTAGTTGGGCGTGATGGTGCATTCCTGTAGTCCTAGCTACTTATGGGGCTGAGATGGGAGGATTGCTGGAGCCTGGGAGGTGGAGGTTGCAGTGGGCCTAGATCACACCACTGTACTCCAGCCTGGGCAACAGAGCAAGACCGTCCCAGAAAAAAAAAAGGTTTTTTTTAATTTAAAAAAGCATATAAATAAACGTTTTTGATATACAGCAATATGTGAAATATGCTCAAGACACTAAAGTATCAACAAAGCATCACTCAAGTGAAAAATTAAGTATAAGGCCCTATGTTCAGTATTGAGATAGAAGATCCACAGAGCTGTGGGTGGCAGATCTGGCCTCTGGGGACTTCTCATGCAGTTGGAGAGGTGGGAAATACACAAATGACCAGGAGACATGGACACTGGGTTAAGTTCCTACGTGGAGTGGAGATGAGAGTGCTACTGGTGCACAAGGAAGGAGTCACTTTGTGGATCACTGGCTAGGAATCTCAAGGAAGGCTCTGGGCCACCAATTTCTAAACTACAGCTAATTTTTCTTGTTAAGGACATGTCACTTATCCATATTCCGATCCAGGTATAGATAACAAAAATTAATTTTTTTAAACTATACAAAGTTTTCCTTGTCAGTTATATTAATTTCCCACAGCTGCTCCAACAAATGTTCACAAAGTTGGTGGCTGAAAAGAGCAGAAACTTATTCTCTCAGGTTTCTAGAGGTCCGAAGTCCGAAACTAACATTCTTGCATTGAAGTAAAGGTGCTGGCACTTCCTTCAGAGGCTCTAGAGGGAATCCATTCTTTGTCTCTTCCAGCTTCTGGTGGTTGCAAGCACTCCTTGGCTTGTGACCACATCACTCCAATCTCTGCCTCTATGATCACATTTTCTTGTCTTCTGTTTTTAAATCTTCCTCTGTCTCTCGCTTATAAGGACTTGTGTTTTTCATTTAAGGCCACCAAGATACTGCAGGATAATCTCTCCATTTCCGATTCTTTGATTCAATCACATCTGCAAAGTCCATTGTGTCATATAAAGTAACACTCACAGGTTCCAAGGATTAGAACCTGGTATATTTGCAGGTTATTATTTAGCCTATCACTCCCCAGCAAAACATCCCAAAGACTTTTACACAGTCATCTAAATTGCACAGCAGTGATTTTCATTCATTCAAAGCTGGGTGTTTTAGAAATGAAATCAGAAATCTGTGCTTACTTACCCAGTGAACAAGGACATTCCACTTTAAAATATAGAATGTACTCATCTCTTTGATTTTACTTTAAGTTTCATAATTCATGTGCAGAATGTGCAGGTTTGTTATATAGCTATACGTGTGCCATGGAGGTTTGCTGCACCTATTAACCCGTCCTCTAAGTTCCCTCCCCTTGCTCCCCTACCCCACAACAGGCCCTGGTGTGTGCTGTTCCCCTACCTGTGTCCATGTATTCTCATTGTTCAACTCCTGCTTACGAGTGAGAACATGCAGTGTTTGGCTTTCTGTTCCTGTGTTAGTTTGCTGAGGATGATGGCTTCCAGCTTCATCCATGTCCCTGCAGAGGACATGATCTCATATCTTTTTATGGCAGCGAAGTATTCCATGGTGTGTATGTACCACATTTTCTTTATCGAAGTGTACTACTCTTTAACTTTGCACAGTGAACAAGACCTGACAATTCTAGCATGAAATCTCTGAGTATACGACATTAGCATATGGAGATTCCATGCTGTGTGGACCAGAGATGGCACACTGGCACTCGGGGGGCTGAATCCCAGATTTAAAAATAAGGAATTTCGGCCTGGCGCAGTGGCTCACACCTGTAATCCCAACACTCTGGGAGGCCAAGGGTGGCAGATCACTAGGTCAGGAGTTCGAGACCAGCCTGGCCAAAATGGTGAAACCCTGTCTCTACTAAAAACACAAAAATTAGCCGAGCATGGTGGTGTGCACCTGTAATCCTAGCTACTCGCAAGGCTGAGGCAGGAGAATTGCTTGAACCAGGGAGGCAGAGGTTGCAGTGAGCCAAGATCACGCCACTGCGCTCCATCCTGGGACAGAGTGAGACTCCGTCTCAAAAGAAAAAATGGAATGTCCTATATAAATCCCGATTTGGAGCCACCTGGGGTCCTTAGCCCTTCATGGTAATAAGAAATGGAAGAAATGTCCCCACCTCTTCAGGCTGGGTGTGTGCTCTGCAGCTCACCACAGTCCCCATTTTTTCCTTGTTGTCACTTGCCATTTTTTTTTTAAAGCTGTCCTTTTTTGTGTGTCCCTTCGTAGCCACTTGTTTTACTGGATGAAAAATATTTCTCTGTTCCTATGCCTATATCAAAAGTGACAAAGTAAAAGCCTGAAGAACAAAAAAAAACCTTATGCTTAAAGAAAAATTGGAAGGGAACAAAAATTGTTCTTTTTGAGAAGAGAAGAGCAATTTCTTACTGTTTGACAAGCACACACCCAGCTTCCTTGAGTCTTTTATTTTCCTCCTCTGCCCTGACAGCATTTAAATTCAGCTTCTGGTACAGACAGTTAACACTGCTTGAGAAATGAATGGAATGTAGCAGCCTGTCCATTACCTTGAGAATTAGCATGTATTTCTAACTTGCAGTATTTCTAAATTCTACTTTGACTCTAAGAATTCACTTGGATAAATCATTAACTATAACGAATCTACACTTAGCACCCTAATATATGAAATATGCCCAAAACATAGTAATTTTAGTATGTACACAGTACTATTATAAGTGCTTATGCATATATTATTAGTATATTTAACCCTCGTAACTCTACCAGGTAGGTACTATTACTATTATCCCTATTTTACAGAGAAGGAAACTGAGACACAAGTTACATGTCTAGGTTATACGACTAATATGGCAGAAATGAGACAGGAAC
This sequence comes from Papio anubis, assembly GCF_008728515.1. Taxonomy (NCBI): domain Eukaryota; kingdom Metazoa; phylum Chordata; class Mammalia; order Primates; family Cercopithecidae; genus Papio; species Papio anubis. The sequence continues at coordinate 51,423,839 of NC_044981.1, forward strand.
CCAGGCTGACTGTACCAAACTTAAGGAAAAGGTTTCAAAAGATCATGAAATCTTTGGAGGATCTGAAAATGAGAGGAACAAAAGTAGTACTTTGTATCTCAAAGCCCAAATATGGAAACCAGTGATATGGCTATGCTCTTGTTGGCTTCATTCCGCAATTAAACATCAGCGAATCCACTGGAGCCATCAGCAGCACCAACAGGCCCACGGTGGAGGCAAAGTGAGGGACTGGTCCCAGTTTCCACTCAGCACTGACCTGCTGTGCCTCGGGGCATCTCTTGGTCCTTGGGTTTACTTTCGGTGGAATCAGGGCATTGGACTTGCTCTAAGGTGGTTTCTTCCTCTAAAGCTGCGTGATTCTGTGACTCTGTATCAGGAATCGAGCTAGTATTTGTCTAAGAAAAAAACGGATAAATATTTCTGCTTTTTGCATCACATGAACAAAGGTTAGCGGAGAAGACAGTACCACTGAAGGATCCCGTATGCTATACACCTTTCTTTCAAGAGACGCACAAGCACCCCAGTGCCTCAGCCAGGCCCCAGTGAACATTAAACATCAATTCCTTCTCTTCCGAGATCACACATCACATCTTCTAAGCCTCCTGCCCCAACCCACACATATAAACCCAGAGAATGGCCCCTCTCCCTTGATGCCATAGTGCCTTGTCCTCACCTCACTGCCGGCCCCTTCCCCGTGGCAGTGACCTGCAGGTGCACCCTCTGCTTCATCCTCGACACTCTCCAAGATTCCTTTATCTTCGTGTTCTCATTCCACTGGCAGTAGCAAGTCCTCAAAGATTGTTTGAAGGGCCCAAATCTGAGTTTTAGTCTTTGCTATTTATTTTCTGTACCACCTTGGCTAAGTACCTCAAAATTCTCAGTGCTTCTATTTTGTCATATGCAAAATAAAGATAAACTGTTGGGTCCAACTAAAAGTTTAGAAGTTCTGAAGTGGAAGAACAGTGAATACCACAGAATAGCTGGGGCAGGGAGGCAGCCTGGGCCCTCCCACAACAATGCCCGGACGACTGAGTCTCAGAGAGTCACAGAAAGGCCCCTCCATGCAGTCAGATCAGGCCTCTGGCCTTTGGGTAAGGCTGTACCCAACTAACAAAGAAAGACAGCTTTATCTCTCTTTCAAAGAGTTCCAGCAAACCTCTGAAGTCAATGTTAGGATGTTCCTGGCTAGGTGACATTGGGAAAAACCTTCCTGTGATTTGCCCCAATTCCCTCCCCTCAGCTTCAATCCTCGGTGCAGGCAAAGAACATCTGCTCATGGCCAGCAGCTCGCATCAGGTGCCTTGCTCATTCACAGCCTAAAAAACGGAGGCGAGGGGCAGGGAAAATTGTAGTTCATTCTTTATTTTGAAATCTTAATCAATGAATTAATGCCATCATTACACATTTTCTAAGACAGAAGACAAAAAATTACAACAAACTTGGCGTTCTCTGGGAGTTGTGGTTTACCAGGCCCATTGACACCATTCAGTTCCTTAGAAGAAGCTTGTCTCCCTTTGCATTAATTATCTTACATGGAAAAGATTCTGTTACTTTCATTTATCCTCCTGGGAAAAGTGGATTATATGAGAAATCATTAGATGACCCTTCTCATGGTACTTCTGGGTTCCATTTTACCTTTACAGGTTTATAATTACACTTTGTATTCTAGGTTTGAATGTGTCCTAACTTTACGAAAGTCAGTGAACACTGTTAATCTCTTTTAAAAAGGTACTAGAAATAGTACATCTGGGTTTTCATTTTTCTCCTGGACCTAATTCTTCTGCCTCTGTACATTTTAGCAAGCAAAACTTTAAAGCATTTTTCCTCTTGGACTACTGCTTTTTTTCTGCATAAGGAATAGTAGCTACGAAGCCAAAGGGACCTTTTTTACATGGATCTTGCTTTGTCTTTACCCTGACAGAGGAGTGAATTAAAGATGCATTCAGCTATTGCATCAACTGGATGCTAACAAGAGAAGATAATCCGTTACGTGATGTGCCCTCTTCTGTGCCCCAGAAACTGCTTCATACCTTTACCATCCCTCTCCTCTTTCAATCCCAGCTTCTGAAAAAAGAACTCATCCTGCACTAGGTCCTTAATCCCACGAGAAGCTTCCACAACTCCCTGTCGCTTCTCTTACAATATCAAAGGTGCTCATGCCTTGAACCTTAAAAAAATTCTTCAATCGCTTGCAGATGATTTTTAAACTAGGACACACAGTTGGCTTTAGTGGACTGTAAAGAACTGATGTAAAGGTGAAATGTTAAAAAAATAAAAAATAAAACAGCCAGAAAAACAAACCTTTACCCTGCCATGTGTGAAACTGTAGATGAGCTAGAATGAGAGTCCCCAGCTTAATGAAAACTGCCGAGGGTGGCAACAGTCCTGCTTGCCTGTGTTTCAGGGGTGGGCAAGATAAGGGATAGTGAAGATAGGGGAGTGACTAAGAGCATATCACATACAAGTTCATGTAGATAATAACTTTCATGATATTGGCAAATAAGTAGCTGGACATTACACAATAATACTTTACCTTTCTGGTTCTAAAGCATTATCTTTTATGGTAGTTACAAGGTCAGCCACATATTATCAGTATCTACATACATATTACAACACATTTGACAGAGGAGCTGATCTCAGGATAAGATGCTTTCCTAGCATGTATAAAAAAAATCAAAATGAATTAACGTAAAGGAAGTAAAGGCTAAATGTAAAAATAAAATAGGGCAGGGATCAGCACACTTTTCCTGTGAAGGGTCAGTAAACAGGTTAGGCTTTGCAGGGTCTCCATCTCCGTCACAACTTCACTCTGCCATTGTAGCATGAAAGCAGTCAAAGACAATATGTAAATACATGGGCATGGCTGTATTCCAGTACAAATTTATTTACAAAAACAGGCAGCAGGAAGGATTGGCACACAAGCCATAGTTTGTCAAGCCCTGAAAATGAGGAAACCTCCCAAATAAGCAGAAGCACTTTAGTACTCTCCATAGAACCCTCATTTACCCGTAGGTTACAGGGCTACATACAAGCTGTGTTTAACCTTAGAATATAAGCTCTGTGAGGGCAGAAACACTGCTGTGTTCACAACTGTATTCCTAGTACTCAGTTCCCAGAGAATTGGCATAGTTGGCACAAGTACGGACTCACAATAAAGACAGGTTGAATGAATTAACTAATGAATGAACAACTTATGGAGCTTCAAAAGGCAATCCTGACCATAGGTGATTTTTCTGTACTACCATGTCCACCCTCACTGCCATCCTGTCACGCCCCACTTCTTTGCAAACTGGACAACTGTATTGGGACTACGGTACCAAAATTATGACTCCTTCTAAAAACTTTTACACTTATTTAGGAAAAAATTTGCTTTTCAACAGCTAAGATAACATGAAGGCATGTATATCTTACATTTTTCTCCCTCACCTTTGTCTTAGTTAAATCATTCTCTAGTAAATTCTCCTTTAAAGCAAAGGCAATGTTCAAGAGGGCAAAACCATTAATAACTATCTTCGGGGAACCACAAGTTCAAGCAGCTAGTAACTTTCATGATATTGCCAAACATGTAGCTGGGCATTACACAGCAGTACTTTACCTTTCTGGTTCTCAGGCATCATCTTTTATGGTAGTCACAAGGGCAGATACATGTTATCAATACTTTATCACAGGTCATGCTTCACCTATAGAAAGGTAAAAAAATAACTCACACTGATCTCTCCTAAAAAAAATGTGTGGTTCTCATAAGCTCTGGGCCATTGTTGTACATTTATCAAGTGGCTACTAAGGGTTCTTGACATGGTGGGAAAAGCACCAAATGAAAAGTCAGGCACCATTTTGGCCCTTTCATTTCAAAAAAAGTGAGTGAGGATGACAATCATTTGCTAGGAACTACAAGTTCACACAGATAGTTACTTTCATGATATTGTCAAATACAGTTGGACATCACACTACAATACTTTATCATTTGGTTCGGAGGCATTATTTTTTATACAGCCATGATTAGCTTATTTAAAGATAAAATATAACTGAATGCTAATTAATATAGATTTGAATGCTAAATTCATTAGGACCTATGTTCAAAGCCTAATGTTGAAGAAACTTCAGACAATAGAGTTATAATTTTTTTTTCTGTAAAGGACCTTAATGATTATTCAACATCCTCACTTTACAGATGAGATCCAGAGACCCAACTAAGAGGAACAGAATCCTTGTTATCTTCTGAGTAGCTTTTTTTTTCCTTTTTTTTTTTTATTTGAGACGGAGTCTCGCTCTGTCGCCCAGACTGGAGTACAGGGGCACGATCTTGGCTCACTGCAAGCTCCGCCTCCCAGGTTCACGCCATTCTCCTGCCTCTGCCTCCCGAGTAGCTGGGACTACAGGCGCCCGTCACCACACCTGGCTAATTTTTTGTATTTTTAGTAGAGACAGGGTTTCACAGTGTTAGCCAGGATGGTCTTGATCTCCTGACCTTGTGATCTGCCCACCTCGGCCTCCCAACGTGCTGGGATTACAGGCATGAGCCACCTCGCCCCGCCCCAAGTAGCGTATTTTTTAAATGTGTGAATATAATACATGTTTTCTAGCCAACTAAAGATGTATCAAATGTTCCCCACGTTCCCCTTAGTAAAAAGCATATGAATATTTTGCTAATTCTGAGCCCACATAGTTTTAAAAAAAAGGGGGAGCAGATCTTTGAAGATGTGCTATCCTCAGACTCAAAGATGACTTCACATGTCAACATATGCTGGATTTGATTTCAGCCTGCTCAAGTGAGTGCCACGACAAGACACTCTTCCTACCCAGGAAGACTTTCAAAGCACAGTGAGTCAGGTACTTAATGTGCAAGGATAGTTGTTTCCTTGGAAGAAAATCAGGAATAGAAGCCTACTGTTTGGGTTGAGCGTTTCCCTAAAACCTGTTGAGTAGTAGTTTTTCCTAATATTGGACAGCACTTCACTAGGAGCAGACAGATTGAATGAGGATGCCCACATCAACCTTGGTACCATCTTGACATAGACCTGAACTGCTGCTTTTACTTCTTTGGTTGCAATCAAAGGCATCTCTGATTTTCTTTCTGCCACAACATTTCTCTTACTGCCACAACATTTCCTTAGCATTTTAATGCAATTCACCCCAGAAAATGATCTGTTTCACTAAATTCTTTTTACTAGGTAATTTTCTAGAACACATGTGTTTTTATGAGGAAGTTAAAACTGTATTTCAAAGGTAAGCACAACCACAAACTAAGATACAATTATACTATAATCCCAAAACATGTGTATAAGTCATCTGGCACACACCTCTGTTTGCACATTCTCCCTGTCAACCACGTCAGCCATAAACACTGAGGTCCACAGATAGGAGATTTCTAATACTCTAAACATAGGCCCTTCTCAGAAAGTGACAGTTATCAAAGACCACAGGTGAAAGACTCAACAGTTAAGTGAGATACTATTCACAGGCTTTCAGATCAACATACAGAGGGGTCATTAGACCCAGAATTCTCCCAAGGAACCACCAGGCAAATATACACACTCACACAGATCCCACAAGCAGAAAAATGCATTTTATCAGGGCAAACATCAATAGACGGGTTAGGGACCACTCCAGCTCTGCAAGATCCCACAAAACGAAACCGAGGAGACTGCTGCAAGAGCAGCAGTACAAAAAAAAAAAAAAAAAAAAAAAAAATTTAAGCAGTAGTGTTCCTGGCAAGGTTCAGATGGAAAAACAGCAACAGATCCCAGAAGCAGAGCTGCAGCCAGGAATAACCTAAGCTCAAGCCATTTTAAGTAAGGGCAGGATAATACTTACTAAGGATTCACTGCATGGTTACCCTGGTTCTCTAGGCCTCCAGGCTGAGTGTTCAGGAATTGGACTCTGTTAAGTTACTGTCAAGGGACAAGCAGATCTTTATCAGGTATATGCTAGTTATGGGTAGGCACTATAGACCATCTTCACACCACAACTCAGGGGTGAAACTGCGGGGAAGCATTTTCCCTATTTTGCATGTGAGATTAATACTAGGAGATTTACAGAAGGCCACACAACTAATAAGTGGAGTCAGGCCCTTGTCCCAATTCTGCCGTACTTCAAAGCCCATGATACCACATTACCATGCATAAAATATGGCTCCGGCCCTAAAGAGGCTTAAACTAACCTAAACCAATCAGAGATCAATACAGCCAGTATAATGAAGGGCTAACAAGCAAGTATCCTGAGAAACAGAAAGAGAAAATATTGTAAGAGAAGTAGACAGGTAGGAGTCACACAGGAGAGTGAAGAGAAGGGAGGGGGTTTCTAGGGAAAGCACTATGAGCAGTGGCACTGCGGTGGGAAGGAGCCTGGCACCACTAGCAGGACAGCAAGAAAACCAGACTGCTTAGAGTGCAAAGATGCATGCTGAACTGAAAAGAGAATTTTAGACAGGAAGGGCGAGGCTGATTACGATAGGACTTGAGAAGTCAGGCATAATATTTTAGACTTGAGATAGTACATAATGGAGAGAAACTGAAGGTTGCACATCCAGAATAGACATGATGAAGTGGTCATTTTAAAGATTAGACAGGCAAGAGAACACTGAAAAGACCAGAGGGAAGCTTCTCATTCATTTATTCAGCAAACATTTAATGAGAGCTTACTAAGAGTCAGGCTTGGGAGGCTGTTGCAGTACTGCAGGAGAGGAAGAGTGAGGACTAGATTAGAATATAGAAGGAGGGATCTATATAAAACATATTTCAAAGGTCTTGATGACTCATTGATACAGAGGATGAAGGAAACGAAGGAAAACATGGTTAAAGATAATTCCAACGTTTCAAGATTAACGTAATTTCCACTGTACTAGGAATCTCAAAAAGCAATGAGAGTAACAAACAATAAAGTATAAAAAGGGCTCTGATGATATTGAACAGTCAATAAATAAAACTCCTAAATGGCTTGTTTGACATCCTAGTAGTTCATTTACACTTAGTCTGTGGAGAAGAAACTTCAGTGAAAAGACCTTTTTTTTGTGATTAAATGCTGAGTTCCCTTGGCAAGGACAGCAGAGGTCTGCCTAATCAGACAGGCTCCATCAACCCTCCAGCAACCCCCTCCACCATCTGAACCTAGATTGGTTTCATTAGGAAATGTGGCGGCCTCGCCGCTGCCTGGCCGCCAGTTTTGACTTTGGAGAAGGGGACAAGGCAAAGTGGAAAGGGAGAAATAAAAAGTGGGCAGGGTCACTCAGAGAATGGGGAATGGTACCGGATGTCATTTTAAATAAAGGATCCCAGGACTGCTTTCCTTTCTATACTTACTTCCTAGTGTTTTACAAGTCCTGATCTCAAGTAGATAGGAAAGCCTTAAAGAGTCTTTACCAAATTGTAGCGCATTGTTCAGAAACTATTTTAAATGTGCATATTTATGCATATATTAACTCCCAGCACAGTTCAGCATATGATTGAGACAAATTCTTCTTAATAATTTATATGTTGACTACAGAAATTTAAAGCTTATTTAAACTTTATATTCGGCAATGGTGCCATTCACTATTGAAGCACACCCTGAAACCCCACTCACTGGGAAATGTGAGAAATGAAAACTGTAACTATCAAACTTCTGTTACTACAAAGAGTTCTCCCGGTTTAAAAAAAAAAAAAAAAAAAAAAAAACCCACAAGCGCCAATACCTTAGAGAAATCCAGTCCCGCTTGTAAAATTCAGTATGGAAATCCCTCAGCCTAGCCCAGCTCCAGCAAAAGCAGGTCTTATTTAGTTATAAGTGGAAAGGAATACTCTTCTCTGCAGAATGATGCATTAGCTACCTTACATATAAGTCCTTAATGTTAGTGTCAAAGTCAAACTTTAAAAGGTTAACATTACAAAAGAATCAGTTGTTCTGAAAAATCCTTCAATATCCTTCTCATAACAGCTACTCAGATTAATAAGAAAGAAATCAGAGCAGAAAGAAATCCAGTAAAAAAAATGGTTGCAAAATAAGTACGCGAGGATTTTTGCTCAGACCCCTTGTGGGACAGCCAAGGGCCTAGTCAGGGAAATTCCAAGAGCAAGTCCTCAACGTGCCCCGCAACGAGGCTTCAAATGGGCTAGGGTCTTCCCTCTCTTTAAGACTAAAAGATAAACACCCATCAAAATCCTCTAGGCTCCGAGTTTTCATACCAGGAAGGAGAGACCCATATGATCGCGGAAAGAAACTATAACCCATTAGCCTCTTCCTGCGCCTCCGATCCGTCACGGGGCCACCGGCCAGGGGTCTCCCCGCCGCCCCAGCCCAGCAGCCACTAAAGTGACAGGTCGCCCGGCATAAGCCCCCAAATCCCGGAGCCCCACTTACTGGCGCCGCGAACTCAGGCGGGGGCCCGCCCCTGCGGTGAGCGCAGCTCCTCGACGAGCGGGGCACAGCCGCCAGCTCCGGAGCTGGAAATGGGGACAATCCCTGCTAAGACCGGCCGAGGGCTGCGTGCAGGGACGCCCGCGAGGTCCGCCGAGTCGCACGGGCCGCACGGCGCATGGTAGTGCAGCAGGAACCCGGCCGTTTTCCAGCCTCCGGCAGGAAAACAAACAAAAGGCTGGGTGGCTTCTACTGGGGACGACCGGCTGCTTTCCCTGGGAAAAGTTACCCTGCAGCTCCCCTCGCTGGCCCTGCGCGTCCCTGCACCGCGTCCCGTTCGCCCCGGCTCGCCCGGCCGAGCCGCGCGGCGCAGCTGTGGGCCAAGGGCGGCACAGAGCCCAGGGACCCCTAACGCCTGCTGACCACAAGGCCATCTCCGACTCCAAACGAACGCCTCGTTGCAGATCGGCTCGATCAACCATCAAGACTTAGAAATATGGAGGCTGTCGATGGACGTTCTGAGCACATTTAATGAAAGGTAATCGTTGTGAAAACATTTTTCTTATTTGAAAAAACGTAGCTGAGGTGGCACGACATTAATGCCACCTAATTAAGTAATCAATGCCACTGAATTGGATTCAAAGTGGTTAAACAGCACATTTCATGTTACCTTTATAGAAAAATAAAATGAAAACCCAATTGATTGTTAGCATTCCTTTGAACTCTTAACAGTTTTACGTTGTTAGCAAGGAGTTGTAAAGACTAGACTCTTATCCAGATGGGAAACTGACTCTAGTCAGATATCCTCTACACAACATGTAATTTTATAACATGTAATTTTATAACAAATTCATTTATGTCATAAGTGATATGGTAGACATTACCTAAAATCATCTTTATGAGGCTACAGGGCTTTGAATAAAGAAGTTGCTTCCAGGTCCCTGATTTTTAAATTTACATAATTGTTCCAAGCCAACAGTTGTTCAACATTAGCGGGAAGCATCAGAACCACCTGGAGGACTTGTTAAAACAAGTATCTGGGCTGCACTCTCAGATTCTGGTGCTAATGTTGCTGGGTCACACTGCCATAAGCAACACAAATTTAACCAATAAAGCAGTAACTCTTTAACACTTCGTGGACTGTTCTCTGAGTTTACAATTCCCAGCTGATCATCATATCAGTTTTTTCTCACTATTTTTATTTTTTAATTCTACAGACTGAAGATTGTTTTTTACTGAAAAAATCTATACCAAGGCCTGAATCCCTCTCTCCTCTTGATCTTGTGGAAGAAGCATGCAAGATACAAGATAGTCAAGCTTCTTTAGATTTCCTCTCCCAAATGGAAAAAGGTCATCTGGTCACTTGACGTATGTATAACATTGATATCTACCTTTGTGCTTACCTATTTAACAGCCAGCCCATATGGCAAATGAAAACTGAAAATCATTATCAGTGAAAAGATAGAGAGACATGACAAGGAATCTAACAAGTCATATACTACGGCCATGAAAAGCAATTTCTAAAGTAAAATGATCAGTTTTAGTCAAATTGTCCAAGCAGGTCTACCTGGCAAACAGAGGTCTACCTTTTAGCAAGAGTCCGCTAGGCTAGTAAGTAGCTTAGATCAGTAGTTTTGGCCTCAGGAAATTATAATCCTGTAAATATAATATGAGAATATAACCTTGTAATGAGGTCTAGTGTATACTGTGGAATTGACTGAAAATAGAAAATTAGTAGCTATGAAGCATAATAGTGTTTTAATGCTCAATTTATCTTTACAAATATTATTTTATTAAGCTTTAACTACTTGCTAGAATAAAAGAAACCATCTGTGTAATTGACCAGGCTATTTTAAACTAGCACTCAACATTTTAAATGAAACAGATTTGTTCTGAAACTATTTCAATACTTCATTCTCAGTTTGTAAAAGAATCACATTTATCATTTTATTCTAGTGTAAATCTTTAGATTTAACCTTTCCCCCCAATTTAAATTTCAAAGTCTAAATTTAAGGAGTTCTTTGGGAGGAAATTTATCCCTAAAAAGATTTAAGCCCTAGAGTCTCCTTTAAAACTAAAAACTTAAATTTTTGGCTTCTTTTAAACACTAAGGCATCTTTTATAGGTACCTGACTTACCGTGCAAATAAAAACACACGTATCCGAAGGGTGGATTCCAATATTAAAACATGGCAGGCCGGGCGCGGTGGCTCACGCCTGTAATCCCAGCACTTTGGGAGGCCGAGGCTGGTGGATCACGAGACCAGGAGTTCGAGACCAGCCTCACCAACATGGTGAAACCCCGTCTCTACTAAAAATACAAAAATTAGCTGGGCTTGGTGGCGTGCGCTGTAATCCCAGTTACTAAGGAGGCTGAAGCAAGAGAATCCCTTGAACCCGGGAGGCGGAGGTTACAGTGAGCCGAGATGGCGCCACTGCAATCCAGCCTGGGCGACAGCGACACTCCGTTCCAAACAAAACAAAACATGGCATTTGGACTACCTTATTGTAGCTCGTTCTCCCTCCCCTTCACTCTCTCTCTCTCTCTCCCCTCTTCCCCAGCACTTTCACCTCCATTTCTGTGCCAAAGATGTACTACAATTTTTTTTTTTAGACGGAGTCTCACTCTGTCGCCCACGCTGTAGTGCAGTGGCGAGAACACTGCCACCTCCGCCTCCCGGGTTCAAGCGATTCTCCTGCCTCAGCCTCCTGAGTAACTGGGATTACAGGCGCGTGCCACCGCGACCGGCTAAGTTTTGTATTTTTAGTAGAGACGGGGGTTTCACCATGTTGGTGAGGCTGATCTCGAACTCTTGATCTCGTGATCTACCCGCCTCGGCCTCCCAAAGTACTGGGATTATAGGCGTGAGCCTCCGCGCCCAGCCGATGTACCGCATTTTTAATCTCTCCAGAATAGAATGGATTAGAAATTTAAACTCTGTAAACTCGTTGAATGTTTGGAAGCCTATTAGTTCCTGGCACCAGTAAAAACTTTAAAAACTCAGTATATGTTTGCTAAATGAAGGTAATATGAAGACTGTCAGTTTTCACAGGCAAACCCGTAGTTAAAAAATTTAAATTGTGTAAAAACAAAGTATCACCTGATAAACAAGTACATTCACTTGAGAAGAAATAAGGTAGTTTGGGCTTTAAGAGGTGGGGCGGAGGACCAAGTGTAAGTTCCGGTGCTCAAACCTGAGAGGCCGACTACAAATCCCAGAGTGCCTCGCGGGCGCCGTCTCCACGGCACTTGGGTTTCAGGGCCATGGAGTCGCAAGCCCTTCTCTCACTGCATTATGGGATCTGTAGTGAGACGTGCCTTGCGTTGGCTCTTTCCTCCTGCTGGGCACCAAAGAGCGTCTTTTCCTCAACCTCCAGTCTGTCTGTGCTCTCAAAAACTTTAGTCGTTATAACAACTGTGACTGTTGAGAAGTTTGTTTTCCCGCATTCCTGGCGCGGGACTCTAGCCAGAGGCTCTGAGGACTTTGTTGCGACTGTCCCAAGCGTCCAGTTCGATGCTTCTCAGGGCGGCTTGCCTTAGGGGCCCACCCCTAAATTTGAGTTGTAAACATTTTTGAGGTAGTGCTTGTTCAAGTTCGCTTAAGTGTTCACTTAGCCCAACACGCGGGTTGAGCTTGAGGTTCGGCACCCGGGCAGCCTCACCCAGCGTCAGGCGCGCGCCTACAGTAGGTCCGCGACCCCTAGCCTACCACGAGGCAGCCCGCGGGGCTGGGTGGCAGGGCAGCGCACACGGGCAGCACCGACACTGCGCATGCTCGGCGCGTCGGCGCAGGTTTGCGCAGCTGAGGGGGCAGCACCGCAGCGGCGTCCGGGGTCTCCAGTAGGGCTGACGCTCCGGTGTTCGCATAATTCCCTGCTTCGGCTGGCAACGGGCGTCCCTCCACTCCCCGAGTCCCCGGCCGCCGCCGCCACCCCAGCGCGCCCCGATCTGGCCCCCTGCCCCGCGAAGATGGCTGCCGTACGCCGGGCCCGCAGTTATTGCCGCTGCCTGGTGCGCTTCTCCGACCGAGAACTCTGCTAAGCTCTGCTGCAGAGACAGGCAGGAGTAGACACCCAGACACCCAGCACCCCTCCTCCGGGGGGCGGTGCAGTGGGGGCACGGAGAGCCCCTCGAGCGCAGCAGGCCGCCCCGCCAGCATGGTAACCTGGCCAGGGGGCTCGAGGGTGGACGCCGCGGGGCGGGAGCGCGGTGTGCAGGAGGGGCCGGGCCTAGGGCTGGGGGTCGGCGGGGACTCTGGGAGGAGTGGGAGCTTCACGGCCACCACCCGTTAGAGGGCCCTGGCCTGACAGGGAGTGCGTCGGGGGGCGGGGGTTGCCAACCCTGGCTTCTCCCCAGGGTTCCTTCCTGCTGAGCCTCCCCAACCCCCGCCGGGCTCGATGTGAGGAGGAGGGTTTGCAGGACAGCCGGGGAAAATGTCCCTTCTCGGCTCGCTGAGTATGTTGAACCAGTCTCGGTACTCTCGAGGGATTTTATCAGAAGCATTGAGCATAGATTGAGGTGAGCTGTCACAGCGCCTGAATTCGGAAGGGAGCTCTGGTAAGCGGAGACACTTGTTGATTGTCCTTCTGCCGAAAAGCCAGGCCCACCGACAGGCCCTGCCGGCACCTTGAAGAGCCCTGGGTGGAGGACGCATTTACCCCGCGAGGCGTCAGTTCCCTGGGTAGTATGTTGGCAGGTGGTCCTGGCGGAGTGGGGTTGGAGGGTTCGTCTCTGCGGCGTCGGTGCGGTGCAAATGGAGAGACTGAGCTAAGTTGCAGAGTTTGACAGCGCAGATTCCATGGGACTGTTCCCTACTGGAATACGTATTCTCTGCCCTATGCCTTCCTTTGGTTTAGAATAAATTGTTCATCTGAGAAACTAATCTCTGACTGGGGCTTAAAGAATCAGGGATGAAATAATTCCAAACGAATTAATTTATAGTAGACTCAAATATTTATTGCATAAATGAATGGCTGAATTTATTTTTATTAAATTAATCTGGAGGATAGAAAAGGCGTCAATTGCTCCTGCTCCTAAACTCTCAAAAGTAGTTCTCTGACCAGGATTAAGCACTTAGCCTTTATGAGTTTATTAATCCCACCTGTGAAACGGGGATAACATGATGAAGACATGGGCTACTCATACACATGAACTACTCAAGTGAAGGTGATATTTAGGTCAAACTCGATTATGAAAAATAAAAGGAAAACTTCCAAGTGGTAACTGAGGCCCTACTTATTTCAAGTAGTAGTTGAATTGACCAAATGTCAACTCAGCCAGATCCCAGATACAATAGTTTGTTTTTGTGATCATACTGTCAAAATCAAAGTAAGAGTGGTTTAGAGTTCCACTATAACACAGGGGAGAAGAAAGGTGCTGTCTATATTACACTTCTCCCATTTCCTTTCCTCATCCTTCAGATACACATTATCCACATGACATTTTGTCAATTCAATATTTTTGAGTACCTATTTTCAGCCTGGCATAGTGTGAGACTCTGGTACAATACTAGATCTTCAGTATAACCAAACCTGCAAGGTGATTTATGATAAACTTTTAATCAGAGAATGTCACATATGAAAAGGGACCTCAGTAGATCACCATATCTTTTTATTGATGTCCCACAGACATGACAGCTGAGGCCTAGACAGGCCTTTACTACAAATCAAGCAATGTGTTTGGCCTTATGGTTACAGAGGTAACTGAGATGTGTTCCTGTCCTCGATGCCTTAACTCTAGTAAATGAAACAGCCAACCTCAGTACAAATGTTGTCATAATAATAAGCACAAGTGTTACGGGAACACAAAAGAGGCCATTAGAAAGGTTGAAAAATGCTTCTAAGATGAACCCTGAGCTGAATCTTGAAGCGTGAGAAGAAATAGCTAAGTGAGGAAGAAGGCATTCCAGATAGAGCAAGCAGCTTATGCAAGCCAACTGGACAGAGCAGGGGAAGCTCTTGAAGTCAGTTTAGAATGACTACTAGGCAAGAGTTAGAAAACTAAATTACAAAAGATGCCTCACAGAACTCAGGTCCCCTCCCATTACCTCTACTTAGAGTTTACAATAATAAAGCAGACTCTTACTTGAGAAGAGAGAGAAATACACTTCTCAGTGGGATTTATACATTCAGTCTTTCATTACATACTTTCCTGCTGGTGGTGTTCTTAGTAGGAAAATCTCCCAACTTGAAGAGACTAAAAAGCAATGTATTTGACAATACATTAATCCTTAAATTTTCCATTTTTCTAGAAATGCATCTGAGTTCTTGATCTCATTTATTTCTTCACAGATATATGTTTTACGGTGTGCCTAGCATTTTACCATATACTAACTGGTTCAAGTATGAAAGGCACCTCTGCTTTGAGTCTGCTTGCCAGAGATAAGATAGGAGGCAAGGCTAATTTATGTTCTGTAATGTAGTGCAAGTATATCTGGTAGCTGTGTTAAAGACCTGTGTTAATATAAATACCGCCCCCCCCCCCACCCTGTCCTGCCCCGAAATAACATATGACTAAAATTTGCAATTGTAAAACTTACCATCTTTGGAACTAGTAAAATTAAATGGGTTTTATTATTGTCTAGCTAACCTTTAAGGGCATTTCCCTGATTGCCACATTTCTTTACAGTAAGTGTGGAGGAAGTTTCATTTGCTAATAAGTCTATTAGCTAACAGACTGAGCTGAGGCAACATGCCATTTTCACTGAAAGGTAGGATTTAGTTTAATTTAGCAAACATTTATGGAGAACAAAAGGATAAAATGAAAGTCATCTGACTGAAACCTCTATTAAGTCCCAAGTCACACACAGTAATTCCAGTCTAGCTTTATTACACTGAAGCCAATCCAATATATAAAAATTTAATTTATAGACAGATAAAATAGAAGGGGTTTCTTTACAAAAGCATTTACTATTAAAAGTCTGACTGAGAAGCTTTCCTAGTACATATAAAATACACAGAAGTTTTATTTGCATAGAACACATTTAATAACATGCTAGCTGTATAAAAGAAGTGACATCATCTTATGGACTATATTCTTTTTTTTTTTTTTTTTTTTTTTTTGAGACAGGGTCTCACTCTGTTTCCCAGGTTGGAGAGCAGTGGTGCAATCTTGGCTCACTGCAACCTTCATCTCCCAGGCTCAAGCGATCATCCTCTCACCTCAGCCTCCCAATTAGCTGAGACTACTGGCATGCACCACCATGCCCTGGTAATTTTTGTAGAGACGGGGTCTTGCCGTATTGCCCAGGCTTGTCTCAAACTCCTGGGCTCAACCAATCCTCCCACTGCAGCCTTCCAAGGTGTTGGGATTATAGGCATGAGCCACCATACCCTGCCTGAACTATATTTTCTTAAGTGATCCATGAAACAAAAACTATCTGCTACAGCCAGGCATGACTGCACAAGCCTCTAGTCTCAGCTACTCAAGAGGTGGAGCAGAAGGATCTTTGGAGCCGGCTTGAGGCCATCCTTAGGAGACTGTCACAAGAAAACAAACTATTTGCTGAACTCCATAGGACAACTAAATGTTACTATTTTCTGAAACAAAGTTGTTATTTTTAGCCACCTAACAATACATTTTAAACTAGAGCCCAGTGAATTTGTTTATTCTACAGTATCAAAAAAATTCAAGTATCAAGTTATATCTGATTGGCATTGTTAAACTTACCTGTGAAGAAGATATCTACAAAGAAGCAATGTTGTATTTCATTAGCATGAAACATTATAGTATTTTCTGTTTTAGTACTTGTAGAAGTTTATGGACACTAAAATTATTTGGGCTTTTTGCCTTAGACTCAATTATGTTTAGAACATCTGTCACAGCACCTTGTCAACTGCATTCCAGAACATTTCTCCTCCTGATGGAAAATACAACATGACCTATGAGGTAGTCTTGCAAAAGAAAAAAAAAAATCTTGGCAAAATCTAATCTAGCCTCTCAAGATCCAGCCACAATTTACAGAAAATAAGAGTAAGAGGTCAAAGGAACGTATTTATTGAAACTTCAGCAAAATCTAACTTCTACAGAAAAACGACCCAGTTTCATCCCAAATAAATTACAAGAAAAAAGAGTGAGGATTATAAAAGACTTGAGATATATCAGTCAATTACAGTGTGGGCTTTATTTGAATCTTGATTTCACAAACTGAAATACATGTATTTTACATATGACATCTTGAGAAATATGAATACTGTGACTTGGTATTTGATATAAGGAATTACATTGATAATTATTGAAGTTGGGTCATGAGTACTTAGGGATTAATTCTCTTTAAATATTTTTTTCATAAAAACTTTTAAAATCTTGTAGAACTAAAAGAATACCAAAGATGTTCCTGTTTTATTCCTTTTTTTTTTCTTTCGTTCTTTTTTTTTTTTTTTTTTTTGAGATGGGGTCTCTGTCATCCAGGCTGGAGCACAGTGGCTCTATCTCTGCTCACTGCAACCTCCATCTCCCAGGCTGAAGCAACCCTCCCTCCTCAGCCTTCCAATTAGCTGGGACCACAGGCATGCACCACCATGCCCTGCTGATTTTTTGTATTTTTAGTAGAGATGGGTTTTCACTATGTTGACCAGGCTGGTCTTGAACTCCTGACTTCAAGTGATGCTCCTGCCTCAGCCTCCCAAAGTGCTGGGATTACAGGTGTGAGCCACCACACCTGGCCAGAAGAAGAGAAAATAATTTTTATTATAGATTATCAGTAGTTATGTATATTAATGAAGGATTTGGCTTCATTTACCTAATTAGATTAATCATAAATCATTTATGAATAGTAATTAACTTGAATTGTTACTTTTTATAACACAGTTGGCCCTCTGTACCTGCAGGTTCTGCATCCTGGGATTCAACTGTGGATCAAAAATATTTGGGGGAAAAAAAAGGAATACAACAATAAAAAATAATACAAATTATGAAACAATATACTACAAGAACTATTTACATGGCATTTATATTGTATTAGATATTATTAGTAACCTAGAGATGACTTAAAGTATATGAGAAGATGTGCATAGGTCATATGCAAATATGCCATATGAGGGACTGGAACACCCAGGGATTTTGGTGTCCTGAGGGCTCCTAGAACTAATCACTTGTAGATACTGAGGGACAACTGTAATTAAATTGATTTTTGGATGGACGCAACTGATGTTAAATTTGGCAGGGGCAGCGAGGGGGGGAATGTTAGGATTCACGATAACGTGAGTGCTGTGGTTTGGAGTAGAGAATATGCTTTTCAGACTCATTTTCCTTTGGAAATTAATAGTCAGGTCTCAAGTGTACCCTACAGCCTTGCTACTCTAAGTGGGTTCCACAAAGTGTTGACAGTATGGTACTAAATAGCAAATGGCTGAATGGGAAATGTAGGTTACAGAGGGCAACTGGTGTGTATATATTTCTGATGTTATTTGGGTTTTTTTCCCCTCAGGCAGAAGCCGAGGAAGACTGTCATTCTGATACTGTCAGAGCAGAAGATGATGAAGAAAACGAAAGTCCTGCTGAAACAGATCTGCAGGCATGTTTCTTCAATTGTGTCTTTGATTTTTATTCCATTGTTCCCATACGTATGCAGAAATTGATCGTAATCATGGGTATTTGTAGGTTGTTACTGTTTGCATTGAATTTAACTGTTTTCTTACTGGTTTGTAGAATACTTAAACTATGTTATGGCTTTGTGAAAAGAAGTATCAATAATGGCTGCTTGTAGTTTAACGTATGGGTTTAAAGTATTCAAACTAAGGCTTACATATGACTCAGAACCCATAATCTTAAAAAGATTGATGGGTTTGACCACCTAAAAGTTTAAAATCTGTGTATAAGAAAAGGCAAGGCATCATAAGTAAAGTTAAGAGAAATAGCCAACTGGAAAAACTGTTTACCATATATGGGCAGAGGGTTCATCTTCTCATTACATAGAGCACTCATATATTTGGAGGAACAGAGGATAAAAAGCTATGAATGGACTGTTAATGGCAAAATAATACAAATGGCCATTAAATATTTGAAGCGATAATTAGCCTCATTAATAATTTAATCAGATTGGTGAATAATGTGTGTTGCTGTCCAGGCTGTGAGAACACTCATGCAGTGTACATGAAAATGTAAATTGCTACAGCTTTCTGGAGGGCAGGCTGGTAATATGTATCAAAATGAAAAACATGCATTCCCTTGATACAGCATTTCTACTTCCAGGAAATTAATTTTAAGGAAATAGTGGGGAAAGTAAGTAAATATGCAAGTATAAAGATGTTTGGTATAACATTGTTTATCTGGAAAAACATCATACATACAACTGAAATATTCGTTACCTGTTATTAAGTAGTGATACATCCATACAGTGAAAACACTACAGCCATTTAAAAGGATGAAGTAAATATGCATTAAAAGAGAAAAAAAGTTGCTCTAACTAGTTAAGTGTGTCTCACTGCACTTGTAAGGTTAATAATTGGAATGGATCGTCTAGTAGACATTGAATGCTACTAAAGATTCTGCAGGTCAGAGATCTGTGTGTAACATGGTAAAAGCGTAGCAACAAAGCAGTGTACAGAATAGAGAAAAATTAATTTAAAACCTTCTAGATACGTCTTTAAAAAAAAAAAAAGAGGAAGCCAGGAATAACATATGCAATGGCTGCCTTTGGGCAGAGTGTGTAACCCAGTTTGGGTTCCCCAGGAAGCAGACTAGGTGAAGACTGCTGTGCAGGAAGTTCATTAAGGAGTATTCTTGGGATCAACACCTGTGGAAGGGAGAGAGGGAAACAAATGGGCAGGGAGAAGACCAGCTGCAGTGCAGTCTTAATGGACAGCTTAGCCATCCTCGAGGGAGTTCTGAAGATGAAATACCCTTTCAGGGCTGACCTGAGTTGCAGAGAGCCAAGCCTTTATTAGCCATTGATCAGTCATTGGGTGGGGATTGAGAGGACAGTGTGATTTTGCAGAGGCAGTACCCAAAAAACTCAAGTATTTTCAGATAAAACTCTCAGCAGTTTGGGTAACAAGTTCTTTATTTCTAAAAGGGAATTTGGGCAACACACCAGAGTCTACCTTATAGGGTTTACTTTTTATGTGCTTTAAATTTTTTTTTTTTTTTTGAAATGGAGTCTCGCTCCATCACCCAGGCTGGAGTTCAGTGGTGCGATCTCAGCTCACTGCCAACCTCTGCTACCCAAGTTCAAGCAATTCTCATGCCTCAGCCTCCTGAGTAGCTGGGATTACAGGTGCCTGCCACCACACCTGGCTAATTTTTTTTGCATTTTTAGTAGAGACAGGATTTTGCCATGTTGGCCAGGCTGTTCTTGAACTCCTGACCTCAGGTGGTCCACCTGCCTTGGCCTCCCAAAGTGCTGGGATTATAGGCATGAGCCACTGTGCCTGGCCTTTAAATTTTTTAAATTATAAATATTTGAAAAAATATTTTCTTTTTGAAATACAGAATGTTAATTAAGAGAAAGACTTAAGGCTTACCTATAGAATTTTTGGCAGCATTCTTAATATCTACTAGATGATATAGTCATTAAAAAATTATTGGAAGCTTATAACTTCAGCCTGTAAGTGATGGCTTATATTTTCATCCTAATTAAAATTCGGTTCTTTAATATAATTTGACTTTTGCTGTATTGACATGTATTTTATGCTAATTTCTTGATTCTTTAAGTTTTGAGCAGAAAATTATTTTAAAAGATAACATGTATTTAATGGATATTTAATAATTTAGAAGACAGTGGACTTAGAGTAATAAGTATATACATGGAAGTAGGTATTGGACATATTGGACATATTGATACATTGTTCCAGAGTTGAGCTACCCTTCCTTGATGAGTCCTAAAATGCTGTTCTCCCGGTAGGCACAACTCCAAATGTTCCGAGCTCAGTGGATGTTTGAACTTGCTCCAGGTGTAAGCTCTAGCAATTTAGAAAATCGACCTTGCAGAGCAGCAAGAGGCTCTCTCCAGAAAACAGCAGCAGATACCAAAGGAAAACAAGAACAGGCAAAAGAAGAAAAGTTAAGTATTATAGATGTTATAACAAATTACCTTTTTTTTAAATTTTATTTTGGCACATGGACATTTTCTCTGACACAATAGTCATTAAAACCAGACTTTTGGGACTTAAACACGTATCTTGTAAAATAAAAATTTTGACTAGTATACTATTTCTCACAATTTCTTCTAGGTACTTTGGATGGTACCACTACTCCTGCATGGCTTTTTTCTCTGTAGGTACACTATCTTCATTGAGCTGTCTTGTTAATTTATAGACCTCTGGGATTCATGTGGTTTCTAAAAGATTGATGTCTTTGAATTTATTAACAGAACCAAAAAGAAAAAACAGAATTTTCTGAATTTATTAATAGAACTGAAAAGATTGCTCACATGTTAGTGTCTTTCCAGAGGTCTTAATTTCATGCAGTATTTTGTTATATTTTGAGTTGATCAGCTTTATTGTATCAAAAGATACAATAATGCATTAATCTTTTTCTTATTCTGGGAAATTTTGAAATATTTTCACACTGATAATATTTTGAATGCTGTCTAATATTCATATCTCTTCTGGTACTTACACAGAGCAGGCACAGCATACCATTTCATTTCTTATTCTTCTTCTTCCATAGAGGCTGCCATCTTTTTACCATCAGATCCAAGTTTGTGTTTACAATTAGTCATTAAATAATTGGCATTACCATAATGACTTACCTTCTATCTCCTCTTAATTTTTATTTTGAAATAATTACAAGTCCACAGGTATAGGGAAGTCTGGTGTACCCTTCAGCCTTCTCCGATAGTAACAACTTGCACAACTATAGTACAATATCAAAAATGAGGAAATAGACATTGGAATAATCCACAGTTTACTTAGATTTCCTGGGTTTATAAGCACTTGTCTGTGTGTATGTGTATAAATAGTTGTTTGCAGTTTTATTACAAGGTAGCCTCATGTAACCGCCACCACAATCAAGATACAAAACTGTTTTATAGTTATATACTCCTTTCCCTAGTCATTCATAACCACTGACAACTGCTGGTCTGTTCTCCATTTTGTAATTTTGATATTCCAAGAATGTTGTATAAGTGGAATCATCCAGTATGTAACCTTTTGAGATTGGCTTTTTTCACTAAGTATAATTCCGTCAAGATCAGTCCAAGTTATTATGTATCAGTAGTTTGTTCCTTTTTATTGCAGAATAGTATTGCATGGTATGGATGTACCCCCAGTTTAACCATTTATTGGTTGAAGGACATTCGAGTTGTTTCCAATATTTGGCTATTATGAATGGAGCTATGGAAATATATGTGTAGGTTTTTGCACGAACATAATTTTCATTTCTCTGGGATGAAACCCCAAGAGTGCAGTTGCTAAGTTCTATAGTAAGTGCATGTTTGATTTTAAAAGAAACTGCCAAAGTGTTTTCTAGAGTATCTTATATTAAGTTCCCACCAGCAATGTGTGAGTGATCCAGTTCATCCTCATCAGCATTTAGTCTTGCTCTACTTTTTAATTTTATTTTTATTATTTATTTATTTATTTATTTATTTTTTGAGACGGAGTCTTGCTCTGTGCCCCAGGCTGGAGTGCAGTGGCGCGATCTCGGCTCACTGCAAGCTCCGCCCCCCCAGGTTCACGCCATTCTCCTGCCTCAGCCTCCCGAGTAGCTGGGACTACAGGCGCCCGCCACCTCGCCCAGCTAATTTTCTTGTATTTTTAGTAGAGACGGGGTTTCACCGTGTTAGCCAGGATGGTCTTGATCTCCTGACCTCGAGATCCGCCCGTCTCGGCCTCCCAAAGTGCTGGTATTTATTTATTTATTTTAAGGCAGAGTCTCGCTTTGTCGTCAAGGCTGGAGTACAGTGGCGTGATCTCAGCTCACTGCAACCTCTGCCTCGCAGGTTCAAGTGATTCTCGTGCCTTAGCCTCCTGAGTAGCTGGGATTACAGGCCCCGCCAGTAATGCTGGCCTAATTTTTGTATTTTTAGTAGAGACGGGGTTTCACCATGTTGATCAGGCTTGTCTCGAACTCTTGACCTCAAGCAATCCACCTGCTTCAGCCTCCAAAAGTGCTGGGATTACAGGCGTAAGCCACCATGCCCAGCCAGATTGCTAATATTTTCAATGTTGTGTTTTGGAAGTTCTTTTTGTATTCTAGATACAAGTCTTTTATAGAATATGTGGCTTGTAAATATTTTCATCCTCTTAACAGGGCATTTCACAGAGCAAAAATTTTTAATTTTGATGAGGTCCAGTTTATCAATTTTTCCTTTTATGAATGGTGCTTTTGGTGTCAAATATAAGAACTCTTTGCTGAGTCCTAGGTCTCCAAGATTTTCTTTGTTTTCTTTTCTTCTAAAAGTTTTATGGGTTTTACATTTAAGTCCATGATCCATTCAAGTTAATTTTTATGTAAAGTATGAGGTTTAGGTCAAGGTTCATTATTTTGCCTATGAATGTCCAGTTATTTGACACAATTTATTAAAAAGGCCCTCCTTCTGCCATCCGTACTAATTTTTAATGCAGGTTTTCAAAAATGTTTACTTTATATTTTTATAGGCTCGAGAACTCTTCCTAAAAGCAGTAGAAGAAGAACAAAATGGAGCTCTCTATGAAGGTAAAAATTCAGAGCCCAGGTTCATATCATCATAACATTTCTGAATAATGACTCTGTTATTAACCATATATTTTTTTTACTATAACATATTTGGTATAGAACATCAGTTTTCTTAATACATTCTTCCTTCAGTACTCATTGGAAATTGGTTCCAGGAGCCTTTGTAGCTACCAAAATGCTCAAGTCCCTTATATGAATGGTCTAATATTTACATATAACTTACTTATTATGTAAATAGTTGTTATACTGTATTTTTTTGTTTTAAATATTTTTGATCTGCAGTTGGTTGAATCAGAGAATGTGAAACCCATGAATACAGAGGGCCAACTATATTTGAAATTGTTTTTTAAGAAATGAAAAATAGAAATTGTTTTTCTATATAACCTGTCTTTTTGCAAAAAAATATTGCTGGGAAACATCATCATATTGGTAGGATAAGCAAAATAACTTTTTTTTTTACATTTAACTTTAGTTTTTCTTCATTAATATAGTATTTAATATTGTTCATTTTACAATATGCTCTTTTTATAGGTGAAAATTACTTCAGAGGATGGGAATATAAAGGATAAATTGAGGAAAAAATACATGTTTTTCTTTCTAAGTTCCAATTTACATATTACTAACAGAAATATGTGGTAATATGTGTCAGCTTTGTGTCTTTTATTAACCCAATAGAAATGTGTAAATAAAGTGATAGGACTATTTACCATATTAAGTTTGTAACTATGCTTTCATTTTGTGATAGCAAAGATAATAATTGAGGCATAGGAAAAATTCTTGTGCTTGAATCATTTGAAAATGCCCCAAACGTTACATCATTCAGAGTTACTGCATTTATGTGCAAGTTTCTTCTAGTGATAATTTTCTTTAGATTTTTAGAAAGGCCCAATTGGTCAAGTCCCTGTGCAGCCTTCATTGGTTTGTGAAATTCGCATCTCCACTTAGTGTATGGTAATTCATCCAGAATAATAGAACATGGCAGAATATATTGAATTATAAACTTCTTTGTAGGTAAAAAGAACTAGTCAGCCTCTACAGCTCCAAGTTCTACTGGTGTATCTCTGTGGGGAGAGTTAGTGAATATTACAGCTCTAAACTACTTGTCTAGATTTGTAAAAAATAAGTTTTGAAGATTGCTTATGTAAATAAGAGGCAGCTGGGCTAAAGGAAGTTAAATTTAAAGGATAATTAAACAAACAAAAAAACTATTATTTATTCCACCCAGTAGGAAGCATTTAATTTTCCTCAACTTTGTGTCTTAGAAAAGTTTGCTTAGAAGTGTTTTTGGCCAAGCATGGTAGCTGATGCCTCTAATCTCAGCACTTTGGCAGGCTGAGGCAGGAGGATCGCTTGAATCCAGGAGTTCAAGACTAGCCTGGACAACATGGCAAGACATTGTCTCTACAAAAAATTTAAAAATTAGCTGAGAGTGCTGACTGATGCATGCCTGTAGCCCTAGCTACTCAAGAGACAAGTGGGAGAATCACTTGAGCCTGGGAGGTGGAGTCTGCAGTGAGCCGAGATCATGCCAACTGCACTCCAGCCTGGACAACAGAGTGAGACCCTGTCTTAAAAAAAAAAGAAGTATTTTTGTTGGCTATAGCAATTGCATCTTCAGAGCCCAAAGAAAGACAACTATTTAAAAATCATGATACATAAGAGGGTGAGGAAAAAGATGGGAAGGGCTAATATATAAGAGTAAAATACAACATCTAAAGTTTAGGGAAAAGTTTGTTTCTGAGCAGTAAGGTTTGGAAATAGTTTTGTGTCACTGAACTACTGTTGCATGTAGAAAAACAGAATTTGGCTGATTGTAGAGAAAGTTACCAAATTAAACCACAGTTAAGGGTAATCAAAGGAAATGACAAAAATATGTGGTCATAGCTAATTTAGCTTTATTTCTTCTTTTAGCCATCAAGTTTTATCGTAGGGCTATGCAACTTGTACCTGATATAGAGTTCAAGATTACTTACACCCGGTCTCCAGATGGTGATGGCGTTGGAAACAGCTAGTGCGTATATAATTTGATAGACAGTAATGCATAGAGTTTGTTAAAGTTAAGCATCTTTGTCCTGTTGACTCTTAACATAAGATGGTGCTAATTCTGTTAAGCTCTATACTCTTTAGTATATCTTTGTTTATAAAGTTGTAGAAATTTTTTAATTAGAGAAATTGAAAGATTAAGACATGGAAATGCACCTTTTAAACAGATACAAAAATAATAAAATGAAAACGGTTTAAAAAAATAAAAGCAGTAGTTACTGAAAGGAGTAAATTAAAGGACACATTTCAACTTTCTGAAACCTATTTTAAGTAGAAAGTTTTAAAATGTAATTAGGCTAAATTTGGCAAAATGTTAATAATGGTTAAAATTGAGTGATGGGTTCATGGGATTTTATTACACTAGTTTCCTTTTGTATATATTTGAAATTTTACATTTTAAAAAAGGCTTCTAATTTTATTAGGAAAATGCTGAACTATAAAAGTCGTTATTATTCTCTTAATGTTTTTTAGTAGAACATTAAAACTCTAACATTTATTTAAAAACACAGGTGCTAATATATTCCTAAAAGAAATCATATTTCAATTATATAGTTGCCACTTGCATCAAAGCCATGAAGTAGCGTTGGTTTTGTGTGGATAAAGATCAAGAAAACATATTTTTAAGGCAATACTTTTGAAGCTATTTGCAAGACAATTATAAAATTGTTTTGGTTTAATTCCACTGTCTCCCAAAACTCAACTTGCTGATATTAGAAGGGAAGGGGGTCTGTACCAATGAGAGAATGTCAGGTTAAAAATAGTACAGAGAAAAAAGTTTTGGTAATGAAATATTAGCTATTAATATATTCCCTCTGTCGTGAAATAATTGTCACCTTTATTGATAACATATGCTTATTGCCAATGTTTTTTAACTGCATATGGTATTAACACTTAAGCTTTGAATAAGTCATATTAAAAACATCCCAACGAGGTCAATATTAATAGAAGTGTTTAAATTTTCAGCTAATAATATTGTTCACCAAATCAGAGTTAACAGTGTGAGATAGTTCATACTTAAAATGAATCACTTGGGTTTTTTCTAAACCTTCTTTATATTTGGGTAGAGTTGTTTAGATTCAGCTCTTCGCCAGTTTTGTAAATATGTGCCAGATGCTGTTAAGAAAGATTGTATTAAAATATTAAAGAGGCATTTCTTTTCTTTCCCATTTTTTATACAAACCCAGAGGCTACGAAAGTTCTTTAAGGATTCATCTTTTTTTTTTTAAATAAGATCTGATAAGCCCTAAAAGTTTGCCTTTTTTTTTTTTCCTGTAACATGTTTGTAGAATAGCCATTGAGTCCATCTAGCCTCAACCACACTTATATTTTGTTGTATTATAAAATGCCCTTCGTGTTTTTTTTTTTTTTAAGTCTGCATCACTTGAAACTTCCTGGTTTTCTAACTTCGCCTTCATCCAATCCTCTTTGTAAGTCTGATCATCTTTAAGGTTTACCTTCAGTAAAAATAGAAAGCTCAGACTTTTTTCTAGCACCCTTCACTACACATTTGCATATATTGATAGATGATTTGTGAACCCTAAGATGTTTTGAAAGTAGGTATTTTCCTCTCTGAAGGTAGGCTGATAAGGCAAATCTGTTAGAAAACCCTTGGCAAGTAAATACCTCAGATGACATCTGTAGATTTGGTTTTTATCCAGTTAGAATAAATTAAGGTTAAAGAACATATTACGTTAAGATTTTTGAAATCATTTGAAAGTTTTCACTAACTCATAAAATCTCTACTTTACAATAAAATTAGTTAAATCTCAACACCTGTATCCAAAAATTCTAATTCTTTCTGGATGATAATTACTGAAGCTTTTTTCTTTGAAAAACTGATATGGTATTCCTTTGTAAGGCAGGAGAAATTCATCACATTTAAAAATGTATCACATGTTGAATAAGCTTTAGGTGACTTTTTGTAAAGCAAATTTGAAAATGCTATGAAAAATCAGTTCTAAACTATACGCTTATAGACTGAGGCACTTAATTTATTCACCTTCCTTTTTTCAGCATTGAAGATAATGATGATGATAGCAAAATGGCAGATCTCTTGTCCTACTTCCAGCAGCAACTCACATTTCAGGAGTCTGTGCTCAAACTGTGTCAGCCTGAGCTTGAGAGCAGTCAGACTCATATATCAGGTGTGAATACTTGTTTTTTGTAACTTAGTTAGAAATATCTTAACCTTAGATTAAAGATTTCCAAATTTATAAGGTCAGATAATTTGCCAGATAACTGCTGCTTTAGTTCAGAATATGATGGAAGATCTAGTTATAATTATCATTTGCATATACTATTAAGCTGTTTTGTGGTTTTGTTTTGTATTTTTTTGGGACAGAGTCTCACCCTGTCACCCACGCTGGAGTGCAATGGTGCAATCTTGGCTCACTGCAACCTCTGCCTTCCGGGTTCAAGCGATTCTCCTGCCTCAGCCTCCCAAGTAGCTGGGATTACAGGCGTGTGCCACCACGCCCTGCTAATTTTTTGTATCTTTAGTAAAGACAGGGTTTCACTATGTTGGCCAGGCTGGTCTCGAACTCCTGACTTCATGATCCGCCGGCCTCGGCCTCTGAAAGTGCTGGGATTACAGGCATGAGGCACCACACCCAACCCACTAGTAAGCTGTTTTAAAATCTAAAGCAGAACAGTTTGTAATGCTGTTGTTTAAGGATGCCATACCTTTTTCAGTAAAGATCTAACAGGGTAAGTCTGAGTTGTTGAGGTAGCCCTAAGAAAACTGGAGGAATACTGGTATCATGAAGCATTTCAACCATGTTGGACAATTGTCCTAAGACAGGCTGAATGTTTAGTAATTAATGTATTTTTGGCTGGGCATGGTGGCTCATGCCTCACCTGTAATCTCAGCACTTTGGGAGGCTGAGGTGGGAGGATCACTTGAGGCCAGGAGTTCAAGACAAGCCTGGCCAACATGGTGAAACCCCACCTTTACTAAAAATACAAAAATCAGCTGGGCGTGGTGGCGCATACTGGTAGTCCCAGCTACTTGGGAGGCTGAGGCCGAGAATTACTTGAACCCAGGAGGCAGAGGCTGCAGTGACCTGAGATTGCGCCACTGTACTCCAGCCTGGGCAACACAGCAAGACTCTGTCTCAAAACAAAAAGAAAGAAATTAATGTATTTTTAATATGTTAAATATTGTTTGGCTCGGGGCTTTTTCAGAGGAGGACAATTGAAAGTTTTCAAGGAGATGAAAATAACTAGTGTTAATAGATGCAATGTGGATCACACACAGTAGATTATTTTTGTAAAACATTTAATACATCTGGTATGAGGGAAAATAGTGTTTTATAAAAAGTAGTTTTAGATCTATACTGAAAAAACAAAGATATTTATGTCTTGATGTTAAGAACCATTCATTATTATTATTGAGTAGCTAAATACACTCATGCTTCAGCTCTGAGCAATACAGAGGGTGTCATTTATAAATTTCTAGGAAGGTATAAATGTACTGGGAATGTGGTTGTGCCAACAGAATGACATACAGAAGAGTCGCTGAAGGCTGATTTTCTTTTGCAGTGCTGCCAATGGAGGTCTTGATGTACATCTTCCGATGGGTGGTGTCTAGTGACTTGGACCTCAGATCATTGGAGCAGTTGTCGCTGGTATGCAGAGGATTCTACATCTGTGCCAGGTACTAAGTTTTGTTTTTGTTTTTTAAACAACTCAGGCAATGGTGAAAAGAAAGATGCTCCTTTGCCAATTTTGATAAAATTACTTGATTGGTATTCTGAGTTAAAGCTTAGAATAAACAAGTTTTGCTAAGCTGTACTTAATTTTCTCAAATAACTTAGAATTTAAAGGCTAGAATATGCTGGGTTTCTAGGGTATAGAATAATATATAGGACAGATGTAGTAACCCATACTGCTTCCATAGGGTTTGCATGCCAGCCTAACTGATTTGGGAAAAAGAATTATATTAGAAAAATATATTCAAGTCATCTTTATAGTAACTGTAAATCCATTGTGGTAATGGTTTAGAATAAAACAGCACTCGAATTTTCTTGTGGCTCATTAAAAGTTATTCTATATTTTGAAAATTTTTCTATGTGTGGGAAAGGACTTTATTCAATAAATGGTGCTGAGATAACTGGCTAGCCATGTGCAGAAGGTAGAAACTGGATCCTTTCCTTACACAATACACAGAAATCAAATCAAGATGGATTAAAGACTTAAATGTAAAACCTAAAACTATATAAAAACCCTTAGGCCAAGGCGGACAGATCACCTGAGGTCAGGAGTTTGAGATCAGCCTGGCCAACATGGTGAAACCCCATCTCTACTAAAAATACAAAAATTAGCCGGGCGTGGTGGCATGAGTCTGTAGTTCCTGCTACTTGGGAGGCTAAGGTAGGAGAGTTGCTTGAACCCAGGAGACGGAGATTGCAGTTGTGCCAGCAACTGGGTGTGTCCAGCCTGGGGGACAGAGCAAGACTCTGTCTCAAAAAAAAAAAAAGAATAAATAAAATTTATAAGGAAGTTAAATTCACAAGCAAAAAACAACCCCATTAAAAAGTGGGCAGGCCGGGCGCGGTGGCTCAAGCCTGTAATCCCAGCACTTTGGGAGGCCGAGACGGGCAGATCACGAGGTCAGGAGATCGAGACCATCCTTGCTAACACAGTGAAACCCCGTCTCTACTAAAAAATACAAAAAAAAAAAAAAAAATTAGCCAGGTGAGATGGCGGGCGCCTGTAGTCCCAGCTGCTCGGGAGGCTGAAGCAGGAGAATGGCGTGAACCTGGGAGGCAGAGCTTGCAGTGAGCCCAGATCGCGCCACTGCACTCCAGCCTGGGCAACAGACCGAGACTCCATCTCAAAAAAAAAAAAAAGTGGGCAAAGGACGTGAACACTTTTCAAAAGATATATATGTGACAAACAAGTGTGTGAAAGAATTCTCAGCATCACTAATTAGAGAAATGCAAATCAAAATCACAATGAGATATCTCGCACCAGTCAGAATGGCTATTATTAAAAATAAACAGATGCTGGTGAGGCTGCTGAGAGAAGGGAATGCTTCTGTGCTGTTGGTGGGAATGTAAACTAGTTCAGTCACTGTAAAAGCAAGTTTGGCGATTCCTCAAAGAACTTAAAAGAGAAACTACCGGCCAGCCGCGGTGGCTAACACCTGTAATCCCAGCACTTTGGGAGGCCAAGGCGGGGAGGATCATGAGGGCACAAGATCGAGACCATCCTGGCTAACACGGTGAAACTCCGTCTCTACTAAAAATACAAAAAAATAGCCAGGCCTGGCGGCATACGCCTGCTAGTCCCAGCGGCTGATGAAGCGGAGGCATGAACCCGGGAGGCGGAGCTTGCAGTGAGCCGAGATAGTGCCACTGCACTCCAGCCTGGGCGACTGAATGACACTCCGTCTCAAAAAAAAAAAAAAAGGAGAGAAACTACCATTTGACCCCAGCGATCCCATTATTGGGCATATACCCAAAGAAATATAAATCATTCTGCCATAAAGACACATGCACATGTATGTTCGTTGCAGCACTATTCACAATAGGCTGACCTGGACTCAGCCTAAACGCCCATCAGCAGTAGACAGGATAAAGAAAATGTGGTACATACATGCCAGGGAATACTACAAACCCATAAAAAAGAATGAGATAATAACTTTTGCAGGCCGGATGTGGTGGCTCATATGTGTGATCCCAGCACTTTGGGAAGCCAAGGTGGGAGGATTAGTTGAGCTCAGGAGTTTGAGACCAGCCTGGGCAACATGGTGAAACCCCGTCTGTACAAAAAATATGAAAGTTAGCTGGGCATGGGGGCGTGCGCCTATAGTCCCAGTTACTTGGGGGACTGAGGTGGGAGGATTGCTTGAGCCAGAAGGTCGAGGCTGCAGTGAGTTGAGCCATGTTCATGCCACTGCATTCCAACCTGACAAAGTGAGACCTTGTCTCAAAAAAAGAGATAATATTCTTTGCAGCAACATAGATGAAGCTAGGGGCCATTATCCTAAGTGAATTAACATAGGGATAGAAAACCAAACACCGCATGTTCTCACTTATAAATGGGAGCTAAATGTCTAGGCACACATTGACACAAACAAGGGAACAATAGATACTGGGGCCTACTTGAGGGTGGAGGGTGAGAGGAGTGTGAGGATCAGAAATACCTATTGGGTACTATGCTTATTGCCTGGATGACAAAATAACATATACACTAAACCCCCATGACACACAATTGATCCATAGAACCAACCTGCACATGTACTCCTGAAACTAAAAAGTTAAAAAAAAATTTTTTTGCTATGCAAAGAATAATTCTAGTTTAATATAAGGTCATTTGAGACTAGTCTGTCATGGGCACCTTATATAAAAATATATACTTAGTCCTTATATAGAATTTTTAAAAATAACTTTTGTTCTTAAAATTCAGATGCATTATTTTTAAATTAATTCCATTTGGAATCTTGTAGTTTTCATAAAATGTTTGAATTTCTTGAAGACTCTTTTTCACAATTCTGTGTGCTGTCTATTTAACAAGTACCTATTAAACACCTAGTGGATTGCCACTAGGGTCTCCAGCACTGTTGTGTCAACGTAAATAACAAGCAGAGAGACTCTCTAAAAGAAATTTATTTGAGAATAATACATTGCAATGGGAATACACATGCCATATTAAACTATTCAGGGAAACAAAGGTTTTTAAAGGAAAAAATGAGGATTACATAATTGTTTTGAAGTAATCCTTGACTACAAAGATCAGTAACAAGGGTGACGCCAGTCTGAGATTGGACAGGCAGTTTCTTGGGCAGATGTCCTTGCAGCAAAAATATTTTTTGTGTAAGGTTGTGATGGCCTTTGTGCAAAGTTGTGTTTTTTATAGTCTTTTTTGTTAACCATACTTATTATAGAAGCCTGAGAACCTTCTCTTCATGGCCTTCCGCAGCTCTCTTTGTAAGGGTTTTCTTAACATTAGTGACTCCATTTTTATTTTAACAACTTTCGCATTTTCCCCTTTTGATCAGTATCTTTCTCTGATCAGTCATCCTGTAGTTAGGTTTTGACATCCCATAGTACCAGGATAGACGGATCCTGGTTGCTAATCTCATCCCATGTTGGGGAGAAAGATTAACGACTAGGAGTCCGTGTCAAAACCCTTTTAAGCTGCATTTGGGCAAGAAGGGACGTTTGAAGGGAATGACTCTCAGGCTGTGTCTACCTGGATTCCATTATTAAGTTTGATTTTTGTCTGTTCCATAGTCTTTTGTTACTCAAAATGCTGGGCCAGCATTATTGTTAGGTGTGATACTTCTGCAGAAATTTAACAAGTAACAGATACAAAGTTAATAGTAATATATAATTCCAATTTGCATAATGGTTTTGAGCCATGAACCTAGGCTTAAAAACGACTAATTGAGTAGATCAGTGACCACAGGGGATTAGGTGAGACCGTGTAATCATGCGATCTGTTTTCTTATTTTGTGTACATGGGTCTCAGCTTTATCAGAGGGATTTATCTAGGTACAGCATGTAGTACTAGTGATAGCACAGATATTTTCTTTTTTAACCAATGAATACTAAAGGATTTCTTGGGTTAGGTTCTGTTAAGTTACCAGCAGAAGCTATTGATTATGAAATTTCAATTACACCATTATCCTGTCAAGTGAAAAAAGTAGCATTAAATGGAGGTAAAAGTCTTATTATGAAATGGTTCTGGTGTCATGGGAAAAGCTGTCTGCAGCTTTCACAAAAACATCAGCTTCTCCTCCTAGTTTATGTTTGAATGTCTCTGGTCATGATATTGTTGTGTGGCTCATAGATCAGGCATGAGACTTGTTTCTTAAACTTTGAATAGTTTCAGCTTATAGGGCTTTAGGAGCAGAAGTTTTTGTTTTTAGTTGGAGTGTTGCGGTCCAATCCTGAAGGAAACTGGGAGAATTCATGAAACAGTCCAGTGTACGTGTGGATAACAACAGGTATATTGTAGTTTTTTTTTTTTAAGAATTTTTTTTCCTACATTGATCATATAGGAATTTCAGATTTAAAAATCTCTTGAGGTTAGGAAGTCAAAGACAGGTAGACTTTAGACTTCACTTAGGGTCTTAAGGTTCTTGGGCCTGCTGGGAAGTGACAGGTTTTACTCAGGATAAGGCTGAGAACTCTTGAAGCCAGATGTTTTATGCACATTCTTAAATATGGCATTTTCAGTCAAAGCCTTGGTAATATAACTAATGTTTCTAATTGTATCCTCATATAAAGAGAGTAGATTTTTATTGAACTTATATAAATAAAAATAATATGAGTCGTTTCTGAATTTTGGAGAAATCAAGTAGGGAGAAAAAGCAAATGGTTCCACCTTTGTTCACCAAAGTCTACTAACATCATAAAGACATTCTCTTCATAATTTACATCAATTTTATGTAATTTTTTGTTTTGCTGCTTGATCTTTATTAGCAGTTCTATGAACTCATGAATTTATTAGAGTTCTGGAAATTTTTATTTAGTCCATTGATCTTAAAGTTACCAGAAATCTTTGTTGAAGAGTACTGCTAGAGTCTTTTCCATGAACAGCAGCTTTGGACTGTAGCTGATTGCAAATGTTTTTAGGGAATTCAGAATAATAATTGTGATGACAAAAACTTAGAATAGCCATGTAAAATTTGGTGAAAGTTCTCAGTTGACAAGGAAATGTAGTTATTTTTAGTACATGTAGCATTTTAAGATAACCAGAATCATGACTGACAGTGTCACATCAGGACTATCAGACTTTTATATAAATTTCATCAAATCTTTAGAATACTCACATTAATAACATCTATACAAATACAACTTTAGAAAATTTTTGATATAATAGAAATTTATAACTAATAGCATACTAGATTTTTATGAGTTTACATAGTTTTTGAAACATTTATATCAATAACATACCCATAAATGTAACTGAAAGAAGATCTAATACTTACTATTTAGCAGTGCCTCCTATACAATTTACCAAGTGAGGTTAATCATTTGCTATATCTACAGGATGAGAGATACATTCTTTGAGGCTTTCCAGGAGCCCAACTAGAAAATCCCAAAGTTGGCTGGGTGTGGTGGCTCACACCTGTCATCCCAGCACTTTGGGAGGACAAGGCAGACGGATTACCTGAGGTCAGGAGTTTGAGACGAGCCTGACGAACATGGAGAAACCCCTTCTTTACTAAAAACACAAAATTAGCTGGGCGTAGTGGTGCATGCCTGTAATCCCAGCTACTCGGGAGGCTGAGGCAGGAGAATTGCTTGAACCCAGCGGAGGTTGCAGTGAGCTGAGACCGCACCATTGCACTCCAGCCTAAGCAACAAGAGCGAAAATCCATCTCAAAAAAAAAAAAAGAAAAAGAAAATCTCAAAGTTATTTTTAGATTGGAAGGCCTTAATTTAGGATCTTGATTCTGGGGAAACCTGCCAGAGATGTCAAAGGTTCAAAACATTTGATCAAAACAAAATTGCTGGCTACTGTGAAGTTACTCATTTAACCATACTGATAATCAAAAGATCTTAAAAGCAATGCAGAAAGTTACATGGATGTAAAAGCGTTAATCCTTTTAAAGCTCAGTTTTCCTAAGTAACCAAAAACCTAATAAAACACAGGTGTTATATTGATAAAACATTAAATTTTTTTTTAGGCCAGTTGCCAAGAAGATAAAGAAATACCTTTTGTAGGGTATTTGCTTCTCCTTGTGGGAAACCTATTTAGGTAACTTGGAAGTTAAACCTGATAAAAAGGGTACTTGAATTTAATTAGGGACAGGAAGTGTCCAGGGTTACGTTTCTACATTAGAGAGGAATATAAACGAGAAAACTAGTAACTTGCTCTTAAATAGCATAGGAAGTTTCCTGGTTACATGGAATAATTCAGATACTATGTAAAGCCAAAAGTACAGAATCAAGTTATGTTGGAGGAAAACATTGCTCTTCTAGACCTTAAACTAAACATTTCAGGCCGGACATGGTCACTCATGCCTGTAATCCCAGCACCTTGGGAGGCCAAGGTGGGAGGATTGCTTCAGCTCAGGAGTTCAAGACCAACCTAGACAACATCTCTACTAAAACAAAAAAATTACCCAGGTGTGATGGTGCACGCCTAGCTACTTGGGAGGCTGAGGCAGGAAGATGGCTGGAGCCTGGCTGCAGTGAGCTATGATCACGCCACAACAGCCTGAGTGATGGAGTGAGACCCTGTCTCAAAAAAAAAAAAAAAAGGTGCAGTGGCTCACACCTATAATCCTAGCAATTTGGGAGGCTGATGTGGATTGATGGGTTGGGCCCAGGAGTTCGAGACCAGCCTGAGCAACATGGTGAAACCCCATGTCTATGATAAAATAGAAAAATTAGCTGGACATGGTTTGTGTACCTGCGGTCCCAGCTGCTCAGGAGGCTGAAGCAGGAGGATCACCCGAGCCCAGGAGTTCAAGACTGCAATAAACCATGATCATGCCACTGCACTCCAGCCAAGATGACAGAGTGAAAGCGTATCTCAAAAAAAAAAAAAAAAAAAGATAAACATTTCAGTGTCAGGCTATTAACAGCAGAGTGAGAACTGGAGGGAAAAAATTAAGTGGAGCTGACAAAAAGGTTGAAGGAGAGCGTTATCACCCTAGCCAAGCAAAAAGATACACTTTTTCAAGGGTAGAAAGAACAGAAGGCAATGGTGTATGACCTGCAAATCATGTGCAGGAGGGGTACAGCAAAAGTTGAACTTCTGATATAAATCTGAGAAGTTTCAGAAAGAACAATTTTACCTTGAGAAGTGAAATTACCATTCTGAGTGGAAAAGACAGCATTTCCAACCTGGAACTAGGGAAATTAATTAGATCCCAGGAAGAAATAGAAACTGTAGTTTTGCAGATGGCTGTTCAACAGATTTTAGAATTTAAAATCAAAACCTCTTTCAGTTTTATTAATACTAAGAGCAAATTAATACTTTAAGAAAACCTTATTGTTCTAACAGAGGACCAAGCTTTTTAGTTTTGTATTAGTGTATTTATAATAGCAAAGCTCAATCTTTAGAAAGACTTGTAAACAATTCTCTTCAATTATAGCCAACTTGACCACACACAAAATCTTTTATGAACCTTATCACAGCTTACATTGATGACATGCTTGGACTTTCTGCTCGGTTGTATACCTTCCTCTTTCTTAACCAGTCATTTTACTTTAGGACAAAAATCTACCATACAAGATTCTTTTGTGTACAAAATTATTCTCTTTTTCACCTTTTTTTTAACCAAAAATATATCTTTGTAACTTTCTTCACATCTCTCTCTCCTACTGACTGATTTGTTTCTTATTCCATATTTTGAAATAGGCTTTAAATAACCTTCAAATTACACAAAATTCTTCTTTATTTAATCTTGGCTAACATGTCATAAGCAGTGAGTTTTATCTCAACATGAATGGAAAAGTCAGCAGATTTCAAAGTATAAAGAAAAAAAGAACTTAGATCAAATACATTCTATAGTTGCAGGTTTTTGAATGATGATAATTTGAGCTGTAAATTTTTCTTGATGTAATTTTGCTCATCAGTTTAAAAATGTGCACAAGAATAGGCTGTAAGATGTAGTCTGCTGGAATCCCAGAAAACCTGGCATGTTTTAACATTTGAGAATCCCATTCTGTTCTTATTACTCTCTTGAGAGGAAAGAAAATTCTGCAAATCCTGTCAGGGAAAGTCGGGAGTTTAGACCTGTGTTTTAGGTGGTGGTGACTGCCCTAGTGGTTTGTCTTTTTTTTTTTTTTCTTTTTTCTTTTGAGACAGTCTTACTCTGTCACCCAGGCTGCAGTACAGTGGCATGATCTTGGCTAATTGCAACTTCCACCTCCCGGGTTCAGGCGATTCTCCTGCCTCAGTCTCCCGAGAAGCTGAGATTACAGGCATGCACCACCACGCCTGGCTAATTTATGTATTTCTAGTAGAGACAGGATTTCACCATTTTGGCCAGGCTCGTCTCTAACTCCCAACCCCATGTGATCCGCCCACCTCAGTCTCCCAAAGTGCAGGAATTACAGGTGTGAGCCACTGTGCCTGGCCCTAGTGGTTTTTAGTTAGCCATCTTGTGCCCACCATTCAGAATCTTTATTTTTGCTCGTGGAAGATTTTCAGAAGAAGCAAGGGAAAAGAGTCAAACCAAATCAAAAGCCAAAATAAGGATGTTCACAAATATTTTAGCCCAGGCATTGCAGATCAAACAAAATATTAAACTGAGTACACAGACAAAATCAAAAGTAAATTCACCAGAAGACGTGAACAGAATGTAAATTCTGTAGAAACCAAGAATACCCAATCTAAAAAGACATTTTTCTTTACACCAGAAAGGACTTACCAGGAAATACATAAAGTTTATCATCTCAAAAAGGGATGTATGGTCCTTTATTAAGGTGACCTTATCCAAACCAGATCCCAAATGATATCAAGAAGCCTCTACCAAAAGGAAGGAGGCTCAGCCTGAGAGAAAATTCACCAGGGCAGAAAAGGCAAGCCATGGAAGTAGAGTGCTCAGAGCACTCAAGTTAGTACTGCACACTGGTTCTAAGAATCTCTGATTCCTTCAGGTAATACTCTTTTCAGATCCCACTTCTGACACTTTGATATGTCAACCTAAATAACAAACCACCTAAATAACAAATTCCCAAAAATTATTTGGGATTAGAGCATCACAATGGGAATACACATGCCATAGTAAACCATGTGCTTATTCAGGGAGGTAAAGGCAGGCAGGTTTTTAAAGGAAAAAATGAGAAGGATTACATAATTGTTTGGGAAATAATTATCCTTGGCTACAAAGATCATTAACAAGGGTAATGCCAGTTCAAGTTTGCACAGGCAGTTTGCTGGGCAGATGTCCTTGTAGAAGCATTTTTTGTATAAGGTTTAATGGCCTTTGTGCAGGGTTGTATTTTTTGTAGTCTTTTTTGTTATCAGGCATACAAGCATGAGAACCTTATTTTCATGGCCTTTCCCAGCTCTGTCAGGATTTTCTTCACATTAGTGATTTCATTTTGATTTTGACAACTTTCATAGTTATTCCATTAACTTGTATTTGTATGTGAGAAAATACTATAAAGAAGGAATTGGGTTGGTCTGAGTGCAGTGGTCGTTTACATCTAATTGATCATAACCAGTTACAGATTTGTTTGTTCCTTCCCCACTCCCACTGCTTAACTTGCCTAGCCTAAAAACAAAAAAAGAATTGGTTAAGCGAATATTCAGGAATAAAACTTCATGTGTCATCATAAAAGTAATTGTTTAAAAGCAAACGTTTTAAATACACATTTTAACATAAATTTGAGAGGACTTATCGTTTTCAATCTGACACTGATAAGTAGTTTTTGCTTCATTTACTTATTTATGAATGAATGAACAAGACAAGGTCTTGTTCTATCGCCCAGGCTGGAGTGCAGTGATGCCATCATGGCTCACCGCAGCCTCAAACTCCTGGCCTCAAGCCACCCTCCTGCCTTAGCCTCCTGAGTAACTGGAATTACAGCCATGTGTCACCATGCCTGTTTAATTTTTTTTTTTTTTCATTTTGTATTTTTCCCTGGTTAATTTAAAAAAAAATTTTTTTAAGAGACAGGGTCTTGCTATATTGCCCAGGCTAGTTTTTGCATCTTTAAAACCGAATACTTAGCTGGGTGTGGTGGTGCACGTGCCTGTAGTCCTAGCTGTTCTAAAGGTTAAGGCAGGAGGATTATTTGAGCCTAGGAGTTCTGAGCTCTAGTGCACTATGCTGACTGGGTGTCCACATTAAGTTCAGCATCAGTGTAGTAAACTCCCAGGAGCTGGGAACCCCCAGGTTACCTAAGGAGGGGTGAACTAGCCCAGGTTAGAAATGCAGCAGGTCAGAACTCCCATGCTGATCAGTAGTGGGATCATACCTGTGAATAGTCTCTGCACTCCAGCATGGACAACATAGTGAGACCTCATCACTTTAAAAAAGCAAAATGAACAAACCCTGAATATTTTAAGTTAGAGATGGAGTTAAAAATATTTTTAGTTAAGCAGAATCATGTCAGTTTTGGGGGGGGGGGTTTGTTTGTTTGTTTTGAGACGGAGTCTCACCCTGTCGCCTAGGCTGGAGTGCAGTGGTGCAGTCGTGGCTCACTGCAACCTCCGTCTCCCAGGTTCAAGCAATTCTCCTGCCTCGGCCTCCTGAGTAGCTGGGACTATAGGCACCTGCCACCATGCCCGGCTAATTTTTGTATTTTTAGTAGAGAAGGGGTTTCACTATGCTGGCCAGGTTGGTCTCGACCTCCTGACCTCGTGATCCACCTGCCTCGGCCTCCTAAAGTGGTGGGATTACAGGCATGAGCCACCGTGCCCAGTCCCTGCACTAATTTTTTAAACAAAGTCCTGTTGGTGCTCCTTTCAAAATTTATCTCCTGTCTGACCATTTTACCGCTTCTGCAACAACCCTTCCGACTCAGCCACTGTTCTGTTTGGTTTGGGTTACATAGTGGCATCCTACCTGGTCTTCCTGTTTCCACTCTTATATGCCTAGAGCATATTCTCCATAAACCACCAGAGTGATCTTCTAAAATAAAAGCGTAAATTATGTTCAGAACCCTCCAGTGGCATCCATCTCATGTAAATAACCACTCCTGCCTACATGATGCCACCTCACTTGCCCCAGCTGCCTCATTGTATAGTTCCCTCTGCACAATGCCCTGTTTGCCACAGCTGTGTGCTCCTGCTGACCCTTGGGCGAGCCCACCAGTCACACTTCTGCCTGAGGGCCTTGCACGTGCTCTGACTGCTGCCTGAGATACTTATCCCCATCACTATGATCACCTTCCCAGAGAGGCATTTCCTGGCTTCCCTATCTAAGATAGCCTCTATTTCCTCATCAGCATCATTTCTGTCTGCTGACTCTACTTTGTCTGTTGGTTGATTTTTGCACTAAGCATACTACCAGAAGCTTTTCTCTCAATTTGCTTTCCCACAGTAAAAGAGCAGGGCCTTTGTCTTGTCCATTAGTTTCTCCTCAGAACAGTGCCTCCCAGGTGTTCAACAAATACTTGCTAAATAGAAGATGGCTGATAGCAAAAAGATTTATGTCTATGTGTAGGGACATGGTCTTTATTGACATTGTGCTTTTATTCCCTAGAGACCCTGAAATATGGCGTCTGGCCTGCTTGAAAGTTTGGGGCAGAAGCTGTATTAAACTTGTTCCGTACACATCCTGGAGAGAGATGTTTTTAGAACGGCCTCGTGTTCGGTTTGATGGTAGGTTGGATTCTGTAGAACTCAGCAGAAATAGTGATCTGTAATGCTGATTTTGATAAATATGCCATTTCAATTTTCCATGATGAATGTGAGTACTGTAAGCATGTTTAAAGGAAACCACAGTAAAATAATGCTGGAAATGTCTTAATATTATAATTTTTAACTTTTTAAAATTATTTTCATAGGAGTGTATATCAGTAAAACCACATATATTCGTCAAGGGGAACAGTCTCTTGATGGTTTCTATAGAGCCTGGCACCAAGTGGAATATTACAGGTACCACTGTAGTACACTGAGTGAGTGGAAAATTCTCTCTCTCCATGTATTAGTTAAATGGACATCTGTTGTTTGTTGCTTTTAATTGACCCACAAAATGGCCCTCAGTATTTTTATCTAGTACTACAATATAAGAATTGCACTCAAAAAACCAATAGGCTAATATAAATTACAGAATTTCTTCTGGCCTCTTTTAGATTTCTCCTTGTCTTTTGCCCTGGGTATATTTGCCTTTTCAAATAGCTTGTGCTTTTATTCCATTTTATTGCTTGCCAAATATTACTGGCATTTAGAAAAAAAATAGACATGTTAACCATTGTGTGTGGATCTCACTTTGTTTGAAATTGTGCTTTTGAAAAAGCACAGAACTTTGATAAGACAATATTTGACTTTTATTCAATGAGTAAAACTTAGAAGTTCAACAGTTTTCCCTGAGGAAGATGATAAAGTATCTTTGGTTCTTTGTTGCTGGACTAACAGGTAGTCAGTCATATTTGTTTTAATGTTTTAGCAGTTCTTTAGCCCATGGTATTTCAGTGTTGGTTTCATAGCTATGAATAGGTGTAGGTACTGATAGGTAAGGACATATTTTATACTTCGTGTGTGGGTTGTGTTTTGGTCTTCTTTTTCTTATTACATAGGTACATAAGATTCTTTCCTGACGGCCATGTGATGATGTTGACAACCCCTGAAGAGCCTCAGTCCATTGTTCCCCGTTTAAGAACTAGGAATACCAGGTAATATTTTTTTTTTTTTAGTGGCTTTCCATCCAGTCTACGTTTTATATGGTTGCTTGCAGATTAAAGTAACCCAGTGCTTCCTTCACTTAATACTGGATGATTTTAAAAGCAGTCATTCGGGGGCTTAGGAAAAATACCAATTTCTGGGCTTTCCCTTAGAAAATCTACTTCAGTAGGTCTTTGGAGCCTTGGAATTGAGGTTTACTCAATCTTAACTGATTCTTTTCAAGCAAGAATAAACACTGTTGTAATTTGTTACTTCTTAGATTACTTAAATCCACTTAATAACTGATTTAGATTCAATTTGTGGTTTTTTTAAGGACTGATGCAATTCTACTGGGTCACTATCGCTTGTCACAAGACACAGACAATCAGACCAAAGTATTTGCTGTAATAACTAAGAAAAAAGAAGAAGTGAGTATACGAGGTGGAATTAATAGTTTTCTTACCTTAATAGCCTATTCATCCAAGCATTCTCGATTAGAACGACAAAGAAACCCTGTCTGATTATTATAAAATGTATATTAACTTCTAGTAATCACTGAAGAAAGCTGGAGAGTTTTCTAAAATGTGGTTTTTTATTGGATCAGCTTGTTTTTTACCAGATAGTTTGTTTTTTATATATGAAAATGTAAAGCTGAAATCTCTTGTGAAATAACTGGTAAAATTATACCTGAATATGTTTTTGGCTCTGCTCATTTCGAATCACAGGGATTTTTTCTTCCTAAATTAGCTCATACAGTTAATTCTTTCCATAAGGATACTGTTAGAACTTTAGTTTCTACTGGAAATAACGTAACTTCAGATAATTTTCTTCCTGCTCTTATAAAAGGAAAAAAATGCCAAGCAAATATGATTACTGACATTCTAGAGTGCTTTAAATTCTCTTAACAGATTGGTAGCCTAATTTTTTCACAACCTTTCTCCATATGCATGTTTTCAATCCTGGTTAAAAATTGTTATATGTACCCAAGAAGCCAGTTGTATGGTATTTGAAATAAATATTAATATTTACTTGTTGCCTTTATAATTAATACAGCTTTTGAAGGATATTTCTCTTGTATGAAATCCCCCCTTCTCTAACATCATATATCAAGACAGGACAGAATTTCATCTGTGAGTCCTATAACCTTGTGGCTGCCTGTTGCTGGCATCCCCAGTTCCCTCTGATGGGTTCCTGGAGCCTGGGCAGACAGAGAGAGTTGCTTTGACTGTGACTGCAGGTTTCCTGAAGTCAAAATTGGGAATTTGGAAGGCCTTAGTTGCTTAGGTTTTATCTAATAAAAGAGTTTAGGAACTCCCATGTAGAATGTCAATTTTCTCTTCAGAATATGATGAAACATTCATAGTGGTTTTTTTTGTTTGTTTTAGCAGCAGTATTTGCAGAAGTATAATTCTAATGAAACTTGTCACAGCTGTTTGCTCACTTATTTTACTGTTATTGCAAAAGATAAGTTATACTGTGTGCTTTTTCTACATCTTCTACCAATTTATCACTTTCCCTCTTAAAAAATGTCCAAGTGTTTTCCAGTAGAAGGAAATACTAGGCTTAAAGGTAGGAGATAATAATTTTACATCCCATCTATGTAACGTTGGTTACATAGTAGTTTTACCTCCCTGGATCTTCATTTTTTTAGCTAGTAAATAGCAATAATGCAATCATATTTAACACATAAGGTTATTGTGATGATTAACTGAGATGATGATGATGATGGGGGAAACCTGATATTTTTAGAGTATTTAACAATTTTTAAAGCACTCATATGTTCTGGTAATATTCAAAACAACTCTTTACTGCATGCAAATATTATGTTACTTTTAGTGTCACTGTTGCATAATATTTCTATAAATGTAGAAGTGAGGTAAGGTTTCATTATAGGTTTATGCATCTTTTCTTTTGCAGAAACCACTTGACTATAAATACAGATATTTTCGTCGTGTCCCTGTACAAGAAGCAGATCAGAGTTTTCATGTGGGGCTACAGCTATGTTCCAGTGGCCACCAGAGGTTCAACAAACTCATCTGGATACATCATTCTTGTCACATTACTTACAAGTAGGTGAATGCAATAAAAATAACAAGGTTGCACTATAAATGTATACTTCATATCCAGCTTAAGAATTTCAGATGTTTCTAATTTCTCTGAGTTACATTACAAACTAAAACCAATACTACTACAAACTACTACAAACCAAGAAAATGGCCCAA
Organism: Papio anubis; assembly: GCF_008728515.1. Classification (NCBI taxonomy): domain Eukaryota; kingdom Metazoa; phylum Chordata; class Mammalia; order Primates; family Cercopithecidae; genus Papio; species Papio anubis. The sequence goes on from NC_044981.1 coordinate 51,467,278, forward strand.
ATGAAAAAGACTAAGCATGCTTGAGGAAGCAGAGCATCTGGAACACTCATATAGTGCCCATTGGAATGTGAATTGGTACCACCACTTTGGAAATAAAAGTAGCATTCCATGGGGAGAATGGTACTTAGTCAGCTGTGAGCTGTCCATGCATGACTTAAAGCCATTTTAAAATACCACATTTTTCTTTTCCCACAGTTCAGTTACCATTTTTTGCTTTATTTCCTTTGTTTTATCCTCAGGGCTTATACACTGATTTAATAAAATTGTAGTTGGGAAAGTAAGTCTACTAAAAAAATAAGATCGCAGGTATTCCAAAGCCAAATCTGTTAGGTAATTCCTATTTAAAACTCTTTGTTCTATGCAGTAGCATTTACCTGTACATCATAATCAGTGAACTGAAGAGGGGAGGTGTGAGAAAGGAGCCACCATACAGAAATACATAAAACTTAAAAAGGAAGTGAAATATCAAGTCCTGTGGCTATTAAGGTTAATTAGCTCTTGTTCGATTTGAAAGAATACTGGTACGTGACTGAAGGCTCTTCGTTCTGCTTGAATCCAAAATTCTGAGAGAGAAGTTTTGAGGTCAGCTTTCATTAGCCTCTTTGCAACCTTAACCACATTGTTAAAAACTGTGTCACATTTCCACTTTACAAATAACTTTTCCCCGCTCATTTGGAAGGTCCTGACAACAGAACATTTTTCTTTCTCACTTTTGCCTACCAATTCTACTATATCTCCTTTTTGCTTCTCTCTGTAACGCTGTGGAATTTTTTTCTACTTTTCAAAGAAAGAAATCTGGGCAGGTGTGAAGGCTTATGCCTGTAATTCCAGGACTTTTAGAGGCCAAGGCAAGAGGATCACTTGAGGCCAGGAGTTTGAGACCAGCCTGGGCAAAACTGGGTGACCCTATCTCTACAAAAAATAAAAATATTTGCCAGGCATGGTGGTATGCACCTTGAAGTCCCGGCTAATTTGGAGGTTGAGGTGGGAAGATCATTTGAGCCCAGGAGTTCAAGGCTGCAGTGAGCTATGATCATACCACTGCACTCCAGCCTGGGTGATAGAGCAAGACCCTGTCTCAAAAAAGAAAAAAAGAAACCAAACCCTGAAGTAGAACCAAGCAAATGAACAATGGATGGTTATAATTTATATTGACCCATTAGAAAAACATTATTTATTTAGGAGAAAAAAGGACATTACAATAGGCATTATTTGTAGCTGCTAATTATCACATTGACTTCCTGTAATATTTATAAAATCACTTGAATTCTCTGCTTTTGTTTCTCTTTCTGTCAGAAGGAAAAGAATAAAAGGCAGTGGTAGCATAACTTACCACCTACTTTCCCTCCCCCATGCCTATAATTATGCTGTTGATCATGCAATTGTTAAATAATCAAATTCTATTCTAGGAATATAGTTCTTTCTGAAATATTTTAACAAGAACCTAATGTCTATAGCTTCTGACTTAAAAATTCTACTCTTAGGAGTCTCTGAAGGACATCAAAATAACATAATTTTAAATTGAGAAATAGTAGACACAATCTAAATCTCCAATTAAGTAAACTGTGGTACAAGCAGACAGTGAAATATCATCCTCACTAAAAATGTTTTCTGAAAAATAATGGTGTGGGAAAATGCAAATAATTAAATGAAATAAAAAGCAAAATTACTAACTTTGATCTCAAGAAACACTAGAAAATATCCCTCATATGGCTCTATCTGGGTGTTGGAATTATGAGTGATGTTTCTGTATACATTTCTAAATTTTTTGAGTTTTCTACAGTATGCCTATATTATATAGAATTTCCTAAGATGAATTAAAATAAAAAAGGCTAAAGCATAGAATAACCTTCCCCAACCACACAGGATTTTAAATGACTTGAAATTTCCTCGTACTAGTAATTTTGTGCTTTGTTTTTACAGATCAACTGGTGAGACTGCAGTGAGTGCTTTTGAGATTGACAAAATGTACACCCCCTTGTTCTTCGCCAGAGTAAGGAGCTACACAGCTTTCTCAGAAAGGCCTCTGTAGAGCCTCAAGTCCAGTCCTGTATCACTTTTGCATGAATTAAAGTATATAGCGCAAAAGAGCACCTAAGTTATAAATGTGTATATATATATATATGGAATTGGAACTTATTTTAAATTGTTGGAGTTCTTTTAAGAAGAGTATAAATTGATTATTTTTTTTATTTAAAGGGATAGTCGATTCTTGGGGTGTTTTGAAATTAAGTTGGAGTTAATTTGCTTAAGCATATTTATGTTGTGAGAAACCTTCATATGAAGTTTATCATGCCCTTTTTCAAGCAGATTTATGAGCAGATTTCTGTCACATAAGTCGTCTTCTACTTGAGCATCCTAATATTTAAATGCATCAGGGGAGAGCTCCACTGGATAAGCATTTTATTTCCCGCATGGCATAATGTTTTTGCACTAAAGGCTCAAAGTGTGAGAACCTGTTCTGGATTTGTTTGAAATTGTTTTACCAATAAAGATCATAAATAAATGCTTCTTTCAAGAAAATACATTTGGATGGCCTTTTAAAAATAACAGGATATTTAATAAGAGTCCTAGATAGCCAGCAGAGACTTTAAGAATAATTGCCCCTAGCCAGGTGTGGTGGCTTGCACCTGTGGTCCCAGCTATTTGGGAGGCTGATGCAGGAGGATAACTTAAGCCCAGGAGTTTGAGTCTGGGAGTTTGAGTCCAGCATGGGCAACATAGCAAGACCCTGTCTCTTATTAAAAGAAAAAATATAATTTCCTCATTTCATCATTGGTCTTCATATGTAGCCACAAACACTGACCTCATGTAGGCACCTTACCAATATATGACATTAAATGAGAGTGGAATCCCTTAGGACTGGAACACTTCAAGCTCAACCAACTGACTCAGTTGTCATTCTTCACAAAAGAATAGTAGAGGATCATGTAAACCTGAGCCTGACTCTTGTTCCAGTATGAAACTTGGGAGAGAGCACCAGCCACCTAAGAAAATTGTATCTTACCTTTTTACTCAAAGGAGTCCCCCTTCCCAGTAACAGTCCTATTAGTGTTTAATTTCAGAGTTTGTGTCTGGTAGACCTCTACCTGATTCAGATTTAGTTTTGATGTTTCAACCATAGTTAGAGACAATTTCTCATGTACTTTCAGAAATCAATATCTGCAGCCACTGTTACTTTTAATTGACATTAAAAGACGCTTTGTAGGTTCCCACAATTCAGTATGGGTTAGGCTTTTTAAAAAGTAAATACAGACCAGGCGTGGTGGCTTATGCCTGTAATCCCAGCACTTTGGGAGGTGGAGACAGGCAGATCACCTGAGCTCAGGAGTTCAAGACCAGCCTGGGCAACATGGCAAAACACCGTTTCTACAAAAAAAAAAAAAATTAGCCAAGTACAGTGGTGCATGCCTGTAGTCGCAGCTACTTGGGAGGCTGAGGCAGGAGAATTGCCTGAGCCTGGGAAGTGGAAGTTGCAGTGAGCCAAGATCATGCCATTCCACTCCAGCCTGGGCAACACAGTGAGACCTTATCTCAAAAAAATAATGATAGTACATGTTATGTTAAAGGTGAAAACCATACATCAAGTGTGCATATAGAAGGAAGAGAATTGGCCAGGTGTGGTGACTCACACCTATAATCCCAACACTTTGGGAGGCCAAGGCAGGAGGATTGCTTGAGGTCAGGAGTTTGAGATCAGCCTGGACAACATAGCAAGACCTCATCTCTTCTAAAAATTAAAAAAAAAAAAAAAAAAAAAAAAAAAGCATGGTGGTGCACACCTGTGGTCCCAGCTTGTTCTTAGCCAGGAGGTTGAGGCTACAGTGAGCCAAGATTGCACCACTGTGCACCATCTTGGGTGAAGGAGCAAGACCCTGTCTCAAAAAAAAAAAAAAAGAGTTCTTAGTTTGACCTTCTGTAGCAATCTGAGAAGTGTGTTTTTCAAGTTGGAAAAGAGGGAGAAAAGCAACTTGCCTAAGATAAGGTAGCTCTTCATGATATGACTATTATTTTTGATATACAAATAAATAGAACATGATTAGGACATAAATATAGCTAGAAAAATATATTCCTTTTTTTTTTTTTTTTTTAGACGGAGTCTCGCTCTTCCACCCGGGCTGGAGTGCAGTGGTCGGATCTCAGCTCACTGCAAGCTCCGCCTCCCAGGTTTACGCCATTCTCCTTCCTCAGCCTCCCGAGTAGCTGAGACTACAGGCGCCCACCACCTCGCCCGGCTATTTTTTTGTATTTTTTAGTAGAGACGGGGTTTCATTGTGTTAGCCAGGATGGTCTCGATCTCCTGACCTTGTGATCCGCCCGTCTCGGCCTCCCAAAGTGCTGGGATTACAGGCTTGAGCCACCGCGCCCGGCCAAAAAATATATTCCTAAGGAAAGTGAGATTTGAGGAATCCCTTTGTTCTGCAGCATCCCTAGACTGAATGATCTGTTGCAGATGATGCATACCAAGTTCAAATTTAAAGATTTCTTTGTAAGCAGTAAAGTGACTTTCACTTATTTAACTTGGAACTAGAAAAAGGAACTTTTTTCCAGATTACATTTTCTGTATATTTTTAAAATGTCTTTTTTTAAAATACAAAAGCAATATATATTTGTTGTGAGAAAATTAGAATACACAGATAATTTAAAAATAAAATTAAACACCCAAAGATAACCAGAAGAAAATTTTTGCTATGGAACCTTTTTCTTCTGGTCTCTGCAAATCCTGCCATAGAAGCTTTTTTTTTTTTTAACTTCAGGAGTGTCCTTCCTTTACTCTATTAGGACATTACAGAAATCAATACTATGGAAAGCTGGCAGCAGTATCTGGATTAACTTTTTAAAAACAATGAAAGCATTTTACAGAAATTTCATTTCAGATAGTGCTGGAACTGTCTGTGTTCAGGAGATACCCTCAGAGGGAATCTGGCCTGAGCACCATCATGTATAATCGCCTCCTCCTGTCTTGCATTTTCCTCCCAGCCCCCTTCCTACCCCTTAGCAGAGGGCCAGGTAAGAGTGCTTGGGGCCCATAGGGGCTGTCGGTGTAGACTTCAATTACACCCCCAGCCCCCAGGGAAAAGCATTAGCTTTGAATCCTCAATCCCAGGCCCTCAACCTATGGTATTTATCTTTGGATTATTCTGTGCATCTATTAAAAATGGGACTATATTGTAAATAATGCTTTGTAAGCTTTCTCTCCCCACATAAGAATGCCATGTAAGCATTTTGTTAAATATTTTTAATGACTTTAGAGTCCAACTTTATACTCCTCTTTATGCGTTTTGGTTTTCTAATTTAATGCTAGTGTAAATGTTTTTGGAATAAACATTCCTGTGGCTAAATCTTTGCATACTTCTTGAATTATTACCTTAAGATGTTTCCAAGAAGTAGAATGACTGAATCAAAGAATGAACATTTTAAAATACCTTAAAATATACATTTTTGGTAAATAATATATACACTCTAGAAAAACTGGAAAATAGATGAGCAGACATAAGAAAATATAAATCACCTGTAGTCACTTTTTGATTTTAATCATCCTGGCCTTTCACACGTATGTGTGATTTTTCAGTCATACATTGAAACACTTCCAGTTCTGTCTCCTTTATCTGATGCTTTCATGCTCTGGATCTTAAAACCTGGCCAATCATTTCCCCAGTAATGGATGCTGAGTGTCAGCAACAGCTCTAGGTAAGTTGGCAACCATGACATGTATGGGCTAAGGCTCGCAGGGCTTCTCTGGCTACAGAGAATCTAACTGCAGTCAGAGCAGAAACAGAAGCCAAGGTGAGGCAGTGGGATCCCAGTTTCACAGTGACCATCCATCAGTCACTGTGACCAGTCATGATAGCCTCCACATCCAAAAAGTGATTTCAGTCTTTGGTTATGTGTAGTGAACAACACCTGCACATTTATCTCCACTGTCTCCTGAAATTCCACTAAAATGGTAGTAAAGAAATAGAAGGCTGGGTGCGGTGGCTCATGCCTGTAATCCCAGCACTTTGGGAGGCTGAGGCCAGGGCATCACTTGAGTGAGGGCAACATAGCGAGTTTGAGGGTAACATAGGGAGACCCCCATCTTTCAAAAAAAACAAAAAAGAAAAGGCTTAAGTCCTTCAAGACAGGGAGAAGAGGAGAGGTGCTGAAAGCAGACAAGACAGGTTAGGATGTGGAAAATAGAAAGAAGGTGGGCAAGTGGTAAAGTGGTATTAAGAATGGGCTCTGTGTTGAAGTGCTAGATCCACGACTGAGTTTGAGCAAGTTGGTTAACTCTCCATGTCACAATAAATTAGAGGAAATATTATCATAGTACCTACCCACAGAGTTGAAAGGAGTAACGGATAACACTCCATGTTAATTGCTTAGGACAATGCCTGATTGAGTTGGTGCTCAATAAATAGCAGCCATTATATATATTATAACTGTTGCTGTTCCAGAGAGATCTGAGACATCAGCCAGAAGCAGGGGAAGCTAAAAAGGGCAACTTAACTCAAGTAGCCTCCCACAGAAGGTAAAGCACCACATGGAAACAGCAAGACCCTGCGGGAAGGATCCACAGCCAATTCCCAGAACTCAAGTTGTCAGGCTCACACCATCAGGCAGGAAAGTGGAGCCTTCCCCTCTAGGAAAAGATCCCCCCCCCCCCCCCCCCCCCGAAAAAAGACCTGCAGATACTGACATTTAGTGATCAACAAAATAGGTCCTCTCCCACGCCTCTCAGTCAGCAAGTACCACCTACCCACGTAGTTTCTAGTCAACATCATAGTGGCTGCTGCTTGGCTATCAATGGACAAGCAAGGAACACCAGGCATTTGAAGAGAAAGTCTAAATGAGTGACAGAGAATCAGACTTTTTAAGTAAGCAGAGAAAGGGGATGTGATGGCAATCAAAAAATACAGGTAAGTAGAAGAAATCTGAAAGACAAAATTCTATTTCTTCAGAGACATGCAAGAAGAAACAAGAACAAAAGGCTATTAGAAAACATTGGAAGTCAGATCCTTTGAATAATACATACACGATAACCAAATATTTTTAAGTGTCAGGTGACACATAGAATGTCAAAGCTGGAAGTTTCCCTAGAGGTCATTTACTGACCAACTATCCCCATGTGGAGGTGAGGAAATAGGGGCTCACGAAGGGTGAAGTTGTTTGCCTCAGGTGTTAAAGCCAGGACCCTCACAAATTAAAGGCGTGTATTCATGCAGAGGACCTGGCAGTTGTAAGCACTCAGTAAATTCTAGTCTTAATAATGTTTATTAAGAACTTAGATGTTACTGAATGATCTTACTTATTTGTAAAATCTAAAAAAGTCAAGCTGATAGAAGACAGTAGAGTGGTGGTTACCAGGGGCTGGAGGGAAGGGTGGATGGGGAAAGCAGAGATTTTAGTCCAAGGGTATGTAAAGTTTCAGCTAGGAGGAATACATTCTAGTGATCTATGGCACAATATGCTCACTGTAGTTATTAACAATGCATATGTTTAAATGGCCAGAAGAGTATATTTTAAATGTTCTCACCACAAAGAAAGGATAAGTATATGAGGTGATAGATATGTTAATTAATCTGATTTGCTCATTTTGCAATGTGTACATGTATCAAAACATCACATTGTACCCCACAAATATGTACCATTATTTGCTAATTTAACAATACGGAGAATCAAGAACTTATATGTTCAACCTGGGCAACATAGACCTCATCTCTAGAAAAAAGAAAAACAAAATTGAGTCCCAGCGGTTCGGGAGCCTGAGAAGTAGAGGCTGCAGCGAGCCAAGATCATGCCACTGCACTCTAGCCTGGGCGACACAGTAAACCCTATTTTCAAAATAAAGAAAGAATTTATATGCAAGTAATAATAAAGTCGTTTAAAAACGCTGAGAGATTATGTGTTAAGTATGAGGCAGAAGGCCTTCTTTTATATGGATTACCTCATTTGTGCTCACAACACACAGGTATTATTGTTCCTATTTTATAAATAAGAAATTTCAGATTAAGAGAGTTTAAATAAACCTGTCAAGCTCATCCTGGTTACTGAGTAGTGAAGCAAGGCCAACTCCAGAATGCTTTCTCATAGCCAGAGCCAGGAGTAGAGTCCAGTTCTAAAGAAATAATATCAAAACTCCAATATGTTACAATTCCCACTGAAGCTTAGACCAGTGCTGCCCAGTAGAAATATAATTTGAACCACACATGTAATTTTTAAGTTTCTAGAGCCATTTTTTATTAAAAAGGTGAAGTTAATTTTAATAATTTATTTTAATCCAGTACTATCCAAAACAGTATCATTTGGACACGTACTCAAAATAAAAATTACTAATGGGATTTTTTTACACTTTAAAAAATTCTCAATCTTTGGAATCTGGAGTATAATTTACACTTCCAGCACACTTCGATTGGCTTAGCCATGTTTCGAGTGCTCCTAGCCACATGTGACCAGTGACTACTGCAATGGACAGCGCAGCCATCAACCAAGGGGTGCATCATAACAAACAGAGTCAGAGGATGGTTTGTGCCAAGTTCAACCTCAGTTTCTCTCCTTGTGTAATTGGCCTAGGGATAGGTAAGCCAAGCGGGAAGCTAATTCCCAATTAATTGTTAGGCTCAGTGCCTATGTATACTTTTCCTGATTCCACCAGAAGGTGTCCCTTGTCTGTCTCCAAAATATTCCACATTGCCTCTATCCCAGCAGTTATCACACTCCATGCTAATTCTGTTTTTACATGCTAATGGCCTCCATCAAACTGTGGGTTGAGGACAGGGCCCATTTCTTTTAAATCTCTGATTCCAAAGCACCTCTCTGTTGTGAACATGAGATAAAAGAATCCCTATAAAGCACTGGATACATTTCATGGGCTCTTGATGCTCTATTGGAAGAAACGAACAAAAGCATGCCTTTGTCACTAGGTGACACTCTTGTCCCAGGCTTTTTGTTTTTGCTCTTATTCTTCATAGTGTTAGGGGGAGCTGATTTTCACATTCACAAGAAAATAGAAGCATCCCAGATCTTTCTGGCTGACCTTCAAAGCTCCAAGTGACAGGATCTAAGATTTAAGATGTATATTCAAAGGGAAATGCCATATTGGTGATAGTGCCCTACCTCCTGTCATGCCAGCTCTTCAGCAAGCAGTCCAGAAATCTCAGTTTTCTTGTTTTGTTTTGTTTTGCTTTTTTAAATCTGGCCAGTTTGTCCTGGCTGTGTGAGGAAATTGAATATCCTGATTTGGAATGAATAGGAAAGGGATCCTGGGATTAGAATCTGGGGTTGGGGTTGTTGAGAGCCAGAAGAGGGGCCAACCTGTCCCCATTTGACAAGCAAGTGGCCTGATTTGTGACTCTCTTGGGAGGCCCACAGCCCCTCTTGCTGTGGTCTAATGCTCAGTGCAGAGTTTTGGGGGGACCACTGTTAAATCCACTCAAGCTTCCATATTTGCACTTTTGTCTTATGAATCCAGTAAATATCTAGCAGCAGAATTGAGATTCAGAAAACTGTGCAAGACTATCCTAAGAATGCTGGCCAATTCTGGACATGGTGTGCATGTGTGTGTATGGTAGACTGAAGAAGGATAGTGTGGAGATTGCATAAGCAACACAGGCTTCTTTCTGCTGAAATGGCTTTTCTGGGCAGACTATTCTTCGAGTCCTGGAAATATATCCAGCCCAATTTATTGTATTCAGGCCAAAGGAGCAGTAAGTTGAAACCTGCTGTATAAGTAGGATGGTCAAATAGTCAATTTATTGTCAAAATCAGGACACTTTTCAGAGGAAAGAGTAGTGTGTTTTTGTAATTGCACTGGAACAGCAAGCAAAAATCGGGAGGCTCCTGAGCAAACTGGGATGGATGGTCACTCTATATACAAGGCGTGGCCAGTGCCCTACATTCAGCTTGTTGTCAGATGTAACTCAGAATGAAGGTTATCCATTCTGTTCTGGCTATTTTTCCTCCTCAACAGAATAAAATACCAGCGGTGTTTCCTAGTGTATGATGAGCAGAGTGACTGCGATTAGACCTCACTAATTTCCATAATTTTACCAGGAAAACCACTTTACAGAAGGGTCCAACGTATCTGTTGCCCTGCAGTGGATTCTGAAGTCCCTCGGAATTCTCAGTGACTTCTGCATTTGGCTAACAGAGGCTTTGGTACCAGGAATTCCCGACAGCTTAAAAAAGTGAATCCGTATCAGATATCAGTTTCTACTTTTCTCATGATCTGTTCTTTATTTCCGTCTGATTTCTTTAAAGACTAGCTAATTTCCTTCAGGCCTAGACCTATAATCCCAAATTAATGTGAACAGTTGCAGAGAGATATCTTTCTTTGCCTTATAGTTTGTATGTCCTTGAAGCATATGGCTAAAAGCAAAGTCTCCTCTCCTTGCTTGTTCCTTCGTCCCCAACAGGGGTGTGTACCTCTGCATGATCTCCTAGAGGAGTGGATTGATTTTGAGCACTGCGATACAAGGAGCCAGCAGCATGGTGTGGTGCAAAGACCACACACTGGATCAGAAGACATGAGATCAGTGAACCTAGTACAGATCCTGCCCCTAGTAGATACTCAGTAAATGTGAGCTGATTCCCAATCAGATCATTCTAGTTAACCATTGCAGTGGAGGGGAGACTTCTGTGGCCTCTACCAACACTGTGTCAGAAGAGTTCTTTGCCTGGGTGCCCCCCAGTTCAAACCTAGTAGATGCTAGGACCATCCAGAGCAAGTGAGAACTACCAACACTGAGGCCTCTACAGATCAAGGATCTTTCAGCTATGGATCCTTTAAATCTTAAACATGATTCCTTTAGGTGCCTGGGGACCTGAATAAGAAAGGATCATATTCTACCCAGACATGAAGAAGTTAAGCCTTCCTCTAACTCAGAATTTGACAGGAGAAGTAAGGACGTATCATAAAACAGTGGACAGAATCAGGACTTTGGGGTTAGATGGCCCTGGGTTTTTAGTTGTTGTTTTTGTTTGGTTTTTTTGGAGATGTAGTCTTGCCCTGTCGCCCAGGCTGTAATGCAGTGGTGTGACCTCCTGAATTGAAGGGACTCTCCTGCCTCAGCCTCCTGAGTAGCTGGGACTACAGGGACACGATGCCCAGCTAATTTTTTTTGTATTTTTAGTAGAGACGCAGTTTCACCATATTGGCCAGGCTGGTCTTGAACTCCTGACCTCAAGTAATCTGCCTGCCTCAGGCTCCCAAAGTGCTGGGATTATAGGCATGAGCCACTATGCCTGGCCAGCCCTTAGTTTGAGCACCTACCCTTACCAGCATCTACTTAATCAAAGTCACTTAACACCTGGAGCCTCATTTGTAAACTGGGGATAATGAAAACTACCTGCAGGGTTGCTATGGCAACAAAATACTACAGATGTTAGGTTCCAGCACATAATAGACTCTCCATATGGAATCTATTATTATTTAAAAGGACAGTAACACTTAGGGTCACTTGAGACAATAGCTCTGTACTAAAAAGGAACCAGTGACTGCGAGATGCCAGAAAGAAGACTCTAAAATCATAAATCTCAAAACAACAACCCTAAGACTGTACTTGTGAGCCATTTCAACTATGTAGTTTATAGGAGAAATCCCTTTACACTACAGCAAGTTAAGCTTCAACTTAAATCAAGGCTGGGCTTGATTCATTGGTAGTGGTTGTCTGAAATGCTGGTTAAGAAATATTCTGCTGCTGAGTCAACTCAGTGGGGACGCGTGCCGTGGCTGACTGATCAGCGATGCCTGCTCTGGGCACAGGATTGGGAAGCAGAAGCAAGCATACCACATAGTTACCCTGTGTTCCTCACCCACCAGCTGATGAGACTGCTCTTGATACAGGGAAGGATTTGCAAGTCTAGAACAGCACTCAGGCTTTGGGTAGCTTAGGGGAAATAAATGAAAGGTAGTGATGCACCAAAGACTGATGCAAATAGGAAGGTTTGGAAGATCGTGGAAAATCTTGATAGTATGTAGGCAAAGTTCAATGATTTCCTAACTCTACCCAGGGACAGCCCCACAAGGGTAGTCAAAAGGGACTGAGCAATTGCCTCTGAGAGCCAAGAGAAAATTCTGAATATTGGGAAACCCTAAATCAGTCCACAGAGCGTGAGTTAAAGTGCAGGAGGAGATGGGAAGAGCAACAGAGTATAAGGTAAAATTAAAGCAAATGCCCAACCTTGTCTTTGGAAACATTCGATTAAGAAGCAGTAGCTTGGGCTGGGAGCAGTGGCTCACGCCTATAATCCCAGCACTTTAGGCCGAGGCTGGTGGATCACCTGAGGCCAAGAGTTCGAAACCGGCCCGGCCAACATGGTGAAACCCCGTCTCTACTAAAAAATAAAAAAATTAGCTGGTGTGGTGGCACATGCTTGTAATCCCAACAACGTGGGAGGCTGAGGCAGGAGAATCGCTTGAACCTGGAAGGCAGAGGTTGCAGTGAGCCGAGATCATACCTGGGCAACAAGAGCAAAACTCCATCTCAAAAAAAAAAAAAGAAAAAAAAAGCACTAGCTTGGAAACAACCAAAATGGTCGCGAGCAAGAAAGCCTTAAATGCCCCACAAAGTAATGCTCCTTCCAAAAATCTAATGGCCTTCCTGTAATTGCTGAATGACGTCTCAATACATCTGTTTTGAGAGCTCTAATCTTGAGCAGAATTGAGTAAGTACAGCCTGTTTCTTTCTTAATGATAGAGTAGAAAAGATGACCTTTATAGAGGTCATGGAGATTATAAATAGCAAATTCCTATTCCTAGCCCTGCGTGCCCCCTGCCCCGACTCAACAAGAAATAGCAGCATTTGAAGCAGACCTTCTGAGTTAGGAAAAATAATCCTGAAGAACTTGAAGAGTCAGGAGAAAAGTAAAGATCAAGAGCCTTAACTTTAAGAAAGAACAAGTTTTGGAACAGGCTCTTCTTCTCCTACAAAGACTGTCATTAAGCAGGTTTCTCTTGACGTGAGGACAGCTGCTCATGTGGTCACTTTGTTGCTTGTACCCCGAGGGTCACTTTGTTGCATGGAGGGGCGTGGTCCATCTCTCCCCCTAATCTTTCTTTTTTTTTTGATTTTTTTTTTTTTTGTAAATCTTTTTAATTTTGGTACCATTCCCACTGAAGTAGTTCTGAGACAGCCAATATTCTTTTATCTTTTCTTCCTACGTTTTCCAGTGCCACAGCAGACTGGGAAGTATCTGTGACATTTTCAAACTTTTTGGCAAACATTAATGTATCAATTCTGGCAAATGCAGAGAGGCATTAAAAGAAATTAGGAATTGCCCATAAACTTACCATCAGAGGTAACCACTGTTTACATTCACTGGCTTAGTATATATCACTGACTAATGGGTACCCGGGTCATCCTTCTCCATACGTACTGTGGGACATTGGTGTGTTAGGAAGGGGTTCTTAGTGTCTCCTTGTCACTTTCTCACCAGGAGCAGTACTGGCAGGGTTTAGGATGGGGGAGGCAGAAGAAGGGGACAAAAACAGTGATCACTACAATGCTGAAAAGTTGGGGGGCTGAATGGAAAGTATTTGTGAGCATGGTGTAAATTTAACGTATTATGCTTATAGATGTGGCAACACAAATGGTTGAACGGGGGAATAATTTGGTGACAATTAGTCTTCTCTGATGTGTTCTGGTAGATGAAGAAGTATTTCACAGTTTGAGAAACATCTTTCAAGGCCTAATTTCTTCACTCCTCAAGACCTTTGTTTACACCAGATCAATCGTGCAAAGTTCCCTGCAACCTAGAAATGAAGTAATTGTTTCAAATCCGTTTATGGGACACAGAGGACACACAGTGAGATTTTGCCAATAGTGCCTTTAAATCTCAACCTTGGGTCCCACCCCTCTACCAGGCCACGTTTCTCTAGTTAGGCAGTGACTGCCCGGTTTACCTGGATTGGTAGAGGTGATGGAATACAGAGGGAGAAAGACTCATTAGATGCTGTTCTAAGATTAGCTCTAGTTCCTGATCATTGGAACAGTCTTTGGAATTCTCTGCTCAGTCCTGGGAAGATGTCGTCAAGGGGATAATTGCCAGAATGGTGCAAACACTGCAGGAGAAACAGTAGATACACTCACCAAAAAGATAAGGAGGTGTTTTCTAGAAAGATGGCCCCTTTGCAATTAGTGACTATTCAAAATTAAAACTATCTCCTTTCAGTTACCCAGGTAACTGCCATTCATAAATGCCTGAGTTGTGGTTGCATCTACCTGTGTGCAGAAAAACTGACCACAAGACTTTCAGGACTCAGAGGACTGAATTGAGGGGTGGCTGCCTCTCAATGAGGAGTCAGAGGAGCAGGGTGTCTTCCTCAGGACTCACCAGGAACAACAGGACCCATGTGATGAGATTGGGCCCACCTGGATCATCTGGGCTAGCCTTCCCATCTGAAGGTCCTCAACGTAATCACATCTATAAAGTCCTTTCTGCCACGTAAGGTTTTGTCACAGGTTCCAGGAGTTGGAACATGGACATTTTTGAGGGACCATCATTCTGCCTACCATAGCCATGACTTCCTGGGCTATAGCAACACTGCTCACACTCTATGCCTCCACTTCTAGGGATCTGGACACAGGTCATGAGCTCAGAGTTTTTAGAAGACGGTGTCACTAGAGTAGGTATTAATATTAGCCTCAGCACAATACCAGCAGTTTGGCACCCATGATTATCCCAGCAAGCTTCAGATATCTAGTTTTCCTTCAGGCACCTGTAGACATTTGCATTTTGGCACTTCCATCAGCTCCCAATCCCTTTCCTCTGGCTGGCTCAGAAATACATAGCACTGTGCTTGACCCTCAGGTAGGGAGGGCTAAAGAAAGGTCCACCCCCATTTTATCCCTTCCCCTCACTTTCCACCACAGATAACAACCCAGATGGATGCAGTGGTGTGTCTTGCTGTTGGCAAACACCATGGGGAGTGAGTTGTGCCAATTCTCTTGCCACATCCATGCTATGTCTCTCCTAACTCCTCTGCAACTCCCTCCCTCCAATTCTCTCCTCATCACAAGACACCTGGGACTGCAGACTGGCTTATGAAAAATGTGGATAATAATGTGCAAACAGATGGGTGTGGTGGCTTATGCCTATAATCCCAGCACTCTGGGAAGTCGAACTGGGCGGATCACCGGAGCCTAGGAGTTCGAAACCAGCCTGGGCAACATAGCGAAACACTGTACAAAAAATGCAAAAATTAGCTGGCCGCAGTGATGCCCACCTGTAGTCCCAGCTACTCAGGAGGTCAAGGTGAGAGGATCACTTGAGCCCAGGAGGTTGAAGCGGCAGTGAGTAGTGATCACACCATTACACTCCAGCCTTTGAGTGACAGAGCAAGACTGTCTCAAAAATAAAATAAATAATGTGCAAACACTCACACAGCATTTTCTATGTGCTAAATGCATTATTCACATTAACTCATTGAATCCTTGCAGCATCCCTGTAAAGTAGGTGTTATCACCTTTTCTTAAAAGTGAGGAAACTAAGGCACAGAGATATTTAGTAACTTTCCCAGTGAGTGGTTATGATGGGATTCACATCTAGATGCGCTGGCTCCAGAGCCTACACTCTGTCCCCAGTGCTAGCGTGCCTCTAGACAAATACAGATCCAGTGATAATATTCAGACCATCGCTGGGAGGTGAAGTGCTTTCTCCTACCTTCCTAGATGTATTTGCAGTTTTAAAGAGCACAGAGAGTGATGCTTTGTGTCACACAGAGGAGTACACCCTGCCCAAGGGAGATGGATTCAGACTGGGAGTGAAGGTTTGTTCTGGTTCTGCCATTTTGCTGGCTGAATGGTCGTAGACAAATAATAGATCATCTCTGAGTCTCAATTTCTTTATCTGCAGGACGAAGATGACAGTCACAATACCAAGCTCACAAGGTTCTGGTGGGGAATGACATTCCTGATCTCATTGGATAAAAGTGTTAAAGTGTTATTCACTACCTAGAGCTAAGGTCATTTGTTTTCTTTTTGTTGAGACAGGGTCTCACTCTGTCGCCTAGTCTGGAGTGCAGTGGTGCGATCGTATCTCACTGCAGCCTTGATCTAGCTGAGGTAGTATTCTTATTAGAGCATGGGCTTCAAGCTTGTTGAGCATGAATCTGAGACAACTTTTGTTGGCCCTCAAAGCACAGCACTGGGCAGCCCCTGTTCCGTCTGCATATAAGGCCACCTCTGTATTTTCATTCACTGCCACTGCCTGGGTCAGGACCTCACCACCTCTGGCTTGAACTTATAAAACAGTTTCCTATCAGATATTCTGCCTCTACTCTCGCCACTGCCCAATCAAAACGCTGACCTCAGGTTAGTCTAACTGAGGCACAACCTTCCTCTGTTATCCTCAAGTTGCGACCTTCTAAACTTTCTACAGCCTGCTCTCTCTGGCAAGGGTGATGAACTTAAACACCTATGAAGGTCCAGAGGGCACCACAAGTGAGTGAGGTGGACCAGGTATGCAGACAGTGGCAAGCCAGACCCTGTGTCTCTCATCTGAAAGGGAAGCAGCTCCTCAGCTTTCGTTCGAAGATTCTCTATAAGGCCTGGCCTTCCCATTTTTAAAGAGAAGCTGGAAATCTGTGTTGTATGTGAAATGTTGTATGTTTAAGCAAACTCAAATAAACAAACAAAACAAAACAAAACACCATACAGATCAAACAAAAGCCATCTGCAGGATGAGTGGAATCAGCCAATTTTTGACCCTTTGTATGCAGGTTAAAGCCCAAATCATAAACTTTGCATTCTAGGTCTGTACAGGTTTGACACTGACCTACCTTTCCAGCTCACCTCCTGCTCCTCCTTCAGGTCTGCTGCTAGCCAAGAGTGGTTCTGGTTCCCAGGACACCCGCGGCCCCTCCCTACCCCTGCCCCTTTGCTCTGCTGGCATCTGGAATGCTCTTTCTCTCACCTTCCCCACCCTCCAGCTCCTCCTGGAAGTTCTACTATTCCTCCTGGAGGCTTTTCACAGTTTAACTCCAGCCAATGAATGATTAAATAATTACACACAATCTACTCCCCCTGGGCCTCCAGGGCACTCTCAAAGAGCTCTGTTTCACCTGTGTTTACTTTCTACCACATCCTGGCCTGTGCCACACCTCAGAAGTCTTCAGAGAAAAATTGTGACTAATTGGCTTGTGTCACTTCTCTCCTACTAAATCATAAGCAACTTGTCTGCAGAGCCCCCCCACTGCCAGCTCCTCGCCCCAGCTCCTCCCACCACCACCAAGATCCAGGACAGTATCTCATAGGTCCCAGAAGACTGTCAAGGCTTCTTGAAAGCTTTGGCTCTAAGGGATTAAACTGGAAGACTGCAGCTGATTAACTCACTAGGTTTAAATTAAGTTCTTGGGCTTGCTGCAAGCAGAGCAAAACTCTCCCATCTCTCTGCAGCCCCTTCTGAGCCCCTCTGCTCTCTTCGTGGGCATGGCCAGCATCTCTTAGCTGCATCCTGGGTCACTCAAGGTCTCAGGCTAGGAGAGCTGGATGTACAAATCACACCCTCCTCCTCCTGGGAGAGTGGATCCAGGTGCTGGTAGAGGGATGCCAGCATCACCTGGAAGCAGAAAGTCATGCCCCGAGGCAGCTGTCCCTTGTTTGACTAATCCAAATTAATACCACTATTATCGTCTCACAGTGTTAGGGCCATGAGAGGCCATATAGCCATTTAGACTGAAGGAGGAAACTGAAACCCAGAGAAGCGTGATTTGCCCGAGGACAAGATAAGGGTGAACTCTAGATAGGATCCAGGACATCTAACTCCAACTCTGGAGACGTTTTTCCACTAAGTCAAAGTTTTGCTGCTATCATTTGAAGTGTTCTGCTAAAAACAAAAGTGAGATATCTCACGACTACATTTTTCAGACACTCCATCTCACAGCTGTGCACAAATGGGCTGCCGATTTGTTTTTGTCCTTTCTGCTTCTGTGAATGTGGCATTTGGAGCGTGACATTTGCTGCTCCAGCCACTTCTGATCTCAGTGTAATTTCCTTAGCTTAGGAAGATGCGTAGTATGTGTCTGTGTGCTTGTCTCTACTTTTCAAACTCCCCGGAGAACGTGTCACAGAAGCAGATAAAATGAGAGAATAATCACTGGTAGTTTGCTGCAATGTCTCTTGGTCTGCTCTCTTTCTCAACCTTCCTAAGTTTGTAGTTGGGACAGACTTCTGCAACAAAGGACAGATTAACAAGAGAACAGTCCAGCTTATCAACACGTACAGGGCACATCACGTGGGAGAAACCTCAGTGAAGCGTTAACTCAAGGCAGTGTTTACGAGTCTGGCGTATATAGCATGTCTATAAAGAACAATAAATTTCAGAGAAGTGACAAGACAAAGGAAAGTAGTCCTGGGCTTCCAAAGATGGGAAGCTATGGGAAGGAAAATATATGGGCAAACACTAGTGGAGTCAAGTCTGCTCACAGGTCCCGCTGGCACCATCTCTGAGCTGATCAGCGTTGTCTCCAGTAACGAAGAATGTACATCTTATCTTTAGGTAAGAAAAGAGACAGGGAGGATAAAAAGACCTTTTGTCTCTGTAAATCTCTGTCCCGATTTTAGGCAAGCAAAGGGAAGACACAGAGCTCCCCAGCATCTTAATTATCTTCGGGTCAACAATCCTCAGATTTTGAGGAGGTATATTCTGGTATCCTACAGTTGCCATATTTCCCTGGGAACGTTCAAATGAGGAATAGCTGCCATGAAAGTCAAGAAAAGACATTTTGGGAGCCTCTCCAAACCTATTCTGGGTCAGGGGCTGCCTGGTTTAAGAAAAAAGGGAAAGAGAAAAAAAGAAGATAGTTTACACTTACACTACTTTTTCAAAATAAGAGATTATTGTTTGTTCTCATGCCATCATGGGAATCTCTGCTGAAGAGTAAGTTAATGGAGGAAGGCAGCTATTGAAGTACTAAGACAAGATCATTACCTTCATTTTACAGATAAGGAAACTGAGACTCAGGGCAACTCAAACTAAGCACGTACTATGTGCCAGGTTCTGTTTTAAGGACTGTGTATTTATTTACCCAGTTAAGACTTACAGTAACACCATGAGGCTAGTGCTAGTATCATCACTCCCATTGTACAAGTGATAAACTGTGGCTCAGAAAGAACTAACATTCCCAGGAGCATTTAGTTCATAGCTTGACAAAGCCAGGATTTGGACCCAGGTAGTTATACTCAAAGTGATGTTCAAAATCATTCGTCTGTTAATTTTTAGTCAAATAAATGGGCCAGACACTATGCTAGGTTCTGCAGATACAAAGGTGAGTGAAATAGACACAGTTCCTGCCTTCAAAGTGCCTCCAGCCTAGCAGGAAAGAGACCGTCAATAAATTATATAAAATTGAGAGGGATCAGAGTGTATCACCTTCGTAGAAGGATTGTTTTGAGCTGAAGGCAATTGGGAAAGAGCAGACTGCAGAAGGGCTCTCTACTTTCCCCTATTTGCTTAAAAGCAGGGCATGTATTTTTCTTTGTGAAGGTGTTCCCCTTCCCTCTCTCATACCAGGAAAGGCAGCATAAGTCTTAGTTACCAGAGATAACTCTAGATTCTTTTCATCCCAAACATGACACCAAAAGGAATCTGTAACACAAACTCTACTAAAATAACACTTACCTTCCATTAGCTTCTCCATATATTTACCTTCTCACAGCTTCCTGCCTCTAGAAGCTCAACTGCCTTTTCATTTGTCTTGTTAGTTCTCCAGAAATTCATCGCTCTTTGTTAAAATGGTGTATATACCTCCAAGTCTGACCATGTCTTTGGGATTTTCATTTCGTTTCTCTGAGGTACCTTATGTGCACGTGAAATACGCTTTTTTTCTCCTGTAATTATGGCTTTTGTCAATTGAATTTCCAGGGCCACAGCTGCAGAATTGAAAAGGATAGAGAAAAAAAGCTTTTTCCGCTCCCCTACAAAATCTCCTGGCACTTAAACTTATGCCCTTTCTACTTCATGATGTTGATACCACACTCCTGAGTCAGCAGTGACTGACATTTACCAGATTGTTCCATTCTTAATCCTCATGTGCTCCTTTTACCCAAACCTGACCTTCTCACCCCTCTGTCTGCCTTCCTAAATGGGCTTTATTTTGTGAGGTGAGGCTTGAGATCTCAGTCTTCATGTCCAGCATATTGTAGGTTTCTTGGCAGCATCTTTCAGCGTCAGTAGCCCAAAGCAAGCTGCGGCCCATATCTCATCAACATTATGATGATGTGGCCCAGCCAAGGGAAACCAGAAGCCAGAGAGAGAGACAGGTTCAAATTGTGTTTTGTTTACAATTTCTTCGTGACACAAACAATGCCAAGCTTTGATGGTTTCTAAGAAATGGCAAGCATTTCTATGAAAGCTATCATTTAAAGTCAGCTTTTGACCTCTGCTCATGCAAAGCATGTTTCCACATCTAGGCCCAGAATTCTTTACCTCAGCCCAGTGTGCCACGTCTCTGTCCTAAGCCCTGGCGCCTTCTGCTACTACAGAAGCAATAAAATCCAGCCAGAGATACCACAACACTAGTAGATTAAACAGGCTGAGGTAGATGGAGTGACAACTGATATGCAAATGTATGTATTTATTGGAACCTTGGGGACACCACGGAATGTAAAGAATTCTTATTTCCAAGTATTACAGAGGGGGCTTTGCTGGGCCCTAATAGTGGGACCTAGGTAAGTGTCACTGGATGTTGTGAGCACCCACCTGGCCACAGTGTCTGAGTCCCTAAGCACTGTGTGACAGGTGTAACCCAAGTATGCCTCAGGCTTACCTGCTTGAATGTCAGTTGCAGTTGGTCACTTGGTAGTTACCCTGAAGTCTACTCCACCTGCTATGTAGCAGTCCATCTTTCTTCTGCTTCTTGAGCCAGGGAGCCCTGCAGGTGGTCAGGAGCTCTACAGGAGTGGAATAAAATCCTTCCATGGCTAGGATAAAGGTGTGTACAAATATGAATGAGGGACTTGAGAAGGGTGGCGGAGGCTTGCAGGAAGTGAGGCTACAAGGAGGAAGAATGGGGATCCTAGGAAAACTCCATGACTGCTAAGGAGTGTGGCAGAAAGGCCAGATTCAGCACCGAGACCCAGATCCTCAAAGAAACTCTGAAGGCAGCACACCCCAGACACCACTCCCACCACTGACTTGAGCCTTTCAGCCCAAGCTTCTCTGCAGTGGGACTTCCCTGGGAAAAGTTGTGTGTGAAAAGGAGAGGGTCTGCCCCTATTCTAGGAGAGATTGCTGAGTACTGGTGACTAGGAGCAGGTGGAGAGGTAGCCAAGTGCTGATGCTTTACACCCTAATGGTGTCAGAGCAATTGTTGGACATATGCACTTCTCCTTTACCCATGAGCAATTCCTCCTCGTTCCAAAGGTTTTGGACATCACTGAGCTTTGAGGGAACGTCAGCTTTGAACACAACTACCTGGGTCCAAATCCTGGCTTTGTCAAACTGTGAACTAAATGCTCCTGGGAATATTATTTCTTTCTGAGCCACAGTTTATCACTTATACAATGGGAGTGATGATACTTGCACTAGCCTCACAGTGTTCCTGTAAATCTTAACTGGGTAAATGAATATACAGTCCTTAAAACAGAACCTGGCATGTGGTAGGTGCTTAGTAAATGTGAACCACTAGCTAGAAAATAAGCAGGGCCAACATGATGGAGTGCATTTTGAGGAGTACCTATAAAGCACCGCCTGGTCCTAGAATGTCTCAGCATCCTGCTAAGGTAGACTTTTCATCCAAGTCCCTCCAGGCCCAAATTGTTGACCCACAAGGGCCCCTACTAGCATGCAGTCATTAAATCTTGCAGGGGTAACTCGTTATGACCTTTGGCAGAAAACGAACAAAGACGATAGTTTTCACAGAAGTGGAGGGTAGTTCTCACACAACCCTGTGGGGCAGGTTCCTGGGTCCTAAGGAAAGGACACACCCAGACTGGCTCCAAGGAAGCACGGATGGGGACTGTGTTTGTGAAAAGAATTTTTTATTTTTTATTTTTTGAGACGGAGTCTTGCTCTGTCACCCAGGGTGGAGTGCAGTGGCGTGATCTTGGCTCACTGAAACCTCTGCCCCCTGGGCTTAAGTGATTCTCCTGCCTCAGCCTCCCCAGTAGCTGGGACTGCAGGCGCATGCTACCATGCCTGGCTACTTTTTTTTTTTTTTAGTAGAGATGGGGTTTTGCCATGTTGGCCAGGCTGGTTTCGAGTTCCTGGCCTCAAGTGATCTTCCTTCCTCAGCCTCCCAAAGTGGTGGGATTACAGGTGTGAGCCACTGTGACCGGCCGTGAAAAAAATTTTGAAAGAAGATAGGAGACCGGTGGTTGTACCAATGAATCCCCTCACCATCAATGTATATCAGAGTACCTGGCCACCAGGCTGTATGGTCAAAATCTTGGATTATTGCTAATCTGGGAGGTGAAAAAAGAATCTTAATGCAGTTTTCCTTTGCATTTCTGTGATTATAAGGTTGAATATCCTGAAAAGAGTTCAAAAGGGATACTGAAGTAGGATATCAAAAATAAACTTGTGTGAATCACACAAACCTATTCCAGGCTAGCCATATATATATATATATATATATATATATATATAGCCCTTTATATATATATTAAATATATATATATTTATTATATTTTATATATATATTAAAAAAGGCTAGCCTGGAATAGATTTGTGTGAATCACACAAGTTTATTTTTGATATCCTACTTCAGTATCCCTTTTGAACTCTTTTCAGGATATTCAACCTTATAATCACAGAAATGCAAAGGAAAACTACATTAAGATTCTTTTATATATATATATATAAGATTATATATCTATATATAAGATTCTTTTATATATGTAAAGAATATATATTTTTCATATATTCTTTATATATATTATATGCTCTATTTTATATGTGTATATATATGCTCTATTGCCCAGGCTAAAGTGCAGTAACACAATCATAGCTCACTGCAGCCTCGGACTCCCAAGCTCAAGCCATCCTTCACCTAGTGTGCCGCCACACCAGGCTACTTTTTTATTTTTTGTAGAGAAGGCGTCCTCCTATGTTGCCCGGGCTGGTCTCTAACTGCTGTCCTCAGGCAATTCTCCTGCCTGACCTCCCAATGTGCTGAAATTACAGGTGTGAGCCACTGTGCCTGGCCTCCAGGCTAGCCTTGAGCACAGTTACTTGCAGCAGCAAATACCCCTGCCATTTCCTCTTCAGGCAAAGACTGCCTTGAACATTCTTCCCAAAATTGAAAAGAAAGGTGTCTGGGTACCCCATCTACACACTCAAACACACACACACACACACGAGGCAGTATTGCTTGGTTTGAAGGCTTATACTCTTCACTAACCATTACTCATACTATCTCTCAGGCATCCTTGTAAGTTACCTCCTTGTATCTCACAGCTCAGTTTCCTTGTTTGTTAAGTGAGGAAAACAACGTGTTCTTCGTCATCATGATAAGCATTAAATAATTATATAAAACATTTGGCACAATGTCTGCCACACTCCACACTCTCAATTAAAAAAGTATTAGAATATTTAACCTCCTGTCCCAACCTCCATAGAAAACGTTCAGCATCTCAAAACGAAGTTTCAACAGCTCGGGGACTTGAGTTTCCCAAATTAATGTTCTCCATCTCTCTTATGTTCAGAGCAAATACCAATGGGTCCAAACAGCCTGGAGAAAAACAATCCCGTGGACATGTGGACATGTGGACATGTGAAGACCCTGGACTGACAGGGAACTAGATACAAGTGATTTACTATCCTCAGAGAAGAGGATAGCAATTCTGTTTTTGTTGTACGCACAAAGAGAAAAATGCTGGCATGAAGTCTCACAAAGGGAAGGTGAAGAAACAAGAACACTCAGGCTTTTAAATCTTACCATCCATCAGCCCACAAAACCTTATGTCTCTAGGTTACAGTCCAATTATCATTTTATGTGAAACCAAAAGGAACACAGGTGCTCTGTGACAAATCAAAAATCCCAAGGCTTAGCAGGGAAATGTTTAGATTCCAAAATCACTTTTTCCTGGCAAGGCAAAAAATAGCTAGGAAAAGAATGCTATGGGGATGTGTCTTCTCTCCTGGCCAGAAAAAAACTGTTGTGGAAGTGGCCTCTATGTAAATATTTGCAGAATGAGCACATAAACCGCTGAAGTCACCCAGGGCCTGACACGTTCTCTCTTCCCAGGACAACGCTCTAAATTTAAGGGAGGGATTCTAGTCAGAATCTGAACTTTATTCTTTCTGTTGTGAACATCAGAATTAAAGTTTAGGAGTTGGTTCTGGTTTTAAAATTTGTCCCATTTTTTTCCCCTTCATTGCGACATACAATTGTTTAGCTTCCACTCTGTCTTCCCCAGTCCTCCCCTCTCCCTACTTTTGAAGGTCTCTCTCTCTCACTCATCCCAGGAGCTTGGAAGGACCCATTTGGCCACCAAGACAGCATTTCCACCTACCAACCCAGCCCAGATGTCCAAGTCCAGCTTAGCTTTGACCCCTCCTGGTGGACTCCATGGCAGAGGCAGGTGGACAAAAGCAACGACTGTTAAGGTGCCATCTGGGGTCAAGGCCACATACAGTCTGGCAGCACCTCAGCCAATTGCCTTCACTCTCATCCTACCCCATTGACAAGGCCAGGAATATCTTCTCCCTTGCCTCTCTGAGCTTAGTCCTCTCCATTTACCCATTTCCTAATTAAATGGTACCCACAAGTGAACAGCAAAGCACTCCCCTAAATGGAGGGCCATTAGTGCCCTTGGGATCAGCTAATATGTCAGTAGTTCGTAGAAAAATACTGAATAGTAGCACAGCTGTTACTACCTGCATATAAACACAAATGTTGGCCGGGTGTGGTGACTCATGCCTGTAATCCCAGTGCTTTGGAAGGCTGAGGCTGGAGGCTCCCTTGAGCCCAGGAGTTCCAGACCAGCCTGAGCAGTACGGGAGAACCCTGTTTCTACCAAAACAAAACAAAACAACCTCCACAAATATACTAATCATATGCAACTAACAACATAAGCCATTAAAAATATGTGTGACAAATTCACATTAAGATAAGTTCATCTAGTGATTTTTTTTTTCATTTTTGGATCAAAACCATTTGTACATGGTAAAGAAATACGATAGTACACACAGAGTTTATACTAAAAAGTACTGCCCCTCCCCCAGTGCTCCCCAAGACAAAGCAAATTTAAACCTTTTCTAACTTTGGTTTTTCTGAGGTAACCCTCATCTTTCTAAATCACACGCTCATTCCTCAGTTTCCTAATGTATCAAATCTGGATCTCTAGTGATTGCCCAGGATGAAAAATGGGGTTTTCCTCACTTGTGTTTTTGTTCCTTTCCCTGTCTCTACCTTCTTCTTCTTGACTTTTTGCAGTCATATGCTGTTGTATGATTATTCTCCATGCCTCTGCTAGATATCTTTGCAACTTAAAGTAACATTAAATCACTGTTTATTCTTCTATCCTTAGCCAGCACACACAGATGTGTTGACCCTACCCAGATCTTCTTCCACTTTTTTTTCTCTTTGGCCTCTGTCAACTACACCTTTACCACAGTAACATTCTGTGCTGGAACTATTATGGGGTCTTCTGTATTTCATCTGCAGTTAATTAAAAAGTTGGAACCCATTAATTGTGTCTACGCAAGTAGCTTAGGACACAGCTACATAGTAGCAAGGGCCATCTTTTCTTATCTGTGGCTTTAAAGATTCCAGCATCAAGATCAAATGTCAGACAGACTTCACTTCAGGGTGCCTTTAGACCTTCCCTTCCAAAATGCAACAATACAAAGTGCTTTATTCTCAGGAACAAGTACCCAAGTAGAAGCCTCAGTTCCCCTAGAACAGTTAATTCAATTTCTCTCGAGACAAGTCTTACTTTTATTTTTATTGTATTTTTATTATTTTTAACTGTACTCCCTGGGATGCATGTTTGGGTGAAGTCCTGACTAGTAGCAGTTGATCTGCAGAAAGACTTTCAAGTATTGGTCCTGTTTCCCGTGCCCATCTCTCCTCATTTCTACCCTTCAGCTCAGTGACGTCAGCCCACAGCCTTTCCAGGGTCCTGCCTTTCCATTTCACTTCTCTGTGACTCCTCATTATAGGTCCATATACTCCATCCATTTCCCATCTCCCAGAAATTTGTCATCGTTTCTGATGCACTTATTATCCCCCTTATGTTCTCTTGGTTCATTTTTTTTTGCCTCATTATTGACAAGGTTTCCAGCAAAGGCATACATTTGGTCTGCTACCTTAAGCTAAATAATAAATGACTTTTTATACGAAATAGTCAGTGAAACAAGTCCCTACTTTGGATATTTTATTCATACTACATTTTTATTAAGATCAGAGTAATAGTCCCAACGGTGGTTTGTTGTGTTGTTGTTTGAGACGGAGTCTTGCTCTGTCACCCAGGCTTGCTGGAGTGCAGTGGCACAATCTCACCTCACTGCAACCTCCTCCACCTCCTAGGTTCAAGCGATTGTCCTTCCTCAGCCTCCCGAGTAGCTGGTATTACAGGTGCACACCACTACTCCCAGCTAATTTTTGCATTTTCAGTAGAGATGGGGTTTCTCCATGTTGGCCAGGTTGGTCTCAAACTCCTGACCTCAAGTGATCAGCCCGCCTCGGCCTCCCAAAGTGCTGGGATCACAGGTGTGAGCCACTGCGCCCAGTCCAACAGTTGCTTTTGATTGACCTTTGATAATTCTTTACATTTGGTCCATTCTGAGGCAGTTATGCACACTGAGCATCTCTAGGAGTCTGGCATTGAGCCAGGTGCTAAACAGGAAATGATTTACACGTACAAATCAAGACAGTATCAAATATAATACATTTTAGTGCTGTAGTAATATCCATGTTCCCATTTTATTTACCTTTCATATTTTTCCTTTCGTTTTTTCTTTTTTTTTTTGAGACGGAGTCTCAATCTGTTGCCCAGGCTGGAGTGCAGTGGCACGATCTCGGCTACAATCTCCGCCTCCTGGGTTCAATCAATTCTCCTGCTTCAGCCTCCCAAGTAGCTGGGATTACAGGCATGAGCCACCATGCCTGGCTAATTTTTTTCTTTTTAGTAGAGATGGGCTTTACCACATTGGCCAGGCTGGTCTCAAACCCCTGACCTCAGGTGAGCCGCCCACCTCGGCCTCCCAAAGTGCTGGGATTACAGGCATGAGCCACCATGCCTGGTCCCTATTATATTTTTCTGTTTGTATTTTATCTTAACCTTAACAGGTTTGAATCCTCACAGTCAGGTGTAATATCCTGTAACATTTTCTAGGCCCAAGTGTGGTTCTTGCCCTCAGTCAATGCTCACTAAACAGAGCAGATGCAGTTTTGCCTGGCAGAGCAGCCCACAAAAGCACAGTGCCCAGGATGACAGCATTCTTAGGTGCTCCGTGAAAATTTGTTGAATGCAATACTCTTCTGAAAAAAGTTCCAAAAAGACAACCAGAAAAAAGAAAGAAAAAAAATATTTTTGAAAAATACAAGAACATATCCAAGAACATATCCAAGAACATATTAAAAAATATGAATGATTATATTAAAATCCTCAGGGCCGTATACAATGAATAAGAAATGAAAAGGCCCATCTCAAGCCTTATTGTCATGAAATTTCAAGTAACAAGAAATAATAAAACTATCTGAAAGCTCCTAGAAAGAAAAAGTAGGCCATGTTCAAAGGACCAGAAATCTAAATGATATCCAGATTTCTCAACAGCAGCTCTGAATACCAGAGGACAGTGGAGCAGTAACTTCAGATTTTTGAATGATTTTTTTTTTTTTTTTTTTGAGAAGGAGTCTCGCTCTGTTGCCCAGGCTGGAGTACAGTGGCACGATCTCAGCTCACTGCAACCTCTGCCTCCTGGGTTCAAGCAATTCTTCTGCCTCAGCCTCCCGAGTAGCTGGGACTACAGGCATGGGCCACCACACCCAGCTAATTTTTTTAAAATTATTTTTAGTAGAGACGGTGTTTGACCATATTGGCCAGGCTGGTCTTGAACTCTCGACCTTGTGATTCGCCTGCCTCGGCCTCCCAAAGTACTGGGATTACAGGCAGGCAGGAGCCACCGTGTCCAGCTTTTTTTTTGTTTTTTTTTTTTTTTTTTGAGACAGAGTTTTGCCTTGTCCCCCAGTCTTGAGTGCAATGGAGCGATCTGGGCTCACTGCAACCTCCGCCTCCCAGGTTCAAGCGATTCTCTCGCCTCAGCCTCCCCAGTAGCTGGGCCTACAAGCATGTGCCACTACACCCGGCTAATTTTTTTGTGTATTTTTAGTAGAGATGGGGTTTCACCATGTTGGCCAGGCTGGTCTCGAACTCCTGGCCTCAGGTCATCCACCCACCTTACCCTCCCAAAGTGCTGGGATTACAGGCATGAGCCACCACACCCGGCCATTTTGAATGAAAACTACTTTCAACCTGCACTTCTAATCTCAGGTAAACTCTGTGTCAAGTAAAAGAACAAAAACAAAAACCAAGTATATGATTAAGACATTTCCAGACATTCAAGTGCTTCAAAAATGTATCTCCCATGCAACTTTTCTTAGAAAACTAGTGGGGTGTGTGCGCTACCAAAATGATGGAATACACCCAGAATGAGAAAGACACGAACCCAATCGAGAGGAGAGGAAAGTAAGCCCAAAGACGAAGGAGCAGCAGGATCAGAGAGCAGCCTGCCCACACTTGTTCAGAGATAAAAGGCTCCAGGAGTTGCTGGGGGCTGGGGATCCCAGAGGGAATTAACTGCAAAAGGCACAGTAGGACTTTTCAGGGGAACTGCCATATCTTGATTTTGGTGAGGTTTCACTGTATACAATGACCACATGTACAGTGTTCAAAACTCTGTAAAATGAGTTGAGTTTTTTGTTGTTGTTTTTTTGTTTTGAGATAGAGTTTCGCTCTTGTTGCCCAGGCTGGAGTGCAATGACGCAATCTCGGCTCACCGCAAGATTGAACCTCCACCTCCGGGGTTCAAGCGATTCTCCTGCCTCAGCCTCCTGATTAGCTGGGATTACAGGCATGTACCACCACGCCCGGCTAATTTTGTATTTTTAGTAGAGACAGGGTTTCTCCATTGGCGGTGGGGCAGTGTGGGCACCTTGCCAGCCTCAGGTGATCCCACCTGCCTCAGCCTCCCAAAGTTGCTGGGATTACAGTATGAGCCACCATGCTGGCCGAGTTGAGTTTATTATCATCGCTGGTTTGTTTTTTTTTTTGAGACAGAGTCTGGCTATGTAGGCTGGAGTGCAGTGGCGGATCTCAGTTCACTGCAAGCTCCGCCTCCCGGAGTTCGCCATTCTCCTGCACCTCAGCCTCCAGTGGCTGGGTTACTGCAGCCGCCACCTCACCCGGCGCTAGTTTTGTATTTTTAGTAGAGACGGGGTTTCACCGGGTTAGCCAGGATGGTCTCGATCTGCTGACCTCGTGATCTGCCCGTCTCGGCCTCCTAAAGTGCTGGGATTACAGGCTTGAGCCACCGCGCCCGGCCTATTGTACGTAAACTGTTTTTCAATACAACTGATCTTTGTAATTTGCTGGAAGAATGCATGATCTAGGCAGGGAGTGGTGCATATGTCCTAAATCCTATAGTCAGAAAACAATAGACATATAAAACTAAAAGACGTGTAAGCACATTCTCTAATAATACAGAAGTAAGTACTAGAAATAACTCAAGGAGTTAAAAAGTGGAAACCTCTTGGAGAGTTGAGAATAGGACTTGGGAGCAGAGACAGCTGTTGTTCATAGTAAGCTTTGTGATACTAGCTGACCTTTGAGCTACGTATATGTTCTCACTTTGATAAATATCAATAGAATAGTTTTTTGGATTTTGTTTATTTATTTTTGAGACAGAATCTGGCTCTGTCGCGCAGACTGGAATGCAGTGGCACAATCACGGCTCACTGCAGCCTCGACCTCCTGGGCTAAAGCAATCCTCTTGCTTCAGCCTCCCGAGTAGCTGGGACTATAAGTGCACACCACCATGCCCAGCTAATTTTAAAAATATTTTTTAGAGTCTTGCTATGTTACCCAGGCTGGTCTCAAACTCCTAGGCTCAAACGATCCTCACACCTCGGCCTCCCAAGGTGCTGGAATTACAGGCATGAGCCATCATGCCTGGCCAAGATTAGTTTTTGAAAATGAGAAAAGGTTTGGAATAACAGGATGCCTAGTCTGGTGGAGGCAAAATGTTTGCAATACCCAGAAAGCCTTGGACCAACAGGAGCTAAAGTTTCCTTCAGACAGTTACTGTTTCCTTAGCTCTTTCATTTCATTTTGGGTGAGAATAAAGAAATGTATTACAGCAATGAAAATAACAAATTACAGCTACCCTCTTATGGATACAGTGTTGACCAGAAAAGGCAAGATCATAAAAAAATGTACACTAACTAGACGATGGCTGGACTGGTGTGTTCTTACAACAATTGAGCTCTATGCTATGACCTGTGCACTCTTCTATATGCACATTATACTTCAATTAATTCTTTAAAGTACACCATACGATTCTATTTCTTAGGCTCCCCAAAAAGACCAAACCAAACTATAGTTTAGGAATACATACAAAGGTAGTAAAAATGTAAACAGCCAGTCTAGTGATCACCTTTGGGATACAGGGAGAGGGTTGTGATCAACAGTGGGTGGGACTGAAATCCACAATAAGGGGAACATCTGCAGTGCCAGTAGATCCTATTTCTTGGTCCAGATAGTGTTTACAAAAGTATTCGCTTTACAATTCTGCTAAACTGAATATATAAGGTTTTTGTCGATTGATTGATTGATTGAGACTCTGTCATCCAGGCTGGAATACAGTGGCACAATCATGGCTCACTGATTTGATAAGCATCGACCTCCTTGACTCAAGTGATCCTCCCACCTCCCAAGTAGCTGAGACTACAGGTATGCATGATGACACCCAGCTAATTTTTAATTTTTTGTAGAGACGGGGTCCTGCTATGTTGCCCAGGCTGGTCTTGAACTCCTGGGCTCAAGTGATCCACCCACCTTGGCCTCCCAAAGTGCTGGGTTACACGTGTGAGCCACCATGCCTGGCCAATATAGAAGTTTTATATATAGTCTTGCCACTTAAACAAAGGAATTTAGAAGATTTGAACAAATCTAAATGTTTATCAATAGGGACTATTTAATTATAATAGTCATGTAATGCATAATGCACTATTAAAAATGAAGCAGTTGTGATCCTATATGCTTATAAGAACCTAATGCTCAAATTGAGTCCTAAAACGACAAAAACCATGTTAGAAATGAATCTGATATGATACCACTTATGTCGTCTCTCTCTCTCATATATATATATAAACATATTTTATGTGTATGTATTTTATGTAATGTATTTCATACACATTACATATAATTATATATATGCAGAGAACATCTCTAATATCTGGAATAATAGACAAGAAACTTGTCAGTGTTACAGAGAGGAGACTAGAAATAGGAGACTTCTTTTTCACTTTTGAATTTTGTATCATGTGCATCTGTTACTATTCTAATAAAGGAGAAGGAATCATTTATTTTAAAAATACTTGTTTATTGCATGGTTCTCTCCAGATTTTGTGTCTAGGCTTACTTTTATTTATTATAAAGTACTTCAGCAAAGAAGAGAAACTGGCATTCAAACATGGCCGGCCAATCACTGCCAGGCTAATTGCCCAAGAGCTTCTCTAAGCAAATATTTCTCACCTATTACAAACCCCACATTCATATAGGTGCCAGAAATAATAAATGGGACAAAACAGAAGCCCCTGTGCAAGGGGAAGTCAGTGAGAGGCAAGGAGACCATGCACATCACTAGTATTTCTCTTCGTATGGCAATTTAACATTGCTGTTCTTTGTCTTTATGAATAATGGGGTTAGGTCAGGTTCCTTGTCATCACAAGTCTTAGAAATCATCTAGAAAACATGTATTTTACACACTAATCTCACAACTAGATAACATATTCAGTACTTCAGTGGTAGAATCTTCAGCTTTTCACACCTTACGCAGTTCTTCTACCATCTACTTCTGTTTCTTCATTCTCAGTTCCCAGGAAGGCATAGATCAGGTCCTGCATAGGTGGGCATGTCAAATGTCTGCTCCATTTCATTTGCAACAATGACAATGAAAATCCAGCATGCAATGTGGCTGAGGTGCTGGGAGCCCCAAACAATGAGGGGGAAAAAGCAGAGGGCATTTCACATCCCAGACGGGACAGGTTTCCATTCCTTACTGAGGGTGGAAGTACTAGAGTGGAGGAGAAGGAGCCAAAAAAATTACTCATATGAAAAAAAAAGCCTTGTCAGCCAGGCACAGTG
Source organism: Papio anubis (assembly GCF_008728515.1). NCBI lineage: Eukaryota > Metazoa > Chordata > Mammalia > Primates > Cercopithecidae > Papio > Papio anubis. The sequence continues at coordinate 51,499,569 of NC_044981.1, forward strand.
GTTCACGCCTGTAATCCCAGCACTTTGGGATGCTGAGGTGGGCGGATCACTTGAGATCAGGAGTTCAAGAGCAGCCTGGCCAACATGGTGAAACCCTGTCTCTACTAAAAATAGAAAAATTAGCCGGGCGCAGTGGCAGGCGCCTGTAACCCCAGTTACTCGGGAGGCTGAGGCAGGAGAATCACTCGAACCCGGGAGGCAGAGGTTGCAGTGAGCCGAGATTGCACCACTGCATTCCAGCCTGGGCAAAAGAGTGAGACTCTGTCTCAAAAAAAAAAAAAAAAAAAAAAAAAAAAAAAGAAAGAAAAAGAAAAGGAAAAAAAGCCTTGTCTACTGCTTATCGTGATTCTCATTTATCTATGGTTATGTTTTAAAAATTATTTCCTACAGAAATTCTTTCAGCCCTTCCCCATTTTTGAGGGGCAGAGGTGCACATAGTGAAAGATTCGGGTCATCTCAGAGGACACAGGTTCAGAAGCATCTCACTGTTGCAGTGATCCAAACCCAAGTATGTCATTTCTTCCTCAAAATCCCATTTGCTGCTCTTGCTTGGCAGTGAATATTGCTGATGAGGATGAGAGGCATAGGTGAAGAGAAAGGGGTCTTCCTGAGGTGAATGGTATGCAGGGGACTGGACGTAGCTGTTAAAATCCACATGTACTTTCTCTTCATAAAGATTCCCCCCTGGATTTGGCCATAATGGGGGACAGCCAGTTTTGGCTGCAGGTGGCTCCAGTGGAATCTGCTGGTAAAAGGGTTCTGAAGAGTTTTGGGAAGGAGAGAAGCTGCAAGGCCAGCTGGTCAGAGGAAAAGGATAATTGGAATAACAGTTGTCATTAAGATGATTTCTCCCCAAAGCAGCATTTTTACTCCACGTCTGCAGATCGCCGTGATCAGAGTAGACTCCGGAGGCAGAAGGAGGAAGCAGGTCTCCACTACTGTAGGTTCTGCTACTGGACAATTTACGCTTTTCATAGAGCTTCGTGGGGTCCACAGTGGAAGTCTGGTCAGTCAGATCTGTGATTCCTCCCAGACCATAACTCTTGGAGAAGGAAAAGCAATCATTTAGTGAGTTCTGCTGAGGAGTGTTAGCTATTAGATGTCCACTGTAACTACCAGGCAGTTGGACGCCTTCCTGGAAAGACCAAGTTAAAGGTAAACTCCCCTGACTTTGTGTTTCACCTGGAAGAGACTGGAAAGGAAAGTGAAATGCTCGTGTTAATAAGTTAAGCAAATCCAAACCACTACCATAAGCATCCATGAGTTACTCTGTACAAATAAGAGCTTCGTCAGATTTTCCTCATTCCTTACACATTAATACTTGACGCAGAAACACATGCAGCAGCTTGACCACAACCACGACACACTGAAAAAGGCAAAGGCTGCCTGTTTCCGTGTGAAAGCTTACTAACCAGTAAGAGCCACATTTCCCTACATTCTGTGGAGACATGAGTGTGTTTAGGATGTCTCACACTCAAACACAAATCTGATATCCTAATTGCCTTTTTTTTTTTTTTTTTTTTTTTGAGATGGAGTCTCGCTTTGTTGCCCAGCCAGGCTGGAGTGCAGTGGTGCGATCTCAGCTCACTGCAACCTCCACCTCCCGGGTTCAAGCGATTCTCATGTCTCAGCCTCCCAATAGCAGGGATTACAGGCGCCTGCTACCACGCCCAGCTAATTTTTGTATTTTCGGTAGAGATGGGGTTTCACCATGTTGGCCAGGCTGGTCTCGAACTCCTGACCTCAAGTGAGCCGCCCGCCTTGGCCTCCCAAAGTGCTGGGATTACAGGCATAAGCCACAGCGCCTGGCCTCTAATTGCCTTTTTGAGAGACTTATAAGGAACTATTCACAAAATATCAAAGTATAACTTCAAAGATTTATATTATACTCAGCACAACTCTCAGGGGTCTCTCGCTCTCATCATTTCCTCCCTTGACTTTTCTGTTTCTTAGTGCTCGTTGGAGTGTGAGAGACCATGGTTGCTGTTGTTTTTTAATTTTTCCTTTCCTCAAGAGATTTTTCTGTGAATTCATGGGAATTTTGTTGAACCATAAATCAGACCTCTAGAACATGAGTGGTACATTCATTTATTTTTCTAAATGGAAGAAGTATATTATTCTTTAGTTAATTATTTAAAAAAAGGATCTGGTTGAGAATTAAGTTATGCTCTTGTTTCGGTAAAAGTACTTGCTGTTAAGGGGATACTTTTAGGGGGTAGAGAAAAAGGGCTGTGACCAGGTAGATTGGATGAGAGACTGAAATGCCACTTGACTTGTCCCATGGCTGGGAGAAAGGATGAGGAAATAGCCATTTGGGTTTGGGGGGCTCGCATTTCCCTACAACGGACCCACATTACAATTTTTGTTTAAATAAAGTACATTTAGAGCCTCTAGGGATGGACCAGCTCCATCTCTGTTCTCCCAAAAAGACATGTGCAACTTTGAACAGTAGAAAAAGTATGGGAACTACTATCAATATTAAACAGACAAATGCAAGAAAACCTATGCACTGCTGCCCATAAAGCAGTGGACTTCACATCACAGTTTGTCTGTGGAAAAGAGCCTCCACTCCACTATTGCCACCCTAGGACAGCCATCATTTTCGGAAACTGCTTGCTTATTTCATCTTGATAGAATACGCTAAGAAAACAATCTGTTTGGGGATGTATGGAAATTCAGGAGGGCAGGGAGGGGGCGGGCGGTGAAATGCATGAGGTTACTATTTTGTGGAGATCGTTTCAATTGTTTTTGGTTCTTGTCAAATATAAGTTAAGTGCTAATTCAACTTTCTCTTTGTAATTGTAGTAGGGAAGATGATTCTCTACCTACATGGACTTTATGGTTCAGAGCATGCTACAAAGATGGTAGAAAGTAAGAGTAAAGCCTCAGATTTAATTTCTTTGGCACATGTTTGTTTGCAGATGAGCCTGATAATCCATGATTTCTGGCTTTTCCTGTGTCAGCAAGGGACCCAGGAAATCGCTCCCAGCACAGGCGTGGCAAGGTACTGCATGTGTTGAACATACATAATGAAGGATTACCCTGGTCTCTGTGCCCCCCTTCAGGCTCAAGGAGACGGAGGAAGGTGCTGTATGCACTTTCTTCATGGCTCTTCTTGCCTCCGCTTCCAACTTGGTTTCTGGTTTTGGATGATCATGCTCTCCCTTTGACTGAAATGAGACAAGGAAGTAGAAAAGAAACGATATAACACTAACTAGACTGTGCTTCACTCTGTGTCCTGCCCCCAGAGTGGTGTTGCAGTCTCCTATGGTAACAAGACTGGATGAACCTCTGAAGACGCTCCCAAGCCCACCACGCTCCTGCCTGCCTGCCTCTCACCCACCCAGCAAAGCCATAATCACAGTGCTAAGTAACACTTATTAAATGCTTCCTGTGGTATGTGCCGGACACTAATAAACACCCTGTGCGCCTTATATCTCATTTCGTCTTCAGCACAACCCTTGAGGTACATACTATTATTATCACCCCCAGTTTACAGAACAGGAAACTGAGGCACGGAGTGATTATGCCAGCTGGGTAACCTCCTCTAGAAGTGAGGGAGATAGGATTCCCCTACCTGGAGCTGGCCAAAGCTGAGAGTCAATAGTTAAACATTCAGGAATTTTCTAGGCTGATTGTTAAAAATGACTGCAGGCTTGAAATCAGCCACCGTGGGAATATTTCCATTGCCCAAGCTGGCAAATGCTACAAATCAGGACATTTTCTTTTTGGAGAGCTGGTTTACCAGCATCCCACTAATTCAAACCCAGGCAGTCTGAGTCAGGGTCCATTCTTCACCCCTGTTGGTGCCACCGCCCCATTAGTACTCTTACACATTCTACAGAAAACTGGGACTTGGAAGAGGAAAGTCACCTGCTCGGGTTTACAGAGCAAGTAAAAAGTCAGAGCTGGTGTTCGAACTCAGATTTGCTGAAGGCTACCAGTGGCATGTGGCATGCTTAGAAGCACTGTGCTAACCTCAATGTGACTAGATTAGCTGCCACTTCTCCTGAGGAGTGGAAGCAGCCAGCTCCCCTTCTAGAGCTCCCCAGCACTTCAAACATCTATTAGAAGTGCAGGGGACAGACAAACTTGCTTTCTCAGAGTGTGAGCCCTCGGGGATGGTGCAGGATCTCATTCACCAGTGTATCTCTAGCCTCTGGTGAAACTCCTCAGTAACGAAACTCTCACGTAACTAACTCAAAAATCCAACCTGGAAAAATATAAAGCGTCCGTCGTGCCTCCAGAAGTTGGTGACCGGGAAGCCCCCGTGACCTCGGCAAGGGATGAGCTTCAGAGGCCCGTCACAGTTGGGACAGCGTTTCCCTACAAAAGAGCAGAGGAAAATGACTACACCTGGCTGAACCATGTCGGTTGACTCCTGGGCAGCCTTGAAGATTTTAGCCCTGACTGCAGGATGGTAGAGGATAAATCTGGGCACAGTCTCATGAGCTCCCATCCACTAGATATTACCCCTGACCCTCGGAAGCCTGGCCACCAAAATGGCCCAGATGGGTCTCACACATACATAGGGGAAGTGGTTGCGTACCAAGTAGGATATTTCACAGGTCAGGGAGGAGCTCTTCTGAGCAGAAAATCCCTCCCTACTTATTTAGTGATATTTGAAATTTGACCAGGCACAGTGGCTCACACTCGTAACCCCAGCACTTTGGGAGGCCAAGGCAGGCGGATCCACTTGAGGCCAGAAGCTCGAGACTAGCCAGGCCAATATGGTGAAATCCCGTCTCTATTAAAAATACAAAAATTAGCCGGCCGTGGTGGTGCACAACTGTAGTCCCAGTTACTCGGGAGGTTGAGGCAAGAGAATCACTTGAATCTGGGAGGTGGAGGTGGCAGTGAGCTGAGATCGCGCCACTGCACTCCAGCCTGGGTGACAGAGCGAGACTCTGTCTCAAAAAATAAAAAAGAGAAGTTCTTTCAACTCACAATTAGAACTAAGGGTCAAGGGGCCAAGCTACATGGGAGAGTGAATGCAGCTACTACATTTTCACAGAGGTGTAAATGACTGATGCCAGGTCCTGATCTAAGAGCAAGTTTGGAAGACAAACTACTGGGAAAAATATAAGGTAACTTGAGGTTTGAAGTGGGCGAGGTACAGGGCACGCTGAATGTATCTATTTCATAATCCAGTGAACGTGTCTAAGAAAATGAACAAATATCTCAGCACGTGATTATGATGTGAACCTAAATGAATGGAATTGAGTCTAACCTTTCACAGCTGCCGTTCCACATTAATGCACACACTGAGATCACTTAGGGACCCACAAGAGGTCCAGTGGCAAGTCCAATAAACTACTTTCTTCTAAATTTTACATGGGTCATTGACAAATTAACATTAACCCCTTCAGTGATACATTTTTCATTTTATTTTTGGATGGAGTCTGTCACCCAGGCTGGAGTGCAAGTGGTGCAACCTTGGCTCACTGCAACCTCTGCCTTCTGGGTTCGAGCGATTCTCCTGCCTCGGCCTCCCGAGTAGCTGGGATTACAGGTGCACACCACCACACCCGGCAAATTTGTATGTGTGTGTGTTTAGTAGAGATGGGGTTCCGCCTTGTTGGCCAGGCTGGTCTCGAACTCCTGACGTCAGGTGATCTGCCTACCTCGGCCTCCCAAAGTGCTAGGATTGCAGGCGTGAGCCACCGTGCCCGGCCATTTTTCCTTTTTTTTTTTGGAGACAGGATCTCACTCTGTTGCTCGGCCTGGAGTGCAATGGCTCCATTATGGTTCACTGCAGCCTTGACTTTCCAGGCTCAAGCAATCCTTATGCTTCAGCCTCCAGAGTAGCTGTGACCACAGGCATGTGCAACCACACCCGACTAATTTTTAAATTTTTTTGTATGGGTTGGGGTCTCCTTATGTTGCCCCGGCTGGTCTGGAACACCTGGGCTCAATTTATCCTCTCATCTTGGCCTCCCAAAGTGCTGAGATTACAGGTGTCAGCCACCACGCCTGCCATCTACCCTTTAACAGGAGACTTCAGTCCACCGCCTTAACCAAAGGGGGCATTTTTGATGGTGGGTGCTCTGGGTATGGCAGATACGGGAGGTCCTTGCTGGAGCACAAGGGGTCTGGTTGGTTCCCCTCCATATGCTCCATATCAGAACAGCCTTGGCTGCCACTACACTCCAGGATGAGCGTTGTGCCCTTGGGCGGTGCTGGGACATAGTGACCCATCCGGTAGGGGCATCTGAGGGATGCCAGCTTTTCTGCTGCTGCCACCAAGCTCTACTCACGCTGCTGCTTCTGCCGGGCCTTGTCACAGATGGCAGGTCTCAGGTAGATCTTGCGTCCCTCCTCTGCGAGGCAGTCGCGGCCGCACACCACCACACCCAGGCAGGACTTCTTGAGGATGCGGGAGTTGTGGTTGTTGGTGTTGCGCATGGCCCAGCTGCTCAGGTGCCGCTGTGCATTCTTGTCCTCCGAGCTGTAGATGTGTTTGGCATAGGAATCTGGCCACTCCTGGAACCAGTCAGTCTTTTTCACGTTCTGATAGAAACACAAAAGATACGACTATAGTTTAAGCTAGAAAACACAGCTGTCACCCACTGTGGAGGGAGTAGATGGGAAGGATGTTTTGGCACTCAGGAGCTGGGCAAGAGACCTTTGGCAAAAGCCTCCCTACATTTAATTCTGACAGTGGGATCAGAGAGCCCAGCACAACATGGCAACTGAGTGCTATGTCTGTCAGGCATTCAGCCGCTGGATCAAAATAAATGGTAGCCCCTGTGAGTTCCATCTGATTGACACTTCCCTAGCCCTCAGTGACACAAGTAATGACCATTTCTCAGTACGAATTTTTGAAGGTTAAGTAATGCTATGCTCTGACACAATAACAGTGGAAAACAGGGCCCTGTGTGGTGGGGTGTGCCTGTAGTCCTAGCAACTCAGGAGGCTGAGGTGGGAGGATGACTTGAGGCCAGGGGTTCAAGACCAGCGTGGGCAATGTAGCAAGACCCCTTCTCTAAAAACTCAAAATAAACTGTGGAAAACATTGTGGTGGGATAGTGAGATAATGTCTCATACCACGCTGTGGTTACCTTGCTGGGAGTCACACAGGTTTATGCAATATCACCAGAGATAAGCAGTGGGAGGGATGAAAAGCCCTGGTTCAGAGAGATCAAAGAGCCACTTTTCCCCCAGAGATTTTCTTCCTTTATCTTTAACCCTACACTCATGTGCCTCAAACATGATGGGGAGTAAGAAAGAGCTTGTTTTGACTAAAAGCGTCTCTGTTATTGCCTGGGATTGGCGCTATGCCCTGTGTATGAACATTTGACTAAACTCTCCTTTAAAACATCAGAGACAAGGAGAGTTGTCATTCAATGGACAAAGTTTCCATTTGCAAGATGAAAACGTTCTAGAGCTCCTTTGCACAACAGTGTACATATAATTACCACGACTGTACTATGCACTTAAACATGGTTAAGATGGTAAGTTTTAACTTGTGTTTTTGACCAAAATAAAATAATAATTTAAGAAAGGCCAGGGACACAGGACACTCAGTCCTTATAGCACACATTATTTTGCTCTCTGTGCCTCTGTTTCTTCATCTGTAATATAGGGATGAGACCTGCCTGCCTGAAGAGTTGTTCTGAAGATTAAATACGATTTTATATATATTAAATACTTAGCACAGCACCTAGCATGCTGTAAGCTCTAAATAATTGTTAGTCACTGATGCTGTGGCTCATATTCCTAGGCCCTACATTGGTGCACAGATGCTGCATTTGACAGACCCTCCCTTGTTCTTAGAATGAGAATCAGTAAGCAGTGTCAGCAGTCAAACTTAGGCTGTGGCCATGCCCTATGGCTTTCAGAGACTTAGCATGGTGTGAGAACATTTTTCATCTAGAAGGTTCTAGAAGGTCAAAATAGAAGATTCTAGAAGGTCCAGAAGAAGAGACTAGGTTGCTTCTTCTTTGCTTTCCCAACCAGAAAGCATAGCCCACAATATAAAAAAAGACAAATTTTAGAAGAAAAAAGTAAAAGTGTCAGGATTGATGGGCATTTATTGAGTTAGAATTCAAATTTAGAACGTGCCAAAGAACTTTGTAACTTGAGACTCTGGGCAAGTAACTTTGTCTTTAAAGCCTGTTTTGCTCTTCTCTAAAACTGGAACATTGATTAAACCTGCCTCACAAAAGTGCTGTGAAGAGCAGATGTGTTGTAAACTATAGATTCCATATAACGAAACTTGTTGAATGGAATGTCACAGGGCCTGAGGTGGTCTGAGGAAATATAAATGAGAGGTTTTAGGTACATGCAGGGTAGTACTATTTGGTGGTTAAGAGCTGCAGTGAGCAAACTAGGACCCATAGGCCAAATCCTGCCCATTGCCTGTTTTTGTAAATAAAGTTTTATAGAAACTGATCTATGTTCATTCATTTAAGTGTTGCCTATGGATGTTTTTACACCACCGCAGCAGAGACTCTATGGCCCACAAAGACTGCAATATTTACTATCTGACCCTTCACAAAGACTCTGAGATTCCTGGCTGCAAGCTTGGACTCTGGAGGTACACTGTCTTTCTGGGTATGAGTCTTAAGCAAGTTATTTTCTCCTCAGTGCCTCTGTTTCCAGCTCTGTAAAATGGGGTAACATGAGTCCCCAGAGGGAGGTTTTGAGGACTTACTGAATTAACATACACGATGCACTTAAAACAGTGCCTCACATGCAGCAGGTTCCTCCTCAATATTAACTGTTATTCTATCAGATCTGGAACTGCCCTCAGCCAGTCAATGCAGTTTTAAGAGTCACTGGCTTTCGGGAGAGAGAAGACCCAGTAGAGGTCACTTCATGCTTTAAACCTTGCCAAGCCGAATGCAAGATAAGAGTCCAAGTCCCGGCTGGGCAAGGTGGCTCATGCTTGTAATCCTAGCACTTTGGGAGGCTGAGATGGATGGATCACCTGAGGTCAGGAGTTCAAGACCAGGCTGCCCAACATGGTGAAACCCCGTCTCTACTAAAAATACAAAAAATTATCCAGGTGTGGTGGTGGGCGCCGGTAATCCCTGCTTCTTGGAAGTCCAAGGCAGGAGAATCACTTGAATCTGGGAGGTGGAGGTTGCAGCGAGCCAAGATCGTGCCATTGCACTCCAGCCTGGGCAACAAGAGTGAAACTCTGTCTCAATAAAAAAAAATAATAATAAAAGAGTCCAAGTCCCTATAAAATAAAAGCTTAATTGGTACACCTCTTGTTCCACAAACTTCCTTCTCACGGCATGACAGTGGCTGGCCCTTTGTGTGCTGTGCTGTAACTACTGCGGTTTGGGAGGGGGAAGGGTATAAATACTAGGAGGGTTACATCTGGAGAAGTTCCCTGTGGTCCTTTAGGTAGTTGCAGCAGAGATTCCCAGATGGCCAGGCCAGAATGCTGGTTGGACCATTTGCTTTTCCAGACTGTCCCTTCTCCTCCCCAGTTCCCTAGTAATTTTGGGCTTGCTGAGACTCAATGCCCGGGGTGAGAGAAGCTCCCCAGGCAGCATGCCTCCTGCTCTCTCCACCCACCTTATCTTCCCTTCCTTCCTTCCTTTTTCTGACCCAAAGCTGCAAACAATGCTCTCTTGTTTTCTGTCACAGAAATGCCATAGAAAGCATAATAGAGTATCTTACCTTTTGAAATAATAATGTAGGTTAAAACATTAAAATGTGTACTTTTGGCCAGGAATAGTGGCTCACACCTGTAATCCCAGCACTTTGGGAGGCCAAGGCTGGAGAATCTCTTGAGCCCAGGAGTTCAAGACCAGCCTGGGCAACACAGTGAGACCGTCTCCCCTAAAAATAGATTTTTTTCCTCTAATATTGAACTGTAAAAAACTACTGGTGCACTTGAACTATTCCAACATAAAGCACAGTTGTCAGGATAGCAGAGATGAGGGCAAGGTAGACTTAGAGGAAAGCTGAGATTGTCATGCTTTAAAGGTAAGTGGCCTCTTTAGGTTGGTCAGAGCCATAGACCTCAGGAACCAGAAGGAGTGGAATGTATTTGTGAGAACATCTCAGATGTTCTGATTAAAGCAAAGACTCCTTGCTTGTAGAGGAAGAATTGGTCTCTACCATCCTTTAAGCTTTTTTCTGATAGTCCCTCCACTGGTATGTTAGTTTTCCTGTTCTATTAATAATGCAGTAATAGCCAGGTGCAGTGACTCGCCCCTGTAATCCCAGCACTTTGGGAGGCCAAGGTGGGTGGATCACTTGAAGCCAGAAGTTTGAGACCAGACTGGCCAACGTGGTGAAACCCCATCTCTATGAAAAATACAAAAATTAGCCAGGCATGGTGGCGCATGCCTGTAATCCCAGCTACTCAGGAGGTTGAGGCAAAAGAATTGCTTGAACCTGGGAGGCAGAGATTGCAGTGAGCCAAGATCATGCCACTGCACTCCAGCCTGGGTGACAGAGTTCTTTGTCTAAAAAAAAAAAAAAAAAAAAAAAAAAAGCAGTAATAATTTAGACAATGTATGGACTGAGAACATTACTAGGAGTAAATGTACTCACATCAAGCTAGTCTCTGGGCCATTTATTCATGCCTGGTCTTTGACCTGGACGTTTAGTGGGGTCTTTGATGTCTTTTTACACTGAAATTAAGAGAAAACCCAGCTCTCAATAATGCAAAGGAACTCAAGTGTCAGATGGATGATTGTGATTTCTGAAACCTGTTTAAACCAAGGCCTCAGAGAGGTAAAATTTAATAAGAAACAATAATCATTTCTTCATGTTTAGCAAATCCCCACAAAATACTTTCTTCTTTTTAGATCCTTTGTTTGTTTTAATTTCTAACTTTTCATGAGTAACTCTTTGTTTTTCCTCTTAGTTAAGAAGTTTATAATTGAAAGGGAATATCTCTAAGGTTTCCAACAGGTAGACTTAACTAATTTATATTTTCTAATCTCCTGGGTAACATCATTGGGGGGTTAACTGATATTTCGATGACTTCTGGGTACAATTTTTTACTAACGGATTTAATCCTCTAACTCAATCAAAATCTTTGTAGCTCTATGCACTCCTAGAATACCCTTCATCCTCACCTCATTCTAATTTGTTCAACTACTTGAAGTTTTAAGAGGGTACCTGAAGAAATTAAGTATTGTTATATAAAACTAATAAAGTAAAATACAAATTCTGAAATAAAGTATCAAAAATATCTACATTATCATACGATCATATTATGAAATTGATTTTCATTTGGAATATAGTCTGCACTTGTATAAAGCAATTACCTTCCAGATTTTCATTAATTATATAGCTTATTCATTACTTATAAATAAATGTTTCCAAGTAGAACAGGAATAGCAAACAAACATACTTTAAAGCAAATTATATAGAGGTACAAAAATCAGATATTATGGAAAACAGAAAAAAAATCTTCAACCAACGTTTTGATTTACACACAACTTTTCAAGAACTTATCTCTTCTGGGCCAACTGGAAATAAAACTTGAAGTGTTACCAAGCAAAGAAATTCAATTCAACAAAATGCTTCTGTGTTTGTTCAAGAATTACTCCTTAGGGCAGGCATGGTGGGGAATGTCTACCCAGTAGGCTAAGGCAGAAGGTTGCTTGAGCTCAGGAGTTCAAGACCAGCCTAGGCAAGATAGTAAGACCCCCATCTCAAAAAAAAAAAAAAATTACTGATTACTCTTTAGACTAATCCTGCTATTTCTTAATCAAGAGATCAAGACTCAGGACAGGCCAGGTGCAGTGGCTCAGGCCTGTAATCCCAGCACTTTGGGAGGCTGAGGTGGGTAGATCACGAGGTCAGGAGATCAAGAGCATCCTGGCCAACACGGTGAAACCCCGTCTCTACTAAAAACACAAAAAATTAGCCAGGCATGGTGGCGGGCACCTGTAGTCCCAGCTACTCAGGAGGCTGAGGCAGGAGAATCGCTTGAACCCGGGAGGCAGAGGTTGCAGTGAGCTGGGATCACACCACTGCACTCCAGCCTGGGCAACAGAGCGAGACTCCGTCTGAAAAAAAAAAAAAAAGACTCAGGACAAAGTTCCTTATTTACTCTGAAAACACTAAACTAGGCCAAGTTACCCCAGCTTTCAAACTCTGTCTGTATTCTCTTTTCGCTTCCCTTTTCCACTCCACCCAGCTAAGCAAGGGACCTGCTGCAGGGTACCAGCAGATGCAGTAATGCTCCTATCTGCATCACACCAGAAGCACAAAGTGGCAGAAGAATTCTGGTCCAAATTGCAGAGGCCCCAGTGATCATGGGAGCCCATATAGGTAGAGCTGTCTCAGGGAAGTTCAAATGACCCTTGAGGTCAAGGACAGAGACAAAGGAAATTTGTCTATCAAAAATACAAAAAGTAGCCAGGCATGGTGGCACATGCCTGTAATCCCAGCTACTCAGGAGGTTGAGGCAAAAGAATTGCTTGAACCTGGGAGGCAGAGATTGCAGTGAGCCAAGATCATGCCACTGCACTGCATGCCACAAAGGAAGTTTGTCTCTGCAAAAGAGAAGCCCAAAATTGTAAACAAACATGAATATCTGAGCTCTCTCTGTGAATCCATGTGTCCACATGTAATCAGAACAAGCCAGTTGTAGTACTCAGATTTAGCTGGCTAAAATCATAGTCCAGGAATGAACTAATCAGAACTGTGGCCCCTTTGCAGTTGACTTTACTATTCTATACTAGAGAATGTTCTCTCTACAAAAAAAAAAAAAAAAAAAAAAAAAAGTACTTAAACCTTGTAATTTTGTGAGTTAATGGCTTGGGGTGGCTTTGGCCATGGGTTTAATCTGCAAACTGCTCAGTGTGTAGGAACAAAATGATCCAGGGTGTTTGTTGGCTGTAGTGCTATTGGCACAACCTGAACTGAGATTAACTGGCTGGTATTTGAAACAGAGTGGGTGCTCTCCTCTCACTAGTGAAATGGGTACTATTTAAGAGAAAAAGGAACTGAATTTCTTCCCAATTTTCAACCAGAAGAAAATAATTTGTAGAGATTCAAAGTTCTCTAAAGTATTACAATCAGTACTAATAAGAGTGTGACACTCTCCAGGACCATGTAATCCACATTTTAAATCAAGACTAAATCAACACCAGACATTTGCTGCTTGGATCAAGCAAACCTTAAAGCAATTAGATTTGAACTTTCTAGGTGCAAATGTAATTTAAGGGGAATAGGAAAGGAAAGCAAACTGGCTTGAAATAAAGACAGTTTTATCAATAATGGTTTAAGCTGGCGGGGCACAGTGGCTCATGCCTGTAATCCCAGCACTTCAGGAGGCTGAGGCAGGCAGATCACTTGAGGCCAGGAGCTCGATACCAGTCTGGCCAACATGGTAAAACCCCATCTCTACTAAAAAAACACACATACATAAAAATTAGCCAGGTGTGGTGGTGTGCGCCTGTAGCCCCAGCTACATGGTAGGCTGAGGCACGAGAATTGCTTGAACCCGGGAGACAGATAGGTTGCAGTGAGCCAAGATCACACCACTCCACACTCCAGCCCAGGCAAAAGAGTGACTCTTGTCTCCAAGAAAAAAAAAAAAAAAAAAAGATTTAAGTCAAGTGCCTGCATTTCTGGGCTGGTTTCCCACAGGTTATATTGAAGAGAAATGGAATCAAAATGGAGGAATGGCCAGAAAAAAGTGAAATGAGGATTTGTAAAGACACACACAACATAAAGGAGGCAACACACAGGAAACAAATACAAGAGAGGAAAGATTTACTAAGGACAAGTGAAGCTGGAAGAATTGAGGACTTTCTAAGCCCTAGGATCTGATCTTGACATTTTCCAGCCCAAGATTAACGGCTTTCTACTACCTGTAAAACAACAGAGTCCTCTTAGGATGGCCTGCTTCCAAACCACCAGTAGTCCCCAAAATCTTCATGCTGAACACTTGTGCACAACTCTCTAAAATGTGAACATTTGAGTCTTCAGACCCTGGTTCCCTACAAGGACCTTGAAAGTCAACGCCCCTGCCAGGATGGTTATATGGAAATGGCTTGTGTAGTATCAAGCAGAGAGTAATGCAACTCATTACATTATGTTTCCTTCCTGTTGTCCAGGCCAGCATGTTTCCTAAATTCAGACTGTTGCTGAATTCAGACTGTTGTTGTAGTTAATGACATAAGTAATAGATGATTGATTTAATTTTTTTTTTTCTCTAACCTTACACAAACTCTTCTGGCCTTGTTCCCCATGCCAGGGTCATGTTGAATTACACACTCCTTCTTTCAAACTCCTCTAGCATTTTTCTACAAGGCATTGATTCTCTATTTAAGCAGTAATCTTGTTCCACTAGCCCAGAAGATCATGAGCATTTCCAAGGACGTTAACGTAGCTTAATGGCCCCAGTATCCCTGAGCCTACTGCAGTGTCTCCCACATTTCAGTTTCTCAAAAACGTCTGATATCTTAGTGAGGATATTACTGCTCACTGTTGTCAAAATTAACCCATAAACCTTGATGTATCTGAACTATTTAAAGACACATGGAGTTTCTCAAAATCAGAAAAAGAATCATAACTAAGTAATCATTCCCAAAACAAGAAAGAGGAGCCAGAAGCATTTCAACAAAAAAAAAAAAAAGCCAGCACTAAGGAGAGCCAATAGCAGAGGTGGATCAGACTGAGACCATCCTGTATGGGGTGAAACCCTGTCTCTGCAAAAATGCAAAAAGAATTAGCCTGGGCGTGGTGTCAGAGGCGTAGTCAACTGCGTAGGGCTGGGGCAGGAGAATGGCCTGAACCGGAGATGGAACTTGCGGGGAACTGAACGGGCGGCCACCGTTCTAGCCTGGGCAACAGGGTCAGGACTCGTCAGGCAAAAGAAAGGAAGAAAGAAGGAAGAAGGATGGAAAGGAAGGAAGGAAGAAGGAAGGAAGGAAGGAAGGAAGGAAGAGGAGGAGCAGGAAGGAGGAAAAGAAGCGAGCAGAGCATGTGAAAGGATAAACAAAGGGAACATTGTTTTGCTCAAATTCTAACCGACTATCGCCTGTAATGATTTGGATGGAATGGGGCCCAGAAATTGGAATTAGAGAAATTTATAATCATAATAAGCCATTACATTTGATCCTTTAAACCACATTTGTTAAATGCCAAATATGTAGTCTGGGGAACATCAACTCCTGAAGGGCTTCAGGAAAAACATTTCATGGTCAAAAATAAGTTGGGTTAACACTGCCTAACACAGCCTCCTTGGGAGACCCACCAATGCACAGGATGGTGAGAAAGACTCCATGCCTGCAGTCAAGAAATCTGGTTAACCTTGTTGAACCTCGTATTGCTCTTTTTCTTTCTTCACAGTACCTATTAAAATTCCATGTAACTTGTACTCTACAGAATATATTTAGGGAACAGTATTCTAAACATCTTAGAGACTGAGGCAGGATATGTGGAGAATTACTATTTTCATTCTACAGGAGGTAGCTAAGACTTAAGAGAATCAATTTCTCCAGTCTCACACAGATTCTAAACAATGGAGCCACTTATTAACGAATTCCATATTCAACATTTGTTGTTTCATACACGTCAGGCACTGTGCTAGGCACAAGGCTGACATTTCTAGAATTCTAGACTATTAGAACTAATAGGTACATACCAGACCATTTGGCGCAACCCCCTCATTTTCAGAGAGGAAAGGAAGTTTCAGAAAAGGTAAACAACTCAAGGCTCTACAAAAAAAAAAAAAAGGAGGTGGAGCTAGAATTCAAATCTAGGGCATTTGTCTCCAAGTCCTGTACTTTTCATAGTATACCCCTCCGTCTCCAGATATGCTCACACAATATAAAATCTAATGCCTGGAAATCTTTCCAAGAGCTCAAGTGTTTCTTGGTCCTATGATAAAGCTAGCATAAACCCAGATGAGGATGGTATTCTCTCTACTCAGAAAATACTAAGGAATATTTGCATTTTTAATCATTTCCCTGACATATTTAACAAATTGGAAGACACTTAGCTATTTCCATGAGCAATCTTAGTACTTTTTAACAAACTATAAATACATTTCTAAAACCAAATGTGCAGTTTTTGCTATAAATTTCTCAGTTTAATGTCCTAGGTAGCTGTAAATACTTTCATTTTTGGAAATTCATGTTGGAACATGAACTTTTATGAGCCTCAGGTTTCCCTATAGGAAAGAGGTCTTCATCTCTTTTTTATGGATCTGATGAGGAATTGTGTCCCAGAAAAAAATGCCTGTTAAGACACAGTGTCACCCACCATTTCATGGGGTTCTCAAACTCACTAAAACTCTTGCTATAGAATGTGACACTGTAAAGTCTTCTACGTATCTGTTTACTTCAACTCTTGATTTCGTGTCTGTCCAACTTCTATTTGGGTGTTGCAATCATGAAGTTAGAAATAGGTGAAAATATGGGTCCTGGAGCCAAGAGTAATTAAGGTTTACTTTAAAGTATCTCCACAACAGTGACAATAATTGTAATACTAATTAAGAGCAACAACAAACACAAATCCCTAAAATAGATATTTGCATATGATTCAACTGTGGTTTCTAGAACCATGGATGGAAAGTAGGGCACACTTTTGTTCTCCAGATCTGTCCCAAGACCTACCAAGAGAGGATATAGATGTGGGGTCGGGGGTGGTGGGAGGGGTAGAGGGGGTGAGGTTGGAAGTTAAGGAAAAGCGTAAAGAGAAACAAAAGGAAGTCTTCGTTAGAAATTCTGGATCAGTTACAAAGATAGGGGAATCTCTATTCCCTCTCCTCTGCTTCTGATAACTCAGATTCCTTATCACCCAGAATCAGGCAGATGGGACTGACTTTTTCATGACTTGGTACTGGTCTAGTCACCTTTTCAAACAAGTTCTAGTGAAAATATCTTAAATGTTAATAAAGGAAGCCAAGGAAGTAAACAATGATACATATGGAAAATCAGTATTAAACAAGTAATGTGCGCCTATAATTCCAGCTACTTGAGAAGCTGAGACAGAAGGGTTGTTCGAGGCCAGTAGTTTGAGACCAACCTGGGCAGCATTGTGAAACCCTCCTCTCAAAAAACATTTTCTTTTTCAATTAGCCAGGAGTGATGGCACATGCCTGTGGTCTCAGCTTCTCAGGAGGCTGACGCAGGAGGATCACTTGAGCCCAGGAGATTGAAACTGCAGTGAGCTATGATGGTACCACTGCATTCCAGCCCGGGAGACCAGGCAAATCCCATCTTAAAAAAAAAAAAAGTCAGTTGCCAAATAAAATGTGAAATGAAGTCTCTCTATTTTCAGTGCATGTATGGTATTTACAAAATAGGAGGAGAAGAGGCCAGGCTGTTTACGCCTGTAATCCCAGCACTTTGGGAGGCAGAAGCGAGTGGATTGCTTGAGCCCAGGAGCTCGGGACCAGCCTGGGCAACACGGTGAAGCCCTGTCTCTACATACACACACACACAAATACAAAAATTAGCTTGGTGTGCCTGTGGTCCCAGATAGGCAGGGGGATCACTTGAGCCCAGGAGTTCAAGACCAGCCTGGACAATACGGCAAAACCCCATCTCTACAAAAAATACAAAAATTAGCCAGCTGTGTTGGCATGCGCCTATGGTCCCAGCTACTTGGGGGGTTGAGGTGGGACAATTACTTGAACTCAGGAGGCTGAGGCTGTAGTGAGCTGAGATCGCATTACCGCACTCCAACCTAGTTCACAGAGCCAGACCCTGCCTCAAAAAAAAAAAAAAAAAGAAAAAGTGGAGAAAGAAAAGAAAAGAAAAGAAAAGGAAAGAAAGAAAGGAAGGAAGGAAGGAAGGAAGGAAGGAAAGAAGGAAGGAAGGAAAGAAAGAAAAGAAAGAAAGAGAAAAAGAAAGAAAGAAAGAAAGAAAGAGAAAGAAAGAAAGAAAGAAAAGAAAGAAAGAAAGAAAGAAAGAAAGAAAGAAAGAAAGAAAGGAAGGAAGGAAGGAAGGAAGGAAGGAAGGAAGGAAGGAAGGAAGGAAGGAAGGAAGGAAGGAAGACAAGAAGGCAAGGCAAGGCGAAGGAAAGGGAAGAAAGAAAGAAGAGGAAAAAGAAAAAAGGAAGAAGAGCATGCTGTATTCCACAAGAGAACAATATCATCTGGATTCCAGCACATTCCAGTTAGATATGAATCTGAGTTAAAACTATCACTACAGCAAATAAGGTTGTATGAGGACTTGTGCATAAAAAAGAGTCAGTTTATGGCCAAATAAATTATCATGGGTTTTATCATACCATCTAGCCAGAGCGAGGGCAACCTGAGTCAAGCCAACTTTCAAAGACAATGGAAGTAGAAATTTCTTTGCATCAGTCTCTAAGTGTGGGAGTCTGGTAAGTAAAGACCCACTCCAATCATAGGTCTTGCCGTCTCTTCTTAAAATCCCTCAGTCAGCTGTCCAGCTGAAGCTCTGGGGGAGAGGAATTTACCCAGCGAACCCTCACCAATTGCCTTCCAGGTCTCCGCATGTTAATAGTCAAGACTTCATAGCCCAATGTTGAAGGCAGATTTTTATAGCAAGTACGTACCTGTGGCAGCTTCACATCATTAATATCCCAGCTTAATATCTCTTTGTCTTCAGAATCAAAGTCATCAGGTTCCATGATAAGGTCAGGCCAGCCAAGGTTTTCACCTATTCGACTCCTCTCAGAAGTGCTTGAAAATTTTGTTCTCAAAGGTTCTTGATATAGCTGGATCGGCCCACTCAAGCACCTTAGACCAGGAGATTGTTTTCTAGGGCTAAAAAACAAATTATATTAGTATTGGCCATTAAAGAGATTTAAAAAAATCATTGCTCCTCTGCCAGAAAAACCTGTTTCACTGACATTTTTGCAAGTACCAACATACTAATAAAAAACAAAACGTAGGAGCCATTAGTGATTTTACTTAAAACTTGGCCATCGGGAATTACAAGCATGTGATCATTGCTTTCACCCTTGGGTTTGGGCTTGCTTTCTCATTGCAAGATCCAGGTTGTGAAGGCCTTAGCAGAGACAGTTGTCATCTGTAAACAATGGCTAGGACCTTTTCCTGCTAGGGCAGGAGGATACTAGCTTGGAGTCGTTTCCACAGAAATGCCTTCATAAATTAGCTAATGTAAATTAATAAATAATTAGTAAATGATAGAAATTATTACTAGTAAATTTTTTACTAGTAAAATTAGTAAAATTATTTTACTAAATTAGTAAATAATTAGTAAATAATAAAATAAATAAAAATATATATACTTTTTTTTTTTTGAGATGGAATCTCACTTATTCACCCAGGCTGGAGTGCAATGGTATGATCTCGGCTCACTGCAACCTCCGCCTCATGGGTTCAAGCAACTCTCCTGCCTCATCCTCCCCAGTAGCTGGGATTACAGGCATGTGTCACCACACACAGCTGATTTTTGTATTTTTAGTAGAGACGGGGTTTCACCCTCTTGGCCAGCCTGATCTCGAACTCCTGACCTCAAGTGATCCACCCACCTCAGCCTCCCAAAGTGTTGGGATTACAGGCGTGAGCCCCCGCACATGGCCAGAAAAAAATATATTTGAAAATCCAAATCACCATAAAGATTAGTTTTGGTCTCTGCAATAAATCCTGTGTGCACTATATATCTTCAAATATTATCAACTAATATGCTTATATCTGATTCATCTGAAACAGGGTTACTTAACCTTGGCACTATTGACATTTTGGACCAGATAATTCTTTGTTGTTGGGAGCTTTTTGCATGTTGTAAACTGTTTGGCAGCATCCCTGTTCTCCACACATTAGGTGCTAGCAACTTGTAATCCCAACACTTTGGGAGGCCAAGACAGATGCATCACTTAAGTCTAGGAGTTCAAGACCAGCCTGGGAAACATGGAGAAACCCTGTTTGTATAAGAAGTACAAAACACTAGCTGGGCATGGTGTTGTGTGCCTGTAGTCCCAGTTACTTTGGGAGGCTGAGGTGGGAGGATTACCTGAGCCCAGGAGGTTGAGGCTGCAGTGAGTCAAGATTGTGTCACTGCAAGCCAGCCTGGGTGACAGAGTGAGACCTTGTCTCAAAAAATAAGTAAATAAATGAACGAATAAGTAAAAGTTTGTTCAAATGGCATTTCTTCCCTCACGAGAAATACTGCTCCAATTTCTAACTATAATTGGTTAAAGGAGATTTACAAAGAAAAAAAAAGAAAGAAAATTTGAAATGTTCTACCCTGAGGAAAAAAATGAATAATTTTGCAGATGAAAGGTACTTGTTAGTAGGCTATGAAATGAAACATGTTCACATGTGTAACATTGCATTTATTGGTACTCTTATAAAAACAAGAGACATAATGATGTTATGTGGAACTATTTAATAGTGAACTCAAACTGCAAGGTAGATTAATAGCCTAAGCTTTGGCAAGATCCATGAACTCTGTTCTTTAGTTTTTATTGTTTTCGTTTTTGTTTTTTTTTTTTTTTGAAATGGAGTCTCATTCTTATCACCCAGGCTGGAGTACAGTGACACGATCTCAGCTCACTGCAGCCTCCACCTCTGGGGTTCCAGCGATTCTCTTACCTCAGCCTCCCAAGCAGCTGGGATTACAAGCGCGCACCATCACACCCAGCTAATTTTTGTATTTTTAGTAGAGACAGGTTTCACCATGTCGACCAGGCTGATCTTGAACTCCTTTCCTCAGGTGATCCACCCGTCTCTGTCTCCCAAAGTGCTGGGATTACAGGCATGAGCCACCGTGCCTGGCCTTTTCTTTAGTTATTTAGTGTTATATGATCCTAGTACTTGTCAATCACTGAACTCTACCAAGGGAAAGTGTATGTATATAGAAGACTGTTGACCTGAACATAAGAATGAAGTCCTTTTTTTTTTCTTTTACGTGTGTGCTCTAGATGTCCAGAGAAATTTCTCTAGTAACAAACTATAGAAATGATCCTTGAAAGTATAGGCTTTATAAATGAAATTCTTGACCATTAAATGACAAGTTAATCAGAGTCTCTTCCTTTCTGTTCCACATACCCGTACTGAGCTACAACCTAGTGGTTGCAGAGCATAAAGTTTCTGTTCCCCAACTGAATGTTGATTTTCAAGACTAAATCCTCATGGATTTTAAGTAAAATTCTATGTTTAGGAAACAAACATTGTGTTACTGAAGAAATGCTGCCGCAAACTGATTCTAATTCAAAGGACTTAAATAACAGGTATAGAAGCAGATATCAAGCAGCAGTTCCATGTACTTACCCCGAACAGTAACGATATCGTCTCTGATGCCGCAAATTTTGTTATAACTAATTGGAATAGATCTACTTTTTAAAAACCTTGGGAAATAAGATTCATATTTTCAAAAATCAAAAACATTGCTATAAAGCCTAGGCAATATAGACATAATTCTTTTGTTTTTAAATTAAGGGAAGAATAATACAGAAAATTTCATTACAGAACAACTATGTTATTTTTTAGATTTTCTCCCGATATTAACATTTGCTAAGCGAATAAGCATTAATTTAATATTTCCCTAAAGTTAAGAACAAAACATAGGAAAGAAGAAAAAACCATTTTACAGCCCTTAAGTAAACTCTATTTTCCTCTTCTAGGACTGAAAAACTACACTTGTCAAGACTACTTTTTTAAAAGCAACTTGCGCAAACTATATTCAATTTTCATCATTTCTATAGAAAAATAAACTGGAATAAATGAAACCCTGTAGGAATGGAGTGGTCGTTGCCGCATCCCTTACATTTGCCTCTCCATGCGATTTCTGGCTTCCTTACCTTCTAACTTCTTACGGAGAAGCAGACAGAACTGTGTCGTGAAAATCTTACTGCTGGTTCAAGTCCCAGCAGGCTCTGGTCATTTTCTGAGCAGACGCTGTTCCCTACTCCAGGTCAGGGTACACTATGCTAATGAGTTCTGGCAATGGTCCAATCAAAATCTAGATGCTCTAGGCTCTGGATAGGTAAGAGCAGCCTGGGAGTCACTTAACCAGCCTGATTCTTCTCAGAATGCCAGCAATGTGATGAATATTCTATGATGTATCTCTGAACTTCCCCCTCCCTTTATGTTATGAGGACATTCGAACTAAAATGGACATTGAAAAGAACCTCATGAGGAAGTACAGAGTTTTTCTTCTTGTGATGTTACAGGTTGGGCCCCAGGCAGACGATTCACAGTAGGTCCTAATTCTCCCACTGTTTACGCGGCAGGTCATAGTTCTCCCTCGTGTGTGCAAGAGAGAGAAGACAGACAGACAGAGAGAGAGAGATATTATGGTGAGGAAATTTACTGGAATAGACAGTGGACAGCCAACATCCTCTCTACCAGAAATACTGAAATGCTATCTTAACCCTAGCAATAATGTCCCACTACTTCTGAGTGTTCTAATCCCCTAAAAATACACAATTCTTGGTCGGGCGTGGTGACTCACGCCTGTAATCCTAGCACTTTGGGAGACTGATGTCGGCGGATCATGAGATTAGGAGATCAATACTAGCCTGGCCAAGATGGTGAAACCCCGTCTCTACTAGAAATACAAAAATTAGCCGGGTGTGGTGGCACACGCCTGTAATCCCAGCTACCTGGGGGACTGAGGCAGGGGACTGCTTGTACCCGGGAAGCGGAGGTTGCAGTGAGCTGAGATCGCGTCACTGCACTCCAGCCTGGATGACAGAGTAAGGCTCCATCTCAAAAACAAACAAACAAAAAAACCCCAATTCTTTCTTCTAGAGACACCCTCAGTGCTATTCTTCCTTTCAGTGACATCCGCAGTACAGCCTAAATCAGTTCAGTTCATCTGTTTTGTTCTAGGTAGTCTGCTAGGCCTTGGCAACACAAGAGAGAATGAAAGCCATTAAGAAGTTCATTCTAGTAGAAAAGATGAACAAAGCTACTAAATAAGGCCATTTAAAATTGATGCATAGAATAGAAGTAATATAAATGAGAAGGCTATTAAGCTGGAGGGAGGAGAACCAGAGAAAACCACCAAAATGATGCTCGATGAGCCTTTTGAAGGACAAATAGATATTTATCAAGGCATGAAGGACTGGAAGAGGGTGTTTAGGGGAGTGACAGTATCTTGGACAACATGACGAGGGATCAGTACCTGTCAGGAAGGTCCAGACTCTCAAGGATGAGGATTAGGAGGCAGAGATGAGAAGACCAGAAGGCAAAAGGCTTGGAACGCCTCATAGTTGCATTCAGCGGCCCCTAATAGAGTTCCCATTTGTCTTTCAGTTCATGAACAAATTCCTTTCCTGCCTGAAGTTTAAGACCCTGCTTCATTTTTTTTTTTTTTTCAAATGGATTTTCGATCTTGTTGCCTAGGCTGGAGTGCAATTGCACTATCTTGGCTTACTACAACCTCTGCCTCCTGAGTTCAGGTGATTCTCCTGCCTCAGCCTCCCGAGTAGCTGGGATTACAGGCATGCACCACCAAGTTCAGCTAATTTTGTATTTTTAGTAGAGATAGGGTTTCTTCATGTTGGTCAGGCTGGTCTTGAACTCCCAACCTCAAGTGATCCACCCGCCTCAGCCTCCCAAAGTGCTGGGATTACAGGAGTTAGCCACCACGCCTGGCCACCCCTGCTTGATCTTATTGTACTTTATCTGGCCAGTCTTGGTCTCCTTTCTGTAATCCCTTTGTTGGTCAGGAGGACATTTCTCCATCCCTCAGATACATTGTATGAGGACAAAGCCTAAAATTATGCCAGCTGGTGAAAAAGGATGTCTACAGGGTCTAGCACCAGAATCACAAAGCAGAGTAAAGAGTGGATTTAGTGTCAACAGGCAATAAATCCTTACGAGAGCTCCTTATGAGAGCTTCCCACACTATTCTAGAACACATGATTTCTTATTTCTGTGATGCTGTAGAACTCTTTTGTTTCTTCTTTGAGACGGGATCTCACTCTGCCACCCAGGCTGGAGTGCAGTGGTGTGATTATGGCTCACTATGGTCTTGCTTTCCTGGGCTCAAGCGATCCTCCCACCTTAGCCTCCCAAGTAGCTGGTACTACAGGTGCACCTGACCACGTCCCGCTATCCTGCTAATTTTTGTATTTTTTGTAGAGATGGGGTTTCACCATGTTGCCTAGGCTGGTCTTGAACTCCTAGGCTCAAGAAATCGCTTGCCTTGGCCTCCCAAAGTGCTGGAACTACAGGTATGAGCCACGGAGCCCGGCCATGTTGAACTCTTAACTCTGAATTATATGCTGTCTTGTATCACTTGGAACTAACAGTGTTTTAAAATTACAAAATAAATTCATGATTTTTAAAAAACTCATATTTTCATCTCCCATAGGTTTCCACTGTTAACATATTGGGCATGTCCTTTCAAACTTTTGTTTTCCCATACCTTTTTGTTCCCATACAGAACAAAAAGATATCATTTTTATTTGCAATCCTATTTTACATGCTATTGCTTTTAGTTGTTTTGTTTTATTTGTTCGGTTGATTGGTTTTGTTTTGCTTTTTTTGGAGATAGGATTTCCCTGTGTGGCCCAGGGTAGACTCAAACTCCTGGGTTCAAGTCATTCTCCCCCCTCAGCCTCCCAAGCAGCTGGGATTCCAGGTGCCCACCACCACATCGGGCTATTGCTTTTCATTGTTGATGAGTGTTGGTTCTGGCTCCCCAGCGAGGCTGCTAGTTCCTTCACGGCCAAGTTGGGATATTCCACTTTCCCTCTCCTCATAGAAAGACCTGCTGGGTTTCCAGCTGCAGCATCACAGCCATCCTTGTCCCAAGCACCAACCCTGCTCGGACACAGGAGGGCGCTGAGAAGCTCTGGCTCCACATTCTGATAGAGCTGTGAACATGATGTCCCAGTCTAGTAAGGGTATTTTTGCTTTCTTAAGGCCAAGGTCCCAACTTATTACCCAAATTCTCCTAATTGTTTTTGTTTTGTTTTGTTGTTTAACACGGAGTCTTGCTCTGTCACCCAGACTGGAGTGCAGTGGCGCAATCTCAGCTCACTGCAGCCTCCTCCTCCCGGGCTCAACCTATCCTCCCACCTCAGCCTCCCAAGTAGCTGGGACCACAGGCACATGCTACCACACCCAGCTAATTTTAAAAACTTTTTGTAGAGACAGGGTCTCACTGTGTTGCCCAGGCTGGGCTCGAACTCCTGGGATCCAGTGTTCCACTGCCTCAGCCTCCCAAAGTGCTGAGATTATAGGTGTGAGCCACCTTGCCTGGCCACATTCCCTAATTGGATCTCTGTCATTGTTATTAATAACAATAATCTTAGTAGCTTCCCTTGATTGCATACTTAGAATGAATCAGGCGCCACGCTTAAGCACCTGTCTGTATTATCACCCTTGATCCATACAGCATCCTTATCAAATAGGTACTATTCTTATATCTCTTTTGTGGAGAAGGAGATCAAGACTCAGAAAAATGATATCACACAGAAATGTAAGTAGTAGCAGAGCTGGGGTAGAACTCAGAGACATGCCTGTTGACCACGGTACTGCATGAAGAGCCCTACGTGTTCAGCATCTGGAGTCTTTGTCTCCACTCCTATAAAATCTGAGTTCTACGTCACTCTTTCCACCCTGTGCCTCCTCCCCTAGAGACAGGAATCCTGCCTTAAGCCAGGTGGCTAGAGGCCCTATTACTTGGGAACTGACCTCAACCACTAATGATTGGATTTCTCAGTATCTCTACTCTTGCATTCCCTGACACTCTGAGGCCTGCCTATTGAGATCATTCTGGGGTTTTTGTTTTTTGTTTTTTGTTTTTTTCATCAATAGTGATGCTTTAGGCATTTTAAGCAGGATAATTATTTGGGTCAGACTGTCCCATGCACAGAATTCCCAGACGCAAGATGCCAGCCACATCCCAGTCACAATATCAACCATAACCCACACCTTCATATTTCTACATGTTCGGGAACCAGGGAGGGAGCATTATTGTGCTGCCTTTGGTTTGGGGTGACCATGCCAGACTCTCAGGGCTGACAAGTTTGCCTAGACTATTGCCTGTGGTTTCCAATTCACAGCCTACGAGATACCTTGTTCTACCTAATGGATGAACTTCTATACCTACAGTTCTATCCTTCTGGTATCTACCCTATCTAGTTTCATCCATTTGCCCAGTTCTTCTACCGTGGACTTTTTTTTTTTTTGAGACAGAGTCTTGCTCTGTCGCTCAGGCTGGAGTGCAGTGGCGCAATCTTGGCTTACTGCAATCTCCACCTCCCCGGTTCAAGCGATTCTTGTGCCTCAGCCTCCTGAGTAGCTGGGGCTACAGGCATGTGCCACCATGCCCAGCTAATTTTTGTATGTTTAATAGAGACGGGGTTTCACCATGTTGTCCAAGCTGGTCTCGAACTCCTGACCTCAGGTGATCCACCCACCTCAGCCTCCCAAAGTGCTGAGATTACAAGCGTGAGCCACTGTGCCCAGCTGTTCTACTGTGGACTTTTATTTATCACTTATTGTGTATCTGGCATCTTTCCAAACATTTAGTTCTCACAACCTCTTCATGAAATGTACTATAAATTTGTAGTAGTTGTACATATTTGTTGGTACATATGATATTTTGGCTACATGCATAGTATGTGTAATGATCAAGTCAGAGTATTTGGGGTATCCCTCACCTTGAGTATTTACTGTTTCACGTGTTAGGGAGTATTTCAAGTCCTCTCTTCTAGCTATTTTGCAACATACAATACATTGTTATTAACTATAGTCAGCGTAGTCTGCTACTGAATATATTAAGAAATACATGGAATGTTTCACTGACTTGCATGCCATCCTTGTACAGAAGCCATGCTAACCTTCTCTATCATTCCAATTAGCATATGTGTTGAAGGGAGTACTGGTATTATTAAGCTATATAAGTATGAAAATAGCATAAGGAAACTGAGGCACAGAGAGGTAAAGTAGCTTGATGTTTACAAGGTGGTGTAACCAAACTTTTGGCATCAGCAAACTGACATAAGTCAAAGGAAAAATATGAACTGGAGAAGAATGATGTTAAAAGTCATTTCCTTCGTGGGAGAGTATGTCTATCTAACATTCTGATCCCTTCTGGTGTCAACATTCCCCTGCCTCCTTACCTCACCATTTTTTAGGAAATTGCCTTTCCCCCAAGGCTGTCCATTAGAACGTTCTGTCCCTTCTGACATAGAGCCTGACCTATTCAGTCTTTCCCTGGAATTTTCCAAATTAGAGGTGGAGGAATTGCTCTTTCATCTCAGATGCCAAATTGTAAGCCTGACCTCAGTCTTGTGATGGTCATCTCTGCTGTACATGGCAGAATCTGAGAGAATGGAGACAACAAGAGACGAGTGATGGAAAAAGGAAGGAAGGAGGGAGCACTGAACACAGCCAAGCCCGAGGCCAGCTCCAATCCTCTCTCTTCCAGTTATGTGACCCAACAAATATCGTTTATGCTTTCATTCCTTGGAAGTGGGTATCTTCAACTTACCCCTATGAGAGATCTACTAACACACTTCCCACCCGTCTAATCTAGGTAAGCCTGCATCTCGCCCAGATTTCAAAGTAAACCACTCTCCTTTTCATTGATACTTCAATGAAAGTGATGAAAGTGAAGTGGGCATCAAAAGTGACTCCTCTGACACTGCTTAAAATTGGAAAATTCTCTGTAATGTCTCACTGGAATCAATGTGCAGGACACAGGGAATAGTCACTGTAGGCCTCAGTTTACACCTTCCCAGCATGCGCAGTTGCTAAAGCAGGTAATCAAGGTACCACTCAGAGATCACCTTTCTGTGTTGTGTAAAACTGAACTTTGGATTTTCCCTTTGGGGTTTCTCAATTTGGAAGCCATTCGTGGCTCTCATGTGGAGTTTCCACAAGTTCTATATAATTTACTTCAGTGCTCAAGACCCAATTGTATCATCTTAAACTGGATTCTGAGCTGTATCTGTTCTGAGAAACAAGAAGTGTTCTCTTTCTAAATCTCTGGGCAGACAAGACAAGCCTGGCTGACTGTGAAAATCCTTAGATGATTGTGGGAATGTTCCTGAATGTCATGGTCCTCTTTGGAAAATATTGTGAAACTTTAAAATATGTAATTATAAGACTTGAGAACTGTTTTACCAATAGAAACTATGACTAACATACGTATATGCAACATCAAAATCATGAACCATGAACCCAAGAGTCAACCCCAAAAAAGGAAAACATAAAAAACAAGCTCCCAAATTCATAGTGGTAGATTTCTAATTTCCTGTAAATTCTTTGCTGTCCTTTTGTTTTGTGCTAAAAGGCAAAAAATGGGGTGTCCTATAAGTTAATAAAAATGCAGCTAAAATCAGAATTGAATCCATTTCTTAAATATTTTTACAAACTGGGAAATCAACACCAACTATTTTTTTTTTTTTTTTTTTTTTTTGAGACGGAGTCTTGCTCTGTCGCCCAGGCTGGATGGAGTGCAGTGGCTGGATCTCAGCTCACTGCAAAGCTGGAATATGATCCTACCATTTCCATGAGGCAGTAAGCTATCCAGTCCTGGCTATTTTCATACAAATATTATTTATGCTAAAATATAATGGGTTGAGCCAGGCACAGTGTCTCACTCCTGTAATCCCAGTACTTTGGGATTGGTGGATCACCTGAGGTTGGCAGTTCGAGACCAGCCTGACCAACATGGAGAAACCCTATCTCTACTAAAAATACAAAATTAACCGAGCATGGTGGCACGTGCCTGTAATACCAGCTACTCGGGAAGCTGAGGCAGGAGAATCACTTGAGCCCAGGGGGTAGAGTTTGCAGTGAGCCAAGATCACACCATTGCACTCCAGCCTGGGCAATAAGAGCGAAACTCCATCTCAAAAAACAAAACAAAAACAATATACATATATATATAAAAATGGGTTGTTACTGTTACTTGAGATCAATTAATACTTCAAAATATTTTTCTTATTTCTAACATGCTAAACATAGAGATAGCCACATAAGTAAAAGCTTTTTGAGGTCCTCATGAATTTTTAATTGTACAAACTGGTCCTGAGACCAAAAAAGAAAAAGTTTGAGAACTGGCGGTATAAAGTACTAAGTACTAATTTTTTTTTTAATTTTTTTATTTTATTTTATTTTTTGAGATAGAATCTCACTCTGTTGCCCAGGCTGGAGTGCAGTGGCGTGATCTCAGCTCACTGCAACCTCTGCCTCCCGGGTTCAAGCAATTCTCTGCCTCAGCCTCCCAAGTAGCTGGGATCACAGGCACCCGCCACCACATCCAGCTAATTTTTTTGTATTTTTAGTAGAGACAAGGTTTCACCATGTTGGCCAGGCTGGCTTCAAACTCCTGACCTCAAGTGATCCACACGTGTCGGCTGCCCAAAGTGCCAGGATTATAGGCGTGAGTCACTGCGCCCAGCTCTAAGTACTAAAATATTAAGCCTTGATCATCAAAGAAGAGGGCTGTTTCTGATGATATTCAGTGTTCTGAGTGCAAACTGCCCCATCTCCTGCCTTCCATAGGCTCCTATCTCTGGACTAGAAAGACACAAGAATCAAAGGGAGGAAGACAAGGAAAAAGAGATGTTTTCAGCGAAACTGCACACTATCAATACCTATATGACAAAATTTCTATCAATGGGAGGGAGGGCCTGACCACAGCAAGGCTTTGGGACACCCAGGACTGATTCCAATAGACATAGCACCCCATCATTCCCATAGTCCAAGCTCCTAACTATCATCAGTGGAGGTGCCCAGCACAGCCCATAGGAGATGGCATCACCAAGGGCAACCGAGGTATCTCCTTTGGCAGGCCATTGAGACCTTAGCAACCAACATCACCAAAGAGGGCTACAACAGTAGAAGAATAAAAGGGTGGATGCCACGTGGTAACTGAGAAGACTCATTGACGAGCACATAGGAGATATCCACTGAAGACAAAATTTAAAATACCTGGAACAGAGATGAGGTCCTGAAGGTGGATCCTAGAGCCAGCAAAATGCAGTCTAAAACTCCTACCCCAATTTCAACTCTGAAGCCTGGTTAAATTACAGATTAGGTGTTTACAATTAAAGAATATTAAGAAAAATGCTTTCAAAATGGCATCTTGGCTGGGCATGGTGGCTCATGCCTATAATCTCAGCACTTTGGGAGGCCAAGGTGGGCAGATCACTTGAGATCAGGAGTTCGAGACCAGCCTGGCCAACATGGCAAAACCCTGTCTCTACTAAAAATACAAAAATTAACTGGGTGTGGTGGCATGCACCTGTAATCCCAGCTACTTGGGAGGCTGAGGCAAGAGAATTGCTTGAACCCAGGAGGCGGAGGTTGCAGTGAACCGAGATCATACCACTGCACTCCAGCCTGGGCGACAGAGTAAGACTCCATCTAAAAAAAAAAACCATCCTGGCTAACATGGTGAAACCCCGTCTCTACTAAAAATACAAAAAACTAGCCGGGCGAGGTGGCGGGCGCCTGTAGTCCCAGCTACTCGGAGGCTGAGGCGGGAGAATGGCGTGAACCCGGGAGGCGGAGCTTGCAGTGAGCCGAGATCGCGCCACCGCACTCCAGCCTGGGCGACACAGCGAGACTCCGTCTCAAAAAAAAACAAAACAAAAAAACAAAAAAACAAAAGTATCTTGTTATTTGCATGATGAGATTACAGATAATGTTTATTTCCTTTTTTATATTTCTCTATAATTTTCTAAATTTTCTATAAGAAGCATGCACCCTTTTTAATAATGTGATACTTTTTAAAAAATCAATGGTATAAAGTAAAAATATATACTATTTACATGGTACCTTACAGCAGCAGTGTTTAATTTTTTTGGTCTTAAGATCAGTTTATACTCTTAAAAGGCTTTGAAAGCCTTAAAGAACTTCGCTTATATGGTTATACCTGACAATATGTACCATAACAGAAATTAGAATTGAAAAAATGTTTAGGCTGGGCGCAGTGGCTCGCACCTATAATCCCAGCACTTTGGGAGGCAGAGACGGTTGGATCACCTGAGGAAAGGAGTTCAAGACCAGCCTGACGGACATGGTGAAACCTGTCTCTACTAAAAATACAAAAATTAGCCAGGCGTGGTGGTGTGTGCCTGTAATCTCAGCTACTTGGGAGGCTGAGGCAGAGAATTGCTCAAACCCGGGAGGCAGAGGTTGCAGTGAGCTGAGATCGTGCCACTGCACTCCAGCCTGGGTGATAGAGCAAGACTCCGTCTCAAAAAAAAGAAAAATTTTTAAGCAACAGTTTTTAGATTATTAATTAATCTAAAACAATAGTAATAACACATTACATTTTAACATAGATAACATTTTTCTGGAAAATATTTTATCTCCAAAAGAATTAATGAGAAGAGTAACAATGTTTAACATATTTGCAAAATGTCTTGAATGTCTGACCTATTAGAAGACAGTTGGATATCTTCCATCTCCTTCTGCATTCAATCTGTTACAAATATCACATGTCCCATAGCTTCTGGAAACTCTGTTGCATACTTGTGAAGAAAGGCAACTAGGCCAGGTGCGATGGCTCACACCTATAATCCCAGCACTTTGGGAGGCTGAGGCAGGAGGATCACTTGAGTCCAGCAGTTGAGACCAGACTGGGCAACATAGCAAGACCCCGTCTCTACAAAAGCTACAAAAAATTACCTGGGCGTGGTGGCACATGCCTGTGGTACCAGCTACTTGGGAGGCTGAGGTGGGAGGATCACATGAGCCTAGGAGGTTGGGGCTGCAATAAGCCATGATCATGCTACTGCACACCAGTTTAGGCAACACAGTGAGACTCTGTCTCAAAAAATAATAATAATAAAATAAAAAGAAAGGCAAATAACATCTTAATATTATCACAAAAGTAGTTTTGATCTTGGGGCCAGGTGCAGTGACTTATACCTGTAATCTCAGCACTTGAAGGCCCAGGCAGGATTGCTTGAGCCCAGGAATTCGAGATCAGCCTAGGCAACACGACAAGACCCTGTCTCTGCAAAATATACAAAAGTTAGCCGAGTCTGGTGGTACACACCTGTAGTCCCAGCTACTTAGGAGGCTGAGGTGGGAGAATCACTTGAGCCTGGGGAAGTTAAGGCTGCAGTGAGTTGTGATCACACCACTGTACTCCAGCTGGGGTGACAGCAAGAGACGCTGTCACCAAAAAAAAAAAAAAAAAAAAAATTGCAGGCATGGTGGCTCATGCCTGTAATCCCAGCACTTTAGGAGGCCAAGACGGGTGGATCACTTGAGGTCAGGAGTTCAAGACCAGCCTGGCCAACATGGTGAAACCCCGACTCTACTGAAAATACAAAAAATTAGCCAGGCGTGGTGGTGCGTGCCTGTAACCTCAGCTACTTGGGAGGCTGAGGCAGGAGAATCACTTGAACCCGGGAGGTGGAGGTTGTCATGAGCTGAGATTGCGCCACCGCACTCCAGCCTGGGTGACAGAGCGAGATTCCATCTCAAAAAAAAAAAAAGTTTTGATCTCAGAAACCTCCCTAAAGGGTCTGGGGAGCCCCAAGACTCCCTGGACCACACCATTGCTTTATGCTCTACAAAATACATTCACAAATTTCATTC
Organism: Papio anubis; assembly: GCF_008728515.1. Taxonomy (NCBI): domain Eukaryota; kingdom Metazoa; phylum Chordata; class Mammalia; order Primates; family Cercopithecidae; genus Papio; species Papio anubis. Next base: position 51,531,973 of record NC_044981.1, read on the forward strand.
AACTCTCCCAAAAATATTTTAGTTGGGCATGTTTTGAAACAGATGAAGAACCTGAGATTTAGAAAGATTAACCAGTTCATCCAGATCACATGCTCAGATTTCTGTGTTTATACTCTGAATCTAGGACTGGATTCCAGATAACTACGACATCTCCCCTGTAAAAGCTTTTTGATCACTCACCTTTACCTAGATAAGCAACTGCCTGGGAAACTCAAGGAATTTTTACACAATGATTAGAATGGCTAATATTTTAACTCTAGAATGTGGTAGAAAAATAGAGATCCAAAGAAGTTATATTAAACAGCATGACAACAGAAAAAAAGCACAAATCTTGGGAGGCAGGAGTCCTGAAGTCTGGATGCCAGTCCCCCATTTGCTGTGTGACTTGAGACAGGTGGCTTTACCTCTCTGGGCACTAGGATTGCTTAATCTGAAAAATGAGCTGATGATCTCTTACCAGCCTGAAGGCATGGGCTGGATCGGATGATTGCCCAAGATCCCTCCCAGTGGAAAGGCTGTCATTTACCAAAAATCCCAGTCATTTAGAAGGTTAGGAATATAATTCAACTGAGATGGACTCTCCTTTTGAAAGTGTAGTCCCCATAATTTTGCTGTTTTCTCTAATGTAAAATTTGGAATTTAGGATTTATTGAAAGCAATTTTAGTCAGCTTTTCTTTAACTCCTTCAAATTTTGTCCAGAACACTCAGGCTTCAGAATAATTTCAGCCTTGAAATCACTTGAAAAGCAGGTATGTAGGAATCCAATGCAATTCAACACATCCCACGAGTTTTAAGTTCGGTAATGTCTACTGTTGTGTAGCAGATGTCATGCACACTTCATTTTCTTTCTTTTTCTTTCTCTTTTTTTTTTTTTTGGAGTCTCGCCCTGTTGCCCAGACGAGTACATTGGTGCAATCTTGGCTCACTGCAACCTCCGTCTCCTGGGTTCAAGCAATTCTCCTGCCTCAGCCTCACAAGTAGCTGGGATTACAGGCGCATGACACCACACCCAGCTAATTTTTGTATTTTTAGTAGAGACGGGGTTTCGCCATGTTGGCCAGGCTGGTCTCAAACTCCTGACCTCAGATGATCCACCCACCTCGGCCTCCCAAAGTGTTGGGATTACAGGCATGAGCCACTGCATTCAGCCACTTGATTTTATTTCTAAGCTTTTTCTTCATTTTTTATTACGGTAAAATATACACAACATAAAATTTACTCTTTGAAACGTTTTTAAGTGGCAGTTCAGTGGCGGTAATTACACTCAAATTGATGTACAACCATCATCACCATCCATCTCCAGAACTTTTTTATCAACCCAAACTGAAACTCTGTATCCATTAGTAATAACTCTCAATCTCCCACTTCCCCCTAGTCCCCAGCCCCTGGGAACTACTATTCTACCTTCTGTCTCTATGAATTTGCCTATTCTAGGTATCTCGTGTAAGTGGATTATACAACATGTGATCTTTTGCATCTGGCTTATTTCACCAAGCAGAATGTATTTAAAGCTCACCCATGTTGTAGCATGTATCAGTACTTCATTTTTTTTTTAAGTGGCAAAATAAAAATCACATAAAACTTACTATGTTAAACATTTTTAAGTTCAGTAATGAGCACATTCACATTGTTGTGCAACTATCAACACTGTTTACCTCCAGAACTCTTTTCATTTGTAAAACTGAGATTCTGTCCATTAAATAACCCCCCCTTTCCTCCCAGTGCCTGACAACCATCATTCTACTTTATGTCTGTAGGTACCTCATATAATTGGAATCACATAGTATTTGTGTTTTTGGGAGTGGCTTATTTCACTTAACATAATGCCCTTGAGGTCCATCCATGCTTGTAGCATGTATCAGAATTTTCTTCCTTATTAAGGATGAATAATATCCCATTGTATGTATATACCACATTTAGTTTATCCAGTTACCTATGGATGAACATTTGGGTTGTTTCTATTGCATTTAATTATTTTAAAGCCTTCATTTGCAGATTAGAGCAACTCCTGAAAACTGTTGAAGTACAATCTAGTACTAATATAATGTGCTGTACACAGGTAAAGAAAAAAACAAAATAGAGTTAATGGCAGTAGGCATGAATCAGAGAAGTATGCACTGAGTTATTTCAAGTTTGAAAAGGAAATTCCAGTGTTTAAAAAAAAAAATGAAGCCAGATTTTTGTCTGTTGTTTTTCTCTAAAGGGATGTTACTAAATTGTAAGTTTCATAAGGTCAGAGACTGTACAACTTTTAACTGCACATTCCATATTACACCTTGCGAAGTTCCTGGAAAACACCATTAACTTATCTATAAATACACCAGCATAGCGTACAATTAAGAAATATCTTCATCTAAATTACCACATTTGATTTTACGACAACCTGACAAAATGGGCAGGGCAAGTATTTGTGCAATCTTGTGGACAAAGAAGCTGAGGATCTCAGCCATTAGCTCATTTCCAGGCAATGAGAGAGCACGGACGCCAATAGAGGTTTGTAATGCCATTCCCAGCTCTGTCCCTCTGTTTCCCAGCAGTTGTGAATGAGTATGTAAAGTCACTTCCTAAGTATCATTTCATCTTCAGACACAGGAACATAAGCTAGACAACATCTTAAGATCCTTCTGATCATGAAATTTTGTGTGTGTGTGACAGAGTCTCACTCTGTCACCCACGCTGGAGTGTAGTGGTGTGATCTCAGCGTACTGCGAGCACTGCCTGCCGGGTTCAAGTGATTCTCAGCCTCCTGAGTAGCTGGGATTACAGGCATGTGCCACCACACCCAGCTAATATCTGTATTTTCAGTAGAGATGGGGTTTCATCATTGTTGGCCAGGCGGTGTTGAACTCCCGACCTCAAGTGACGCACCCACCTTGGCCTCCCGAAGTGCTGGAATTACAGACGTGAGCCCCCGCACGCAGTGATCATACAATTTTATGTGACAGTCTCCCTGAGAGCAAATACTTATTTTTGAATATGAAGGTATGTCTATGTGAGATCAGACCTACTAACGTATATTTAGAAAATAATAAAATGACCTCAACTTCTGTGAAAGACCCTGCAAAATGAGAGAAAACCAACAAAAAGTGACAAGGAAAGGAGGGGTTATATAGGTTAGATAGGAAGAACATTGATTGCTCTTTGATTCTTGTGCTTAGTTTAGAAAAGGTAGGTATTAAATTCATTATAGGTATGGTGATTGGTTCAAGCAGGATTACTTAGAGCAAAACTATGAGTGCTCCTCGAGTGCTCCAGCCTTCTTGGGTTTCCTCTCTGCAGATCCTTGGAATGTACCTCAGCTCTACCCAGGGGCTCTATACTTTCAAGCTACCCAGTGTGCCCAGCCCCACGATGCACCATCTGAGCCCTCTTCCCAGATAAAGCCCCACCCTCTGTTTCCTCATGAAAACTTGGCTACTTAGACTTCTGGTTAAAAATGACAGATTGGGCAGTGGCCGGTGGCTCAGCCTGCCAATCCCGGCACTTTGGGAGGCGGATCACGAGATCAGGAGATCGAGACCATCCCACAATAACAGGGTGAAATTGATCTTCAAACTAAGAAATACAAAAACTAGCCGAGGCCGAGGTGGCGACCTGTAGTCCAACTACTCGGAGGCTGAGGCGAATGGCATGAACCGGGGCGGGCTGCAGTGAGCCGAGATCGGCCACTGCACTCCAGCCTGAAGCGACAGAAGGCGAGACTCGTCTCAAAATGACAGATTGTTCACACACATTTATTTCCCCTCCTTCCCAAAATTCTGCTAGAGTAACTGTAAAACAGGGTAAAATAGTGTTAGGCATCACACTGATCAGGAAAAGGTAGAGACATTCCCCCTAAGAACTGGAACAAGATAAGGATGCCCACTGTTACCATTCCTACTCAACACAGTACTTGAAGTCCTAGCCAGAGCAGTCAGGCAAGATAAAATAATAAAGGGAATCCACATTGGAAAAGAGGAAGTCAAACTCTCTCTCTCCACTGATTATATAATTTGATACCCAGGCACCCCTAAAGACTCCACCAAAAGACTCCTAGACATGAAAAACAACTGTAGTAAAGCCTCAGAATACAAAATTAACATACAAAAGTCAGCAGCATTTCTATACACCAATAACATTCAAGCTGAGAACCAAATCAAGAAAGCGATCCTATTTACAATAGCCACAATAAAATAAAATAAATAAAATAAAATAAAATAAACACTTCAGAATGTATCTAACCGAGGATGTGAAAGATCTCTACAAGGAGAACTACAAAACATTGCTGAAAGAAATCAGAGACAACACAAAGGAATGGAAAAACCATTCCATGTTCATGGATTGGAAGAATCAATATTGTTAAAATGTCCATATCGCCCAAGGCAATCTACAGATTCGATGGTATTCCAATCACATTACCAACATAAGTTTTTTTGAGACAGAGACTTGCTCTGTTGCCCAGACCGGAGTTCAGTAGCGTGATCATAACTCACTGCAGCCTCGACCTCCCTTGCTCAAGCAATCCTCTCTCCTCAGCCTCCTGAGTAGCTAGGACTAAGGTGCATGCCACCACACCCAACTAATTTAACAATTTTTTTTTTTTTTCTGAGACAGAGTCTTGGTTTGTTGCTCAGGCTGGAGTGCAATGGCACGATCTCAGCTCACTGCAACCTCTGCCTCTTGGATTCAAGCAATTCTCCTGTCTCAGCCTCCCGAGTAGCTGGGATTACAGGCATCTGCCACTACGCCCAGCTAATTTTGGTATTTTTAGTAGAAATGGGGTTTCACCATGTTGGCCAGGCTGGTCTCGAACTCCTGACCTCGTGATCTGCCTGCCTTGGCCTCCCAAAGTGCTGGGATGACAGGCGTGAGCCATCGCACCTGGCCAACAATTTTTTTTTTTTTTTTGGTAGAGACAAAGTCTCTACAAAATGTTGCCCAGCTGGTCTTTTACTCTTAGGATCAAGTGGTTCTTTCACCCCAGTCACTCAAAGTGCTGGGATTACAGGTGTTTGCCACCAGGCTCAACCACAGTTTTTCACAGAATTAGAAAAAAAATTCTAAAACTCATATGGAACTTAAAAAAGGACTTGAATAGTCAAAGCAATCCAAAGCAAAAAGAGCAAAGCTGGAGGCATCGCATTACTTGACTTCAAACTATACTACAAGGCTATAGTAACCACCAAAACTGCATGGCACTGGTACAAAAATAGACACACAAACCAGTGGAACAGAATAGAGAACACACAAAAAAAGTCACATACCTACAACCAATTGATCTTTGACAAAGTCAACAAAAATAATCACTGAGGGAAAGGATACCCTATTTAATAAATGGTGCTGGGAAAACTGGCTAACCATGTGAAGAAGAATGAAACTGGACTCTTACCTATCACCATACACACAAATTAACTCAAGATGGATTAAAGACTTAAATGCAAGACCTCAAACTATAAAAATCCTAGAATAAAACCCAGGAAATACTCTTTTGGAGATTGGCCTAGACAAAGAATTTATGACTAAGCTCTCAAAAGCAAATGCAATAAAACCAAATTGATAATTAGGACCTAATTAAACTTCTGCACAGAAAAAAAAAATTAACACAGCACACAGATAACTTACAGAATGGGAGAAAATATTTGCAAACTATTCATCTAATGACAAATATCCAGAATCTAGGAACTTAAACAAACCAATAAGAGAAAACCAAAATAATCCCATTAAAGAGTGGGCAAAGGACATAAACAGACACTTCTCAAAAGAAGACATACAGGCGGGGCATGGTGGCTCATGCCTGTAACCTCAGCTCTTTGGGAGGCTGAAGCGGTGGATTACTTGAGGTTAGGAGTTCAAGACCAGCCTGGTCAACATGGCGAAACCCTATCTCTACTAAAAATACAAAAATTAGCCAGGTGTGGTGGCACATGCCTGTAATCCCAGTTACTTGGGAGGCTGAGGCAGGAGAATTGCTTGAACCTGGGAGGTGGAGGTTGCAGTGAGCCGATACCACTCCAGCCTGGGTGACAGAGCGACACTCTGTCTGAAAAAAAGACATACAAGTGGCCAACAAACATGAAAAAATGCTTGACATCTTTCACTAATCGAGAGTTACAAATCAAAACCACAATGAGGCCAGGCATGGTGGCTCACGCCTGCAATCCCAGCACTTTGGGCAGCTGAGGCGGGTGGATCACTTGAGGCCAGGAGTTCGAGACCAGCCTAGTCAACATAGTGAAATCCAATCTCTACAAAGAAAAAAAACAACAAAGAAAACCCACAATGAGATACCATCTCACACCAGTCAGAACGGCTATTATTAAAAAGTCAGAAAATAACAGATGTTGGCAAGGTTGCAGAGAAAAGGGAATGTTTATATACTCTTGAGAGGAATGTAAATTAGTTTAGCCCTTGTAGAAAGCAGTTTGGAGACTTCTCAAAGAACTAAAAATAGAATTACCATTTCACTCAGCAGCCTCATTACTGGGTATATAACCAAAGAAAAAGAAATCATTCTACCAAAAAGGAACCTGCGCTCATATGTTTATGGCAGCACTATTCACAGTAGCAAAGACATGGCATCAACCCAAGTGACCATCAATGGTGGGTTGTATTTTTTAAAAAGTGGTACATATACACTATAGAATACTACACAGCCATGAAAAATGAAATTATATTCTTTGCAGCCACATGGATGCAGCTGGAGGCCATTATTATAAATGAATTAATGCAGAAACAGAAACCAAATACTGCATATTCTCATTTGTAAGTGGGAGCTAAACATGAGTACACATGGACACCAAGATGGCAGCAATAGGCTGGCGCAGTGGCTCACGCCTATAATCCCAGCACTTTGGAAGGCCAAGGCAGGTGGATAACCTGAGATTAGGAGTTCGAGACCAGCCTGACCAATATGATGACATCCCGCCTCTACTAAAAATACAAAAATTAGCCGGAAATCGCTTGAACCCGGGAGGCAGAGGTTGTAGTGAGCCAAGATCGCACCACTGACTCCAGCCTGGGTGACAGAGTGAGACTCCATCTCAAAAAAAAAAAAAAAAAAAAGACTGCAATAGATACTGAGGACTCCAAAAGAGGGGAGGGTGGGAAGGGAGAAAGGGCTGAAAAACTACCTATCAGGTACTGTGTGCACTACCTGGGTGATGGGATCAACAGAGGCCCAAACTGCAGCATCATGCAATATAACTGCACATGTAATAAACCTGTGCATGTGCCCCTTGAATCTAATTTCTAAAAAAATAATGTCAAGCCCCTGCCAAAAGAGCCTACAGGATCACAGTGGAAGAAAGATTTCAATGAATTTTTGACAGACAAAGTAGACACCAGAGGAATCAACTTAACAAGGGAGAATGTTACAACCTAAGCAGAGGCAGATATGGAAGAGAAGAAAGCCAGTTGGCTCACAGACTTAGTGCCTGGATTTCCCAAGTACCATGAAGAAAGACTTCAATGAAACTAAAGCACTGGCTGAATGTTGAAGGGCTGAGCAGTTGGGTCATTCTCCTGTATCCACTCATAAGACAACAGTCCCTCCCCGATGTGTAGGAGATCTGAGGATTGTTCTGTTGGGAAGCTGAATAACCAAAGCTTTGGATTTGGAAAAGTTCTGAATTTAGGGACATAAAGAACAGGGAAGGCCAGGCACGTTGGCTTATGCCTGTAATCCCAGCACTTTGGGAGGCTGAGGCGGGCAGATCACGAGGTCAGTTCGAGACCAGCCTGGCCAACTTAGTGAAACCCTGTCTTTACTAAAAATTAAATAAAAAATTAACTGGGGATGGTGGCGTGTGCCTGTAATCCCAGCTATTCAGGAGGCTGAGGCAGGAGAATCGCTTGAACCCGGGAGGCGGAGGTTGCGGTGAGCCGAGATCGTGCCACTGCACTCCAGTCTGGGCAACAGAGCGAGACTCCATCCCCCTGCCATCTCAAAAAAAAAGGTTGGGATGAGCACCAGACTGAATTCAGCATGATGAAAGTCTCCTGATAAACTGTGGGGACCACAGTTCTTTCCCTCATCCCATCCTCGGAAGATCAGGGGCAAAGAGCTTAGGGCTCCCCCATGAAAAGGGTGGCTCACTGATGGATTCCCTAATAGAGAACCCACTAACGCGTGAGTAAGTCCCACATAGAACTTCACATCTGCTTATTAAAAAACGACCTCACTGTCTTAAATAGAAACAGACAGTCAGGGATGACTACACATTTGGGAAAAGTCTCCAACATAAAAGAGAAAGATTTATAACCAACTAACTAACTAAGCCTTGGAGGAAAGAGAAATAGTGCAAGAAGATGCAGCAATGATGCCATTAAGGTCCTTGAGAATGGAGCAACTGAGATACAACAAGGAAAAAAAAAACAACACACAAACAGCAGAAACCAAGAAAGGGTTCTGGGAAACTGTAAATGTAACAGTATAAATAAAAAATTCATAATAAGTAGGAAAATTAAATCAGGGAAACCCACCAACCAAAAGGTTAACTAAAAAGTCAAAGGGGGCCGGGTGCGGTGGCTCACGCCTGTAATCCCAGCACTTTGGGAGGCCAAGGCGGGCGGATCACAAGGTCAGGAGCTCGAGACCAGCCTGGCCAACATGACGAAACCCCATCTCTACTGTGGGTACACAAAATTAGCTTAAAGTGGCCTTATAATCCCAGTTACTTTGAGCTGAGGGCAGGAGAACTTCAATGAACTGGGAGGAGATTGCAGGAGCTGAAATCATGCCAATTGCACTCAGCCCAGGATAGAGGAGTCCCATCTCAAAAGAAAGAAGAAGGAGAAAGAAGGAAGGAAGGAAGGAAGGAAGGAAGGAAGGAAGGAAGGAAGTAGGCGAAAAGGAAGAAAGAAGGGAAAGAAGGAAAAAGAAGGCGCCAGCACGAAGCGTTGCCGCCAGCCATAATGGGCGTAGTTGTTGTTGTTGCCGTTGCTGTTGTCGTTGTTGTTTGTTGTTGTTAAAGAAAGAAAGAAAGGTTGAAAGTGTCAGAGGGAAGAAAAATGGAAACAACTTCCAGGTGATCAGGCAGAAAGTCCACTCCAGCTTAAAAATCAAAAAGTCGCCGCGAAAACGAATCATTGAAAGTGGAAAAGAAACGACAAGGATACAAGACATTTTCTCGATGGATACATGATTCCAGGAATGAAATTTACCATGCGCCCAACACAGTAAGTGAAAAAAGACCTGCCCTGGACACGTCACTGTGAAAGTTCAGGGCACTGGGAATCAAGAGAGAACATTCTTAAACTCCCAGAGAGAAAAAGGAAAGTATAAGCAAAAGGTGGGAAATCAGAATTTCACTGGATTGTTCAAAAGCATCAACTTCAGAAAACGAGAAGAAAATGGCATATTGCTTCCAAAATTCCAAGGGAAAAGTATGTACAACCCAGAGTTGCTAGAGTAAGCCACGATTCTGGAGTGACCCATGTCAGTTAAGTGTGAGGGAAGAATAAAAACATTTTGAAACATACTATGGCTTTGAAAATCCACTTTCTGTGCACTGGAAGCTACTGGAGGATATGTTCCATCAAAGTGGGGGCAAGTGAATGAAAAAAAGCATTCCAGAGAGCAAGGAAGAAAAGCTCAGGATGTTCCAGCAGGGCAGGAATGCAGAAGGCCGTATTCATGAACAGAGAATCTGGGAGAGAGGTCATGATGGTTAATTTTTTTTAAAGCTATGATGGTTAATTTTATGTGTCAACTTGGCTAGGCCATGATAACTAGATATTTGGTCAAACACCAGTCTAGACATTGCTGTGAAGGTATTTTTAGACGAGAGTAACATTTAAATCAGTAGACTTTAAGTAAAGCAGATTACCCTCCATCACGTGGTCTCATTCAATCAGTTGAAGGCCCTAAGAGCCTTCAGAGACTGATGACCCTCAAACACAAATTCTGCCTCTAGATTGCCTTTGGACTGGAGCTGCAGCAGCCACGCTTCCCTGGGTCTCCAGCCTGCCAGCCTACCCTGCAGATTTTAGACTTGCCAGCCTGCACAATCATGTAAGCCAATTCTTCAAACTGAATTCCCCTCTCTCTCCACCACCCCCACACACCCTCACACTGCTCCACCTTCCTATAACACACATTCCATCAGTTCTGTTTCCCTGGAGAACTCTGACCAGTACTACATACAGGAAAAAAATGGAACGCAAAGCTTTGTGAATATAGAAAATATTATTGCTGGGCATGGTGGCTCATGCCTGTAATCTTAGCACTGTGGGAGGGTGAGGCAGGTGGATTGCTTGACCCCAGGAGTTTGAGACCGGCCTGTGCAACATAGTGACACCCTGTTTCTACAAAAAATACAAAACTTGGCTAGGTGCAGTGGCCCATGCCTGTAATCCCAGCACTTTGGGAGGCTGAGGCGGGTGGATCACCTGAGGTCAGGAGTTCGAGACCAGCCTGGACAACGTGGTAAAACCCTGTCTCTACTAAAAATACAAAAATTAGCTGGGTGTGGTGGTGCATACCTGTAATCCCAGCACTTTGGGAGGTCAAGGCGGGTGGATCACCCGAGATCAGTTCAAGACCAGTCTGTTCAACATGGCAAAACCCCATCTCTACTAAAAAATACAAAAGTTAGCCAGGCGTGGTGGCAGACGCCTGTAATCCCAGCTACTTGGGAGGCTGAGGCAGGAAGAATTGCTTGAACCCAGGAGGCGGAGGTTGCAGTGAGCTGAGATCGCACCACGGCACTCCAGCCTGGGCAACAGAGTGAGACTCCATTAAAAAAACAAAAAACACACAAACAAACAAACAAACAGGAAAAAAAAACAAAACGGTGTAGGGCATGGTGGTGCGTGCCTGTAGTCCCAGCTACTTGGGAGGCTGGGGTGCGAGGATCACCTGAGCCTAGAACATTGTGCCTGGGCAACAGAGTAAGACTCTATCTCACAAAATTAAATTAATTATGACTACATGGAAAAGGAGGTAAATGAGAAAGTGAGGCAATTATTAATTCCAGGAAAAACAAAGAATCATATCTTAGCAATGAACAATATTTGTCAAAGTAGTGTAAATGCCAACCACTAACAAAAATATTTATATAATTACCTTGGGAGGGGCGAATGAATCAGTAAAGTCTAAAACTAACAAATTGAGAAACACAATATAAGCATATTATTCAGAAACATGGAGATAAATGCTTAGGGAAATTCCTAAAAGAGATAAGGATAATTTTCTGTGGGTGCAGGGCTACGAGATAAGAAAAGGCAGTTAGCTGGCCAGGCATGGTGGCTCATGCCTGTAATCCCAGCACTTTGGGAGGCTGAGGCAGGAGGATCACCTGAGGTCAGGAGTTCGAGACCAGCCTGGTCAACATGGTGAAACCTCATCTCTACTAAAAATACAAAAAATAGCTGGGCGTGGTGGTGCATGCCTGTAATCCCAGCCACTCAGGAGGCTGAGGCAGGAGAATCACTTGAGCCCGGGAGGCAGAGATTGCAGTGAGCCAAGATCACGTCATTGTACTCCAGCCTGGGCAAGAAAAGTGAAACTCCGTCTAAAAAAACAAAACAAAACAAAACAAAACAGAAAAGAAAAGGCAGTTAGCTATCTGCAGTTTTTCATGACAAGCCTTTTTCACTACTTGAATTTATATACAGGTATTGCTTTGATAGAAATGAAAAATATTTGCCCACTTACAACTCTGTCTCTTTTGGACTGTAGTGTCAGGTAACTAATTTGACATATTAGCAAAATAAAGCCTGATAATATTGTCTAGCCCTATAAGATAATGTACTTAATTTTTCTTTTCTTTTTTTTTTTTTTTTGAGACGGAGTCTCGCTCTGTCGCCCAGGCTGGAGTGTAGTGGCCAAATCTCAGCTCACTGCAAGCTCCGCCTCCCGGGTTCACGCCATTCTCCTGCCTCAGCCTCCTGAGTAGATGGGACTACAGGCGCCCGCCACCTCGCCCGGCTAGTTTTTTTGTATTTTTTAGTAGAGATGGGGTTTCACCGTGTTAGCCAGGATGGTCTCGATCTCCTGACCTCGTGATCCACCCGTCTCGGCCTCCCAAAGTGCTGGGATTACAGGCTTGAGCCACCGCGCCCGGCCTCTTTTCTTTTCTCCTTCCTTCCTTCCTTCCTTCCTGCCTTCCTTCCTTCCTTCCTTCCTTCCTTCCTTCCTGCCTTCCTGCCTTCCTGCCTGCCTGCCTGCCTGCCTTCTTCCCTCCCTCCCTTCCTTCCTTTCTTTTTTGAAACTGAGTCTCACTCTGTCTCCCAGGCTGGAGTGCAAAGGCACGATCTCGGCACACTGCAACCTCCGCCTCCCGAGTTCAAGCAGTTCTCTTGTCTCAGCCTGCTGAGTAGCTGGGATTACAGGCGCCTCCCACTACGCCTGGCTAATTTTTGTATTTTTAGTAGAGACAAGGTTTTACCATGTTAGGCTGGTCTCGAACTCCTGACCTCAGGTGATCTGTCCACCTCGGCTTCCTAAAGTGCTGGGATTACAGGCATGAGCCACCGTGCCCAGGCAATTTACTTAATTTTTCAAGGGCTCCAATACTTCTATGCTAAAATGACTAATTGTAAAAATTTTAATCAACACAGGAAATGTGTGAAGAGTGGGGAATATTTGAGTTTTCCGAAACCAAATCACTGGGCAATGAGTACATTATCCAGAGCCTAGAGCATCATGGATTCTCAATTCACATCCAATGGGATTTGTGACAGAAGGGCACGAAACTCATTACCCTGAGTGTGGTACCCTACCTACGGGGTAGGATATTGGGGGCAGTGTGGACCCTTGCATCTAAAAGATTTCCTGCATTTATATTCCACAGATGCTTGAAATTCAATGACAGTTTCATTTCATTGGTTCTCGAGGGTTTCTTGATATTTAGAGTTGGGATGGAAACTTTCTCAGGAAAGGAACTTTCTGAGATGGGAACTTTCTCAGGAAAGGAACACCCCTTAGTAGGGGGTAACCTGCTTGTAACTGAGAATAAGAAGGGAACCAGGTATGGCAGCTGTGCCCATAATCCAAGTCACTTGGGAAGCTGAAGCAGGAGGATAGCTTGAGCTCAAGAGTTTAAGTCCAGCCTGGGCAACATGGCAAGGCCCCCGTCTCTAATAAAATAAAATAAAATAAAATGAGAAAAGAAATTTCTATTAAAAGCTTATTTTAAAAATAAGTAAAATAGAACAAGAATGGAAAAGTGAAGGGTAGGCAAAGGCAGAGGTAATGGCCACACAGGACTAGCCTTTGGCTGGGTTCTCTTTTCTACCAGTCACCAATCCAGGGCACTGAGAAAGTCCAGCAGCGCCTGTGAGCCTGCTGTATTTGCAGTAGCAGGGACTGGCCGGGAGATGGCAGCCCTGTCCCGGGTGGTGCCTCAGCCGCAGTTCCTGTCAGGGCCATCGGGAGGCAGTGCAGGAGCACGCAGATGTGTAGCAACTCAGCCTAAAAAGCAGTTTTTATTATAATGCATTGCTACTGTGATAAGCACTCAGCAAATATTTGTTTGAGTGAGTTGACTCTATGTCAATCATTAAGATCACTCTCTTGAATGCACCCTCAACACCTTTGCAGGTACCACAATCCTGGGTCATCACTTTACACCCATGTCCGTGAATGTTACCCTGTATCCCCCCCGTCTGTTCATTCTCACACTGTTTCACACTTGCAACTCACTCAGCTGAGCTCTGACACCTCACTCTGCTCACAGTCTTGTTTTCCAGTTCACTGAGAAAACGAAGCAGATAGATGGAACTTCCACAGTGCCCTACCATGACCGCACCGGTATGGTCGGCCTTCCTGCTAGTGAAGGTAGGTGAACTGTCCTGGCTCCTAAGGGAAACCCTTCCCGTGCCCTAGGTAAAACCCCTTCTCACTTCCACGGAAACATGACTCCAGAAAATTTTCACCTTTTTCCCCACATCATCAATTTTCCTTTCTCTACTAGGTTATTCCTATTAGCACAGAAACCTGCTGTTATCTCTCCCATCATTATTTATCATTCCTCTTGGGCCCCAATTTTCTATCAGGTATGACCCTATTTCTGTTCTTTTTTGCAGTAAAATTCCTGGGGTTTTCCATACTTGCTGATACTCACCAACTCCAAAGCCTTCCCTGCTATTTTTGGCTACACCCACTGTAATCAGCTTTTGTTCAGACCATCCCAAAGGAACTTCTCTTGACCTCTGCATCACCTACATCCATTGGCCAACCCTGTCCTCATCTTCACTTTATCTATAAACAGCACTTGATTGCTAGCTCCTCACTTCACCGACTCCCAGGGCACCATCAACTGGTTTCTCCTCCCCTCTTAGTTCTTTGTGGAGTCTGCCTTTTCTCCCCAGTCTATCATTACCAAGTTCTCTAAGGCATGGTCCTTGCACTTATTTATACCTCTAGCTCAGACTTCTCTCCATACTCTGACACCCAACTGTTCAACTTCTCTACATGACCATTTAATCGGCCCCCAAACTGTTATCCTGATATTCCCCTGCTCTGCCCACAGTCTTCCTGTCTCAGTTAATGCCTACCCATCCTTCCAGGCTCTCAGGCCAGAATCACTGCAGGCATCAGTGGTGACCACTTTCTTTCTCTCACACTCCGTATCAGCTCCCTCAGGAAATCCTGCTGGCTGTACCTTCAAAATATATTGGGATTCAGGCTGGGTGTGGTGGCTCGTGCCTGTAATCCCAGCACTTTGGGAGGCTGAAGCGGGTGGATCACTTAAGTTCAGGAGTTTGAGACCTGCCTGACCAATATGGTGAATCCCTGTCTCTGCTAAAAATAAAAAAATTAGGCCAGGCGTCGTGACTCATGCCTGTAATCCCAGCATTTTGGGAGGGTGAGGCGGGCGGATCACCTGTGGTCAGGAGTTCGAGAACAGCCTGACCAATATGATGAAACCTCATCTCTACTAAAAATACAAAAATTAGCCGGGCGTGGTGGCGTGCGCCTGTAATCCCAGCTACTCAGGACGCTGAGACAGGAGAATTGCTTGAGCCCATGAGGCAAAGGTTGCAGTGAGCCAAGATCGCGCTTCTGCACTCCAGCCTGGGGGACAGAGCAAGATTCCATCTCAAAAAGAAAAGAAAAAAAAGAAAATATATATATATATATGAATTCTTACCATGTCTCACCACCTACACCCACTACCACTCTGGGACAAGCCATCAATATGTCTCCCCTGGATTACTCAATAGCCTCCGAAGTAGTCTTCCTACATCTCCTCCAATTTATTGTCAATTGAGAGTCCAGAGTGATCTCTTTTAGAAAGGCCAGACCACGTCACTCCTTTGCTCAAAACTATCTATGGCCTCCCCACATTAGTCAGAATAAAAGCCAAAATCCTTAGAAAGGCATGCAAGATTCTAGACCAACAAAGTCCAATCAAAATAGAATGCAAGTCACACGGGGCATTTTAAATTTCCCAGGAGTCACAATGAAAAAGTAAAAATAAACAGAGGAAATGAACTTTAATAATATATTTCATTTAACCCAATATCGCTAAAACATTATTTTGACATGGAATAAAACCTAAAATTGAGAAAAATTACGACTAATTCTCATTCGAAGTCTTTGAAACATGGTGTATTATTTAGTCATGCAGCCAGGCTAGGCCCAGTGGCTCACACCTGTAGTCAGGAGTTTGAAACCAGCCTGGCCAACATGGTGAAACCCCGTCTCTATTAAAAATACAAAAATTATCTGGGTGTGGTGGCACGTGCCTGTAGTCCCAGTTACTCGGGAGGCCAAGGCAGGAGAATTGCTTGAACCTGGGAGGTGGAGGTTGCAATGAACCGAGATCACGCCACTGCACTCCAGCCTGGGTGACAGAGAGAGACTCCATCTCAAAAAAGAAAAAAGGAAAAGAAAAAAAATCATGCAGCCTATGTCAATTTGGACCAGCCACATTTCAAGTGCTGAGCGGCATCTGTGGCCAGAGATGACCGTATCAGGCTATACGGTCAGAGACCACATTTCTCAGATCATCTCTCTGATCGTGCCTTCAGCTACCCTCTGCCTGGCTCACTCCGCTCCAGCCAAGGGGTATGCCTGAGACTGCACTGCCTGTTCCCTCTGTCTCCACTGCTCTTTCCCCCAATATCCATAGAGCTGCCTTCTTCACATCTTGTCATCTTTGCTCACATGGTCAACCGGTTTAAATGATAGCCACTACACGTCCCCTTCTGACACTCCTAATTCCTCTTTCGCACCCTATTTCTCCCTCTAGCATTTAGCACCTTCTAAAAGAGTGTATATTCATGATGTGATCTCTGTTTTCTCACACTAGAAAATAAGCTCTGCAAGGGAAGGTGTCTATTTTGTTTGGCAATATGGGCCCAACACTTACAACAGTGCCTGGTACATAGCAGGTACTCAATAAACACTTCTTGACTGAACAAAGTAATGAGAGATTAAATCAATCTTCCCAGATGGTTTTCAGGTCAGGGCTCAGAGCCAGAGTCTCACATAGCACAACAGCAGCAGTGACCTTGGTGTGATTGAAATGGGAGCTATTTTGTTTGTTAGTAATCATTGCAAGAACGGGCAAAGCTAGATACAATGCAGCAAGCATTTTCTGAGTGTCCACTGTGTGCAAGGCTGTAACTTTCGCACATGTCTGCGGGAAGCCATCACTAGGACCTAGCCTCCCCTTCGGGCTGGTACTGGATTTCCTCTGTGCAGCTCTGGAGAGCAGCCCTGGTGTCAAAAGCATGAAATTGATAGAAACTGATTTCAATTTTTTTGGAAAGAAGAACTTTTGAATAACCAGCTCCATTCAAAATGAATTGGACTGTCTTAAGAGGTGCAACGATTGTCCCAAATCTAGAAATAATTATTACTGAGAAGATTTGGGCACTGAGTGGGAGGTTAAATTAAACCTCATAAGCCAACCCTAACTTTAATATTCTAAGATGTTAGCCTACATTTTGATATAGTAGAAATAGTATGGGTTTTAGTATCAGGCAGTCTGGGTTTGAAATCCTTTTCCATCCATCACTTAGCCTGCTTCTGGTTAGCCTTTGTTTTTTTTTTTTTTTTTTCTTTTAGACAGAGTCTCACTCTGTCACCAGACTAGAGTGCAGCGGCACGATCTCGGCTCACTGCAACTTCCACCTCCCGGGTTCAAGCGATTCTTGTGCTTCAGCCTCCTGAGTAGCTGGGTCTACAGGCGAGTGCCACTATGCCCGACTAATTTTAGTATTTTTAGTAGAGACGGGGTTTCACCATGTTGGCCAGGATGGTCTCGATCTCCTGACCTCGTGATCTGCCTGCCTCGGCCTCCCAAAGTGCTGGGATTACAGGCATGAGCCACCATGCCCGGCCCTGGTTAGCCTTTTGCATATGTTACATTTTTTTAGAATGTTGCCTATCCCCAAGGATTTTTTCTAATATCAGATGAAATAATGTATATAAAACTGTCTTCCATATGAGTTGACATATAATAGAAAATAAATAATAAACTTTACTTGGAAAATTTTCTCCTAGGTTCCAAGATTTCCAAAAGTTTTCAAAGTTTTCCTTTAAAAAAAAAATTCTGATTTCCAATGGCAGGGCCTGGGGAATGGGTGATAGGTGCCATGTCCGGCCTCGAAGGTGGGAAGAAGCCCCTGAAACAACCCAAGAAGCAAGCCAAGGGGATGGACGAGGAACATGAGGCCTCCAAACAGACAAAAAAAGGAGAAGCAGAAGAAACCCAGGAGCTAAAAGCAAAGGCCAAGGCTGTAGGGAAGGGCCCTCTCCCTGAACACCGGTGAAATCTGGCAATCCCCCTCTCTTTTCCTATCAGTAACGAGAACAATCACTACTGGTAAGTGTTAGGTGCTGTGTCATTTAATGTTTGCAAAAGGTCAAGAGATGTTGGCCCAAATTAGTCTCATTCACATGAGAAAACTGAGGTTCAGAGATGCTAATTAACTTGCCCAAGGCCAATATCCGGGTAAATGGCCAAAGCTAGCCTAGGAGATTCCTAAGGTATTCTTTCACTATTTTGTACTCATTAATTCACTCAAAAAGTATTTATTAGCCAGGCATGGTGGCTCATGTCTGTAATCCCAGCACTTTGAGAGGCAGAGGTGAGAGGACTGCTGAAGCCCAGGGGTTTGAGACCAGCCTGGGCAACATAGGGAGGGCCCTATATCTACAAAGATTTAAAAATTAGCTAGGGCATGGTCGTGTGCTCCTGTAGTCCCAGCTACTTGGGAGGCTGAGTCAGTAGGATCACTTAAGCCCAGAAAGTCAAGGCTGCAGTGAGCTGAGATCACACCACTGCACTCCTGCTTGGATGACAAAGTGAGACCCTGTCTCAAAAAAATATATATATATATATTTTTTTAAAACATATTTTTAGATATATATTATTATTATTATATAGATAGTCCTCCTAACTGTGCCAGGAGCTCTGTGCAGTTGAAGACATAGTTGTGCACAAATGTCTCCTCTGTCCTCCGGGAACTTAGTCCCTAGGGTTAGACTGGAGAGTTCTTGACAGTCACCTGTTCCCTTTCAAGAAGGCTTTGCTTCCCCTCCAGGCTCCATAAGAATATCTGTAGATACTGTTGGTTTTCTGCTCCTCTGCTAAGTCTGTAGCCTTTTCCTGAAATTATTTTATCTTATAATTATGCAAATAACTTATGGAAATAAGTTGGAAAGATAATTTTCCATTTGTGATTGGACGCCAAAATGGATATTACTTTTTCTTTTTTTTGAGACAGAGTCCTGCTTTGTTGCCCAGGCTGGAGTGCAATGGCACAGTCTTGGCTCACTGCAACCTCTGCCTCCCGAGTTCAAGCGATTCTCTTGCCTCAGCCTCCAGAGTAGCTGGCATTACAGGCACGCACCACGCCTGGCTAATTTTTGTATTTTCAGTAGAGTGTCTCGCCATTTTGGCCAGGCTGGTCTTGAACTCCTGACCTCAGATGATCTGCCCGCCTCAGCCTCCCAAAGTGCTGGGATTACAGGCATGAGCCACCGTGACTGGCCTACTTTTTCTTAAGCGGCCACACATCTTAGCCTAACATCTTGCAGAGCAAACTGTCATTTGGAAACCTAACTTCTTTAAAGCCCCCTCCGTGTCCTCCTTTGACTTCCAGTTTGTTTCCAAATCCCAGTCACATCCTGTATACACGATGTGGAAGGGGGACGTGTGCACACTTAAGCAGTGCAGAGTTCGTAATTAGTAAAAAATGTTGGCTTGCTCCTTCCCTCTCCTGAGGGGCGTGAACCTACACCTCTCCCTGTTCAGGTCACTGACCAAGGGCTTGCTGACCTCTCCCTTAGCCCTCCTTAGAACAACCTTACAGTACCAACCACACCTATCCAATGCATATTTTAAGGCTCAACCTTCCCCTTTTCATTCAGTCTGATCTTATTTGTTTTAGAAACGAAAAAGCAAAAAAGGCTGGGCGTGGTGGCTCATGCCTGTAATCCCAACACTTTGGAAGGCCAAGGTGAGAGGATGACAGGAGTTGAAGACCAGCCTGAGCAATACAGTGAGACACTGTCTCTACAAATAATTTTTTTAAAATTCGCTTGGTATGGTGGCATGTACCTGTGGTCACAGCTACACCAGGGAGGCTGAGGCAGGAGGATCGCTTGAGTCCCAGGAGGTCGAGGCTGCAGCGAGCTGTGATGTGTCACTCACTGCACTCCAGCTTGGGTGACAGAGTGAGACCCTGTCTCAATAAATAAATAAATAGAAGGAAAAGCAAAAAAACATGTCCTATTTTCTTTAAAAAAAAAAAAAAAAATGCAACCAGAAGACTATGAAGCCCTAGAAAAAAACTCACCGAAATTTTTCTAATCTCAATATATATGATTCTATAACACACATAAAACAGAGGTATATTCATGCTCCAAACCCCTGAGGCTACATTACACAGGGCAATAAAACCAAGAACCACGCACTTGGAATGTCTTACTTTTAATTTTGGAATAAAAAGGCTCAGGGACTAAGAGAAATGTGTTTTAAGTATTTAAAACACTCATATTCACGTATGCCAAATGAGATGGAGATGTACTGATTTAATTGATTTTGCTGTTTTCCTTTTTTTTTTTTTTTTGAGACAGAGTCTCATTCTGTTGCCCAGGCTAGAGTGCAGTGACCTGATCTCGGCTCACTGCAAGCTCCACCTCCCGGGTTCATGCCATTCGCCTGCCTCAGCCTTCTGAGTAGCTGGGACTACAGGCGCCCACCACCACACCCGGCTAATTTTGTTTTTGTATTTTCAGTAGAGACGGGGTTTCACCCTGTTAGCCATGATGGTCTTGATCTCCTGACCCCGTGATCCACCCGCCTCGGCCTTCCAAAGTGCTGGGATTACAGGTGTGAGCCACCGCACCCGGCCAATTTTGCTATTTTCTTTACAGGAAGGGGGGTGCTATTAAACTAGTGGTACTAAATTTCTTAGCATAGCATTCAAAGGCCTCCCTAATCTAGAGGACTTTGCAAGCCTCTATGGGTTCCATAGATCACCCTAGATTGGAATACTCTTAATAATAATCTTTATTTTGTGTTCCTACACAGTCCTGGTCATATCATAAGCATGCAGTTATTTCAGTCATTTTATGGTATTATCAATACACTGTCCATGTAGACGAAGCCTCTGAACCCTCAGTTCCTTGAATTCCTTACCTCCAATGATCTTGTCCTCCACCCAGTGCCTCCCACTCACCCTCATGGTTGGAACCTAAACCTTATCAAGACCAGTAACTGTAACTGGTCAAAATCTCAAAGTCAAGCGTTCGATCCATGCCTCCCACCTTCTATCATTTCAGATCAGCCTTTCCAGTAACCTGGTAGCCCTCTTCAAAAATCTTCCCCAACCAGAAACTTGAATCTATGGATCCTCTAACTCGTAACACTCCCTCACCTGCTTCATGTTCTCTCCCTTCTAACCATGGGATGCTAATTTTTATACCAAAAAATTATTGTTTGTCTGAAATTCACATTTCAGTAAGCATCCTGTTGTGTTTTGTTTTGAGAGACAGGGTCTGTGATGCCCAGGCTGAACTTGAACTCATGGGCTCAGGCAATCCTCCTGACAGCCTCCTGAATAGTTAGGGCTACAGGTGCATGCCACTGTGCCCGACTAGTCTGTATTTTTATTTGCTACATCTGGCAACCCTGCAATCATTATAATCACTCCCTTACATTAACTCCCAACCTCCTTGGCTCCCTCTGACTTGAAACTCCCTCAGCAAAAGCACAGCTGAGGTTAAAGCCCAGCTTCCTGACCACTCTGTGTTCCCTCATCGCAGCGGACTGTGGCTGGGGGGAAGCACAACCCTGCTGGGCAGGTCTCGCTTTAAATTCACAACAGCAGCCCTCGAATGGGGTCTTCCTGCTGCCTAGTGAATCGTCCTACTTAGATTCCCCTACTCTATTCACACTCTGTACTTCATGCCTGTGCCTCTATCCTCAAATTGTCTATATTTTCTTCCTCGTCCCCATCCTCAGGGTCCTACTTCACTGAGAAAACCGAAGCACTCAGGAGAATTTCCTGATTCCCCTCACCACATTCGTCCAACTTGTTTGTACCCATCTAAGTTAACTTCTTGTCCATGACATAGATCAGGGTCGGCAAACTAGTGGCCCTGAGCCAAATCTAGCCCATTGCCTGTGTTTATACAGCTGGCCAGCGAAGGATGGTTTTTACATTTTTAGATAGAGGAGAATTTTTTTTTTTTTTTCTTTTTGAGACAGGTTCTCACCCTGTCACCCAGACTGGAGTGCGGTGGTGCAATCTTGGCTCACTGCAACCTCCGCTTCTCAGGCTCAAACCATTCTCCTGCCTCAGCCTCCCAGGTAGCTGGGATTACAGGCGCGCACCACTACCATCCAGTTGAGTTTTGAATTTTTAGTAGAGATGGGATTTCATCATGTTGGCCAAGCTGGTCTCGAACTCCTGACCTCAAATGATCCACCTGCCTCAGCCTCTCAGAGTGCTGGGATTACAGGTGTGAGCTACCGCACCCAGCCTGAGGTTAATATATTTTATGACATGTGAAAATCATATGAAATTAAAATTTCAGCAATCCTAAATAAAGTTTTATTGGAACACAGCCATGTCCATTCATTTTGTATTGCCCATGTATTGCTTTAGAGCTGGGACCATGAAGTAGTTTCCACAGAAACTGTATGACTCACAAATACTAAATCATTTACTATTTGGTTCTTTATAGAAAAAGTTGGTGGGCATGGAGGCACACGTCTATAATCCCAGCACTTTGGGAGGCCCAGGCAGGAGGCTCTCTTGAGCCCAGGAGTTGAGACTAGCCTGGGAATACAGAGAGACCCCACCTCTACAAAAAATTTAAAAATTAGCCAGGCATGGTGGTGCACACCTGTAGTCCCAGCTACTCAGGAGACTGAGGTGAGGATCGCTTGAGCCCCAGAGGTTGAGGCTCTAGTGAGCCATGATAGTCACGCCACTGCACTCCAGCCTGGGCAACAGAGCGAGATCCTATCTAAAAAAGAAAAAGTTTGCTGATCCGTGCCATAGCCTCTGTGTTCCAATCCGAGGCCAATAATTCACATCCTTCTCCATTATTCAAGGATATTGCCCTACTAATTCTACCCTATCCTGTGTCATCATTTTTCCCTGTTCTACTAAATCATTATTAGCTTACCAAAAGGCTGTTATTTCTCCAATCTTTTTTTTTTTTTTTTTTTGAGACAGAGTGTTGCTTTGTTGCCTAGGCTGGAGAGCAGTGGTGTGATCTTGGCTCACTGCAACCTCCGCCTCCTGGGTTCAAGTGATTCTCCCACCTCAGCTTCCCAAGTAGCTGGGACTACAGGCATGCACCACCACATCTGGCTAATTTTTGAATTTTTAGTAGTTTCACCATGTTGGCCAGTCTGGTCTCGAACTCTTGACCTAAAGTGATCCGGCTGCCTCGGCCTCGCAAAGTGCTGGGATTACAGGTGTGAGCCACTACGCCTGGCCTATTTCTCCAATCTTTAAACAAAATAAACTCTTCCTTGGCTTGCCCCTGCGACCATCCATGAGTGCTCTTTTTGGCAGCAAAAATCCCAAAAGAATAATCTGTACCTGAGGTCCACAATTCTCCAAATTTCTCTGAAACCATCCTCCATCACTCTACCAAAACTGCTCGCTAAGTTACCAATGACCCCCACATGCTAAATCCCGCGGCCATTCTTGGTCTCCTCTCATCTTACCTGACCGTTGGGCAGGCGGCGTGTGACACAGTGGCTCACTCTTTCTGCTTCCAAGCACTTTCTTCGTGCTGCTTCCGAGACGCCACACCCTCTTGATTTTTCTCCTCATTCCTGGATGCTTCCTTGTCATCTCTTTCCTTGTTCCTCTTTTTCTGTTCTTATCACAGGAGGGCTCCAGGACCTCTTGCCAGACTCTTCTTGCTTTCCCCTTCATAGACTCTTTCTGTCTCGCCCTTTAAATTATCTCTGTCATGCTGATGACTCCCAAATAGATGCCTGCAGCCCAGACCTCACTCCTGAGCTCCCTGCTTCACTGTTGAGCCCCCTACATCAGGTGGCATCAACACAGGAGCGTCTGCCAGACAACTCAAAATCACCATTCCAGGAACAACCGGGGCATCCGCACTTGATTACCACTCTCTACCTTCACCCCCGACACTGTGGCCCCTGTTCCCTAAAAGGATCACTGCCCCTAAAGAAAGTATTTCAACACTGTGATGTGATTTTTTTTTTTTTTGAGATGGAGTCTCACTCTGTTGCCCAGGCTGGAGTGCAGTGGCATGATCTCGGCTCACTGCCTCCTGGATTCAAGTGATTCTCCTGCCTCAGCCTCCCGAGTAGCTGATATTACAGGCACCCCCACCAAGCCCAGCTAATTTTTGTATTTTTAGTAGAGACGGGGTTTCGTCATGTTGGCCAGGCTGGTCTCAGACTCCTGACCTCAGGTGATCCATCTGCCTCGGCCTCCCAAAGTGCTCGGATTACAGGCATGAGCCACTGCGCCCGGCCTGTGATGTGATTTTTAAGATTTCCTTTCACAGGCAATTTCCAAGCAAAGCTTAATTGGACCATCACACCACAGATCACACTGCAGATTTTCCATGTTAACATTGTGGATGATTTTTAATCAGTAAAAACTGGAGATTTCTTCTCACCTGTCTCACCACTTGCCCAAGCTGCCAAAAACCTGTGGTTCTGTGTGCTAGGCCTTCACTTTGCAGTAAAGGATGGAGTGAGGGAACTCTGCGGGCCTCAGAAGGTGGGTGCCAGAGAGGGCTGCAGGGCTTACCAGTAGGCAGCCCCACCTGGTCCAGGGGAGCTGGAGGCAGAAGCAGGGTCTCTGTCCTCATGACTCTCAGGCTGACTCCAGGCCCTGAGGGGTGTGTGCAGAGCTCAGAGCTCCTGTGTGAGGGAAGGCGTTCTTGACTCGGAGCATTCAGGTGAAGCCAGTATGGGAGTGCTTACAAATTTGAGCAGTAAGAGAGGAGGTTCTCGGAGCTTCCAGCCCAGGATAGAAACCTCCGTGGCTTTTGGCAACTGGATGTCCAGACCCAGGTAGTGGGGTAATTTTGGTGACAACAGAGTGCCCGTCCCATTGAGTGTTTCACCCCTGAATGGGGATTTGTGGGGTATGGGTGAAAGACTCAGGGTTGGACCTATGTGACCTGATGTGAAATTTCTGTCAAACAACATTTTTAAATGGTTTGCTAGGATTATTTCTATATTGAAAGTTTCTGGCTGGGCGAGGTGGCTCTTGCCTGTAATCCCAGCACTTTGAGAGTCCAAGGCCAGTAGATCGTTTGAGCCCAGGAATTCAAGACCAGTCTGGGTCTTGAATGGTAAGACCCTGTCTCTACAAGAAATAAAAAAAATTAGCCGGGTGTGGTGGTATGTGCCTGTAGTTCCAGCTACTCAGGAGGCTGAGGTGGGAGGATCACCTAAAGTCGAGGCTGCAGTGAGCTGAGATCACGCCACTGCACTGCAACTTGGGTGACAGAGTGAGACCCTGTCCCCCCCCCCAAAAAAAAGCTTCTAATTATACTTTAAAAACTACTAAAGGTTCAAACTGCCCCCCAAAAAACAAAACAATATTCTAGTCCAACACTGAAGTCCAGCTTCCTCTCATCCCCAACCTGTCTTCCTTCCCTCAAATGCCGCAACCGATCCTTCCTTCCTCACAGGCCTACATCCTTGCCATCATCTTTGGTCACTCTTTCTCTCAGGCTCCACCTAGCATCTGTGAGGACTTTGTGACTCTGCATTCACAATGTATCCAGCACCTGACATTTCTCACCTGATCTCACCTCACCTCATCAGTCTGAGCTGAATGACTACAATCCTTCCTAAGAGTTCTCCCTGCCTCCTCCCTTGTCTGATAGTCTCCTCTCTGCCAGAATAATCCTTTCAAAAGGACATCAGATCCACACCCTGCAGTGGCTCCCCATTTCCCTCAGAGCCAACGCCCAAGTCCCTCAGATGGCTTCCAAAGCCCTGCTTGATCTGGCAGGCAGCCGCGCGCCAGCCCTCACCTCTTTGGCCCTGTCTCCTGTCATTCTCCCTCCCTCACTCAGCACAGCACACTGGCCTCGCTGCTGCTCAGGAGACAGGCCTGTCTCTACCTGGAGACCTTTGTGCTGGCTGTTCCATCTACCTGGAATGCTTTTCCCTAGATAGCTGCCTGGCTCACCTCTTTATCACCTTACAGTCTACTCAGATGTCACCTTTCAGTGTGACCTACCCTAGCCTTCTGACCCCTCAGCCATACCCACTGTTTGACATCACTGTATCAACTTGTAACATATTATACAGCATACTTACTTATTATGCAGTTTAATAGAACATTATCTTTACAAGGCAACATGTTTTTATCTATTTTGTTCATTTTGATTATTTTGGTCCAAGTGCTTGGAACTAAAAAGCATTCAATAAATGTTTGTGGAATGAATGAATTGAATATCTACTTGTTAAATGACTTCACCTTCATGTTTTTACTTAATTTTTCAGTCCCCTTGAGAGTTATGTGTTCCATTTTGCCTATAACGACAGCAATCTTTTTTTTTTTTGAGATGGAGTCTCGCTCTGTCACCCAGACTGGAGTGCAGTGGCACGATCTCGGCTCACTGCAAGCTCCACCTCCTGGGTTCATGCCATTCTCCTGCGTTCATGCCATTCTCCTGCCTCAGCCTCCCCAGCAGCTGGGACTACAGGTGCACACCACCATGCCAGGCTAATTTTTGTATTTTTAGTAGAGACAGGGTTTCACCATGTTAGCCAGGATGGTCTCGATCTCCTGACCTTGTGATCCGCCTGCCTTGGCCTCCCAAAGTGCTGGGATTACAGGCGTGAGCCACTGCACCCGGCCAAGGACAGTAATCTTTAAAAAGTTTAAGTAACTTACACAAATCACAAGTTACTAAGTTGAAAAGTGAAACTGGGGACCAAGGTGTTCTTTTTAACCTCATAACTAGTGTCATTTCCAGCTCTCTATGTGGCTGCGTCCCACATTGGTATTTGTGAGAATCAAAGGAAAGTCAAGTTCATTCACCCAAATTTCTGTAAATCAAGGCAGAACTTCCCAAAATAACTGCAAAGGAAAAGTTAGAAGAGGGCACTTACTCATAATTATAACTGCATTTGTTCTTAAAATAATTCACACATTTAAATAACATAAATTTAAAAGTATTTAAATAGGTGGAAATCATTAAAAAATATATAAAGAAGTAAACATACAACAAATCACTTACTTTCATCAGGTTTAAATATATCCTTGATGAAGTTGTGGCTGAAAAGAATCAAGATGAATTTCATGGGCTGGGCACAGTAACTCACTCCTGTAATTCCAGCACTTCGGGAGGCCGAGGCGGGTGGGATCACCTTAGGTCAGGAGTTTGAGACTAGCCTGACCAATATGCTGAAACCCCATCTCTACTAAAAATACAAAAATTAGCCAGGCATGGTAGTGGGCGCCTATAGTCCCAGCTACTTGGGAGGCTGAGACGGGAGAATTGCTTGAACCCCGGGAGGCAGAAGTTGCACTGAGCTGAGATCATGCCACTGCACTCCAGCCTGGGTGACAGAGCAAGACTCTAACAACAACAAAAAAAACTGATGAACTTCATGAGGTCTGATTGGAGGTTTTGGGCAAGGAAAAGTGATGGTTTTTTTTTTTTTTTAAAGAGTGAAGGAAGATGAAAATAATAAACCAAAAAAAAGTCATCTAAATAATTTGGACAGATGACATTCCCTAGTTCACTAGAGGCAGCTGATCTCAGAGAATCTTCTTTTGTTTTAAAAAATCTAAAGACTATTGGCCGGGCGCGGTGGCTCAAGCCTGTAATCCCAGCACTTTGGGAGGCCGAGACGGGCGGATCACGAGGTCAGGAGATCGAGACCATCCTGGCTAACACGGTGAAACCCCGTCTCTACTAAAAATACAAAAAAATTTCACAATGCATGTAGGTGGCTACTTTGCAGTCCCATCCACTGGAGGCTGAGGCAGGAGATCGGCGTGAACTGGGCGGAGTTTTGTGAGTGATTGATCGGGCTTACACCAGACCCAGTCTGGCAGACAGAAGATCCGGGTCTCCAAAATCCAGGCGATCCATCGGCATGGTTCATTAATCCAACCGTAACGGGCACCCACTGAACCAACGTCCCCAGCACTTTGAGAGGCTGGCATGGGCAGATCGCCTGAGGTCAGGAATTTGAGACCAGCCTGGCCAACATGGTGAAACCCCATCTCTACTAAAAATACAAAAAAATTAGCTGGGCATGGTGGCATGAGCCTGTAATCCCAGCTACTCGGGAGGCTGAGGCGCCTGTGGCACCTGTAATCCCAGCTACTCAGGAGGCTGTGGCAGGGGAATTGCTTGAACCAGGGAGCCAGAGGTTGCAGTGAGCCGAGATCGCACCACTGCCCTCCAGCCTGGGCAACAGAGTGAGACTCCGTCTCAAAAAAAAAAAAAAAAATCTAATGACTATTTAGCCTTTGTCTTTGGGACAACTAAAGGCTATATAGTCCAAATAGAGATTATCTTTACCTGGAATAGAAAACCAGAACAAAACCAGCAGAAAAGCTATTACCTCCTCATCCCAGAACCTGTCAACCTAAAATCCAAGCTCCTCCCATTCCTGTGCCTGGAAGGCCCTCAGATTTGCATCAGAAAGTTTGGAGGAGGTTTCCTTTGGTTAACCTGGCAAACTGAAAATTGGCTGTGCTAAAGGATACACTCATCCCACCAATTTGTAGGTATGGCTTTAATTAATTTGCCCCAAGATTTATGGGAAGAGGGAAAGGAGACAGTTTTTTTTGTTTTCCTGTTTTTGTTTTGTTTTGTTTTTGTTGTTGTTTTGAGACAGAGTCTCGCTCTGTGGCCCAGGCTGGAATGCAGTGGTACGATCTCAGCTCACTGCAACCTCCACCTCCCCGGTTCAAGCAATTCTCCTGCCTCAGCCTCCCAAGTAGCTGGGATTACAGGCGCCCAGCACCATGCCCGGCTAATTTTCATATTTTTAGTAGAGACAGGGTTTCACCATGTTGGCCAGGCTGGTCTTGAACCCCTGACCTTAGGTGATCCACCCGCTTGGCCTCCCGAAGTGCTAGGATTACAGGTGTGAGCCACCGCACCTGGCCTGAAAAGGACAGTTTTATATGTCACCATGACTTCCCATTTAAAATGAATATAAAAACTGTAGCATCTCTGTTGGTTAATAATTAGATATAAGAAGCATTACTGGTATAACAATATTGGTATGATGCATTTTTAAATCACATGTTGCAGAGAACTGAGTAAGTGCTGTCATTGCTCTAACAATGCAATGTACAAAAGGATAGGACACTTCGCTGAACCTCAAGAGCCTCTAACTGTATTTCTTCCTCATTGCTCCCAAGCTTACTTGTTGCAGGTAGAAAAAACAAGAGGCAGCCGGGCGCAGTGGCTCACGCCTGTAATCCCAGCACTTTGGGAGGCCGAGGCAGGCAGATCACCTGAGGTCAAGAATTCAAGACCAGCCTGACCAACATGGTAAAATCCCGTCTCTACTAAAGATGCAAATATTCACCAGTCATGGTGGCTCACGCCCGTAATCCCAGCTACTTGGGAGGCAGAGGCAGGAGAATCACTTGAACCGGGGAGGTGGAGGTGGCAGTGAAGCGAGATCAGGCCATTGCACTCCAGCCTGGACAACAAGGGTGAAACCCCATCTTTAAAAGAAAAAAAGAAAAAAGAGGCCGCCACCTAAATAACCTAATGGAATAGGAGGGTGTGGGGTCAGGGCCATTTAGCCTGAACTGCCCCACCTGCCTAAGATAATTGCATTTGAAGGGATCCTTGAAATGGTTAAATACACCAATTTTGAAGAAGAATTTAAGTGATTTCCAACCTGGAATTCTGTAATCCCAGCTATAGGCAAGAGAATCGCTTGAACCCGGGAGGCGGAGGTTGCAGTGAGCCAAGATCGCGCCACTGCACTCCAGCCGAGGCAGCAGAGCGAGACTCCGTCTGAAAATAAAAAATAAACATAAATAAATAAATAAATAAGCCGGCCGGGCGCGGTGACTCACGCCTGTAATCCCAGCATTTTGGGAGGCTGAGGCGGGCGGATCACGAGGTGAGGAATTGGAGACCAGCCTGACCAACATGATGATACCCCGTCCTACTAAAAATACAAAAACTAGCCGGGCGTGGTGGCGGGCTCCTGTAGTTCCAGCTACTCGGGAGACTGAGGCAGGAGAATGGCGTGAACCTGGGAGGCAGAGGTTGTAGTAAACCAAGATTGCGTCACTGCACCCCGGTCTGGGGGACAGAGCGAGACTGTCAAAAAAAAAAAAAAAAAAAAAGCCAAAGAGAAGCCGGAAGTGCTTCCTCTGAATGAAAAGGTGAAAGTTCTCAACTTAATAAGAAGAGGAAACCACCGTATTTTGAGGTTGCTAAGATCTGCAGTAAGAAGGAATCATGCATCCCTGAGATCGTGAAGAAAGAAAAAGAAATTCATGCTAGTTTTGTTGTTGCATCTCAAACTGCAAAGCTCACAACAGTGTGTGATAAGTGCTTAGTTAAGAAAAACAAACAAAAATCAAAATGTGTGGGTGGAAGTCATAAACAGAACTGTGTTCCACCTGATGGTGATCAGGTTCAGTACTATGGGCATTTTCAGGCTCTGAACGTCTCCCCTGTGGATATGGGAGCCAGAGGATTACTGTCGTCCCTGTTCGGGAATCAGTTGCAGAAGAGATGTCTCTAGAACTCCTCCAACCAAGGTGAAACTCCACCAAAAGCACCAAGAACCATAATACTGGTATGTCTGATCTGGTTTTGTTTTTTTTTTTTGTTTTCGTTTTAGAGACAGAATCTCACTGTCACCCGGGCTGGAGTGCAGTAGCAAGATCGCAGCTCACTGCAGCCTGAAACTCCTGGGCTCAAGAGATCCTTCCGCCTGGGTCTCCCAAGTAGTAGGACCACAGGCATGCACCACGACACAGGCTAATTTTTTACATTTTTTGCAGACACACGGTCTCGCTTTTGTTACCCAGGCTATGATCTGTTTATTAAAATATGTCACTAGAAGTTAGAGCTACATCTCCTACTATTCTGCCTAGCAAGCATAATTAAGTAAAATATTCACTAAGTATAATTCAGTATTCATTTAGTGAAATAACTGATTAGGAATCTAAGAACTAGGTTCCAGCCTAATCTATACCCAATGTGTAAGATATTACATGGGATCAGATCCTTAGCAAATGTCTTTATATTGATCCACAGTAGATCAACAGAATATATTTTTTAAAAACCTGTTCAAAGTTTTAGAAAACTAGGGCCAGGCATGGTGACTCATGCCTTTAATCCCTGCACTTTGGGAGGCTGAGGCAGACGGATCACCTGAGGTCAGGAGTTCAAGACCAGCCTGGCCAAAATGGTGAAACCCCGTCTCTCCTAAAAATACAAAAATTAGCCAGACGTGGTGTCACACGCTTGTAATCCCAGCTACTTGGGAGGCTGAGGCAAGAGAATTGCTTGAACCTGGAAGGTGGAGGCTGCGGTGAGCTGAGATCACACCACTGCACTCCAGCCTGGACGACGGAGAGAGACCCTGTCTAAAAAAAAAAAAAAAAAAAAAAAAAAAACTAGATCATTAAAAGTTAAAATACAACTTTATTGAGAGTCATGATTATATTTAGGAACTCAAATCACTGCCACTGAAAAGCTTGGCTTTAGTTTTAAGCAACTAATATAAAACCTATGGCACAGAGTTGGAAGGCGTGGGCTCTAAAGGGTTACATTACATAGCTAAATCATATAGTTGCTTGGCTGCCTTTATGCTAGACATCAAGTCAGGCAACTGGAATTCAACTCCTGGCAACTCCACTTACTACTTAGCTCTTGGACAATCACTTAATCTCTTTGCATTTCATCTGTAAAATAAAAATGATAATACATTCCTGCCTCATTCCACCACTAATGTAGGCGGAATAACGTAAGTATGGAATCACTCTAAGACTCTAAGCCTCTGTGAAAATGTTAGTTATTTTTAACACAAACTACAATAATGTTCAAAATGGCCAATACTGGCCAAAGCCACACAGGATCCTTCCCAATCCCTTAAAATCACCTTCTGATAACATTGTATATTATTATATTTTGTATATTTCTAGTAGGTGGACACCCACCTTCCACCCTCAAGTACATCCCAGTGCCTGTTGTTCACCTCCCAGTGTCCATGTGTTCTTGTGTGTAGCTCTCACTTATAACTGAGAACATGCAGTATTTAATTTTCTGTTCCTGCATTAGTTTGCTTAGAATAATGATCTTGTTCTTCTTTATGGCTGCATAGTATTCCATAGTATATATGTAACCACATTTTCTATCTTTTTTTTTTTTTTTTTTGAGACAGCGTCTTGCTCTGTTTCCCAGGCCTGGGCAACAAGAGTGAAACCCTGTCTTAAAAAAAAAAAAAAAAAATTAGCCAGGCATGGTGGAACATGCCTGTAGTCACAGCTACTAGGGAGGCTGAGGCACAAGAATCATCTGAACCCAGAAGGCAGAGGTTGCAGTGAGCCGAGATGGTGCCACTGTACTCCAGCCTGGGCAACAGAGCAAGACTCTGTCTCAAAAAAGAAAAAAAAAATAGAAAATGTAATTACATATATATCATGGAATACTATGCAGCCATAAAAAAGAACGAGATCATATCTTTCACAGCAACATGGATGGAGCCAGGGCCTTTATTATAAGCAAACTAATGCAGGAACAGAAAATTAAATACTACATGTTCTCAGTTATAAGTGGGAGCTACACACAAGAACACATGGACACTGGGAGGTGAACAACAGGTGCGCTGGGGCGTACTTGAGGGTGGAAGGTGGGAGCAGAGAGAGGGTCAGAAAAAAATACCTATTGGGTACTATGTTCATTGCCGAGGGACAAATTTTTCTGTACACCAAGCCCCTGTGACACACAATTTACCTATTTAACAAAACTGCACATGTACCCTAAACCTAAAATAAAAGTTAAAAGAGTGGGAGAAGGAGAGAGAAAAGAATCTGGTAAAGCTTTCTGTCTTTTTATTTTTGAGACGGAGTTTCGCTCATCCGCCAGGCTGGAGTACAATGGTGCCATCTCGGCTCACTGCAACCTCTGCCTCCTGGGTTCAAGCAATTCTCCTACCTCAGCCTCTTGAGTAGCTGGGATTACAGGCGTCTGCCACGACCACGCTGAGCTAATTTTTTTTTTTTTTGTATTTTTAGTAGAGATGAGGTTTCACCATGTTGGCCAGGCAGGTCTCGAACTCCTGACCTCAGCCTCCCAAAGTGCTGGGATTACAGACATGAGCCACTGCACCTGGCCTCTAGGTGTATATACTTCAGTAAATAAATATTGATATTCATATGCATTTAAATCCTTGGAAGAATAAAAAAGAAACTTGTTTTAGGAAGGGAATGCTGGGTAGACGGGGACAAGTGTAGAAGGAAATTTCACTCTGTAATTTTCTCCTATTTTTTTAGACATAGGAATGAATTAAACATTTTAAAAAATAAACAATTTCGCTGGGCGCGGTGGCTCACACCTGTAATCCCAGCACTTTGGGAGGTCGAGGTGGGTGGATCACCTGATGTTAGGAGTTCGAGACCAGCCTGGCTAACATGGTGAAACCCTGTCTCTACTAAAAATACAAAAAAAATTAGCCAGGCATGGTGACACATGCCTATAATCCCTGCTACTTGGGAGGCTGAGGCAGGAGAATCAGTTGACTCTGGGAGGTGGAGGTTGCAATGAGCCGAGATCGCACCACTGCACCCCAGCCTGGGCAACAAGAGTGAAACTCTGTCTCAAAAAATAAAAAATAAAAAATAAATAAATAAACAAACAATTTAAAGATGAAATGAAAGTAATCCTTTTCTAAAATTCTTATAGTGTGGTTTCTTGGTGGCCACCAAAACGCTTGTCACAAATGAACAACTAGCTCTGGGAGTTGAAGATGTATAGGAAGATAAGTGGTTTTTTTTGCTATTTAATCACCTTTAAGTCTTTAACAAGTATACTTTGATCGCATGAAAATGGCAACTCAGCAAAGGATTTAGGGCTGTAGTTCAGGAGGAAATAAACTTTTTCATCCTGTGATTGTGATGAGGAAACTCCCCTGCCTGAGGGGTGTCCTGAGAGGGTCAGAGGCTCCAGTCTAGTGAAATATGAAATGTACTTGCCAAAATGGAATTAAAATTTTTTTTTAACTTTTATTTTAGATTTAGGGGATACATGTAGATTTGTTACATGGGTATATTGTGTGATGCTGAGGATTGGGATATGGATGATCCCATCACCCAAGTAGTGAGCATAATTTTTCGAACCTTGTCCCCTTTCCTGCCTGCATCCAAAATAAAAATTTAAAAATAATTCTCCACACACCAGGATGGATGTTGGCAAGGGAACACCATTGTTTCCTGCTTAACCCTTGCTGGATGTTTTTAAGAGTTCTTACCAGATTGCTGGCAGTAAAAACACTAATATATTCATTCATTTACTTAGATCATTACAGTCTGATTCTTTGCCAAAATCCCTGTGTTACTGTTTGTCCTGTCTCGAACAGGCTGTTCTGGTCAAATCAAGAAGAGATCAAATGTCTAGACCTCCACTTTGAGCAGCTGGAACTGAGTTGAAAAAGAGACACTGCCCTCTGAAGCGAAATCACGAAACGAAGGTGAAGCGAGAGGGCCACCAACAAAGGAAAAAGAGAAGCTGAATTTATCATCTTTTTGTTTTTCTCCCTGAGGCAATGGAAACAGATAGCGGAGGCGTGGCTCTCCAGGCGACTTCTGTGTTTGCCTGGTCAGCGCATACAGGGCATTCTTCCTAGCTTCCAGCCTGCTCTGCAGAGTCCTCCCTCCTTCCTCCCAACCTCCCTCCCTTCCTCTCTTCCTTACCTCTTGGCTTCATTCTGGGTTTTTTGGTTTGTTTGTTCTAAATTCTGTTTGTTCTTCATTCTGTTTTTTGTTTTGTTTTGTTTTGTTTTTTGTCCTAAATGTCAGGTTTGTTAAAATATAACTTACCTAAAGTGAATTTACCCTCTTTAGGTGTACAGTTCTATAGTTTTATAACCACCCAGACATAAAACATTTCCATCAAGACATAGACCATTTCCCACTGGGTATGGTGGCACATGCCTGTAGTCCCAGCTACTTGGGAGCCTGAGGTGGGAGGATGGCTTGAGCCCAGGGGTTTGAGGCTGCAGTAAGCTACGATAATGCCACTGCACTCCAGCCTGGGCAACACAGTGAGGCCTCATCTCTCAAAAAATTTTTTTATAGTAAAAATAAAATATAACAAATTAAACTTGGCTACAAATAGTTTCGAAACTGCTCTCTGGGAAGCAGTTCTCCACCTTTGACATTTAATTTTATAATTACAAAAAAAAAAAAAAAATTTCCATCACCCCTCAAAATTCCCTATGCCTCTTTGTAGTCAGTTTCATCAGATGGTCTGTATTCAAAATCATCTCTGCTGCTTATGGATTTTGTGCTGTGGACAAATGCTTTGGCTTCCCTGTGCCTCCGTCTCTATATTTTTTAAGTGGGGATAATGATACAAACTAGCTCATGGGGTTGCTGTGAGGAGTAAATACTCAAAAATGACTTGTCATCATCTTTATTGTGTGCATAGCTGGTGCTCTGTACACAACAGTTTGTCATGTGGGTAGGCACATGCTGAAACATTGGTATGTCCCATACTTGCTTCACGTTCAAGAGTCTGGCACCAGCATACGGTTGGTTTTCTCTAATTCATAGGATTTTATGATCCCAGAAATGGTGGGTACAAGAAATTAACTGGTCCCGTCCCGTGTCTTCCATGACAGAATAAAATATTGTTGTTCTCATCTTAAAGAGGAGCTCACTGGGCCCTCAAAGGTGAATCTGTTCACCTAGCGGGGAGAAAATGGAAGATTTAATGGAAAATGAGAAAGAGCAGGCAAGGGAGAAATTACTCAAGGTAATCATAACAGCTAAGAAGTACTAAAGGAGGAACAGATTTCAGATTTCCTGCTTCCAAATCCAGAGCTCTTTTGACTACATCATAGCATTAATAGATGTATCTTCTCTAGATCTTTGGTTGTAATTAGTGACAGTAACTGTGGCAATGAGCAAAGACTAAATTAACATTAATAGATGTATCTTCTCTAGATCTTTGGTTGCAGTTAGTGACAGTAACTGTAGCATTGAGCAAAGACTAAATTAACAGTAATAGATCTTCTCTAGATCTTTGGTTGTAGTTAGTGACAGTAACTGTAACAATGAACAAAGACTAAATTAGAAGGGGAAAACTTGCAAGGCCAGTTTTGCACAGTTTACTTCTGCAGCAGTTCATTTGCTGTCAGTTTTGTTGTTGTCTTTTTTTCTGCCTTTCCCTATTCAATATTTCCAGTAGAAAGAAAGCAAATACAGCCTGGGCAACAGGGCCAAACACTGTCTCTACTAAAAATATAAAAAATTAGCTGAGCACAGTGGCACACGCCTGTAGTCCCGACTACTTGGGATGCAGAGGTAGGAGAATCACTGAGCCCAGGAGGTCGAGGCTGAAGTGAGCTGAGATCATGCCACTGCACTCCAGCCTGGGAAACAGATATGAGATCCAGAAGGATAGGAAAAAAAAAAAAAAAAAAAAGAAGAATGAAAGAAAAGAAGGAGGCAGGAAGGAATGAAAGGAAGGAAAATGAAAGAAAAGAAACAGAAAGAAAGAAAAGAAATCTAGGAGGTAGGAAGGAAAGGAGAAGAGAGGAGGTGAGGGGAGGTGAGGGGAGGGGAGGGGTGGTCAGGCACGGTGGCTCACGCCTGTAATCCTATCACTTTGGAAGGCTAAAGCAGGAGGACCCCTTGAACCCAGGAGTT
Source organism: Papio anubis (assembly GCF_008728515.1). Classification (NCBI taxonomy): domain Eukaryota; kingdom Metazoa; phylum Chordata; class Mammalia; order Primates; family Cercopithecidae; genus Papio; species Papio anubis. The sequence continues at coordinate 51,568,259 of NC_044981.1, forward strand.
CAAGACCAGCCTGGGCAACATAGGGAGACTCTGTCTCTACTAAGAAAAAAATAAAGAGAGAGAAAGCATACTTTTTCTTGCTTGAATATCTGTATGAGTAGCTGTAGGGCTGTGTTCAGGCCTGGGAATGAGTAGTCTATCACCCACATACCTGAATCTCTACCTGTGGGGCCAGACACTTTAGGATACCCTAGGATGTATTATCTTCAGGAAAACACCACCTGATCACCGAAACCTAACCCTAAGGCATGCGCCCTTACCTTTCCTGCCCCTACCAGCCCTAGCACCTGAAATACAACTTTGAGAGAGGTTTTTCCCTTCAGCCAAGCGTCCAATTGCTTCATTGAAGTGCAAACAGACCCTGAAAGAGGTATGACAATAACCGTACTAGGTAACAATGACTCAGTGTTCTCCCAATCATTCAAATTAAATTTAGGAGAAGATCCCTAACACTTGTTAATCATCCTTTTAACAAAAGATCTCACCCTTCAGCAGGCAAAGGTATTAAACTAGATTTAAGAATACTGTTTTATTTCTGTGGTATTTAAAGTTACTTTCTATTTGTGACAAATGCTTTTCATTTTATTTGATGTCATATACATTTTCCTTTTTTTCTTAATTTTTGAGACGGAGTCTCACTGTGTTGCCCAGGCTGGAGGGCAGTGGTGCAATCTTGGCTCACTGCAGCCTCTGCCTCCCAGGTTCCAGGGATTCCCCTGCCTCAGCCTCCCTAGTAGCTGGGATTACAGTTGTACGCCACCACACCCAGCTAATTTTCATATTTTTAGTAGAGACAGGGTTTCGCCCATGTTGGCCAGGTTGGTCTCGAACTCCTGACCTGAAGTGATCCGCCTACTTCGGCCTCCCAAAGTGCCGGGATTACAGGTGTGAGCCACTGCGTCAGGCCTGAATTACTCTTTGTCTATTGCAATTCCTCTGTCTGGATGAATCGGTTCTGTCTAGGCAGCAGGCAAGGTGAACCACTTGGGCGGTTACAAGTACAGTATTTAATGTTTATCACGTTACATTTTCTTTCTTTCTTTCTTTTTATTTTTTTATTTTTTGAGATGGAGTCTCACTCTGTCACCCAGGCTGGAGTGCAGTGGCACAATCTCGGCTCACTGCAACCTCCACCTCCCAGGTTCACGCCATTCTCCTGCCTCAGCCTCCCGAGTCTCTGGGACTACAGGCGCCTGCCACCACACCCGGCTAATTTTTTGTATTTTTAGTAGACACGGGGTTTCACCGTGTTAGTCAGGATGGTCACGATCTCCTGACCTCGTGATCCACCTGCCTCAGCTTCCCAAAGTACTGGGATTACAGGCGTGAGCCACCGTACCCAGCCCTGTTTTTTTTGTTTTTGTTTTTTTTGTTTTTTTTTTTGTTTTTTTTGAGATGGAGTCTCCCTCTGTTACCCGGGCTGGAGTGCAGTGGCTCACTGCAACCTCTGCCTCCCGGGTTCAAGCGATTCTCCTGCCTCAGCCTCCTGAGTAGCTAAGATTACAGGCTCACACCACCATGCCCGGCTAATTTTTGTATTTTTAGTAGAGATGGGGTTTTACCATGTCATTCAGGCTGGTCTTGAACTCCTGACCTCGTTATCTGCCAGCCTTGGCCTCCCAAAGTGCTGGGATGACAGGCGTGAGGCACCGCACCCAGCCTCACATTACATTTTCATAGCTAGCAGGATAACAGTGGAGTTATTGGCACTCGGGTCACATTCTAGGGTATGTTTATTGGGCAATCTCAATGACACTGCAAGCTGAATGACTTCCAGTGTTTCTCGTCTTTGTGCCTTCTTCATTGCCAGCTTTGCCCAAGGCATCTGTTTCTTCTGGATCACGCTTTTCTAGCCAATGATGGAACGATCTTCTGAAAGTGAGATCACAGAATCTTCAGTGGACACATTGGCCACACCATCCTTGCCAGCAATCACATTGCCCAGGTCTCTGACGTGCCTCTCTTGATCCTTTGGGCCACCATGTTTTCTGGATAGAGGATTAAGGTGCGTATCAACCTTGTGTATTAGCTCCAAAATGATGGACATGCAATCTGTGCTGACCTTGAGTTAATCCTGTAATGCATCCCGATACCACAGCTGGCCTATTTCCTTCTGTTTAAAGTGGATGGTGCCCGCATGAGGCCTTAGGCCTCCAACACGCACACGGCCTTTGTTGTCATGGCTCTTATGGGGTATGCTCTGGTCCAGGCTCTGAAGGCTGTGACGGAATTTTGGCTTAACTTTAAAAAATAGACTTTATTTATTTATTTAGAGATGGACTTTCACTCCGTTGCACAGGCTGGAGTGCAGTGGCATGATCTCGGCTCACTGCAACCTCTGTCTCCCGGGTTCAAGCCATTCTCCTGCCTCAGCTTCCCAAGTAGCTGGTATTACAGGCACCCCCTGCCACGCCACATCTGGTTATTATTATTATTATTATTTTTGTATTTTTAGTAGAGACAATGTTTCAACACGTTGGTCAGGCTGGTTTCAAACTCCTGACCTCAAGTGATTTGCCCGCGTTGGCCTCCCAAAGTGCTAGGATCACAGGTGTGAGTCGCCATTCCCAGTCAAAAATCAACTTTAAATTATAAAATAATGTAAGCAATTTATAGAAAGTTTGGGAAAGAAGGAAGGAAGAAAGGAAGGAAGGAAGGAAGGAAGGGAGGGAGGGAGGGAGGGAGGGAGGGGAGAGAAGGAGGGAAGGAGAGGGAAAGAGAGGGAAGGAGAGGGAAGGAGGAAATGAAGGAAGGAATGAGGGAGGGAGAGAGGGAGGGAAGAAAGGAAGGAAGGAAGGTTTGTTAGATGGGTATATCACATGATGCTGAAGTCTGGAATACTAAAGGAAGGAAGGAGGGAGGAAGGGAAGGAAGGAAAGAAGGAGGGAGGGGGAAAGGAAGGAGGGATGGAGGGAAGGAAGGAGTGAGGGAGGGAAGGAAGGAAGGAAGAAAGGAAGGAAGGAAGGAAGGAAGGAAGGAAGGAAGGAAGGAAGGAAGGAAGCCATACACCTTCCACACATTCATATCATCTATGATCCTATTTGCATTTGAGGAGAGTTCACTAGCAAGGGTCTTTAAAAGTAGGGCCACTGGGATATAAGGGGCATGGCAGGTATATCTGATAGGGTAAGAGGGGATAAAACTAGGAGAGAGACATCCTGGGACAGGTCTGCATTGGAAGACAGGAGGAGGAGAGAGAAGTGTAGACAGGTTGTGATAAGAGGAAAAGAGAGACTGGGGAGGCAGATGAGAGACTGTTAAGGACACAGTTCCCTAAATTAGCTAAACACAGTCATGTCTGGGTGATCCTGGAAGGAATTATTTGAAGAAAAATCTGTCTTCTAAGTGCGTAATGGCTAGATATGATCTTCTATTTTCTTTCTTTCTTTTTTTTTTTGAAATTTCCACATTTATTTTTCTTTTATGTGCATAGAAATGATCTTCTATTTTCAAGGACCAGGGACACTTTCTGGGGAAGATGAGGACTAACTAAAATACATAAGTGGGCAACAGAAACGCTGATTTATGAACTTCCAGTGGAAAATGTAACTCTCAGGTTAAGGCATCATTAGATATTATGCTGTGGTTGATGCTCTCGAAGTCACATCTTAAACAGAATAATTATTTGTTGACCTACTGCAAGAATCCACCCTATACAGGGACCAAAAGTTTTCATAAGTTGCAAATCTCTCCCAATAGATGGAATTAAAATACAGTTTGAAAGCTTCTCAGTAAATGCAGTATCAGAACAAAGAGTTAGAATGTATTGAACATCTATGATGTGGCTAGGCATGGTGGCTCACGCCTGTAATCTCAGCACTTTGGGAGGCAGAGGTGGGTGAATCACCTGAGGTCGGGAGTTCAAGACCAGTCTGGCCAACATAGTGAAACCCCATCTCTACTAAAAATACAAAAATTAGCTGGGTATGGTGGAGCACACCTGTAATCCTAGCTACCCGGGAGACTGAGGCATGAGAATTGCTTGAACCAGGGAGGCAGAGGTCACAGTGAGCTGAGATCACACCATTGCACTCCAGCCTGGGCAACAAAGTGAGTCTCTGACTCAAAATAATAATAATAATAATAATAAATAATATATTGAACATCTACAATGTGTCAGGCATTGTGGAAACTAATTATAATGTGGTAAAAGATGGACAAAGTCAAGTACTTGCAATCTAACAGAAGACAATAAAATAGATGAATAAGTAAGACAATTTCAAATTTCCAAATAGACATAACTTCTATAAAAACAGAATGTTGTATAGGACGAGGAGAGAGTCAGAGAACTTATGTATATGCTTGTGTGTGTTTTACGCATGCCTGTGTTATTTCTTTCAGTTGGGTAATCAATGAAGGCTTCTTTAAAGAGGTGAAATTTGAGTTAAGACCTGAAGAATCAAATAGATCCAGAAAAAGGTCTGGTGTGTGTGGCAGAAAGCATTCAATGTACTGGGCAGTGCTGAAGCAGAGGCAGATCAAAGTGGGAGTTTGAGAGGAATGGGGAGAAGGCCTGTGGGTTGGAGAGTAAGAATGCAGGGGAGAGGGAGACTACAGTTAAATGTTTAATGGAAGGCATTCAGCACGATGCTAGACTCTTTCAGTTCAAATCCCCACCCAACCACAAACTAGTTGTGTGACCTTGGACAAGCTAGTTGACTTCTTTATGGCTCAATTTCTTCAACTGTAAAGGGGTGAAATCAGAGGTAACTACTTAATGGAGCTCCTCTGAAGATGACATGAGATAGTCTAAGTTAAAGTGCGGAGCTTAGGCACGTGGTTGGTCCTGAATATGCATTAGATGTTGGCATTAACGTGTCCATCTCCACAACAGACTCTTGTCCACCGAGTAGGATTCCCTTCCCCCAGAAATGTGCTTGGATGGGTGCTGCAGTTTGGTGTCTTTGACTACTTAGTCAAACTTGAGATGTGTCAGCGGTCTGCAAACTATAGCTCCCTGGCCAATTCTGTAAACATTCAAGTTAAGAAAAATGATTACATATGTAAGTGGTTGGAAAAAATCAAAAGAAGAATGCATATATTTTCTGCTTTTATTTAAGGTGCAGGGGGTACATGTGCAGGTTTGTTACGTGGGTATATCACGTGATCCTGAAGTTTGGGATACAAATGGTCCCATCACCCAGGTAGTGGGCATAGCACCCAATAGGTAGTTCTTCACCCCATGCCCCCCCTCCCCCTTTCTTCTAATAGTCCCCAGTGTCTATTGTTCCCACCTTTGAGTATGTGTACCCATTGTTTACTTCCCACCTATAAGTGAGAACATGTGGTATTTGGTTTTCTGTTCCTGCATTAATTTGCTAAGATAATGGTCTCCAGCTACATCCAGGTTGCTGCAAAGGACACAGTGTCATTCTTTTTCTGGCTGTGTAATATTCTGTGGTGACACAAGAAAAATGTATGAAACTCAAATTTCAGTGTCTATAAAGTTTTATCAGAACACAGTCACTGTCTTCACTCATGTCTGTGTGTGGCTTCTTTCTTGCTCCAACAGCAGAGTTGGGAAGTTTCAGCAAAGACCACACAACATACAAAACCTAACATATTTACCGTCCGACTCTTTATAGAGAAAGTTGGCCATCATAGTTAGGAGGACAGGTTTTGGAGACAACAGAGTTACCTGGAGCCTGAATTTTCTTCTCTAAGAAAATGGGTGCAATAACAACTCCCTCAACAGGTTGCTATGCGAATTAAGAACATTTGTCCCGGCCGGGTGTGGTGACTCACGCTTGTAATCCCAGCACTTTGGGAGGTCGAGGCGGGTGGATCACGAGGTCAGGAGACCATCCTGGCTAACACGATGAAACCCCATCTGTACTAAAAATACAAAAAATTAGCCGGGCGTAATAGTGGGCACCTGTAGTCCCAGCTACTCGGGAGGCTGAGGCAGGAGAATGGCGTGAAGCTGGCAGGCGGAGATTGCAGTGAGCCGGGATTGCGCCACTGCACTCCAGTCTGGGAGACAAGCAAAATCTGTCTCAAAAAAAAACAAAAACAAAAAAGGAACGTTTGTCCCATAATCTCAGTTCAACAAATAGTACCCATTTTTTTTTTTGCTGTTGTTATTGTTGTTGTTGCTGTTTGTTTGTTTTTTGAGATAGTCTGTCTGTTGCCCAGGCTGGCGTGCAGTGCTGTGATCTCAGCTCACTACAACCTCCACCTCCCTGGTTCAAACTCAAGTGATTCTCCTGCCTCAGCCTCCTGAGTAGCTGGGATTACAGGCGTGAGTCACCACGCCTGACTAATATTTGTATATTTAGTTGAGACAGGGTTTTGCCATGTTGGCCAGGCTGGTCTCAAACCCCTGGCCTCAAGTGATTTGCCTGCCTTGGCCTCTCAATGTGCTTGGATTACAGGCGTGAGCCCTCACACCTGGCCTAGTACCTGTTGTTTTGAAAATGAAGAAGAGAGTGATGATGATAATGCTGTTTCCCTACCTGACAGTCCACTCACTGTCTGGTTGATAGCTTTCCGTTTTATGTAGATTGTTCCTGTGGAAATGTTGAGGCTTAGAAAGTGATGCCTCCAAATGAGACCTCAGAAGCAGCCTGAAGCAAAAGTTTCTCTCTGACCTTCTCCTGCGCTCCTGTCTCTGGCCCCTCATTCTCCCCTGGGGCCAGCCATAGAAACCAGAATTCCTCTTCCCCAAGGCCATAGAAACCAGAACTTCTTTTTCCCCAAACCGGTCACAAAACCTAAAAATACTGCTCTAACCTTCCTCCTGCCCCTTCTCTATGAGAACTGGCTATAAAGAAATCATCTGACCCACCTGGTGTGACTGTAGGTGACAAGACCCCCGTTCCAGACGGGGTCCTGCCCACACCCAGAAGGAAGGAAGGCTGCTCAGAGAGGCCAAGAGGAATCTCAACAAAAGGGCCTTGCTGGGTTTCCCCACTCAGCCTGTTAGCATTAGCTCACACGCTTTTTCTCCAGTTATAGTTCTACAAGGCTGTGGATACTTTGTTGAACCTAACCATAAGAATGGACAGTGTCCCTTGTATCTTTGTGTCTTCATTCTGAAGGATCTCGTGTCCTATAAAAGTATGAAAAAGTAAATGTGTACGCCTATTAATCTGCCTTTAAGAAAATAGAGATGAGGTATCCCTATGTTGCCCCGGTTGGAGTGTGCTGGCTCTTCACAGGCATGATCATAGTGCATTACAGCCTCATACTCCTGGCCCCAAGGGATCCTCCCTCCTCAACCTCCTGAGTAGTTGTGATTACAGGTGCATACCCCTGTACCTGGCTGTAATCTGCCTTTTGCCAGTTGATTTTCAGTGAACCTTCAGAGGGTAAAGGGGAAGCTTTCCCTTGCCCTATAGGAACATAATCTTTCCAATCTGGAAGCCAGTGTTTCTTTTTCAGCTCACTTTGCATATATGTATGCATACTACTAGCTTAACTCCACAAGGGCAATCTTTTCCTTTCACTTATAAGTTCCTTTTTTTCATTATATTCATTTTTCAAGAGTCATTGCCATCCAAGAAGAATCCTTCTGGTGCTAATAAAACTTTCCAGTTCCATTGTTCATTGTAAATTTCTATGAGGATGGACATATTCTGTATTTGCATGTTCTATTTCTTTCTTTCTTTCTTTCTTTCTTTCTTTCTTTTTTAAGATGGAGTTTCACTCTTGTTGCCCAGGCAGGAGTGCAATGGCAAGATCTCGGCTCACCGCAACCTCTGCCTCCCGGGTTCAAGTGATTCTCCTGCCTCAGCCTACTGAGTAGCTGGGATTACAGGCATGTGACACCACACCCGGCTAATTTTGTATTTTTAGTAGAGACAGAGTTCCTCCATGTTGGTCAGGCTGGTCTCGAACTCTCAGCCTCAGGTGATCCACCCGCCTCAGCCTCCCAAAGTGCTGGGATTATAGGTGTGAGCCACTGCGCCTGGCCTATGTATTTCTTTTTTGAATTTTTATTTTATTTTTTGAGACAAAGTCTTGCTCTGTCTCCCAGGCTAGAGTGCAGTGGTGTGATCTTGGCTCACTAAAACTCTGCCTCCCGGGTTCAAGTCACTCTCCTGTCTCAGCCTCCTGAGTAGCTGGGATTACAAGTGCATGCCACTACACCCACCTAACTTTTGTATTTTTAGTAGAGATAGGGTTTCACCATGTTGGCCAGTCTGGTCTTGAACTTCTTACTTCAAGTGATCCACCTGTGTTGGTCTCCCAAAGTGTTGGGATTACAGCCGTGAACCACCTGCCCAGCCTTGTTTTTATATATATATACACACACACGTATATGTATATACACATATATATATAAGTGTATATATACACATATATGTGTGTGTGTGTGTATATATATATATAGTTTTTTTTTGAGACAGAGTCTTGCTCTGTTGCCCAGGCTGGAGTGCAATGGTGCAACCTTGGCTCACTGCAACCTCTGCCTCCCGGGTTCAAGTGATTCTCATGTCTCAGCCTCCTGAGTAGCTGGGATTACAGGCACCTGCCACCACGCCTGCCTAATTTTTGTATTTTGAGTAGAGACGGGTTTTCACCGTCTTGGCCAGGCTGGTCTTGAACTCCTGACCTCGTGATCAACCCACCTCGGCCTCCCAAAGTGCTGGGATTACAGGTGTGAGCCACCATGCCCGGCCTTGTTCTATATATTTCTGTATTTGCACAGTCCAATACCATGCTCACTGGTCACATGTGACCACTGAGTACTTGAAATGTGGCTTGTTCAACTAAGGAAGTTTAATTATTAAATAAATTTAATTAATTTAAATGTAAGTAACCACATGCAGCTAGTGACCACTATTTTGGACAGGTCAGTCCTATATGATTAGGTTACTTGAGTGCTTATGAAAATTAATATACATAATATACATTAATATACACATATATAGGCTGTCTTCAGAGTTACTGTGCAATTAATCATGTTTATACAAGGATGACAGCTGTTGAAAATGATAAAAGCAGCTCAGTAAGCCTTTCTAGAGATGTGTTATACTTAAAAATCTTGTTTTGGGATTAAGATATTAAAAGATCCATTTCATTTCTCTTCTATGATGCAACATCATTTTATTTTAAATCCATTGATTCCTGAAACATCAATACCCAAATATAACTCAATCAACTCTTCTCTTCTTCTTGGATTTGTACGGATTTGAAGAGGCCTTTGAACTAGCCACACGAGCACCTTGGGCCTTGACATCCCTTACATCATCACCGGGCTCCAGGTTCTCAGGCATGGCTTTCCTCTGCCCTTCCCCACAGTGCCTGGCACACAGCCTGTGCTCCCTTAAGAAAGCAGGAAGTGCGAAGAAAACAAACGGCTTCTTTTATAGAGCTCTGAATTTATTCAAAGTGTTAAAAGATTTTGCTCTCCCCTCCAAAGTATTTTACAATTAATAATAATCAAAACTAGGCCAGGCACGGTGGCTCACACCTGTAATCCCAACACTTTGGAAGGCTGAGGCGGGTGGCTCACCTGAGGTCAGGAGTTGGAGACCAGCCTGACCAACATGGTGAAACACCATCTCTACTAAAAAATACAGAAATTAGCCAGGCATGGTGGCAGGCGCCTGTAATCCCAGCTACTTGGGAGGCTGAGACAGGAGAATTGCTTGAACCCGGGAGGCAGAGGTTGCAGTGAGCTGAGATTACGCCATTGCACTCCAGCCTGGGCAACAGAGCAAGACTCTGTCTTAAAATAAAATAAAATAAAATAAATCAAAACTATTGTGTATTTTGTCAGCCACTGTATGAGTTGCTGCTTCCTTTTCTTACTCAGCACCAGCCCCTGCCTCTCCAACTCTTTCCCCCATCTCTCTGCTCTCAATATTGCTATAAGATTGTTTATAAAACCCTCCTCTTCTCCCTCCGCAAGCCCTGCCCAGAGTGGCTTCTCCTCTAGTTTTAGGCCCAGGGCTGCAGGTGAGGCTGACTAGAGAGATGGATGCCTGAGGGGCAGAGAATGCTTTGACTTCTAGGGGAGCGACTCACTAGCTTTTTTATTGGTCGAGTGGAGGATTATTGTCCTTTTTGTCCTGTGGACACCTGCCCAGAGCCAAATATTTGGTTTGATGATGTTGGTACTCAGAAATTGATACCCCAAAATATGGAACTAAAGAGGAAGCCTCAGGCTGGGCTTCGTGTCTCGTGCCTGTAATCCCAGCACTTTGGGAGGCTGAAACAGGAGGATCACTTGAGGCCAGGAGTTAGAGACCAGCCTGGGCAACATAGTGAGACTGTATCTCTACTATTAAAAGAATAAAAAAGCAGCAGCCTCAAGGTCTGTCTGGCCTGCCCCCTTCCTATCTCTCTGATCTTCTGTCTCTCCTCCTAAAGTGCAGGATGAGACCATTCTCTGAAGTTCCCTTATTGTAGAAACTGGGTCCCTGAAGAGGATATAATTATCTTCAATCCCTTCCCTGAAATTTCTTTTACTTCTGCTTTTTTTTTTTTTTTTTTTTTGAGACAGGGTCTTGCTCTGTCACCCAGGCTAGAGTGCAGTGCTGTGATCACGGCTCACTGCAGCCCTGGCCTCCCAGGCTCAAGTAATCCTCTCACCTTAGCCTCCTGAGTAGCTGGTACTATGGGCACATGCCACCACACCTGGCTAATTTTTAATTTTTTTGTGGAGGCAGCGTTTCACCATGTTCCCCAGGCTGGTCTCAAATTCCTGAGCTCAAGCGATCTGCCCACCTCAGCCACCCAAAGTGCTGGAATTTCAGGTGTGAGCCACTGCACCCGGTTTGAAATTTCATTAATCAGAGAAGATTAAAACTCATATCACAGAGGAAGAGACTGTGCCACACTTAGAGCCCGGAAAAATTGTCCTAAACCACTGTTTGTTCTCCAGTCCCATTCAATCCCCGGAGAAAACTATTTACTTACCATTCTCTGAGCACTGGATCCATTCTTTCCCCCTGAAAATCATTTTCTCCTGCACCCCGCATCTCCCCTTTCCCTGTGAAGAAGGGCATGTAAGCACCTGTACCCTGTTGAGTCACTGGGCAATCATTCTCTTGTGATTCCCCCATGCTATGCATGTTAAAATAAATTTTGTATGCATATTTTCTCCTATTAATCTGCCTATTGTCAGTTCATTTTCAGTAAACCTTCAGAGGATGAAGTAGGGGCTTTTTCTCTTTTTCACTATAGGGTTGCTCTGCCTCTTCTCTGGTTTCCCCAGGCATGGGTTCATGATGGCTGAGTCTGATGATTGTACCAGATATCTGCCTGCGGATGTGAGGGACAGGACAAATGGCACACGACTAGAGTGCGGCTTGATTGAGCCCCAGCTCCTCAGAGCATGGACAACAAACCCCCAGGGGTGATGTAAACCTTTTTTTTTTTTTTTTGAGATGGAGTCTCACTCTGCCACCCAGTCTGGAGTGCCGTGGAGCAATTTCGGCTCACTGCATCCTCCACCTCCCAGGTTCAAGCGATTCTCCTGCCCAGCCTGTAGCTAGGATTACAGGTGCACACCACCACACCTAATTTTTGTATTTTTAGTAGAGATGGGTTTCATCATGTTGGCCAGGCTGGTCTCGAACTACTGACCTCAAGTGATCCACTCGCCTCGGCCTCCCAAAGTGCTGGGATTACAGGCATGAGACACCATGCCCTGCCGTATTTTGATTTTTTGATAGGCAAAGCCAGAATCAGCCAGGGCCATGAAAGGTAGGGACATGGGAGGAAAGGTCTAACCACTTAGCTGTGGGGTGAGCAATGCTCCTTCTGACATCCCCTCTTTCATCCCCTACTTCATGCTACAGGTCCCAGGATGATTCCAGAAAGGAGGAAGACAAAGAAGAAAAGGATTCTGTCATGCTGATGGGAAAAAGGCACATGGCAGAGTGCTCAGGGCTAGGGGAGGCCTGCTGGAATTTGTAGTTGCCACTGCTTCCCTGTTCTGTGTGGAAGGGTCCTGGGACCATGAACCAGTCGCTCAGAGGCTTCATCAGCTCCACTCCTTGCCCGTGACTAATAGAGGACCACATGGTTCTCCAGTTCTTTGCCTGTCATCTCCACCAAGCTCCAGTCATCTTCATCCTGCTCTGAGCCCGCCTGATAGTTGCTGTCCATGTCCCAGGCAAAAACACATCCATCACTGATCACAGTTTACCCTACAGAGGCCCAAAGCCACTGAGGAGACGGCACCAGCATGGAGATGAGGGTGGGCATGTTCTTCTCCTTAGCACCCATGAAGGCCCACCGTCTGTATTCAGCCTGGCTCAGGCTGCGTGCTTTTCCTTCTGAATCCATGAAGACTGTATGGTGCTGGCCACCAGAGAAGCCTACCTGGACTTGGTAGAGTTCTTTTTTTTTTTTTTAGATGGAGTCTCTCACTCTGTCACCCAGGCTGGAGTGCAGTGGCACGATCTCGGCTCACTGCAAGCTCCGTCTCCCGGGTTCCCGCCATTCTCCTGCCTCAGCGTCCCGAGTAACTGGGACTACAGGTGCCTGCCACCACGCCTGGCTAATTTTTTTTGTTTGTATTTTTAGTAGAGACAGGGTTTCACCTTGTTAGCCAGGAAGGTCTCGATTTCCCAACCTCGTGATCCACCAGCCTAAGCCTCCCAAAGTGCTGGGATTACACCATGCCCGGCCTGGACTTGGTAGAGTTCTTGAAGGATCCCACGTTCTGGGGTACGAAGCCAGATTCTGTGCCTGAGGTTCCAAGCTGATTGTTGTTGAAGAGGCCAAAGCCATATTCTGTGTATGTGCCCCTTACAGGGGATGGAACGGTGAAACAGGTGCCACAGAAGGCATCAGGTCCCAGTGTCCCCTGAATTTCAGCATCATATCTGGGGGACCAGGAATCATGTCCTGTTGGCCATCACGGTTGGCACATAATTCAAGCACAAGGCCCAGATTTCCCTGCTCCCACAAGGTATCTAGGTCACTGTCCGCTGTCAGCATCACCAAGTGGCCATTTCCTGAGGCCATCTTCACCATGGGCATGTCCAGCTGCACTTGCACAATCATCGTGGTCTTATTCATGGGCTCCAGCAGCCTGACCACACTGTAACTGTTCTGGAAGCAGCCTCAGAGGAAGACACCACCATCTTCTGTGAGGACCACTATGTGACTGTCTCCTGCTCACACCTGTATCAACTTCTGTATCAATCTTCCACTGATGTGTCCCTTCCCTCGGCACCCTCCTCACTGCAGCCAAAGCACTAGACCTGGCCATTTTGCTTAGATATATTATGGTGTGCATGTCCCCAGTCTCCGCCTACACAGCATCCTCTGGAACCAGCACCAGCGCTGGCTACTTTTTCTTTTCAATGTTGATTATGCAAATTGAGTCATTCTTGTGATACCCAACTAAATCACAGTAGGAAGGACAGGTTGGAAAAGCATCAGGGCACATAGCACTGATCCAAGAACTGAATTCTCCATAAGCCCAGCTGCTGAAATGGCCTGGTATAGGTAAGATCAGTTTTACCCAGTAGCTGCTGAAATACCCTGCTGTGACTCTAAGACTAGCTTTACTGACCACTGTCACTCACCAATTGGAGCTTGGCAGCTCCCAAAAGCTTCTCCAGTGCCAATGAGCTTTCTTTCAAAACCATATGTAATATTTCCTTTTCTAATAAAAATCCCAACCTTCTCTTTGTCCTTCGGACACACCGAAGACCTCCCCATCTGTGTGTATGCACCAAATTGCAATTCTGTGATTCCCAAGGAAAAACATTACATTTAGAGATTTGTCTTTATATTTTTATTTTGACTTTGACACTCTCTGTCACTCTCCCCCGGCTCCAGTGGGCCTACATTGCCCTGGCCCAGTGTCAGCATCAAGCCTGGTTCAGTTTTATGGGACCTCTGAGACTGAGGGATGAAAAAAGTGGTCTCGTCAGGTTTTCCGGTCAGGAGGGCTCAGCTATGGGGGGAGCTAAAAGCATAGCAGGAGGCAGTGGCCCTCACTGTCTGGGTACAAGTGTCCTTCACATTCTTGCTTTTGGAGATGAAATCTTCTGCGAGTGATCTTCTCTTAGTTATGTACTTGGGTGAAATCTTCCTGTCTTCAGCACAGGTTGACCTCAAGGAATGCCAGTGCTCACCAGAAGGGCCACCAAATACCCAGAGCATATGCTCTGCAGGTCTCGTCCCAACCCTGGATGAGAAAGGGCATTTAAAAGTTCTTAAAGGTTTTCTTTTCTTTCTTTTTTTTTTGAGACGGAGTCTCATTCTGTTGCCCAGGCTGGACTGAAGTGCTGCGATCTTGGCTCACTGCAAGCTCCACCTCCCGGGTTCAAGCAATTCTCCTGTCTCAGCTTCCCTAGTAGCTGGGACTACAGGTGCCCGCCACCGCACCCGGCTAATTTTTGTATTTTTAGTAGAGATAGGGTTTCACCTTGCTAGTCAGGCTGGTCTCAAACTCCTGACCTCAGGTGATCCACCTGCCTCAGCCTCCCAAAGTGCTGGGATTACAGGCGTGAGCCACTGCACCTGGCCTCTTTTTTTTCTTGAGACAGAGTCTTGCTCTGTCACCCAGGCTGGAGTGCAGTGGTGTGATCTTGGCTCACTGCAAGCTCCGCCTCCCGGGTTCACACCATTCTCCTGCCTCAGCCTCCTAAGTAGCTGTGACTACAGGTGCCTGCCACCACTCCTGGCTAATTTTTTTGTATTTTTAGTAGAGTCTGGGTTTCACTGTGTTAGCCAGGATGGTCTCGATCTCCTGACCTCGTGATCTGCCTGCCTCGGCCTCCCAAAGTGCTGGGATTACAGGCATGAGCCACCATGCCTGGCCCTTTTCTTTTTCTTTAAATTGAGACAATGTCTTGCTCTGTCACCCAGGATAGAGTGCAGTGGCATGAACATGGCTCTCACTGCAGCCTCAATCTCCCCGGCTCAAGCAATCCTCCCACCTCAGCCTCCTGAGTAGCTGGAACTACAGACATGCACCACCACACCTGGCTAATTTTTGTATTTCTTGTAGAGATGGGGTTTTGCCATGTTGACCAGGCTGGTCTTGGACTCCTGGGCTCAAAGGATCCTCCTGCCTCAGCCTCCTAAAGTGCTGGGATCACAGGTGGGAGTCACTGTGCCCAGTTCTTAAAAGTTTTCCTACTTAAGCTTTCCAAGTCTTAAAAATGCCTACAACTACTGAGTACTCTCCCTCTCCTATCCATGCCCAGCTTGGCAAAAGTTAGTTCTACTTAAATAAACATGTTTACACTGTTATAGGCTCTGTTTATTTGCTTTTTGAACAAGTTTGGATTGTTGTATGCTATCTGGAGACAAGTGGCAATATATATCATTGGAGGTCAAATGTTCTCCTAAATTCACTGACTTCTTTTTCCTTTTATTCTTTCCTTAAAATTAAATTTATTTTTATTTTTTAAAATTAATTTTTCTAGGGACAGGGTCTCACTATGTTGCCCTCTTCTCTGACAAGAGGTATCAATAAACAAAGTAAATGCGAATCCCTGTCCTCAAGGAGCTTACATTCTAATGTCTCTAAGGGTAACATATATAAGGTCAAGCCTCTCATATGACACCTCATGCTAGTAAGGTTTTGAATTTATAAACGTTTGACTGCAGAATACACTGAAACTTAGGGAGAGCGTGAAAGCTTCTCAGGGGTGTTTAGTGCAACCTAGATACCAACGTGAACCACAAGAAATACTGAAGTGGAAGCTGTTACTTTGTGTATAACATGCTATTTTCACCATAAGCATTTTCTAGAGTTCAAGTTGTTTTTTTTTTTTTTTTAACATCTTTACAATGATATTATAGGAAGTATATGAGAACAACAGGAATGGCCACCTCTACCCACTGCCCCCACACCTCAATCCAATGTGTGTGTTTTTGTTTTGTTTTGTTGAGACAGAGTCTCACTCTGTGCCCAGGCTGCAGTGCAGTGGTGCAATCTCAGCTCACTGCAACCTCTGCCTCCTGGGTTTAAGCTAGTCTCCTGCCTTAGCCTCTTGAGTAGCTGGGACTACAGGTACGCTCCACCATGCTTGGCTACTTTTTGTATTTTTAGTAGAGATGGGGTTTCACTATGTTGGTCAAGCTGGTCTTGAATTCCTGACCTCAGGTGATCTGCCCACCTCGGCCTCCTATAGTGCTGGGATTATAAGCATGAGCCACGACGCTCGGCCTCAATCCAATTTGGAATCAGGAAAATAGGACTTATTGCCCTGAAGAGTCAAACTCTGTACTGAATAAGAGACATATGAAAAGTCAGTAGATGCTGCTAAGTAAGCTTTTTAATTGCGTGGACACAACTGAAGAATGAATGTGTGAATCTGAAGGAAAGGGTCTTTGATCAGCAATAGCAGTGAGGGAAAGAAAAGTGAAAGAAGTAAATGTTTGCTGTTCAGTGGAAGGAGAGGTGCCAGGCACACTTTTAATCCTTAAGGCAGGTGTTGCCAAGGAAGTTTTAGAACATCCTTTGTGGTCTGGCTTTTGGAAATGGTTCAGTGCCGAAAAATATTTGCTGCTATTGAAAGATAAATTTAGGTACATTAAAATTTTAGAGAGTTTAAAGTTACAGTTAGTAGGAGGAGGAACAAGTTCTGGGTTCTATTGCACAGTCGGGTGACTACAGTCAATGACAATATACTTCAAAATAGTATGGAAGATGGTCAGGTGCAGTGGCTCACACTTGAAATCCCAGCACTTTGGGAGGCTGAGGTGAGCGGATCAGCTGAGGCCAGGAGTTCGAGACCAGCCTGGCAAACATGGTGAAAGCTGTCTCTACCAAAAATACAAAAATTAGCTGGGTGTAGTGGCACACGTCTGTAGTCCCAGCTACTCAGAAGTCTGAGACGGGAGAATCACTTGAGTAGCTGGGACTACAGACAGGGTTTCACCATGTTGGCCAGGCTGGTCTCAAACTCCTGGCCTCAAATAATCCACCCTCCTTGGCCTCCCAAAGTGCTGGGATTATAGGTGTGAGTTACAGTGCCAAGCCAGCTATTTAAAAATATACAAAAAAATTATTGACTGTAGTTACCCTACTGTGCTATCAAATACTAGATCTTATTAATTCTATTATTTTGTATCCATTAATCATCCCCACTTTATCCACCCCTTTCCTCACTACCCTTCCCAGACTCCGGTAACCATTATTCTACTCTCTCGCTCCGTGAGGTTGTTTGAATTTTTAACTCCCACATGTGTAAAATTTGTCTTTGTGTGCCTGGTTTACTTCACTTAACATAATGTCCTTCAGTTCCATCCATGTTGTTGCAAATTACAGGATCTCTTTTTTATGGCTGAATAATATTTCATTGTGTATATGTACCACATTTTTTTTTCATCCGTTCATCCCCTCATGGACACTTAGGCTGATTCATGGGAGTGCAGTTATCTCTTTGATATACGGGTTTTTTTTCTTTGGGATATACACCTAGCAGTGGGATTGCTGGGTCATATGGTAGCTCCATCTTCAGTTTTTTGAGGAACCTTCACACTGTTCTCCACAGTGGCTGTCCTAATTTCCATTCCCACCAACAGTGTACAAGAGTTCCCTTTTCTCCACATCCTCACCAGCATTTGTTGTTGCCTGTCTTTTGGATAAAAGCTGTTTTAACTGAAGTGGGATGATACCTCATGTAGTTTTGACTTGCATATTTCTCTGATGATAAATGATGAGGATTTTTAATATACCCACTATTTGTAATGTCTTCTTTTGAGAAATGTCTATTCAGATATTTTGTTCATTTAAAAATAAAATTATTAGATTTTTTTCTATTGCATTGTCTGAGCTCCTTATATATTTTGGTTATTGATCTTTTGTCAGATGTGTAGTTTCCAAATGTTTTCTCTCATTTGGTGGGTTGTTTAGGAGAGAAGATTTTGAATATTCTCACCGCAAAGGAATGACAAGTGTTTGAAGTAATGAATATGTTATTTATCCTGATTTGATCATTACACACTATATATATGTATCAAAGCATTGCATTGTATCCTATAAATATGTACAATAAAGTGCAAATTAAAAACAAAATAAAACTTTTTTTTTTTGAGACAGAGTTTTACTCTTGTCACCCAGGCTGGAGTGCAATGGCGCAATCTTGGCTCACTGCAACCTCCTGGGTTCAAGCAATTCTCTTGCTTCAACCTCCCGAATAGCTGGGATTACAGGCACCCATCACCATGTCTAGCTAATTTTTGTATTTTTAGTGAAGGTGGGATTTCACCATGTTGGCCAGGCTGGTCTCAAACTCCTGACCTCAAGTGATCTACCCACCTTAGCCTCTCAAAGTGCTTGGATTACAGGCATTAGTCACTGTGCCTGGCCAAAATAAAACTTATTAAAACTGTTTGAAGATTTTATTTGAGCAGATAGCAATGCATGAATTGGGCAGTGCCAGATTGCATGTGGTTCAAAGGTGCCACCAAAGTGGGATCAGGGAAGAAGACTTTTATGAAGTGAAGGCAGAAGCAAGGCAGATAAAACATTTGATTGGCTGAAGTGAACAAGCCTTATTTGGATCATTCTGATGCAAAGTCCCTAGCTAAAGGCTAGTTGGTAGTTTCTGATTGGTTAAGCTTAAGTTTCATTTTACTATTAATACTGAGCAGGATTTCAGTTTGTTTCGTAGGAACCCAGGATGCTGGAGCCACCTCAGCCTAATGGCCTCCAATTAATTGTTTTAACACCTCCTGTGTGAATGTTCACCAAAATGTCCACCCACAGGGAAGGCTCTTAGTAATGAGGTTGAAAAGACGCCAGACACTGGATTCTAATCCAGATTCTACATTTACTAGCTGTGTGGTCTTGGGCAAATGGATTTAGTAACTCTGTGCTTATGCTTCTAAAATGCAGACAATATTAATACCTTCTTATAAGGTTTTAGTGAGGATTATGTGAGGAAATAAATATAAAGCCCTTAGAACAGCATCCAATACGTGGTTGGTACTATAAGTATTTGCTATTATTATTAATAATGTATGTCAGGTACTTTTAGTGGAGTTTACACTCACACTGTGAGGGGATGGTGGGAGACAGCCAATAAACAATCATAGTAATTCAATTGTATAGTATGTGAGAAGTGAATAAGTGCTGAGAGCAAGGTAAAGGGGACTGGAAGTGAGAACTGCTCACAGTTTCCCATCTATATTAACATTCTCTTACCACTGGGCTGTCTTCACTAACATAGCTTTTCTATTCTGTCTTCATCAATATAATTTTACTATTCCAGGAAACTCTTGCCCAAGAGATACAAGTTGCACATAACCTTATCATTTATTCCAGGAACTTCCCAAAATACCCACTTAAATGAATGGTTTGATCAAAGACTGTTGACTCATCTCAAATATTGGTTCATTTCAAACCTTCACCTTGCTCTGTCTACCAACTCTAAATTATATCGTAATTTTATGCAATCCTAAGCAAGGCCCCACAATGAAAGATCTGCCTTAAACCTGACTTGCATACCTCATAAACATTCCAACTTCACCCCCTGTGGGCTCCAAGACTGTCAAGGTAGTGCACACTCTTGTCTTATTGTAGCATGAATGTAGTCAGCTTTGTCTTATCAATAGGTTATTTCTGTGATAGTTTTTGAAAGCCAGCATTGGACAGGGAAACTTCGCAGTTTTTTTTTTTTGAGACGGAGTTCTGTGTCTCCCCAGGCCGGGAGTGCAGTGGCGTGATCTCAGCTCACGCTCCGGGCCCCGGTTCACTTATTCTCCCACTTAACCTCCCAAGTAGCTGAGACTACAGGTCACCACCACGCCCCAGCTTAGTTTTTTTTTTTTTTTTGTATTTTTAGTAGAGACAGGGTTTCACCATGTTAGCCAGGATAGTCTCGATCTCCTGACCTCGTGATCCACCCACCTCGGCCTCCCAATGTGCTGGGATTACAGGCTTGAGCCACCGCGCCTGGCCGAAACTTCGCAGTTTTAAATATAATCATCAAAGAAGGCCTTGACAGGGTTCGGGACATGCTACCCCAAAGTATGACACTTTGGCATTTAGAAAAAAACAGAAGCAGAAAGATCCCTCTGCCCTCCTCCCAGTGTTCTCCCCTGAAACAGGCCATAAAAGAACTATCTGATCTTCCTCTAAAGCGGGTCATAAGACCCTCATTCTAGAAGGGTCCTCCCAATACCCAGAGGAAATGAATGAAGACACACAGAAAAATCTGAACAAATAGGCCTTGCTAAGTTCCTCCCAGCTAATTACCATTAAATCATATCCTTTTGCTCTCCAATCATACTTCTGCATGACCCTCTACAAAAATACAGTTTTCCCTGTTTCCCTAGGTCTTTATTTCTGAAGTCTCCCATGCCATGTTAAACTTCCATTAAGTATATTTGTATGCTTCCCCTGTTAGTCTGCTTTTGTTATAGGGGTCTTTGTGATGGGAGAACTTTGTGATGGGTGAGAAAATGTTACTTTTTCTCCCTTACAGCCTCCTTAAGAATGTGGTGTTTGGACAAAGACTCAAAGACAGTGAATTCACCCTAGGTATTTGTAGGGGAAGGTGTTCCAGGAAGAGAGAATAGCCAGAGCAAAGGCTCAACTGGGGCCAAGGCCTGTCTTGATTGTAGCAGAGTGAACAATGAAAGAGTCATGAGACATGAGATCTGAGATTCTGTGTGAGCTTGAATGTGTGTATATAAGGAGAAGCTATTCATGTAGGGTCTTGCAGCCAAGAATGTTTATATATGTTTCCCTAAAATTATGCCTGATAATAATTTTCTCTTTCAGGAGATTACTTAGATCCAAACCATCCTAATTTTCATTTCTCTTGGCATTTTGTTCAGCTTCCTGCAAGCTGCAGCTCCCTCAGAATTTCCCCACCACTACTACCTTATTTTCTTTGCACATTTAGCCCAGTCCTGTCTCCAAGGGCATCACAGTTCTGTCACTTGAAAAGCATTTAGTGAGTTTGGTAGGAAACTAGGAATTAATACTATCACAGAAGCTGAAAATTAGTTTCAATACAAAGAAAATGGTTACAGTCAAGTCCCCTTTCAGGGCGGTGTCAGGCGAGCATAGTGTCCTTTGGTTATAGAAGAACTAACAAGTTACATTTCTATTTGACAGGGAGCATTTCATTAACCTTAAAGAAATGAGGGCCTGTGGAGCAAAAGATGGAAACCAGCAAGCCATATTGTCGAGAATTAAATGGTTAAAACAGAGAAAATAACCATGAAATGAAACGAGACTGGGTGTCAATTGAAAAGACAAAAAGTCTAAAGGTTTTTCTAAATAGGTAACTTAAATGTATTTAAATATGGTTAAATATTGCATATTAAATATGGAACAGAACAACACTGATGACTGACAGTTTGGGTGGTTCTAATAAAAAGATCTTAGTCTAGTTTAATAATTAAAATCGTATTTTGACTGATATATTCATTACTGGTTCAGTGGAATTTTAAAAGGGTCACTTTCATCTCCAAATATGCTGACCTGGAACATATCTGATCTGGGTAATATAAGACTCATCCCAGAAAGTTCAATGGTAAGAACGTTAAAACACATTCTAGCAATTAACTGTCAGAAAGTTTCACAAAGGCCTCTGGGCAGAAAATCTAATTATATCAGATAAAAATGCAATGCTATGAAGAAGAAAAAAACCAATGTTGATGATATAGACTGAATATTTATGTCACACCAACGTTCAGATGTTGAATTCTAATCCTCTATGTGATGGTATTAGAGGTGGGGTCTTTGGGAGGTGATGAGGTCATGAGCAGAGTCCTCATGAATGAGATGCTTGTTCTTATTAAATATAACCCAAGAGAGATCCCTGCCCCTTCTGCCATGTGAGGACACAGCAAGAAGATGCTCCTCTAGGAACCAGGAAGTGGGCCCTCACCAGACACCGAATCTGCCAGCGCCTTGATCTTAGACTTTCCAGACTCCAGAAATAAATTTCTGTTGTTTAGAAGTCACTCATCTATGGCATTCTGTTCCAGCAATCCACGTGGACTAAGACACTTGATATATCATATATATCTTATCATATATATATAGAAGAACTAACATACCTTCTTTGGAAATATAGCTAAAGAAATTCCTCTTGTTTCAAAAGAACAGAAAGCAGATAGGTGGTTTATAAATACTGTATAAAACACAAGAACACGGTGAGGAAATGTGATACATCTTAGTAGGGGCCAAACACAGAGGTGGTCTCCTTGAGAAAACATCCCCTGCATGTTCCAGACAGACCAAATGACCAACCCTGTGTCTCCTGGGTGGCCCTCTGGCAGCACAGTCCACATTACACTGACATTACCTATTTATGTGCTTGTCTCCCTAGTCAGAGTGTAAAGTCAAGGTCAGAGCCTGTGTCTTACTCATTTCCCATCATCTAGCCCAGTGGCTGACCCGTGATAGGTATCCTGCATTAGGAGGGGAGCTGAAGTGAGTGATACTGACAGAAGTTAGTTAGGGGAGGTCTTGTACTTCTCTTGAATCTTTAACCTACCTTCTTATTGACCACAAATTAGAAGCATTTATATAAAAAAGAAACTTCCAACCATTATATTCATGTTTTTCTTTCAGCTCACTTATGGGCAAGTATTTCTAATGTAGGAAATCTAAAAAACTTGAGGCATTCTAATACCTGTTAAACAAAAACTACAAACCAAATGATTTGCTATATATTTTTTTGCAGTCTAGTTGAGGTGTCTACATAATAAACAGAATGGGCTCCTGAACATTGGATAGTAAAATAATTAAAAGTCGGTCTATGAGTATGTATATATGTATGTGTATATTTATTCTGAGACAGAGTGTCACTGTTACCCAGAGTGGACCACAGTGGTGTGGTCTTGGCTCACTGTAACCTCCAACTCCCAGGTTCAAGTGTTTTTCCCACCTCAGCCTCCCAAGTAGCTGGGTCTACAGGTGCATTACCACATCCAGTTATTTTTGTAATTTTTGGTAGAGATGGGGGTTTCACTATGTTGGCCAGGCTGGTCCGGAACTCCTGGCTGCAAGTGATCCACCCACCTCAGCCTCCCAAAGTGCTGGGATTAAGGCATGAGCCGCTGCACCCAGCCTATGAGTATTTATTGAGGGCCTGCTCTGTGGGGTTTTAAGTACTAGGTATAATATGACAAGATAAAGTCCCTGACCTTCATGAACTCACACTCCAGAAAACAAGCAAATGAAGACAATTTCAGATAATATGAGCTGCGAAGAGAAAAACGAATGACTTGAAGCAAGAAGTATGACAGGGAAAAACTCTTGAGGAGCTGATGTTTGGCTTCGACCCAAGTGAAGAGGAGGCAGCCACCTGATGACTCGTGGGAAGACCATTCTAAAAAGAAGCCTCAACAATTTGAAAGCTCCTGGAGAATTTGACAGGTAGAAGGAGGTCAGTGTGGCTGGAGCCTGGTAGATGAGTGGGAGTGTGGGTGAGGACTGAGCAAAGAAGGCAGGGTCAAACCATAGATCATGGTAGGGGCTGGGTTATTACCCAACACATAATTGGAAGCTTTTGGAGGAATAGCGATGTGATTAAGTAAATGTTTTGTTTCTTTTGAGACAGGGTCTTGCTCTATCACCCAGGCTGGAGTGCAGTGGTGCGATCATGGCTCACTGCAGTCTCGACCTCCTGGGCTCAAGCAATCCTCCCGCCTTGCTCTCCCAAAGTGCTGGGATTATAGGTGTGAGCCACTGTGCCTTGCCTAGCAAATGTTTTTAAAATATCACTCAGACTGCCATCTGGAAAAGGGGCTGCTGGGAGGGCAAGAATGAAAGCAGGAAGACAGGACTCCAGGAGGGAGGGTTCCCTGAAGCCTAGAGAAGAAAGGGCTTCCAGAAGCATGGAGTGGTCAGCTTGCCAAATCCCACAGAGAGGTAAGGTAAGGACAGAGAATGGACCATTGACTTTGGCAAGATATAGGTAGGTCACTGATGACCTCAGTAGGAGCTGTTTAGTAGAGGGATGGCATGGAAAGCCTTGTAAGAGTGGACTGAGGATGTGAATAAATCAACTACAGTCAACTCTTTTGAGTTGGAGTCCAGTTTCACGCCTAGACTGAAATTCAAGATTCATAAATGAAGAATTTACTTAGCATTGAGAGGAGTTAGACACACTCTCAAACCATATTTTAAAATACAGCCAGATGACAATGTTATCTGATTCTGAGATTGCCTATAACTTGATTCATAATAGTGACAATCAGCACTTGGACTAGGACACTCGAGCTGCTGAGAAGGAACATTGCACCCAGCTTCTTTGCTTCCTGCAAAGATGCACCAGGACCAGAGAAGAAAAGACCAAGTTCTATACTTACCTGGCAGGGAAGATACCATGATCACGAAGGTGGTTTTCCCAGAGTGAGGCTTATCCATTGCCCTCCGGATGTGCTGACCCCTGCGATTTCCCCAAATGTGGGAAACTCGACTGCATAATTTGTGGTTCACACTTTCCTCCGGAAAAAAAAAGAAAAGACAAGACCGAGTTCTGAGAGTGCTTGAAGAAGCTGTGCTAGGAGAAGACTGCCCTGCCCTAAGACCTTAGACCAGAGATTCCGGGAAGGCTTGGAGAGTGACAGGGATGCTGGACCCTGTAGCTGTTCACAAGGGAGAAATCTTAATTATATTGGGTGAAATTCTCCTATAGAGAAAAGAAGATGAAACTATATGTTTTTGACCAGAAATGCCCAAGAGAGCTCCACTACCCTCAAGAATCTATTCTTCCTGAAAATGTGAAGATAATGGCTTAGATCTGGAGACCAAAGATATTCTCAGATGTGGCTGTGCATTTTGGTGGGTGGGCAATGTGGGGTGGAGTGGGGATGGAGCGCTGCTGTGGGAAAGGCAGCCCAGCCTGCTCAGAGGTGTCTGTATAGACCCACGTTGCTGGCAAGCAACTCATCTCACTACCACAGAATGTTTTTCGGTTTTTTTTTTTTTTTTTGGTTTGGTTTTGTTTTTTAAGACAGTCTGTTGCCCAGGTTGGAGTGCAGTGGCATGATCTCAGCTCACTGCAACCTCTGCCTCCTGGCTTCAAGCAATTCTCATGCCTCAGCCACCTGAGTAGCTGGGATTACAGGTGTGGAGCACCACACCTGGCTAATTTTTTTTTGTATTTTTAGTACAGATGGGGTTTTACCATGTTGGCCAGGCTGGTCTTGAACTCCTGACCTGAAGTAATCCCACCCACCTCAGCCTCCCAAAGTGCTGGGATTACAGGTGTGCGCCACTGTGCCCAGCCACAAACAATTTTTTTTGTTTTTGTTTTCTTTGAAACAGGGTCTCACTGTTGCTCAGACTGGAGTACAGTGGTGTAAACATGGCTCCCTATAGCCTGAACCTCCTGCGCTCAAGCGCTTCACCTGCTTCAGCCTCCTGTGTAGCTGGGACCACATATGCCACTATGCCCAGCTAGCTTTTGATTTTTTTGTAGAGATGAGTTCTCACTTTATTGCCCAGTCTGGTCTTGAACTTTTGGGCTCAAGCGATCCTCCCACTTTGGCCTCCCAAAGTGCTGAGATTACAGGTGTGAGCCACTGTGCCCAGCCTTTCTGCAGTTAGAAAAAGAAGACCAATGAGCTGTAGAGGGAGAAATTCCACAAGGCATAAAAATATACCAGGCTTCTATCGTCCAGGACTGCAGATGAGCCACAGTTGAGGAATTAGGCTGTGCAACGCAGTGAGGGAATTCGTTCTGCTAAATTAAAGCATCTTTCCTCCGGGACTGTCATCGTGAGGACATGGCCTGGCCAGAGTTGAGACTGTCAAATAGCTCTCAGGGTAGTTCTGAAGTCTAACATAGAAGGGCTAGTGAACAGGGAAGTTGCTCGTGAATGCTGACCCACTTACTTTAAAGAGGTAAGTCAACGAGAACACTAGGTGGGATGGAGTGGGGGATGGGATAATTGTTGATTCAAAAGAAAATTTGCAAAATTGTTAAAATAAAGGCTGGAAAATAATCACCTACAGTGGATGTATGACTGCTTTTTTAGGTATTCCTCTATTATCAGACACATAGAATGCTTCCAAACCTTGTTCATGCAGCCATCAGCATGTTACCACGCTGCTACAGAATGGCACAGAGAAGCAGATGCCGTAGTAAGACAGGCAGGACCACCTGGACATGCACTCTGATTGCAGCAATGTGAAAATCTCATGCAAACAGAGAAAGATCAGAAAAGGACATGGAAAATGAAAATATTTTTGTTAGAATTGTAGGCTTATGTGTATTTTGAAAAGTTTAAATTAATATTATTTATTTAAAAGTTCAGTAAATTTTTTAGGCAACTGGTTTTTATGTTTGTTTGATTGAGACAGAGTCTCGCCCTGTTGTCCAGGCTAGAGTGCAGTGGTATGATCTCAGCTCACTGCAACCTTTGGCCTCCCGGGTTCAAGTGATTCTCCTGCCTCTGCCTCCCTAGTAGCTGGGATTACAGGCACCCACCATTTCATGCCTAGCTAATTTTTGTGTTTTTAGTAGAGACGGTGTTTAGCCATGTTGACCAGGCTGGTCTTGAACTCCTGACCTCAGGTGATCTGCCTGCCTCAGCCTCCCAAAGTGCTGGGATTACAGGTGTGAGCCACCGTGCCTGACCCCAGGCAACTGTTTTAATAACAGTTTTGGTAATGGCAATAGATGAAGTTGTGAGCCGCTAGGCACGTGGCAGTGTGAACTCATACTGGTTGCCTTTGTCCACATCTCCCATCTAAACACTGCACTTCTTCTGAGTCCAGAGGATGGTGGGGCCTGGGACCCTCCTCCACAGGAGAAAGCAGGCACAGTTACCTTTCTTACTTGAGTCTGCTGAGGACTGAAGATCAGCCATGGAGAAGCCCTGGGGTGAGAATCAGACCAAACTCTAGATGCTTGAGGTGGGAAGACCTGTTGATCCCTGGGGGAGGAGCTACTCTTGTCCACTCAATAATTCCTTAGAGGTTGCTCTCCCATGCCAAGGAGTGAGGGAGCTGAGCTCTTTCTACCCGCAAGGCCTACAGTCAGTCAGCTGAGGAGACTGGGGAGAGAGATGCCTCCTCCTAGTGCTCAGGTGGGCTCTGTCAGCTGGGCAGTGGGTGCACAGCTGAACCATGTGGGGAGAGAGCAGTGTTCCTTCCACCACTCATGGTACTGCTGCCTGCTATGGTCTGAATGTTTGTATCTGTCCCTGACAAATTCATATGTTGAAACCTAATCCCCATTGAAATTGTTTTAAGAGGTGGGCCCTTGGAAGGCGATGGAGCCCTCATGGATGGAATTAATGCCCTTATAAAAGACACCAAAGGGAGCTCATTCACCCCTTCTGCCACGTGAAGACACAGATAGAAAGTGCCTTCTATTAAGCAGAGAGTGAGTCCTCACCAGACACTCAATCTGTTGACATCTTGATCTTGAAATTCCCAGCCTCTAGAACTGTAAGAGATAAACTGTTATAAGCCATCTAGTTTAGGATTTTTTTTTTTTTTTTTGGACGGAGTCTTGCTCTGTCGCCTAGGCTGGAGTGCAGTGGTGCAATCTCAGCTCACTGCAACCTCCCCCTCCCAAGTTCAATTTATTCTCCTGTCTCAGCCTCCTGAGTAGCTGGGACTACAGGTGCATGTCACCACGCCTGGCTAATTTTTTTGTATTTTTAGTAGAGATGGGGTTTCACCATATTGGTCAGGCTGGTCGCAAACTCATGACCTCAGGTGATCCAACTGCCTCAACCTCCCAAAGTGTTGGGATTACAGGCGTGAGCCACCAGGCCTGGCCTGAGTTTTTTTTTTTTTTTTTTTTTTTTTATAATGAGACAGGGTCTTGCTTTGTCACCCAGGCTGGAGTGCAGTGGCACAATCGCAACAATCACCTCTCACTGCAGCCTCGACCTCCCGGGCTCAAGTGGTCCTCCCACCTCAGCTTCCTGACTATCTGGGTCTATAGGCATGTTCCACAATGTTTGGCTAATTTTTGTATTTTTTGTAGAAATGGAATTTTTGCCTCCAGTTGGAGTTTGGTCTCCAACTCCTGGGCTCAAGCCATCCTCTTGCCTTGGCCTCCCAATGTGCTGGGATTACAGACGTGAATCACCATGTCCTGCCAGGATTTTTGTTACAGTAGCCCAAATGGACTAAGATACTACCACTGTAAGTTCTCCCCAGGCCTCAGTGAGCCACTGAGGGAAAATAGCAAAGAATATCGAAGGGACCCGATAGCCAGAGAAATGGCAAACAAGCACAAAGTCGGCAGTCCCCACAAAAGTGAAACTGTTGGAGAAAATAAATGACAACCTGAACCAAAAAACAATAAGAGCATTTAAAAGAACTCTAGTAGCCCCCATGTGGGGACAAAACTGACTTTATTTTAACTACTAATCTGCCTGAATAAGCCTGAGTTCAGGAATGCCTCCAAAATATGTAGTTGATGTATTACTCCTTATGTAGGAACACCTATTCGTTGTACATTTCTTCCAAAACAACCTTCATTGCAGAGATCATATGCTGTGATCCCCAAAGCCACCTACACGTTCTTTCCAGGGTCCTTATGCTTTTTTCCCATGATATAAGCCCTGGGTCTGGGGCCTTGTGGGGCGGAGCTCTACCTGTATCCTGGCTGCCCAAGACCACACTTCTCTCTAAGTTCCCTTTATAAATCACCCAGTGCCGAGAAACTGAATTTGTCTGCCTCATTCTTTGGTTTCTTGGCTCCTTCAACATTGGGGGTCACTTTGCATATATGGCCCCTTTCATAGAATACCCCCGATCCCCTCACAAAAATTTCTGGGAACAAAAATCTTGATTTGTGGGCTAGAAACATTAGTAAATAATCTAAAAGGGATGGTCATTGTTGAGATCTGAAATGGTGGCCTGGAAGTCTAAAAGTGGTAGAAATATATCACAACCCAGAGCAAAAATATAAAAAGATAAAAATCATGACGAAAATGATAAAGGACTCAGATCTAAGAAACTTCCCATGCAAATAATAGGAGCTACAGAAAAATAAAAAAGAAATATCAAGAAGGGGAAAGAAGACACACTGAGTTCCAGGCAGATTGATCAAAAATAATTTCTAAACTGGAAAAATAAAGAGGAAATTTTATATATTTCTAGGCAGAAAGAAAAAGAAGCAAATGGTTGGATGCGGTGGCTCACGCGTATAATCCTAGCACTTTGGGAGGCCAAGGCAAGTGGATTGCCTGAGCTCAGGAGTTCAAGACCACTCTGGGCAACACAGTGAAACCCCGTCTCTACTAAAATACAAAAAATTAGGCTGGGCACAGTGGCTCACGCCTGTAATCCCAGCACTTTGGGAGGCTGAGGCGGGCAGATCACAAGGTCAGGAGATTGAGACCATCTTGGCAAACACAGTGAAACCCCGTCTCTACTAAAAATACAAAAACGAAATTAGCCAGGCGTGATGGCAGGTGCCTGTAGTCCCAGCTACTCAGGAGACTGAGACAGGAGAATGATGTGAACCCATGAGGCGGAGTTTGCAGTGAGCTGAGATCGCGCAACTATACTCAAAACTAAACAAAACAAAACAAAAGAAACAAACTAGCTTATGACCTCTGACCTTCAATACTGGAAGGAAAAATACGTTCACGTAACATCCTCAGACTACTGAGAGAAAAGGACTGAAACTCAAGGATTTAGCATTCAGCCAAAGTATTATTCACCTGCCAGGGTAAAAGAAAGATATTTGCCGACAAACAAGAATTCACAGACTCTCTCACTTGCATATGCCACTAAGAGCTCTTGCCAAACCACAAAGTTATTGGAACAGAGATTTAATATGTGGCAGAAGACTTATTTCACATTGACACGTGGTTAAAAGGATAATGATAGAGTACCTAGGAAAGTATAACTTAAATATTAAATAAAGTGTCTTGAAAAACAAAAGATGCAGTTCATTAGTGGGAAAAGCTACTAATGGCTAGGAACACAAAGGACTAAACGATCTCTTCAAAGCCTAGGAGGTGGCCAGACACAGTAGTGCACTCCTGTAATCCCAGCACTTTGGGAGGCCAAGGCAGGCGGATCACCTGAGGTCAGGAGTTCAAGACCAGCCTGGCCAACATGGCAAACCCTGTATCTAATAAAAGTACAAATATCAGCCAGGCGTGGTGGCGCATGCCTGCAATCCCAGCTACTTGGGAGGCTGAGATAGGAGAACTGCTTGAACCCAGGAGGTGGAGGTTGCAGTGAGCTAAGATTGCACCACTGCACTCCAGCCTGGGCAACAGAGCGAGATTCTGTCACACACACACACACACAAAACAACAACAACCTAGGAGTTGAGGTACGTTGGATAGATGGGAGAAAGTAAAAGTGATCTAATATTTGCACTAAGTGAGGAGCTAAAAGCATTCTGAAGGTCTTATCTTAAGGGGAAGAGAATAAACAGTGGGAGAATTAAGTATTTCCATAAGAGGAAAAGGGTGCTCTCTTGTTTCCATATAACTATTATTATACTAAAGAAATATGTCATTATTTATTTTTATTATAACCATTATTATATTTATTTAAATATAAAATTATATTAAAATATTTATTTTATTATATAATATTTGTTATTATTATTATAAAGAAAAAATTATACTATAGAAACATATAACTATAGGGAAAATAAAAGGTAATCAATAGTGAAATAAAAAATTACAATAAAACCTTCAAGTTATGGCCAGGCGCGGTGGCTCCAGTCTGTAATCCCAGCACTTTGGGAGGCCGAGACGGGCGGATCACGAGGTCAGGAGATCGAGACCATCCTGGCTAATACGGTGAAACCCCGTCTCTACTAAAAAATACAAAAAACTAGCCGGGCAAGGTGGCGGGCGCCTGTAGTCCCAGCTACTCGGGAGGCTGAGGCAGGAGAATGGCGTAAACCCGGGAGTCAGAGCTTGCAGTGAGCTGAGATCCGGCCACTGCACTCTAGCCTGGGCAACAGAGCGAGACTCCGTCTCAAAAAAAAAAAAACAAAAAACAACAAAAAAAAGAAAACCTTCAAGTTAGTGAAGGGAGAAAAGAGAATGAAGAGCAACTTGTCAGAACCATAAAAGCAAAGACAAAGAAAAGAGAAAAATTAAATAAATAGTAAATATGATGACAAAAAGAATAAAATTAAAAGGTCAATTTTACTAAAAATGAAGTAAATTAATTTTTCTATTAACAAATTCTAAAATATAATAACAGAAAACAATCCCCGTCTCTATATTATTTGTAAGACATTTAAAATGGGGTAATAAAGTTTTGAAAACAAATTGATACACTGAAGTAATACAAATAAAACAATAGAAAGATGGACATTATGTTAGTGTATGATTTACAACATATACAGGTATTACTATATCATAAACCTGTATGCATCAAACAACATGGAGCTAAATTTAAGGAAAGGAAAGGTGATAAAATATAATGATTTCTAAAATTGTTATTGGCAGATTTTATTTTATGGAAGATTTTCATATACATCTTTCAGAATCAGAGAAACTTAATAGTCTAAAAGTAATTAAAGGCTCGGCATGGTGGCTCATGCCTGTAATCCCAACACTGGTAGGCCAAGGCGTGGACCACTCGAGGCCAGGAGTTCCAGACCAGTCGGTCAACATGGTAAAACCTTGTCTCTACTAAAAATACAAAAATTAGCTGGCATCGTGGCACAGGCCTGTAATCCCAGCTACTCGGGAGGCTGAGGCAGGAGAATCGATTGAACCCAGGAGATGGAGGTTGCACTCAGCCGAGATCAAGCCACTGCACTCCAGCCTGGACTACAAAGCAAGATTCCATCTTAAAAGAAAAAATAAGTAAAGACACTGGGAAATTGAATGATATAGTCAATAATTTCAAGTTAGTAGATACAGTCTTTGTGTCTTTTAAGTAAGGATATGTGTGTGTGAGAGTGTGTGTGTGTGTATATATATATACATATATATGTATATTTCTTCCCATATGTCCACGGATTATTTATAAAAATTGTTTGGTAATTGGTCTCAAAGAAAAACTTCTTTAAAATTTTTTTTAATTAGCCAGGCATGGTGGTGCCTCCTGTAGTCCTAGCTACTTGGGAGGCTGAGGTGGGAAGATCACTTGAGGAGTTCAAGTTTACAGTGAGCTATAATCATGCCAGCTTGGGTGACAGAGCAAGACTTTGTCTCAATAAATAAAAAATAAAAAAAGAAAGAAAGAAGGAAAGAAAAAAAGGAAACATATTTCTAAAAATCTTGGATTAGTGAGAAAATCAAAACAGATTAGACATATGGAATGCAATAAAAAGGAAAATACTTTATGCAAAATGAAGGGAATGGAACACAGTAAAACAGATCAATTGTGACACACTTTAAAAGTTCTCAGGTGAATTAAAGAAGCTACTACAAATATGTTGGTGGTCATATTCAAGAATGAGGCTACCTCGTGTGGATGGGTAGACAGGTTTAATGTTTCTAGGCATTGTCACTCTTAGGCATCCTTAGAATAGATGCCCTTAATTTCACAATTAAAAATTTAAAAATAGTTCAGAAATATAATTACTTCCAAATATTATTTAACCTTACAAAGAAACGAAATCCTCCAGCCTGGGTGACAGAGCCAGACTCCGTCTCAAAAAAAAAAAGGAAATCCTGTCACATGCTATAACATGAATGAACCTTGAAGACATTATGCTAAGTCAAATAAACCAGTCACACAGAAAGTACTGTATTATTCCACTTATATGGGGTATCTAAAGTGAGCAAATTTATAAACAGAAGATAGAATGGTGGTTGCCAGGCACTGGGGAGAGGAGATAATAGGAAGTTATTGTTCAATGTTACAGACTTTCAGTTTTGTGAGATGAAATAGTTCTGAAGATTGGTTGTATGGCAATGTAAACATACTTAACACTACCGAACTGCATATTTAAAAACAGTTTAAGAGGCTGGGCGTGGTGGCTCTCACCTGTAATCCCAACACCTTGGGAGGCTGAGGCGGGTGGATTGCTTGAGGCTAGGAGTTTGAGACCAGCTTGGGCAACATGACAAAACGTCATCTCTACAAAAAACAGAAAAGTTAGCTGGCTGTGGTGGTGCGTGCCTGTAGTCCCAGCTACTCAGGAGGCTGAGGTAGGAGGATCACTTGAGCCTGGGAGGCGAAGGTGACAGTGAGCTGAGATGGTGCCACTGCACTTCAGCCTGGGAGACAGAGTGAGACCCTGTCTCAAAAAACAAACAAACAAAACACACACACACACACACAACGGTTAAGATGGTTAATTCATGTTATATGTATTTTACCACAATTAAAAATGAAAAATGGACGATAGAAACTTCTGAATAGCATAGTGGAGTGCTTAGGCAGAACATACGAGGTGCTTTCCTCTATAGTAGACGAGACAGAAAGTATGAGATTTCCAGATGATTAATGAGAGATTTGGTATCAAGAAAGATTATTTATTTTGAGACGAGTCTCACTCTGTGGCCTAGGCTGGAGTGCAGTGGCGCAATCTTGGCTCACTGCAACCTCTGCCTCCTGGTTCAAACAATTCTCCTGCCTCAGCCTCTGGAGTAGCTGGGATTACAGGCGCCTGCTACCATGCCCGGCTAATTTTTAAATTTTCAGTAGAGACGGGTTTCACCATGTTGGCCAGGCTGGTCTGGAACTCCTGACCTCAAGTTACCTGCCCACCTTGGCCTCCCAAAGTGCTGGGATTATAGGTGTGAGCCACCAGGCCTGGCCTCAAGAATGATTTCACAGGCTTGGTGCACTGTCCCATCTTTTTACCTCCAAAGAACTATGCAATGTGAACTATGTTATTCTGACTCCCCCTGAGTGAGAACGGGACTGGACTTCCCCCAGTCCTCTGATTACCCTAGTCCCAAGCATTTTTTTTCCAGAGCCTACAATGCCTGAGGCACTGGCCTAGGCACTGGGGACACAAGTGTCAAATCTAAACAGACTCACCTCATTCCCTGCTGTCACTGGAGATAAGGTTCTTGTGAGGAAGACAGCTCATCACACAACTAACTTGTGAAAAATGTTGTGAAGCAGACATTAAAGAGGCAATGAGAGAAGTGATCTTCAGCTGGAGTGGAGGAGATGCTGAGCTTTAGTGATCTTCAGCTGGAGTGGAGGAGCTGCTTAGCTTTAGTGATCTTCAGCTGGAGTGGAGGAGATGCTGAGCTTTAGTGATCTCAGCTGGAGTGGAGGAGCTGCTGGTTTCAGTGATCCCTTCAGCTGAGGAGGAGCTGCTGAGCTTTAGTGATCTCTCTCAGCTGGAGGGAGGTGCTTGTTTCTTTAGTGATCTTCAGCTGGAGTGGAGGTGAGATGCTGAGCTTTCGTGATTTCAGCTGAGTGGAGAGCTGCTGAGCTTTCTAGCATTTTCAGCTGGAGTGGAGGAGCTGCTGAGCTTTAGTGATCTTCGCTGGGAGGGAGGAGCTGCCGAGCTTTAGCATCTTCCCAGCTGGAGTGAAGGAGCTGCTGAGCTTTAGTGATCTTCAGCTGGAGTGGAGGTGCTGCTGAGCTTTAGTGATCTTCAGCTGGAGTGGAGGAGATGCTGAGCTTTAGTGATCTTCAGCTGGAGTGGGGGAGCTGCTGAGCTTAGTGATCTTCAGCTGAGTGGGAGGTGATGCCTGAGCTTTAGTGATTCTCAGCTGGAGGAGCTGCTGAGCTCGTGGATCTCTCTAGCTGGAGCGAAGGAGCTGCTGAGCTGCTGATCTTCAGCTGGCGGAGGTGCCACGGAGCCGTGACTTCTGCCGGAGTGGAGGGTGCTGCTGAGCTTCTCGGGGATCTTCAGCTGGAGTGGGAGGCCGCCGGTTTCTGCGGATCTTCAGCTGGAGTGGAGGGAGATGCTGAGCTTTCGCGATCTTCAGCTGGCGAGATATTGTTTCTGATCTTCAGCTGGCGGAGGAGATGCTGAGCTGCGGGATCTTCTCAGCTGGAGTGGAGGAGATGCCAGCTGCATTCTCAGCCAGAGTGCGGGAGGAGATGCTGAGCTTTAGTGATCTTCAGCTGGAGTGGAGGAGATGCTGATCTTTAGTGATCTTCAGCTGGAGTGGAGGAGCTGCTGAGCTTTAGTGATCTCAGCTGGAGTGGAGGTGATACTGAGCTTTAGTGATCTTCAGCTGAAGTGAAGGTGATACTGAGCTTTAGTGATCAGCTGGAGTGGAGGACACTGTTTCAGCGACCAGCTTATGGAGGTGATACTGAGCTTTAGGGATCTTCAGCTGAAGCAGAGGTGATACTTAGCTTTAGCATGTGAACAAGGTTCCCAACATTGCATCATGGTGTGTCGTCGCTCTTTTTTTTTGAGACGGAGTCTCTGTCCCCAGGCTGGAGGCGTGCAGTGGCGCTGATCTCTCGCTCACTGCAAGCTCCGGCCCTGGTTCACGCTGGCTCTCCCGCTTCAGCCTCCCGAGTGGCTGGCTCTACCTGCCTTCTTCTGGCTAATTTTTTGTATTTTTAGTAGAGACGGGTTTCACCGGTGGGGGCTCCCATCCCCTCACCTTTGTGATCCGCTCACCGGGCCTCCCAAAGTAAGCATAGGATTACAGGCGAGCCACCGCTACCGCCTCAAGTTGTACTTTCTAGAAGCATTTTTGGACCTCTAAGGAAGAGTGGGGAAAGGGGAAGAGGCCTAATGGCTCAAAGCAGGGTAGGGTTGAGAGGCACTAGATTTATTTATCCAAGCAACGAACACTTACTTTCTCTGAGAATCATAGCTGCAGTGGAAGGTGGGATGAATTTGCAACATCTGAAGGCAAAAAGATGTGAGAGCATAAGGGAATAAATAAATATAACCTGATCTATTTCCTGGTTTCGTGTCACCAGCTTATCTATAAACTTAGAAACTTCTTATGATTCCTGGAACCTCTCCTGGTCTCTGGCACCCACAACTTCAACTCCAATTTCCTGGGGTTGCTGGGTGCTTACCCCGGTGCCTAACTGCATCAGGACACTCTGGCCATGGAAATGGTACACGTCCCGGTAGAGCTGAAGCTCTGCTTCTACTGTATCATGCCGCAACAGCTGCAAGTCCTGCTCCCTCCAGAAACACACTTGCTAGTTAGGCTTCTCTCTTTCCACCCTCTGTAGCGGGGCTAAAACAAGAGGAGACCGTAGACAGTCTCTTTGTTAGTAACAACTGCTTCTATTTATTGCATGCTTACTGTGTCCCAGTATTTTATTTTTAATATCACAACAATCCCATGAGGAAACAAATATTAGCTCTGGGTCCTAGATGTGAAACCCGAGGTTCAGAAAAGTTAAGAATCTGCCCAAATTTATACTGCTCATACGTGACAGTGCCAGGTGTGAGCCCTTTGTGTGTGCTCCAAACCATTCAGTGAAAAAAGCAAGAAGTCAGCCAGCTGGTGGCTCGGGCTGACCTGTAATCCCAGCTATACCGAGAGCTCTGTGGCTGGCTGCAGACCACAGGTCAGGAGTTCGACCAGCCCGCCAACACAGTGAAACTCTGTCTACCAAAATGAAGAAAATTAGCCAGGCATGGTGGCATCACCAGGTCCCAGCTACTCAGGAGGCTGGGAGGCAGGAGAATCACTTGAACCTGGGAGGCAGAGGTTGCAGTGAGCCGAGATCATGCCACTGCACTCCAGCCTGGGTGACAGAGCAAGACTCTATCTCAAAAAAAAAAAAAAAAAAAGGCAAGAAGTCTTAGACCACCTATCTAGTAGTGGGCACAGAGTCATTCAGATAAGGCCATTGAAAAAGAAGGTGGAAGGGGAAGATGAGTTAGTACTTGAAAGTCTGCTGTGTTGACACAGCCTATCCCAAAATGATAAATGTATTTGTTAATGGAATTTACCCATTTTATACATAGCACATGTTTTGTACGTGGTGTTGAGCATAGAGGTCTTCATTATGAGCCAGGAACTGTAAGTTTCACTTCCAATATGAGGTGCGTCTCTGTCACAAATGGCTTTACTATTCAAAAGCTCTGATCCTGTTTCTGCCTCACTGGACGAGAAATACTCCACCTGAGAGAATGGCTCGAAATTCCTGAAGCACCAAAAGTAGGCCCCAAAATGTTTGAGAGGGTAAATGAATGTAAGAGGAGAGAAGAAAGGAGGAAGAGATTTCTCTTGTAACATCTGTCCTGGTGTCAGCAGTATTAATTTAAAAAGTTTGCAGGGTTTGTTGAAAAGGTCTGTTGTCCATCTTGGTGGCAAACTAGGAGGAAATGATATCTAGCAAGGGCCTCTTTGGCATAAAGGGCACAGAATATGAAACTGACATGTACAATAGCGCGGAATGCCTTCCTTCAGCAAACCTCCTTGCCTTGTTCTTTTCCGAAGCTAACCACACCAAAATGAGAAGAGGTGGAACGGGAGAAAGGCTCGCAACGATGACTTACCTGGCTGCTTCCCTTTCAGTTACCTTTGTGGACGCAAGAATGCAGAGGTCGGAGCTGCTCTAACACAATGTGGAATTGTGAGCTAGTTTTGTGCCACTAAACTCACCTGATATATATTCTTCAGTGTCCTCAATTCTTTTTACCTTTGCAGAGCTAACTCTTATTTTAGGATTGTGCCAGGATTTAAACTGGGAGCATCAGCAGCAGAGGGCAAAGGAGTCAAGCTAATAAGCTCTCCAATTCTGCTTCTTGCAGACTGCTTCAGTTTCGAAGGAGAAGTTGTTATTTTTAGAATTCTTACTTGCATTCACCCTGAACCCTGAATGATTAACTCCTAGTGTGTCCCTCAAGTTTAACCCATTTTCCGCCTCTGCTCCTAGGAACATGAGCATGCTTTCCACTCAGTGACCAGGATTTTAAAAAACTATTTTCAACCTGCCTCCTCTTCCTCTACCCATCTCCCCAAATGCAGCCCCACCTCCACCCTCTCTTCTTATTGTAAAAACCAAGGTCCATTCTAACTCCGGCCTGCTTTGGGGGAGGTGGCAGCATTGTAAGATAAACCTTAAGTAATTATTATTATTTATTTATTTATTTTGAGATGGAGTCTCTCTCTGTCACCCAGGCTGGAGTGCAGTGGCGTGATCTTGGCTCACTGCAAGCTCCGCCTCCCGGGTTCAAGTGACTTTTCTGCCTCAGCCTCCACAGTAGCTGCGACAAAAGGCGCATGCCACCATGCCCAGCTAATTTTTGTATTTTTAGTAGAGCCTTTGCCCATATTGGCCAGGGTTGGACTTGAACTCCTGACCTCAAGGGATTCGCCCACCTCGCCTCCCAAGGTGCTGCAGAGCCATGACGGAGCCACGGGCACCGCCTGGCTTTTTCTTTTTATGCTAGTTCTGTGTACACGCAGCAGGATGTGTGCAGGTTTGTTACAAAGGCAGCCGATAAGCAAGTGGTGGTTTGCTGCACCCATCAACCCATCGCCTAGGTATTAAGCCCCACATGCACTAGCTCTTTTTCCTGGTGCTCTCCCTCCTCCAGCACCCTAGCCTGAAGTTATTATTAAAGTTCAGTTTAACTCTTGTGGTGTCTACAGAGCGTGACCTTACTGAGTCTTCAACAGATTGTAGCATTACTCACCTTATGTCATTAAACTGCAGAGGGTGGGGGGATAGAATAACGGAAGTACACAGCTCAGCACGTGGGGAGTTTATTTAAAACTCTTGTGGTCTTTCATTGACTAGGCTGAAGTCATTGCTGGCTTATAAATCAACAAAATACTGTTAAACAAAATCTCCTTTTCTGTGGCTCTGTTATAATAAATTACCCTTGACTACTCTTTTAAAAAATCACAAAGAGAAAATTATACTTTTCCTTCATTAAGTTCAATACTTGTGAGCATCTCTCAGGTAAATTAAGAGGAAAAATACATACAAATAGTTAGATTTTGGAAATATTTGCACCTAAAACAATAGATGTTCTATGGGAGTAATGAGTAGTTCCTAATGTTGACTTATCTAAATGTATTATTTCTTTCTTTCTTCTTTTTTTTTTTTTAAATGCGACTATGATGACCAGGAAAGGAGTCAAAAAAAAAAAAAAAGTTTGAAAATAAATGCAAAACCTTAAGTGGTGCACACCTGTAATCCCAGCAATTGGGGGCTGCGGAGGGGAGGCAGTGGCTGAGGCTGGAGGATGGCTTGAGCCCAGGAGTTTGAGACCAACCTGAACAACATAGTAAGATCCTGTCTCTTTAAAAAAGAAATAAATTGGCCAGACATGGTGGTTCATGCCTGTAATTCCAGCACTTTGGGAGGCCAAGATGGGCAGACCACCTGAGGTCAGGCGTTCAAGACCAGCCTGGCCAACATGGTGAAACCCTGTGTCTACTAAAAATACAAAAATTAGCTGGGCATGGTGGCAGGTGCTTGTAATCCCAGTTACTGGGGAGGCTGAGGCAGGATAATTGCTTGAACCCGGGAGGCAGAGGTTGCAGTGAGCTGAAATCACGCCACTGCACTCCAGCCTGGGTGACAGGGCAAGACTCCGTCTCAAACAAATGAAAAACAAAGACAACAAGGAAATAAATAAGGAAAAAAAAGAACTTGCAAACTTGCAATGAAAAATGGGTGCATTTGCTAACACTGCCCAAATTGGGTGATGTGTTTATTTTATTTTTTTAACTTTTTACCAGCAAGAGAGATTCTCTGGCATGAACTGAAGGTGCCATCTTTTCTGGGTGATGTGTTTTAACATTGTACTGAGTCTGGTTAGGGTGGCTCTTGACAGGATAATACTTTTTTTTTTTTTTTTTAAATAAAAAATAATTGTATTTAGGCCGGGTGCGGTGGCTCGCGCCTGTAATCCCAGCACTTTGGGAGGCTGAGACAGATGGATCACCTGAGTTCAGGAGTTTGAGACCAGCCTGACCAACATGGAGAAACCCCGTCTTTACTAAAAATACAAAATTAGCTGGGTGTGGTGGTACATGCCTGTAGTCCCAGCTACTCAGGAGGCTGAGGCAGGAGAATCACTTGAAACTGGGAGGCGGAGGTTGTGATAAGCTGAGATGGCGCCACTGCACTCCAGCCTGGGGAACAAGAGCAAAACTCAGTCTCAAAAAAAAAAAAGAAAAAAAAATTGTATTTACTTAGAAGCATTCAGAATGTCAACAAAACAGCTGCAACTTTTTTTTTTTTTTCAATTACAGAGTGATATTCAGTTAATGGAACAACAATTATTTGGTATAAGCTGTATCAGAGACAACTGAAGATGAAAAAAACTACCATTGCCATATATAACTAATTTGTGCTGTGCACCAAAAAGAACTTGTTTGAAATTTCCATGCCAATTTACAACCCCCATACTTTACCAGGCAAGGTTAGTGGTTATTGAAAATACCACCAGGCGTGGTGGCATGCGCCTGCAATCCCAGCTACGCAGGAGGTCAAGGCAGGAGAATCGCTTGAACCCGGGAGGCAGAGGATGGAGTGAGCCAAGATGGTGCCACTGCACTCCAGCCTGGGTGACAGAGGAGACTCCATCTCAAAATATAAAAAGAAAAAAAATACCACCAGGACAGGGCTATCTAAAGACACATTTCGGTAGTGTGTTAAATTATACAAAAGAAGACACTGTGTGGTTTAAAAACAAATTTTACACAGCCTTACATTTCATTTTTTTTCTTTGAAGGGAGTGAGTTGTGTACAGGCAGGCTAAATGCTTTACAGACAAGAAAAAAAAGCTAGAACCAACTTACTAATGATCATTGTCTTCTTCATTTTCATCTCTTCATCTCCCTCTCCTCACCTTCTTCATTTTCCTCAGCTTCCTCCTCTTTTTCTTGCTTTTTTTCAGCCTTGACAACTCCCTTTTTTGCTGCATCAGGCTTTCCTTTAGCTCCATATGCAGCAAGAGCCTTTGTGCATTTTTCCTTCAGCTTTGCAGCCTTCTTTTCCTAAGGCTGCTTGTCACCTGCAGCGGTGTCATTCCACATCTCTCCTGGTTTCTTCGCAGCGTCACCAATGGACAGGCCAGGATGTTTTGGGCAACACACAGAACAGAACAGAAAAAAGGCTGAAGGGGGCCTCTTGGGTGCCTGGGGATCCTTGAACTTCTTTCTTGTCTCCCCTTTAGAAGGGATATAGGTTTTCATTTCTCTTTCATTACGGGCCTTGTCCGCCTTTGCTGTATCTTCAAATTTTCCTTTCTCTTTAGCAGACATGGTCTTCCACCTCTCTGGGCACTTCTTAGAAAACTCTGAGAAGTTGACTGAAGCATCCGGATGCTTCTTCTTATGCTCCTCCTGACAAGTTTGCACAAAAAATGCGTATGATGACATTTCGCCTCTTGGCTTCTTAGGATCTCCTTTGCTCACGTTGAGTAATTTTTCCTTGGTGAGGCAGAGTCGCCCAGTTTCTGTCTGGCTCTCACTTGTCCTGGTGTTGTCTCTATCGAGAGGATGATAATTTAAAAGTTTTAAATAAGCATATCTTATCCTTCAGTTCTCTAAAGCAGGTTTTATACGAAATCTGAATCTGACTGAGAATGTTACTGTTCATTCTTTTCAAAGTTCCAAGTAGTGAAGCCACAAAAGGAATTTCTCATTTTCTTGGTATGGCTTATGCAAATAAAAACTGGTGGGTAAGACCTAAAGAACACAGTTTTAATATCTGAAATGCTGATGACTTCAGGCAGAAGCACAGATGGGTAGGGAGAGGGAGGCAAACGGAGAGATTTCTCTCCCATGATCACGTTGTCCCAAAAAGGGTCCTTGTGTACAGTTTATAAGGTCACATGTTGACACAATGATTGTTAAGACCTTGATAAAAAGAGTCGGAGGAAGCCAGTGTGAAATATTCAATGACATATCAGTGGTGAGGCCTTGAGGCATATAAAGAAGGTCATCAAAGTTTGCCATCTCTTTTATCTGCTCTTGCCCACCTCTGCCTAGATGTTACAAATGAAGGAAATATTTGTTGAGAATATATTCATCTGAATGCACTACGTGAATAACGAGAATGTTGCAATAATGTATGACGGTATATGTTGGCTCTTTCAATATTAAGGACCTCGTATTGTCCTTTACTAAGCTTAAGGCTTGTCCAAACAAGATTAAATAAATACATACAAACAGCCTCCTGCCTCCTCCAGTAAACCCAAATAAATCTGATCAGCCTGAAATGATTTCTACAATAGCTCCCACGGCTATCAGGATTTAGTCTCATCTCCTGGCAAAGCCAACCCAGCCCCGCATGAAGCCCCCACCCTCTGCCTCCATCCTTCTCACTCCCTTACTCCCCGCTGACCCCACCACCCCACCCCCCATGTTAACCGTGAGGTCCTTGACGTGCACGCTCCCTCCTCACAACTCCAAGCCTTTCTTTCTCCTGTTCCCTTTACCTCCATGTCTGTCTACTTTCACCTGTCCTTCCACATTTAATTCTGACGTCACCTCCTCCTGGAGGCTTTCCTGCACTGTCTGCTTGCTCACACCAAGACTGGTGCCTCGCCAGTGTGTGCCCATGCATGCTGTCCAGGCCTCCACCACAGGGTTCTACTGAATGGAAACCCTTTGTCTTTTCCTGTTTACTGTTTCTTATTGTTGTTATTGTTGTTGAGACAGAGTCTCGCTCTGTTGCCCAGGCTGGAGTGCAGAGGTATGATCTCAGCTCACTGTAGCCTCCACCTCCCTGGTTCAAGCAATTCTCCTGCCTCAGCCTCCCAAGTAACTGGGGTTACAGGCATGTGCCACCACACCCTGGCTAATTTTTGTATTTTTAGTAGAGATAGGGTTTCACCATGTTGGTTAGGCCGGTCTTGAACTCCTGACCTCAGGTGATTCGCCTACCTTGGCCTCCCAAAGTACTGGGATTATGGGCGTGAGCGACTGCACCCAGATTCCTGTTTACTGTTTCTTTTCTCATAATACAAAACCTGTCAGATACCTAGTGTTGAATGTACATTTGATGAATGAATGGTTTAATCAGAGTTTGTTTCTAATTTTGTTTCCAGCCCACATTAGCTTATTCAACTGTGTGCAAAAGTGGATGAGGACAAATAATTGTTAAATTGTTTGCTTGACTAAAAATGTTTTACTGATAGTGACCTGAAAATTAGTGGGAGAAGTAATGATGGTTACTGAACAAACTGCCAACTTGGATTCTGATTTTCTGCTGTGAATCATTTCTTTAAACTTTGAAAGCTTTTAAAATTATTTTTCTGGGTATAACAATAATGTGGCTAACTAAAAATAATGAACATCATGTTTATTGTAGATGTGTGCTAAACATCCTTGTTTTGTTGCAACTGCTACAATTGCAACCCCCACATCACTTCCTTTCCCCACTCTGCCTGCTCCTAGCATACATGCGGGCATGTGCGCATGCACACACACACACACACACACACATATCCCTAGACTAAACCTTACCAGATTTAGTCTTTTAATAGAGTCCTATAAGATACATTTCACCACATTTCCAAAGTTATAATGGATCTTGGAAGGGAAAGCTATGGAAAACAGTGATAGAGACACACTTATCACACAACGATACAGCTCCCTTTTGATCTCTTCAAACAAACCAAGAAACAAAGAGCGAAAATCATCTAAGAATTCAAAACTGCTGAACTACTCCCATTGCACTGAGTCATGTGGATCTGTGTCAAGTACACAATCAGTTCTGCAAGTCAGCTGATAGACAGAAAAGAGTTACTTCAGAAAGATCATCTCAGGGAGCTTATTATACTGCCTTTGAAGTAGTGAGTCCAGTGAACTTGAACTGGATACTTGAAGTCTCTGATTTCTGCTATCACTGGAAAGGAATTACTTTTTTTTTTTTTTTTTTGAGACAGAGTCTCACTTTGTTGCTCAGGCTGGAGTGCAATGGCGCAATCTCGGCTCACTGCAACCTCTGCCTCCCGGGTTCAAGTGATTCTCCTGCCTCAGCCTCCTGAGTAGCTGGGATTGCAGGCGCGCACCACCACGCCCAGCTAATTTTTTTTTTTTTTTTTGTATTTTTAGTAGAGATGGGGTATCACCCGGTCAGGCTGGTCCCGAACTCCTGACCTCATGGTCCGCCTGCCTTGGCCTCCCAAAGTCCTGGGATTACAGGCATGAGCCACCACGCCCGACCAGGAATTACTCTTGACAATTTTCTATATAATTTATTGGAGAATGACAAAAGTGGTTGAAAATATTATTAGCTGGAATCTTGGCCTGTTTTGGTAAACAACAGATAAAAAGTTTTAAGGGCAGAACTTGAAAGTCTAATTACACAACATTAAAAATAAAAGTCTCCATGTCAAACATAATTAGTAGATTTCAGATGAACATGAGGAACTATTAGAACACTTACCTAAAGCAGTTTTGTGTCTCAGAAAAATGACATTATAGATCTGGCATAGAATTTAGCATAGAAACTCTTCCTATAACGTATGATGAGAGAGAATCAAAGCAAGAGTCTTAAGACTCAGTCTTAGTTCCAGCTTGGCCTTTTTGATCCTGGCCAAGTCACTTCAATATGAACTTGGTTTTCTACATCTACAAAATACAAGGGTTGGGCTACTATAGCTGTTGTACTACTACTACTACTGATCTATTTGTGCTGGGTTATTCTATATCCAGATAAAGGAGGCCAAGTGTTTCTGGTGTAACCAACCACCATTTAAACAAATAGCATCCTGCATCCCCTCCATAGGGGAGGAGGCTGCACACATCTCCTGCTGCCCTCCACCCTGAGAATGCGGATG
The DNA here is from genome assembly GCF_008728515.1 of Papio anubis. Taxonomy (NCBI): domain Eukaryota; kingdom Metazoa; phylum Chordata; class Mammalia; order Primates; family Cercopithecidae; genus Papio; species Papio anubis. The sequence goes on from NC_044981.1 coordinate 51,612,712, forward strand.
AATTCTAATCAGCAGCCACCACCTGACTGATTTGCCCACAGCCTGCTCCGCGTCCGTTGGCTGGGAGGCTTCTGGAGGCAGCTGGGTCATGTCACCCTGACTCAAACTGGTGATGTGAAAGAACAGTCACATGTGTGAGCAGGTGCATAACACATCCTCAGGAGGGAGAATGGGGTGAAGGAACAGTGGTTTAGGGAGTGACTCATTCAGGTGATTCGTTCTATGTGTAAAGCCCAAGGCCCTCCAACTGGCCCCGACCTACCTGCCCCAACTCTTTCTTCTGCTTTCCTGACACCTTCTCTGGGCCTCTATTGCCTTTCTCGCTAGTGCAGCTGACTTCTTGATGGTTTATATAGAAGATAATGTACCTAAGTCATTCATCACCCCAACCCTTGTGCATAGGTTTTCCTTGTTGCCAGAATCTGGATTTTGTTCAAGAGTGTCCCCAGCCCTATGTGATCAAGTGAAGAACTCCCAAACTTCATCCCCAAAGAAAAACTGATCGTTAGGCTTCCATTGGTAATTGGAAGCCAATCGCTGCACTCCCATTGATAATTGGTCTAAACCAATAACTGCGCTCCCATTGGTAATCGGTCTAAGCAAAGCCAATCACTGCATTCCCACTGGCAATCGGTGGAAGCCAATCACAGTGTTCCCATTGATAATTGGTCTAAACCAATCACTGTGCTCCCACTGGTAATTGGTCTAAGCCAATCACTGAGCCCCCACTGGTAATCAGTTGAAGCCAATCACTGCACTCCCATTGGTAATCCATCTAAGCCAATCACTGCACCCCCCTGGTAATTGGCCTAAACCAATCACTGTGCTCCCATTGGTAGCCAGTCTAAGCCAATCACTGGGCTCCCACTGGTAGTTGGTCTAAGCCAATCACTGCACTCCTTCTCCCAGCTTACTTACCAGTGATTGTCTTAGGTATGGCCATACACTGCAATTCTGGCCAGAAGGAGTAAGTCAGTTAAGAGGTTTCTGGGAAGATTCACACTGTCCTGTCTGTATAAGATGCTTGGAATGATGCTAACATCTTTTGAAAAAGAGAATGCTCAGCTGACAGGCTGAGTGAGCAGAGAAATGAAGAGAATCATTTGGGGCCTGAGTGAGATCACTGGGCTGCTTTGTTAATCTACCCTGGATGCTCTTCTTCTTGAATTCTTGTTATGTGAAATTCAATTTTTTTTGTTTTCTTACCATTTGAGTCAGAAGCCTAAAGTATCTTGCTCTTTCTCATGCTGGTACACTGGAGAGGCAATAAGGAAACCCCAAATGGGGTTAGTGGAGGAATCAGTTCCTCCACTTAGAAGCTGTTACTGAGGAACAAATTACTTCAAAATTTAGTGGCTTAAAATAACAATAAGCATGTATTGTCTTTCAGTTCCTGTAAGCTGCAAATTTTGGAGCAGCTTGAATGGGAAGTCTGGCTTAGAGTGTCTCCTCTCATGAGATTGCAGATGGGTGTGGGCCAGGGCTGCCATAATCTGAAGGTTCAACTGGGGCTGGTGGGTCTGCTTCCAAGGAGGCTCACTCACTTGGCTGGCCAATGGGGGCTTGCTGTGGTGGGAGGCCTCAGTTCCTCTCTATATGGGCTTCACCACATGGTACTTGAGTGTCCTTTGTTTTAAAATATAGGTTTTAGGCTGGGCGCGGTGGCTCAAGCCTGTAATCCCAGCACTTTGGGAGGCCGAGATGGGCGGGTCACGAGGTCAGGAGATCGAGACCATCCTGCCTAACACGGTGAAACCCCGTCTCTACTAAAAATACAAAAAAAAAAAACTAGCCGGGCGAGGTGGCGGGCGCCTGTAGTCCCAGCTACTCTGGAGGCTGAGGCAGGAGAATGGCATAAACCCGGGAGGCGGAGCTTGCAGTGAGCTGAGATCCGGACACTGCACTCCAGCCTGGGTGACAGAGCAAGACTCTGTCTCAAAAAAAAAAAAAAAAAAAAGATAGGTTTTATTAATATTTAGGTATGGCAAAGCCATCGGATCAGGAATGACTGCTAATAAAAAGACAGTTTGTTATGCTCACAGATCTCAAGAGGAAGGGGTGTGTCACACCATGGGGCCACATGGGGAAGTACCAAGGTCAGTCAGGAGGCAGAGGGAGCAGAGTGAAAACAGGGGCACAAACTGTTCTTGTTTTTGTTTTTTTTTTTTTTTGAGACAGAGCCTTGCTCTGTCACCAGGCTAGAGTGCAGTGGTGAGATCTTGGCTCACTGCAACCTCTGTCTCCCGGGTTCAAGCGATTCTCCTGCCTCAGCTTCCCGAGTAGCTGGGACTACAGATGTGTGCTACCACGCCCAGCTAATATTTTTCTATTTTTAGTAGAGATGGGGTTTCGCTGTGTTAGCCAGGGGTCTCATTCTCCTGACCTCGTGATCCGCCCGCCCTGGCCTCCCAAAGTGCTGGGATTACAGGCGTGAGCCACCGCGCCCGGCCAGGGGCACAAACTATTATTGTGGTTTCTGTGGGAAGGAATGAGCAAGGGAGGGTGATCGGGCTTTGGATTGAATAGTTTGAATCAGTTCAGCAGGCTCTGGGCCATATAGGCTATCCCTAGTTGTCTAGTTCCTACTCCTGGGGTGATTAGGGCAGGTGGATAGTGGCCTGGAGGGTGAGAGCCCCAAGGAGGTGGCAGTTTGTGGGCTCTGGATTGATTGGTTTACATTTGTAAAGCACCCTCATGGTTGTTTGCTATTTCTAAAAACTGGCTAGTCCTGGGAGGGGCATAAAAATACAAAAATAAAAGACATGGTAAATACATTCTCACAGCATGGTGCTGGCTTTGCCCAGAGTAAGCAATCCAAGAGAGCAAGGCAGATGCTGCAATGTCCTTTATGGTCACGATTCAGAAGTCACATACCATCCCTGCTGAACTCTACACAGACCAGTCCTGATTAAACACGGGAGGAGACTATGCAAAGACATAAATACCTAAGAGGTGAGGATCACTGGGGGCCATCTTGGAGGCTGGGTACTACACATCTGGCAAGTTCCTTGACCTCCAAGTGTCAGTGTCTTCACTTAAACAAGATGGCGATAATATCATGTTACTCTGACTTCTAAGTTGAAAGCAAACAGAAAATGACTCTGGCTTGCTTAGGCAAAAGAGGAATTTATTGAATCCGTTTTGGACAATTCACACAATAGAAGGGAAGGCTGTAGAACCAGGCTTAGCAGAACCTAAGGGAGCTCGGGGAGCAGAGAAAGTCTTGCAGGGCAAAGCCTCAGGGTTGGTCTGGTTGAGAAACTGGTGCCGACATCAACTGCACTGGCCACCGGATATTGTGGCCAGAGCTGAAAGCTCAGCACCACTGCTGTTGAGCAACTCTCAATCGCCTCTGTGCCCTGAAGCTTCCACAGTGTGGGGAGAGTGGGGAAAGGAGGACCAGGTCCCTTCTGCTTCTGGCATTACAGCAGACGTCTGCTACAAATACTGGCTTCATGGGACTCACCAAAAATATATGAGCACCTTCCTTGGAAAATCGAGAGTGTTCGGTAATGGTTGGTTGCTTAATAGAAGGGAGAAAGCAGATACCGTGGGATGGAATAGAGTGAGTTTGGAGATCTCAAGTGGAGAGTGAGAATGAAGCATGCTCATAACATTTCCAGTCACACTGAGCATTTCTAATCGCACTCTTACCTCGTCTTCACTCATATGCACTTTTGCAGATTCTTAAATTGCTGAGATTTTTACAAATTCTATCTATATACTCTAATTGCCCTGTGAACCAAGCTGGAGGCAAGGGAACAGTATGTTATTAAGAAAAGGTAAAGTGAAAGCCTCCTATGAAAATTGCAATACTGGCTGGGCGCAGTGGCTCATGCGTGTAATCCCAGCACTTTGGGAGACCACGGTGGGCAGATCACTTCAGGTCAGGAGTTCAAGACTCCTGCCTGGGCAACATAGTGAAACCCTGTCTCTACTAAAAATACAAAAATTAGCCAGGCGTGGTGGCACATGCCTGTAATCTCAGCTACTCAGGAGACTGAGGCAGGAGAATTGCTTGAGTCCAGGTGGCAAAAGTTGTAGTGAGCTGAGATCACGCCACTGCACTCCAGCCTGGGTGGCAGAGTGAGACTCCATCTTAAAGCAAAACAAAGCGAAGTGAAGCGAAAAGAAAATTGTAGCACTAGCCTCTTGGTACCGTGACATGAACCACAATTAACCACACTCTTTAAGTGGTGGTAGCTTCCATTTCTGTCACTGTTACCTTTATAGTACTTCTTTTTATTTTTTATTTTTTATTTATTTATTTATTTTTTGAGACAGAGTTGCTCCTTCTGGTCACTGCAACCTCTGCCTCCCGGGTTCAAGTGATTCTCCTGCCTCAGCCTCCTGAGTAGCTGGGACTACAGGCCCGCACCACCACACCCGGCTAATTTTTGTATTTTTAGTACAGACATGGTTTCGCCATATTGGTCAGGCTGGTCTTGAACTCCTGACCTTGTAATCCACCTGCCTCGGCCTCCCAAAGTGCTGGGATTACAGGCGTGAGCCACGATGCCCGGTCCTTTTATAGTACTTCTATCTCAGTTTGAATTGCCAAGGCAAAGCCAGACACCTTTTCTCAAAGAGCCTGTTCTCTGTTGTTAGGTGTGGGCATGAGTCTTGCTGTTCAAACTCAACTATTTCATTCAAAGTGTTTTTCCTTGCTCGGGTTTACAAATTCATTGAGGTCGAATATGTAACTAAGTTCTAAAATGTTAGTTCTAAAGTAAGTTCTAAAATGATTCTAAAATGTTAGTATATAAGGAGCACCGGGAGGGTTTGCCAAAACACAAGTTGCTTGGCCCCACCCCTGGAGTTTCAGGTTCGGCAGATCTAGGGTGAGGTCTGAGGATGTGCATTTCTAATATGTTCCCAGGTGGTGCTGGGGCTGCTGGTCTGGGGGTCACATTGAGAACCACTGACTTGAGTGACTTGATGCTGTTGCTGGCCTGCTTTGTAAACTTCTTAGCCCCTACCCAGTAATTGCCTTTCTTTCTCTCTTTTCTTTCTTTCTTTTTCTTTCTTTCTTTCTTTCTTTCTTTCTTTCTTTCTTTCTTTCTTTCTTTCTTTCTTTCTTTCTTTCTTTCTTTCTTTCTTTCTTTCTTTCTTTCTCTCTTTCTCTCTCTCTCTCTCTTTCCTTCCTTCCTTCCTTCCTTCCTTTCTTTTCTCCTTTCCTTTCCTTTCCTTTCCTTTCCTTTCCTTTCCTTTCCTTTCCTTTCCTTTTCTCTTCTCTTCTTTTCTTTTCTTTTTCTTTTTTTTGAGACAGAGTTTCACTCTTGTTGCCCAGGTTGGAGTGCAATGGCGCTATCTTGGCTCACTGCCACTTCCGCCTCCTGGGTTCAGGTGATTCGCCTGCCTCACCCTCCAAAGTAGCTGGGATTACAGGCATGCACCACCACACCTGGCTAATTTTTTTTTTTGTATTTTTAGTAGAGACAGGGTTTCACCATGTTGGCCAGGCTGGTCTCGAACTCCTGACCTCAAGTGATCCACTCGCCTCAGCCACCGCGCCCAGCCAGTAATTACCATTCATAAAGCCAAGACGACACCTACAGAGCAAAATTATGTGATACTCAGGAATAAACATTGAAACATTATTTTGATTAGGAAAATGGCTGCATGGAACAGAAACTCAGCTATAAGAGCTTAAGCAAGTAACAGTTTGTTTTTCTCACATTCTCAAGAAGACTAGAAGCTGTCCTAGGCTGGTGAAATGACTTCACCTCATCAGGGCTCTGGGGCTCTGGGATGCACTCACCTGCTTGACTCCCAAAGGGTCACCTCGCGTCCTCAGGCCAGAGCCACCTACAGTGCTAAACCAGCCACACGGCAAGTGAAAGGGACAGAGAAAAGACACGAAACCACTTCTATACTAGCATTTCTTGCCTCCTGCTAATGGGTGTTATGTGAAAAAGGAAAACTCTGAATTAGGACTTCTTTGCTACAGACGTCTGAGAAGTTTTGTTAAGCTTATGTATGTGATGACATTCCAAGGCAGGAATAAGCATGCTGCATTTTCCAAGCTTATTTGACCGCAGAAGCTTTTTAAAAAGTTTTCTGGAGCATCTCCCGGAACTACCTTCCATGGAAATTTTTGCCAGAAAACCTTGATATATACAGTGTCAACTATCAGTGTGTTTTTAAAGACTCCTTATGAGAAAAAAAAGCCAAGTATGTTCTTTTTACATCAATGAGATAGTTCTACTTTTTTAAGGGGAAGGAAATGAAAATAGGAACAGTGTGTGAGTCAGGGCGGGGGGCGTGGTGCCAGCCTGCCACCTGAGAACCATGCAACCTTGACAGACCTGGTGGCTTCCCTAGAGTCTCCTGTTCTTCTTCTTCTTCTTCTTCTTCTTCTTCTTCTTTTTTTTCTGAGACAGAGTCGCTCAGGCTGGAGGGCAGTGGTGTGATCTCAGCTCACTGCAACCTCTGCCTCCCGGGTTCAAGTGATGCTCCTATCTCAGCTTCCAGACTAGCCGTGATTACAGGTGTGGGCCACCACACCTAGCTAATTTTTGTATTTTTAGTAGAGATGGGATTTTGCCATGTTGGTCAGGCTGGTCTTGAATTCCTGACCTCAGGTGATCTGCCCCTCCTTGGCCTCCCAAAGTGCTGAGATCACAGGCGTGATCTACCGCGCCCGGCCACAGTTTCCTGTTTTTACTTGCAAAACAAGATCTGTAAGTAAGCACCAGTTTGCATCCCAACACACCAAAATTCTGCAACTTCACAGCTCCTAGAAAGATCAAGAAGGGATGTCTGAATCAATCTTTGGTAATGGGAGATAGAGGATATATGCACTCCTGTTGGGCGACAGAGTGAAACCCTGTCTCAAACACTGGAGACGGACTCTTGGGGTTTCACCATGTTGGCCAGGCTGGTCTTGAACTCCTGACCTCATGTGATCCGCCCGCCTTGGCCTCCCAAAGTGCTGGGAGCACAGGTGTGAGCCACTGCACCTGGCCGGGTTCTCCCCTTTTTAAGGGCTCATGCTTTCTATTGCGCTCACCCAGATGATTCAGGATAATCCCCTATCTCATCACATCTGCAAAGTCCCCTTTGCCATATAAAGTCACATATCTACAAGTTCTAGGAATTAGGACAGGGACCTCTTGGGATTCATGGGTATTCTGCCTACCATGCAGGTGAAATCTATTGTTTAAAGAAGTATAGACAGTGTTGGGAAACTAAAGACTATAACAAAAAAATTCAAATTAGGCTTAATAGTATGTGAGACAAGCAGTACAAAGAGGTAGAGAAGGTTTATATGAGAAAAGAAAAGAAAAAAAAAAAACCCAAGAAAGGAGATAAATTACAACACAAGCAAAAGTAGGACAACACTAGTTAAGAGCTGGAAGCACGTGAATCTTTAAGAGACCGAGCAAAGGGCAAAGGTTTAGTAGGGGATTGTTGGAGTTTCCTTCTATTATATATTGTACCTTCACCAATAGAACTGAAAGTCTAAAATCATACTATTTAAAAACCAAGAACATATCAGCATTAACCAGATTGATCCTACAGGCATCTGTAGGATCTGCAGGAAAGTCACTGCTTGACTTTCAGGTGTGGAGGTGGTAGGAAGAGCCAGAGAATGGCCTGAAATAATTGCAGAGCTCCAGTGTTTGAAGAATGTATAGGAACCTGGTGAGGTGAAGGCACCCTTTCCTTTGCTTAGTGGCTTCAGGATGTGGAATGAAAAGGAACATGACATCTACATCCAGGTGAGAATTAGGCTTGGGACAAATGGTGGTGAAGTATTAGTCCAAGGGTCAATAAAAGAGTAAGAATCACATGCAAGTAAAAAGATCCAGGCAGAGGGGGTACAATAAGAATTTCTCAGTCCTGTTCCTATTGACACTGTGAACCATGTGACTTTTTGTTGTGTGGGTGTCCCGTGCATTGTAGGCGGGTTAGCAGCATCCCTGGACTCCTCCCATCTGATGCAATAGCACCCTTCCCCAGGATGTGACAACAAAAAATGTCTCCAGGCCTTGTCAAATGTCCCCAGGGGGAGGAGACAAAAATCACCCCAGTTGGGAACCACTGGTGTAGACTGAAAGAATAGGCAAGGGTCATAACACACCAAACATGGGGAGCCTGCAAGCCTGGAGAGAGTCTTTGAGGCTGCAAGGACACAAACACCGAGGGAACCTTGTAAGGGGCCTTTTGCTGGAGCTGCTGGCCTGGCTGGGAGCCACCGGCCTGGCTGGGAGCCACCAAGAGCGTCCAGCTGGTTTGCATACTCATCTGTAACTTGGCCGGGGCAGGCTCCCAGTCAGAAGAGCTCAAGTCTAATTTGTTCAGGGCTTGCACTCCAGTTGTTTTCCATTTATTATACAAGCACAGGTTTCAAAAGGCAATTCACCTGGGCAGGTGATATGCTTGCTTGCAATATAAACAGCTTGGAACCTATTATCTTACATGGTTGTTTCACTTCATCTAGCTTCACTGTCTGTCCTCCTGACCCCTGATTTGTAGAGGAGGGAGGAAACGAGGATGGTGGAGAGACTTGGATGCAAGTACTGCCACTTCCAGCCTTTATGAGAATTAGAAAAGGTGCATCTCCGGCTGGATGAATTAGGAAAGAATGTCCCCTCAGGGAGGATCAGAAGTGGGGCTAGGCTAGGAGAGTAGATGGCACCTTATCTCCAACCCTAGCTGAGAGCGCAGAGCTGCATGTCAGCGCCTCCATAGTGAATGCCTGCAGAGTTCCTACGGGAGCAAGCCTCCACCATGCACACTACCTACATCTTACATAGCCCGCGAGGCAGAGGCTTACTCATGTAAACCTTGGGGGCAGACATGACACATGGAGCCCCTGAGCTCTGAGGACTAAACTTTCTTACCAGCAGGATTAGAATTTTAGTATGACACATGGTGAGAAACAAAGGCAATGGATTCTGTAGGAATGAGTGTAAGGTGGTTTACGAATATTCTAAAGGAGAAAAAAGCAAAATGGACAGCTAGGAGAGGCTGTGCAAGTTTGCTTCTGTGCATCTGGCCTGATGAGCCTATTCATTCATAAATTTAGAACCTAGGTGATCAACAAGAGCACTGCATTTTTGCAAGTGAGGGCAGACCCCTAAAATTCCTCCTAAGGTTCAAACACTAATGGCCCAAGGCTGTTAAATGCATCTAGTTCGGGGGATGTGTTCTATAAAGTAAATCATGAACTGCTGCGTAAATTCCTATGCAATGGTTGTGGTAGAAAAATCTCCCTTTGGTGACCTTGGAAGACTAGACATGTTAGCCCTCTTTCTACATGGGCAAGGAAGGTATCATGCAGCCAAAGGACAAAGAAAGATTCTAAGTCAAGAAAATGCCCATTAAGTGCAGATGTGTCCACATGTTATAGATGGAGACCTTGAACCATAGGGTCAGATTAACCCTAACATTGCAGAGTTGCAGAGGGTGAAGTGTGAATGGAGACCTACACAACAACTGTCTAATTTTGTTTCTTTTGAGACAGGCTCTTGCTCTGTCACCCAGGCTGGAGTGCAGTGGCGCAATCACGCCTGGACCTCCTGGTGAGAGACAATCCTCTTACTTCAGCCTCCCAAAATGCTGAGATTACAGGCATTAGCCACCACGCCCGGCAAATGTCTAATATTTAAATAAACTTTCTTCCATCTTTGTACTTTGGCAAATATACGTTCATAGCAAGAAAATGGGGGGAAAGTGAAATTTATGGTTTTTATTTGACTGAAAGTTGGCAAAAACTAGAAGAAATAATTGGACTTCATTATTACACGACTGTGGGTGTTCTGTTAATGGGCTGACATGTGTGAATGTATAATAAAGACATATACAATTCATGCATTATATATTTATCCATAAAATTAATGTTTCTTGCTTTCATTTCAGGAAAATTATAATTATATTGTTATAATCAGTATTTTCACATAATTTGTGTTCTATTGACAGTAATACCTAATTAGATTACCTTTCTTGAATCTTAGTTTTTCTTTTCATTTTTTCAAGTTTCCATTTAGAGAAACTGCTCTGCAGAGGCAGTAGCAATTGCAATTGTCATTAAAATTCTTAAAGCAACCTTTCAGTGTGGAAATGAATCATGAATTTTATGTCAATCATTATAATTGGGTTGCATATGGTATATTGCCATTATCACAGGGACTATCATAAAATAGTTTAATTTCATCCCATAAATTGCTATCACTTATATAATGATTTTCAAGATTTCTTATAATAATATCTTAAAAATCTATACCCATATATTTTTGTGAAAGTTCGCTATGGTGTTTCAGGCTTACATGTGCAGACCTACATATGCACACCTTTAAGACTAACGTGAAGGCCAGGTGCGGTGGCTCATGCCTGCAATCCCAGCACTTTGGGAGGCTGAGGCAGGTGGATCACGAGGTCAAGGTTTCAAGACCAGCCTGGCCAACATAGTATTTTCTCTACTAAAAAATAAGTTTGTTTTCTTAAGACTTAAAATATGTTCTCTGAGCTCATTAAACTGAATATTGTATTTTCTCTACTAAAAATACAAAAATTAGCCGGGCATGGTGGCACGCGCCTGTAGTCCCAGCTACTCAGAACCCTGAGGCTGGAGAATCACTTGAACCTGGGAGGTGGAGGTTGTAGTGAGCCGAGATCCTGCCATTGTGCTCCGGCCTGGGTGACAGAGTGAGACTCCATCTCAAAACAACAACAACAACAAAAAACACCTAACATGAACTGTTGTGAATATTGTGCTAATTCATGAGTAACTCCAGAATCTTAAATTGAAACATGAAAGGAAACAAGACTCTTGCATTCAGGCTGAGAGGAAGATTTTGGAGAGTTAATTGTCTTTCCTCTTACCAAGGAGCTTCTGTTACCCCAACTCTCCTCACTCCCCAAGGCAGTGTCTGTGTCTGATGCTAGCAGAAGTACAACTTACAAACCATCACAGCTCTGGATGTTGTTACCTTTTGTTTGGAGAACACAGGGCAGAAGATTTAGAGGTCCCCTGGGACCTAAATGATGTTAGTCATGAGTGGTGTTCAGGGTTACAAGTTGCACTGAGCCAGTGGTGAATGTGAAGTGATCGAGGACCTTCTAAGGTGAGGGCCCAGGACCACTTTACCCTAGTCCTTAAAGGCCAATGCTGCACCCCTTGCTAAATAACCATACGAGTATTACTGCAGTGGGTTGAATGGTGTCTCCCATTAGAATGTCCACGTTCGAATCCATGGAACTTATAAATACAATCATTTTTGGAAAAAGAGGCTTTGCAAATGTGTTAACTTAGGAATCTTGAGATAAGCTCATGCTGGATTATCTGTGTGGGCCCTACATTCAATAACAAGTGCTTTCATAAAAGACAGAGGGGAGATGGAGAAGAGGAGAAGGCCACATGATTACAGGGGCAGAGACTGGAGTGACTCAGCCACAGGCCGAGAATGAGAGTCAAGTTATAGCCTTTAGAGGGAATAGGCCCTGCTCATAGCTTGATGTTGGATTTCTGGCCTCTGGGACTGTGAAATAATAGGTGTCTGTTGTTTTAAGCACCAAGTTTGTGGCAATTTGTTACTGCAGCTACAGGCAACTAACGCTGAAGATAACAATGACTAATAACCATGAGCATTTACCATGTCATTTGACAGTGACTAATAACCATGTGCCAGGCCCTCTGCAAACCCCTTTTACAAGCATTATCTCATTTGAATCTCACAACAGCCTCATAAGATTGGCATGATTATTCACCCCAATTTACAGATGAGGAAACTGAGGTTCAGGGGCAAGCAGTTTGCCTGAGGTCACATGGCTAGCAAGTGACTGAGCTGGGATCTGAACCTAGATCTGTCTGACGGTAAGACCTACTTGAAGCACACGCGGAAGCCTCGCTGCCTGGTCACATATGGAGCTGTTATAGACAAGCCCTATTCTTGGTGGTTCCGGGTTGATAGTTCTGTGTTCTTTGGCCCCCTACTTAAAGGGTGGTCCAAATCTTTTAGCACTCGCCCCCTCAACCCTCAGCTCTGTACCAGCCCTCAGAAGGGATACATAAATTATAATCAACCATTTATCTAACTCTGAAGACCAAGGGAAAACTTTCCTTGCTATAAAGAAACATTTTAGCCATGCTTAGTCACATATATTTCTTTGCAGCTATTTCGCCTCTGGGTCATTTGGGTTTATTTGCACATGTTGCCAAATGAATCAGAAATCTTGGGAAATGGTCTTTGGAGAAGGACAGCGATCAGAATGATTTTTTGTTAGTTTCTTCTCCCAGGAGAAACTTTTAGTCAGAAATAAGTTTGTTTTCTTAGGACTTAAAATATGTTCTCTGAGCTTATTAAACTATCAGAACATGAAGTCTAGACTCTGGTAATAGTATGAGTTAGAAAGGGTTTCTTTCCTTGTCTATCTTTGTCCAGTCTATTGAGGACTAGAAGAGATTGTTCCCTATCTACTGGCCAGCCCAAATACTGTGTGTGTGTGTGTGTGTGTGTGTGTGTGTGTGTGTGTGTGTGGCAGCGGTGGGGGGGGGGTCTGGATAAGGTGGTTACGTTTATTTTGTTACCTTTTATTTTCTTTCAAACAAAATCTACACCCCATTTTACAGGTGGAAACATTGAGTGTTTTGGTGACTCTAAAGACTTTTCTCCATGGTGACTCAACTATGCAGACTTATTACAAATGCTGCGCTTGTCCTCTCAAGAAATCATTCCATTTAGTGAAAACGAGAGCTGTTATACAATGAGTTTTGAGGCTAATTTTAAAGCAAGTCATGTGTCCTTCCCATTGCTCTGACCCAAATATGAGACAGGGATTCAAAGTTGCACACAAAGAAAACCCAAATCAATCAGGAAGCTCTATATGAACAATTTAGTGGGTTACGGGAATGCAAGCTTCATTTTTCAGCCACTGCAATGCTTCATCACTTGACATTTATTTAGTGTTCCTGTTAGTGCCTGGGAGACTGCTGGGAAGGAACCTTGAGTCCCAAGGTGGAACCTGGGACTGACCTTGGGTCACTTGTTCTCTCTGCACCTGGGTTTCCAGAGCAGTAAAGAGATGCTATTCTAACCTGTCTTGCAAAGATGCCTTTGTCGGGTGCTAACCAACCACTGCTAATAGAGGTTTGAAGCCATGGTCAGGAGCATTCTCTTGAAGGCCAACGGTGAAGGGAAAGGATAGAGACAGGGTTGCAGATAATCCTTAATGCAGCCAGGGCTGAAGAGGGTTGGTGCAGACCGAAGGTGCCAGCTTAGACAAAACGAAAGTTCACCCCTAATTTCATTTGTCTGAACCCTTTCTTTTAATTTTATGCAATCACTGGGCCCTGGGGAGCTTTCTTCCTCTCTTATTTCTTCAAACCAAAACCCGTTCCCAGGAAATAATCTGATAAATTCATTTGCATCACGGAGAATGGACAAACTGTTATCTTCTGCAAGCCCTCACATGGAAAGTCTTAAAGCAAAAGTAGTGTGTCAGTGTGTAATTCCAGGCAACAGAGAAGATGGGGAAGTGAGGTGAAACCTGTGCTGGGGCAGGGAGTGTCAAGGGTGGTCAGGAAAGTTAGGGTCCCAGCAGGACAGGCATTGCCAGAAAGGCAGGCAGAAGTCATTAGCAAGGTATCCAGTGCCTGATGAAGCAGAACATGAAGCTAAGGAGATGAAGAGCAGAAAACCTTGAACAAAAGCTCATATGGGAAGCTATTTGCTTTTTCCCCCAAGCAAAAGATTCAAGAAAAGCAAATGTGTGTATAAAACTCATTCATTCATTCATTCATTCATTCATGTAAAATTGTATTTGCTATGTTCCAGGTATCAAAGGGATAGCCAGGAAAAAGATAAAATCTCTGTCTGCATGGAACTTTCTCTCAGGCTAGTAGGTGAAGCTAACAACAAACAAGTAATTTCAGGTGGTTGTAAGTGTTTTGAAAAAAAGTAAAACAGGGAAAGGAGATGAGAGGGTGATGGAGCTGGATGAGGGGGTTAGGAAAGGGTTCTTATGCATGGCTGCCTGAGTTAGCAAATAAAAATACAGGACACCAGGTAAATTTGAGTTTTACATAGATGACAAATGCTTTTCCTTTTTCTTATTTCAATAGGTTTTGGGGAACAGGTGGTGGTTGGTTACATGGGTAAGTTCTTTAGTGGTGATTTCTGAGATTTTGGTTTACCTATCATCCAAGCAGTGTACACTGTACCCAATCTGTAGTCTTTTATTCCTCACCCCCTCCCACCCTTCCTACAGGGTCCCCAAAGTCCATCATATCATCCTTATGCCTTTACATCCTCACAGATTAGTTCCCACTTATAAGTGATAACATACGATGTTTGGTTTCCCATTCCTGAGGTACTTCACTTAGACTGATGGTCTCCAATTCCATCCAGGTTGCTGTGAATGACATTATTCCATTCCTTTTTATTGCTGAATAGTATTCCATGGTGTATGTGTATATACATATAATGTTTTCCTTTTTCTTTTCCTTTTTTTTTTTTTTTTTGAGACAGACTCTCGCTCTGTTGCCCAGGCTGGAGTAAGTAGAGTGGTGCCATCTCAGTTCACTGCAACCTCTGCCTCGCAGGCTCAAGCCATTCTTCTGCCTCGGACTCCTGAGTAGCTGGGATTATAGGCAAACACCACTGGGACCAGCTAATTTTTGTATTTTTAGTAGAGATGGGGTTTCATCATGTTGACCAGGCTGGTCTTGAACTCTTGACCTCAAGTGATCCACCTGCCTTGGCCTCCCAAAGTGCTAGGATTACAGGGTTGAGCCACTGTACCCGGCCCCCTATATACCACATTTTCTTTATCCACTCATTGATTGATGGGCATTTGGTCTGGTTCCATATTTTTGCAATTGTGAATTGTGCTACTGTAAACATGCATGTACAAGTGTCTTTTCTGTATAATGACTTCTTTTCCTCTGGGATACCTAGTAGTGGGATTGCTGGATCAAATGGTAGTTCTACTTTTGGTTCTTTAAGGAATCTTCACACTGTTTTCCATAGTGGTTGTATTAGTTTACATTCTCACCAACAGTGTAAAAGTGTCCCTTTATACCACATCCATGCCAACGTCTATTATTTTTTGATTTTTTGATTATGACCATTCTTGTAGGAGTAAGGTGGTATTCCATTGTGGTTTTGATTTGTATTTCCCTGATAATTAGTGATGTTGAGCATATTTTCATATGTTTGTTGGCCATGACAAATTTTTTTTAGTATCAATATGTCCCATGCAATATTTGGGACATACATGTGCAAAAATATTACTCATTTATCTGAAATTCAAATTTAACTAGATGTCTTGAATTTTATCACATAACTCTCTCTACTCCCATGAGGCCCCCATGAATGAGGTGTGGTTGCATCCCAGGAGGTAACAGTAAGCGCAAAGTTTTCCAGGCAGAAATGATCCTAGTTTGCTTAGGAAGAAACCCTGTGGGGCTGAAATAGAGAGAATAGGGACGGGGAAAGGTGGGGGTTTAGGGGTGGTAAAGATGACCCAGTGGAGGTGGCCAGGGGCCAGATCTTGTGGGGCTCCAGGCAAGTGTGAAGAGTTTGCATTTTATTCTGATCTTTGGAGTTTTAAAGAAAACTCTCAGTATTCATTTCCATGAATTCATTTCCATGAATGCGAAGTATTCATTTCCATGAATATTCCAATATAGTATTGTATTTCCCAAAGCAATCTCCACTGACCTTAAGAACAGACTTTATGATGGGAGAGAGTAGGTGCCTCTGCCCTGGGAGAAGGAGAGTGATATCCCCTCTAACTCCACCTGACCTCCCTTTTCTCCCTCCACCCCGTTCACATTTTCTTCATTTTTCCTAACGCCATTTCACAAAACCTTAATAAAGGAGCTTAAAATGTTACTGGGAGAAAAGACTTAGGGGCTCGAATTCTTACTAGAAGGTAAATTACTACTAGACTGCATATAGTATAGATTAGGTGAAGATGAAAAAATAATGAAAAAGGGAAATCTGACAGTGCTGGTCAAGTGCTGGCAGCTTGGCTAGTTTGCCTAGCTGTGACCCTGAGAGTGAGAATGTTTGCTGAGTAGAGATGAAATCCAATTCTCCCATTCTCTGTGGTGAGATGGCTAAGAAGTTCTCATGGAAGGGGAATTCATTGGGAACCAGGCTGGATGGGAACTGATACTGCCAGATGGCAGAGTAGTCAAAACAGTTAGCTATAAAGCCCACACTGTTTTGGAAAAGGCTGAACTTGCATCCCTGCCGCAGACCTCAGTGGGCTCCCATCTAATAATGTTTCCTGCCTCCTCTGCCTTTTGCCTCAGTTGATCATGGATGACTCACTGCTCATCTCTGGCAGTTCGCTCCTTGCAGGGATTTATCTTTCTGAACCAGCCTCCTTTCTGGCCTTCTATTAAAAAATACTCTATGTTGAAAGAAGAGTCTTGACTGTATATTTACGAGAGAGTTTCTCTACCTTACTTTTCATGCAATGTGGGATTTTTCATACCTAATAATACTGTTTTTTTTGTTTGTTTGTTTGTTTGTTTTGAGACAGGGTCTCACTCTGTAGTCCAGGCTGGAAGTATAGTAGTGGATCTTGGCTCACTACAACTTCTGCCTCTCAGGCTCAGGTGATCCTCTCACCTCAGCCTCCCAAGTACCTGGGACCACAGGCACGTGCTATCACGTGCTAATTTTTGTGTTTTTTTGTAGAGACGGGGTTTCGCCATGTTGCCCAGGCTGGTCTTAAATTCCTGACCTCAAGTAATCCACCTACTTCGGCCTCCCAAAGTGCTGGGATTAAAGGCATGAGCCACTGTGCCCAGCCCTAATAATAATCTTGTTAGCTAAACAGAAGAGTGACCATGCTCTCCATCTTACAGATAGGGAAAGGGACTGAGGGAACTGACTTGCCTCAGGTTTCAAGAGTAGTAAGTGGCGGAGCATAAATTTGGACCTCTTATTTGTCTTTTCTAACACACTAGGGGTTGTCAATTTCTTTGAAAAATATTTAATAACTTGAGCAAGATTGCACGGCTTCATGCCTCCCTCTAAAATCAAAAAGTTCTTTTTCTGTAGAAACCAAGAGCAGTATCTACGGTGGAAAGAGCTTTGCTCTCATTTTTTAAAAAAGTGTTTATTTCAAATAGATTGAATCACTAGGTGATGGGCTAACTGATTCTTTCAAAAAAATTTAATGACCTCCCCATTATACAAACAATTAATGTTTATCGCAGTAACTTTTAAAAAGTTAGAAAGCCACAAAGGGAAAAATTAAAACCACGTAGAATTCTCCCACTCACATAAAATTGCTATTGACATTTTGATATGGATTCTTCCTATCTTTTTCATACACATGTAAATGTAGTTTAATTGGAATAAATGTGCTATAAAATGGTTGATAATTTTCTTTTTTTATTTAATGATATTTCCATGACCATTTTCTCACATTGTTAAATTGTTTCCAAAATATGTTCGATCAGAGCATACTGTCTAACCTATGAATGACACATCTACTGCACATAACCTATTGGTACTTTGAGATTATTACCCATTTTTTTATTATTATAAATAACACTACAGGCTGGGTACGGTGGCTCACACCTGTTATCCCAGCACTTTGGGAGGCTGAGGTGGGCAGATCACTTGAGGTCGGGAGTTTGAGACTGGCCTGGCCAACATGGTGAAACCCCATCTCTATCAAAAATACAAAAATTAGGCCGGGCGTGGTGGCTCAAGCCTGTAATCCCAGCACTTTGGGAGGCCGAGGCGGGTGGATCACGAGGTCAGGAGATCGAGACTATCCTGGCTAACATGGTGAAACCCCATCTCTACTAAAAATACAAAAAACTAGCTGGGCGTGGTGGCGGGCGCCTGTAGTCTCAGCTACTTGGGAGGCTGAGGTGGGAGAATGGCGTGAACCCGGGAGGCGGAGCTTGCAGTGAGCCGAGATCATGCCACTGCACTCCAGCCTGGGAGCACAGCGAGACTCCGTCACAAAAAAAAAAAAAAAAAAAAAAAAATACAAAAATTAGCCAGGCATGGTGGCACACGCCTGTAATTCCAGCTACTCGGGAGGCTGAGGCAGGAGAATCACTTGAACCTGGGAGACGGAAGTTGCAGTGAGTTGAGATTGTACTACTGCACTCCAGCCGGGCCATAGAGCAAGACTCCATCTCAAAACAAAAAGCAAACAAACAAAACAAAACAAAGAAAAACACAACCAAAGAACGACCCTGCAATGACCATCCTTGGTCTTATAAAAACTTAGTGTTGTTTCCACTCAGTGATTTGTCTAGACCTTGCTTGGAGACAAATAAAAAAATGGGTAACAAACAGAGAAAGTTAATACACATTAGTTTGATTTTTGTCTGTTGGAGAAGGGAAAAGAGCGAGGCCACTGATTTCAAGTGTCTCCTCTGTAAAGGTCATTTCCTCCCCCGTACTCTTAGTTGTATTTCTGCTAACTTGGCTCTTGCACTATCATCCCTGTAGCCTCTACAGTTTGCCCCAGCTTTCCATCCTGCCACTGCCTTCAGCTGCAATTCTTTGTTTTTGCCCTACTCAGCACCTTGGAACCTATGTCCTGGGTCTCACCAGCTGCTGATGGATGTTTTCTGTCTCTGCTCAGTGCCTGAAAACTTATTTCTCAGGGCAGACAATGAAGGATCCTTAACACAATATCTGGAGTCATGCCCATAAAGCTCTTTGGCAAATCATTGCCCTGTTTTACCTGTGGGCACATCCCCACAACCCGGCTATCATTGACCTCGTGGGGAGGGTAATAAGCTTAGGGATTATTCCCAATATTGTGACTTACGGATTTCTTTCATTTCCTCACTGGACTGAGCTTATTAGGAGCTGTTTGTTAGTTCTAATAACAACTAGAAAAACTGTGGTGATCATTAGTCCCAAGCTATAATTTGAAGAACAGTTAGCAGAGGTCATAAAATCAAATAAAGTTACACTGAGTGCCAAAAAAAAAAAAAATCTCATTTGTTGCAGGGTTCTAAACATAGTTTCCAGTGCCATCCTTCACCTTCACCATTATTTTTGTCTTCAGTTCTAAATGTGAAAGGTACAGAGCAGCAGAATTTATACATTAACTTCATAGGAGAACAGAAAGCTCATTAATTCTTAACATTGGTGGGATTTGATGTTCACCATCATATGCTCTGTTCCAAAATATGTCCGGGTCCTCTTTTCTGAGATGATTAAGATGTCCTATTGACAACCTCAGGGCTATTAAAAACACAGTGCCCTTCACATGTGAAATAAGGTTATAGCTCCCACAAGGGAGGGTTTGGGCAACATCAACATTAATCATCTCATGTTCATTCATTCACAAATTCATTTATTCTAATATTTGAGACTCTCCCATGTGGCAGGCAAAAGAAAAAGCCCTTGATTTCAAGGCAGACAACTAAATGTAGATACAACACAATGAAAATATTACAGAGAAAAATAAAGCCAAGTCAAAGAGAGTTATACGTGGGGAGAGATGTGGGGGGTGATATTTTAGATCTGGTAGTTGGGGAGGCCTCTCTGGGGAGGTGGCATTTAAGTGCAGGGACAAGCCATGCAAATAAATATCTGGGGATGAGGACAAAGGCCTTGAGATGGAAGCGGCTCCTCTAGAGAACCAGGCAAGAGGTGAGGGCAGCTGAATGTGGTGAGCATGGAAGAGGACGGGAGACGTGAGAGGGGTCAGGGCCAGCTCCAGGAGCCTGTAGGCCATGGAGAGACATAGGCTTTCATTCTCTGCAAAGCAACTGCCTAGAGGTGGCCCTGAGACACAGGCAAGCTAGTGACCTCAAAGGGGCCTTGGTCCTGCTCCATCCCAAGAGCTGATTCACTAGACTTTTGCGGTCTCTGACCCCAGGAGCTACAACCTTAGATTCCCAGGAAACTGGAAGCATTTAGTTAGGGATTCTGGGGAGAACCTGTGGGTCCTGTGGTAAGGTCCCTGTGGCTGCCAGACCCACCCTCCTGGAGGTTTTATGATTCAGATGAGCTGCTCTGGCACTCTGGGTCCACTAGAACCTGATGGGATTTTTAACAGAAACGTATTTTATTCCCATTGTGCCACGGGCAGGCTTTTATGGCCTCATGTGACCATTAACTGTTGCGTGGGGATCATAATTCTTTCTAAGACACCCCCCTGGAGACCATATGATCTGTATCTATTTTCTTGAATCCTAGAACCATGCTGAGGTTGAGGAGGTTAGGTAACTTGACAAGGGGACGTGGTTATTGAGTGATGGCAGGATTTCAACTCTGATCTAATTGGCTGGTGATATGGTTTGGCTCTGTGTTCCCACCAGAATCTCATCTTGAATTGTAATCCCTATAGTCCCCCACATGTTGAGGGTGGGACCTGGTGGGAGGTGACTGGATCATGGGGTCAGTTTCCTCCATGCTGTTCTCATGATAGTGAATAATTTCTCATGAGATCTGATGGTTTCATAAGAATCCCTTCCCCCTTCACTTCCTTCACACGCTCTCTTGTCTGCTGCCATGTAAGACATGCCTACTTCCCCTTCTGCCATGATTGTAAGTTTCCTGAGGCCTCCACAGTCATGCAGAACTGTGAGTCAATTAAACCTCTTTTGTTTATAAATTGCCCAGTCTTAAGCAGTATCTTTATAGCAGTGTGAAAATGGACTGATACAGCTGGAAAGCTTGTTTTCCCTGTTATGCACCACACTAATATTTCTCAAATATTTCCATTCATTCACCAAAACATTTATTGAGCATCTGCTACGTATTCAGTGCTGAGACAATTCTTGCCCTCAAGTGTCTTGGAATCAAGTGGGTTGTCTAGAATGTACACTGTATCTTCCAGGATGAAGTGAGATTATAACACACAGCCCTACACCCCAATTTTAGACTTTCTGAATGGAGATTTGTCTTATCCTCATAAAGGAACTTTGCCAGTTGCCAGGCAGGACATGACATATTGTCTATACCTGTCATTGTCTGTGCATCTGCCATTGCCATGCATGAAAATCATCCATTGATCCATCTGTCCTTAGTTACCATTGGTATGTAGTACCATTCTGTGCATTTCACTTACATATGATCCTTGTCACTTTCAAAGAGATCACACTGTGATTCAGGACTAAACTGAAAAGTCATCAGTTGCCCATCACACAGGGACAATGCAGCTGAAGGCAGTTGAAATTGCTAAGTCTCTGAGCGCTCACAGAATTGTTAGGGCCAAGTGCAGGCCTGACTCATGCATGGCGGACTATCATTTAGGTGGAGAACAGAAGCTTCAGATAATCAAAAGTCTCCAGATAATTTTTTAGAGAGGTGAAACTTCCAGAAATATCTTATTTGGTTGAGACAACAGGAACTACCCATGTAAACACATAGGTAAAACTCCAATATCTTTTGACGTGCCTCAAAATTATCTTTACAAGTACCTAAGAGATTATTCTCACATCAGAATTCTGATTGTTGCCGTTAGCATAGTTCCCATAATTTGTAATTATTTTGTTTGTCTTTGTCTTTCAGCCAAAATGAGGTTATCTTTTCATTCGTTGTCTCTCCAGCACTGGCAAGATGCCTGGAGCTGCGTAGGCCCTGGTGAATGCTGCAGGATTGCAAGCAGGGGTTGGGGAAAGCAGCATGCTTCTGAGATTCTGTAGACCTAACCATGGCCAAAATGATTTCAAACTGTCTTTAGTGTCTGGCAGGAGCTTAATCCCAGAAGCTTCACTGTAATATTACAAAAATGCTACATAGTTGTACAAACATATGATACTATTCAGTTTTTAAATACAGAATTATGAACATGTAATATGTTATCTCAGACTTATTTTATTATCACTGTTATTTTTTTGAGATAGAGTCTCGCTCTGTCGCCCAGGCCAGAGTGCAGTGGCGCAATCTTGGCTCATTGCAACCTCTGCCTCCCAGGTTCAAGCGATTCTCTTGCCTCAGCCTCCCAAGTAGCTGGGATTACAGGCGCCCACCACCACACCCAGCTAAGTTTTGTATTTTTAGTAGAGGTGGGGTTTCACCATGTTGGTCAGGCTGGTCTTGAACTCCTGACCTCAGGTGATCCACTAGCCTTGGCCTCCCAAAGTGCTGGGATTACAGGTGTGAGCCACCGTGCTTGACCAAGTTTATTAGATTTATAGATATTATTTGGTAATTACTTTTATGACTTGGCAGTTTCTTTTGCTCAATGGCATCACAGCATGATGGAAATAGTATTTGAAGGATTTTCTCTACATCTCTTTGCTAATTCACGAGCGGAACATCCTCATTAGATAATGTGCACTTTATAAATAATTTACATTCACATTGATATCACCGTAGACAGACTATTGTCCTGGTTAGAAATGAAGTTGCCAGCACAATGTGAGTCCCTGTAGCTGTAATTGTGTCTAGAGGGGCGGGTCTGAGGGGCCACTTTCTGTACTGTCTCCCTGCCTAGTGAGCGCCAATGCCTGGCAACAGCTTTGGACCAGGAAAGCCCATTTGAACTCTGGCGTCACACTTACCTTGGGCAGACTCTGGATTTCAACTTTCTCATCTGCAAAACGGGGAAGAGAGCTGCCAATACCTAGATACTGGGAGGAAGGTGTCTCACACTTGAGAGGCGCTCTGCATCTGACTTCTTTCTAGAACACATTCTGGAAACTGCTTTCTAGAACACCTTCTGAGCCAGTAGTGAATCCCTGGTGAGCCTGCTAGTGATTCTCAGTGATGTGGAAGGCCACTGAGAACACCATGCTATTTAATTCAGATCACGAGAAAAACGGTTGTCTCTAGAAAAGCAAACCTTCTCTGGTACAGTTATTTCATCAACCTTTCATTTTTTTTTCCTTCTATCCAAATTTTGTACTTTGATCTACTCTATTCCTACCTCAACTTCTTCAGAAACTTCAAGTCCCACCACAGGTCCTGGGACAGTCTATTCTCATTTGGATCCTAGGCCAGTGTGGACACTTGGGAGGCTGTTTAATCCCTTGATCTCATTCCATAAAGAGACACATTTAAATCACCTCCCATCAATTTTTTCTCCAACTGAGGTAAATGTAAAATGAGTTGTAAAAAAATATATAACATGCTTTCTCAAATGTATTCTCCAAACACTAGGAAATAATGCAAAAGAGGCCAAATTAAAGTGTGATATAGTGAATACAGTTGCAGAGAGTCTCGCTTAATTTCACATTCACTTATTCACCTGCAGGCAGCTTTCCCGAGCAGTGCTGCAGTCCATACGGGAAGGCCTTACCAGCCGCAGTCCTAGACAGAGGTTCACTGTGTGCAGGCCTCCTTGCATTGGCTGTATGCTGTGTGTAACGTCTAATCTTTAAGGCGTTTAGGAAGCATGTTCTACTTTATGTCAATGTCCTGAAAAGGAAAGGAATTAGAAGTAAATCAGGGCTATGCTGGAGTGCTACTTTGGCATCGCAGAATGTTCAGGATGGAAGGAACCGGGGCGCTCCCACAACCCCATCGTTTCTACAGGCGACCCAGAGTCATGATGTGCCTCACCAGAATCACATGCCAGTTAGTGCCAGAACAAATAATTTTTGTTCTTGAGTGACAACTTATGACTAGACGATTCTCATATTAAAATCATTTTGTAAGTCAGTTGAATTAAAGACATCCAATTTGTCCATTTTTTTTTTTTTTTGAGAAATTTGAGTTATCTTACTAAATGCTAGTATTAACTGAGCTTTAACCAAGGATACTTTAGTGAAAATAATGTGTTGGGTAATAAAATTTTAAATCTGATGACAAACTGATTAACACACACCTTCCTTGCTTACTTACCTTACCTGGTAATAAACCACTCTTGATAGTAAGTGCCTGTTAGGGTAAAGCCCTGTGCTAAAAGCTTTCTGTTTCATTTCTGCATTTAATTCCAGCCACATTAGCTAAGCATCCGTATCTTTTTTATAGTTTAGGAAACTGAGGTTCAGAAAAGAGGTAACTTGCTTGTGGTCCCACAGTAGTAAATAGCGAAGCCTTTCTAACAGGTATGCTATGCCACCTCCAAAGACACATAGAATCTTCTAGCATGGACACAGACGCCCATCTGTGCCCTGAGATATGTAACCTTCTATACCCAGTTCTAAAGTAAATGTGTAATTTAGGTTCTAGCTTGGGGCCATCACAATTTCCCTCTTCCATTGCCCTTAAGAAAGTAGCTTTGTGTGCTTAGGATTTGGATTCTGACTGTTCCCTTGTAAGATCATGGGGTGACATTTGGCCTTGGTTTTTTTTTTTTTTTTTTGAGACAGAGTCTTGTTCTGTTGCCCAGGCAGGCTGGAGTGCAGTGGTATGATCTCAGTTCACTGCAACCTCCTCCTCCTGGGTTCAAGTGATTCTCCTGCCTCAGCCTCCCAAGTAGCTGGGATTACAGGTGTGCACCACCACACCCAGCTAATTTTTGTATTTTTAGTAGAGATGGGGTTTCACCATGTTGGCCAGGCTGGTTTCAAACTCCTGACCTCAAGTGATCCAACTGCCTTGGCCTCCCAAACTGTTGGGATTACAGGCATGAGCCACCACACCCAGCCCTGGCCTTGGTTTTAAAGTACACTTAACCAACAGTACTCCAGCTCTGCAGGAATGGCATAGGTAGCAGGCAGGTGCGACTTGGTCAACCCCTAACCACGTAGCCTTCCTGGAGGACTGAGAGCCACAGCAATTAATAAGGGAGCAGGGGGCTGGGTGCAGTGGCTTATGCCTGTAATCCCAGCACTTTGGGAAGCTGAGGTGGGCGGATCACGAGGTCAGGAGATGGAGACCATCCTGGCAAACACAGTGAAACCCTGTCTCTACTAAAAATATGGAAAAAAAAATTAAAATTTTAGCCAGGCGTGGTGGCGGGTGCCTGTAGTCCCAGCTACTCGGGAGGCTGAGGCAGAACGGCATGAACCCGGAAGGTGGAGCTTGCAGTGAGCCAAGATTGGGCCACTGCACTCCAGCCTGGGTGACAGAGTGAGACTCCATCTTAAAAAAAAAAAAAGGGGGCTCAGGGAAAGGCACAAGGTTGCTGGAATCTGGTGCTGATGCTTTCCTACAAACAAGCGCCTGTTTCACTGGGAACATTGTCAAGGGGAAAGCACACAATTTGCTGAAAAGTGGCAGCTTGGTGAAAACATTGTCAAATTCATCCAAGGGAAACCTGCATCTATGCCCATTTTTTGAACAAAGAACACCAGTAGGAATATGTTGACATAATCACCTAAGAAATATTTGTTTACTAGCCAATGTGGGATTTCAATCCCGACTCATCCCATCAGGGGCCCCATTTTCAGAGTTCGAATGCCATCTCTTTGGTGAGGGGCAATTTTCTGGCAAAGGTCTGAGGTCCCCTTTGAACCTGCCCTATCTGACAGAAGACTCCATCAGCTTGTAACTGAGACTAATGTGAGTCCTGGTTCTTGTTATTAGCATGTTTTGGCTCCTCCCTGGCACTGCTGGTGATAGGAGCAGGAGGGCTGGGGCACAGGCCAGTGACAGGAGGCTCCGCTCAGAATGGTTCCTTTACACATAATCACTACTGCCTCTGGGAGCTCTGAGCAACATTCTACACATTTCACCAATGAGAACACCCAGACAATTCCACTCCCTTCCCACTTTCCCTCATTTTTAAAACAAGCAGTTTCATCCACACATCCATTGGAGTGCAATGTGTCATCTCCCCCTGGGCCTTCTATGCGTTTGCTCATACTGGTTCCTGTATGTGGAATGCTGTCTCCCAGCACCTTCAGGCTCCATCTACTGAAACCCAGATGGTCTTTGAAGGCTCAGATTAAAAGCTAACTCCTTTACAATGCTTTTCTTACCCACCCTTGCTAGAAGGGTTCTCCCTCCCTGGACTCTCATGGTAGCTGCTTTATACCAATCTCATGGCACTCACCACAAACCATTTTACACACAAGGCACACGTGTGTATGTTTGATACCAATTCAGTAGAGGCTCCTGCGAGGGCTGGTTTTCTCACGATCCCCGTTTGCTCAACACACCTAGCTCAGTCCTCTGTACCAAGCACTCTCCCAGTGAACATTCTGCAAAGGCCTGGCCAACAGAGTAACACAAATGGGGCAACAGACAGGGTGGTAGGTGCTGTTCAGGAGAGTCCTAATTATGTGAGAAAGGGAAGCATGACAACTGGATCTCTGTCACCATTACATTATCCATTCACTGGATCCTGCACTGCTTATTCCTACAATTTCCACCCCAGAAGTCTTTCTTGATCTTAGATCAAGAGTCGAATCCAGACATCCTCTGCTAACTATGGCAAAAACTGGCCCAGGAACTCTCTTTTCAGTGAGCCATAAACATACTGAAGAAAGAGAGAAGATAAGGATTACAAAAATGTCAAGGATAACAAAAACAGGTTTAAAATCTATGCCTGGAATAAGAACTAATGGCCAATGAGGCAATGGTAAAGAGCAGAGCAGAAAACCGACAGCAACCACTATTTGGCTCCATCTGCTCCACTGAGGACAATCATTTCCAAATTAAAGAGTATAGAGAAAAACCTGGTTAGGATTTGAAGTCCAAGAGTGATAACGGGATAGCAGGAGACACCTGTTTTAAATGAGTTCTCATGAAAGACATGTCAGTCGCTGAAACAACCTGCAGATATGACTTCAGAATTGTTGTCAGAACTCCAGAGAAATAATGAATAAAGTCCAGATACTGATAATCACTGCCCTATTTTCCAAAGTAGATTCTAAAAACTCCAGAATGGTGAATTTAATGTAAAACTCTGGCAAAATCAGGAATAACATAGATGGTGAACATTTGACTCCTAAGAATTGCTTATTTCTTTTCAACACTGATTTAACAAAGAAAATGTCATACAAAATAACTTCCTTCCCTTTTTTTTGATAGGATTACTAGAGCAGCCAATCAGCTTACAGCTGAAAGAGACCAGTGGGGTGAGTTGAGATTACAATCCTGAAGGTAAGTCATCACTTATACTTTATTCTGAGCTAGATGGGGTTCCAAAGGTTATATATATATACAGTATCATTAGTCATTTATTTAATCCTTACAAGGACCCTATAACATAGAAACCAACATTATTCCTATTTGGCAGATGAGAAAAACTAAGGCAAAGTTTTCTTGCCAAAAGGTCACACAGGGAGGACTTCAACCCCGTCAATGCAGCCTCCAAGCTGTACTTCTCATATTAGTCTACAACGCCCTTCTACATGATTAGCAAGGCAGCTAAAAATAGAGGGAGAAACGGGAATCTTCCCTTTTCCATACAGGAAAAAGGAGAGCAGAACACATCTGCCCTCTCTCCTGCCTCTTATCCACTCACTTCTCTGAAGGGAGGAGGGATTGCTGCTTGAGAGTTGCAGCTAAGCACACTTCCTTGGCATGGTAAGGTCATCAGTGTAGAATCTGCCACTACAAGGGGAGTTTACAATTTAAGGTAGGTAAATTCCAGGACTGATATTTAATATATTTTAATAACCACTTTATCACCAGACCAACCATCAGAGCAACCACTGCTGTGCTACTGAGCCCTGGTAAGTTAGGTTAACAGAGTTATTAGCAAGGGTTAATTAGAGAGCCACACTCTGGTCTTAGTTTCACCAATCCAGCCTTCTTAGTAAGACACATGCTATTTTAATTCCTACTGGTCTAATTTCCAGTATTTTTTCAATTTGTTCTGAACTCAGAGGGGAAAGACAGGGATATAATTTATTACCATCAGCTCCCCAACAATCCTCTTGTGCCTTCTGGATAATATCCCAAGTACTAAATGCAGTTTTAGGTGACATTTCTCTGGAGTTCTGACAATTCTGCAGTCATATCCACAGGTGGTTTCAGCAACTAACATGTCTCTCATGTGCACTCATTTAAAACAGTACAGGCTCAGTCTTGGCTCTTAGGTGCTTTCTAGTTTAGCACCTAAGAGCCTATACTGGGGACCGTATGGCATGAAGCAGATGGAAGGAAGATGAACCATCCACGTCATCTCTCCTGTTGTAGACATGAATGCACCTGTAAATTGAAACAAAATGGGGTAGGCTGGGAAGGGCCATGATCTGGGACATAAAATGATCTTTGGCAAAGAAAATGACTGAGCTTTAGGTTCAAAGGGGAGGGGACCTCATTACTCTAGAGTAGAGGTCAGCAAACTATGGGCACAGGCCTTCTGTTTTGTAATTTTTTTTTTTTTTTAAAAGATGGGGTCTCAGTCTGTTGCAGACTGGAGGGCAGTCACATGGCCCTTGTTCACCGTAACCTTGAACTCATGGGTTCAAGCGATCTTTGTGGCCTCATCCTCCTGAGAAGCTGGGACTGCTGGTACGTACTACCATGCCCAGCTAGTTTCTACAAATTTTTTGTAGAGACAGGGTCTTGCTATGTTGTCCAAGCTTGTAAATAAAGTTTTATTAGAACACAGCCATGCATATTCCTTTACATATTGTCTATGACTGTTTTTGTGCTCCACGATGGCACAGTCAAGTGGCTGCAACAGGGACTGCATGTCCTGCAAAGCCTGAAATATTTTCCAACTTGTTCTTTCCAGAAAAAAATTTTGCAGACCTATGGTCTAGACCTCGGAGAGTAATTCTAACATTCTCGGGGTAAGGCGAGAGATTGGGGCCAACGGGAGGAAGGATAAAGGAGCATGTTTAGAGCTGGAACCTTTAGTGGGATTACCTGGAGGAGGCAGAGAGGACAACGTTAGGGTGGAACCACCACTATGCGTTATTATGCAGGGTCCTTCCTCGTTGAGAACTAAGCAATAGTATGGCCTTCCAAACTGAATGATTTACCATCCATTTGCGTAAGCTCCTAGACAGTGAATGAAGTGGATTTTTCTCCAGTTCTTCAGAATTGCCAGCACAAAAAATGTAAAACGAAGGCACAGGTAATCAAAAATGTTTTAATGATTACTGTTTAGACATTTAACAATGTGGGTATATCCAGGTGAGCTAAGCACACTTTGACAGCACACTATTGAATGTTATAGTTTCTGTATTTGAAATATGTAAAGACATCTGCAAATTAGTACCTAGGAATGAAGACATACATTTATAAATATACACATTCTAGGTTTGTAAGGTAAATGTAAACAGATGCCATGACTCCTTTTCAAACAGAAAACCCACAAGACTAATAGAGAACCAACAGGCTCCCTATAGTGTGAATGTGCAAAATTAAAGCATGGTAAACTGATATTTACATAAATATCAAACCAACAATTAGTTTATACATTGTCAATGACCTTCTAAGATATGTCACGAGTGGTTCCACGAATATCTTTCCCCCAGTGGAGAAGGTATTCAGAGGCTAAATTCCAATACTTTAAAATGACACACATCATAGGCTTTATCTGTTTGACCACTGCCTCAAATGTGTGAGATGTGATTTTATGATAAGCAGTCTATTATTTTTAAACAAGAGGTTCTAAACAAATCTTTAGATTCTAAGCAGAAAGAAATTACAAGTACTATTAGATTTACATTAAACAAGTTACCTCTATCAAATTTCTCGATTCTCTTATGCTGTACTTGATTTTACCTTGAACATTTTTAAAGTCCTTTCCCCACCCCCCTTTGTTAATTTTGGTAAACTAGGCACATTTTACAAGGAAATCTGTGTCAAAACAGATAACAGTACAGAAATCAATCCAAATTTAGACCCTGGCAACCAGTTCCCCATTGCTCATCTATGGGACTCTGTCAAATGATAAATAGGCAATCATCTCTCTTGAAAAGTATACATCCTCTCTCGCACTGGTGGAAAGCAAAATTGACTTTTTGTTTGCTGTATAAAAACACTTAGCACTTCAGAAATTAAAAATGGCCTACTCACCCTCCACCCTTCCTAAAATCGCGAGGACAAATATATATTTAAGTTTCATTGAGACTGCTTTAGAGCCCCCCCCTTTTACATTAATAGTGGCACTCAAAATAAAAAAATAAGATCTGTTAAAAAGTTAAACTGACTGTTCCGCTAGATTTGAGCCTGCTTGATTCAAAGCCAATAGTACAAAACTGAAGGTGCCGTGTCTAATTTCACATCAACAAGTCATTGGAAACTATGTGTCACATTAGTTTCATAAATCATGGTCTTTGATTTTTTCTAAACAGAGCTATTACAAATTAATACAAACTTGAAACATACCCTAATTTAAACTAATAAGCTTTGGGCCCTGCTTTTTAAATTTTAAGGCATGTGTGTTTCTCTACTATAACAACATTGTACAAATTTACATTTACAATCACATGCATGATCTACAGTTAAAAAAAAAGTTTGGATTACAGTGTTTTTAAATTGTGAATCACAATTCAGCACCTATCATGTTATAACTAATAAGGCAACAGCAGTGTTGTATACTACGATAATACTCCCTTTCCACAGTCTATCGCAGGGGTCATTGAGAGCCCAGAAATGTTAGAAATCTTATCCCTACTTATATAATCCGTATAGGTTTTCTAGGGGTTTTGAATTGATGAAAGAAGTCCTACATGAATCACACTATTGTAGGCCAGACTAGTTACAGCAGCTGTTAACGAGCATTGGGGCACAACTCATATTGTGCTTACAATCAGATGACGTGGTTTGGAGGGTTTCAATTCTTTGACTTCAATCCTTCCGCAGTTTCCTTGGCTTCACATTGTTTTCCAGGGGTGAAAAGCTGTTGGTGTGTCCGTTCACAGCAGCCACGGACCCATTCTGGTGGTCCTTCAGGTGGTCTTTCCTTCGGGAGGCCCCCTTCTTGTTGTAGGTCTAAAATGTGTAAGGGCAGATGAGAACCAAATGACCACAGACAGTTTTCTTTACAGGGAACGTTACTGGGACTTGCATCTCTAACACTAGGCCTAGTTTTCTTTTAAGATCAAATCTTATCAACGAGAAACTCCTGTGGTCAAGTCCCCATGACTAAATCTTTTGTCACTGGTTTCAATCATTCTTGCTTTTTTTTTCTGAGGCTTAGCCTGAGGTAAGTTAACTGAATCACAGGCTGCAACAGAAATACGATTTAAAATGTCACATAGAAAATTCAATTTACATTTTACTCTGCTTTGCCTTTTAGTATCTGGATGGCAGATGACAGGGGTTATGTGGCCAAATCAGCCTTTCCCACCTGGCAGTAGCTCTCTCGACACTAACATCCCTTCTTTGTCTTCAAAAGTTCCTCACTGCCTCAGTGACTACCTCGGCCTTCATGAACAAAGTGCTATGCTGCTATAAGCAGTTAGAATAAATGTGATTTCAGTTTCATCAGGTCCTATCCTTTCACCTTCCTTGTACCTGGTGTATGTCCCACAGTGCAGCCATAAACTATGAAGCCCAGAAGTATATGACTTCAACTCAAACCCAACATGCCACACACAGGTGCCTATGGGCACAGAAGAGGAAAGGACAAATGTCTGAGCCTCAGGACTTGCAGCCTCTGCCCTTGCTCCTGACCTCTGTGTTTTGCCCAGATCAGCAGGCCTTATGGCTACCAGGCACTGGCAACAATAGCAGGACAGATGTCATCTGGGGGGTGACACATGGCAGGAGAATGAGCAGTGGCTGCAATGTGGTCAGGCACCACTAGAGACGATCTGCCCTAAATGGACCTTTCTGTGAGCAAAGACCTACGTCACCACATCATATGCTTAGGAATGAACCAAATCCTCACACCTGAGGACTAAATGTATAAGAAAGCCGGGACATAAAGCGGATCTCTGTATCTGAGGACTGTGATAAAAATCTCCTCTGAAATTTTATTTGGCCATGACGTTCAAGGTAGTGAACTGAGAGATTTCTGATTGAAATCACCTCTCACGTCTCTCTGCTGCAGGTCAGAGGGAAGCAACACAGGGTCCTGCTGCACAGTTTTCCATTTCCCAGGGGAATCCCAAGACTCCCTCACCCAGGCTCTAGAACAGGGTTCTAGAGTGTCTTCCAGTGAGCTGTGAGCCCCCCAGAGGCAGGGGCTGCTCTTGTCATAGTGACTCCATTAGAGGCCAGAGCCTGTCACCCAGCAAAGGCTCCACATGCCCTTAAGTTAACAGATGAGGGCCTTTGTTGGTAAAGGCCCCAGATACCAAGTCCCAGAGAAGAGTGAGATTTACCTGAATGTAGAAATTTGTGAAGAGAGCAATCAGGGAAATCATGTATCCAATCTGGAAATACAACCAACCAAGAGGGAATGTGCACGGCCAGATGACCCCGCAGCTGGTCTGGATGATTGTCAGCACAAACTGAAGCTAGGGGAACAGAGGGGATGCAGCTGAGCAGGGACAGTGCATGGACGAGGCCCCACACCAGGCAGACTTTTTACCCAGCATCACCTAAATTTCTGAATTACCACTCACTACCCTTTCTGCAGGTACAGCAGTCACTTCATGAACACAACACATACACAACACTCATCCTAAACTCTAGGTGTGTTTGTCTTACACATATTCTTCCTCTGCCCTCCAAGCTATTTAAACTACATTCTCCAAAATTCAAGGACACACTATAGAGAGATGCAAGACTTTTTGTTTTTGTTTTTTGAGAAGGAAGAGTGAGTGTGTATGTTGAAAGGGCACTGATAACATCACTGCAGGATGTGCCACCTGGCTGGACATTCTTCCAACTCCTTATCCACGGACCCTTCTAGTTTAGTGAAGGCTGATGAGTAGATTTAAACCTTTACTGGCAAACAACAGTAAGTGCATTGATTAATTCTGATGAATAAATCTTGAAACGCATGTGAACTGGTTAGAGAAATGGTGGAAAGATGTTTTAAAAAGGATTAGGCTCAGGCTGGGCATGGTGGCTCACACCTGTTATCCCAGCACTTTGGGAGGCCAAGGCTGGTGGATCACGAGGTCAAGAGATCAACACCATCCTGGCCAAAATGGTGAAACTCTGTCTCTACTAGAAATACAAAAATTAGCCGGGCATGGTGGCACATGCCTGTAGTCCCAGCTACTTAGGAGGCTGAGATAGGAGAGTCGCTTGAACCCAGGAGGCAGAGGTTGCAGTGAACCAAGATGGCGCCACTGTACTCCAGCTTGGTGACAGAGCGGGACTCCGTCTCAAACCAAAAAAGGGCTAGGCTCTGCGCACTGTATTTCTGGCAGCTCCAATGTTTCTATGTAGAGGGTTTTGTTTTTAATTTTTGAGACAAGGTCTTTCTATGTTGTCCAGGGTGGCCTCAAACTCCTAGGTTCAAGAGATCCTTCTATCTCAGCCTCCTAAGTAACTGGGACTCCAAGCCATGACCCACTGTGCCTGGCTGTTTGCCTTCTCTTTTTAAGGTTAGTACTGCAGACTGAGGAATAACTAGGAGTGGTGCTTAAAATAAATCCTGACAACCTGGGTAGGTTTAATCCTCCACCTCAAAGTACAGAGCCTAATGGGAGACCAACTTTGCCAGTCTTTTCTTTCAAATTCTGCTTCCACCAGACCCAAAACTGTGGTATAAATCAATTTCTGCATCGTTTCTCCTCAAGTATAACAAGGAGCTTAATCAACAATTTTCCTTTTTCACAGGTGGGTGAGAAAACATAGCAGTTGACAGGGAGGTGAAAATGAAATATTAAACACTAGTCTCTCAGAAGATTTTCTCAAGACGTTTTTTTTCAGATTGTTATTTTTAAAGATTGAAAAATCCTAATTGACTTGAAGGGGTCTGAATCAGCTTGGTCTGTTTAGAAAAATGTGTTAATAAGGCAAGGAAAGGGCAAAAGATTTAATGTCCACACCCCTCAGTCAGCTAGCTTTGGCTTATTGTCTCAGTGTCATCTATAAAATAGGGACAATAATTTTTTTTTTTTTTTGGTAGAGACAGGGTTTCACTATGTTCCGTAGGCTGGTCTTAAACTCCTGGCCTCAAGTGATCCTCATGCCTTGACCTCCCAAAAATGCTGTGATTACATGTGTGAGCCACTGCGCCTGGCCTGGGGACAATAATATGAAATCAGGCTACTGGAACAATCTATGTAAAATCATGTACTTAGTATGAGTGCCCAACATGTGCTCAACACATACGAAATGTCAGTTTTTAACATGAGCAGTAGTAGTATTAATTAGTTCATAGAAGAATTCATAAGAGGAGAGAAAGAGGTTAACTATAATATACTGATAAATGGAGAAGGCTTAATCAAGGATGGTGAGAAGTATCAGATGAAGTGGCCTGGCCCTGGCAGTAAACCAGGGGAGGGAGCTGTTAATTGAAGCAAACAGCTGCCATCCTCACCAACAGGTACTCCTCTGCATGGGGGCTGAGGGGTCACCCATACCTGCCAGACAAATATCCTTGCTGCCTAGTAATGGGCTACACATACCCTGGACTCCATACTACTCTCCAGCTCCTTCTAAAACCCCCAGAAACACAGAACTTCCATTTTGGATTTTGGACTATAATTAGAAAACACACACACATACACATATATATATACACACACATACATGCATATGTGCTTATGTGCAAAAACTCAGAAGAGCTGAACTTGAAGTTGGCAGATTAGATTCTAGCCCTCTTTCTACAATTCAACTAGCTGTACGCCCATGGTCACAGTTCACTATCAATTCAAAATAAGAAAATTCCCTGATCTACCCACTTCAAGGAATTTAATTATATCAAATGAAAAAGGGTGGAGAAGGGGCATCTTAGCTGCTATTACACAACACTAAAACCAGCAAGAGGTCTGCATCCACCAGGAAGCAAGTCCTGGGGAAAGAGGCCAAGTCACTCACCAGCTGCCCCTGAGTGATGTACTTCTTCCACCAGAGGTATGGACGCATGGAAGGGACCGACGACAAACCATAGTAAGAGTACATGAGCACGTGGATGAAGCTATTAAGTGTGGCACCAAAATAAGCTGCAGGAACAGAGGGATTTGGGAAGGAGAATGTATTAGTGTTTTAAACAGAATAGGTGGTTTAAAAAAAAAAAAAATTCAAGATTCTTTTTGAATCAGAAAGAGAGATGATTTCCAACAGGGCTGACAAACACTGTAACAGCAAG
This sequence comes from Papio anubis, assembly GCF_008728515.1. NCBI lineage: Eukaryota > Metazoa > Chordata > Mammalia > Primates > Cercopithecidae > Papio > Papio anubis. The sequence continues at coordinate 51,647,623 of NC_044981.1, forward strand.
CACTGCATGGATGTGTAACAAGAATTCAATTTCCACTTGGGCAGGCAGCCACCAAGAGGCTCCGAGCCCAGGGGTCAGCTGTAGCTGCTAGGGGCCCACCTGACACAGAAGCCATGACGCCATTCCGGCACCTACAGGCTTTGTTGCAGATGCCCACCAACTCCCAGAGGCAGCTGTTTTTCTTTGCATGCACAACTGCCTCAGATATGCTCTCTGAAGGCTGTGGAAGACAGCTGATGGGCAACATGCTCAAAAATGGCTGTTTCTACACATTTGCTGGGGCGTGGAGAGGTCTCTGAAGCCACCTTCTAATTATTCCACAGGACTGCAGTGCTGAGGTCATACATTTTTATTAATAGTAGAGTCAAGAGTCTAGTTCCTCAGAGATAAAAGAGCCATCTTACCACATCATTTTCAATGTCCAGTAGGACCACTAGTTATTTTTCCAGACTCTGTTCTCCTCCCCGACAGTCAGCAACCAAACCAAGCCATATGGCTTTTCCCTGTGCAGTTGGAGGTGCCTGGTTTTAGGGAAGTTTCTACTCCTGGCTATGACAGGAACTGGCTGTTTGACTTTGGACATGTCACATCCATTCCCTGGTTCAGTTTCTCATGGGCCAAGTGGAGTTAATTAAATCTGTCCTCCTGAAAGTTCTCTGAAAATTTAAAGCATTCTTCAAATGTAGGGAGGGGCTGTTTCTATTAGAAAGTTAGGTCAGCTAATCCACTATCATGAACTCTGACCGTGGGAGGAAGAGGGAGCAGAAAGTCCCAGCTCTACCCACCTTTCTGTGGTCTCAGTTTCCTCCCAAACCCAAAGGATCTGTATTTGGAAAGTTTTTTTTTTTTATCTCCTAGCTCTGGAATTCCATGATACTGTGAATCTTGGTAGGCTCAGGTAATCAAGGGCAGTGCTATCCCAGAGAAAAAGTATGGTAAATAGACCCATAGGTTCTCAGTTAAATTCTTCAGTGTTGGCATGACAGGACTTTTGACTGAGACATTTGCTAAAACTCCCAGGCTGAATCTCAAGGTGGCAATCTTTGAAAATTTTAAGAAACTCTGGACTACAACCTTTCCAAAAACCAAGTACAACCTTAGAAAATTTATCTCAAGTTTTGGTGCTTGTTATGGAAGACACCCTGATCACCATGCTTCAGGGAATATGAGGGTTGTTAGAACATGTGGAGACTTCCTAATGCATGACAGCTAAAGCTGTATTTCAAAATGAGCCTTGCTCCCTGTACTCATGCAACAGTGTAATCCTATTTTCCTCACTTGCCCCTGTCAAACACTTCCACATCCTACAGAAGGACCAGAAAGAACCTGGACAGTTGCCCTCTAAGACAGAATACTATACCTATTCCTTAGTATGTCCCCAGTGGTATCTCCCTCATCTTGCCCAATCAGCACAGAAAGTTCACTTAACTAAAAAAGGGTTTTGTTTGCATAGGTACATAAACTATCATTAAAAGCAACTTGAACACAAAGTTGAAAGCCTGACCTAGACATTTACAGCAACAGCACCTTTTCTGAAAGCCTTAGTTTGAACTCTCCTCCCTGCTCACACCTGTTCCCCAAGTCCCCGTCTCTAACACTTACAGTGGCCGCAGGGGACCCAGTTCATCACAAACCACCAGATGTTCAGCATCGAGGCATGGTGGTAGACGTGCAGGACCGTGATCTGGTGGTTGTTCTTGCGCAGGATGAAGAAGAAGGTGTCCATAAATTCTATGAGTTTGGAGAAGTAGTACCACCAGAGGACACGGATAATCTAAGAGGAAAGGGTCAAAGATTTAATAGGCTTATCCTCACGGCTTCTCTGGAATATCGCCTCTATAATGTTCCACTAATATCCAAAAATCTGATGTCAACTCGGAGAAGCCTGAGTGCCCCAACAGCTCTTAATGTCCACCAGTGGTTGGGAGCTATGGTCACTCTCCAAGTACCTTTAACCGAAGAACATGATTGGACTAGGACAGCTGGAGGGGTTTGAAATGACTATAGGAAATGTTTTGAAAGGGTCCCTGACACTCTCTGAGACTAATAAAAACATGAGGCTCAAGGCTCAAAACCTTGAAGTCTGCCTATTCCCTCTGGAAGCAGCCTGCACAGCCATTAGCAAAGGAAAACCATCTGAAAAAATGCTTTTGATTTCAGGGACTAGCATGGGGCAACTGACCTGACAAGAGACACAGAAGGAATCAGAACCTGCAGTGTCAGGTCTCTGCCTAATTACACATATCAAACAGGTGCTCTAAGGAGATGACTGCCCATGCTGAGCTGCGACTGTTGGCCTGTGATTTAAAATAAACCTCATGAGTGGAAGTCAGATTTTATTTTTAACACCACTACTCGGAAAAAAAGTACTTAAATGAGTGATTTTAAAAATTTAAGACATTGCTCTCATGATCCTGTTTGTGTAAATATAACATGCTGACAAATGCATGTGATTTTTCCTGCCAACTGTTAACAGGAGTTATTTTTACAGAGGGGGATGCTTTAGGTTTTATTTTATACCTTTCACGTTCAAATTTTAATACCATGTATATATATTGCCTTTTTTATTCTTTTAAAAATATCAACAGGGATTGCCTGAGAAGTGAGGTTATGGGCCATTTTGTATTTTATACAATTTATTTTTAAAAAACTCAACACTTACAATAAAGTTTCTGAAAAAGAGACAGTACCTTCATATCTGATTCTCCTGCGGTGCGTGTGCCCTGACAGAAGAAGTTGTATTTGCCTTCCCATACTCCTGTTACTAACTAAAAAAGAAGAAAAAGCCAGTCACCAACAGCATCTGAGCCATGTAAAGTCCTGTTTGAACTTTATCAGTTGCAGAATCTGTGATAATTTACCTTGGGCTGTGCTGAGCCAAGTTTGCTCTGAGAAGAAACAATTGTAGGGAAGTGTAAACAAAAGGAAAGTTTTAATGACTTGAGCCTCAATTTCCTAAGGGACGGGCTTAAAAGTCACTCCCAGGCTGCTGCCCTCAGAGACCCTCCTTTACCACACTGCCTCTCTGCAGAACGCTCAGCCTATCACCCCCTTGGTTCTAGCACAAGTGCCCAGACCAAGCCAATCACAGGCTCCCTGCTCTGCCCCACAGAAGCCTCTGGCTGCCTTCCCTAAGCCAGTGCTCCTCAAACTTGAGCGTGCAGCATCAGAATTACCTGAGGGGCGAGTTATTAAAACATGGGTCCCTGGGGGTGCTTCTGTTCCAGTAGGTCTGGGGGCCTAGAATTTGTATGTCTAACAGGGCCCAGGTGATACTGATGCTGCTGATATGGAAACCATACTTTGAGAACCACTGCTGTAGGCCCAGGGATAATTCAGTCCAACTTTATCTTCATTATTTCCTGTTGTTGTATGTACAATCCTCTGGATCCATGAATTAGGCTTCACAGCCTGAAGAAATTGTGCCCATGCCTCAGAATCACTTGCAGTGCAGTAGGCACTGTGCTGACAGAAAGGACCCCGATTCTTGTGTTCCCTGTCCTTGAACACAAGAGTTTAGCTTGGTGAGCAACACAGATTCCCCGCAGGGAACAAGAGGTGATTACGAGGATCTGAAGACACCTTGTGATATTTCCACCCGGTCTGACCTCAGAAATAAATGCCAAAAATGGGCGCACCGCTGTACTCACACTGCGTATCCTGCGTTCTGATTTTTCTTTGGTTATCTTTTTCTTGCCATTTTCCTTCTGCTTTGTCACCTTCTACACATAAAAAAGCACTGAGACTTAACAGGCTTTTCATGGCCAAACAAGAGCACAAGGATTTAGCATGGGGGAAGCACCAGTTCATGATGAAGAGCCATGGATTAGGAGGAAGGCTTGAGTGCCAGGCCCAGCACCTGGGGCAAGCCAGCTAATTCCTGTGGGCTCTTGTTTTTACTGTAAAAGGATGAAGTTGGACTAAATTATCTCTAAAGGGTTTATTCCAATTTTCTGTAGCTTCATGTTAACAGACTTTAAAATCAGACCACACAACAAACTATTCTATACTATCTTTGAAAGAACAGTATCCACACGGTAATTCATTAGAAGGTGTATTAACTTTTTGGTCTTATTCCACTCTCTAAAGTCATGGTCAGTCAAGCAGGATCCATGCAGGCTGATCAGAAGTCCTAAGAAGCAAGACACAAAGCCTGAATCCAAAGTGGGGTGAAGGTTGGGGGAGGAAGCTGGCATGCACTCTTGAGACCTGGGGTGGGGAGGGAAGGGCCAGCTTAGTACAGAGCTCTTTTCTCTGCCCTTCTTTCTACCCCAGGAGGGAACCAAGGAACTACCTCCTGTGGCTTGAGGGCACAGAAAGGGAACTGGTGCTTCTTGATGAAATGTTCACGGGACAACCGCGAATGAGAAAAATAAGGACAATGCAGTAAAGTTTTCATGAAGATAAATTCATGCAATGTAAAAGATACTCCTTTAAAACAGCAGCCTTTCTTGGCAAAATTAAAAACCTACTAACATATGACTGTCTTCATCAGAGATATTTTTGGAAATGTTATCATTTTATGAATCTTAAATCAGGAACCTACCATCACTGTTTTTTCCAGCGACTATTTTGGTTTATAGTGTCCTGAGACATCCTAGGTTGGTTTTGCTTTTGTCTGTTTTAAAACAGGATGGCTGGTATGTGCGCACGCTTGGAGGTGTGGATGACTGCATTCATGAATGTCTACCTTGGCAGGGGTGGGGAAAATCAAAGGATCTCTCTGGAGAAGAGGAAGATAAATCCTCTCTTGTAATTCTGCAGGTGCCTCAATCCCAAGGATGAGTACGGGTTGAAGGGGTCTTGTTAACTCAGCAGAAGGGATTCTTGGACACACGCTTGCTTTTTAAGAAGGGATCCAGGTGGGATTGCCTTGACTCTTTAAACTAGTTAACCTAAAATTCCATTTGCCCTCTCCCTACCCATAAATGGGGCAGGGGAATCCATGTATAAAACGCCCACTGTCTTTGGAGTTTAGTTAAAGAACTCAAACCTCGGTGTTGGGTGGTGAACTTTTTTCACTCCTAAAGCATAAACCAGGTAAGCTGCTCACTCGGTGCCACTCCACTTGACCGAGGCCCACCATTCCTCTTTCACCTGTTGAGGTTCCCTGCAGAAGCTCTGTCATGCTTCAATGCAACACTCCCTCCATTGCTACTCACACCTACCACTTCTACTGGGGCCGCTGTGCCCCTCAAACCACTGAATTCTGTATTTCCATATTTAAACCCCTCCAGTGATTCATCATTGCCTTCAGAATGAAATCCTGAATCCTAGGTGCAGTGTCCAGGTGTCTTCCACAACGTGGTCCCAAGCTTATCTTTCACTCCTCCCCTACCTGCATGCAAACTGGACCTCTTCCCGTTCTCCAAACATGCCCTTCCTTAACCATTACACAGTGGCCAAGGGGAAAGAGCATGGGTTTGGGCATTAGCCCATTAAACCCTAGCTTTCTTACTTTTGCTAGGTGACCTTGGGTAAGCTATTCCAACATTTTAAACTTCAGTTTCCTCAGTCCTCAAATGGGATAAACATAAGGCTCCCACCATGAAGTACATAATGCCTGTCTCACCCAATGTGGTACATAGGATTAAACATAAGTGTTGGCAGTGACCACTGTTTTATTCTTTTCAACTAGAATATCCTCTGCACCCATGTACCCCATCTCTGGCTCTCAAAATCTTATCTATCCTTCAAAGTTCAGTTAAAATTCTATTTTCTTCATGATTACTCCCTTAAGCACTAAAGCCTGAAGTCTATTCTCCTTCCTCTACCCTCACCTTGCCGTGACCTATAGCTGTTTGCTCACATGCTCCCTTTGTTAACGGGCCTGTTGTGCGCTCTTCTGTAAGATTTCGAAGGGTGGTGACTGTGGCTCCTGCATCCGCATCAACACATTCCAGCACAGGGATTAGTGCACCAGAGATGTCAAACAAATATTTGCTAAACGAATGACAAAGAGTTCAAGACTGCCATTTCTTTCCCCTAAATCTAGGCTTAATGTTTCATGTGCAGCAAAAGAGAACTTCATAGTATTTTAAATGAGGCTTGGTTTTGTGATGATATTCATCTGAAGCCTGTTCACAAGATGAAAACTCTTCATCATCAATTTCATAATGGGGACATGGAAATTCTCAAATCTCCCTGGCTTCAGAAAGGATAGAATAATTTAACAAACCAAGACCAAGGACCTGAGTTGAAGCTTATTCACCTAAGACCCTCATCAAACCTCCATAAAATGGGCTAGTAGTAGAGGGCTCTGCTCCCTCCATCCCCCTCAGAGGATAGCAATGTGTCCATGGGTAGTGGACTCCAGAGGTGCTCAAAGCAAAGGACTGACCCCTCTAGCCCCACTAGAAGCACATCACAGGAGACAATCCTCTAGTCAAAGTCACATTAGCCACCTTTCCCTTCAGGGCTTAGGCCTGGCTTCCTTCCAAAGAGCTGTTTTGGTCAATTTCCCGGAAATTCTTCAAGCTGCATGTAAGTAGACACCACAGGGTGAGAGGACCCCGTAGGTTGGAGAAGGTGAAGTGCTGAAAATAAGGGCAGGTGTCTGAGAATCAGATCAAAAGAGGGTAAAACTATACTACAATGAAAAAGCAGGCCAAGAACCACCCAGGGGCATTATTTGCATGGCTTTTTCCAAGGAAAAAGAGAAAAAGATACTGAGATACAAACAGTACCACTGCAAAGCTTTATATGCTTCCTCCTTCCTTAGAGTAAAGCAAACTTTAATTAGGCCAAGAGGATGCGCACAAGGATGTGCAGAGCTATAATTAAAACCTAGCTACAAGCTTTCTTTTCTCCGTATGAGATAAAAGTCAATAACCCTAATGGTTTCATGCAACTTTTCAATGAAAGAAAAAAATTTAGGTGAGTTTCACACCTGGTTCTGGATGACATAATTCATGGAGTGGATCTTTTTTCTTGAGACAGGGCCTGGCTATGTTGCTCAGGCTGGTGTGCAGTGGCACAATCTCAGCTCACTGCAACCTCCACTTCCTGGGCTCAAGCCATCCTCCCACCTCAGCCTCCCAAGCAGCTGAGACTACAGGTGCACGCTGTCATGCCCGGCTAATTTTTGTTTTTTTTGTAGAGATGGGGTTTCACCATGTTGCGCAGGATGGTCTCAAACTCCTGAGCTCCAGCGATCTGCTCGCCTTGGCCACCCAAAGTGCTGGGATTCCAGGCGTGAGCCCCCACACCCAGCTAGGAGTGAATAATTTTTAATGGTGAGTTGGCTTTTCCCATCTAATAACACATTTAACCACGAACGACTTGTAACCTTTAGCATAATAACCATTTTCATGGCACCTTCTGGAATGCTACTGAAACATCTCAGGAAACAAGGTCACTTGAAACACTTAAAGAAAAAGTAGGAAAACATCATCTTGGGTGGCCCTTATCAGCCACTAACATCAGCATCCCAAGATGTCAGAGCAACAAGATAATCCCTTTCCAAAGAAGGCTGGCTGCTTTTGGTGGTAAGAGATTGATAAAGCTGTATGTTTACTACCTCCTAAGCAGAAATGGAGTAAAAAGTAATGGAAAATAGACTATCCATACTCAAGTTCAACTACATCACAGGACTTAAGGTGCTTTCCTAAGCAAAATCTCCGAGAATACGTAGGGTTGACCCTTTTCATAGCTTTGTTTCTGTATGAGTCCTCAAGTGTGTATTTTTTAGGTCTGGTACAAGGTCATATTTTTAATGAGAAAACAGAGAATGAGAAGTGATAAGGATGGCCCAGGTCTTGGTACCACTGGGATTAGCACAAAGGAATCCTGACTCTCAGTCCAAATGCACCTCAAAACGCAGTTCCAAGCATCTTTGTCCTTCATCTGTTTTTGAATTCTTAGTAAGAACAGGTAGGGATACTCTGTCCATGAAGAATTCTGTGGAAAAGTAGACCTTTAGCTGCGTCTTTTTCTTCCGCAGATGTCTGGTTTAAAATTAACCATGAACTACTCAAAACTGAAAGCACCTACTTCGTCTAGGGTTTAGTTGGCCAATTTTGGCAGTGCTATTAGGGAGTGCCAGGTCAAAGCATGTGGTTTTTAAATTTCAAATCTTTCATGTCCAGAGCATAAGGATGACCATTAAGATAATTTCACACCCATGACCTCCACAGGTGGTTTTTTTTTTCCTTCTCCTTGTGAACAGGAACACCCCTGGGTTACAGCTGAATGTAATACTCTTGGCTAAGTCAAAAGGACAGGTTCTGTACACTTGAGAAGTCTTTAAAATAAAGCACAAAGAAAAGCCTGTCCTCAGTCCAAGCTGAAACAGGTATATCTGGCATTTTCCCTGAATCCTCAAGCCCTGCCCTCTTACGCTAGCAGTTCTCCCTGTTCAGCCCTCCCAGAACTTTCCCTCTGTGGAAAGCGGATGGTAAGAGTGTAATGAGCATTAGATGAGTTAGCCCAATACCTGGCATAAGGTAGGCACTATCTGTCTTTCCTATGATCTTAGGCAAATGTTAAGTATTTTTGCTTCCAACTAGGGCTAAGGTGGTGCTGGATGTCCCAGCCAAAGCATAATTTGTGTCATTTAAAGGAATGTCTCCAGCCTACCAACTGACTCCTCCTTTGCAGAGTTAAGTGCATTTTAGTTGAGGATCTGTAGAGTGATGTGCTCCTAGCTACACCAACTGCAGAGCCAAGCTCTCCAGGGGCTGCAGGAACAAGTTTAGAAGAGTGAGGCCTGGCTCTGGACAAGCTGGAAGGCTTCCTCTCTGTAGAAAGCATTCCCTTCCCCTCCCCTGGGTGTGGGTGAGGAATGAAGGGCGTCTGGGCTGCATCCTTCTCTCCGTTCTCCCTACTGTGAGGCATTCTCTCAAGGGAGTGTCAGATACACAAGGGACAACTAACTGTTTCCTTTCAGGCCCTGAGAGAAGTTTCTTTCTCAGCAAGGAATTTTAGTTGTAAGGAAACTAAGAGTGAAAAGTATTTTAGGCAATGATCAGGCATTTCTTGTAAGTACTAATCTCACCAGATGTTTCAACTGCTGTATACCACTGCTAAATGGGAAAAAGAACAGCAAATAGCCTTTTCGAAGTATTTTGGTAAACAAAGTAATTTTTCAAATAAAATTCAATAATCAATTGCCAGGTTGCTTAAGTGTTTTTCCAAATCCTATTTTCCCACAATAACGTATCTATTTTAGGAAAGCCTGAAGGGAAAGAAAAACAACGAGACAGTTTAGAATATTATGTTTCCAAAGCAACTGCTCTGCGGTTCCATCAGATGGCCTTCAAAGCCAGAGCCCAGGGAGATGCTTTCATGGCCCACAATTACAGAGGTTAGAAAGCACAAACAAAGCACCCAGTCACCAAATGCTCAACTTCTTTCATCTTTCCAATAAAAAAGCATCACACATTTTCAAAAGAAATTCAAAGGAAAAAAAACCTGACTTCTGGTTCTAGCAACGTGGCAAACTGAACAACAGCAGAACCAACTCTCTCACTATAAACACAGGTAGAAATGTGGTATAAAACACAGCAAAAACTCCAACACGATCAATTCTTACCTATAATGTGAGGTCCCCACAACAAATTATTCTTTAGAAAAGAGAAGTCAGCTTAAATTCAACTCCTTCCAAAATCTTTCTTTTATGTGGAAAAGGCACGTTTACCTGAGATGACCCCAACAATACTAGTTTGGGATGCTTACACAGAACACTAGGCAAACCTTTATTTCTATTTTAGGAGGTAAAGAAATTTAACACAGACAATAATTATTCCAGAGGCATAACCTCACAGATGTATCTGTAAGCAAACTTTTAACAGAATACTTAAAAAGGCAACACAGCAAATGGTTAAATCTGGAGATCACTGTCATCTAATCTATATCATTCGAGGGGGACAATACTTCCATGTTATGGAATAAAAAAAGAGCAAGCAGTGAATTTTCAGAAGTAAAAGATACACAGCCGTTTAAACTAAAAACACAATAGATGGATGAAACACTAGATTAGAAACAAATGAAGGAAGTAGGAGTGAATGGAAGAATGTAAAAGTGCCTCGAAAGAAAAAAGATTACCCTACAAATGAGCAAATGAGCAAAAGTTGGACCACAGCAGACTTCTCTGGAATAAATCTTCAAAGTGCTAAGGAAAAATAACTATTAGTCTAGAATCCTATGCCTTGATAAAATATTATTCAAGTGTAAAGGCAAATAACATCACACTCAGACTAAGATATTGCTCTTCATAGAAAGAACTACTTACGAAAAAATTGAATCAAAAGGGAAAGAATAAATTTTACAGAGCAAAGAAAATCAGTAAACACTGATGTCAATAATGGTGATTATTTAGGACCTTAAAAAAAAAAAAAAAGTGAGGCCAGATGTGGTGGCTCACGCCTGTAATCCTAGTGCTTTGGGAGGCCAGGATGGGAGGACTGCCAGAGCCCAGGAATTTGAGACCAGTTTGGGCAACAAAGTGAGACTCCATCTCTACAAAAAATAAGAATATTAGCTGGGCACAGTGGCATGCTCCTGTAGTCCCAGCTGCCTGGGAGGCTGAGGCAGGAGGATCACTTGTGCCCAGGAGTTTGAGGTTACAATGAGCTATGATCACGTCAATGCACTCCATTCTGGGCAACAGAGCAAGACTATCTTTTTTTTTTTTTTTTTTTAAGGTCCTAAATTATTTTCTTTTTTTAAAAAAAAAAAAAAAAAAAAAAGGTAGAAATAAGTCCTGACAATAGTAACATGAAAGATGAGGGGTCAGAGCTAGAATCCTCTAAGGTCCCTGGTATTGTTTAGGAGAACAGAAATACTGACTCAACTGAAACTTTCATAAGTTAAAAATGCATGGTAAACATCTATGGGTAACCACTCAAATAAGAGAATGAATAACTTTTGAATAAGTAAAATAAAAAATGATGATTATAAAAATTCTACAAAGCAGTAAAGGAGAAAAGAAGGCCAAAGAAAAAACATATACACAAAAAAGGTGACGGAAAGTACAGGCATACCTCACCTTTGCTTTATTGCACTTTGTATATATTACAGGTTTTCTGAACTGAGGTTTGTGGCAACTCTGCACTGAGCAACTCTATTGGTACCATTTTTCCAACAGCATGTGTTCACTATGTGTTACTGTGTCACATTTTTGTAATTCTCACAATTATAAAGTATTTCTCAAAATATTTCAAATTTTTTCACTATTATTATATCTGTTGCGGTGATCTGTGTGTGGTTACTGAACTTTGATGTTACCATTGTAATTGTTTTTAGGTGCCATGAATCGCACCTATATAAGACAGCAAACTCAATAAATATTGTGTGTATTTTAGCTGCTCCACAGACTTGCTGTTCCAGCCAACCATCTTCTTCTTCTCTGGCCTCCTTATTTCCTGAGATACAATATTGAAATTGGGTTAATAATCCTACAATGGCCTCTAAGTGCTGAAGTGAAAGGAAGAGTAGCATGTCTCTCACTTTACATCAAAAGCTAGAAATGATTAAGCTTAGTGAGGAAGGCAGGTGGAAAGCTGAGACAGGATGAAAGCTGGGCCTCTTCTACCAGGTTAGCCACGTTGTGAATGCAAAGGAAAAGTTACTGAAGGAAATTAAAAGTGCTACTCATATGACCACAAAAATGATGAGAAAGCATTAACAGCCTTATTGCTGAAAGTTTGCATGGTCTAGGTAGAAGATCAAACCAGCCATAACATTCCCTTAAGCCAAAATCTAATCCAGAGCAAGCCGCAAACTCACTTCAATTCTATGAAGGCTGGGAGAGGTGACGAAGCTGCAGAAGAAAAGCTGGAAACTAGCAGAGGATGGCTCGTAAGGTTTAAAGGAAGAAGTCATCTCCATAACACAAAAGGGCAAGGTGTAGCAGCAAGTGCTGCTATAGAAGCTGCTGCCAGTTATCTGGAAGATTTAACTAAGATCACTGATGAACATGGCTACACTAAACTGTAGCACACACCACTGCGCCTGGCAGCATTTTTATTTTTAATTTATCTTTTTTTTCTTACGAATAGGGTCTCACTCTGTCACCCAGGCTGGAGTGCAGTGGTGTGGTCATAGCTCACTGTAACCTTGAGCTCCTGGGCACAAGCCATCCTCCCACCTTGGCCTCCCAAGTAGCCAGGACAACAAGTTCAAGCCATGCATGGCTAGTTTTAAAATTTTTTGTAGAGATAGGATCTTGCTATGTTGCCCAGGCTGGTCTCACACTCCTGGCCTCAACCAATTCTCTTGCCTCAGCCTCCCAAAGTGCTGGGATTACAGGTGTATACCACTGTGCCTGGCCAGCATTTTAAAATTTAGGTATGTCTACTTTTTTTTTTAGATTTAATGCGATTGCACATTTAATAGACTATAATATAATGTAAACATAACTTTTATATGCACTGGGAAAGCAAAAAAAAAAAATAGTGTGACTTACTTTATTACAGTACTCATTTTATTGCAGTGATCTGCAACTAAACCTATAATATCTGAGGTATAAAATAACTATTAACATGCTAAATGAAAATGAATTAAATTTTCCTATTAAAAGACAAGAGACTGTCAGATTCAGTCACTAAACCCCTATGCACTTATCTGGTCAAAATACTTACCATATTTGCATAAGGAGATATGTCTTAGAAGATTCTTCGTACACTGCTAATTGAATAACCTGCATAAACCTACAGAGCTGGGCACAGTGGCTCACACCTGTAATCCCAGCACTTTGGGAGGCTGAAGTGGGAGGATCACTTTGACTCCAGAGTTTGAGATTAGCCCAGGCAACATCGTGAGACAATGTTTCTACCAAAAATAAATCAGCCGGGCGTGGTGGCACATGCCTGTAGTCCCAGCTAGTCGGGAGGCTGAGGTGGGAGGATGGCTTAAGGCCAGGAGTTCTAGGCTGCAGTGGGTGAGGTATGATCGTGCCACTGTACTTAGCCCAGGTAACAGGGCCGGATTCTGTCTCAAAAAACGACAACAAAAAACAATCTAACAACCTACATATCCATCCAAAGAAACACTTGCAAAATGGTGTAATAAATTCCAACACTGAAATAATACAAAGCAGTTAAAATGAATTAATTTCTAATTAACTATAATTAGCGTAATTATAATTAACGAATTACATCTATATGACTCAAGATGAATTTGTCAAAATATAATGGCTGGAAAAAATCTATTTGAGAAAGTTTAATTAGTATACCATTCATGTATGGTTTTTAAAAACTATCTTAGAACGTACTATGTATTGTCATGTATACATATATATGTAGTAAAAATATATCCGAGAAAAACTGTACAAACTTCTGAAGAAGTCTGGAAAGGGACTGTACTTTAGATGCATTTTTGTAATGTTTTCTTATTTAAACAAACAAAAAAAATCAAGCACTTGTTAGGTGCACAGATATCATCTATATAATTTTATTTTAAATATTTTCAAATAGTTCCAAAATTACAATTTAAAATAAAAATTGAAAAGGGGAAGAAAGGTAAGTTTGGATTTATGCCAAGCCAGATGCATCCATCCAGCTATTTGTTTTTCAAAATTACAAAATTTTTTTTTTCAAAATTACATTTTAAATGTTCTGAATATTTTAAAGCACATTCTCTCACACTATTCACAACATACAGTTCTAACCGCAAGGGAGGAAACATACATAGATACTCAAAAAACAATCTTGTGTGTAACTCATGATTTATCTTTGACTGCTAAATAACTTGAAAATGTGGTTCTGACATTTGCTTTTTGTGTGTATATTCTAATACTGAGGATACATTTGGTGGAGTAGTCAGCTATAGTAACAACGGGATGAAAAAGATGGGGAAAACACCTTTTCATTCTAGCCTAAGCCAGTGAGTGTCGGTGGGGCAAGGATGGGATGCTAAGGGGCACATCATGAGAGTACTTTGAAAGGAATGCATCATAGTCCTTGGGAACAATGGGATAGTCAAAGTGGTTGGGGGGGGGGGGTTGGGGGTGGGGGGGGGGGGATCACTCTCTAGAGTTGAATCCTGTCCCTTAGTATGCTCATGGCTTCACAGAGGAATTGGATCCTTGCACACAGTCCTCAAAAGTGAGAAGGAGACTGACAGGCAGGAGAGGGAGTTTTAAGGGGTAGAGCCCAGAAGAATGAAAGAGCCTGGTGTTGCTGTGGTTTGAGTAGAGCTGAGCATAATAGATCAGCTAAGGAAGGCCAGAGTGCCTCCTTCTGAGGAAAGGAGCCAGCCGCCCTTTCAACAGTGTTCCTGGGGGATTCAAAGCCATGTGCACTGCACAACACTGACCCTGTTTCCTGGCAGCTGCTGCTGAATCCAAGGATCAGTGCGTGAGGCACAGGCAGACTGATAGGGGTGCTCCCTTTCAGACTGTAACAAACACAATTAGATCCTCTCTGCTTAGGGTCTAAGAGGTCAGAGGCACAGCAGGAGAAGAGTAGACACATTAAATGGCTTCACATGAGGACACAGCAGCTGCCTAAAAGGGAAACCACCTGTAACACTCTAACAAAGGAGCTGAAAGTGGCTGTGATAGCTCACTGGGTGGGTCAAGGGAAATCTGATCCAGCCAGGTAGATAAGGCAAAGTGAGGGAAAGCCACCGTTTGGCATCATGTATGTAGAGGTTCTCAATTTTGGGACTGCAGACAAGAGAAAAGACACATGCATGGTGTGAAAAATCAGCTTTCTCTTCAGAGGACAAATGCCCTGAATCTTGGGCGGTTGAAAGGCACACAAGATTTTTATGTTTGCTGTAAGGGCATCGTTTTACAAAGCTGAGTAACTAATGCAAACTAAGTTGTTTCTCTTCTATAACTTGGAATTTCATTTCCCAGCCTTCACCATGGACTGTGATATTAGACAACCCCTATTAAGCAAAAGCAAAAAGGATTGCTATAAAGTCCAATACTTTCAAATTAAAATATACCACTAATTCAAATATGCTCCAAATCAGGGATCTATGACATTTTCCTGGAAATAAACACTAAAGTTAACGAGATAATGAGAAGTAATACCTCTTCTCTCCTTTTAATTTTGTTTCTATCAAGTGCACAAACTATGAGCAAGTCTATATTCCTTCTACAGTTTAAACTCAGTTTCACAGTTTTAAAACTGTGATTTAGTTATTTTCCTTCCAGTAAATTTAAAGTTTCAGTGACCCCCTTTCATTTCCTTCTGATCATCTCCCTTCTTTCAAGACTTCTTCCTATTGGCCAGATGTAGTGGCTCAAGTCTGTAATCCCAGCACTTTGGGAGGCAGAGGTAGGTGGATTGCTTGAGCCTAGGAGTTCAAGACCAGCCTGGACAACATGATGAAACTTTGTCTTTATGAAAAATACAAAAATTAGCTAGACGTGGTGGCATGCTCCTGTAGTCCCAACCACTTGGGAGGCTGAGGTGGGAGATCACTTGAGCCCAGGAGGCGAGATGCAGTGAGCACCAATGCACTCCAGCCTGGGCAACAGTGAGACCCAGTCTCAAACAAACAAAAAAACCCCTGCTTCTTCCTGTCTCCTTTAAGTGACAGTTAATTTTATTTGTATTAATCTAGAACTTGCTAAAGCAGCTGTGAAATTATGCCACAGAATAAACAAAAATACAAAAGACTGCTTATTTTAAAAATTCTTCCAAGCCCCGAATATGCAGATAAGCAGGAAGGTAAATAAAAACTACAATAATGATCATTATAGGTGTGGGACCACAGAAGAATGGCTCTATCTCCCGGGACATTCCTCTAAAATGAGGAGCCCCCTGGGGCTTCATGATATCCTCAGTTCGTTTCATTGTAAAACTCCATGACTGCCCTTCTGTGTCTTAACATTCAATGGAGTAGAAATGCTAAGTATAAAAAGAAAAATGGCCAGGCACAGTGACTCATGCCTGTAATCCCTGCACTTTGGGAGGCTGAGGGGGGTGGATCACCTGAGGTCAGGAGTTCAAGACCAGACTGGCCAACATGGTGAAACCCCATCTCTACTAAAAATACAAAAAATTAGACAGAAGTGGTGGTGCATGCCTGTAGTTCCAACTACTAGGGAGGCTGAGGCAACAGAATCACTTGAACCCGGGAAGTGGAGGTTGCAGTGAGCCGAGATGGCGCCACTGCACTCCAGCCTGGGCGACAAGAGTGAAACTCGGTCTCAAAACAAACAGAAAAACGTGTAGCTAAAATGATATTCAAAGCTTGAAAAACGACACATAATAATGGAATTACTGATGGGTTTTACATATGTACAGGAGAAAACTCGGACAAAAATCAAATGTGAGTAACATCAACTTGGGCATATCTGATCTGGATAGCTTTTTGTAAACTAGATTTAATTTAAGGAAACACTGCCTCTTCGCCTATTACCTATGTACTCTAAACTGTGAGTTAAAAACGTAGTTTCCCTATTCTGTATATTTCTTAAATTTCTGTATTCAGTGCTTAGTCACTGCTCAAAGTCTTCTGTTCTCACCAAGCTATCAGAGGAAAATCTATACTTTCTATTACGATGTGTTCAGAACCTCCCACATCCACTCAGATGCACACAGCTGTAATTGATACAGCATTTTCCTTCTTCTCTTTAGCAGGAAATCATCTGTTTAAGAGAGGATAAATAATGAAATTATAGCTATATTTCTAGGGCTTAAGAAACATATAAGGCAAATGCTTAAGTTCTCTAACAATCATATGAAATATTTTTCTCTATAATATTGTTATGTATAATAATGAACTCTATTAGAGTTCTCTTAAAGACATGGCTCATCAATTATGGAAAAGTAAACAGTTCACTCGGAGAAACCTGACAGCTTGCTTTGGTTTTGTCCCTTGAACACAGAGATGTGCACAGTGCTGGGGCCAGGAGTCATTCCTTCCTGTGCACTTCCCCTGCCTCCAGTCCTGAACTCTCCATCTTGGAGGCTAATTAAACTGCCTTCATTCTAGAATAGGACAGAAAAAAAAGCAAAAAAGGAGTTGTAAGCATTTCTTGGAGTGTCAAGTATAAAAGCAATGCTAGGAGCATCTACTATTCTAGTCAGAATATCTGTACCTTGGCTTATGAAACATACATAGGAGAACAAGACACAGATATCCCACAGCTGCAACACCTCTGATAATCAAATACGCCTGCACATGCCCACACTCCTGCGCACCACCACATGTGGCCAGGGAGACACCATCACAGCCTGAGGCTGATGGAGAATTCATTTTGTCCCCTGAACTCTAAGATTAATGTTTATATCTCTCCTTTTCCTCCCGCATCTACCTTCTTCTTTACTACTGCTTGAAGAACTAAAACCAAAATGAAACACTATACAGGAGTGCCTGAACATTTGTTTTATACAGGGCTTAATTCTCTGGAAGAGTTAGAAATAGGTTGGTGTTGTAAGAATGAAAAATGAGTAGGCCTTCCCAGAAAAATGTACACAAACTGCTTACCACTGGAGGGCAGCTTTCCTCCCCCTTTTAGCTTTAAAGGCTATAGTGTTACCCCTTCAAAACAGGGAGAAGAGAAGGGTTGATCCTGATTTTTCTTTCATTTTTATGCTGTAACATTTGCCTCTGAGATCATCAAATGTGATTTTCAACATTGCAGTGATATAAAAGAAATAACTGGGCCTGAACTCACACAGACAATTCAAAACCTAAATGCAGATCTCAACAGTCACACTCCTCTTAGCTTTTAAAAAACAACTGAGATTTGACAAGTTATCCGTTCACAGAGGGTGATGTGCCACAAAACATACCAAACACAAGTACCACCCACTTCCTTCCTCCCCTACCTTCAAACAAGAAGCAGGCATTTATTAAATGCTTAATAATAAAACGCTTTCACATGTGTTTTTCTTCACATTTCGTTCATTTTCCAATCTGTATTTTGCTTGCATAACAGTATTTCTGAAAATATTTTAATTTTGAATATCATATGAAACACAACAAAACAATCAATAACAAAGGTTTCTATTTTAGATATTCTAGAAGGCATACTTGTACAAACAATTCTGACATTTTGAAAAATCGATTTTGAAACACACTCAAAATGCATTAAGATACTTGCTTGCCCAGTTGTCTCTATATCCCGAGGGGCCACCTTTCCTCATTTAGGAATACAATTTAGGACAGCAAGATGAGTGCATTTAAGTGAGAGGAAGACTGTGGTAACCTTTGACTTACCTCACAGAACATATAGAGAGACAGCAGTGTGAGTCCAAGGTTATACACCACTAAAATCCCCCGGCAAGAGAATGGCTGTTTATTCCTCATGTATTTTGGTCCCAGCCATACAATTAGTAAATATATGACAGAGCAGATAAATGTGGGTATATAATTGTCCAGAAGAAACCATCCTTTTACTCTAGTATCTGAAAAATAAAAAAATTTAATGATATATAAAAATAATCACAACTTTTCAAACGCTGAAAACACTGATCTAACCATGATGATATAAAAGTTACCTGGTATTCATGTTCCTAATTCCAATAAAGCAACCAGGAGAGAAGGCATGGATTTTCAATACATATCAAACAAGGTGAAGCTCCTTGTTACATGCTCTGAATAACAATGTATTATTCATGATTTTTGCTAAGTAAAATCATAATAAAAATGTTCTTTCCAAAGAATTTAAGAAAACAAGGAGAAGGCTACATTTCCCATTAACTGGATTTATTAACCAGGTTTACCAGATTACACATAGGGTAATGAAACCCAAGAAATGGCAGTCATTGAACTCCAGTCCTCCATCTCAGCCACATGTCAGTTAGCAAGTGTGGCCAGCATATGCAGACTCAGAAAACGTGCTGCTTAGCCAGGTTAGTGAAACTGGCACTAATTAGGAAGGCAGTCTTTGCTATGAGTGTAATGGTCAACAGCAGAGAGGACAATGATTTAAAAACAAAACAAGGGCTGGGTGTGGTGGTTCATGCCTGTAATCCCAGCACTTTGGTAGACCGGGGAGAGCAGATTACCTGAAGTCGGGACTTCGAGACCAGCCTGGCCCACATGGCAAAACCCTGTCTCTACTAAAAATACAAAAATTAGCCAGGCATGGTGGTGCGCACCTGTAATCCCAGCTACTTGGGAGGCTGAGGTGGGAGAATCGCTTGAAATCGGGAGGCGGAGGCTGCAGTGAGCTGAGATCATATCACTGCACCCCAGCCTGGGCAACAGAGTGAGACTTCATATCAAAAATGAAAATAAAAACAAAACAAAACATGAAGGTGAAGCAGCAATGATCAGATAAGTGCCTATTTAAAGTGTAGTATTTAACAAACTGAGGAGTAGTAGCATGAGAGAGAAGACCTAGGCAGATCCAGAGGAGCTACTGGTATAGGAAGGGTCTCTTCTGCCCCCATTTCTTTTCTTAGGCAGGGAGGAGGGAGAGGGATGTAACAGGTCAGCTGCCAGCAGCAAACTGACAACCTCTTCTTGGATGGCGGGAAACTCCTTGGCAGCCAGACCCCCTAGGTGTTATGTGTTCCCTGATTCAGCTTTGTACTCTGGCTGACCCCAGGAAGCTACCTCTGAAGCATGCTCCCCTTTGAACCCTGTTATGATGATCCCCGAAAACCTGTGGCTCCTCAATCTTAACTACCCACCAAGGCTCACAACTCCAGAGCTTGAGACACATGTAGCATTCACCTGCTATGTCTTCAGAGAAGCAGCAGTTGGGAGGACAGCCTTTGCCCTTTCTTTAATTTTTTGATTATTCATTTATTTATTTATTTTGAGACAATCTCACTCTGTCGCCCAGGCTGCAGTGCAGTGGCGTGATCTCGGCTCACTGCAACCTCTGCCTCTAGGGTTCAAGCGATTCTCCTCCAGGAGAATGTGATTCAGCCTCCAGAGTAGCTGGGACTACAGGCGCACAGCACCACCCCCGGCTAATTTTTGTAATTTTAGTAGAGACCAGGTTTCACCATATTGGTCAGGCTGGTCTCGAACTCCTGAACTCAGGTGACCCACCTGCCTCGGCCTCCCAAAGTACTGGGATTACAGGAGTGAGCCCAGCTCTGCCCTTTGACCCCTCCCAGGCTGGACCATCTTGCTACTCCCTCCGGTTGTTTTTGCCTTGATTCACAGAACAAGAACAGGCTCAATAAAGCATATGTCCACATGGGGAACTGTCAGTCAGTCTTCCTTTCTTGCACTGTACACACTAAACTTACCCAGCGTTTCTCTCATGGCTTGCTTTCTTTGGCATCAGAGGGACATGTCCTCCACACCCTCCCCACTAGTTATGCTATGGTAACAGAGGGTGTTACTGTCAGTCCGGCAGAACTGGTTGTTCTTAGAAGTCATTCAGGGAAATGGCTGGCCCCAGGGACTTTAAGGGGATGCTTAACACCTTTTGTTCTCAGCTTTGGGCCTTGGCTGTCAATTTTTTTTTTTTTTTTTTTGAGACGGAGTCTCGCTCTGTCACCCAAGCTGGAGTGCAGTAGCGCCATCTCGGCTCACTGCAAGCTCTGCCTCCCGGGTTTACGCCATTCTCCTGCCTCAGCCTCCCGAGTAGCTGGGACTATAGGCACCCACCACCTCACCCGGCTAGCTTTTTTTTCGTATTTTTAGTAGAGACGGGGTTTCACCTTGTTAGCCAGGATGGTCTCGATCTCCTGACCTCGTGATCCGCCCGTCTCGGCCTCCCAAAGTGCTGGGATTACAGGCTTGAGCCACCGCGCCCGGCCTGGCTGTCAATTTAAAGAAAACCAGTTCCCACTTAGCAACTAACATGAGACTGTTACATATTTTGTATGACCATATATATCACGAACAATAAATACACACAAATCTCCCTCTTTTTTAAACTTAAACCTCTGATTTACACTTTGCTTTATTCATTTTCCCACAAATATTCATCTTTCCAAACTGGCACATATTCATCCTCCCACACTGAAGAGTGCTTCCCAGGCACCTGATCCGAATTCCAGCCCCACGTAGAGAATCCTTAGGATCTAGTCAATCTGTGGTGGTCCTAACTCCCTCTCTGGTGACTGGTTCAGGCAGGGGCATATAAAGCAACTGTGGCCAGTGAGTTTTGAGGGATGACAGCTGGCAAAGAGCTCTGGGAAACGGCTTCCTTATGCTTAAAACCACACAAATGAAACGTTTTTTCTTCTTCCTCTGAATGTGCTGCTTGGAGCTGCTGCAGCCATCCTACAACTGTGTGAGGTGGGGGACCCATTCTGAGGACAGAGCTGCTGATACCTGGAAGTGGCAAAGTAGAAAATGACAAGAACAAGGATCCTTGGTTACATCATACAGCCCCTGAAATAACTATGGAATTGCCCCACCTGGTAATGCAAGCTAATACTTTTCATTATTATTTTAGCCATTTAGAGTTGGATTTTTTTGTCCCTTACCACTAAAGTAAGGCACTATCTAAAACCAAGCACACACAGATGGATTTAGAACTTATTCTTTTTTGTTCAACTGGCCATACACTAATTTACATAACCTGTCCCCTACTGACAGGCATCCAGATGATTCCTTGAAAAACAATGCTGTACTGAGATCCTGATACGCATCACTGCATAACTGATTAAGGCTAGCCATAGGATAAAGTATGAGGAGTAGAATGGCTAGGTAAAAGGACATGTGCATTTTAATTCCAACAGAAGGCAAAACAGCCTTTCAGAGAGGTTGTACCCATTTTGACTCTTTCTCCATGCCTTCACTATTACCACAGGTGGCATGAAACCTATTATTTCATCTCTGCCATACTAACAGATTAAGTCCTTTTGTTACTTATTTTGTATTTTAAAAATCATGAGAAACTGAGATTCTTTTTGTCTGTTTAAAAGCCATTTCTAGTTTTTCTGTGAATCTTTCTGTGAGCCTAAGAAGTTCTTTCTTACAGAAAAGACTTTAAAGACATTTACAGATGACATCAAAAGAAGGCAATATGGAGCTGATTTACTTTTTAAAAGATACAGCAAGTAAAGTTCAGGTGCATATTTACCAGTGAGTTAACACGATATGAAATGAGAAGACCTTAAAAAGCGTAAATTAAAATTGTAAAAGCCGACGAGTTTTAAACTCCTATTGCACCTCTGCATTTTGGAAATTAGTTTTTCTTAGAGACTGCCAAGAATTGAGAAAAACATGCCACCAGTAATGGTGAAATCTATAGTATTCTCCGGCTACAAGCTTTACAGCATATTTTTAAACTCCAGTTAAAGTCAACAGAGGACCAGCCACAGCAGGTGTCTCTGTCAGAGACTTCTCCAAATCCCTTGTTATCCAGGATAAAGTTTTGGACTTATCATAGAAAATACTAACATGTTCTAGTATCTCCTCATGCAATATTTACAAGTGACTAGGGAGTGAGGCCGCAGAAGGTAAGCAAAGCCAAAAACCACCTTACCTCGGGGGCCAAGCAATGCCTTGAAATAGGTACTAAGTGATGCATCAAAATGTTCCATTTTAAAACCTATTAAGAAAAAAAAAAAGATACTGATTAATCTCTACTCAAAATGTTTTTTATAGAATATTTTTTTCATAAAAGAATAAATTCTTTTCAACGAATATGCCACGGACAAAGTTCAGTTCAGTTCCATAGGTTAAAAGAATTTTTTTAATTCACAAAAGTGACTTCTGTGCTAGATCTCAGTTGAAGAATAAAAGGAAAGACATGATTCTGTGAATTCACTTTATAAATGAAGTGCCAGTTTTCTGAATTTCTTTTCTCAGTTCCATAAAAACTCTTGCCGTGAAGCTGAAATCTCAGTGGGGAAAAAAGTGGAACTAACTGGAATGAGAGGTGGCAGACAGGAAAAGATCTGTCTGGGCAACAACTGAGGACTTGAGGTAAGACAAGAAAGAGCCATATCAGGGAACAGAATGCCACAGTGATGAGACAGTTTTTTCCGCTTGTTACTTTTATCAATTATTATTTTACAGTACTTCATGTCTACAGTAAAAAACTTCAAATATTAAAAATGAAAAAAGGGGCAAAAATCTCATTACTTCCCGCAATCACCAAGCCATGCATCACAAGGAACCTAATGGTAACATTTCTTCAGCATACTTCCAGCGATTTCTCCTCTTTTGAGCACAAAGAGGTCATGCTAATGGATGTTTTCACAATTGTGGGTTGCAACCCATTAGTAGATGATCATGTCAACTTAGCATTAAAAATAATAATTGATCATAATAAAGAATCAGAATGCTTTGCTCTTAGTGAGAATGAATATAGTTTCATAAAACTTTAGTTTTATTATATCATATTTATAAGTATAATATACTCAGCTGTGATGTAAAATATATTCTTACTGTGGGGATCACAGTTAAAAAAACTTAAAAAAACACTATTATATATAGAAGTGTGTATATATTACTTGCTTATTTTCACTTAATAAAACATCTTGGAGATACCAGTTAAAGATTTACCTCCATCTTCTAAGATTCTGTAGCTCCCAACCTTTCCCAATTTAAGATTTATATTTAGAGGGTAGCTAATCAACTTTTCACAAGCATACTGACTAGATTTTCTGTATTAAAGACATACATTTTCAACTTTCCTGGCCATTGTTCTTACAGGAATAATCATCAATATTATAACTTCCAAGGGCAAGGCAGAATTGATTTTATTAACTAAGCTCTTAATCATTTAGCAACACTTCTCTTCCTTGGCTTGCGACACTGAAGCGTATGTATTCTCTGTCTAATTTTAAATTACTTTATCCATGAAATTATCTAATGGTTGTAGTAGTTACAATTAAGTCAATCCAGATAAGAAGGGACGTAGAGACAGGAGGAGCCATCAATGACACTTTCAAAGTAGTTAACAGGGTTCTCTCCTGACAGCTTTCCTGCCCAAGGGGGATTGGGGAGGGTGCTGACACCAATTCACGGCTGGAAATGAAGGCACCAGCTCCCCATCTGTCCCATCTGCCAATAACCAGGTCAGCCACCTTTGCCTCTCAATAGTTACACAACCTTAGCACAAGGTCACTTCTGCAATCCAACAATTAAAATTTTAACATACAGTAGTCCCCTCTTAATCCACGGTTTTGCCTTCTGAGATTTCAATTACCTGCAATCAACCACAGCCTGAAAATACTAGGTGGGAAATTCCAGAAATAAACAATTCATAAGTTATAGATTGCACACTGTTCTGAATAACGTGATGAAATCTCCTGCAGTCCCACTCCATCCTGCCTGGGAAGGGAATCATCTCTTTGTCCAGCGTATCCTCACTGTAGACACTTCTTCACCCTTGAGTCATTTTGTAACCTTCTGGGTTATCAAATCAACTGCCTCAGGATCGCAGTGCCCATGTTCAGATAATTTTTATTTTACTTAATTGTTCTATTTTATTATTGTTGTTGTTAATCTCTTACTTTGCCTAATTTACAAAGTAAACTTTATTACAGGTATATATGCATAGGAAAAAACCCACTATATACAATATAGTGTTTGGTACTATCTGCAGATTTAGGCTTCCATTCTAGGGGTCTTAGAATGTACTCCCTGACGATGAGGGGGTACTAATGTACTGTATTCTTAAGAAAGGCCATTTTTGTCCTAAGCCATCTTCCTGCCCTAGATTGAACCACTTCAGGAGAGACAAGAAATTCTAGAAAATCCTGGTGCTGAAGAGAACAGGTTTAGCCTTACGTTTCGTAAAGAGAATTCCTCTTTAAAACGCAGTTAAATAAGAAATGTTTTATCTTTTAAAGGCTATAAAAGTTCTGCCCGAGGTGGGTTCAGGAAGGGCACTGGCTAAAAGATAATTTGGCTATGTCTATTTTTTCAACATCTATTGAAAATCATCTAGAAAATCCAAGTTTTGGAAGACAACCATCATGATTTTGTGACATTGAAATCACACTAACACAATTTAATTTCATCTATGATGTATGGTGGGCCATGTATATCAAGGTCACAGGGTTCCCTGCTCCCCACTGGCAGCATCCCAAACAGCCAAATGAAAGGAAGTCAGAAGGAACAAGGTCATAAAGGCTATGACTAATGGACTGAATAACTGATGGACAAGCTGCTCGCTGGGGACAGATACCTTCCTCCAAGGCATTTTAAAACCTAGATTCTATTACCTAATGGGTAATATTAACTTACTTACTTATGGGTCATATTAAATGTACAATAATCAGGTATTAAGCATGAAGGGACTTTAAGCAGGTTCAATGCTAGACTCTCTATAAGAAACTAGGGTTCGAAACCCCCCCATTTTTTTTCACTTATTAGCAACGTGACCTTGGACAAGTTATTTAATCTTTCTGAAAAATGGGGAAAAGACCAAAGTAACTGCCTTTAAGTTTAAGAAGATTAAATAAGGTAATATAAATAAGGCCCTTACAGCAGTGTCTGGCATGTAGGAAGCCCTCAACAGATGTTTCTGAATGTATGTCTGCCACAGGATTGGCTCCATGATGAATACTGTTAACCACCCACGGCCGTCTCTGCTTCTCAGCAGGGGCACTGCTGGCATTCCAGTGGAAACAATCAATGTCCTGTGCATTGTGGATCATTAATTGTCCTTGGTCCCTGTCCACTAAATGCCATCAGTGAGCCCCAACCATTCTGACAACCCACAATGTCCACTTGTATGTCCTAACACACCCCTAGAGAGACAGCAAGAGAAGGTGGGGAGAAGGCAGGGGTGGGGGGGGAGCTGATAATATATCAAGAGAGGAACTTGTCAGAAACAGATATTACCCAAACATGAAAGACAAAACTAAAAGGAATGTACTAATTAAATACACAAATATCTAGCACCTACTGTATATTAATGCAAAGGATTGCCAAAATAGGGATAAACATAAAGGAGCATACCTGGTGACCTAGAAAAAATCAGACATTCATAACAGGGAAAAGAGTCAGATACAGTAAAGCAGAAACAAAATCCAGTTTGCAAATGAGCAGACAGTAGAATGATGCATACGAATATAAGCTGAATATATGTTTAAAACCATGCTGTAACAAAATTCAAACGACAGTATTCTGAGATCAAACAGGAGGAATATGTCTAACAAAAATAAGGGAATCAATCATTTCACTTTTTAATTAAGAGATCTTTCAGAGGGCTGTAGCCAGGGTCAGTTTCTATGTAAGGAGGAAATAGAGAAGCTGGAAACAAGAGTGAAGAAATGTTTCAAAGTGAAAATACAGATTGGTGGGGCAGGAGTGGAGAGGGATAACAGCAGTGGCCCCGGAAAAATATGAAGCCCAGGAATTGCGATAAATGACCTATTACCATAAGGACAAATGCCTAGGACATAGTCCAGTTTGAGAATCTAGGCTAACATCATGGCAACAGAAAAGCAGCTTGATTAAACATAAGGTAAAATTTCAGTCCAAGAGTACTGAACCAGCAGCAGGCTACCAAAAGAGACTGGAATTTAGTATTTGGAGATATTGAAGAATCCTGTTACAAGCCATCTGTCCCAAATAATCTGAGTCTAAACCATCTTGAACAGAGGCCCTGCGGAAGCTGGCAGGCACAGGAGCACTCTTTCGACTTTATAAAATGAAACGTGTTCTCTACAAAAGCACATGCAAGAAACAATTTTTGTCAAAAACTGTACATCTGTTCTTAGACTGCATTTCTTCTCGGCTTGAGAATTTTTCTCCTAGGTTTGCAGAACTTTTCACAATCAAACTTAGGAATATACTGAAATAGCCAGCAAAACATTCTCTAAAAGAACAGATACATGGGAGGAAATGATTCAAATTATTGTTCCTGCTTATTGTTTCTGAAATGACTACAGTGAAAAGGGAGAAGGGGTAGGTAGAGGTAGCCCCTGGACAACAGGCCCTATCAGAAGAGTCCTGATCCATGGATCCCAAGCTTGATTCTGGGCTGG
This sequence comes from Papio anubis, assembly GCF_008728515.1. Taxonomy (NCBI): domain Eukaryota; kingdom Metazoa; phylum Chordata; class Mammalia; order Primates; family Cercopithecidae; genus Papio; species Papio anubis. Next base: position 51,674,397 of record NC_044981.1, read on the forward strand.
ACTCTGGCATGTTTAATATTTTCCCCAAACTCTCCCCTATCACACTCACAATTGGATATACACTGTAATCTTCTCAGGCAAGGCTGTTTGTTTCTGCACAGGTTACTAAGAGACATCTTCACCAAAAGCTTCATCATTTACTCAATACAACGTCATGTTTGCCAAGGCAGCCCCATAACTAGTGTCCCTCAATACCATGTACTCACTTTTCATTCATACCACACACTTACCAAGTGCCTGCCACCCGCCAGGCATGGAGGCCCGAAGGCCCTGGGATTGCAGCCTGGTGAGAAAGACCATAAACATATACTAATTACAGACAGAAACACATGTACAATATGATATGCAAAATAACTGTTAGCAAGAAAAAATAAAGCAGAATATAGGGGCTGGAATCATGGAGTGGGAATTTATTTTTGAAAACATAGAGAAGGCTGCCTGAGAAGGTGGCAACAGAGCAGAGCCTGAATGGTGACACCAAGCCACATGCCTACCAAGGGAAAGGGTGTTCCATTTAGAGGCACAAATGAGCACAATGGCCCTGGGGCCATGGCTAGGCTGGCAGGCACAAGGACCAGAGGCCACGACAGAGTGGGCAGCACCATGGGAGGCCCTCTGTCCTCCACTCTCTGCCTGGTGCCTAGGCCTTGCTCAGCAGTAGACAGAGGTCAGTCACGAGATACACCTTGCAGAGAGCATGTGGCCAACGGGGTAGGAACAGAAGACGGTGCCAATCCTTATCTGCTCACACTGCCACCATCTCCTAACCCTCCTTCCTGCAGCCCTCCTGCCAGCAACATGCCCTTTTCATTCCCATCTTCCTTGCTGAGCCTCATCTGCTATGCCACATGAACAGTACAAAGGTCTCAGCAAATGAATTCTTCATCACCAGGCAAGGCTGGCCTGCCCTGTTAAGTAAATTGGGCACTTGCTGAGTGGTCTGTGGGCTGAGCTATACTCTTTTGTACTAAAGGAATGGGAGGCACAGGGCCATGCAAAACTCTTGACACTTTGCCTAGTAATCTGGATTTATGGGAACGGCATGACCTACTTCACAAAAGATGCCCAATCACACTGCCAGGTCTGTGGCTGGCCTCACTGGTGCAGTTTCCCATCTTCTGAACTACATGAGCCAATGACATAACACTTCAATAACCCGCATCACACTACAGGCAGCCTGGGTGAGCTGGGTCAAGTGGGAACACAGCTGCTCTGTACAATTGTACTAGCAGGGACCAAGCCCAGGCACTAGGCTCTGTGGAAAAGGAGCTTTAGTCCTACATGCAGCAAAAGAATAAGCTATTCTTTGATCTGGCTGGTTCCCCACACACTGACAGGAAAACGGACAGGGCTGGGAGTGGCCAGCATGTCCCAGGAACAAGACCATGCTGACACCAAGCCAAAGCATCAACTCCCATCCTCTTTAACCAGGAGTCTCTGACCTGCACTCAACCTAGGGGGCTTCCCAGAATTACAGGTCACAACAGAGAGTAATAATAGGGCCCAGTGAAAAACAAATCCCAACAAAAATGATATCTCAAAGCTATTCACTAGTTCAAGAGCCATGCACACAAAATAATGACAGTAAAAATGGATTACGGGCAGGTAAATTAGAATCAATTTTAAAGAATTCCTTTTTAGTGCACATTTTCCAAAAGACACTCCTAGTTTAAAAAGCCACTTCCCATTAAAAAAATTCTGGAGTGTTTTTGGTAACCATGCAACTATATTATAATCGTGTCTCATTTTAAGTATCTCACTACAAAAAACTAATTGGAGCTGATCATTCTCTTTATAAACTACCCTATATTTAAAGATACAGCTGAAAGGAGCATGAGAGTGTAAGGGAGTTCAGCACACTTCGTCTGACTCACCCCCACCACCATGGATCAGTTCTGTGCTCCTGGCTAGTTCCTTCCCCATGTACTATACTAAGTGTTGTAGAATTTTAGGATCCTTGGGCCTGAATTCGAGAGAGAGACTGGAACTACCACAGTCTGGAATACAAAAACCTGGAAATACTAACACGAGCAGAACACAGAGCAAAACCCAAAGCCCTAAAGAGAGTCCCGCTCATATGGAAAAGCCGTCTGTCCACTGCTCAACTCCCTCCAGGGGCAAGTATATGCCCAGGCGAATCATATGTAGGAGGTTGAGTCAACATCAGTGCTCACTTTGAACTAATAATCAAACTAGTTGGTAGAAGCATGTTTGAAAAAAGACACTATGATAAGCTTTACAGCAAATCAGTCCCCCTCCTCCTCCTTTCCACTTGGCTCCCAAGGACAACAGAACATGAGGGAATGGGGGTAGGTGGCAACAATGGAAGGAGGTGGTTGGGGTTAATGAGGAGAAGGCACAGTCACAATTCTCAAGGTGAAGTATATGTCTCTAGGAGAGTGCAAATATTAAGCATCTTGGCCATTTCTACCTGGAGTAGGAGAGAGTGAGAAAACTGCCCAGCAAAGGAAAAGTACTGGGATATTAAGGCAAATCTGTTTTAAAAGATATCAAGATTTTAAAAAATATGTATTAGAGTAAAGAGTTGGTATAATAACTATATTAAAGAAAAGTTTATTTCCTAAACCCACAACCAGGCTGTTTGCTGACTCTAAAGCAGTAAAGATCTTTTTAGGGCCAAGTCTTGGTTTGTTTGGCTTCTAAGGCAGCAGTCAGCTTGCTTTGAAAGCTCCCTTTCCTGTGAAATCAGTCAAGTCACATTCCTTTTGATTTAAAAAAGTTTAGCTATTGTCTAGCTTAACTTCATATCCTGCTTTACATTTTTTAATGGTTATTGTTCACCTAAAAATGAGTCAGCTGAGTTTACAAACCCATGTGCTGCAAGTGATCAGAATGCGATTTCCTTGCATTTTCTCTTCTCTCATTCCCATCCATCACTTTTATCAGTCAAATCGTGTTAGGGAGGCACAGGAACATTCTTCAAGTTGGCTGCCAGTTACACAAAATGAAAAATTAAACGGTGCTTTAATTTGGTAGTCACAACCCTGATTCTAGAATTTAAAAAGATTTTTCTAGGTTGGGAAAACCAGCTCCCAAATAAAACCACACCTTGCTTAGGAATGTTAAAATACAAAATGTCATGAAGACCATAAAGGAAAGAACATCCAAGTACTAACAAGCTTTAGAAATGAAAGTAACTTGACAACACAATTCATGTTAAAGTGTTGGCATTTAAATAAATGATAACTCTGGATTAAATCTTGGCTCAAAAAGATCTACCACACCAACAGTGGTACATCTGATTGCGTACTATCATCCTAACACTCTGAATCTATGCTTATTGTCTGTCTTTCCCCCGCAGAATTCCTATACTTTCTAACCTCCATTCTAAGGACATAACAAACTCTTGTAATTCTCTGATAAAGTCATTTTTCCTGCCATATATCATACATGGAGGAAAAAAACACAGCCCTATTTGGGGTTTTAGATGGGTAACTGCAAAACTGGGGCACTGATAGGTTCTACAAAGCACTGCCACAGGTTAGCTCCACAGCTGAACAAGGCAGAACAACTTCATTCTGGTATAATGGATAATTGGAGGGGAAACTTTTAAATGTTGCAACAATCAAATTGTTGTATAAAAATAAGTTTAGGGTCAAAACAGAAGCCTCCACTTCCTGCTCCTTGGCTGCCACCAGTTAATTAAAAAGCACTTTTTAACCATCGCTGGAGAAGGACATCCTTCTAACGCGGCGGAAGAGTCACACCAGTGGCTGTTGTCTGTGGTCCTTCCTCCCTGTCCTCTTGGCTTCATTTCCAACCTTTTCTCCAAGGCCCAGATGAGGTGTTACAAAGCCTACCTCCACTCCGCTGCCCCTCTTGTTGCTGTCTAGACAACTCATTTAGTATACAACAACTTCAACTTTTATATGAGCTAGATACTTCTGTGTTCAGTTATTATGGGAACAAACTGCAACTCCTTAGAGTCCAAACTCTTTAACAGCAAGTACTCCAAGCTGTCCTATGAGTATAATAATTATCTATTGATGACAGTATAAATGAGGAGATACACCTGTTATTACAAAATAAAAAGAAAAGAAAATGGCACAACTGACTCCACAATGGCAGCATCCTAAAACACGCACTAAATCCTAGTTACAGATGACATTTCCTCGGGGAAAACTTTCTCAGTACTAGTTATCTGGAACTCTAACAGAGATGCTCTCTTCTCATCTACTACATGATCAGTAAAGGCACTTTGTAAAGTGTGCGCCCATAAAAAACAAAAACAAAAACATGCATGTACACACACACACACACACACCTCTTAAACATTCAAGGGAATTTCTTTCCCACTGGGAGACAAAGATGTATTCTAGTTTTGAAAGGCAATACACAAATACACTTGATCTTAAAAAACTCAGACACAGAAAATTTTTTCAGCAGTTGGTAGGGGGAGGGTAACATGATTTTAGAACTTTATTCTAGGGGAATTCTTATTCACAGCTAAAGACCAAAGGCAGTCAAGTCCAAAGTTCTTCCCCCAGTTCTCAGCAGAGTCAAGACAAGGACCACTTACAACAATTCACAAAACAAACGAGCATTCAGAAAAGGGTTCATGACTGTAGAAAATTACTCTTGTAGAGTTTTACCATCTTAAAGCTGCCAACTTAATTTTCTTTTGAAACTAGAAGAAGTGGTGATAACTTTTAATTGGGTGAAGCACTGTTATTTGGAAGAAGACAACGATAATTCACACACAATGCTCCTTGCTGGTGGGTGAAGGCCAGATTGCTGCAGCTACACTCAGAACTCCACTTTCACATAGAACTTTGCTGACAGTAACTAATTAATGTCCACAAGGCTGCAGTGAAGCAAGGTAAAAAATCCATCAGGTGCAGGAGTCAGTCATCCTAGTGACTGATTTTATTTCTGTGTGTCCAATGATTCTCAGAATGACTGCTCTTCAGGCTACCAGCCATTTGAAAGGCAGTTGACTCACTGAGTTAACAACTGTTTAATTAGTGTCTACTTTGTGTCAAGCAGTATTGCTTGTGAGGAACAGGACGGTGACAGAGACAGACATGACCTCTGACACAGTACAAATTAGTAAGCAGTGTGCAAAGACATCCGTGGCTCAACCACTTTTGGGTGGTAGTGGTTAGGAACACACAATCTGGAGCCAGAGAGCCTGGGTTCAAATCCCTGCTTCACCACTTACTAGCTGTGTAACCTTGGGCAAGTTACTTAACATTCTGTGCCTTAGTTTATTAGACTGTAAAATGAGGGTAATTACATTAACTTCCTCATGTGATTAAATGAGTTAAGATATGTGAAATGTTTAGTGTGTGGCACAGCAAGTGCTGTAAAAATGTTTCTATTATTATCATCATTACAAAGACCTTTGACAATGATCAATTTCATATTCAATGTTTATGGAAGAATTTTGCTAAGGCATAAACTGGAGTTCCCTGCAAGGTCCATGGGCAGTGAAACGTGCTCACATCCATACCTCACAGCTCTGTTATTCTCTATTTGGCATGGACTCACACACCATAATGACACTTGTGAATCTGGGGATTTGTAAAAGACTCTAGATAAATTCCTCTGAAATGTCAAGGAGATGCTGGTCATTGACTTCTCCAGCAGACCAGTGTCTATCCCAACCTTATTACAGAGCAGAAATAAATCTGCATCGGATAAGCCTTTTTTTTTTTGTACTCCTGGCAACTAGCATATAATAGATGGCCAATAAACTTATTCATTTACCGTAACTGAAAAGGGGGCTGAGTTGCCAAAGGTCACAGAGGTTGGGTAGAGTCAGAATTTGAACCACGTCTCCAACTATGTTGCCTACCATTCTTAAAATACCCCATGCAGTCTCTCAAGAGGACATCTTCACGTATTTACATAAAAGATGGTGACAACATGTGTTAGTATTGCCTGAATTCATATAGTTTTATGAGAAAAAGATACAGAACTATGTAGTTTTAAAATAACATTATCAAGTTAAAAAAAAAAAGTTGTTTGGAACAAGATGTTTGGTAACAGAGTCCTTTAAGATCTCTGTAATTAAGACCCAGATGGGAAGTAAAGGGGCAGCAATCCTCCCTGACCTCATTTTCACACTCTCATCATCACTTCTACTGTATCTCAATCAGTGATAAAATTACAGGCTTATTTTTTAAGTGCTGTGATTATCAGTTACACTATAATTATCTGTTCATCTGTCCATATCCCTTTAGGCTCTAAGCTCTTCAGGGGCAGAGCCTATGGTGTTCCCGTTTTATCGCTAGTGTGTCTGGATCTGTGCCTGACCAATTGTTGATTGCTCACTGAAACTATGAGTGAATGAATGAATAATGAATGGATCAATGAATGAATGACTTTCTAGAGTTTCATATCAATGGGCTCTCAAATCTGGCTGCATCTTAAAATCACCTAACAGCTTTAAAAACAGTTTTCTGGGATCCACTCCTAGAAATTCTAATTCAATAGATGCTAGGAAATATCTTTTTGAAAAGATCCTTAGGTAATTCTGGGGAACAGCCTGCTTTGGGAACCAATTCTACATATATAAATTTAGCTTTTGGATGCTTACTAAAATCCCCTGCCGCCCTTTAATTTTTATCACCCAGACGGTATCCATGTACTGTATTACAGAGATAGAGCCTAGACTAGGATGATGATCTCGAGGACAAGTTGTTTTTTATTCCAACAAATTCTGCAGCAATTCCCCATTTCCTCTAATTCCACCAGCTGGGGGGAGGGGATGTGCGGGCCGGGGGGACAGTAATCATATTTTCTCAAACCATCTCTCACGCTGAAATAAAACCTCATACCAACGTAGAGATCAGTTCTCATGTTTTTCAAACACTGTGTGACATGGTACACATCACACATAACAAGCATGCATTAATCCATCCTGCACCTGACGGATTTTTTTTACTGGTAAGCTCTTTTTGGGGGATCCTGTTGTAGAAATATTACTATCAGTAGAGGAGATCCTTAACACCATTACTACCAGGAGTCAACAGTGGCCAAGTCTATAAAGCTCTGTGAGAACAACGAACACATCTGCCTTGCTCCCTGTAATCCCTAGTAGCTGTTGTTGGGACACAGAAGGAATTTAGTAACTCCCTGTTTCATCATATTGAACTGGGGCAGTATGGAACACTGCTGACAGGCTGCTGCTGCCGCCAAATCAGATGCTTGGCCAAGGGTAATTTCATACACTCCTTGGAAGGAGGCAAAATGGGTGATAGGAAGAACCTGAACACTAGTTGAGAAATGTGGGCTCTGGCTCTATTATCATCAGTCCTAAGCTGAGCTGCTTCCTATTATATTCGTTTCATTACCTAGACTACATGACCTAGACTACTTGAAGCTTTCTTCAAGTAAATATGGTATCTATGGGAGGCAGAGTCTAAGATGCCCCCAAAGATTTTGGTATACCTGATACTCACACCCTTATGTAGTACCCTTCCCCGATGAACCAGGGTTGGGTGTGTGACCAACAGAATAAAGCAAAAGGGATGGTATGTCGTTTCTGAGATTAGGTGCTAACAGATGTTGTGGCTTCTCCCTCTAGGGAGAGGACAATGTGGCAAGAAACAGGCCGCCTGCCAACAGCCACCTGAATGAGCTCAGAAGCAGATCCTCTGGCCTGGTCAGCTTCAGAGAAAGACCCTGAGACAAAACCAACCAGCTAGGCCTTGCTGGGACTCCTGACCCTCAGAAAACACGCGTGATAGTAAATGTTTCTGCATTTTAAGGTGGCAAATTTGGGGGTAATTTGTTAACAATAGATAAAAGGCTTAGAAATTAACAAGGTCAGTGGGGTTGGAAGAAGACGTTCTTACAACTCAATTCTACTTCCTCTTGCGAGCCTTCCTTTTGGTTACTACACATAATTAAGGCACCAATTACAAGCATGGCCTAATAAAATATAAACGCTCTCCCCCCCCTTGATTTAACTGGAACTGGGAAGAGAAGTGAAAAGGCTTGTTATCTAAAGTATAGAATTTAGTTATGAAAACAATACAACACTTTGTTACTAGCCTGAGACAAGGGATCTAACATTTACCAAGAGCCTACTATGTAGCCATCTTTTCAAAGACTCAATAAGGAATTATCCCTATTTTCTAGATGAGGAAACTAAAGTTCACAGATCTTAAGTAACTTGCTCAAACAACAAACTGAGCCAGTTAGTTAACTCTAGGTTTATATGGCTTAGGGTAGGCAACCGTCCTGTTTTTCTGGGGGGATTTCCCGGGATATAAGGTTTTCAGTGATAAAATCAAAAAATTTTCGGGCACACCAGGAAGAGTTAAGAGTTAATCACATTACTTATTGTTAAGTAGCTCTCACAAAGTTAAGTTACTTAAATTTGTAGTTGGTCCAAAACTTGTGCTCTTTACAATTATCACAAGTTGATTTTTTGGTTGATGTTGTTAATTTGGAGACAGGGTCTCGCTCTGTTCCCAGGCTGGTCTGGTCCTGAACTCCAGGGCTCAAGCAATCTGCCTGCCTCGGCCTCCCAAAGTGCTAGGATTACAGGAGTGAGTCACTGCACCCAGCCAATCACACAGCTGATTTTAAAAAGTACATCTTAAAGCTATTATTTGGCAGCTTGTGATCTGCAACAAATTTCGAACTGTCACCTATTAAAAAGAAAACCACAAACCCCTCCAGGCTTTATCTCACATTACACACAGAAAAGACTGTTGGGTTTTTTTCTGTGAAAGGGTAAATAATTGCTATTCATATGATACATACTAGCATGGAAATTTTTCAGCTTAAAGGGTTTCATAAATTTCTGTTCCAAAATAGCAACTGAGTCCAAAAACGACACTGGTAACTTCCCTCTGTACCTCAGTAGACTCTCCAGTGTGGCTAAATGAGCTGACAGGTGACTGGGTGGGCTCTTCACAGAACTTCACATCAAGTCTGGTGCTCTGGCAGGAAAGGTAGGCAGTGAAACAATTTTCTCTTCTACAGAAGCCTAGAGACAGCCAATTGGCACCACTAGAAACTTCAACATAAACTGTTCCTGTGGCTGTCATACCTGGTAGGTAAGCGAGGCAGTGTTGCCAAAACAGTTCTTTTTAAAAAAAGACCCATGTAGTAACCACTGGAGTGGCTATAATCATGAAAACAGAAAATAGCAAATACTAGCGAGTATATGGAGAAACTGAAATACTCAGGCGCTTGCTGCTGGTGGGACTGTCAAATGGTACATCTGCTGTGGAAAATAGTATGGCAAGTCTTCAAAAACAGAAACACAGAATTCCATATGACCCAGCAATTCCACTCCTAGGTATACACCCAAAGAAATGAAAACATACATTCATTCCAAAAACTGTACACAAATATTCATAGTAACATTATTTGTAATAGTCAAAAAGTAAAAACAACCCAAAAGTTGATCAACTGATGAATTAATAAACAAAATGTGGTACATTCATACAATGGAATGTTATTCGGCCACTAAAAAGAATACAGTACTGACATTTGCTATATCATGAATGAATCTGGAAAACATTACGCAAAGTGGAAGATGCCAGACACAAAAGGCCACAGATGATTCAATTTACATGAAATGTCCAGAATAGGCAGATCCATCAGTGGTTGCCAGGGGCTGGGGAAACGAAGGAATGGCAAGTGACTGATACTGTTTATGATGTTTCTTTCTAAGGTAATGACATTGCTCTAGAATTAGATATACTTAAAAATAAGAAAAGGAGAAGTACTTTAAAAAAAGGTTTAATATTTTATACATTCAAGCCCACTTCTAACAATCTACAGTAAGGAAATAAAAGCAGATGTGCACTAAGACTGACTTATGATTGTCATCAATGATATTTGTAACAAAAACTGAAAGGTGGTTAGCCTTCAAGTATCCATCTAGAAGTAACCTTCTAGATGAAACCTTCTGCAACCTTTTAGAAGTAACCTTCTGCTACAGAAATTATAGTACAGGAATATAATTAAATATCATGCCATAATTCAAATGAAGTTATTGGGCATTTATTTTTGAGAAATGAAAACTTCATGTTCACATAAAAACCTGTACACGAATATTCACAGCAGCTTTATTCATAATAGCTAAAAACTAGAAACAACCAAGATACTCTCCAACAGGTGAACTGTTAAAACAAACCATGGTATATCCACACCATTAAACCCTACTCAGCAGTAAAGAACTTGATACATACAACAACCTGAATGAATCTCTAAAGAAATTAAGCTAAGTGAAAAGGGCCATCCATTTATAAAACACTTTTGAAATGGCAGAACTATAAAGATGGAAAAGAGATTAACAAGTTGCCTGGGGTTACAGAGGGTGTGAAGGCAGGATGGAAGAGGATGTGGTTATAAAGGCCACATGTGCTGATAGAAATGTTCTGTATCTGGACTGCACTAATGTCAGTATGCTGGTAGTGATATTGTGCTACAGTCCTGTACAATGTCACCACTGGGGGAAACAGGGTAAAGAGTACTTGGGATCTCTGTAGTATTTCTTACAACTGCATATGAATCTACAATTCTCTCAAAAAGTTCAATTTTTTAAAAACATTTATGACCACGAGAAAAATCAACAAGGCTGAGCATTTGATTTTTTAAAAATTCAACTTCCCCAACCCAATCACATGTGGTGGTGACTTTTTTGGCACCTGTAACTGTAAAGGAAGGTTTGTGTAAGGCTTTACCTAAATGTTGGTGTTTCAACTACTCATTTTCACAGTGGTCTGATGAAGTTTCCCAGTACACATTTATTTATCCAGACTACTCAGGTGATGGGGGTACTGTTTTGATCAACCCAATGATCTAATTCACTTCAAGGAATCACACATCTCATCAAGAGGCCTGCTGTCAAACAGTAAGAAAATTATGAAAGATACCAAATAAAATCCTCCTGATTAAAATGTAAGCTTTGATGATTCAGAGGCATTATCTTGAGGTATTTCAGAGTCAGAATCATAAATGCTAAATCTCACTTTACAGTACTGTAGATGAGTAGGCACAGATAATTGAGATAAAAGTCTATAAATGTATTAAGACTCCACTGCTTTATATAAGTTCCTGCAGTTAGTTTCCTGGCCATTTCTCTTTCTAATACATGGTACACAGAAAACTTAGTTTTATTTCATTTCTAAGATACGACGTCACTCTGTCTCCCAGGCTAGAGTGCAGAGGCACAATGATGGCTCACCGCAGCCTTGACCTCCCGGGCTCTTGCAATCCTCCCACCTCAGCCTCCTGAGGCGCTTGGGACTACAGGCATGTGCCACCACTCCCAGCTAATTAAAGAAAAAAAATGTAGAGAAGGAGTCTCACTATGTTGCCCAGGCTGGTCTTGAACTCCTGGGCTCCAGCAATCCTCTCGTCTCAGCCTCCCAAAGTGCTGGGATTACAGGCACGAGCCACCGTGCTCGGCTGGTAACTTAGTTTTAGACTGTCAGATTCCAAATGTTTTTGAAAATGAAAAATAGTAAAAGTTTACCATACTATAAAAACAAAAAAACTGTGCTTTCTTCCATCTTTTGGATCATTTTCTTGTCAATGCACTGAGAAGCAAAAAAAGGGTTAAGCAGCACTTTTACAATGTGCAGTCACTACATCACTATAGCTTGCTAAAGAGTGATGCCACCACGCTCGTGCTCTGCTCTGGGCCTTTTGCTGCCTGTCATCAGCAAAGAGCTGTTCAATCCCCACAGCTCTTCAGAGCACAGAGGATGTTTCCCAGAAAAGGCTGAGGTGACGTCTTCTGTAACCCTCCTTGGAAATTATCCAGCAAGATTAGATCTCTTCTTGGCAATGCTTTTCCTCTTTTCACCAAGTGCTACATTCAACAAATGAGCCACTGTGTTTAAAACCTCCTTGACAATCACTAAAGGTGAAATATTGAGAATTAGGTTCTAAGATGATTACATTTTAGTGGAACTGTAGGATTTTAGCAAGTCACATTAATGTAACTGAATATTCTGACTGGCTAATATGATTTTTCCTTCATTTCAATTCTCTGCAAGTACCAATATTCAACTCTAGGCTGTCATAGAGCCATTTAGCTGTAACAAAATGAAGGAAAGCCAGTGATCAAATTAACATGAAGTCAATTAAGTGCCCACCTACAGCCAGAACACCAAGGGAGAGACATCAATGGGTTCCAAAATGAAAATTAAGGACATAGTGAAGGAGAAACAAATACCTATTCCTGTACAGAAATTACAGAAATGCATTCCTGGAGAAATCATGTGAAAATTTTAGAAACAGAACTGAGATTGTAAAATGGCATATATAATCATTTACCAATATGCCTTTACTGAGCAACAAATGTGTAAGGCACTATTGCAAGTAGTAGGGACAGAGAACCTGGTCCTTTCCCTTCAGCTCAGAAATCTAGCTATTCCTCCAGTCATGACCCATATTTTCAGTTCATTTCAAAACACAGAAATTGATGTCTTATGTCATAATTTGAGTGAAAAAAAATAAAAAGAAAAAAAAATCACCACAAATTAACAACAGCTTAACACACACCCACCCTTGAAAGGGAAGAACATTTTACTGGTCAGGGGCTAGGGGATGGATATAAAATAGGACATAATATCCTACCTTGATTTGGAAAAGCTATCACATACTTCCTATACAAAATCCAAAGAAAACAATTATTTGAAGAAAATTAATGAAACTATAGAAGCAGTGACATGTTTAAAATGTATTATGTTTTTCTGCAATGATTTTTTTTCATATACATGAACAATTTAAAAAATTGCAACTGGGTTGGAGAAGAAAAGGAGAGGGTCTTGGCCAGCTTGTGCTGCTATAAAGAAAATATCACATGCTGCTATATTAAACAACATTTACTTCTCAGGGTTCTGGAGGCTAGGAAGTCCACGATCAAGGTGCCAGCAAATTAGGCTCCTGATAAGGGTCCTCTTCCTGGCCTCAGATGACTTGGGGACATGGGGACGGGTGGAGAGAGTACTGGTCCCTCTTCCTCCTATAAAAATACTAATCCCATCATAGGGACTCAGCCCTCATGGCCTCATTTAAACTTAATTACCTACCAAAGGCCCCACCCTTCTAATAGCATCACTTTGGGGGTTAGGGTTTCAAAATATGAATTGAGAGTGGGGGGACACAAACCTTCAGTCCCTAACAGAGAAGTAGTTTTCCATTTAAGAGATAAAGGAATGACTGTTTACAGAATCTAAAGAAAATTGACACTTTTAAAAAACCTAGTCTCTAAGGTGAATCATTTTCATTCACATAGTCAAGTTATCAAAACACATAATCTCCACTTTATGAAAGGGCTGTACTGTTATAAATTAGTCATCCGGCCTTTGGAAAATAATTTTTTGGAGAAATGTTTTATTAGTTGTTCTTAAACTTCTGGGGATTCCATATCAATTGTGAAAATCTGATTAAAGCAAAAGGGAAATTCTCTCCATCTCAAAATGACAGAGCTTGGATTAAACTGACATTTACAGCGTTCCCCCAAATCCCAGTAGTCTCCAAGTTAAAAACCCTAGCTTTCAGTGGTGGACAGATCTCCAGACCAGCTCTAAACTACTTAACTCATAATGAAGTGGCAGCAATAGGACTAGAATCTCACCATTTCTATGAGAAAGATGTAATATGTAATATGTGTAATTTCAGTTCCAGTTCTCTAGGCTCTGAAACTATACTGTAACAGCATACACTGTAATATTACCTTGGGCAAGCTGCTAAAACTATATAGACGTCAGTTTCCCAACTCATAAACATGGGGACAATAATGCTTATACTTCATGGAGTTGCTGTGAGGATTAAATGAGATAATAAAATTGTATGAAGTACTTGGCATAATGCATAAACACCTCAATTCGTGGCAGCTATTTTTATCATCATCAGAAGCACACATTCATCAAACATACATTTAACACTGTGACAGGCACTGGAGACACAGAAATCCACAAGACAACAAATCTGCCTTCAGAGAGGTCAAAAGTCTCTAGCAAGGGAAGGAGAAACAGTAAATAACCATAATAAAGTGATCTATGTGCCATGACAAAGTATGTACAGGAGAAAAGGATGGGTGGGGGTGGGGGAATTAATAGAGAGCAGTCAATTCTGTATGGGGACCAGTGGGTCAGGTGAAGCTCTGCAAAGAGAGTAATATTCAAGGCTTGCTAGTGGGGATCAGACAGGAGGCAGAGGCGAAAAAGTGAAAAATGATGTTGGAGAAGGAGGTAAGAGCTCGAGTTTGTTTTTAAACTGGGGGGTTGGTAAAGAAGGGATGAAAGTGGGGGCGAGAGGCTGAAAAGAGGGTGACATCAGCATCAAGTTGGTTAAAAAAGGACTGCAGGAGTCCAGATGAGAGATGGGGCCCTCCAAAGGCACAGCAGGAGAGGCAATGCAGGGGCCACGCAGGAGAGATGTCCAGGGTGGGCAAGGTGAGGGAGAGGAAGGAGTCCAAGCTCCTGGCTTCTCACGCTGGAGCAGGTGCCATGTAGTGAGTGAGGAAGCATGGGGGCTGCGGGCGTATGGAGGGGTGGTAAGCAGACTGCAAGAAGAGAATATGGAAAGTTCTGTTCACCTAGAACTTCACCACTTTACTAATTTTATTAATAAATTGATTATAGTCTCATGTGTATGTTTCATAACCTGTTGGATTAGGAGGCATGTCATATATTTTGAATTAGTGGAGTGCAAATTAGGGGAAATTCACTGTACTGACATGTTCTCTTACAGGGTAAAATAAGAAAGATAAATTGTATATTAAGTTCATAGTGTGAAATGTAAGAAGTTCATTCTTAAGCTAGGGCCTAACCCACACATTTGTTTAGGGACTTACGTACTCCCACTGTCCTAAGAAAACATTAAGCCAGCTATACTCAAACATGAATTACACACTTCAGGAGGTTGAATTATTTAGCAAATTGCTATTTCCTTCACTAAATAAGTCTGCTAATGACCGAATGCTTATAAGGAAGCTTTCCAAAGTGATTTCTCTCATCACATTAACGTTTCTCCAAGAGAACCAGATAACCATTTAAAAACCTAATCCAGCCCACTATTTCAAATGACGTTTTTTCCCCCTTATTTTCAAGTCCTTTTCTTTGCAGAACATAATAATGATAATAGCAACTAACACTCACTCCATCCTTATTATGTGCCAGTCTTTCGGCTGTATATTTACAAGCGTAATCTCAGTCCTCATGCCAGCCCTCTCACAGATGAGTACACCCAGGCACACAGCCACTGTCCCTTGTCCAAGGTTACACTGAGAGGAGGCCAACTAACTCCAGAGCCTACTCTTTGAACCACTACATTCTACTGCCTCCCCACGTTACAATAAATTTTTTTTCTATAGTAAAATGATGTTTACTATAGAAAATATGGAAAGTAGAGAAAAAATATTTGTTTCATTTTGAAGTAAAAACAAAATGCTACCAAGAGTATAGCTGAATCCATGTTAATCCTTCTACCATCTATAATTAAGTGGAGTGAACTTGGGCGAATGCATGTCTGAAAACCTCAATCTCCTCACCTGGAATATTCTCTTCAAATGGGAATAACATGAATACCTAATCAGATGAGACGGTTCATGTACAGCATTTAGCATGGAACTTTGCTATTACCATGTATAAATTGACATAAATATATTTACATAAGTAAATATAATTTTATTTCTTCTACCTTTTTCTATGCTTTAAAAAAGCACATACTTCCAGCCTGGGCAAAACAGTGAGACCCTGTCCCATCTCTACAAAAATTACAGCCTGGGTGACGGAATGAGACTCTGTCTCAAAACAAAAAAAAACCAAAAAACCACAAAAACAAAACCAAAAAACCCCACGTTTCTTAACTTTTGTCCTAGTGTCTTTTCTACTATGCTAGGACACCTCTCAGAAAAGGTTTCCTTCCACAGAATATCAGGCCCCACCTCTTGCTAGTCCCACCCAATCACACATTGAATTGCAGGCAGCCTTAAAAAGTTCTTAGGACTGAAAAAACAAATCATCTCTAGTATTCGCTGTAATTACCAGAAATTAACTCCTTAGAAACCAGCTTATTATCCCAATGTTTATTTTTTTTAAATGATTGAAAACATTCACTTTAAAAACAGGATTCTTGAATTCATTTAAACTACTGTCTTGCAGTAAGGTGGCCAGAAGGATCACCTCTCCTTATTTATGTATATGGAGACCCAAGAGAAAAACGGGGAAAAAGCAATTACAATGGCAATAGCCAACTGAATCCTTCCACCAACTGGATTCTTTGATGAACTGCTGCAGAAGCTCATCCATGCTTGTGATAATCACCAGACAAGAGATCCCTGCCTTCTTCCTTACGTAAGATGTTCTGTTGGGTATGTAGCAAGAGGTCATACTCAGAGTTGACAGCCTATGCCATACCAAAGAGTATGTGTACTGCAGAGACATTTCCAAATAACGTTACCTGTGACAAGAGGGTTAAATCCCACGAGCAGGGTCAGTCCTGCAGGTATCATGCGCATCACCATTCACGGTTCCGCATTTGGATCATCTACCTGCACGAAGTCTGCCAGCAATCATTTTCATGAACCTAACTTGACTTCTGAAGCAACATTTATACAAATACTTTTATTTATTCCTCCAATATTAGACATTTAATGTTTCCAAGGTTTCACTATTTTTAAATAATATTGCAATAAACATCTTTACACATAAAACTTTAGCTGTATATTAAAGTATCTCCATAGTGAGACTCCCAGAAATTGGCCAATTAGGTCAAAGAGTCTTAGAATGCATTGCAAAATTCCTTTTCAAAACATTTTTATCTATTAATGTTTCCACAAGCAAGGGCTATGTAAACAGCCTATATAACTGCACCACTGCCATAACTGAACAACCTCATGAAGAAAAAAATTCTTCATTAATTTAGTCTAATGTAAAACACTATACAAGTATGTTGGAAATATAAATCATACAGAAATTCCAACAGCTGAATAAATAAACACTAAATACATACACTGAAAATCTATGTAAATAAAGAGCCATTTTGGCTAACACTGGTAAGAGAAAAGTGAAATGGCAAATTCTGTGTGTGCTCTGCTTGCCTAAGGATTAATCTGTGAACATAAGATGGTATTTGTTAACAGGTCACCTATGTTAGGAGCCTTTCTTTCTCTCAGGTTATTAATACATAGTAAATACAACTGTCTGCATTCCACAAAAACTCCCCCTCAATCCAAGGAGCTAAGTCTAGTTACCAACTTTTAAAACCTCTAAGAAGTATTATGCTTCACATAAACAATAGCAATCCCTGCGAACAAGTATGGATTTTAAAAAGCACATTTCAAACATTTGTTAAATATCTATTCTGTCTGGGGACATGGACTGTCATTTAAAAAACTGAACCTACAAACCCATCCACAGCTTTACAGGAACCCTGTAAACTATGGAAAAATTCACTTCTTGTGAGAGAGGCACAAAACTACCTTTAAAAAAGCCAAATTTTAAAGTATTTAAGAACTTGAAGTAAGAAGACTCTTCCTGTTGTTTAATTATATATACAACATTTCACAGAAGACAGGCTATTTTTGTAACTCAGTAGCTGAGTCAGCCAAATTTGGTTTATGTTGTTATTATTATTGTCAATAAAGCAGCATAAAACAGCTTGATTTTTCCAATCCCACGTGGAGGTACTAAGTGACCAGTTGGAAAAATATTTTTACTCTCTCACAGAGAGATTTCATACTCATGTCACAGGACACAAATGAGAAACCCCAAAGAGTTCTCTTGCCTGCACTTTTCGCCTCAATCACCACATCCAGAATAAACAAACAGCATAAAACACAACAGCTTCCATTTAGAATCAACCAACTCCTACCTGGGCATTAAAATCCTCAGGAGGACAACCAGCCCACTATCTGGGAATTATGTCACACTGAATAAGAAGACTCCACCAGCAAAACATTGGGCAAGTACTAAGATAAGCTATCCAAGGTTTAACAGGATGAAATGGCATTAACTCTGGCCTAAATTGTTAGAGCATCAAACAAAGCTTGCATCATTACAGACTGTAATGCTTCACTAATGAGTTAAAAGGATTTCATTATGAAACCATAATATTCTTCCTTTATTGAGTCCCTTGCTGCAGGACCATAATACCATTAAAAATAGAAAACACACCAAGGATAATAATCATAGTAGCTAACACTGAACACTTAATGTGTGCTAAGCATCATACCATGCACTTCACATGCACTATTTAATTTAATCTTCTCAATAAGCTCAGTTACCGAGCCTGCACTTGCTGGAAAATGGGATTCGAACCCTGGGTGCTGACTCCACAACCTGCACTTTTAACTGTCAATCATATTGAGATTAGACTAAATTTAACTCTATTAGGAAAATACAAAAATGCATCAAACTAGCAACCTACAGATACCTGTAACACACTACTGGGTCCCAAGTAGAAGTCTAAGATTTAGGTGAGGAACAGTTTATGTCCAAGACAACCTAACACCAAAACAATGGTGTAAAAAATAGAACGTCAGTGAGTCTATGGTTACATGAATTACAACGCTTATGTGACACTTAATTTGGTTTTTCTTCCCCATTCAAATGAATCATCAGATTTTGGCATCCTAGAAACAGGATAAACAAGGTCATGTTAATTCTCAGGTAGTAGGCCTGCCTAGACATGACATAAAAGCAAATACAGTGATAACATGATCTCAGTGAAGCTATGACTAAAAAAATCTCAAATAGAAACTTCATGGAATGAGAAATGGCTCTACCATGTCCAATACTAGTCCAGTTTCTTTCTGTTTTTTTTTTTGGAGATGGAGTTTTGCTCTTGTTGCCCAGGCTGGAGTGCAGTGGCATGATATCGGCTCACCGCAACCTCCCCTCCCGAGTTCAAGCAATTCTCCTGCCTCAGCCTCCAGAGTAGCTGGGCTTACAGGCACCCGCCACCACACCTGGCTAATTTTTGTGTTTTTAGTAGAGATGGGGTTTCTCCATGTTGGTCAGGCTGGTCTCGAACTCCTGACCTCAGTTGATCCACTCGCCTTGGCCTCCCAAAGTACTGGGATTACAGGCATGAACCACTGCACCCAGCCCAATACTAGTCAGTTTCTAAAGCCAGGATAAGCAACAAGCTTTTCCCATATGCCTTTTAAAATATGGATATGCAGCATTTAAGAAAATCAGTTATGGGTCGGGCACAGTGGCTCACGCCTATAATCCTAGCACTCTGGGAGACTGAGGTAGGCTGATCACTTGAGGTCAGGAGTTCAAGACCAGCCTGGTCAACATAGTGAAACCTTGTCTCTACTAAAAATACAAAAACTAGCCCGGCATGGTGGCACACGCTTGTAATCCCAGCTACTCAGGTGGCTGAAGCAGGAGAATTGCTTTAACTTGGAAAGTGGAGGTTGCAGTGAGCTGAGATTGTTCTACTGCACTCCAGCCTGGGAGACAGAATGAGACTCTGTCTCAAAAAAAAAAAAAAAAAGAAAAAGAAAAACAGTTACAGATCTCTAAGGATAGTGATTACATAAGTTTATATAACTACAAGTAACATTTAAAAACATGGATTAAGTAGAGTTAAAAGAATCGGGGACCGGGCACAGTGGCTCACACCTGTAATCCCAACACTTTGGAAGGCCGAGGCAAGCAGATTGTTTGAGCCCCCGAGTTTGAGACCAGCCTGGGCAACATGGAGAAACCCCACCTCTACAAAAAATAGGAAAATTAGCTGGGTGCGGTGGTGTGTGCCTGCCATCCCAGCTACTCAGGAGGCTGAGGCAGGAGGATGGCTTGAGCCCATGAGGTGAGGCTGCAGTAAGCCAAGATGGTACCACTGCATTCCAGCCTGGGGACAAGAGGGAGATCATGTAAAAAAAAAAAAAAAAAAAAAAAAAAAAAGGAAAAAAGAAATAGAATCAGGAAGGAGGGCAGAACTGGTCTATAGCAATGACTCTGGGATAACTAGTCTTAGTTTGAGAGAGAAAGCAGAGGAATGGGCTATCATACCAAAAAAAATCAGAATTTCTTCATCTCCAAAGTGTATCAAAAAGGAAAAGAATTAGCTTGAGGTCTGACAGAAGAAACTTGTGGAGAGATATGCAAACACTAGAAAAGGCATAGGGAGATATTGCATAAATAAGCACCCCACTCTCTTCAATGGCTGGGTCGTACAGATTAACCTGAGGCCAAGGACTTTTTTTTCTGGACACTGATAACCCTGTTCCATCGCGACTGAAACAAGGTAGAAAAGCACTGTGCTAAAAGTCACCTGGTCTCCCTGACTCTGTCCAACACCCTAGGCTCACTCGCTAACATGAATGTCCTATCCTACCGGTAAGTTTTCAGGGAGGTTGCTTCACAATTTATTCTCCAAATTGCCACATGTTTCATACTCGATTTACTAATGACCACTTCACATGTGTCTCGATGTCCTATCCAAGGACAGGACAATTTATGGTTAAATATAGCCAAAGAGAATCATGTATGATTCTTCGATCTAAAACACAACTTCTAGGCTTAAGATACCCACTACTGTGTGTCGTAAGCCAAATATCTGATACTTATGTCCAAATGTTTTTTTAAAAAGTGCCCGTATTTTACCTATCATTTATGGAAAACCATGAAAATGATGTGATACCCCACCCCGTAAATATTTATGCCTGTCAAGTATTCAGAAGCACTCTTCTGGATGGAGTGAGCCTGAGTTTCTGACCGTCCAAAACAACTAGACTCACAAGAGAAGTTAATATCTCACTAGAACCCAGTCAGAGACGGAAAGTCACAGGGCCGAGGGCTGTACTCAGGAGGGAGATCCAGGCTTGGGACCCAGGGAGAGGCTTCACCAGAGAAAGGGGACTTCCAGTGTCACTTAAGAGACTGTTAGGTTTGGGTAGGCCAAGGAGCAGGGGAAAGAAATAAGGAAATTGCTACTCAAGAATTGGAAGCAGGAGTGGGCTGCCACAATCTGGGAAGAACTGTGACACTTGGTAGGCCTGAAAGGTGTCTCAAATTTTACCTCAACTTTATTAAGCAGCCATGTTAATTGGCTGGCATGTGTTAAACATTCCACTCGTTGCTTGACCAGAAAACCAAGTCAGCAATGATTTAAGGCACATTAAAACGTGGATGCTCCATAAATATTTGTTAAATGAATTAACTCTGGACACAGCATCAGGGAAGACTTCATGCAAGTGGCATCTGGCCAGGTTATTAAGGACTTTGCAGGGTGGAAGTCCTAGAAGGCAAAATGATTGATGGATATTTCAAGCAGAAGGCACAGCATGAAGAGATATGGAGGTGCGAAAGGGCACAGTAGACAGAAGGGGTAGGGTATCAGAATAACTCAGTCATCTCTTAGCCTGTTGAAGCTATTGTCTTGAGCATCTTACAAATATCCACGTGTTCCTAGCTGCACCACCAAGGCCCATTTTCTTTCCTGTGGACTCTCAGCTGGCTTTCAGGCACTCATTCTTGCCCCCTTCTATCCACCTCCACATTGCAACTGAGTTCTTTTTAACCACCAAAACCAGTGGGGCCACTCTTGCCTGAAGCCTTTTGTCATCTTGCTCTCTCGATACAGCCTACAATTCCTCACCTGGCTTAGAGGCCCTTTCACACCCAGGCCCACACCTGCTTTCCCTAGCCCAACTTCTGCCCTCCCCTCCTGCTCACTGCCCCCAACCCCACCTGTTTCCTTTTCACATTCTGTAGTGTGTCCTTGATTCCAGCAGCTCCCTAGCAGAGAAAACTCCCTTCCCCTCCTGTCCTACTTCCCCCTTATCTGTGCACACCAGAGAAATCTTCCCTGATTCCTCCCGCAGAGCCCCAGACTAGGTTAGGTCCCTCTGTGTACATTCTAATCATACCCCAAATACAAATTATTTAACCTGTGCTTAACATCTAAGTCCTTGAGGCATTATATATCTGTGGGATGACTGTGAGGCTGGAAAGCAGCTTCGCCCTAAGCACCAGAAAGTATGGTGACTCAGCCATACTGGCCTTCACGAGAAAGCAGAAAAAACCCAAGATCTGCTTTCCCCCACCCTGCTTCCAGCAGAGCAGGAAGCACTCACAACAGGCGCTCGGCACCATTACCCAGCAGGGCAAGATTACAGAGCTTTTCACCTTGCTTGCAACTTTAGAAACTGTGTCTACCACTACTGCAGCAGACAGTTATGGGTGACAGATGAGATGACCCTACTTTAGATGAGCTCATGTTTCCACATGCATTCTCTAACTTAGGACCCCAAATGAACCCAAATCCTTTGAAACAGGACATTCTGCTCCCTCTTATGACAAGTTTCTATCCACTCACTCCTCCTGTCTGCCTTCCCTAGCAGGCAATCTGCCATCACCAAAGCAGATCTTTGTCCCCACCCTCCTTGCTCAGGCTGGAACCTACAATCACAAGTACTCTTGATGCCCAACCTACCCCTGTGGCGCCTCCGCTACGTAAATCCAACAAGCAGAATTGATGTTTTGCTGAGATCTGGACAGTCCCTATGAATCCCTTAAAAGTCCTCCTCCTTCAATGGTCACTCTTCACATGCTACAACAGGGGTGGATGAAACTTGAAAACATTATGCTAAGTGACAGAAGCCAGATACAAGAAGTCACATATTGTATGACTCCATTTATAGGAAATATTCAGAATAGGCAAATCTATAGAGACAGAAAGCAGATTGGTGGTTGCCAGGATCTTAGGAGAGGGGAGAATGGCAAGTGGCTGCTAACTGGCAGTGGTCTCCTTTGGGGATGTGAAAATGTTTTGGAATTAGAGGTGACTGCCACAAACAGCACTGTGGATGTACTAAATGCCACTGAGCTGAACACTTAAAAATGGCTAATTTTATATTATGTAAATTACACTTCAATTGAAAAATTTCAAATAACTTTTTTAAAAGTCCTTCTTCACCCTCCCAATTCACAGAGATCTTTCCATCCCTCTGCTTATACTCTGGATCTTTTCCCATTTCTTTCAAGAATTTATTCATCTCCCATTTGCCTTTTACCTTCCATTTCCTCTCTCGACTGGATCCTTTTTTTCTGCTGACAAATCTGCTCCAGTGTTCAACCTAAAAATCCTTCCCTGAACTTTTTTTTCCCCTCAAATCTCATCTACAACAATCCCAAGACCCCATAAAAGTCAGCCAATTATCAATAGCCTCCACTTGTTAAAATGAATGAATGAACCTACAAATATAAAAACAAACTGCCAGATACCCTTGGCATTGCACTGCCCAATGAGACAGACAAGGGCACAAATAGCTATTTAAGTAAACTGAAATGAAAAACTAAAAATTGTTTCTTAGTTATATTAATCACACTTCAAATGCTCAAAAACTAGTAGTAGTTAGTGACTACTATATTGGATAGTGCAAAATATATCCCATTAAAAAAAATCTGAGCATCTGGAAATAGAGTTGCTCAACTGTACTGGTACCCAATTCAGGTATCAAAGAATCTAAGGTTATAAAAATCTTAAAAGAATTCCTTAGAGTAAAATCAAGAGGAGGCTATTGCTCTATTTACAGTCCCCAAAGTAAAGATCTAGTTGATTTGACATTATACAAAAAAAGGCCAGAGGAAATCTTTTTGTAACACATAGAATTAAAGGTTAAATGGTTACATAAAACAAGATGGAGATGTGGGACATGATGCAGCAATTTTTTATTAAAACAAAGGCATTATCCAAAATCAACAGTTAAAAAAAAAGGTCCAGTAGTATCTATACAATAGACAGGAACAAAAAAGAAATCAGCTATTTTAAAACTATTCCAAAAGGCTGCTAGTCTGGAAGCCTAAATACTGTAATGTATAGATAACAAAGAAAAAGGGATGAATTAAAAAAATAAAATGAACATCTAAAAAGCTATTAATGCTACACTGAGACCTTAATCTCTTCATTTACTCCTTGCTGTTGTGGGTTTTTATTTTAAAAATTGACTACAGTCTTCTCATAGGGCATTAAAGCAAGCGACCAGTGTTGTTAAGAGGACATGAGCTTGCTTTTAAATACTGTCCTATCTACACAGAGTACCTTACAGATATGTTCAATTGATAAAAAGACCAAAACCAGTCCACCTGGTGAAGTTCACAAGTGAAGCTGACACACATAGAGCCTGTGGCATAAATCACGAAATTTATTCAGGCAGAAGGAAACAGAAGGCAATGGCTGCTGAAGCAAGAAGGAAAAATGTTTTTATAACTAAGGAGAAAGGTGGTCCTTCTTTAAAAATGCAATAAATGGCTGGGCATGGTGGCTCACGCCTGTAATCCCAGCACTTTGGGAGGTCAAGACAGGCGGATCATGAGGTCAGGAGATCAAGACCATCCTGGCTAACATGGTGAAACTCCATACAAAAAAGTTACAAAAAATATAAAAAAGTTAGCCGGGCGTGATGGCGGGCACCTGTAGTCCCAGCTACTCAGGAGACTGAGGCCGGAAAATGGCGTGAACCCGGGAGGCAGAGCTTGCAGGGAGGGGAGATCAGACCACTGCACTCCAGCTTGGGTGACAGAGGGAGACTCTACCTCAAAAGAAAAAAAAAAAAAAAAAAAAAAGCTACAAACAGGACTTACTACAGGGATTCCCAAAGAGTAGTCCAAACATCCCTGAAAGTCCCCACGCCCTTTTCAGGAGTTCTGTAAGATGGAAACTATTTTCATACTACTACTACTAAGGGATTACTTCTTCACTGTCACCAAAAGTTTTGAAAAATACGTTTTTATATTTTGAAATATATTTTGAAAAATATATACTTTATTATCATACAATAGGTTATTTTAAAATGTTTTCATAATTGTTTTAAAACAATTTAAAATTGATTTCTAATAAGGTAAATACCAATAGATGTAATCCACATAAACAAAAGCTTTTGAGTTTCTCAGTAACATTTAATAGTACAAATCTTATCTTTTTTTCCTTTTGCTTTTTCAAATGTTTTTCTCTCAGGCCATTTTGTCTAAGAATAGTACGTCGGCCGGGTGCAGTGGCTCAAGCCTGTAATCCCAGCACTTTGGGAGGCTGAGGCAGGCGGATCACCTGAGGTCAGGAGTTCGAGACCAGCTCGGCCAAAATGGTGAACTCCCATCTCTACTAAAAATAGAAAAATGAGCCAGGTGTGGTAGTAGGTATCTGTAATCCCAGCTACTCTGGAGGCTCAGGCAGGAGAATTGCTGGAACCCAGGAAACAGAGGTTGCAGTGAGCCGAGATCAGGCCATCACACTCTAGCCAGGGGGACAAGAGCAAGACCTTGTCTCAGGAAAAAAAAAAAAAAAGATAGAGAATAGTATGTCTTCAGACCAAAAAGTTTGAGAACTGTTGTATTAAAAACTGCACATAGAATTTTCCTCCTCTGTAAGATTTTATTTCTAAAAAAATTTACATATTTAGCTTCTTATCTTAATGGCAAAATCCCAAATACACTTTAAAAATAAAGAGTCTCTACAGATGTGTCACTTAACAATGGCAATACATTCTTAGAAACGTGTCACTGGGCGATTTCATCATAAGAACATCATAGAGTGTATTTATACAAATCTAGATGTACAGCCTACCACATATGCAGGCTATGTGGTACAACCTATTGCTCCTAGGAGGCTACAAACCTGTTCAGCATGTTATTATACTGCATACTGTAGGCAACCATAACACGTGGCAAGTATTTGTATAGCTCAACAAAGAAAAGGTATAATAAAAGTAGAATATAAAAAATAAAAACCGATACACCTGTACAGGGCACTTACCATGAACAGACGTTGCCCTGGGTGAGTCAGTGAGTGGTGAATGACTGTGAAGGCCTAGGACATTACTGCACACTGTAGACATTATAAATACTACAATGAGGCTAAACACTACACTGAGGCTACACTAAATTTATTTTAAAATTTTTTCTTCCTCAATAATAAATTAACCTTAGCTTATGGTAACATTTTTTTCTTTGTAAACTTTTTTTTTAGGGACACAGTCTACGTTGCCCAGCAGGGCTATCCACAGGTGATCACAGCTCACTGCAGCCTCGAACTCCTGACCTCAAGTGATCCTGACTCTTCAGCCTCCCGAGTAGCTGGGACTACAGGTGCATGCGACTGTTCATGGCTTTTACAGACCTTTACATTTTAACTTTTGACTCTTTCGTAATAACACAACACAAATACATGGCACAGCTGCAAAAAAAATTATTTTCTTTATACTCATTCCGTCAATTTTTCTTTTAAAACTTTTTCTTAAAAACTAAGACAGAAACACACACATTAGCCTAGGCCTACGCAGGGTCTTCAATATCACTGTCTTCCTTCCCTTCTACATCTTGTTCCACTGGAAGGCCTTCAGGGGCAATAATATGTGATAACAATGCTTTCTTCAGGAATACCTCCTGAAAGACCTGCCTGAAGCTGGTTCACAATTACTTCATTTTTTTGGTAAGTAGAAGGAGTACTCTTTAAAATAATGACAGATAGTGGCTCATGCCTGTTAATACCAACACTTTGGGAGATCAAGGGGGAAGGACTGCTGGAGCCCAGGAATTGAAGATCTGCCTGGGCAACACAGTGGGACCCCATCTCAATAAAAAATTTAAAAAGCTAGGCATGGTGGTACATACCTGTGGTCCCAGCTACTTGGAGGCTGAGGTAGGAGGACTGCATAAGCCCAGGAAATCAAGCCTGCAGTGAGCTGTAATTGCACCACTGCACTCCAGATGAATGACAGAGCGAGATCCCATTTCCAAAATAAATAAACATTTTTAAAATGATAAAAGTATAGTAAATACATAAACCAGTAACATAGTTATTATCCATATCAAACACCGTATATGGTACGTAATTGTATGTGTGATACTTTTATAGAATTAGCAGTGCAGTAGGTTTACACCAACATCTCCACAAACACATGACTAATACACTGCCCTAGGACATTAAGATGACCCCTACTTCACTAGACAAGAGGAATTTTTCAGTTCCATTATAATCTTACAGAAACTCACCAGTATATATGCAGTTCATCACTGACCAAAATGTGGTTATGCAGTGTATGACTAAACTTGTCCTTTATCAGTTAAATGAAACTTGGAGTACACAGAGTTTAAAAACCTAACACTCAAATATGTGAAGTTTGTTAAAATGGTCATTTTGGAAATAAGCTAATAATAATGAATAAATCTTACACTAAATATATTGTAACTGTATTAGTCTGTTTGGTGTTGCTATAAAGGAATCCCTGAGACAGGGTAATTTATAAAGCGGTTTATTGTAGCTCACAGTTCTGCAGACTGCACAAGCAGCAGTGCCAGCATCTGCTTCTGGTGGGGCCTCAGGAAGCTTTTATGCACTGTGAAAGGTGAAGGAGGAGCAAGAGTGTCACATGGTGAGAGAGGAAGCAAGAGAAAGAAGAGCAAGAGAGAGATGCCAGGCTCTTTTACACAACCAGATCTCACATGAACTCTTTACCATGAGAGGCCACCAAGTCACTCATGAGGGATTCATCTCCATGACCCAAACACCTCCGAGTAGGCCCCACCTCAAACACGGGATAAAATTTCAACGTGAGATCTGGAGGGGACAAACACCCAAACTACATCAATAACTAGAAGTACTCTGTGCAATAAGCTGTTACCAGTTCCCTACTAACTCATCAAGTTACATTTAGTATGGTATTAAGAGAAATTCGACCCAATCAGCCAAACAGGGGTGAGCTGATTTTCACATTATTGGTAGGCATAAAAACAGAGTTTCTTTAGTCACAGCATGATACTAACTCTCCTTCCAAATGAGGACGCTCCTCATGGAGCTTAATCACCAAAAACTAAAATTTAAAATCATAAATAATGAGAGAAGCAAGTTTCTTGTGGTTAAATCACATTAGGCAGTACTGCAAATAGAATGTATTCAATTATCAACCACTACATAAATGCTGAAGTGTTGTTATACATACAAACATACACATAGAAAGAAGGAGGAGGGAAAAGAGGTGAAGAGAGAAGGGAGAGGGAGTGAAATGCAGAGGACAAGGAGAGAAAGAGAAAAGGGAGTGCGTAGAAGAGTGATCACTCAGAATGAAAGTCAAAAATTCATTTTTCTGACTTCAACTTGCCACAATACACGCTTTTTGGAAACCAAACTTTCCATTTGCCTACCATGTCAGTCAGTTTTCATCAGGTACTAGTTTCTTTGGCTCTGTTTGCTAATCAGTTCAAACTGTATCATGGAAGAGGTTCTTCAAAACTTTACAAAAACACAAAAGCTGCCCTCCCCAAAAGGGTACAGCTACAGGGTGGCTTGGGCCACTATGTGCCCCTAGCATCAGTGGCTGAAGCTCAGCTGACTCCTTAAAGCAAAGACCTGGCTGAAGGAAGAAAAGGAGGTCAGCAAGGGGGAGAGGGGAGAGAATGAATAAGTAAGGTAGGGAGAAAATTACATGACACTCCCTTCTCTAAAATAAGAATCTGGGAGTGACATTCCACCTCTCCCAGCATGCCTCTCAGGGTTAGGAAGGGTATCGCTTTGCAAGAGAACAGTGTTAAAGAGAGTGTTAATCCCGTGTGAACCTCAACACTTACCTGCTATAAAGGTGCATTACATATCCTCATGTGTCACGAAGAAACTCAGTGCTTTTAAACTAGACCTCTGAAAGATCATTAGTTCACAGCCACAGAACAGACACTTGCAGGTTTCTCCCAACAAAATGCTTGCTGTTTGCTTTCTTAGTTTGGAAAACATTACAGATAAATGCCTATGAAACGAGGTAGACTGTCTCATTAGAGGAAACCAACTTGATCTGAAGAATGGGTGAAAAAAATCATGACTTTATAGTGGACAGTACAGCTGAGACGTTAGTATCGGGCAGGGCATCAAGAACAGGACCAAGACTGTCTCCTCCCTCTCTGTTTTAAATCGTGCTGCACTTGGTTTATGTTTTCACGGGCTTTGTCTTATAGGGATACTGAACAATGTAAATGAATACTCACAATTTAGCACACATAAATCTTATTTTTATCAAATCAAAGGACAAAGGGAAGGGAGAACAAGAAATTTAACTGGTCAACTTAAAATGAATAGGATCTCTTGTTTTAACCTTATTTCCCTTTCTGGAGAATAAAAGTAATGATAATGATAATTAAAGCAGTTTTCATGTGTGGTTTATGGAAGTCATTACTCTATTAGTAATGCCCCATATCTATATAGGATTTAAAAATTTTAAATTATACTTGGTGCAGTATTCATTGAAAGTCTTTTTCACCTGTAAGCTCAAATTCCATGGTGAAACAACATTAGGTAGAAAGACAGTGACCAGCGAGAGAGAAAACAACTATGATACCATGTTGCCTGTCTATTGACTTCTCTGTCTATGGTATCCTAGAAAACAATCTCTAATGTCAGTATGTTCTACAGTTGCTCTGAAATTGTTTCTCTCCCATTTCCCAGGAAATAGGCTATACTTTAATCACTGCAACCAAGTTAATTGCAAAGGACAAAAATCTTCTGAAACCAAAACTCTTAAGATGTAAACAAGTCCAAAAAAGTGTTTGATGCCAAAATGACATTTTAAAAACAGAAGTTAACATGTTATAGCAAGTAGCATCCATTTCCCCTTTTCCAGCACAAGCCATCAAGTTCTGTTTGGGGCTCCAGCCTGCCAAACTCAGTTGGAGAAATCTTACAGTATGAAAACCCAGGAGACAGAGGCCACAGTCTGGACCAAGAGACCAACCAGAGCCAGAGAGGCTCCTGAGAAGATCTGCAACACAGGGTAAAATATGCAAGGGAGGGCCATATAACTTTGTCTTTACTTAATTTATTTTAATTTACTTTTAAGTGTTAACCTATTTTATTTTTATTAAATTTTTGAGGGTACACAGAATTCAAATTGCAGCAAAAGTCATTCATGGCTAAACACTGGAAAAATCTCTTAATTCTAAGATACATGACACACTGGACTCAAAAACAGAGGTGCTGAGTCCCTTTCACTGGAGAAATTTAAAGAAAGGGTATAGAAAAGTTTTGACCAATTCCACCCAATACTGCATCCCCAATTCCAATCTCAAGGACCAGTTTCCATCTGATCTCTCTCCACCTACAGATGGCGGTCCTGAATCTCAAAATCAACAAACCAAAAATTGAATCCATCATCCTCTCACACCTCGTTTTTCCAACTCCCTCATTTCTGTGACCTGCCCCATAACCTTCCCAGGAATCTAGCCGCCAAAGCAGGGTGGACTCCTCCCTCTGCAATGGACACCAGGATTCAGGTCCTGTTGCTGGTTCCAAAATGCCCACAATGCCCTCCCTGTTCTCCCAAATTAGCACATTCAACAGTGACATAAAGGAAAGGGTTAGATAGAGAAATGATATCTGGTGCTGCTCCACAGCTGGCTGTGTGACTCTGGGTGAGCCATTTAAATTCTCGTTCTTGGTTTCATCACCTATAACGTGAAAAAGCCAAATTATTTCTAAATTCCAAGCTCTATGGGATTTACAGGATTTGCATCCACTTCTCTTGATCCCCAAAGTCACTATGTAGTTGAAACCACCATCATTTCCCAACCAGATTAGTACACTCTCTCCTAGTGGATCTTTCCCGCCTCTAGTCTTGTGCTGCTCCTCACCCCTTTAAAGCACCTGTCTAGGTTACTCACCTCCAGAAACCAGTTAAAGACTCCTGGGAAAATGACCAAACCCGTCCCTGTGGCCCCCGGGCCCACGTGATCAGAACCCTGTTTCCCTCTGGCTTTCCTGGTCTACTTTCTGTTCCTCATATGCTCCTCCAACGCCCAACTACCTGCCCCCCTTTGCCTCCGAGCCTTTGCTTCAATACTCTGCCCATTTCCTCAGTCCAGAAATTCTTGCTTAGTCTCCAGGCAACGTTTCCTGACCCCCTCCCCCACCCCCCAAGTCTGATTTAGGTGTCCTTCCTGTTTACTCGCAGGGCATACCTTCGCAGACCTCTCAGAGGCTTTGCCACTGTAAATATCTGTTTGTCACTATCCTTCCCCCAGACTCTCAGTTCCAAGTGAGTGGGGACTGCTGGTCTCGTCCACCACTTATGGCACAGACAGTCGGTTCTTGCCCAAACTCTATACACAGTAGCAGCACTTGTAGCTGCACATGGCCACCCAGAATCAAGATGAGATTTTCCAGCCACCTGCAGCCACGGTTGATATTCTAGTCAATGAGACATAAGCAAAGTTATCTGGAGGCTGTTTCTGGGAACTTCCCGTAAAAGAAAGCACCATCCGCGCTTCTACTTTCCGTTTCTTCTTCCATCCTGCTGCTTGGAAGATGGAGGCCACACTAAGCCTGACAGACGTATGATGAGCAAGGAATTTACGCAGGGTCATACTAGCCCTGACCCATCCACCCTGCCTTTCATGAAAGATACACACTTCTACCTTGTTTTGGGATCCCATTATTCAAACTACTATTATTTTGGCATGTCCATCACTGCAGCTGAACCTAACTGCAACATACACAGCCATACCCATGGTATAATAATAAACTACCTGTTGATTCGCATATACACCTCATAATTCCTACTGGGTCTTTTTACTGGTAACTGTATTGTCACGTGTCTCTGTAGGGTCCACATTCCTTAGCAGAGGCAAACACAGGCAAATGATCAACACTGAGTGGGTTTGAGTGATCAACAAATACTGACCAAGTGGCTACTGAAGCAGATAAGCTCTATCCGACATGTATGGTCTACTTTAGCCTGGGCTCAATGTTGCTGCCAACCAAAACAAGGTTAAATAAGAGGGCCAGGCCAGGCACAATGGCTCACACCTGTAATCTCAGGATTTCGGGAGACTGAGGCAGGCAGATTGCTTGAGCCCAGGAATTCAAGACGAGCCTGGGCAACACAGTGAAACCCCATCTCTACCAAAAATATAAAAACTTAGCTGGGCATGGTGGTGCTTGCCTGTAGTCCCAGCTATTCAGGAGGCTGAGATAGGAAGAACACCTGGGCCTGGGAAATTTGAGGCTGCAATGAGCTGAGATGGTGCCACTGCACTCCATCCTGGACAATGGGAATAAGTGCCGGTTTCAGCCGAGTGCGGTGGCTCACGCCTGTAATTCCAGCACTTTGGGAGGCCGAGGCGGGTGGATCACGAGGTCAGGAGATCAAGACTATCCTGGCTACACAGGTGAAACCCCGTCTCTACTAAAAATATTTTAAAAATTAGCCAGGCATAGTGGCGGGTGCCTGTAGTCCCAGCTACTCGGGAGGCTAAGGCAGGAGAATGGCGTGAACCCGGGAGACAGAGCTTGCAGTGAGCCGAGACCGCGCCACTGCACTCCAGCCTGGGTGACAGAGCAAGACTCCGTCTCAAAAAAAAGAAGAAATAAAGAAAAAAAAAAAAGAGTGCCAGTTTCCACTATCATTTTATTATGGAGTATTTGAGTGCCTAGACATCAAAGTTCACTCTATTCCGTCCTTGGGAACAGTGCCACCCACACTGGTCTATCATTGGCATATTGCACCTGAAAGCCCTAACAGGTAATATGCAGGTAAGCAAGGCCCTTTAAAATAACAGCACGTGTCATCTCTGCTTCTAGGGCAGGTGAGATGTCTAGCAATTTTTTTTTTAACCTTAAAGACCTTCAACCATTGTTTTCTATAAAGGTAAACCTTTATCTTTGTGATGGGCTTACTGGTAGGATTTCTGGTAGTGAGCACAGGCACCAGGGCCTGCAAATTTCTTGGATTCATAGCAACAGGGAAACCACCAGCAAGGTCCGGTGAGGGTGTCTTTCCTCTCCTCGGAAGCCTCATCTACATATTCTGGGTAACAGGGCACCAGGGCTTTGGAGATGTACTGAAGGACAGCATAAATCTGAACCATATGACCACTACCCTTCACACAAACATGAATGTCCATTCCAGCAAGCTGTTCCTTGTCCAGAAGCAGACCTAATTCCAGTAGCTTGTACTGCAATGTGAGCAGCTTGATCATCTCCAGGGGCCCCTCGTTCATCTTGATGAAGCCACTGCCACATCTGCAAAGCACCACAGCTATGGCCATCTCCTTGTATCTGAAGATCTGCACAGACTGCAGCCAATGAGTCCTTAGACGGCATGTCTCCAGGCATAGGTAAGAGCTCCTCATTGCACCACGTCACAACAGGAAAAGGTGTCCAGCAATCTGTATGGTCTGAGTGCTGTTGGTATTCTACTCCTTCAGCTGGAAGCAAGGCAACTGGCCTTCTAAAGTCTCCTGCACAAATAGGCTCTTCATTTGTGAAACATTATGTATTCTCAGGCTATCAAGGCATACTCAGTTTCACACAGCCATTAGCACATATTATAGGACTGGTTATATTTGAAAGGTACATATGTATTTAGAGATACATTCAGGCAAATAATTGCTAAATACCTACACTATGTGCCAGATAAACATGCCAGACACTATGCACAGCACTATACAGGTACTGCCTCATCTAATTTTCAGGAATCAAGAAAACAGAGGCAAGAAGCCAAGGAGAAATTGTTGTTGTCCAGGAAGGATGTGATGTGCTACGGAAGGCTGGGGCAATGTGAGGAAGGGGAATAAGCTAAGAAGGACAGAGAGTATGAATGAGTAATACTTGGTGACTGACAGTTGAGCAAAGTTTGGTAAGAGCATGGTTGATGAGAGAGAAGAACACAAGCATTGCTTCCAGCTTAATAGTTTGGGCAAACTGGTGGAGGACGGTGCTCCAGACTATGTTGGCCAACAGGGGAGGTATGTGGGGCACCCAATGATGAAAAGTTGTGAGTGTGGAGCTCAGAAGAATAAATATCTAAGAGTGGATGGTGGGTGGGTGGATGGATATTTGAATCCATGGGGCAAGTAGATCATGCAATGAGACTTGGTCTTCTGACAGTACTTTGCAACTGTTCACCCACATTTTAAATTTTAAGAGACCTTTTAAAATATGCCAGTTCCACTTCTTAAAAAGATGATAAGTTCAAGCATGAACTCTGTACCAGGGGATCAGCGAAAAGTACTTACCTTACTGTCACTAGTCACATTCAACTTCCCTTGGGTCACGCTGAGTCTATTCTAAGGCCTTGCAAAGGGAACAAAGGGAACAAAAAGAAGCTGCTTTTTGTTCCTACTCCTTGCAAAGGGAAGAAAAGGGAGCTGCTCTGAAAATGAAACCATCACAATATCACATTCTCCTAGAAACATGAGGTCCCGGGATAATGTCTTCATGGGGCTCTCTGGAGAAGCTCAGGGCACCTGTTTCAAAGGGCAACTTCCTTTTTGGATGAAGCATCCTTATAGAGAAGACAATCAATGGCCAAGACAGGTAACAAACACCAAGATAGTACACACACGTCTCATGGTTCCCTTAAAGCCTGAGCTTAAGCAGTCTGGGCTCTACTTCAATCGTATTCTAAACATGTAAACCAAAAGACTGCAATTGCAAATAACAGGGAAACAAATATTCAAAAGGCTTTTAAGCAACATTTTCTGCTATGGGCAACTGTTGATGATTCTTATCTGAGTGCAATCTCTTAACTTACGTGATTACTTGAATATTCAAAATAAATTATCATTTGAGGAAATTATCAATTGAATTCCCCAATTTAATTTGTGCAAAGTATATAAAGGCAGTGATACCTTCAGCTGAAATTAAAAGACAGCAGAGAAACATAATAAAGATTAGTTATGCAACCCCCCAAACGAAAATGTCTTAAAAGATTTTAATTCAAGCCTGTGTAACATAAATAAGGCATATAACACAAAAACACATTTCTTTTTTAAAACTCAATCTACACACCCACATTTTATAACTGTTGTTTGGGTGTGAGGGTGAGTGAGGAGAGGGAAAAGTAGAGTTAAATGTGTAAAAAATGGGGGAAAATACTGCTACAATATAGCATTTTTTAAAGGGACACACAGTCTAGCAATTGTGTATTTATCTCCTCTATAGCGTGTCTCTGAAACCAACAGTTTTATCACCCGTTCAGGTTCCATGTGAATATATAAGCCACCCCATGAATTTTGTGATTTTCTTATTTTAGGAATGCTGATACTTAAAGCCATTACAATGTTGCCAAACCTAATCTCCCACACCCAGAAAGAAAACTCAGTTCTGAAAGAGTCTAAGGATCCTCGGAGAACTGAAGGTGGTGGAAGACTTGTCTATAGCCTGAACACCATGGCCCAGCACAGCGGCCCTTAATGGGGCCTTGTATCAAAATGACTTAATGTCATTCTCTATCAGAATGTTTTCAAAATATAGTAACGCATCGCATAATGACCTTTAAATCAACAACGGACCACATACACAAAAATGTAGTCCTCTAAGATTATAATGGAGCTGAAAATTTCCTATTGCCTAGTGACACCATAGCACAATAACACGTTTGTGGTGATGCTAGTGTAAATAAACCGACCGCATAGCTAGACCTGTAACAGTATCACACATAAAACTATGTACAGTACATTATACTTGATGCTGATGACAAACAACTATGTCATTGGTTTATGTATTTAGTATACTATATCTTTTTATCATTAATTTAGAGTGTATTCCTTCTAATTATGTATTTTTAAAAGTTAACTATGAAACAGCTTCAGATAGGTCCTTCAGGAGGTATTCCAGAAGAAGGCATTGTTGTCATAGGAGATGACAGCTCTGTGCGTGTTACTGCCCCTACAGACCTTCCAGTGGGACAAGATGTGGAGATGGAAGACGGTGACACTGATCATCCTGCCCCTGTATAGGCCTAGGCTAATGTGTATGTTTCAGTTTTTAGCAAAAAAAAAAAACTTTAAAAGGAGAAAAAAAGCTTGAAGAATAAGGATACAAAGAAAGAAAATATTTTTTGTACAGCCATACAGCCTGTGTTTTAAGCTATTATTACAAGAGTCAAAAAGTTTAAAAAATTTAAGTTTATAAAATAAAAATGTTACAATAAGCTACAGTTTATTAAGGAAAAATATATATTAAAATAATATATATTTTTAAAAAAACTTTTATTTTAAATAAGTAGAGATGGGGTCTTGTAATATTGCCCAGGCTGGTCTTAAATGCCTGGCCCCACCTCAGCCTCACAAAGTGCTGAGATTAGACATGAGCCACCACGCCTAATCGAAAAATATTTTTTATAAACCTAATGTACCCTAAGTGAACAGGGTTTATAAAGTCTAGAGTGTACAGTAAAGTCCTAGGCCTTCACATTCACTCCCCACTCACTGACTTACCCAGAGCAACTTCCAGTCCTGCAAGCTCCATTCACAGCAAGTGCCCTACTTAGTTGTACCATTTTTTATCTTTCGTATTTTTACTGTAACTTTTCATTGTTTAGATATACAGATACTTGCCACTGTGTTACAGCTGGCTACAGTATTCAGTACAGTAACTTACTGTACAGGTTTGTAGCCTAAGAGCAATGTGGTATATCACACGCCCTATGTATGTGGTAACCATCTAGGTTTGTGTAAGAACACTCTATGATGACCATACAACAACAAAATTGCCTAAGGATACATTTCTCAAAAAGTATTCCCATTGTCAAGCTATATATGACTTGTACAACTTGTACACCTGACTTACATTTTCACCCAAGGGAGATCAGGCAATCTGGAGAAAGAGGCTCCCTAGAGAATCTGGGTGTCCTTCCCTTCCAGTCTGCATTTCTCTGAGCATATATACCTTGTAAATCAAACCCAGATGGGGCTAGGACCAGGTAAGGAAACCAGTGCTGGATGGCCTTGACCAGTCACACTAATCCAGCCACACTAGACGAGTCAGGCTAGTGAACACTGATTTCTTATACTAACAATTATAAGCCATTCAGTGTTTACACTTCTGATTTTCTCCCAAAAAGAGGTTTAAGTTCAAATTATCTAAAATAAGGAGTAATGGAAGAAACAAATGGTCACCCTTTCAAGTACTGATCATAAATGTTATTCCCTATTAGCTTTCTTTATCTAAACCTTTATTTAGTTACTGTCAACAGAAGCTATATGTTGATTATACTGTCAACCTCCCAGAATATAATGATGAATAAGAAACTCAACCTTGTTTCCTCTCATGTATCTAAAGCTTCAAATACAAAGATCACTACTTAGGTCTGACAGGTGTACAGCATAGCAGTGTGGCCAAGATTAGAGTCTCTAAGCCAGTCTGCCTGGGTTTGAATCCTGGCTCTGCCACTTACTAGCTGTGGATATCTGAACAAGTGACTTAATCTTTATCTTACTTTCCTCATCTGTAAAATTGGGGTCCCAAACTCGTGGGCTTTTGTGAAGCCATAATGAATATAAGTTGAACACTTCAAAAAAGTGCCTATTATGTGGTACCAAGCACCTATATTCACTACCCACAGAACAGCTTTGTTCTCTTTAAAATTTGTAGAATATTCCGTTGCCCAGCTGTAGCACAATTCACTCTTCTCAAGGACATTTAGTCTACTAACTCTTCCAATCTTTTGCTATTAAAAACAATGCTTCAATAAACATCCTATATAACAGATGTTTTTACTATGCTAATCAAATTAAGTCAGTGCCCCACCTAACTTTCATGTACAATACTGATAGTTTTAATACCCTCCACAGTAGGCACAGGATTATCACCTTCCAAGTTCTAGATAGATCCTAGGGTCTCAAAGAGGTAGAGTGACTTACCTGCTGAAGCCCACACAGCCATTAAGTGGCAGAGATGGAACCCCGCATAGGTGCATGGCTGCCAACCCAATCTGCTTCCTACAGCTGTCCTTACTTAAAAGTAGTACAGGAGGTATTCTTTTAAATGAACCTCAGATCCATAACAGAGATAAATATGCAGAAGTTCAGACAGAAGCAAACTCAAATTTTCACAGAGATGCTTATAACAAATACAGCTGATGGAGGCGTCAACGACTTCTGTAAATATTGAAGTATTATTTCTTCTGCCAAAGACTGAAGCAAAAGTACCCTGAATACTACCCCTAGGGAGATACACCACATTTTCAAACTCTCAGGGAAGCAAATGAATAATTACTGAATTTGGTATCATAAGAACTATTCTTTGGGGAAGGAGAAATTCATAACACTCACTTTGTTGTAGCATTTGCTGTGCCAAGACCAAAGAGGAACAAGTACTCTGGGGTTCAGAAACTCATAAAACACAGACCCGAGTGGCCAACTCGCCAGCATGGCTTTAATTAGGCCTGTTCAGCATGGGCTTATAAGAGATTAATTCTGACAGGATGAAATTGTTGACATGAGGAAAAGGATGAGGTAAATGTGGAACTTAACAGAGATGGAACCTATAATTAGTCTGTGCTCGCAAGACGGTGCCTACCTAATATAACCATAAGGATTACAGTTTAAAATCACAGGTATATTTCAATAAAATTGTTATTCTCCCAATTAGAGAAAGCATGCCAGTATCAACACTAAAACTCTTAAAATAAATCAGAAATTATTTCCTAAATCCCAGTCAGCAAGCAGACATCAAATAAAAGGCACAAAAGTCCAACCTAATAATAAGGAATACTAAGACATACTCATGCCTGAATGCAATTACAACTGTACTTCACACAGAACTGGCAGAAGAGGATGGAGGAGAAGAGTGAGAATTTAGTCTTTCTAAAAGGTCACCAAGTATGAATATTTTAAATCCAGGGGCTACACAATTCTCAAAGTGAATGCCTACAAGTCAACTAAAAACGTTACCATGGAGCAAACATGACAGTAGGAACCAAAAAGGGTGGTAATAACATTTACGGGTTGAAATTGGGGTTGGGGGTGAGGGTTCCTATTGTAGAAACTGAAAATCAGGTCAGGATAGGCCAAAACATCTCCAGCAGTTATGTTTTAATCTCATAAAGAGAAAGCCAGCAGCTTGCTGCTGCTGCAATCTCCATCACAAATTCTGACATTCTCCTGCCCTCCTTTCCTTCTTTCTTTCTTTATTTTGGGACAGGGTCTGGCTCTGCCACCCAGGCTGTAGGGCAGTGGCGCAATCACAGCTCACTGTAACCTCCGCCTCCTGGACTCAAGACATCCTCCCACCTCAGCCTTCCAAGGAGCTGGGACTACAGGCATGTACCACCACATCCAACTGATTTTTGTGTTTTCTGTACAGATGGGGTCTTACCGTATTGCCCAGGTTGGTCGCAAACTCCTGAGCTCAAGTGATCCGCCCACCATGGCTTCCCGAAGTGCTGGGATTACAGATTTGAGCCACCGTGCCCAGCCAACATCTATCTTTCTAAGATCTAAATGATCTCACTTTCATGCTCTATCCCTGGCCAAACAGAAACAAAGAAAAAATAAAAAATAAAATAAAAAAATAAAAATTTGCTCTAGGCAAAATGAAAATAAAATTTAATCTTTCATTTTTAAAGGAAAAGAGACCAATGCTC
Source organism: Papio anubis (assembly GCF_008728515.1). Classification (NCBI taxonomy): domain Eukaryota; kingdom Metazoa; phylum Chordata; class Mammalia; order Primates; family Cercopithecidae; genus Papio; species Papio anubis. The sequence continues at coordinate 51,713,707 of NC_044981.1, forward strand.
AGAGTTGATTTTCTTCAAGTTAGGACAAGAAACCAAGGCAGCCAGATTCTATACAAGAATGAGGGACCCTACTTAAACAATCATGCCTTCCAATCTTCTCCAATTATTTCAGTTTTAATAAACACACAAACATGTATGTGCTTTACTATAAACCTATCATGTGAAGCTACGTGTGTTTTAACATCTATTATGTGAGCAGAGGTAACCCAGTTGGTGGAAGAAGCCCAGAAGCCTGGCTCTGCCAGCATCTGGCTGCACCACCTTTGGTAATATTGCGGCTTTCCTCTTCTCACCAGGGACAAGTGTAGGAGGCATCCCAATTCTGTAATATTAAAATGTGGAAAGTTACCTGCAGTGATTTTAAGATGCCACTGATTATAAGCTCCACTTCTACCCAGATGTGAAATGTGAAAAGCTGACAATAGATGAAATGTGGTGGAAACACGTTCTTGCAGAAAGGCAACCAAAAAAGACAAAGGTTGGCTGTGAAGAGGAGGAATTGGAAGAAATGGCTAGTCTGGATATCTATCTAGGCTGTGGGGCTATTTCCATCTGATTACAAAGCTCCCTCTTCTCTTTGAAAGAGTACCCCTCCTCTTGCTGTCCCTCAGATCTAATTGGTCTTCAGGTCTTATCCTGGAAACAGTCTCCCACAATTACCTCTCTCCAGTCTGTGCTCATGGCTGTGGCTTCAGGTCAGGGCTTTTCAATGTCCTGCCATCTCTAACAAATCCACACCAATCCACCCTACACTCTAACCTGTCTTTCTGGAGCACAGCACTCAGAATGTCCTCACTGTCATTCAAAAGCTTATTGGTGGTATTCTACCAAACACCTTAGGAGAAGGAGCAGGCCAGGGTGTCAAGGTGATCTAAGTTGGAATGCTTCGTGACCTCAAATCAAATGTCTAAACTCTGGGCCTCTTTCCACCTGTAAAATGGGAATGCTGTAGCATTCATTAATAATAGAAGTAAGTCCTTGTGAGGGGCTCAGTGCAAGGTCTAACATACAATAGCTCAGTAAAAGTTAGCCATTATTATTATTACATCAATAACTTGCCTTTCTCGCCTTTTCTTCCAACTCCTGCCTCCTAAACCAGCTTCTGCCAATTGTGCTATTTGCTTTTTGCCCAATGATTCCACACTAGCTTACTCTCCAAACTCCCTCTTGCCTAGAATGCATGTCCTCCTATTCCTGCCTATCAACTAAGAGTCCTTTATGAAACATAAGGCTAAATTCTAATTTTAATTCAAGTCAATTTCGTTTAATCCAATCATCCGTTCGGTCCTTACAATAGATACTGTAGCTGACTTCCTGTGTTCTGCAGGCCCTTCTTAAAGGTGAAGTAGCTAGCTGAGAAGATTTAACTCCACTTCCCTGATTCTGGGATGGACCTTCAGCTTACCAGCTTATCAAATGTCCACTGTTCCAGTTACTGCTTCAAGTAACCAAGGGCTAAGTCAATCATCTTAAGGCACCCTCTTTGGAGGGTGGTAGGAAGTCAGGAAATCCCCATGTGAGATTACGGTGGCAGTTGCTGTCGGTCATCTTGGAAAATCAGCCTGGGACATAACAGACATGTGAGGGGACTTCAGAGAAATGGAGCAAAAGTCCTGCCCTCAGGACTTTTCAGGTCAGATGCACAGGTAAGTCTGAGTTGGGTTTTCTGTTTCTTGCACCAAAAGCATCCTGACCAATTCAGGAGTGCTAGGCCCTGATACATCTAACATGGATAGCTCTGCCATGAAGCTTTATCAGATATAAAGACACAAGTTTCCCAGATATCTGCTTCTGACTCTCTTTTGATCCAAGTAAGTGTAGATTAAATATGTGTATACAGGGCTTAAAGTATATATTAAATCAGGAAACCCTCTGGAATCACGAACTGTTGTCATTCATCTTTGTATGTAGCCCCTCACATCCATAATCAGTAACTGAGAAGTCAAGGAGTTAATTTAAAAAATGAATTGAGTGTGGGCTACAAGGAAGGGAACACATTTTAGACAGATTTAAGAGACAATAAACTGTTAGTCTTGGATGGATTAACAAGAACCTTTAAACACAGGTTAGATAAAAATCTAAGTTATGGAGTAACCGTGTTACATAATGGCACAGAGCCCACTGGACAAATAATCCTGGCAGCACAGGGATATATGAAGGAGCAGAGATGTTGCCGGAGACACAGCTACAGGAATTTGGACAAGTCACTTGTCATCTCTAGGCCTTAATCCTAGAGATTCTTTTGAGATTATTTTTGTGTTTTTTTTCCACTTTAAAGTTCTGGAATACATGTGTTGAACGTGCAGGTTTATTACATAGGTATACATGTGCCATGGTGGTTTCTGGCACCTATCAACCCATCATCTAGGTTTTTTTTTTTTTTGAAAGGGAGTCTCACTCTGTCGCCCAGGCTGGAGTACAGTGGCACAATCTCGGCTCACTGCAAGCTCTGCCTCCCGGGTTCAGGCCATTCTCCTGCCTCAGCCTCCCAAGCAGCTGGGACTACAGGTGTCTGCCACCACACCCGGCTAATTTTTTTTTTTTTTTTTTTTTGTATTTTTAGTGGAGATGGGGTTTCACCATGTTAGCCAGGATGGTCTCGATCTCCTGACCTCCAGATCCTCCCGCCTCGGCCTCCCAAAGTGCTGGGATTACAGGCAAAAGCCACCGCACCCGGCCCATCATCTAGGTTTTAAGCCCTGCGTGTATTAGGTATTTGTCCTAATGCTCTCCCTCCCCACGACAGGCCCGGGTGTGTGAGGTTCCCCTCCCTGTGTCCATGTGTTCTCATTGTTCAACTCCCATTTATGAGCGAGAACACGCAGTGTTTGGTTTTCTGTTCCTGTGTTAGTTTGCTGAGGATGATAGTTTCCAGCTTCATCCATGTCCCTGCAAAGGACATGAACTCATTCATTTTTACAGCTGCATAGTATTCCACGGTGTGTAAGTGCCACATTTTCTTTATCCAGCCTATCATTGACGGGCATTTGGGTTGGTTCCAAGTCTTTGCTACTGTAAATGGTGCTGCAATAAACATATGTGTGCATGTGTCTTCATAGTACTCCTCAATTCTTAAAAAACAACTAGGGGATAAAACCTCACAGGGGTGTTACAAGAATTACGTGTGGAAAGCAACCATTTAGGTACATGTGTGTATTAATAAGTACCTGACACAGAAAGCATTCAAGGAAAGATTTATTTATGGGTAACTAATGAGAGGATTATCCTTCTGATAACAGAAGAGCTGGCAGGCAAAGAGGAGGAATAAAAAAAAAAAATTACAAAATGTTTTAGGAGAGAGGAATGTAGCCAGGAAAGAAAGAGGTAAAACTCTCTTTTGACACTCTCTACTAACTACCCACCTAGGCACCAAAGTTACCCTTAAAAAAAGAAAACAGTTTTGCTTTGATTTGTGTAATTCAAGCTGGAAATAAGACACCCAAGGATGGATGCTCACCTCTAGAAGCAGGAAGACAAGCAACGATTATGCAGCGAGCAAAAGAGGAGGTAGTGAAAAAGAAGATTCTTGCAAACATCGAACATTCAAAAATTAAGGTCTGTAACCAGGAAGAAGCTCTGTTGATTTCAGGGAAGGAGAAGGAAACATTTTCAAACCACCATTTGGCAGACCCAATGCTGGGCTCTCATTTGTATTATCTCTTGAAATCCACAATGATTCTGCCACATAAAACCCCCATTTATAGACAAGGAAATTGAGTCAAGGCGAGGTCAATATCTGAAGTTACAAGATATTTTTCTTGAAAAACTTATCAAATTTTAGTATACCTTCTACTGTCACTTTTCAGCAAAGTTCTGTATTACATTCTGTAACATTACCTATCTGTATCAATAAAAATTTTCCCTTTGTCTTCAATTAGAAATAGAAGCGAAAATGCAAAAAGAGAAACAGTACAGAAAAAGTTCTGGCAATAAGAAGTTAGAATCTAGGGTAAAAATCTAAAAGGAAAATGAGTAACATTTCCCTTTCAAGTGCAGAGTTTTCTGGAGAATCCCAGGCAGTGTCTGAGCTACTAGAAAAGTAACCCGCTTGTCCCAAACCACAGATGTAAGGCTAAAACGTTTGTCCACGGCCATCTAATGCAAACCGCCTGTCTCCATCTGTAGATTCTGCACCAAATGCTTTTGGCTGAGACGTGCAAGCAAAACAAGTGCAGACCAACAGGTTATCTGCCAAGCGGTTAAGAGAACGAGTTACAAAACCTGACAAGCAACATCAGCTCTTCCGTACAATTCTATGAAGCACTTCCTGCCACGGGTCCCGCTATTTAAAACAAATTAGGCTGCTCGCTCCCCACAAATGCCATCCAGCACCTCTTGGTTCCTCGGTCCAGCTAATAAACCACGCACTGGATTCTTCCGAAAGAGACCTCCCCACCCCACCCCCACACCGCCACCCCCGCCACTTTGCATAACTTGGCCAAATGCATTCTCCAAATTTGCAATCAAGGAGCTTAATTCACAATTGTGGATGGGGCGGGGGGAACCGCCAAGTGCAAGAACACGGAACGGTTGCCAGACGCGGTACAGCAAGAACTCTTGCTCTAGGCATTACTCCCTCCACCCGAGGTAGTGGGATGGGAGAGTCTTACTGGCGTGGAAACAGTAAAAAGGCACTTTTCCTTACAACTCGCAACACAACACACACTCCAGCTCCCCCAGCCCAGGGCAGAACCGCCCCCGCGCCGCGTGCCTCCCTCGCCGCCAACCGCTCCCGCCTCTCCAGCGATCAGGCTCCCAGAAAGGGCCGCCCCGGTCGCCCCCGAGCCCCCGCCCTCTCGCCTTTTCACCAGCCTCATCCCTCCCAGACACCAAGGGCTGCCGTTGTCTGGTTTTAATAAAAACTGAAGTGCTCCAGAGCTAGCAGGCTTCCCTCCGAGGGGAGGAGGGAAGGTCCGAAGGGTTAACGGAGGCGGAGAGAACAGGAAAAAAAGAAAAGGTTGGAGGGTCCCCCCAGCGGCGCCCAGTGCCCGCGGACCCTCGCACAGGCTCTTCCAACTCACCCAGGTTTCGCCGCCTCCAAAGAAAGCGCGCTCCCTCTGAGAGCGCTCCCCCGGATCTCCCGCCGCGCGCTCCGGCCGACAGGGCGGGAGGACCCAGGCGGACAGACCCATCCCTCCCGCATCTGCTCTGGGCACGGTGTCGTGCCCCGCGGCGCCTGTCAGCGCGCACAGGTGCGACCGCAGCACAGAGAACGCTCCCGAGCGCCTGCCTCAGCCTCGGCGTGGGGCGAGCCGCCCGCGCCCGCACCCCTTTCCTCGCGCCCGAGGAGCCCGGCTGTACCCCAGAGCCGGCGGAGCTGGAGGCCGCGGGCGAAGCGGGGGCCGCCCGGGCAGCTCTTTCTCGGCACCACGTCCGAGACCTAACGGCAGTTCTCTCTGACCGCTTGCCGGCCGCGCGCTCGCGCGGGTGTCATGGCCGAGCGGCGGTCCCCGGCGAAGTTTCCCGGAGCTGACGGCTTTACCTTTTAGCCCGAGGGGCGGCAGCAGCTTTGAGCAACAGCAAGGCGACGGCGGCGGCGGCGGCGGCGGCAGGAGCGCGGGTGGCAGCCGGAGCAGAGGAGGATGTAGAAAGAGGCACCGGTGGCTAGGACCCGCCGCGATGGAAAGAGGAAGGCGCCGGCTGTCTACAATCAGAACGTGGGCTGACCGTGACGTCACAATGGCGCGGCCAGCCAATCGGGACCCGAGGGATGAATCAAGCGCTATGATGTCATGCGGCCCCGGAGCCAATCGCGGGACAATAGAACTTTCGTGATTGTAAATTCCAGAATCCGATGCGGTGCAGAGCCTAGGCCGGGGTTGGCCTCTTCGGTTTCACGTGTCTCTGGGAAATTTTTTTCTCCTTTCTTCCTAATAAGCCTGCGTGGAACGCAGAGCCTGCGCAATAGCCCCAGTGAAGTTCTCGATGCCCTGAACTCTGGTTTTTTTTACTGCCAGGCGTGGCAGGAGTCTGTGGCCGCATTTGAGTGGCAGAAGCCCACCCTCGTTACGGTCTCCTCTATGACTCATGTCATTCTGAAGGGGGATCCACTTCTTGGTTAAAGCTGAAAGGGTTAAATGCCCACGGACACCGCCGGAGTGAAGGTCTGCAGTTGAACAAGATAAAGCAACAAGAACAAAATGACTCAGAACTGTTGTAACCTTAACTCGCTGGCAAAGGATTTACCGTTTATTTTTCTTAGGGATTCTGATTTTTGTTTGGAGGCCGCTATCAACTCCATTCCTACTCTAGAAATTATTCTAAAGGATTGTTAAATAAGGAAAGATGGAATAAGTGTCTTTTCAGCTAAGCAAATTTAAGCACTAAAGACAAAAGGGGTTCAGGGAATAAACGGAAAATCCTTGCTGGTTTTCACCGATATTTGGATAATTAAAGACCTTCATTAGCCTTGTAACCTACTGCCTCCCCATTCAAACCCCAGATATTTAGCCTTTCTTCGTGTGCCCCTCTTGCTGTATTCTTACTCCTCTATGTCCATCCACCTAACAGTTGACCATTTAATGTAGGCAAATTTATTCTTTTTTCTTTTTTGAGACAGAGTCTCGCTCTGTCGCCCAGGCTGGAGTGCAGTGGCGCGATCTCTGTTTACTGCACCCTCCACCTCCCGGGTTCAAGCAATTCTCCTGCCTCAGCCTCCCAAGTAGCTGGGATTACAGGCACGCAGCACCACGCCCGCCTAATTTTTGCATTTTTAGTAGAGATGAGGTTTTGCCATGTTGGCCAGGCTGGTCTTGAACTCCTGACCTCAGATAATCCGCTTGCCTCAGCTTCCCAAAGTGCTGGGATTACAGGCGTTAGCCATCAAGCCTGGCCCACAAACTTATTCTTTTACATATTTACAATGTAATGTTTATCACGTGCCAGCTGTGTTCCAGGCAGTGGGCCATTGCAATAGGAATGCAAGTATACAAACCACGTACAAATTAAGTAAATTAAACATATACAAATAATCCAGATTGTCAGTTGCCATTCAGCTCCACAAACACTGAATGGCTTCAATTTGCTAGATACTATGTGAGGTATTTGAAATTTAAAACCTTCAAAGACTTCTTGGGCCTGGGAAATGATACAGTCAGGAAGCAACTACAATGCAGAGTGGTAAATGCTGCTATGAACATCAAGGGGCACGCAGAAAGCGTATGCTGGTGGCATAGACGATTTTGCTGAGATATCTCCTTCATTCCTCACTCTTCTGCCAGTAGCCCAAGGCCAGGGCTCATCTCTGTCATCCCATCTAAGTTTTGCCTTTCCAGGTTTTAAAATTTTCTAATTTAACTTGAGATTCCAAAAATCTTGTTTTACGCTACACTTGTTTGTATTGTACTTACCCATCAATCAAATGTTTTAAGCCCACTTGACCAAAATATCTTTATTTTAAATTCAGGCTTATATAACTGTCAAGCTATGCATTAAATATCAAGTGATTTTTCTTATTGTGTGATTAAGTATGACGTTTTACTATTTCTTCCCATCCCCCAAAGGCTGCCTTTTTACACAGTTCTTTGTTGACGTGTTTCTTGGTTTCCATTATAGCATCACCACCCTGTATTGTAGTTGCTTTCTGATGGCATCATCTCACTCAATCCCTGAGGTGTATGTACCCTACTTTAAAGACCACCACTTTAGGTTGTAAACTCCGTTGAAGGGGAAAACATGTTGAATTTTACTTCTTATTGATCTGTAGATCTTAGTACAATCCCTGGCATATAAGAGCTCAATAAATATGTTTTAGATGAGTGAATCTGTGAACTCTTATTCCCCCTCACCATCACCATCCCTTTTCAGCTCCAGAATTCCAATCCTCTATCAGATAGTCACATTCCAGGATTATTAGATTATTAACTCCTCTCAAACACGTTGGTAAGGTCATGTTCTCATTAGTTCTCCAGTCAGAGACTTAGAGTTCCCAGTACACATATATATACACAGATGTATTATTTTACATATTACAATGTAATGTTTATCATGTGTCATATATCTCTGGGGGAAGCTTCCTCCCACCCTAACAATTACTTCATATTTCTGCATCATTGCACTCATGAGTAAAGCTGTAAGAAAAATGGTGGAGCCGAAACAACTCCCCAACTTAACTGTGGGATTTTTTTCCAAATAAATCAAAAGAATACCTAGGATCCAATGCCAGGCTTACTAAATAACAGGGTTCAAGGAACCTGTTTTAGGTAGCATCAGAATCAGATTCCTGGCCAACTGGGTTCTGGAAACTGTGCTGAAGCCATCCTTGCCCTTTTAACCCAGCTATCCAACAATGTGAGCCCAGATAAGGTACAGTTAACAAAACTCTGTAACTATTGCCTATTTCTTCATGGCATCCACATGGTAGTCCCCCAAGAAATGATTGTCAAATTATCTTTATTCAATAGCTAACTATTAATATTTTCTTCTTTCTCCTTCATTTATTTATTTATTTTTGAGATGGAGTTTCAGTCTTGTTGCCCAGGCTGGAGTGCAATGGCGCAATCCTGGCTCACGGCAACCTCCACCTCCCAGGTTCAAGCAATTTTCCTGCCTCAGCCTCCCAAGTAGCTGGGAGCACCCACCACCACACCTGGCTAATTTTTTTGTATTTTTAGTAGAGATGGAGTTTCACCATGTTGGCCAGGCTGGTCTTGAACTCCTGACCTCAGGTGATCCACCCACCTCGGCCTCCCAAAGTGCTGGGATTACAGGCATGAGCCACCGTGCCTGGCCTTCTATTTGTTTTTAAATTCTGGTGACATTTTTCCTTTTGTTCTTAGTTTTCATAATTGAGCTCAAATCTCCTCAAATCACACACTTCGAAGTGTATTACAAGGTTGCTTCAGTATTGCTTTTGAAAAGGAAAGTATTTAACATCCTAGGCAATTTGTTTTATAGTTATAGCAGCTGCGGTTGAATTAAAAAATACAATTCATTAGAATACAATTCTGAGTAGTGAAACTGTTGTTTCATTAGGAAATATTTGCATTACGTAATGAAACATACCCTTTCAGAAAAGATATAAGCCAATGTTTGCCTCTAGACATGTCAAAGTTGACTAAAATATAGGCCAAGTAACCGCTATTTTATGCTAAAGATGACACTGCAGTCTCTGTTGGTTCCTACATTCCCACTCTTCCCCCACCAATCTTTTTTTCTTCTGTTCTAATTTGTGTTTTCTGTTATCTTGCTGCCCAGAATTCCCACAGGCCTGGCTTGTCTTTGTTGAAGGCAGAGGTAGATGAAAGGCAATTTCTTGTCCTCCTCAGACCTTGGAGTCAGTTCCATACTTCTATTGTTACTTTGCTGTTCCTTCTCTTCATTGCTGTTCAACAATATGTACTGCAGTTTGTCTCTATCCTTGTCCTTGAGTGTTCATCTTGATGAATATGAACTACTTGAAGACACTGCCCATGTCTGGTCTGCTATGTTGTTTTCTTAATGGCTAGCAGAATTTCTGGCAAATCACAAATTTTCATAAATATTTGATTAATGAATGAACAATTTGTACAATTTGTGGATTCTCTAGCTTTTTCTTCTCCACTTCCTTTTACACTCTTTAGTACTCTCTCCAGGAGTGACTGGGCGATGAAAGAGATCTGCATCCTCAGTCTTCTGTATCCACATTTGCTTTGCAGGTAATATCATCCCCTTTCACGCATTTGGATTTCATTTATAGTCTGCTGACTCCCAAATGTATTTCTCCAGCCCACACATTTTCCCTGAATTCCAGACTTACATATTTAACTACTTATTAATGACTTCTCTAAATGAGATATATTCATAAATGAGATATCCAAAAGACATCTCAAATTAAGCAGAACAAAAAATGAACTTTTAACTGGCCCTCAAACCTGATCTTCCCACAGTAGTCCCCAGATTTGTAAATGACAATTCTATGGACCCAGTTTCTCAGATCAGACACCTTAGAGTTGCCTTTAGCTCCTCTTTTTTTCTACCTACTACATCCAATGCATCAGCAACACTCTACTACTTGACCTTTGAAACATATCCAGAATGTGTTTGCTTTTTACCATCTCTACCATGACCACCTGGTTTAAATCACTATCATCCATTGCCTAGAATGTTGTAATGGTCTCTTAACCAGACCTCTGTTTCTGCCTTTGCTGCCTATAGTCTATTCCCAAAGCAGGTGCCAGAGTGATCCTTTTAAAGCAAAAGCCAAATCATGTCACGTGTATGCTCAGTGTCATCTAGCAACTTCTCATCTCCCTAAGAGTAAAAGTCAAAATCTTTTCAATGGCTTGTAAGATCCTTCATGATTTTGCACCTTGCCATTTCTCTGACCTTCAACAGCTACTCTGTTTTCCACCCACAATGGCCTCAAGAAATATCTTGAGCATATCAAGCACTAGACTGCCTCAGGGCCTTTGCATTTACTCTTTCCCTCATGCCTAGAATGATATAACCCAGAAATCTCCAAGACTTACATCCTTGCTTCATGCTGGTTGCTACATCACTGTCATTTTCTCAGAGTTCCCCTGGATCACTCCCTTTAAATTTGCAACACCTCCCTCCCTGCCTCTCACACTCTGGAACACTTTATGTTTCTCCTTAGCACTTAACACTCACATACTATAGATTTACTTTTTAATATTTGTGTATTATCCCCATAGCCCCATAAGCTCATTGAGAACACAGACTTTTTTCTCTTCACCACTGTTTGCCCAGCACTTAGAACACTGCCTGGCACTTGGTAGGAGCTCAATAAATATTTATTGAATTGGTAAAGGAACAAATGAATTAATGTAAAATTGAAATGCAAGTCAATAATATATGTTTTTACTAGGTATCATTTGGCCAAAAATTAAGTCAAAGAGAAAGAAAACACTAATTACAATAGTTTTAAAAATATTATCTATGAGTATAATTTTTCTGTTCCCTGTTACAATAGATGTAATAAATTTCTCATTTTGCCTTTCTGAAATTTTAAAATCTGAAAAATTAACATGCTCCAAAGGAATATTTAACATTTTAAAAGTGCTATAAAGAAAGAAGACTGTAACTGTAGTTTTAATGAAAAAGAAGCATTATTTGTTTTTAAATTGCAATGAATTTGGGATATCTTACCCTTTCTATGCATGCATCAGTTATCTTGAATATCAAGCACTTTCTCTTGAAATAAAAACTGTTATATTTATTTCAATGATGAATCCAGTTTTGTAACAATTCTTTCCCTTATGCTTTCAACGTTATAATGAGACAAGCAAATTGAGCCACAGAAGAGTTAAGTGACATGACCAAGGCTGCACAGTCAGTTAGTGCAGAATTAGGATTTAAATTAAAGTCTCAGTTCTACCTTTCCAACTTGGACCCAGCAGAACGGCTCCCACAAAGAAGGGTGGCAAGAAGAAAAAGGACCATTCTGCCATCAACGAGGTGGTGACCTGAGAATACACCATCAACACTCACCAGCGCATTCATGGAGTGGGCTTCAAGAAGCATGCCCTGTGGGCACTCAAAGAGATTCAGAAATTTGCCATGAAGGAGATGGGAACTCCAGATGTGCACATTGATAGCAGGCTCAACAAAGCTGTCTGGGCCAAAGGAATAAGGAATGTCCCATACCGAATCTGTATGTGGTTGTCCAGAAAATGTAATGAAAATGAAGATTCACCAAATAAGCTCTATACTTTGGTTACTTGTGTACCTGTTACCACTTTCAAAAATCTACAGTCAATGTGGATGAGAACTAATCACTGATCGTCAAATACATCAAATAAAGTTATACAATTGCAAAAAAAAGGATTCTCAGTTCTCAACTTCTTCATATGCTAAAATATGCTGAAGATAAGGTAAGATTTTAATCTAAGATAGATGGTCAATGCGTCTTTGCTGGTTATTAAAAGATACATTTCACAATTGATTTATTTTATTCTGTAACATATTAAATAGCTAAAGATTTCCAGGATGTAAACAAAAGTATAAGATAAATAAGCTTTTAACCAAAAAACTACCTGTGAACAACTGACAAAAAACAGCAATGTGGTTTCTATTGTTAAGGAGTATGTTCTTGTTAAGTAGTATGTTCTGAAAGTGCTCTATGAGATTTTTTGGAGCTGGTGATACAGTACAGAATATGCTTGGTGCTAATTCTATCTTTTGTAAAACAAAAGTTTTTTAAAACTTAGCCATAAGTGAATTAGTCATTCTAAATTATGTGATGTTTTAGTTGTCAGTATAATGTGTCATAAAAGGCCTTGCTTTTGTCTACCTGCAATATTAGACATGATTTTGCATGTCAAAAACTGGTAGTACAATTTATTTTCAGCCTCAAATTCAATTTTTGCCAAAAGTGAATGTGGCATGTTAAGACTCAAGTGAAATTCTACAAGTTTGTGTTGCAGTTTAATTATTTTTGAAAACTATTTCTTGACCTTTGATTGTAAACCACTTTTTTCTTCCCAAATTCAAGTTTGTGTCAAGTTCACTCAGTCAATTCTCTTTTGAGTTAAATAGCATTGCGGTGTTGCCTTCTAATCTGAACGGTTAAATGACATGCTTTGACTGTTAAAGTCTTCTCTATAAGATGTATTACAATAGAATGAATTAGGGTATAAAACGTAAAAGTTTTCAAATACCCTATGAGCATAAAATCGGAACAATTTTAGATGGTTTAAAGTCTAGAAAATACAGAATAATGCATAAGATTAACTACTTTTTTTTTTTTGGATGTCATTCTGTCATCCAAACTGTAGTGCAGTGGCACCATTTTGGCTCATTGTAGCCTCCAACCTCCAGGCTCAAGTGATCCTCCCACCTCAGCCTCTCGAATAGCTGGCAGCACAGGGGTATTCCACTATGCCCAGCTATTTTGTGTGTGTGTGTGTGTTTAGTAGAAAATGTTTGCAAGGCTGGTCTCAAACTCCTGAGGTCAAGGGATCCACCTGCCTTGCCCTCCCAAAGTGCTGAGATTACAGGCCTGAGCTACACCTGGCCAACTTCTACTGAGTTTGTTGTTGCTTTGTTTGTTTGTTTGTTTGTTTTGAGACCGAGTCTCACTCTGTTGCCCAGGCTGGAGTGCAATGCTGTGATCTCAGCTCACTGTAACCCACACCTCGCGGGTTCAAGTGATTCTTGTGCCTCAGCCTCCCGAGTAGCTGGGACTACAGGTGTAAGCCACCACGTCTGGCTAATTTTTGTATTTCTAGTAGAGATGGGGTTTCACCATGTTGGTCAGGCTGGTCTCCAACTCCTGATCTCAGGTAATCTGCCCGCCTCGGCCTCCAAAAGTGCTGGGATTACAGGCATAAGCCACTATGCCTGGCTTTTACTGAGTCTTAATCTAAACATAATCTTTTCATTTTTCTCTTCACCTCCCCTGACCTCTTTTACTTCCTTGAATGTGACTTAGACCAAAATGTTCCCTCCTTCTTTCCCCATGACCAAAGCATTCTGTGCAGGCTTTTTATCATTTATAATATTAATATTTTAATTGTTTGCTTATTACCTCTCCTCCCCAAGTCAAATGAAGAATATGTGTCATTCATCTTCTGTGACAGGTACATAGTAGGCATTCAATAAATGTTTATTGAGCTAGACTCTCAGAAGACCATTTACTTTCCTCATGATAAAGATAGCAAATAAGACACAGGTTGTTTCAGGATGTGCAAGAAAAAACATTGGAGCCCCCAATTCATATCACAGTTTATTGTACTTTAATGACAAGGTAGGCAGATTCTGACATGGCTCCCAATAATCTTTGCCACCTGATAGTCATGCTGGTGGGTTGGACCTAGTAACTTGTTCCTAACAGATAGAACATGGCAAAAATGATGGAATGTCACCTCCCAGATTGTTAGAAAAGACAGTGTGACCTCTATCTTATTGGCACTCCCTCTGTAAGTTCTTGGCTTTGCGTACTTTGATGAAGGAAGGTGCTACGGAACTGTCTACATGTCAAGGAACTAAGGTTGGTCTCCTGTCCACAGGGAACTGGGAACTGAGATTCTGAATCTAATAGCCCTTGAGGAACTAATCCTGCCAATCACCACATGAGTGAACTTGGAAGTGGATCCTTCCCCGGAAGTCTTGAGATTACTCCGGGCCCAGTGGATATCTTGAGGTAGAGAACCCTGCTAAGGCAAACAATGCCCCAGTTCCTCATCTGCAGAAAGTTTGAGGCAAAAAATGTTGTTCCAAACCACTAGATTTTGGGATAATCTGTAATGTAGGAATAGATAATACTTTTTAAAACAGAATCAGACACAGACAAATTGAAATAAAGTTTACTTTACTTTACTTATCAAAGCAATCAATGTATGCCTAGTGTTTGATAACTATGTCAATATACCGGTCACAAGAATTTACCTTCCCCAAAACGGTTTTCTCATATCATGAAAAACATATACACATATGGGTATAGGTTGCACAATTTCAAAAAGAAGAGGTCAAGGCAGGCAACTTTGAAAACAAATTAAGCTGCTTCTTCACTGATTAGGGAACTTACTGGTAAGGAAACGTCATTCCTCAACCCATGTACCCCAAATATCAGTAAACATTTTCTCAACTCGGGGATAGTCAAGTGCCTCAATTTCTCACTTCATTTATTATTTTGAATTAAGGTATTGTAGCTTACTATAACACAAACCAAAACACAGACATTATATGGGGAGGAGAATGCATTGAACTTTCATTCACTAATGGGTAGACCCAATTAGTTTATTGGATCAGCCAAGCAAGGAGTAACTAGACTCTGAAAGTCTGAAAGCCTGGAAAATTGTGTTGTGGTTAAGAAAAATTCCCACAGAGTAGGGATAAAGTGGGGCACGGTGAATGCATAGAACAGGCATAAAAGGACAGAATTACTTTTCAGAAAACATTCATTCATGAATGAATTCACTTGTTAAATTATCCTCCGCACATAGCGAGAAATCTGGAAGTCAGTGGATGCTAAGTACATATTTACTGACTATTCTTTGGGGACTTGGTATGTGCTAGGAATTGAGGTGATAAAATTTTTACTAATATATGGTAAAAGGCGATGTGCCTTAGGAAGTGCAAAAAACGTGCTATGGGAATCCAGATGTCAAAGAGGATGAGGAAAGGGCATTGTAGCAGCAAGGCCTTTGCAAAGGCTGTACACCCTCTCTTTAAAACTGCTCACCTCTCCCCTTCCCAGTCTCAATTGAGAAGTCATCGTTTTAAAACGATAGGTCTTTCCCATACCTGGTTAAAATCAGTTTCTCCCCTATTTCCTCTTCCTCAGCCATTACTTTACTTTGTCCACCGCACTTAGCACAATCCGTAATTGTTTTGCTTACTTATTTTTACCTCCTACCTTCCCTATTACACTTCAGGATGGCAGAAACAAGTTTGCCTTGTCACTGGGGTATGCCGGGCATAAAGCGTGCGCACATTTTTTTTTCTTCCTGTTTTTAGAGAGAGGGTCTCGCTCTGTCGCCCAAGCTGGAGAGCAGTGGCGCGATCGCCGCTCACTGCAGCCTCAAAGTCCTGGGCTCAAGCGATTCTCCTCCTTGGCCTCCCAAAGCGCTGGGATCCGGGGTGTGAGCCACCTGGCCTGAGTGACTCAATCTAAAATATAGGGTCAAAAAGGGGTGCTAGTGTAGGGACAGAAAAAAACAGTGTCCAGACATGAATTCCAGTCAAAGGAGCCAGGACTTCTTGGCACGTCGCGCTCCGAGAACCCGGTAGGGATCCACAAAGGCGGGGACGCCCTTTGTCGCCGGCCTGAGGAGCGGGCGTGGCTTCCCTTTGCAATCCCTTCCCCCAGTCTGGACTGCAGGCCCTTGAGGGCCACCATCACTTCTGGGTTCCCGGAACGCGGTGGGCACACTCGCGCCAGGCGCGGGTACCAGGGCCTGCCCGGGGCCCCCTCCTCCACTCGCGCGGCGTGGGGACCGTTAACTGCCAGTGGCTTAGGGCGGTGCCGCCATCACCCCGGCGGAACTCGCCCGCCCTGCGCCGCTCGGCTCCTCTGGCCCGCCCCGCGCCCTCAGCGGCCCCGCCCCGCTTCCCCGCGGCGGTCACCCCATTCATCCCGCGGCCGCACCCACCAATCACCTCGCACCAACTGCGCCGCATCTGGCGATGGGGCGGGGCCTCGCGAGGCGCGCTCGCCCCCTCCCCTCCTTGAGCTCGCGCCCGGGCCGGGTCATTCCCGGGCAATGACCAGACCTCGTCCCCGCGCTGACCCTGCCTGGGGACGTCGGGTGGGGGCGGAGGAGGCGCTGAGCTAGGGAGAGGAGAGTTGTGCGGCCCGGACCACGCAGCCTTGGGATCGGAGGGTGGTCGAGGCCTTGAGGGAAGAATGGAAGGCGGTCTTGACTCCGGGTGCTCCCACTCCCTTCAGATCCAGAGCCCAGAGCGTCCAGGCTGGAGCTTTGGACGTTCAGAGTCCCGAGACGCGCGAGTGGGTGGAACCGGGTGGGGCAGGAGAAGAGGGGAAGATTGGGCAGCAAGAAAACGGTCCCCGTAGGCAGTTCAGCCTAAACCTGGAGCTGGAGAAGGGCCTCTGGAGAGAAGCCTTAAATCATTACTCATCTTTCACAGTCTTTTATAATCGTGAATGAGCCCTCCGTTGTAGACGGTTAATGCGTGTCCAGGATGCCCGAGAGTGGGGATAAAACAATAAAAGACTGCTCCTGTTGTGATTAAAATTATATTTGCTTTTTGTATCCTCATAAGTTTCATGATATTGAAAATGTTTCTTGTTATATTTCATAAATGAACTTTTAAAAAAATTCTGAGATATCTTCCAAAAAGTATCACTCACCAGGGAAGATAAGAAGAGGAAACCTAGTGACTTTTCTGTTGACTCCAAAGGTTACTCCCTCCCTTCCTCATCAAAAAAAAGCAAAAAACAAACAAGAAAGGCCAGCGCGCGGTGGCTCACACCTGTAATCCCAGCACTTTGGGAGGCCGAGGCGAGCGGATCACGAGGTCAGGAGATTGAGACCATCCTGGCTAACACGGTGAAGCTCCGTCTCTACTAAAAATACAAAAAAATTAGCCGGGTGTGGTGGCGGTCTCCTGTAGTCCCAGCTACTCGGGAGGCTGAGGCAGGAGAATGGCGTGAACCCGGGAGGTGGAGCTTGCAGGGAGCCAAGATCGAGCCACTCCTCTGCAGCCTGGGCCACAAAGCGAGACTCTCTCTCAAACAAAACAAAACAAAACAAAAAAACCAGAAAAACCCTTAAAGGCACAGAAAGCAGTTTGGTTTGATTGTTATTTTTTGCTAGATATTTTTGCTTCTCACTTAATCCTTTTAACGAGTCTGTAGGAAAAGATGGGTATTACCACCAGTTGCAGATGTTGAAACAGGTTGAGATTCATCTGGCCAAGGTCATAGTTTGTAAGTGACAAAGTGTGGGCCTGTCACCGGTAGAAGCTCGTGACTGCAGGTTGTCCAGGTTCTTGACATTTTGAACAAATAATTGAACAAAGCGCCCAGCAAAGCAAAGAAAGAATGAAGCAACGAAAGAACGAAAGCAGGGATTTATTGAAAACTAAAGTACACTCCACAGTGTGGGAGCTACCAGGGTAGCGGCTCAAGGACCCGAATACAGAACCTTCTTGGGTTCAAATACCCTTTAGAGGTTTGTTTCCTTTTGGCCACTTCATGCTCACCTCATGTAAATGAAGTGGTAGCCCGCAATCAGTCTGATTGGTTGTGGGCGACAACCATTCAGAGGCTGGAGTGAAGTTACAGAGTTGCGAAGGAAGACTGGACCCGCCGCAATCGGTCTGATTTGTTGCCGACCTCCAATTTTCCGTCTGCCGGGCAGAAAAGGTCAAGGGGAGTAACCTCCGGTCCTTTTGTTACTTCGGTGTGGAAAGTTAGGGTTTTCTTTTTTCTTTTTTCTTTTTTTCTTTTTTTGACGAAAGTCTCGCTCTGTCACCCAAGCTGGAGTGTGCAGTGGTACAATCTCGGCTCACTGCAACCTCCGCTTCCTGGATTCCAGCGATTCTCCTTCCTCAGCCTCCCGAGTAGCGAGGACTACAGGCGCACGCCACCACGCCCTGCTAATTTTTGTATTTTCAGTAGAGATGGGGTTTCACCATGTTGGCCAGGCTGATCTCGAGCTCCTGACCTCGTGATCCGCCCACCTTGGCCTCCTAAAGTGCTGGGATTACACGCATGAGCCACAGCACCCGGCCTCCTTTCAATTTAGTTCTAGAAAGTTGATGTGAAACAGCTTTAGGTTCTCTGCCTCCAGATCCTATTCTGCTGCCTCAGGCCCTTTCCATACTTCTTTCCCTTAGATCATGACATTTCAACCCACAATAAATGGAAGGTGAAAAGGAATCTAATTATTTTGGAGTCCTTAACTAAAAACTTCATCTAGCCAAGTACTAGCACCTCTTGGAGATGGGTTGTGTTTTTTGAGAACTTTGTTAAGTACATAGTTTTCATGCCGGTATTATGAAAGGTAGAAGGAGAGTTCCTTGAGATTCTCATGCCAGACCACATGAGTTGATGACTTTTGTAACCCTAGGCTGACCTGAAACGAAACAAGACCTCTTTGGGTTGCTAGGTATTGCCTGCTAGGATGCTGGAGGGCTGCCCAGGTCTTGTTCAGGGACTTCATTCAGTCTTTGTGGCAAGCAGAGTATAGAGCAGTTAGATTAAAGACTGAGTTAATTAGGTCATAGAATGCTTTTTGATGAGGGAAGAGCAGCAAACTATGATGGGACTTTTAACTCAATCTGGTTTAACAGATTAACCAAGTGTATCTGCTCCATGCTCCATGCTGTGGGCACACAACCATACTGAGAAATCTTTTCTGCCCACAGGAGAAGGTTACATTTGGGTAGGGTGCATCAGTGAGTCAAGTCTATGAATAGTAAAGGAAGGCAGCACATAAAGTAACAATGTAAGTAAGTACAAAGTAAGAATTATGGTGGATGCAATGAGTTTTGACAGAGCAATTGAGGTCAAAATTCAAAGCCAAGAAAGGAGATCCCTTTAGGCTGCAAGTTGAGGATTTAGAACTTTTCTGCATCAAGCTGCCAGAGTGGCCTTTAAAAAGAAATGCCAATCCCAACTCCTTAAACAACCTTTAATAGCTTTCCTATTGCACTTGGTACAAAATCCCAAATCATTGCTATGGCCTAAAGACCTGCCTGAACTGGGTCCTTGCTTACCTGCCCAGCCTCACTGGCACCACTCTCTACACTTGCACCATACTGTTCCTCTCTGTGAGTTTCTCTCATCTAGGCCTTTTACGCGTGCTGTTCCCTCTGCCCAGTCACTTTACCACCCTGCCCCACTTTTGTACCCCTTTATCCAGCTCATCTGTCCTCCCATCTTGCCTTCAAATTACTTCCTCTGAGAAGCTTTCCTTCAGAATAAGGTCCACTATCATCAGATCCTTTGCCTTGTTCCCCATGTACTTATCAAAATGTGTAAGATACTGTTATTTGTGTGATTATTGATTACCTCTTTAAATCCACCTGTTCCATAATGACACTCTTTCCCCATACAGCATTTAACAATTTATAATATATATTTATTTATGTAGTTATCTATGTTTATGTCTGCTGGTCACACCTGTTTTTTGGCTGTATACAGACATCGTTTCATTTCCCATTATATCCAGTGTTTAGCACAATGCTTGGCATATGGTCAATGCTTGATAAATACTTGTCAAATTAATGTGCCAGATCAGTCGGTCTAAGACACATGCTGAGGAACAGTGGGGAACAGGCTGAGTAAAGTAGGATGGAGCCAGATTGTGAGGGGCCAGACAGAGACTTTTCTCTTTTTCTTTCTTTCTTTCTTTTTCTTTTTCTTTTTTTTTTTTTGTAGGTATGGTGTCTCACCGTGTTGTGTAGGCTAATCTCAAACTCCTGGGCTCAAAATAGCCTCCTGCCTCGGCCTCTCAAAGGGCTGGAATTACAGGCATAAGCCACTGCACCTGGCTCAGGCAGAGTATTTTTTTTTTTTTTTTCTACCCAATTGGTTAGACCTGTGCTGTTCATAGAGAAGCCACTAGCCCCACATGCAGCTTTTGAGCACTTGAAATGTAGCTAAGGACTGAGAAATGGAATTTTACATTTTATTTAATTTTAATTAATTTACATGTTCTAACTTAGGTACGTGAATCTACTTTTTCAACTATAATTTTATGAAATCAAAATACAGATCAAGTGTTTCTGGTGAAAATTTAGTGTCTGAATTGAGAAGTACTATAAATACACTGAAATTTGAGACCTTAGGGAAAAAAATGTAAAACATCTTGTAATTGTTTCTGTTAATTATATGTTGACATGGTAATAGTTTGGATATATTGGGTTAAGTACAATATATTTTTACATTACTTTTACTTATTATAAGTACATTACATTACATTACTTTACTTATTTCAAAATAATTGAAAGCAGGGACTCAAACAAATACTGGTACAGTAATGTTCATAGTAGCATTTTTCTTAATAGCCCAAAGGTGGTAATACTCAAATGTCCATTAACAGCTGAATAGATGTATTAGTCCATTTTCACACTGCTATAAAGCACTGCCTGAGACTGGGTAATCTGTAAAGGAAACAGGTTTAATTAACTCACAGTTCTGCATGGCTGGGGAAGCCTCAGGATACTTACAATCATGGCAGAAGGCAAAGGAGAAGCAAGGCATGTCTCACATGGCAGCAAGAGAGAGAGAGAGAGCAAAGGAGGGGAAGTGCCACACTTTAAAACCATCAGATCTCATGAGAACTCACTATCATGAGAACAGCATGGGAGAAACTGCCCCCGTGATACAATCACCTTCCATCAGGTTCCTCCTTTGACATGTGGGGACTACAATTTGAGATGAGATTTGAGTGGAGACACAGAGCCAAACCATGTTATTCCACCCCTGACTCCTCCCAAATCTCATGTACTTTTCACATTTCAAAACCAATTATACCTTCCCAACAGCCCCTCAAAGTCTTAACTCATTCCAGCATTAACTCAAAAGTTCAAGTCCAAAGACTCATCTGAGACAAGACAAGTCCCTTCTGCTTATGAGCCTGTGAAATTAAAAGCAAGTTAGTTACTTCCAAGATACAATAGGGGGTACAGGCATCTGGTAAATATTCCCATTCCAAATGGGAAAAAATTGGCAGAAACAAAGGGGCCACGGGCCCCATACAAGTCTGAAACCCAGCAGGACATTCATTAAATCTTAAAGTTCCAAAATAATCTCTTTTGACTCCATGTCTTAAATCCAGGGCATGCTGATGCAAGGGGTGGGCACCCAAGGCCTTGGGCAACTCCACTCCTGTGGCTCGGCAGAGTACAGCCCTCCTTCTGACTGCTTTTATGGGCTGGCATTGAGTGCCTGTGGCTTTTCCGAGCACACAGTGCAGGCTACTTGTGGATCTACCATTCTGGGTTCTGGAGGGTGGTAGCCCTCTTCTCACAGCTCCACTAGGCAGTGCCCCAGTGGGAACTGTGTGTAGGGTCTCCAACCCCACATTTCCTTTCTGCATTACCCTAGTAGAGGTTCTCCATGAGGGCTCTGCCCCTGCAACAGACTTCTGCCTAGACATTCAGGCATTTCCATATATCCCCTGAAATCTAGGCGGAGGCCCCTAAAGCTCAATTCTTATCTTCTGCATGCCAGCAGGCCCACTGAACTTCATATGGAAGCTGCCAAGTCTTGGGACTTGCACCCTCTGGAGCGATGGCCCAAGCTGTACCTTGGCACCTTGTAGCGATGGCTAGAGCTGGAGTGGCTGGGATGCAGAGCACCAAGTCCTGAGGCTATACAGAGCAGCGGGGCCCTGGGCTTGGCCCATTTTTCCCTCCTAGGCCTCTGGGCCTGTGATGGGAGGGGCTGCTGCAAAGATCTCTAACATGCCCTGGACACATTTTCCCCATTCTCTTGGCTATTCACATTCAGCTGCTTGTTACTTATGCAAATTCTGCAGCTTCTTTGAATTTCTCCACCGAAAATGGGTTTTTCTATTCTACTGCATGGTAAGGCTGAAAATTTCCAAACTTTTATGCTCTGCTTCCCTCTTTCTTTTTTTTTTTTGAAATGGAATTTCACTCTTGTTGCCCAAGCTGGAGTGCAATGGCACAGTTTTGGATCACTGCAACCTCCACCTACCAGGTTCAGGCGATTCTCCTGCCTCAGCCTCCCAAGTAGCTGGGATTACAGGTGTGTGCCACCACACCTGGCTAATTTTTTGTATTTTTAGTAGAAACAGGGTTTCACCATGTCAACCAGGCTGGTCTCAAACTCCTGACCTCAGGTGATCTGTCCACCTCGGCCTCCCAAAGTGCTGGGATTACAGGCATGAGCCACTGTGCCTGGCCTCTGCCTCCCTTTTAAACATAAGTTTCAATTTCAGACAATCTCTTTGTGAATATGTATGACTGAATGCTTTCAGAATCAGAAAGGTCACCTCTTGAATGCTTTGCTGCTTAAAAATTTCTCCTGCCAGATACCCTAAATCATCTCAAGTTCAAAGTTCCACAGATCTCTAGGGCAGGAGTAAAATTCTACCAGTCTCTTTACTAAAGCATAGCAAGAGTGATATTTACTCTAGTTCCCAATCAGTTCCTAATCTCCATCTGAGACCACCTCAGCCTGGACTTCATTGTACATATCACTATCAGCATTTTGGTCAAAACCATTCAACAAGTCTCTAGAAAGTTTCAAGCTTTCCTTCGTCTTCCTGTCTTCTGAGTCATCCAAACTGTCCCAACCTCTGACCATTGCCCAGTTCCAAAGTCACTTCCACATTTTGAGATATCTTTATAGCAGTACTCCACTCCTGATACAAATTTTCTGTATTAGTCTATTTTCTTTTCTTTTTTTTCTTTTTTTTTTTTTTGGAGAGAGAGTCTTGCTCTGTCACCCAAGCTGGAGTGCAGTGGCTCAATCTTGGCTCACTGCAAGCTCCATCTCCCAGGTTCACGCCATTCTTCTGCCTCAGCCTCCCGAGTAGCTGGAAAATACAGGTGCCCACCACCACATCCGGCTAATTCTTTGTATTTTTAGTAGAGACAGGGTTTCACCATGTTAGTCAGGGTGATCTCGATCTCCTGACCTTATGATCCACCCGCCTCAGCCTCCCAAAGTGCTGGGATTACAGAAGTGAGCCACTGCGCCTGGCCTGTATTAGTCTATTTTCATACTGCTATAAAGAACTGCCTGAGACTGGGTAATTTATAAAGTAAAGAGGCTTAATTGATTCATAGTTCTGCATGGCTGGGGAGCCCTCATGAAACTTAAAACCATGGCAAAAGGTGAATAGGAAGCAAGGCATGTCTTACATGGCAGCAAGAGTGAGTGAGAGAGAGAGAGAGTGTGTGTGTAAAGGGGGGAAGTGCCACACTTTTAAACCATCAGATCTCATGAACTTACTCACTATCACAAGAACAGCATGAGGGAACCACCCTTGTGATCCAGTCATCTCCTACCAAGTCCCTCCCTTGACACGTGGGGATTCGAGATGAGACTTGGGTAGAGACACAGAGTCAAACCATATCAGTGGATAAACAAAATGGGTAAATATACAATGGCATATTATTCAGCCTTAAAAAGGAATGAAATTCTGACACATGTTGCAACATGATGAACCTTGAAAACATTAAGTGAAATAAGCCAGATGCAAAAGATCACGTATTGTGATTCCACTTATATGAAGAACCTAGATAAGCAAATTTGTAGAACCAGAAAGTATAGTGGTTACCAGGGGCTGGAGGGAGGATGCAATGAGTAGTTATTGTTTAATGAGTATATAATTTCTGTTGGGATGATGATAAAGTTCTGGAAATGAATAGTGGTGACAGTTGCATAACATTGTGAATGTACTTAGTCCACCAAATTATACATTTTAAAATGGTTTAAATGGTAAATTTTATGTTATATACATTTTACCACAATGAACAAATTTTTTAATTCATTTATTTCTTTTTATTTTTAAAAACTATAGCCACTGCCAAGGTACAGCTCGAGCCATTGCTTCAGAGTGTGCAAAATTTAAATTACATATGTGGCTTTCCACCTTGGGCCTGACAGGTAGCAAGAAGAAGGTCCATTCTACCATGAATGAGGTGGTGACCCAAGAACACATCATCGACATTCACAGGGGCACCTGGGGAGTGAACTTCAAAAAGCATGCGCCTCCAGAACTCAGAGAAATCTGGAAATTTGCCATGAAGGAGGTGAGAACTCCAGATGTGCCTATTAGTATCAGGCTCCACAAAGCTGTCTGGCCCAAAAGATCAAGGAATGTCCCATACCATATCCATATGCAGTTGTCCACAAAAAAGTAATGAGGATGAAGAATCACCAAATAAGCTCTGTATTTTGGTAGCTATGTACCTGTCACAACCTTTAAAAAAATCTACAGACAGTCAATATGGGTGAGAACTAACTGCTGATTGTCAAATAAGGTAGCACTGCAAAAATGAATAAATAATATGGCTCTTTCATTGTACTCTTTCTCTCTCTCTCTTTCCCTTCTTTTCTCTTTCTTTCCCTCTTTCTTTCCCTTCCTTCCTCTCTTTCCTTCCTTCCTTCCTTCCTTCCTTCCTTCCTTCCTTCCTTCCTTCTTTCTTTCTTTCTTTCTTTCTTTCTTTCTTTCTTTCTTTCTTTCTTTTTCTTTCCTTCCTTCCCTCCTTCCTTCCTTCCTTCCTTCCTTCCTTCCTTCCTCCCTCCCTCCCTTCCTTCTTTTTTTCCTCTTTCCCTCCCTCCCTCCTTCCCTCCCTCTCTCCCTCTCTTTCTTTCTTTTCTTTCTTTTCTTTCTTTCTTGACAGAGTCTCGCTCTGTCACCCAGGCTGGAGTGCAATGGTACCATCTCAGCTCACTGCAACCTCTGCCTCCCAGGTTCAAGTGATTTTTCTGTCTCAGCCTCCCAGGTAGTTGGAACTACATGGGTGCGCCACCATGCTCCACTAATTTTTGTATTTTTTTGTAGAGACGGGGTTTTGCCATGTTGTCCAGGCTGGTCTTGAACTCCTGAGCTTAAGTGATTGGCCTGTCTCAGCCTCCCAAAGTGCTGGGATTATAGGTGTGAGCCACCGCACCCGGCCTTCTCATTGTATTTCTATTGGTAGCACTGGGTTAGACAATGGAGAACTCTGGGAGAGGATGAGTAAATTTCTGTGATAAAGTTTTTCACTAATGTCTGTGGCACCAGGAAGGCTGCTTATAGGGAGGGCAAGAAGGCAGAAGATAATGAAAAACCCAAGAATTTAGGGTTTGGTAAAATATGTCATGTGTAAAAACGCACATGCGGAAAAACCTGGTGGGAAGAGGAAACACAGTAGGATTTAATCTGGGAAGGGCTTTCCTTGTGGCTGCAATAAAAACCTTCTAGAGATAATGTCTTCTCTGCTGTAATGGGATAACTTGGCAATAAGCCCAGTGTGATGTCCCTTATTTGTTGTGGGATCAAATGCGTTAATATGTGTGAAAGGACTCTTTAATCTGAGCTGAGAGGTAGAGATAAGGTGTCAGGTACGGTTAATCACAAGTACGAGATTTCTTCAGTGTTTTCATGATGATTCATCCCGTCTGCTCTGGATTTTGCAGAGAAACCTTAGCTTTTGGGAGATTTTCTGCCAGTGACATATTTTCTATTTTATATAAAACTGTTTGAAGGATTATCCATTATGACTGCATATTACCTCAACTCCTCCAAAACTGCACCATCAACTATGTTAAGAATGTTGCCCTTAGAGAATGATTATTTTTGTGTGTTCAACATTGTCTTGCTGTTTGTGAGATTTTCTTTTTCTTTTTTTTTTTTTTTTTTGCATTTTTAGTAGAGACGGGGTTTCACCGTGTTAGCCAGGATGGTCTCGAACTCCTGACCTTGTGATCCTCCCGTCTCGGCCTCCCAAAGTGCTGGGATTACAGGCGTGAGCCACCGCGCCCGGCTGTTTGTGAGATTTTCAACCACCCAGAAGCCAGGCTAGTACTGACCCAAACTCAGAAATGTGCTCTGGGTCCAGGGACCAAAAGGCTGTGGGAGAAGGTGGATGGACAATGATTGGAGACAAATTTGATTGTTCAACTTAGTCTGATGCTCAGGGAAGCCAATGTGATACACGACCCAGGACTGTTACAGGGCTGATCTTGTGGGTTCTCAGAGGTTTCAACGACATTGGACCCTTGGCCCCGGCCCCTAAACATCCTTACAATCCTCCACACAGTTGAGGAAACAGTCCAGTTCTTCAGGCCTGCCCAGATTAAGGATGGCTTATGGTCAGAATGACTTATGCCTCTTCAGAATTAAAGTTTTGCTTGAGTGGGCTGAAACTGGCTCTTACTCTGGGAGTATCAGGGAAAACAAATGTTTGCTGGAGAAAAATGAGAATATAAGTTTAACACTCTTCAAAATAATGCTGGGGTGTTCTCTGCCTAAATGAAATCAGGAGCATAGGAAGTGCTGAAAAGTTTGCACCAAATACTTTTTTATTTATCTTGATTGATCTATCATTTATCTATTTAGATATTTACACTTATTACTGGTTTTGATTAATTTAGAGTAGCTTAGTTCTTTTTAAAGACCCCAGGCCAGGTGTGGTGGCTTACGCCTGTAATTCCAGCATTTTGGAAGGCCAAGGTGAGTGGATCATTTGATGTCAGGAGTTCGAGACCAGCCTGACCAACATGGTGAAACCCCGTCTCTACTAAAAATACAAAATTAGCCGAGCATGGTGGTGCACACCTGTAAATCCCAGCTACTTGGGAGGCTGAGGCAGGAAAATCGCTTGAACTGGGAGGCAGAGGTTGCAGTGAGCCAAGATCATGCCATTGCACTCCAGTTTGGGGGACAAGAGCAAAACTCCATTCAAAAAAAAAAAAAAAATCCCTGTGAGTCTCAAGACTAGTAATAATAAAAATGCGTTTCTGCACTCTAGTAATAATCAAATACTACACTCTAGTAATAATCAAAAATGCGTTTCTGCACTCACGTCTTTATAGCATTGCTGCTGGTCTGCGATGAGAGATGTACACTTTTAAAACTATCTAAATTCCTACATCCTATCCCTGGATAGTTCAATAGTGCCTTTGATGAGACTTTCTCTGTAGCTTCCACTGTGATGGCCTCATCATGGTGAGGACTTTGCATTATGTTCCTAGCTATCACAGGTAATGGAGGTACTAGAGTAAATTATTCCTTTTTATTAGACTGAGAAGAAAGAGATTTCTGTGCTCCACTATGTCTAAGGCATTCTGTGGCTATGTTTCTTCTTGACAAAGTAGGAATTAGAGATGATTATCTACAAAAAAGAAGGTCCATTTTGGCCTGAGTCTCTTAAGTAACAATTGGTTTAACTTAACCTGATAATGATTCTAGCATCTGCCTCCACTTTTTTTTTTTTTTTTTTTTGAGACGGAGTCTCGCTTTGTCGCCCAGGCTGGAGTGCAGTGGCCGGATCTCAGCTCACTGCAAGCTCCGCCTCCCGGGTTCACGCCATTCTCCCGCCTCAGCCTCCCGAGTAGCTGGGACCACAGGCGCCCGCCACCTCGCCCGGCTAATTTTTTGTATTTTTTAGTAGAGACGGGGTTTCACCGTGTTAGCCAGGATGGTCTCGATCTCCTGACCTTGTGATCCGCCCATCTCGGCCTCCCAAAGTGCTGGGATTACAGGCTTGAGCCACCGCGCCCGGCCTGCCTCCACTTTAATGAGAAATATGAGCATTACACAGTTTCCCAGGGAAATGAATGAGGCATGGGGAAGAGGTGCTCACCCCTTAAATGCTTTAATTGTCTGAAAATAACTGTTACAATTTGGCTTCTGCTAGCCATGGTGGCGTTCACCTGTGATCCCAGCTGCTTGAGAGGCAGAGGTTGGAGGATCCCTTGAACCCAGGACTTTTTTTTTTTTTTTTTGAGACGCACTTCTCTGTCTCCCAGGCTGCAGTGCAGTGGCTCGAGTTCGCTCACTGCAGCCTCCACCTCCACGCCAGCTCCCAGCCAGTCCAGTTGGGACTACAGGCGCCACCACCCCTCAGTTAGTTTTTGTATTTTTAGATGGGGTTTCACATGTTAAAGTTAGGATGGTCTGAGTCTTCCTGACAGGATCCACCCGCCTCGGCCTCCCAAAGTGCTGGGATTACAGGCTTGAGCCACCGCGCCCGGCCTAACCCAGGACTTTGAGGCCAGCCTGGGCAACGTAGTGAGATCCTGTCTCAAAAAAAAAAAAAAAATTAGATTTGGCCGGGCACAGTGGCTCACGCCTGTAATCCCGGCACTTTGGGAGGACGAGGTGGGCGGATCACAAGGTCAGCAGTTCAAGACCAGCCTGGACAACATGGTGAAACCCTGTTTCTACTGAAAATACAAAAATTAGCCAGGTGTGGTTGCAGGCGCCTGTAATCCCAGCTACTCGGGAGGCTGAGGCAGGAGAATCGCTTGAATCCGGGAGATGGAGGTTGCAGTGAGCTGAGACCATGCCATCGTACTCCAGCCTGGGTGACAGAGCAAGACTCTGTCTCCAAAAAAAAAAAAAAAAAAAAAATTTGCCTGCCAGCAGGTTATTACTAGTCACTATTTTATAGGTTAGCAAGCTTCTTGATTCACTTTTTTTTCCTATGTGATGCCAGAGAATGCATTTCAGCTAAAGGTGTTAAGGGATTAAAAGGTACCTAAACCTTTAATCTAGGAATACCTATTTTTTCAATAGGTGTCAAAGCTCTTTAATCTTTTGAATGGTTCTAGGGGAGCCACAGCAGTATTTTATGTATGTGGCCATAATGTCTGACCCTAAATTGTCATGGTGTAACATTTCTGGGTTCTAAATTTGTGGTAGCAGTTGCTATAGTTATTGGTTTTTTTTTCTGACAGAGTTAAATTATGATTCTGAATTTATGAAATTATGAGTCCCAACACCTTGTCTATTGAACAATATAAGGTATTTTCATAAAGCCAAGTATTAATATTTACTCACTAACATAAAATGAATTATAGGAGGGGCAGAAACCACACTATTGGCTGTTTCTTTTTTCTAAAGTATGCAGAAAATCCCAAATCCACCTATTGCTTGTTCTGAATGAATACAGATTTCAAAATCATCTAAGCAGCATTATAGCATTTAGCTCTCAAAATAAAAGGAAGGCAATTGACTCTCAGTATTCTAGATTAATAGCTCAAACTGTTTTAAAAAATATATCCCATACATTTCTTGTCTACTTGAATGTACATCTTTTCCATGGTTGTATAATTTTGTTTCCGCTTTTTTAACTTAATAGTTAATTATAATATTTTTCCATGTTGCTACATTATCTTTTAAAGATGTCCATTAAATAATTATACTACAGCCATTGCTTTAACCATTGGTGTTCAATTCAAATTTCTCTGCCTTGAACCAAACCTATTGAATAAAAAATACTGAGAGTAGACTCAAGAACCTCCATTAAATAAATTCTTCTGTTTTATCAGAGGTAAAGCCTGAGATTCAAAGATAGGAGTGGCCTTAGGAGTGCCTGTACTGCTGAATAGGAAAGTCATCATTTCCCCCATTGTAAATAATATTGCAATGAATATCGTTGTGAACATATCTTCTTCCTTCTTTGAATAATGTCCTTTTTTTGGGCTATGTCATATTTCTTTCTAAATAGGAAGAACCAAAAGTATGCAGAATTTTAATCTACTTTCCTGACTTTCTTATATTCTTTTCCCTGATTAATTTATCAACAAATATCTCCAACAATGGTAAACCTGATTTGAGCTACATTTTAAATTGTAAATATGAGACAGTCGATAGCTTAAATTTGACAAAGTTAACAGAAAAGATCAAATTCTTCCATACTCTGCCTAGCAGACTAACCAGAATGGGGAAGAAGGCAGCGAAGGTGCGGTGGATCTGCAGCCACTAGTGAGGAACTGGTAAGTGGTCGTACTGTAGCATTAACTAATGTTCGTGAATGTTCTTTACACTTAGAGAGCCACTTCACATTCATTACCTGATAAGTTTCTCCCCACTCTGTAAGTATGATTATTCCCATTGTATTTATGAGGAAACCAAGGCTCAAGATTGCTCAACAATTTGCCCTGAATAACTAGTAATTGTTTGAATGTGGAAGATTTTCTGTCTTGCATCATACTCAAGTACCTATTTATTGGGGATGCCCTTTTTTAAATATAATATCCAGAGAACTTTTCTTCTATATCTAATTTTACTGCTGTTTTAAAAATTAGGTAATTACAGTTCCATCAGCTCAATTCGAAACCCAGATAATAAGCAACATTTAGTTGCAAAATACTCCAGGGAATACAAAAATGAGAGGGCACAGCCTTGGGCTTTTGGGAACTTTGATCTGGGAAATGTAAACAGCATGTTTAAAACAAGACAGAACCAAGGACTATACAGGATTTTCTAATTTCTTCCTTTACAGTTGAGGAAACAGGTCTGGCATCAAGGATTCCCCACTTGAGTTACTGCAAATAATCCTTCGGTGCTGGTCTCCTGCTCTGGGCTGCAAGCTCCTCTAGGGCAGGGTGTGGCTTCCTTATGCCCATTGCTACACCCTGGTGTTTGTGCATGGGCAGGTACAGAGTGGGCACACATTTGATGCATCTTCACCTCAATTTCTTCCAAATGGAATATGCCTCATGATATTTTTCTTTATGCAACAGGTATTTACTTAGTTTCCATTATGTGGCATGCACTTTTTAGGCACTTGGGAGATCAGGGAACAAAACAGAAAATACTCCCTGCTCCTCTAAAGTCAAAAGGTATAATCAGTCTTTTGCCTTGCAGGAGTTTGATACCTATATGGTACACTACATCATAGGGGTAATGGTCAGAGTGTCTCTGCTTCTAGCTTTAGTTCTATACACTTACTGCTAAAGAGGCACATGACTTCTAACAGCTGAAGAAGTTTCAGGAATATCTCCTTTACCTCCTTCTCTTAATCTCAACTCTACATAAATCTGAGGTTCCTGTAAAATTTTTGAAATTTTAGGGAGCTGTCAAGGCAAAGACATAGAGTGGTGAAAGTGTGTAAAAAAAGCTGGTAAATGAACTATGTGACCAGAGTGTAGGGCTCACAGAGCCTTTAGTTGGAGGTGAGTTAGCTTGACACCACAGTAGAGGGCCTTGGGAGAAGCCATTTAGATTTTGGGTAACTGAGAGTGTTTTGAGGTTTTTGATAAAGAAAACAAATATGAACTTACCTGTGTTTAGGAAGGTTACTGTGGCAGGGGTGAGAAGGATGCACCAGGTGGGGCAAGACAAATTAGGAGGGTTTTATACAAGTGTGTTATGAGATAATGGAGTTAGAGCAAGACAGTAGGAAGGGAGGAGGGATGAGAGACTGCAGAAGTGGAAACAACATGAGTTCATGATGGCTGATGGGCTAGAGGAGAGAATTCTTGAAGGTGATAGAGAAGTTGTTGATGATAGGTTGTTGGTGACATCAATCATTAAAAATGTAAGGCAATGAGGAGGTCTTTGATTGATGAATGTGAGTGATACTATAAATGCAATTTAGATATTTCATACCAACTATCTAGGACAGCATAATTTATATCATTTATATCAAGTAGTTCAATCCAACTCAACACATATTTCTGCTGTCCTTACTGTCAGGCCTCTGAGCCCAAGCCAAGCCTTCACATCCCCTGTGACTTGCACGTATATACCCAGATGGCCTGAAGTAACTGAAGAATCACAAAAGAAGTGAAAATGCCCTGCCCCTGCCTTAACTGATGACATTCCACCACAAAAGAAGTGAAAGCGCCCTGCCCCTGCCTTAACTGATAACATTCCACCACAAAAGAAGTGAAAATGCCCTGCCCTTGCCTTAACCGATGACATTCCACCACAAAAGAAGTGAAAATGGCTGGTCCTTGCCTTAAGTGATGACATTACCTTGTGAAATTCCCTTTCCTGGCTCATCCTGGCTCAAAAAGCTCCTCCACTGAGCACCTTGTGACCCCCACTCCTGCCCGCCAGAGAACAACCCCCCTTTGACTGTAATTTTCCTTTACCTACCCAAATCCTACAAAACGGCCCCACCCTTATCGCCCTTCGCTGACTCTCTTTTTGGACTCAGCCCACCTGCACCCAGGTGATTAAAAACTTTATTGCTCACACAAAGCCTGTTTGGTGGTCTCTTCACATGAATGCGCATGACACCACCTGCTAAGCGGTAGAAATGATATAAGCATGAGAAGAGAAATCCTGCTGTAAATGGCCTTCAGTATAATGAAGGAAGTAAATATAAGCATGAACAATAACAAAAGGTAAAATACTGTATGATATATTATGAGAGGTATAAGATCCATTAAGACCTAAAGAAGGAAAAGAATATAGTTATTTAGGGGCAAGCTGTAATGTTTAGAACAGGTAAGATGGAAAATACATTTTTTAAAATTGAAAAGCAATATTTTCAATAAATATATATAATAGATATTTTTCAAAAAATATCCATTAAAATATCAAATTAAGAGAAATCAAATAAAAATGGACTCAGTGTGCAACCAAATGTAATGGATATACTGTGATAATCTTAGTTAATTCCTTCTTAGGGGATGGTACAAGATGTGCAAGTTAAAATCTATGCCTATAAACCACTAAGAAAAAGAGATTAGCAAAGATGATTTGAGATGTTTTTTTTTTTTTTTTTTTTTGAGACGGAGTCTCGCGCTGTGTCACCCAGGCTGGAGTGCAGTGGCGCGATGAGATGTTTTAACTTACTGTAGATTATCATTATAGACTCAAGCTCTCACACTTTGGCAATCTGTTGACTGTATGCCTGAGCACTTTGAAATACCATAGCCTAGGATTTTGATGGGCTGGTCAGTTCCCAGGCAACTTGGCTATTGAGAGCAGCTTCTGTGGCACTGCAGTAGACCTTGTAAGCATAAGCAGCTGGGCAAACCTCTTTGTGAGATTGTGAAACTCATGGGTTTTTCAGCACTACTTTCCTGAGCTGATTTGATAAAAACTGTTCTTCCAAACCATCAGTAGTAAGTTCTTTTAGTTAAGTGATAAATCGTAGCCAAATTGTACTGCAAACTGGTGGATGTCTAACTTCTTCAGCATGCATAGATGTCTCTGAAAATTCATGTTTGGTTGAGTCCAGTATAGCATAATTTATTTTTCCTTAAAATTTCCAACCATTGCCTCAAAAGAGACAAACACTTTGGCCTGAGCATCAAGTATCATATTCGCCCCTGCTTTTTCTGACCGGGAAAATGTTTCAATCCGTGTGTCTTCACTTCTCCTCATTCATTTTTGTAAGTTTGCCCTTTTCTTTGCATAAGTAGTTGCTTCCTGTCTTCCAGCTGGGCAAAAATTTCTAGTATCAAAAGTTAGGAGGATTGTGCATGATTATATTGGCTCTTCTGCTTTGCTGTAAACAATACACTTAGTTTTATTGTACTATTTGTGAGGTTTCATTGAATAATTGTGAGGCTGGTTTCCAAAGGCACATTGATTATTGACTGCAGACTGAGACAGATAGGAGGTTCAGTTCTGTGTCCTCTTAACGGAGTTGACAAGTCATCATTTTCTATTTGAGTGATATCTGACCACCAAACAGGAACACCTTGTACTCTCTTGCCTTTTGTCACAGGATTAGGAGGGCAATTGGAACCACCAGCCAAAGCAGACGTCTCAGCATCTCTTAGCCTTTGCCCCATTCCAGACGGGATGCTAGAGGTAGACTCAGCTAAGAATTATTATCTGGTCTCCTTAGCAGGGAGTGTTGATTTTAAGTATCTCGGTTTTTTTTTTTTTTTTTTTTTTTTTGGGGGGACAGAGTTTTGCTCTGACACCCAGGCAGGAGTGAAGTGGTGTGATCTTGGCTCACAGCAACCTCTGTCTCCTGGTTCAAGAGGTTCTTATTCCGAAGCCTCCTGAGTAGCTGGGACAACAGGCACATGTCACCACACCTAGAGATTTTAAGTATACCTTAAAGTATGCTCTGATTCCAGATGTTTGCACTGAGAGTCTGTTTAGTTTTTTAGAAAACCTATTTTTTTGTGTGTTTCTGTTTTATGAAAGTAATATAGTTTGTAGAAAATTCGAAAATACAAAAGTTTGAAGAAAATAACCCATCATATCACAACTCACTGTTAATGTTTTATTTTATTGCCATCTTGTCTTTGTTTATAAAACACAATTTACAGATTTATCTTAGTTATTATGCATATATAAACATTATATATGTATATTCCTAGTTTTTTACTTTAACTTTGCTAGCAAATTTTGTGTGCTTTATGCTTGAACAACAAATCATTTTGCACTCTAGTAACCTCTGGACTTGTCTCTTTTCTGTCTGTTACACATTTACTTGACAACAAGAATCCTTGTGTCAGGTCAGCATGGGACCTTTGGCCACATTTCATTTATACAGCAAATGCCCAGGACGGGGGATTATACCATGTTTCCAATATGCACTAGGTTAGAATATCCTAGGACATACGTTTTCATTTGAATAGCCTAACTTATAATCTGATTACTCTTATGCAAGATAGGATAGAAAGTAGCAATTCTAGTTTGCACCAGGGGCTGTGAGTTTCTTAAAAGACCTGAACCTGATCTGGGGTCATTCCATTAAAGATACTCATAGAATGGTCTATATGCAGTCCTTAAACATGCTTTTCAGAGAATTTATGATCATTTAGTCAAATGCTCAGAATCCCCAGTTGATGTGGCTGCATTTACACAAATCGATGACCTGATGGTCTCCAGGGCTCATGGTTGGCTGCAGTTATGGGTGGAGACTAGTTCATTCAGGAAGCTAGAAATTAGGAGAGAGAATCAACCACCATCTCCTCCACATTCTTTCCTTTTTTTGGAACTTTGCTCATGTCTGCATCAGTGGAACCTAGACCTGGAATTGTGTGATTTTGTTTCTAGAAACCATAAGTAAGTGGGCACTAGAGTAAGTTCTTATCAGGCTAAGCTGGAAAGAGATAAATAACATTTCTGAGCCTCACTGATTTAAGTGGAATTCACTAGAATTCCAAGGTCTCTCAGTAATTAAAGACAACTCTGAAAATTCAGAGATGATTCCATTTTTGTCTCAGTCCCTTAAAGAACAGTCGGGTTAGCAGAAACTGACTGTGATGTCAGCTACCACTATTGCCAACTTCATACCTCATGTCAATTAAATTGCCAGTTACAGGCATTATGTACTTTGACAATTTGTAAGACATTTCATGTTTCAGTGATTTTTGTCTGACTGTATAGTCTTGGATTAAAGATTTCTGTCAGAGGAAGACACTGTAATAGAGCATAGCAGATAGACACCTGTGTGCCGCATACTTTCAGTCATCAGTCAGTTTCTCCACAACAGCAATCTTGGACCATAGCCATGATAGACGTAATGGAGTTGCCCAGGTCGCGCATCAACGCCAACATGCTACTTGGTTCATCGACCAGCCCATCTACTTCAAAGGGAGGCTGGAAAAGACTCATCTCACGGGAAAAATGTTTATTCTTTCAGATGAAGAAGGAAAAAATGGAATCATACTATTGTGAGGTTTCACTGAATAATTGTGAGGCTGGTTTCCAAAGGCACATTGATTATTGACTGCAGATTGAGATAGATCAGGAGGTTCAGTTCTGTGTCCTGAATGTCTAACTTCATTAGACATTAATGGAGCCCCTTTGTGAAGAAATCTCTGGAATCTTGGAAGTGTTGGAAGAGTAACCGCCAAGTCAACCATCATGTGTGCATCTTATGTCCAGTTTAAAGAAGATAACCATCCTTTTGATCTTGGACTTTACAATGAAGCTGTGAAAGTTATCCATGAGTTCCCTCAGTTTTGGATTGTGCAACATGATTCGATCTTGATGAATTTTCATATGATTGCAAATGAGCTACATTAAATACTATTAGAGGAGACCCTTCTTGTTTGAGGGAGACATTTCTATGCTTTCTCATATTCGATTTGCTTTTTTTTTTTTTTTTTGAGACAGAGTCTCACCCTGTTGCCCAGGATGGAGTGCAGTGGCACAGTCTTGGCTCACTCTGACCTCCACCTCCTGGGTTCAAGCGATTCCTATGCCTCAACCTCCCAAGTAGCTGGAATTACAGGCACCTGCCACCATGTCCGGCTACTTTTTGTATTTTTATTAGAGACAGGGTTTCGCCATGTTGGCCAGGCTGGTTTCGAACTCCTGGCTTCAAGCGATCCGCCCACCTCGGCCTCCCAAAGGACTGGAATTACAGGCATAAGCCACTGCACCTGGTCAATTTGCTCTTTTTAAACTTTTATTTGTCTAGCTTTAGATATTCCAGTCTAGAGTTTTTTCCGAACTGATATATTGACAGTTCTCACCTAAGTCCCATTATAAAGAATTGCTTCTACAATATATGGTCAGATTAGATGCAAGAATAAAGCAGTTGTCTTAGTTTAGGTTTCTATTTTATTAATAAAAACTAAAAGAGTACACACTAAAAACACTGCATAGTAAATATCAACATTCTCTAAATTTATAAACTTGAAAAGTCAGAACCTTTTACTGAAGTCGTGATGCACTACTCAAGATATTGTTAACCAAGGTGGATCAGAGGAAGGGCATTTTCAGTTTAGGAGCAGCTACAGCATAGGGACTTCAGAGCCCTTTACCTTAACTTTAGAAGATCTAAGAGAAGAGTGGCGATAATAAACAGTAATCATAGCTAAATTGATTAAACATGTCCAACGTACTGGGTACTATGTTGACCACTTTAACGTGTTGTATTCGTTCTTCATCACAACCTTACAAGGTAGTTAGAGTGATAATTCCCATTTTGTAGAACACAGAGAGGTTAGTGGCTTCTCCAAGGTTATGGAGCTATTAATGCCAGAGCCAAAACTTGAACTCAGGTCTGCTCAAATACAAACACATACTCTACAAACACATGCTCTTAAACTGTAAGCATTGTGCATTTCTTGTTGGTGATTAGCCTTTACATCTTGGCAAATCAAACGCGAGGTCATTTTACCATGCTCCGATTCATTGACGTTCTCATAAAGCAACACAAGTCAAAATTTAAAGTGGAGGGTATGAGCCTTCTCCTGCTATTATTCTTGTTTTCTTTTCAATTCAGGATTCTGTAGGCACAAAAACACAAAATGATGTATCTTTTAGTCCCAGGGTGTGCATGTTTTTCTGATCATTTAAATAATTTTAAAACACTACAGACAAATCTCACTTATGCTTAAACCCTGAATAAAATATTAGCAAATAGAATAAAGGGCTACATTAAAATGGGATTTGAAATATTGGTAAATGGAATCCAGCAGAACATTTCAGCAAAGCAAGTTTTTTGTAGAAATGCAAAAATAGCTTTAACATGGGATTAATAGTATATAGTCAGTCAAACAAATAGATTTAAAAGCCTACTTTCACCCTAATAAATGGTTAAAAGGTATTTGACAAAATTCAACATCCATTTTTTAAAAAGTTCTCATAGTAAAAGAGGCCTAGATTAATATTCTTCACTTGATAAAAAATATGTATATTTCAAAGCAAATACTAGTATCCCTTTATTTTTTATTATTTTTTGTTTTTTGAGACAGAGTTTCATTCTTTTGCCCAGGCTGGAGTACAGTGGTGCAATGTCAGCTCACCATAACCTCCGCCTCTCGGGTTCAAGCATTTCTCTTGCCTCAGCCTCTTGAGTAGCTGGTATTACAGGCGTGCACCATCAGACCTTCCTAATTTTTGTGTTTTTAATAGAGACAGGGTTTCACCATGTTGGCCAGGCTGGTCTCAAACTCCTGACCTCAAGTGATCCTCCCGCCTGGCCTCCTAAAGTGTTGGGATTACAGGTGTGAGTCATTGTGCCAGGACTTAGTATCACATTTAATAATGAAACACTGCCAGGCGAATGCCTATAATCCCAGCCCTTTGGGAGGCCAAGGCGGGCAGATCACCTGAGGTCGGGAGTTTGAGACCAGCGTGACCAACATGGAGAAAGCCTGCTCTACTAAAAATACAAAATTAGCCGGGCATGGTGGTGCACGCCTGTAATCACAGTTCTTCGGGAGGCTGAGGCAGGAGAATTGCTTGAACCTGGGAGGTGGAGGTTGCGGTGAGCTGAGATCGAATCATTGTACTCCAGCATGGGAAACAAGAGCAAAACTCCATCTCAGATAATAATAGTAATAATAATAATAATGATAATAATGAAACACAATAACACTAGTTTTTTTCCTATAAAAATTAAGCAAGAAAGACAAAGATATGTATTATTGTACTGTACAGAGAACACAGTTCTCAATATAGTATTGAAATTTCTTAGATTCAGGGCTTAGCAAAGTGCCTGGCACACAATAGAAACTCAATTTATTTGTTAAATGAATTAGTGACATTGAAACAAGAGGTATAAATTCTGGAATAGAGGAGGTGAAATTATTATTTGCAGATAATACAGTTTTGTTTCAATAGAATTAATTTAAAAATGACTAGAAATAATAGGAACATTCAGAATAGTGGCTAGGTTCAAAATTAATATACCACCACCTGCTCCACCTTTGTGGCCTCCTGGGCCACCTATGGGTCCTCCTCCTGGACCACTGAGACCATCTGGAATGCCAGGCCTCTGAGGGCTTTTACCCCAACATTTACCTGCAGGACCACCACTAGGCTGACTCCCTGGCCCTCTCCCAGGCCCACCTCCAAGTCTTCCTCCTGGGAACCCCCACCAAAGCGACCTCCCCCTGCATCTTCAGGTACCCCTCTTTCTCATCCT
Organism: Papio anubis; assembly: GCF_008728515.1. NCBI lineage: Eukaryota > Metazoa > Chordata > Mammalia > Primates > Cercopithecidae > Papio > Papio anubis. The sequence continues at coordinate 51,752,338 of NC_044981.1, forward strand.
GGAATGATGACCTTGGATGCCTCCACATAGACTTGCCCCCATCCATCCCTGGCTTTTCCCACCAGCTCCCTTGCAAAATCCTGCGATTTTCAGTGCCCCACCCAACTTGATTCAGCAACCCAAGGTGGATGATGTGAGTGCAGCCACCATTGAGAAGAAAGCCACGACAACCATTAGCACCAAGCCACAGATCACTGCTAATTCCAAGGCAGAGGTTACTTGATTTGTGCCCGCTGCACTGAGAGTAGATCAGGAGAATGAAGGGGCTACTGCCACTCCTCCAAGAAAAGTTAGTGGATGATTCTGCTGTGCCTCTTGCCAAAACAGCTCTCAACTCTGGTCCTTCTAATTCCTGTCTCAGTATAGACCAAGGATGATGTTTACGGGGTTTTCATGAAAGCTGGAAGGGTTACTGTGACACCTTATTTCAGTTCAGAGCTATCCTAAAGTTTAGCTTTGTTCAAAGTTTACTGCATATAAGAGAGGGTGTCTCATTCAGAATAGATTGGCTATTGAAACAGTGCTGCCACATCCATTCCCTTTCATACCACCATTTTCATCCTGTTTCTTCCCTTTTTCCAGTTATTTGGAGATTTGTGATTGAGGATCTCAGTTACTTATTTGTTTTGACTCTCTTCTTGTGTGCTGTGGGCACTGGAGCAGAGATTTCTGAAACACAAGTTTATTTTAACTTAACTTTTGTTTTTGAGTCATTTTTGATATTTTCCTGTAAATATTTTGTAATATTCTACTTGTAGTGAAATGGATCTCAATGTCATTTTCTGATACAAACCTGGGTCTGTGGGAAGAAAACATACAGTTCTCTGATTAAAATTATTTCCCAAGCAGAGCCTGAGGCAAGAACAAAGTGCCGATACTTTCTTTGGGCTAAACTTGGAGTGTTTTATGGGAAAAACAAGTAAATGTTCCAAATCAAGAAAAGAAGAAGATGGCCAAATAGGAACAGCTCTGGTCTGCAGCTCCCAGCGTGATTGACGCAGAAGATGGGTGATTTCTGCATTTCCAACTGAGGTACCTGGTTCATCTCATTGGGACTGGTCGGACAGTGGGTGCAGCCCACGGAGGGCAAGCTAAAGCAGGGCAGGGCATTGCCTCACCTGGGAAGCACAAGGGGTCAGGGGATTTCCCTTTCCTAGCCAAGGGAAGCCGTGACAGACTGTACCAGGAAAATCGGGACACTGCCACCTAAATACTGCGCTTTTCCAATAGTCTTTGCAAATGGCACACCAGAAGATTATATCCCACGCTGAGCTCAGTGGGTCCCATGCCCACAGAGTCTTGCTCACTGCTAGTGCAGCAGTCTGAGATCAAACTCCAAGGTGGCAAGCCTGGCTGGGGGATGGGCATCCACCATTGCTGAGGCTTGAGTAGGTAAACAAAGCAGCCAGGGAAGCTCGAACTGGGTAGAGCCCACTGCAGCTCGACAAGGCCTGCCTGCCTCTGTAGACTCCATCTCTGGGGACAGGGCATAGCTGAACAAAAGGCAGCAGAAATTTCTGCAGACTTAAACGTCCCTGTCTGACAGCTCTGAAGAGAGCAGTGGTTCTCCCAGCACAGTGTTTGGGCTCTGAGAACAGACAGACTGCCTCCTCAAGTGGGTCCCTGATCCCCGTGTAGCCTAACTTGGAGACACCTCCCAGTAGGGGCCGACTGACACCTCATACAGTTGGGTGCCCCTCTGAGACGAAGCTTCAGAGGAAGGATCAGGGAGCAATATTGCTGTTCTGTAATATTTGCTGTTCTGCAGCCTCTGCTGGTGATACCCAGGCAAACAGGGTCCGGAGTGGACCTCCAGCAAACTCCAACAGACCTGCAGCTAAGGGATCTGACTGTTAGAAGGAAAACTAACAAACAGAAAGGAATAGCATCAACATCAACAAAAAGGATATCCATACCAAAACCCCATCTGTAGGTCACCATCATCAAAGACCAACGGAAGATAAAACCACAAAGATGGGGAGAAACCAGAGCAGAAAAGCTGAAAATTCTAAAAAGTAGAGTGCTCCTTCTCCTCCAAAAGATTGCAGCTCCTCACCAGCAATGGAACAAAGCTGGATGGAGAATGACTTTGACGAGTTGACAGAAGTAGGCTTCAGAACGTTGGTAATAACAAACTTCTCCGAGCTAAAGCAGCATGTTCGAACCCATCATGAGGAAGCTAAAAACCTTGAAAAGAGATTAGACAAATGGCTAACTAGAATAAACAGTGTAGAGAAGACTTTAAATGACCTGATGGAGCCGAAAACCATGGCATGAGAACTATGTCACGCATGCACAAGCATCAGTGGCCAATTCGATCAAGTGGAAGAAAGGGTATCAGTGATTGAAGATCAAATTAATAAAATGAAGCAAGAAGTTCAGAGAAAAAAGAGTAAAAAAAAGCAATGACCAAAACCTCCAAAAATGTGGGACTATGTGAAAAGACCAATCTACCTTTGATTGGTGTACCTGAAAGTGATGGGGAGCATGGAACCAAGTTGGAAAACACTCTTCAGGATATTATCCAGGAGAACTTCCCCAAACTAGCAAGGCAGGCCAACATTCAAATTCAGGAAATATAGAGAACACCACAAAGATACTCCTCGAGAAGAGCAACTCCAAGACCCATAATTGTCATATTCACCAAACTTGAAATGAAAGAAAAAATGTTAAGGGCAGCCAAAGAGAAAGGTCAGGTTATCCACAAAAGGAAGCCCATCAGACTAACAGTGAATCTCTCGGCAGAAACTCTATAAGCCAGAAGAGAGTGGGGGCCAATATTGCACATTTTTAAAGAAAAGAATTTTCAACCCAGAATTTCATATCCAGCCAAACTAAGCTTCATAAGTGAAGGAGAAATACAATCCTTTATAGACAAGCAAATGCCAAGAGATTTTGTCACCACCAGACCTGCCCTACAAGAGCTCCTGAAGGAAGCACTAAACATAGAAAGGAACAACAAGTACCAGCCACTGCAAAAACATGCCAAACTGTAAAGGCCATTGATGCTAGGAAGAAACTGCATCAACTGATGGGCAAAATAACCAGCTAACATCATAATGACAGGATCAAGTTCACACATAACAATATTAACCTTAAATGTAAATGGGCTAAATGTCCGCAATTAAAAGACACAGACTGGCAAATTGGATAAAGAGTCAAGACCCATCAGTGTGCTGTACTCAGGAGACCCATCTCACATGCAGAGACACACATAGGCTCAAAATAAAGGGATGGAGGAAGATCTACCAAGCAAATGGAAAGCAAAAAAAAAAAAAAAAAAAAAAAGCAGGGGTTGCAATCCTAGTCTCTGATAAAACAGACTTTAAACCAACAAAGATCAAAAGAGAAAAAGAAGGGCATTACATAATGGTAAAGGGATCAATTCATCAAGAAGAGCTAACTATCCTAAATATATATGCACCCAAAACAGGAGCACCCAGATTCATAAAGCAAGTCCTTAGAGACCTACAAAGAGACTTAGACTCCCACTGTCTAAGTCTTTATAATAATAAATAATAATGGGAGACTTTAACACCCCACTGTCAACATTAGACAGATCAACGAGACAGAAGGTTAACAAGGATATCCAGGACTTGAACTCAGCTCTGCACCAAGCAGACCTAATAGACATCTACAGAACTCTCCACCCCAAGTCAATAGAATATACATTCTTCTCAGCACCACATCACACTTATTCCAAGATTGACCACATAGTTGGAAGTAAAGCACACCTCAGCAAATGTAAAAGAACAGAAATCACAGCAAACTGTCTCTCAGACCACAGTGCAATCAAATTAGAACACAGGATTAAGAAACTCACTCAAAACCGCACAACTACATGTAAACTGAACAAACTACTCCTGAATGACTACTGGGTAAATAATGAAGTGAAGGCAGAAATGAAGATATTCTTTGAAACCAGTGATAACAAAGACACAACATACCAGAATCTCTGGGATACATTTAAAGCAGTGTGTAGAGGGAAATTTATAGCACTAAATACCCACAAAAGAAAGCAGGAAAGATCTAAAATCGATACCTTAACATCGCAATGAAAAGAACTAGAGAAGCAAGAGCAAACACATTCAAAAGCTAGCAGAAGGCAAGAAACAACTAAGATCAGAGCAGAACTGAAGGAGATAGAGACACAAAAAAACCCTTCAAATAATCAATGAATCCAGGAGCTGGTTTTTTGAAAAGATCAACAAAATGGATAGACTGCTAGCAAAACTAATAAAGAAGAAAAGAGAGAAGAATCAAATAGATGCATAAAAAATGATAAAGAGGATATCACCACCAATCCCACAGAAATAAAACTACTATCAAACAATACTATAAACACCTCTATGCAAATAAACTAGGAAATCTAGAATAAATGAATACGTTCCTGGACACATACACCCTCCCAAGGCTAAACCAGGAAGAAGTTGAATCGCTGAACAGACCAGTAACAGGCTCTGAAATTCAGGCAATAATTAATAGCCTACCAACCAAAAAAAGTCCAGGACCAGACGGATTCACAGCCGAATTCTACCAGAGGTACAAAGAGGAGCTGGTACCATTCCTTCTGAAACTATTCCAATCAATAGAAAAAGAGAATCCTCCCTAACTCATTTTATGAGGCCAACATCATCCTGATACCAAAGCCTGGCAGAGACACAACAAAAAAAGAGAATTTTAGACCAATATCCCTGATGAACATCGATGCAAAAATCCTCAATAAAATACTAGAAAACCGAATCTAGTAGCACATCAAAAAGCTTATCCACCAAAATCAAGTTGACTTCGTCCCTGGGATGCAAGGCTGGCTCAACATATGCAAATCAATAAACATAATCCATCACATAAACAGAACCAATGACAAAAACCACATGATTATCTCAATAGATGCATAAAAGGCCTTTGACAAAATTCAACAGTACTTCATGCAAAAACCTCTCAGTAAACTAGGTATTGATGGAATGTATCTCAAAATATTAAGAGCTATTTATGACAAACCCACAGCCAGTATCATACTGAACGGGCAAAAAGGGAAGCATTCCTTTTGAAAACTGGCACAAGACAGGGATGCCCTCTCTCACCACTCCTATTCAACATAGTGTTGGAACTTCTGGCCACAACAATCAGGCAAGAGAAATAAATAAAAGGTATTCAATTAGGAAACGAAGAAGTCAAATTGTCCCTGTTTGCAGATGACATGATTGTATATTTAGAAAACCCCATCATCTTAGCCCCAAATCTCCTTAAGCTGATAAGAAACTTCAGCAGTCTCAGGATACAAAATCGATGTGCAAAAATCACAAGCATTCTTATACACCAATAACAAACAGAGAGTCAAATCATGAGTGAACTCCCATTCACAATTGCTACAAAGAGAATAAAATACCTAGGAATCCAACTTACAAGAGATGTGAAGGACTTCTTCAAGGAGAATTACAAACCACTTCTGCTCAACGAAATAAAAGAGGACACAAACAAATGGAAGAACATTCCGTGCTCATGGATAGGAAGAATCAATATCATGAAAATGGCCATACTGCCCAAGGTAATTTATAGATTCAATGCCATCCCCATCAAGCTACCAATGACTTCCTCACAGAATTGGAAAAAATTTTAAAGTTCATATGGAACCAAAAAAGAGTCTACATTGCCAAAACAATTCTAAGCAAAAAGAACAAAGCTGGAGGCATCATGCAACCTGACTTCAAACTATACTATAAGGCTACAGTAACCAAAACAGCATGGTACTGGTACCAAAACAGAGATATAGACCAATGGAACAGAACAGAGGCCTCAGAAATAACACCACACTTCTACAATCATCTGATCTTTGACAAACCTGACAAAAACAAGAAATGGGGAAAGGATTCCCTATTTAATACACAGTGCTGGGAAAACTGACTAGCCATATGTAGAAAGCTGAAACTGGATCCCTTCCTTACACCTTATACAAAAATTAATTCAAGACGGATTAAAGACTTAAACGTTAGACCTAAAACCATAAAAACCCTAGAAGAAAATCTAGGCAATACCATTCAGGACATAGGCATGGGCAAGGACTTCATGACTAAAACACCAAAAGTAATGGCAATAAAAGCCAAAATAGATAAATGGGATCTAATTAAACTAAAGAGCTTCTGCACAGCAAAAGAAACTATTGTCAGAGTGAACAGGCAACCTATAGAATGGGAGAACATTTTTGCAATCTACCCATCTGACAAAGGGCTAATATCCAGAGTCTTCAAAGCACTTAAAACAAATTTACAAGAAAAAAATCACACAACCCCATCAAAAAGTGGGCAAAGGATATGAACAGACGCTTTTCAAAAGAACATTTATGCAGCCAACAGACATATTAAAAAAATGCTCATCATCACTGGTCATCAGAGAAATGCAGATCAAAACCACAATGAGATACCATCTCACACCAGTTAGAATGGTGATCATTAAAAAGTCAGGAAACAACAGGTGCTGGAGAGGATGTGGAGAAATAGGAATGCTTTTACACTGTTGGTGGGAGTGTAAACTAGTTCAAACATTGCGGAAGACAGTGTGGCAATTCCTCAAGGATCTAGAACTAGAAATACCATTTGACCCAGTGATCCCATTACTGGGTGTATACCCAAAGGATTATAAATCATGCTACTATAAAGACACATGCACACGTATATTTATTGTGACACTATTCACAATAGCAAAGACTTGGAACCAACCCAAATGTCCATCAGTGACAGACTGGATTAAGAAAATGTGGCACATATACACCATGGAATACTATGCAGCCATAAAAAAGGATGAGTTCATGTCCTTTGTAGGGACATGGATGAAGCTGGAAACCATCATCCTGAGCAAACTATCGCAAGGACAGAAAACCAAACACCACAAATTCTCACTCATAGGTGGGAACTGAACAATGAGAACACTTGGACACAGGGCAGGGAACATCACACACCAGGATCTGTTATAGGGTGGGGGGATGGGGGAGGGATAGCATTAGGAGAAATACCTAATGTAAATGATGAGTTAATGGGTGAAGCACACCAACATGGCACATGTATACATATGTAACAAACCTGCACGTTGTGTACATGTACCCTAGAACTTAAAAGTATAATTTTTAAAAAATTGGAAAAAAAAAGAAAAAAAAAAAACCTAGACAGTGTAATGGAAGAAAGGATCCCTTTTTTCTTTTTTTTGAGATAGAGTCTTGCTCTGTCACCCAGGCTGGAGTGCAGTGGTCCAATCTCGGCTCACTGCAAGCTCCGCCTCCCAGGTTCATGCCATTCTGCTGCCTCAGCCTCCCGGGTAGCTGGGACTACAGGCGCCCACCACCACGCCTGGCTAATTTTTTGTATTTTTAGTAGAGACGGGGTTTCACCACATTAGCCAGGGTGGTCTCGATCTCCTGACCTCGTATGATCCCTTTTTTCTAATTACAGAACTAACTACAATAGTAACAAGTACACCTGCCTTAAATGAAGAAAACCTGAAAATTCTTCTGAGGATATCCAAACATGCACACTCTGTCCTTTGCAATTGTTACATCAGTTTTAAACCTACACATTAATAGATGTTAATAGAAATACCGATAGGAAATTTCAAAACCACCCAGTTGATTAAAAAGTTTAATAAGGGATTCGGGAAACATGCCCTCTGTGGCAAAAGGTTAATTAAGTGAAAAATTTAAAGGCCAATTTGGCAATACCTATCAAAATAAAATTGACCTCATATTTTCACTTTTAGAAATTCATCTTCCAGATAATTCTCTAAGTGTGCAAATGTAAATAGGTATAAAACTACACATACACATTCATAAGATAATGTATGTATGTACGTACAAGGGGTTTATTTTTGTAGCATTGATATTTTATTGCTTGAACAATCATGACTAGCATCTGTTAGAGTTTTTTTTTTTTTTTTTTGACAGGGTTTTATTCCTGTTGCCCAGGCTGCAATGGTGTGATCTCGGCTCACTGCAACCTCTGCCTCCTGGGTCAATGACTCTCCTGCCTCAGCCTTCTGAGTAGCTGAGACCACAGGAGTGTACTACCACATCTGGCTAATTTTTGTATTTTTAGTAGAGACAGGGTTTCACCATGTTGCACAGGCTGATGATCTGGCTGCCTCAGGCTTCCTAATTGCTGGGATTACAGGCATGAGCCACCGTGCCCGGCCTCATTTATTACATTTTAATGAAAAAAAGGCATAAAAATTTGTCACAAACATGCACACATACACAAACACATACACATACACATACACATACACAAGACCTTCTCTATTCCTGAGCATTCTTCCTGAGAAACACAGGGCAGTTTTTTGCTTTTAGAGACAGGCTAGAGTGCACTGGCTATTCACAGTCTCAAGTGGTCCTTCTTTCTTAGTCTCCCAAGTAGTTGGGACTGCAGGTGCACACCATCCCACCTGGTATTTTTCCTGTTAAAGTATGTCTGAACCCAGGTTCTTTAGAAGGCAGAGCCTGAGGCAAGAACCAAGTGCTAATACTTTCTTTGGAATGTCCAAATCTAAGGATTCGAGGGTGAGCAATGAAAAGAAGTAAGGCAAAAAAAAAAAATTGTGAAGCAATGCAGTGGTTCCTCACTGGCTACTGCTTTACAACAAAATGCAGAGACTCAGCAGGTGGCTGGGCAAGCACTTTCACCCAGCATGCAAGATTTCTCTGAAGGAGTTAGAAGGAAGAACTGCATCTCCAAGTAGTCCACAAAGGAGAGAAAAGCAGGAATTTTCTCCCAAATTTCCAAGAATTTTCAAAATCCAAGAGAATTTTCTTCCCAGCTGCCCTTTGTCTCATTTCTCATTTCTCATTTCTCATGGTTGAAGGTTTGCTCTGCCAGGACTCCCCTACACTTCTAGGTTGTGTCATCTGGCTCTTCAGTGGCTCCTCAAGAAGCCAAATCCCATGCCCCAGGGTGTGACATTTCAAGTCTGAAAGTGGAGGCCAACCTAGTGGTTGGTTTCAACCTAGAGAAAGAAGGAGGCTATTAAGAGCCTCCGAGAAGGCAAACGAGGTCTCTTTCCAATGCAGACTAGAATACACCTGCCTTGGGCATGCAGGTGTTGCTTCTGACAACAGCGAACCCTCTGGCCTATCTCAGAAATGGCTCTGTAGCTGAAGGGCTCTGAGAAATAATTTTTTTTTTTTTTTTTTTTTTTTTGAGACGGATCACTCTGTCACCCAGACTGGAGTGCGAAGGCGTGATCTCAGCTCACTGCAACCTCTGCCTCCCAGGTTCAAGTGATTCTCCTCCTCAGCCTCCCGAGTAGCTGGGATTACCAGCATGCACCACCAGGCCCAGCTAATTTTTGCATTTTTAGTAGAGATGGAGTTTCACCATGTTGCTCAGGCTGGTCTCGAACTCCTGACCTCAGGTGATTCACCGGCCTCAGACTCCCAAAGTGCTGGGATTACAGGCATGAGCCACTGTGCCCGGCCTGAGAAATAATCTCTTAACCTAGAAATCAGTGGAGAAGCCGAGCTATAAAGACACTTTCAGTTAGGAGTTTTTGGCCTCAGTGAATGTAGGTCAGCATGCAGCTAATGAACTGGTTTCCTTTCTGATGCCCAGCATGTCCGCCAACTCTGCTGGCTGTTGAAAGGCTTGTAGAGCTGCTGTTTGCAGCCCTGTTTGCAATAGCAAAAACTCGGAAACAATCTGTTTAAATAAACTGTAGAATATTCAAACAAGAACATTTTACCTAGTGGTTGAAAAAGAATGAGGTATTTATGTTCTGACACACGAATATAGTTGTCTTTTTAAAATACATTAAAAAAATCAGATTACATAATAATTCTAATTGTGGAGGGAAGAGATAATATTATATAAATATTATATATGCTGGTACATGCATTAAAAAATTATCTAAGGGTACAGAAAAACATGTTGGAAAATATCATTAGCATGGAAGGTCTGAGGAAACCAGGGGACAAGGGTATAGGAGATCTTTTTACCTTGTGGACATCTATACAATTTGGGTTATTTTTAATGCACACATATTATTCTAAAAATGAAAATAAGAAGCAAAATGAAAAAGTATAACTGCAACATACTTAAAATAGAAATGCTTAAATTTTTTTTTTTTTTTTTTTTTTTGAGACGGAGTCTCGCTCTGTCACCCAGGCTGGAGTGCAGTGGCCGGATCTCAGCTCACTGCAAGCTCCACCTCCCGGGTTTACGCCATTCTCCTGCCTCAGCCTCCCGAGTAGCTGGGACTACAGGCGCCCGCCACCTCGCCTGGCTAAGTTTTCGTATTTTTTAGTAGAGATGGGGTTTCACCGTGTCAGCGAGGATGGTCTCGATCTCCTGACCTCGTGATCCGCCCGTCTCGGCCTCCCAAAGTGCTGGGATTACAGGCTTGAGCCACCGCGCCCGGCCGCTTAAAATATTTTTAAAAGTCTAAGGCGGAGAATAAAATCCACCTGAGACTCTACTAACTAGAGACGACTATTAATATTTTGTGATGTTCTCCAGTGAAGATACACAAAAGGCTAACAGGTATATGAAAAGATGTTCAGCATCAACAATCATTAGGAAAATGCAAATCAAAGCCACAATGAGATATCACCTCACACTTGTTAGGGTGGCTACAATGAAAACACACACACACACACACACACACCCAAAGATAGCAAGTGTTGGTGAGACTGTGGAGAAACTGAAACCCTGTGCACTATTGGTGGGGGTGTAAAATGGTGCAGCTAACACGGGAAACAGTATTGAAGTTTATTTGTGGAAAAACCAACTCAAACTGTGTATTTTTCTGTTCTTCTACCACACCAATCAACACAGAAGACTTCTATGACCAGATAGGTGCGGGTTTATTCCCGCACACCAAGCAAGCAATCAATTCTTCAGCAGACACCAGCTGGGGGTCCTCCAATTCAATCCTGACACTATCTACCTGGAGATAACATCAGATCCTGCAGGTGGTGGGCTCTGTCCCCAGGGTTCCCTCCTCTTCAGACACCAGTCGCAAGTCTGTGCCTCCAGAACTTCTGAGCGACTGGCTTCAAGTTGGGGCTCCCCGGACCTCCTCTCTGGGTTTTATTAATTTGCTAGAGTGGCTTACAGAACTCGGGGAAACACGTAGATCTGCTGGTTTATTATAAAGGATATTACAAAGGATACAGATAAAGAGAGATGTACGGTGAGGTATGAGGAAAGGGCGTGGAGCTTCCATGCCCTCCCTGGGTGCACCACTCTCCACAATCCTCCATGTGTTCAGCTATCCAGAATTTCTCCAAATCCTATCCTCTTGAGCCTTTAATGGAGACTTAATTGGATATGCATAATTGAAGTATGGACAATGGCGCCAACATGTGATTGGGCAAAAAGGATGTGATCTGGAGTTAGTTGGGGTGAGGAAACCCAGCAAGGCCTGTCTGTATTAGATTCTTCTTGGCTTCTTTGCAGCATTTTTTTCCGCCAGCGTAGGGGGCAGGATCCCTTCTGGAATGAAGCTATTATGCTCCACGATCAGAAAGGCAGTGAAGATTAGAGTCCTGCTTTGGGCAGGTAAAAGGAGGTTCTGGAGAAATTCAGAGACAGACAGACGAGAGAGAGAGAGAGAGAGAGAGAGAGAGAGAGAGAGAGAGAGAAATATTCTGTTTTTTGAGGCCTAAAGTACTCTGACATTATAATAAAGGTTGTGAGAGTTATGAGCTGGGAACTATGGAGGAAAACCTCTCTCTCTCTCTCATAAAATCACAGTGTTCCTCAAAAAATTAAAAATTGAATTTCCTTTTGATCCAGCAATCCCAGTTCTGGATATATATCCAAAAGAACTGAAATCCGGATTTCACAGAAAATTTGCACTCCCATATTCATTACAGCATTATTCACAATAGCCAAAATGTGGAAACACACAAATGTCCGTCAATGGATGGATAAAGAAAATATGGCATATACATTCAATGGAATATTGTTCAGGCTTTAAAAAGACAGAAATCTTACTATTTGTGACAACATGAATGCAACTGGAAGACATTATGGTAAGTGAAGTAAGCCAGGCACAGGAGGACAAAAGCTGCATGATTCCTCTTATTAAAGCATCTGAAACAGTCAAATCTAAAGAGACAGACAATAGAATAGTGATTACAAGGGGATGTGGGGAGGGGGATACGTGGAGTTGTTGTTCATTGTGTATAAAGTTATAGATATACAAGATGAGTAAGTTCCAGGGATCTGCTGTGTAACTTAGTGCTTATAGTTAACAACACGGTATTGTGCAAATTTTTTAAGAGGGTAGACCTCGGGTTAAATCTTAACACACACACCATAAACAAACAAAAGCCAAGAACTATTAAAAAAAAAAAAAAAAAAAGGAAACTTTTGGAGGTGATGGATATAGTACCTTGATTTTGGTAATGGTAACTTGAGTATATACGTATGTCCAAACTTGAAGACTTTAATTATGTTCCTTGTTTTTTGTATGCCAGTTATACCTCAGTAAAACTGGGAAAAATAAGAAAGCCAGGCCAGGTGCAGTGGCTCATGCCTGCAACCCCAGTACTTTGGGAGGCTGAGGTGGGTGGATCACTTGAGGTCAGGAGTTTGAGACCAGCCTGACCAACATGGTGAAATCCTGTCTCTACTAAAAATACAAAAATAAAAATAAAAACAGCCAGGCATGGTGGCACAGGCCCATAATCCCAGCTACTGGGGAGGCTGAGATGGGAGAATTGCTTGAAGCCGGGAGGCAGACGTTGCAGTGAGAAGAGATGGCACCATTGCACTCCAGCCTGTGTGAAGGAGTGAGACTGCCTCAAAAAGAAAAAAAGAGAAAAAAGAAAGCTTAAACATATTTCGTGATGTTCCCTCTAGTGTACATTTTGTACACATAAATGTATACTTTTAATTTGGATGAGATCATACATATGTATAATTTGTCACTCAATATTTTATTGAGTCAGCGTTTTCCCATTGTGGCGGGGGGCCGCAGCTAACTCTCATAATCTCAGCACTTTGAGAGGCTGAGGCGGGACAATTGCTTGAGGCCAGGAGTTGGAGACCAGCGTAGGCAACACAGTGAGACCTCATCTCTACAATAAGTTTTAAAAACTAGCTGAACATGGTGGGTAGTCCTAGCTAATTGGGAGGCTGAGGTGGCGAATCCCTCCAGACCCAGGACTTTGGAGTTACAGTGAGCTATGATCACACCACTGCATTCCAGTCCGGGTGACAGAGCAGGACCCTATCTCGAGATAAAAATAAAAGCAAAATAAAATACCATTTTTTGGTGACTACATAACATTCTATTCTGTAGCTATATCATAATTTGTTTGCACGTTTATCTATTTCTTTTACTTATCTTCTGAAGCTCTTTTCCTTCATTGGTTAATCAAGCATACCTGTCCTTGGCAAAACACTGGGCTCTACGTACTGCGGTGTCTTCCTCCTAAGATAATGATGAGGATGACCTTGGAAACTGCCTGGCAGGCAGCTCTACCTGCTGTGGTAGTATCCCTTTAGCGTGACCTCCCCTGATGGCTATTTCTGAAATAGCATTGCCCTTCATTACTCTAGCTCTTTACTCAGCTTTGTATTATTCTTGCTGCTGTTGTTAGTAGTAGTAGTGGTAATGTAGTCATTGTCTTCTACACTGGTCTACCTGATCATGCCGTCTATGTTTTCATTTATCATCTGTCTTCCCACCTGGATTGTAAGCTCCATGACAGCAGGGCCGTGGTGTGATTTTGTTCTCTACTGTATACCCTGTGCCTAGATCAGTGTCAAATTCACAGTAGATTGTCAATAAATTTGGGCGTAAAGGATGGAGGATCTTCATTTCTTCTATTCCTCTTTTCTATTAAAAAAGGGAATTGCTACTCAATTCCTAAGTCTAAATATTGTCTAAGCAGCCCTTGTGAAACCAGTATGAAGTATTTCTTGGGTCCCTGCTGTTTGCTGTTAGAATTACCAAATGTTAGACCTAGATATGGGACCCAGTAGGTGATCTAATCCATCCTTTTATAGATGCTAGAACAATTTAGGCTCAGCACAATAGTGATGGTTGCAGAAACGAGGGTAGTGAAGAATAAAAGTATTTAACTCCTCAAGAAATTGACAACCTAGATGGAAAGAAAAGATTAAGACACTTGAGAAAATGATAATTTGAGGCCACATATCTCTGTGTGTCAAATTGTGTGTGTGACTCTGTTTCTACCTTCAAAAATTTTATAATCTTGTAAAATACTATTTAAACAAAGGATATATTTACGATGTTAAATAAAGACAGAAGCAATAAGAATTGCTATAAAGGGAGAATTGCAAAGCCAAGGGATTTGGGAACAGACCAGAGAATCTTATTTTGTCTGGAGGACTTGAGATGGTTTCATGGAGGAAGGGACATTTAAGCTGGTGACAAGGAGTCTAAATATTGCTGGTTAGAGGTAGGGGTGTGAGGATGAAGGCATTACAGGCAGAGGGAACTATGCAAGTAAAGGTATGGCCAATTAAAACATCTGGCATGTTTGAAAAATGGCAATTGTCCTGCACCTAGAAGACAGGGAGTGAGGGATATAGGGGATGCAAAAGGATGAAGAGGGCTGGCCTGAGAGGAAAGGAGGGGTTGGGCCAGATTATAACTGTGCTGATGGTTTGGACTGTATCAGTCGAGTAATAGGGAGACACTGAAGGTGTTTTATTAGGGATGTGACAAGATCAGATCTGTGTCTTAGATGATTCTGACAGCAGGGTGAATGACATACTGGGATGGGGTGGGAGGAGAGCGAGAAAGAGTGAAATGCTTAGGAAACCTCTGCAGTTGATGGTTACAGAGTGAGCTAGTGAAGATCTAAATTAGAGAGCTCCCTGGAAATGAAGAGATGGTTGTAGAGACAATTCTGAAGCAAACTGAGTGGAAGGACTTGGGGACTAATGAAAGTGCTAGGAATGTTTACAAGTAAGATGAGTACTAACTATGCCATCAGGTCTTTCCAGAAGATGTTCTTGATCAAATTCTATGATTCTGCTACAAAATCTCTTGCCTACCTCTTGTTGGTATGCTGTAGTAGGTGTTCGTATTTATTGTATGTGTGCCCTGTCTCTGATTTGATTGTAAGCCTCTTGCAGGCTCTGCTCTGCTCAATTCCTTTTTGGTGACTACTAAATGTGTTAAAGATAAACAAAGCTAAAAACCAGTTAAAGTGGTAAAGACAGATTTTAATCAGTAATATACTATTGCAATAGGAAGAACAGTACAGTGTGGATTGAACTCAACTTTGATTTGTCCAGAGGTGACTGTGTAAGTTAAATGGAGAATAAGGAAATAGGGAGTGAGTGAGCAGGGGGTCAGTAGAATGTGGGAAGTGAAGAAACTTACAATAAGCAGGAAAGGGAGGTTGTCCATGTGAAATTCATCTGTGTTTTCTAACTGGTGCTTACTGAAGTTAGGCTCCTACCCTCCCACAATGACTGGTGGACAGAGGCCCTATCTTCGGGTGTTGACTGGAACAAACAGTAGATTTTTTTTGCAAGTCTCTAGTGTTCTCAGCAGGCACTTTAAGGAAAGCTGGAGCTGTTAGAAGCTATGTCAGTGTTTGTTCAAGTCTTCATAGGTCAAGGTTGGGCCTTAGTCGAGAGGAAGGCTCAAAGGATCCCGGCTCAAGTTTGGGCAAGAAGAGAATTCGTGCCACGATAGGTTATGAAAATCAAGAACAACTGGGAAAATATCCACTGTGGTCTGCATAGAAGATCCTGATAAAAGGAAAGGAACATTACAAAGAAACGAGTTAAGGAATACTTTTAAATACTCTGCCCACTGAGAAGGCTGCTAAATTCCATCCACCAAAAACTAGGTGCATCCTCCATACTATGTGCTGCTAAAATCTAAACAAAAAACTATGTACCTTGTACATATCTGGTCTCTCAGGATAAACAAAAATTGATGTTTTACATTGAATTTTTGTTTAAATATCTTGTACATTATTAACTGGTTCCTAATGAAGCCTAGAAGTAGTGATTCAGATTGACTTGTCATTTCATACACTGTTTCCTTAGAATGAAAAAAGAGACTGTTTCTTCCAAATATTTAGCTTTATCATTTAAAAATAGTTAAATAATAGTCCATTAGCCTTTATTATTTGCACTTCGTAAATGTAGTAGGTTCCCTTTTGATTTTTTGCCTCTTTCTATTTGAAATTGGTAATTTGACTTATTTACTTGGTGTTCTGGTCGGCTGTTATTTGTGACTAGTGACATAGTGACCCTCTTTTCTCATATGATGCTCATCGTAACTCTTTCCATGGTCCAAAAGGCCAAAAGAGGAGGTAGATATGCATGGGAATAAACTTCAAGGCTTAATGTACTTTTTAATGAAAATAATAAGGATAAAAGAAGTAGAGAATGTATGATATTGTGGTTTGCAGGAAATTAATTTTTTTTTTTTTAAAGTTGAGATATAATTTAAAGACAGTGAAGTAAAAGAGATCTGAGGTGCGTAGTTAGACCAGTGTTAACAAATGCACATGTCCATACACTCACACCCCTCTCAAGATATGGATGTATTTCATCAACTAAGAAGTTCTCTCATGCCCTTCCCAGTCAATCCCTGTTACTTCTAGAAGCCACCGCTGTTCTGATTTCATCATGATTTTTTTTCTGCTATAGAACTTCATATATCTGAAATCACACAGTATGTACTGTTTTGTATCTGACTTTTTTTCACTCAATATAAAATTTCTGAGATTCACTCAGATTTTTACATGTATCAGTAGTTTGTCACTTTTCATTATTGAATAGCGTTGCATTGCATGAAAATACTACATTTTATTCCACTCATGGACACCTAGGCTGTTTCCAGTCTTTGGCTCTGATGAATACAACTGCTATGAGCATTCTTATTCAGGGCTTATTTGGACAAATGTTTTCATTTCTTTTGAAACTAGGATTAGAATTGTTGGATCATAGGACAGATATACATTTAACTCTTGAAGAATGTGCCAAACAGTTTACATTTCCACCAGTAACGACAAAATTTCTGTTTGCTCCACATCCTCATTAACACTGGTGTTTTTAATCTTTTATGTTTTAACCATTCTAGTGAGTTTGTAATGACATCTTACTGCAGTTTTAATTTACCTTTCCCCAGTGACTAATACTCTTAAGCACTTTTTCACGTGCTCAATGGGTATTCATGTATCTTCTTTTGTGAAGTGCCCATTCAAATATTTGCTCATTTAAAAGCTGAGTTGTCTTTTTATTGTTGTATTACAGGGCTTCTTTATATATTCCAGTCAAAAGTCCTTTGCCAGATTTATATGTTGTAAATACTTTCTCCTGAACTTTGACTTGTCTATTCATCTTAAAAGTGTCTTTTGATGAATAAAAGTTTTAAATTTTGATGAAGTCATAATTTATTATTTCCTTTTATGGTTAATAGTCGCATCCTCTCTAAAGAAACCATTGCCCACACAAGGTTGTGAAGATTTTAAAAATATTATCTTCTAGAAGCTTTATAGTTTTAGCTCTTATATTTATGTTTATGATACATCCTGAATTAACTTTTGCATGTGGCTTAATAAAGAGGTAAAGTTCTCCCCCAACCCCCACCAGGGCCCTAATTTTGATGCTTATTTCAGTACCATATATTGAAAAGACTTTCCTTTCTCCACTGAGTGACTTAATATCTTATTAAAAATCATTCGACTCTGGCATATGTGTAGCTCTACATCTAGGCTCTATTCTGTCCTATTGGCTATACTGTTTATCCCTTTGCTAATACTACACTAACTGTAACTTTGTGATAAGTCTTAAAGTTAGGTAGTGCAATTTCTTTAACTTGATTTTGTGTTGGCTGTTCTAGGTCCTTTGCATTTCTATATATAACTTTTAGACTCAGTTTATCAATATCTACGAAAAACCATGAAGTCTTGATAGACTTCAAAGCAACAATTCATTCGCCTTGGAAATATTTAAAGACTTCTACGTTAAGCTGTTGGGAAAACAGATGGGGAAAAGATTGTGGAAGTACAGAATGAAGCAGGTGATGAGGGCTGAACTTCTTTTGGGGGATGAGAATGTTTTGTCGGTTCCGTCTCCCAGTTCCTGCTTTTTCAATGAAATATGTTAAAATGACCAGTAGGTAATCTTAACAGATAGGTTCTCACTACACCAGCATACCAATATTACACAGAAAATGTGAAAGTCATTGAAAAGATTTTAATATTTCTATACTCCTCTCTGACCCAGTCTAAAAGTATAGACAGAAGTGTTGGAAGTTAATCTAAAGACCATAGAAAAGAGACAACTTTAGAATAAAATTTGAAAACATTCCATTTACTTCCTCTCTTTAAACTTGTGTTGTTCCCTTGACACATACTATGTATCTCCAGAATGTTTACTTCTCACATTAGTATCATGGTTGCTTTTCAAAGGGCAACAAAATTTCACAGACCAATTGGGACAAGCATTTCTCTGACCTCAATAATTCTCTTTAATCTAACAACAGTCTTTGGTACATGTAGATAATCACTATTTTATATCCTGAAACTAAATCACAGATTAGGCATTTTATCTTCCATCGTGTGAAGCAGTCACTTCACTTTTCTCTTAGCATAACAAAACATTTAATGTGGAACCAATTAAGATTGAGGTGAAGTGATTAAAGTTTGCCTTCTGTTACCAACAGCATATCTTTGTTCTCATATTGGACTCATTTGCCACTTCAAATGACTGTGCAATTAATAACACTTTGCATATTTGGTCAGTTCTTACATTAAAGTAATGGCTAAGTTGCTATGAGAGAGACTTAACAATCCTATGGCTTAATTATTAATGGTTTGTTTCTCTCTCATATATTAGACTCAAGGTGTGGGGTTCAGATCAACAAGGTGCCTCTGTTCCACATAGTCATTCAGGGATCCGGGTTCTTTCTATCTTGTCTTGCCATTCTCTCAAGACGTTGTCTTCATTTGTATGGTTGAAGTTGGTCATAGACAAATACACGTTCCAGCTTATGAGATGAAGGGGAAGCATAGAGAAATGCATGCTGATTACCAGTTTCAGATGTGGCACACATTGCTTCTAAGCCACATTAGCTGCAAGTGAGAGTGGTCAATGTAGTTTACCTGGACATCTGTGTGCCAGTTACAATTTATTACGATGGACAAGGAGGACAAACAAGATGAGTAAATCATTATCAGACTTTGTCATATTTTCTAACTTCTTTAAAGGTTCAGTGGAGATTTCAATGGGCAATTTAGAATCTGTATAAACTTTCCATTTACAATAATCTTGAACATCAATAATGCAATTATCATATGCAGTTATCAGTCTTTCCCATGTAGCTCATAAAATAGTAGGCATTTGTGTTCTAAACAAAGGGTTAAAATTTTTTAAAAGTATGAACTACAGAACAAGAATAATCTTTGACATATGGATTGAGAAAGAACAATGAGAGGGAGAAAAGGAAAAAAGAAGAAAAGAGAAAAAAAGACTTCCAGGCAGTTCATAGATTATAATCTTCAATAATAATACAATCCCACACAGTCAGTTAAGCCCTCCGCAAATCCACCAAAGGGAACATGCCAGAGTCCAAAAGACCACTTAATGTTTGAAACTTTATACCTGTGTTTTCATACTGTTAAATGTGGCTGTGCCTTTCCTGTTTCTATTTATATCTTGTATAATTTCTCACTTACCTACTTTTTATCCTTCTCTTTGACTTCTGTCATCATTGATATTGTTCTTTCAACCATCTAACTTTTTTCCTGTTAGTACTCTATTTTAATCCCCTAATTTTTTTTTTTTTTTTTTTTTTTTGAAACGGAGTCTTGCTCTGTTTCCAAGGCTGGAGTGCAGTGGTGCGATCTCAGCTCACTGCAACCTCCGCCTCCCAGATTCAAGCGATTCTGTTGCCTCAGCCTCCTGAGTGGCTGGGATTTAATTCCGTAATTTTTATCCTACAAACCATAATGTTTTCTCCTCTAGTAGACTGCAAGTTCTTTGAGAGAAACAACCATAACCATGTGACCAGGTTCTACGTAGCAAATACTGACAAATGGTAGATTCATAGGAAATCCTGGGTGAATAAAGCAATAAAGGAAAAACAAAATCTAAAATATACATCTCCTTTCCTACCTTATCTCTTAAAGTTCACGTCACACTTCATGAGTTTTAATTTTATCTGGGCTAGATTGGGGCCAGAGATTATTTTTTATGAACCTAAGTATACTTTAGTGTCTAGCGTAGCCCTACATAAAAGTGGTACACATTTTTTTTTTTTAAATCTTATAATACTGATTTAGAAATGGTAAATAACTCAAGGTTATGTATATGAATAGTTTGAGGACATACTTTTACAGAGAGATGAATAATTATTTTTTAATTTCAGGACTTTTTAATATCAGCCATCCAAGATAATTTCTGTGAAGGACTACCTGTCTTCCTTTGCAAACACAAAGTTCTGCTGTCTGATCTCATTGTTGATACATTTGTCTCAGGAGATGTTCCCTTGTTAAACTATCGCTGGTGAATACAGATAGGCAAATCATACTGAATTATTCTTCCTTCTAGTACACATCAGTTTTGGTACAAATGAAATCAGATTAAAATGAATATCAAGGAGAACATTAAAGAGGGGAGAACAGAAGGCTTAAAATGAAGATCAAAAGCAACTGATGGTCTTTTATCCTCGGTCTTTATACTTTTTCTGGGCAAACTAACTCATGTTGGTGGCTTCAGTACCATTCAATGTTGACAACTCCCATCTCTCATACCAGCTGTCTCTCAGATATCTCAGATAAAATGTGTTCAAAACAGAGCTAACTGTTTTGTATCCACTCCCCCAAAATGCATCTCTTTCTGTATTTCCATCTCCCCAGGGGTCACCAATGAAAGACAGTATTTAATCTCTTCCTCTGCTACGGAGTCTATTGAGTTGATTCCTAAATTCACTTAGTCTTTTCTCTTTGTCTCCTTTCCTGTTTCTCCTGCCTTAATCCAGGGTTTAATCATTCAGTTGCAATACTTTCCTCACTGGCATGCATGCTTTGCCCTAATCCTACCCACCTTCATTCATTCAAAACCAAAATATGTGGTGCTTGTTGGATGCCAAGAAGTGGGGCAGGCCCTGGAGATATCAGGAGCACTCACACACAGTCCTGGCCCTCAAAGGGCTCCTCATTGAATGCAAAGGGTAGATCTACAAACAAATGACTGGAGAATCAATAGAATTATCATAATTGCAGTGATAAAAATATGCCCAGCGTATTATGGAAACATATGGAAGGGCACAGGATCCAGCTTGGGTGATATATATGTATATGTACGTGTGTATGTTCCGATGAGCAAAGACTTTCTATAAGGTGGCTTGGCTGGGATTTAGGGGAGAAGGAAGGTGTGGGTGAGGTCGTGAAGACTGAGGAGAGGAAGAGAGATCAGAGGAGAAGGACATTATGGGCCGAGGAATCATTCTAGCAAAACCACAAGAGCAAGGAACAACATGATGTGTATGCAAGTATTTTTATATTCTGGCATACAAAGTGCCTAGTAGAAGTGGTGAGAGATGAGACTGTGTAAGTAGGCAAAGACCAGATCACAGAGGGCCTTGCATTAAGAAGTTTATACTTAATCTGGAGAACACAGGAGTTCCTTTGAAGAATCTATGCAAGCAAGTAACATGGACATGTTATCATTTTAGGTAGATTATTCTGGTAACAATGTGGAGGACAGATTTGCAGAAATATCTGCAAATAGATGTAGAATAGAACCTGAACTAAAATAGAAGTGGACATGGAGGTGGGAAATATACAGGCAGTAAAACCAGCAGGACCTGGCAATTGATTCAATGTCTTGTTCTGAGGAAGGGAGAATAGTGAGGGAAACATGGTTTCCTAGGTTGGGTGTGTGGAGGTGCCATCTTAGAGCTAGGGAATGTGAGAAGATGTGCAGATTTGGTGGAGAAAATGATGAAGTCACTTTTGGATGAGGATGAAGTGGTTGTGGGATGTCCAGCAGGTGCTGGAAAAAAAAAAAATATCTGAAAAGGAAGGGACCTGGCTTCAGATGTCCCTGCCAGCAGTCATCAGTCACCTGCAGCTGGCTGTCCCACTAAAGCACCAACTGGTGGCAGATGCAGCCCTGGGTGGACAGGTGCAAAGTGAAAGAAGTGCCAGTTCTCTGGAAGCCCCTCTGTGGATTTAAAACCTAGCTCCGTAATTCTTGCTCTTCCGTCTACTCCTGCAAAAATGACAGATCTGTTGGCTAGTTAGAGTGGATTTTCGTTGATGATTCTGATAACTTGAACTCTAGGAAGACAGTAAGTTAAAAATATAAACAATGTCTTAAGACTTCTTTTCATATAACAAACTTTCTGATGCTTATTTCTGATGCTTTTTGCCCCTGAAACTTGTTTATTATAATTTATCCAGCCTGTCTGGAGGCTGAATAAAGTGGACCTAAATAAAGACAATTTCTCTCTTGATTGAAGGAGGAGATTGGGCAGCTCAGAGAGAGGGGAGGGAAGCTGGTGCAGAGGTCCTTCAGGCAGACCACAGATTCTCGATTTGTTTAACCTGGTCTTCATTTGAGGTCATAATTTTTTTTCAGTCTTTTTCTCATTGTTCCGGAGTTAGATAAAAATAAAAGAGTTCTATCCGTACAATTTCATTAAACATTCAACTTTATTGGGACCTTACTATGTGCCTAGTACTGTTGTATGTGCTTGGGATGTAAAAATGACCAAGATACAGCTCTTGTTCTTAAGAAATTCAGCTTGGAATAGGATTTCTCAATGCCAGCTGCGCTCTAGAATCACCTAGAACTTTAAAAACATCCGAGTGCCGGGGCCGCACTCTAGATCTATTAAATCCAAATCCCTGGGGGTAGAGTTTCAACACTAGAAGTTTTTAAAAAACCTTTTTACTAAAAATCAAGTCTATATAAAGATAAAACAGTATAATGATGGACTTTCCCCAATGTATATGTCACCCAGATTGAACAATTATCAAATCATGACCAATCTTATTTCTTTTATAACTTCCCTCCCTCACTCCAACTGTTAAATTATTTTGTGGAATAAAGTGATTTAAAAATTTAAAAAGTATATAATCTCATTTTTTATTACTTTGATATGTAGCTTTAGAAATTGTTTTCGAAATGCAATATCTTGATCATACCTAAAACAATAAATAAAATTGCTTATGTCACCAATAAACTGCCAATTGTCAAATTTCCTCAGTCATCTTTTTTTTTTGAGACCGAGTCTCGCTCTGTGACCCAGGCTGGAGTGCAGTGGTGTGATCTCTGCTCACTGCAACCTCTGCCTCCCGGGTTCAAGTGATTTTCCTGTCTCACCTTCCTGAGTAGCTGGGATTACAGGGGCATGCCATCACACCTGGCTAATTTTTGTATTTTTAGTAGAGATGGGGTTTCACCATGTTGGCCAGGCTGGTCTCCAACTCCTGACCTCAAATTATCCGCCTGCCTCGGCCTCCCAAAGTGGTGGGATTATAGGTGTGAGCCACTGCGCCCGGCCCTCAATTATATTATGAAAAGTTTTTGCTGTTATTTTATTTAGGTCCAAATAGTATCCATATGCTGCATTTCATTAACATGTCTCTTACATTTCTTTTAATCTATAGGTTCTTCCTTACTCATTTTTCTCTTCTTCACATTTTTTTTTTTTTAAACAAAAAAAGAAAACCTGGTCATCCAGGCTTTCTTTACTGGTGACAAGAAATGGGAAGCATTTGCCTGTCCACATTCTTGAATGCTATAGGGTTCTCTGAGTTGTAGATTAGAAAATGCTTTAATTTGAACTCTGAAACATTTCCAGCCAAAAGCAGCATTACATGGTCTTTGTATGCCTTGAATCTTGGCATTGTCTTGGATGTGCGATGAATGTATGTATGCTCCAGCATACACTTTCAGAAAAAAGTTTGTTCCTTTCATTGGCATTAAACATTTGTTCTGGTGAATATTTCTCATCCACAATTATCCTATGCAGCTCGGTTTTTTTTTTTTTTTTTCTTTTAAGCTTTAGGACATTCAATATGGCACTTGCTTTCTCACTGTTGAAAATTTGAGCCATTTGAAGCATTGGAACTGCCCATGACTTGCTATAAATATTTGCATATAGGTGGGATCATCAGAATGTTTTTTAGTGTGTAAAAAAGAGTGGGGGCCGGGTGTGTCGGCTCACGCCAGTAATCCCAGCACTTTGGGAGGACCAGGTGTGGATCTCGAGGTCAGGAGATCAAGACCATCCTGGCTAACGTAGTGAAATCCTGTCTTTGCTAAAAATACAAAAATTAGTTGGGCATGGTGGTGGGCGCCTGTAATCCCAGCTACTCAGGAGGCTGAGGCAGGAGAATGGCTTGAACCTGGGAGGCGGAGGTTGCAGTGAGCCGAGATCACGCCACTGCCCTCCAGCCTGGTGACAGAGCAAGATTCTGTCTCAAAAAAAAAAAAAAAAGAAAAAAAGAAAAAAAAGAGTTCTTGCCTTAGCCTGGATTGTCTGCAGTTGAAGTGGTACTTAAACTGTATCTAGTACTTCTGTATCTGGTCTTCCCTCCATGTGACAAGTATTTTTTCATATAATCAGTTGGCCCAGCTCTTTTCTTCCTAACAACAGTGAATTTAACCAATATGGACGATTTCACTGCATCACTGATTCACTTCTTATCCTTTGACATGGTTGAGATTGTGGATGTGAAAGTCCTAATTCAAATGCAATGGCTATTACTGGCTTGCCACCTTCATGCTGGGCAATTACTCTTGAGTTTTATCTTGAGAAACTTAGAAGCAATTTGCCTTCCTCTTCTTCTCATCAGAAGCAGGAGAACACGGATGGGCATTTTGTAGACATGATAAGATTTGGAAGCACAAGACTCAATATTCAAAAAATGCTGTCAACACAATAGTACACTGTAGAGTATCGGCTGTTTACCCCTGTGACCATGTAGTTGGCTGGGAGCTGTGGCTCGCTGCCGCCACCCAGCATTGCGAGTGAGAACTGTACTACCTATTGCTCACAGGAAAAAGATCAAAATTCAGAACTCAAAGACATTTCCTACTGAATGCATACAGCATTTGCACCATTCTAAAGTTGAGAACCAAGTTGGGGACTGTCTGCATTTTCTCCTCTAAAAAAATTCATATTTCTTAACTGTTCACAGAAAAGGCTTATACAAAATAATTAATTCAGGAGCAATGGTACCTTTAAGGCCAGACTGTAGTCTCTAAACGTTGTTTCTCATCAAAAAAATCCCCAAGCTCCTTGGAGAAATGAACAGTCCAGGTATGGAGCAGGAAAGCAGACAAACCTAGAATTTCTCTGTCTTTCTTGCATGAAGTGTACCTCAAGATACACAAGGAGTGGATGAAGAAGAGTTCTTTATAGAAAAATTCTAACTAATAAATGAAAAAGGAATAAAATAATTAGATTACAGCCATTTTGCAACTTTTAATGAGATAATGGATCTAAGTAAAATATGTTTAGTTTCATTTGTTTTGTCTTATCTATTTTACTATTTTATTCTAAAAGTAGTAATAATTTTGGGATCTGCCTTATCTCAGTCTTTAGGATGTTCTGTGCCTGCCCCTAACATTCCTCTATCTTGAGCACTAAGTGGTCAGGCTGAAGTGAAATTCTTTAGTCATCACAAGGAGGTCGTACTGTTATCATGGGTGCTGGTTCAACCTTCTCATCAATGAAGCTACCCCTTCCTGGGAAACTCCTGCCAGGTCATTAATAACAATAAAGGAATTCTATTCCAGGAGGTCTTACTCCCTGAGTCTCTTGTTACTGAAGACTTTGTGGGATTTCCATGAGCAATTAGTGATTAACTATCCCAACAGCTGGCCATGTTGCTCCAAGAGGATTTGTCCTACTACCTAGTTGGACTTTGATCCCTGATCTCTTGATGACTACTTTAATCCATTTTGCACTGCTGTATTAGGATACCGGAGACTGGGTAATTTATAAAGAACAGAGATTTATTTCTTTCTTATAGTTGTGGAGGCTGGAAAGTCCAAGATAGAGAAGACTGCAATTGGCCAGGGCCGTCTTGTTGTGTCATCCTATGGTGGAAGGCAGAAAGGTGAGACGGAGAGAAGCAAGAGGGGAAGGGGAGCTGAATTTATTCTTTTATTAGGAACCCTCTCCCACAATAACAATAGTCCGTTCATGAGAGTAGAGCCCTCATGATGTAGTAACCTCTTAAATCTCCCACCTCTCAACACTGTTGTATTGGGGATTAAGTTTCCAAAACACAAACTTTGCAGCGAACACATTCAAACTGTAGCGATTTCCTTCCAGAAAGGTATGGTGGCTGCTTGGCCAGATGCCTAGCTCACTGCACTAGTTGAGTGCAAAAATGGATAACTGGCCACGTAGAGTATGTGTCAGGCTTATTAGCACAGGATCCATGGGAAACATGGACATAGGGTTGGTGTCCCATTGTCCATCCTAGACAGAGCTAAACACCAGACACCCTCTTCCTTGTGCTGTGAGGCATTTAACGTGAAGTACTGGTCCATCCCTCATGATCACACCTGGGTGACAAAGTAATGTGGGGTGGTATCACCTGGTCTCCAGCCCTATCCTATCAGATCAGTTTCCAGGTTGAGGGAATCACCACCCCCTCTCATAATGTAATCAGAGGGCTGGGGTCCAAGCCTAGCAATTTCAGCTCTTTTATTAGGTAGCATACGAGTGGCAAGATTTTCTATGTGAATTTTCAGGACTGGAGGACTTCCAGCCCCAGCCCTAGCATCATGGGGGTGAGGGAGATTTTGGAATCTAAGGCAACCAGAACTGATTGCCTTAAGCACAGGGTCACAGTGGTTTCCAGGGAACTTCACAGGAGGCCCATTTCTTTTCTGGGAGACTAGCCTGCAGGGGGTTGGTCTTGGGCAACTTAATTCTTTCCGCTCTGGGCCGGGCGCGGTGGCTCATGCCTGTAATCCCAGCACTTTGGGAGGCCGAGGTGGGCAGATCACAAGGTCAGGAGGTCGAGACCATGGTGAAACCCCGTCTCTACTAAAAATACAAAAAATTAGCCAGGCGTGGTGGCGGGCGCCTGTAGTCCCAGCTACTCGGGAGACTGAGGCAGGAGAATGGCGTGAACCCGGGAGGCGGAGCTTGCAGTGAGCCAAGATCGCGCCACTGCACTCCAGCCTGGGTGACAGAGCGAGACTCCGTCTCAAAAAAAAAAAAAAAAAAATTAAAAAATTATTTCTGCTCTGGATACTTGGGTTGTTTCTGGGCATTTACTGTTGGACATAGCACAGCAATAAATAACCTTGTGCTCAACTTCTCTTGGGAAAAGTACCATCATATTTCTGATATTGAGTTCTGGAAGTGGGATTGCTAGGTCAAAAGTCTTGTGCAAATTTTCTAGATATTGCCCAACCCCCTGTGTAAGGGTTGTGCTATTTCATCTGAATTTTAAAAAGTTCTCTACATGAATCCAACATGCAGCCAATATTGAGAAACGCTTTTCTAGAATAGATTTTCAAACATTTCTTATAGCACTTGAAAATTACTTGGGCTTTTTGGTTTCTTTTTTTTTTTTTTTTTTGAGACGGAGTCTCACTGTGTCTCCCAGGCTGGAGTGCAGTGGCGCGATCTCGGCTCACTGCAAGCTCCGCCCCCCGGGTTCACGCCATTCTCCTGCCTCAGCCTCCCAAGTAGCTGGGACTACAGGCGCCCGCTACCGCGCCCGGCTAGTTTTTTTTTGTATTTTTAGTAGAGACAGGGTTTCACCATGTTAGCCAGGATAGTCTCGATCTCCTGACCTTGTGATCCACCCGCCTCGGCCTCCCAAAGTGCTGGGATTACAGGCTTGAGCCACCGCGCCCGGCCAACTTTTTGGTTTCTTAGTAAATCTCTGATTAGGTCTTCAGTTAAAACAATTCCTGCTAAGGCATGAGCACCGACATTATAGGCGTTTAAATCCTGTCTGAATTTAACAGTAATACCCTCCATTCATATAGCAGTTTCACCAATGCCATCTCATTTAATCCTCACAGAATTTCAATGACATAAAGAAAATTGATCTTACTATCCCCATGTTATGGTTTTGGTGCATAGAGGGGAGCCAATGAACTGTACTGCAGAGCTTCGTATTCTGGGATGCTTGGACAGGGTTTCAATCGGGACCTCTGAGCCCCGTGAAATTATGTGCAGTATGCTTGTGAGTATGTTGTGGTGGTAGTGGTAATGGGTGGAGGATTTATTCATAGTTTTCATCAGGTCTTCACAGGGGCCTATTGTCCCAAACAGGATAAGTGGAAAGAACAAGGGATTTAGAATCAGGGGAAAAATTATCCACGTATTTTCTGGCTATGTGATTTGATGTGAGGGAGACTTGGCAGGGACACATGTTGCCTGGGCTGCTCAGCCAAGTTGATGAACCTGACTTGGCTTTCCCTGGTCTAGGACTTTGACTTCTTGCAAGGGTTGGGGACAGGTAACCTAAGACCAGGCTGACAAACTCCTGCCCAAGGTCAAAACCAACACAGGTCCTCACTTCGTTGTCTTTTGCAGTGTTGACACATTTCGAAATTAAATAATTTTAGTGGGATGCACTCTCTAGTTCTCTAGAGGCTCCACCATTCCCTATTGTTTCGTGAACCTATAATTCACAATGATTATTAGGCCAGTTTCCCCTGTGATTCCTTCTTCCTGGAGAACTCTTCTCTCAGATCTTCTTATGGTTAAGATCCATCTCATCACTCAGGTCTCAACTCAAGTGTCAACTCTTCTGAGAAGCTTTCCTTGCTCACCCTAGATAAATGCCATCCAAAAACCATGTCATGTGAATCACAAATGTGAACCACTATGAAGGTTTGAATTTTCTGGTAGAGCCACATTAAAAAAAAGGTAAAAGGAAACATGTAAAATTGATTTTATTTATCCATTTTATTTAATCCTATTTATGTCTAAAATGTTATTTCAACACTTAATCAATAAAAAATTACTATTGGGATATCACATTCATTCTTGTTTTTGTATACTAAATCTTCAAAATCTAACATGGTTTTTTTTTTTTTTGAGATGGAGTTTCACTGTGTCACTCAGGCTGGGGTGCAGTGGTGCAATCTCGGTTCGCTGCAACCTCCACCTCCTGGGTTCAAGCAATTCTTCTGTCTCAGCCTCATGAGTAGCTGGGAATACAGGTGCATGCCAACACACCTGGATAATTTTTGTTTTTTTAGTAGAGACAGGGTTTCATCATATTGGTCAGGCTGGTCTTGAACTCCTGACCTTAGGTGATCCACCCACCTCAGCCTCCCAAAGTGCTGTGATTACAGGTGTAAGCCACCACGCCCGGCCTCCAACGTGTATTTTATACTTAACAACACATCTCCCCTCGGACTGGCCACATTTCAAATGCTCCATAGACAGATATAGGTGAATAGCTACCATACTGGACAACCCTCAAGCAAGGCAGCCCCCTTCTCTACTCAAAAGGCCTGTTTGATTGCTTTCAGAACACTTATCACAATCTAAAGTTATCTTATTTATTTCTACCTTATGCACTTACTGTTTGTCTTCCTTCCTGGAATGTAAACTCCACGAGGGCAAAGAGATTTTATTCCATTCACTGTTGCATCCCCAGCCATCAACAAATACCTTTTAGATGGATGAATGAATGAATGCTTAATTGTTGAATAGATAAATGAGCGAATCGACGATTGAAAATGGATGAAATGGACTGATCTCTATAGGTATTTGAACATGTGACCCATACCTTAGGCAAACCACTGGACTTTTTGGAGCCTTTACAAAATGGGGGCAATTCCATCAACTTCATACAGTCATAAGATTTAAACAATGATGTGTATGCAATTGTTTCATAAACTGTAAAGTCCTCTGTAAATGGCAGTTATTATTACTAAATGACTTGCCCAAAATATGTAGTTTATAAGTAGTATAAGAGAGGGATTTTGAAATCACATGGGCCTGGCTCTGCTATTAGCCAGTTGCATGACTTGGGCACATTGTTTACCTTTTATAACCGACTAATGCAGAATCTCCTGGGAAATGGCCTGGCAAGCTGGATTTTTAACAAACATCCCAAGTAATTCTTGTTATCAAGAAAGTTTTGGAAACATGGGATGTGAAATTAGTGCTCTACCAGGGCTGTCTGTGATTGCAGTTCAGATGTGGTTATCCTGTCAAGGTTAACTCCTTTTCAATTGAATGCACAGCTTCAGAAAGATGATGAGTGGTGATGAGAAAGATGATAGCACCTCATCAGCCAGATGGGCAGTATCAATTCTGGTGATCAATGGAATGACAGATGCTGTTGCCAAATCACACTCCTTCTCTAACCTGAAGGCTGATGTCAGCTTAATTAACTGGGTCACCATGTGTTTTTCAGGTCAGCAGTGAAAATCAAGACAAAGGACCTTAGGAAGAGAGGAACAGAATATCTCGGTCATCTAAAAGTGCAATCCTGCCCCAGTGGCTACTGAGAAGGCACTGACTGGCTACCTATTGACAGGCCCCCAGACAGAAAGTCAGGGACCCTGGTGAGAGTCATGTACGTTGTACCAGCCCTTTTGAACTCCTGGCCTCAAGCAATCCTCCTGCCTCAGCCTCCCAAGTAGTTGGGATTACAGGTATGAGCCACTATGCCCGGTGGAATTAGATACTCTTACACTTTGCTGATATGAGCGTAAACTAGTCCTTATCCTTCAATGAGATGGGAAGGTATGCAATTTGGTGATAGACATAAAAATTACAGATATATGTATCCTTGAATCCAGTAATTCCATTTCTATTATACAATATGTTAACATATAGGAACGCATACATACACAGGAATATTACTCAACTTTAAAAAGGAATGAAATTTTGATACATAGTACAACATGGATAAATTTTGGCTAAGTGAAATAAGCTATATGTGGTGTATAAATAAGTGACTAAGTGTAATAATAGGCCAACACAAACAAAAATATTGTATGCTCTCACTTATAGGAAGTACCTAGAATGGTTAAATTCATTGAGACAGAAAGTAGGATTGTCGTTGCTAGGGGCTGTAGGGAGGGAAAATGGGGAGGTGTTGTTCAATGGGCATACACTTTCAGCTTGGAATGATAAAAGAGTCCGGAGATGGATGGTGGTGGTGGTTGCATGACAATGTGAATGTACGTAACCACTGAATGTACACTTAAACATGACTAAAATGCACATTTTATTTTACATATATTTTACCACAATAAAGAGCAATCACATGGGCAAGTTTATTCGTTAGAGTGCTGTTCATAATGACAAGATTTGAAACAACCTCAATATCCATCAGCAGGGGACTGGTTACATGTCAATCATGGTATATTCATACAATAAAATTCTATGCAGCTGGTAGAAAAGCGAAATTCCTTATACATTGACATGATGTTGGATATTGTTGTTTTCCCCTCCACATTCACTATTTACCATCTCTGCCTTATTTTGTCTGCCAGAAGTCTACCCTCTACAGAATGAATCAACTGGGCTCCATCTTCCTCTGCCTTTCATTGGTAAGGTAGGGAGTTCCCCCGCTCTTTCTTGCCTAAGCCTCAGACTAGTGGTGGCTTTGTTTCTTTCCCAAAGGCCACAGCTCCTATTGGGCAGGGTTCTGGCAATATCTGCACCCGTACCTCACCTTTTCCAGTCTGGGCTCAATGGTGACATGCAATCACTGAGGTTGATATATTGGAATGTCCTCGGAATACTGTGTAGGTAGCAGACCAAAGGCTTAGGAAGAGAGAAATGCTGAGATAGACTGCGTGCAAGCTGCTAAGCCACCAGCTACCAGTACATCAGGGAGGTCTGCAGGTCTTTTTTCCTAAGACATTAGGAAATACATTAGTGAAAGGAAAGGAGCACCAGCATCCTTGAAAAGTTCTGTGACTGTTTTCTCTGGGCTGGAATGAGGGTAGGAGACTCTGCAGTGGAGTTAGTTTCCTGTTTGATTTCAACGGCAATAACAGAATCCTGGAGTGGTGGAGGCCAGGCGGCAGCAAGACAAGGAGAGTGCATTTCTCTAACAAGCCACAAGGACTCCTGAGTAGAAATAAGAGGTTTTGACCTGCAGGGATCTGTGAAGGTGGCTTATTGATCATGGCGTCCTTAGGAATAAGAAATAGGCAGATTTCTAAGGTACTACTTGATCTGATAAGGAGGAAAAATGCTAGGAAAGGTGGGCAAAAGTCTGGCCTGGTCTCGTGCATTTCCCAGATCTAAGACAGTACATCGGCTTGGGAGCCCCTTGATTGAGGAGGAGGAAGGGCCTATTGAGGAAGGACTCTGCAATGGGACCACAAACCTTCCTTAGAGGAACTTAAAATCCTTTACCAGGGTGACTATACAATGGAAAAAGTTTATACCCAAACTCTCCCGGAATTACTAGATATTGGCTCTAAAGTTATGTTAGCTGTGTGCAGTACCTCATGCATGTAATCCCAGCACTTTGGTAGGCCAAGGCTAGAGGACTGCCTGAGCACAGGAGTTTGAGGTTACAGTGAGCTATGCTCATGCCACTGCACTCAAGCTGGGACAACAGAGTGAAATCCTCTCACAAAAAAATAAAAATTAAAAAAATAAATAAAAAACATGATATTAAGGTCTGGAGACCCAAATACTGCTATGGTCCACCTGTCAAGAAAGGATGTATGGAAGTTGGGTGATAGATGAAGTCTTGTTTTAAGTTCATCATAGAGTGGGTCTAGTAAGATCCCTGTGCTAATTCCTCTTGTCTCAGATTGTGGAGTGGTAACAGGTGTACTCAGTAAATCAATTAACCCCTGTAACGGCTCCCTGACCCGTGGATGGATGCTATTATGCAGGATGGGTTAAATAGAAGCTCCTGGAACTGCCCCCATCCTGACCTCCAAGCCAAGATAGGAAACCAAAATCAATACCATATTCCTGGGGGAATTACAGAGATTAATGACTCAATCAAAGACCAAAAAAAACACATAATGGGTGATTTCTATCATATTTTCCTTTAACTCATCTGTTTGGTTAGCGCAACAGCCACAAGACTTGGAGAATGACTGTGG
This sequence comes from Papio anubis, assembly GCF_008728515.1. NCBI lineage: Eukaryota > Metazoa > Chordata > Mammalia > Primates > Cercopithecidae > Papio > Papio anubis. The sequence goes on from NC_044981.1 coordinate 51,785,361, forward strand.
ATTATTTCAAATCTATTCAGGAGGTAATGCTATCTCAGCGGACAGTAGGTAGCATTGCCTCTCCTCACCCATGGCCAGTATTCTACTATTTATTTACCATATACTTTTGTTTATTGCTATCAGCAAAGAGAATCTGAAGTAGTTTGCCTTCATGGAGCAGGAAGGGTAGTAAATTTACTCTTTTATCTCAGGGCTCTGTCAGCTCTATTTCTGTCACAACATAGTCCAGAGGAAACTTTATCATCTTGATATCTCACAGAGCATCCTGTTGGTCTGCTGTATCAATAAGGTTATATTAACTGGACCTGGTGAGTGAGAAGTAGCTAATTACTCTAGATGCCACAATAAAATATATGCATGCTGGAGCATGGAAAATACACCCGCCGAGGGGCTTGCCACAGTAGGGATGTTTCTCTGGACATCCACAAACGGGGGCACGTTCACATGGCTCCCCTAAAATGAGAAGTAAGTTGCTTCACTTTCTACTTTGCACTGTGAAGAAAGGGGTACGATGCTCTTTTGATTTTAGAGGCAACATATACCACGTTTGGGTGTGCTGCTCTGACCCACGTACTGGGTCCGTTCTGAGTGGGGTTCAATGAGAAGACTCTCCAGCAAGTTAAGGCTGTGGTTCAAAAATGCCCAGCCTGGCCACTCCTGTGGTTCCAGCACTTTGGGATACCAAGGTGGGCACATATGCTTGAGTTCAGGAGTTTGAGACCAGCCTGGGTGACACAGCAAAACCACATCTCTACCAAAAAATATAAAAAACTAGCCGGGTGTGGTGGCACGCACCTGTAGTTCCAGCTACGTAGCGGGCTGAGATGGGAGGATCTCTTGAGCCTGGGAGGTGGAGATTGCAGTGAGCTGAGATTGCAACCACTGCACTCCAGCCTGGGTGACAGAGAGACACTCTGTCTCAAAAATAAAATAAAATGAAAATTAAATTAAATTAAAGTTTAAAAATCCCAAAATGTCCTGCCAGTTGGGCCTTATGACTTAGCAGATCTGGTGTCTGTGGCACACAGAGATGCTGCAGGAAGCCTCTGATAAGACCCAATAGAACAATCATAGCCCAGACCCTCACAGTTTCAGGGTAAGGACATGCTCTCTTCTCCTGACATCTCTGCTCTCTTTGAAAAACAGCTCCTTGCTTACTTCTGGGTCCTGGTAAAGATTGAATGAATGTCTTATTATGGGATACTAATTAGCCCCGTGTCCCAAATTACCCATCATGAATTAGATGTTATTTGACATACAGAATCATACAATCGGACATGTGCAGCAGCATTGAAATATTAAGTGGAAGTGAGACACTCAAGACCAGGCCAAGGAGCTCTGGAAGGCACAAATAATTGCATGATAACTCAGACTCCCATTGTACCTGAGCTAATGTGTTGCTACCTCTCATTCAACTTACACTAAAGGCCACTTGGGTATTCTTTCTGTTTTTTCTTTTTAAGGTAAAATGGTTGTTTTATTCATTGAACTTAAACCAGCAAAGCTAGTAAAGTGTCTGCATGATGTAGCAAATACAAGATCTCTTTCTACAAATATTAGCATAATCAGTAAATTAGGGGCTAGAGTAAAACAGAGCCAAAAGGGGCTGAGGAAATCAATAAAGTATGTTACAGCTTAACCCTTCACCTCAATCATTGAGTTTTTAAAAAAAATAAGTAAAGCTTCCCTATCCCAGAAAATGGGAATATACCTTCATTACACCAATTTGTACTTTTATTTCCTATTCTTGAGGTTAGAGTCTAAATCCTAAAGATATCCAAACCAGTATTAGATCTACTTCGCTATAGTCAGAGATAGCTTCTATCCTGTTGCCCTTAGCAGTCAAGGTCATTAAAATGTCTTTTCTCCAGAAACATCCAATAGGAAAAAAGAAAGAAACCTCTCTGATTAGGCTCCAACCATACCCTACCCTCGACCAAATCGACTGGATAGGCATAATGGAAACCAGAGCACATGGTTTCCAAACCAGAAAAATCCTATGGGCAAGGGGAGGAGAGGAGAGGAAGGATTCAGCCTGAATGAAATTGAGTAATATCAATTTCACTCGTCTTCACCCATCTTCAGGCTGCATGTTTGCGGAGTAGTTTAGGAATAAATCCATGGTTTGTGGAGCACTAGAAAACCTAGCGGTCTGCTGTGTTACATTATGGCTTTCCCCAGTAGTTTCCAAGGCAGGCACCAAGTCACTGGCAGGAGAATTTTGCTGGAACCGCATGCAGTACTGCAGAGATTCCTCTCCACAGTTATGAAAGGGATTTTTCCAGGCCTGATTGTTCCAAGATTGGGTGCACCAGGTCTCAGTGTTCCAGGAGTGGTTGCTTTAGGACTGGATTCCAGGTCTGGTAGCTCCATGTTGAATTGCTCCAGATTTGGTTGCTCCACATTGGAAGATTCTCAGTTGTGTTCACCAGTCATCAGTAGGAAGAGTAGAGGCAGGTAGGTGCTGAGGCCTTCTGAGTCACACCATTGCTACCCTTTGGCTGGTTGTTTTCCTGACACCTCTTAGATTTCATTTTCTGGTTCTGGAACCAGGTCTTAACCTGTTAGTAGCTAAGGTTCTAGATATTGGAAAGTTCTTGCATCTACTGGAGGTTGAGCTATTTCTGTCTCTGAAATCTATCACTGAATACACACAGCTGGGTGGAGGAGCACACAGTTCTGGTCTTCCTTTTCTTGACTGGGACCTTGTCTTCCTTTTTTGTGGTGCTTTTCACTGCAGAAGTGGGTTGTTTGCCTTTGGGACTAGTGGAAGAATCAGGGCTGTCCAGTCTCTGTGTGAGGCATCTCAGCAGAAGACGTTCGCAAGGATGGGTAGTCTTCTTCAGGCCCACAAGTCACAGGCGTTGGTGGAGTCTTTACAGTCAGATGCTTCGGAGCAAGGCAGGATTTGGGGACAAGCTGGATCCACACTCAGGTTATTATTGGGAAAGAGGAGGAAAAAATTTAAGAGCTGGACTATAAAAAAAAAGTCTAAGGCTTTAAGACTTTTTTTTTCTGGAAGATCTGAGAGAAATATGACCTCCAGAAGTAAAAGTTTCAAAAAGTTGGGATGAAGCGAGTTGCCTCCAAAATAATAGGAGGCAATTAGCTCAGTCTGGCTGGGTATTCCTTATGAACAGTTAACAGAGGAAAAAAAGCTGCATGCCTGGTTATGTATGGGCCTTTTTGGTGTGCAGGCACCAGCAGATGCAGATGACTGTTGTATTTCAGCCTCACTTACAGATGGCCAAGGAAGTGTAGTAAAGGGAAATTTTCCCAAAGGATAAAACTTCAGGTGGCACAGTTAGTTATTCACTTTGCATGGAAAAGGAAATGGCCTGATGTACAGATCAGTGCTAATTTTTGGGTAGTGGCTAATGTACTGGCCCACTTTTCAGAGAAAGAATGAGACTGGAAGAGCAGGAGCAAAGAAATCTGGGGGAGAGGTATGTCGATTGAATGGGCACAGAGTGTGTTTTTTGATCCCTGTGAATGCTCATCAAAGGTCAAGCACTGCAGAAGAGTTTCCCAGTAATCAGATGGACAAGACAATCCCCACCATGCATGTCAGTTAGCTTGTCTCTCCAGTTATTCTGGTGCTTGCCCAGTGGGAAAGGGTACCATGCAACCATGGCAGCAGGGATGGAGGCCATGGACTTCCCCTCACTCAGGTGATCTGGCCACCATAGCTTGAGTGGTTAACCTACCAATAGCAGAGGCCAAAGGTGATCTTGTAATGTTGCATTATTCCCTGAAGGGATCACCCAGGCACCTGTGTCAGGTTGATTACATCAGAATCCTCTTGTCACGGAGGGGGCATCAATTTGTTCTTAATGAATAAATACATATTCAGATTATGGATTTACTTTCCATTCCCATGATGCTTCTTCCAGCATTTGTTGACTTAAAGGTTTATCTTTTTTTAAATTTTTAAATTTTTTTTATTATACTTTAAGTTCTAGGGTACATGTGCATAACGTGCAGGTTTGTTACATATGTATACTTGTGCCATGTTGGTGTGCTGCACCCATCAACTCGTCAGCACCCATCAACTCGTCATTTACATCAGGTATAACTCCCAATGCAATCCCTCCCCCCTCCCCGCTCCCCGTGATAGGCTCCGGTGTGTGATGTAAGTTTTAAATTTGGGAAATGTGAGTCCTCCAACTTTGTTTTACTTTTTAGGAATTATTACTATTATTTTTTGGCTATTTCTGGTTCTTTTTATTTCTACATGAATTTTAGGATCAGCTTGTCCAGTTTTGCAAAAAAGGCAGTTGGAATTTTGATAGAAATTGCATTGAATTTATAAATGTTCCTGCTATTTTAAACAAAGAGCAATGTAGTGGCTAAAGTTTAATGGTTTTGGAATATGACTGAATGACATTACCCTACAGTGGTATGTAGCTGATGGGATTGTGTATGTTCCCTGTGTTGGGGATACAAATTTCTCATCTAAATAAAGGATAAAAGCAGATGCTAAGAAGTAACCAGGTATATTTTCTACTTTTCACTCTATATGCATGCTGCACCTTTCTCCATCCTGCTCTGGGCCCCAGGAGGCTGACCTTTGCGGACTGCATCAGCCAAGCCCCCTTGCCCTCCAGCTTTTGGTTGGATTCAACCAATAGGAGGCACCAGGAAGAGATTGGAAAGTAGGAAGAAAGAGAGGTTAGAATATTCCACAAGTTCCCTCTCTGCTGAGGTGAAGGTTGGCAGTGGCTGTGTTTTTCTCTCAGCAGCACCATCCCTATTGGGTCACCCTGTCCTGCAGCAAAAGATCTCTCTGGGTTCTGGTAAACAGTCCAGATTTAAATACTTAAAATTTCAGGTGTAAGGATGCTATGGCTTCCTATAGCTAGCCCTGGGGTGCATCATCATCCTTTATTGGTTTCTCCTAACCTTGCCAAAATCTTCATAAATGGTCTGTGATTAAACTCCCTTTAATCAGCTGTTTCTAGTGTGCCATCTGCTTCCTATCATCCGGGATAGTACAAAATGGAAAGATCTGTAAGATATATTAAGTCAAAGAGGCAATATGCAGGGCAGCGTAATATGAAGCCTGTAATACTCTATTTGTAAGAGAAGGAGTAAGGAGAATATATCCTATTTTCTTAAATACTGTATTAGTTTGGAATTAGGTTTAGCATTAAATGATAATATCCAAAAAGAACAGTGGCTTTTAAAAGATTGAAGTAGCTTTCTTTCTTTCTTTCTTTCTTTCTTTCTTTCTTTCTTTCTTTCTTCTTTCTCTCTCTTTTCTTTCTTTCTTTCTCTCTCTCTCTCTTTCTTTTCTTTCTCTTTCTTTCTTTCTCTCTCTCTCTCTCTCTCCCTCTCTCTCTCTTCCTTCCTTCCTTCCTTCCTTTCTTTTTCAGGATCTTGCTCTGTTGCTCAGGCTGGAGTGCAGTGGTATCATCTAGCTCACTGCAACGTCTGCCTCCTGGGCTCAAGTGATCCTCTCACCTCATCCTCCTGAGTAGCTGGGAGTACAGGCAAGTGCCACCATACCTGGCTAATTTTTGTATTTTTTTGTAGAGACGGGGTCTCATCATATTGCCCAGGCTGCTCTGGAACTCCTGAGCTCAAGTGATCTGCCCACTTTGGCCTCCTAAAGTGCTGGGATTACAGGCTATTTCTCTCTGTAAATGTCCAGGGCTGGCAGTCCAAGGCTGAGGGCAAGTGCTGTGCTCCATAACACACTCAAGGATTCAGTTTCTTTCTAGTTCACCAGCCCTCCATCCTTAGGGCATGTTCTTGTCCTCCAATCTAATGTTACATCCACTTCCCAGGCAGCAGGATGGAATGGAGAAGAAGGGGCAAAGGGCATATCCCAAGGAAGGTTCCTGGAAGTTGCCTCATAGCCTGTTTGTCTATATCCCATCTGGTCACATCTAGCTATAAGGGAGCCTGGGGAACATAGTTTTAATTCCTGGCAGCCAGGTGTCCAACTAAAAATTCTAATACTATTTAAGAAGAGAAGAATGAAAATTGGAAGTAATTAACAGTCTTTGTCACATATGTGCATTTAAAAGTAACTTGAGAAGAATATCAGGAAACTGTTAGCAGTGGTTATCTGGGGAGGGGAGAGGAGGTGGCAGGTGAGAACAAGACAGATGAGGAATAACAGTTGCAGAGAAAGTCTTCACTGTATCTCTTGCTACATATTTTAACTATGAGCCATGTATAGGTATTACCTATTTCTAAGATTTATTTAAAATTCCTTCCTAAAGATATGTAAATAAGAGAAAATAAAGAAAAAATTATTCCAGCCAGTCTAAACTTTGGTAAGAACAAAAGGGGCCATGGAGTTCAGTGAGCTAATGGCCCCCAACTGTAGGGCCATTAATGACCTAATCAGAGGAAGAAGGTATAACCAGGGTGTATTAGTTTTCTATTGCTGTGTAACAAATACCACAAACTTAGCAGCTCAAAATAACACAAATTTATTATCTCACAGTTCTTGTGTTGAGAGTTTGGTTTTAACTGGGCCCTCTACTCAGGGTCTCATGAGGCTTAAATTAAGATGTTGTATAGCTGTGCCATCATCCTCAGGAGGTTCAGCTAGGGAAAGAGCCACTTCCAAGCTCCCTCAGATTGTTGGCAGAATACATTTCCTTGTTGTCAGCTGTAGTTTGGGGACACTCCCCACTGCTAAAGACTGCTCTCAGGTCCTCGCCACATGGTTCCTCCGTTTCAGCAACACGCCTTTGTCAAATTTTGCCCATACTTTAAATCTCTGTTTTTCCTTCTGTGACCAGCCAAAGAAAACTCACTGCTCTTAGGTGGCTAATATGATTAAGATAGGTACACATAAATAGTCTCCCTTTCTTAAAATTAACTGTGCCCATAACGATCAATGGAATAGAATAGACAGTTCAGAAACAAACCCTCGCATATGCAGCCAAATGATCTTCAACAGGGGTGCCAAGACCACTCGTGGGAGAAAGGACAGTCTCTTCAACAAATGGTACTGGGAAAACTGGATATCCACATGTAAAAGAATAAAGTTGGATGCTTATCTTGCAGCATATACAAAAAATTACCTCAAAACAGATTAAAAATCTAAATGTAAGGCCCAAAACTATAGAACTCCTGGAAGAAAGCATAGAGGAAAAATTTCATGACATTGGATTTGGCAGTGATTTCTTGGGCATGACATCAAAAGCACTGACAACAAAAGCATACACAGACAAATAGGAATACATCAAGCTTAAAAACTTCTTTGTATCAACAGACACAACAGAATGAAAAGACAATGCATGGAATGGGAGAGAATATTAGCTAATCATATATCTGTAAAGGGTTAATATCCAGAATATATAAAGAACTTCTAACACCCAACAACATAAAAAACGAACCAAATAAAAAATGGGCAAAGAACTTGAATAGGTATTTCTCCAAAGATGATATACAACTGGTCAACAAGCATATGAAAAGATGCTCAACACTGCTAATTAGTAGAGAAATGCAAACTCAAAACCACAATGAGACATCACCTCACACTCATTAGGATGGCTACTATTTTAAAAGAAGCACGCAAGTAACAAATGTTAGCAAGGATGTGGACAAATTGGAACCCTTGTGCACTGTTAGTGGGACTGTAAAATGGTGCAACTGCTCTAGAAGATAGTGTGACAGTTCCTCAAAAAATTACAGATAGGGCTGGGTGTGGTTGCTCACGCCTGTAATTCCAGCACTTTGGGAAGCCGAGGCGGGCGGATCACCTGAGATCGGGAGTTTCAGATCAGCCTGACCAACATGGAGAAACCCCGTCTCTACTAAAAATACAGAATTAGTCAGGTGTGGTGGTGCGTACCTGTAATCCCAGCTACTCGGGAGGCTGAGGCAGAAGAATCGCTTAAACCTGGGAGGCAGAGGTTGCAGTGAGCTGAGATTGTGCCACTGCACTCCAGCCTGGGCAACAAGAGCGAGACTTCATCTCAAAAAAAAAAAAAAAAAATTACAGCTATAACTACCATATGATCCACCAATCCTACTTCTGGGTATATATCCAAAAGATTGAAAGCACAGTCTCAAAGAGATATTTGCACACCCATCCCTGTTCACAGCAGCATTGTTCACAATATCCAAGAGGTGGAAGCAACCCAAATATCTATTGATGGAAAAATGGATAAATATAATTTTGTAAATACATATAATAAGTCTTAAAAGGGAAGGAAATTTTATCACATGCTACAACATCATGAACCTTAAGAACATTATTCTAAGAGAAATAAGCCAGTCACAAAAAGATAAACACTTATATGAGGTATTGAAAGTATTCAAATTCATAAAAACAGAAAGTAGAATGGTGGTTGCCAGGGGCTGGGGGATAGAGGCATGAAAAGTTGTTGTTTAAATGGGAATAAAGTTTCAGTGTTGCAAGGTGAAAAAGTTCTGGAGATCTGTGGCACAACAATGTGTATATACTTAACACTACTGAACTGCACACTCTAAACTGGTTAAGATGGGGAATATTTTTTTTTAACCAAATTAAAACAGAAAGTCAACTGCCATATCACAGAAGCTAATCCGAGGAGTACCATCTCATTATGTTCTTGGGTTCTACCCACCCACACTCCAAGGGGAGGGGATTATAAAGGGTGAGTGTCATTTCAGTGTCATCTTAGAATTCCGCCTACCACAGAGGGGTACTAAAAACCACTTTTTGGGGGGACATTTCTTACCCAGATTTTCACTTCCTAGCTCTAAGTTCTAGAGGTTCTGGATTCTATTTTAAGAGAGACAGGATTTCCTTTTATGAAATTATATTCAGTGCTGCCTGTGTGAATACCATTCCTGTTAGTGGGATTTTATTTTCTGGAGTGGAATGACCTCTCATTCATGTTGTGTTCTTCATGTTAGATTGACCGGCTTGTGGAAGCTCTGGTTTCATCTGGTTGAGATGATCACCAAAGCCTATGCAGGAAAACCTTATTTTTAGTCAAGAAATATTTCTTTTTTTTTTTTCTTTTTTTTTTTGAGATGGAGTCTCGGTCTGTCGCCCAGGCTGGAGTGCATGCAGTGTCACAATCTTGGCTCACTGCAACCTCTGCCTCCCGGGTTCAAATGATTCTCCTGCCTCAGCCTCCCGAGTAACTGGGACTACAGGTGCCCGCCACCATGCCGACTAATTTTTTGTATTTTTAGTAGACACAGGGTTTCACCATGTTGGCCAGCATGGTCTTAATCTCTTGACCTCGTGATCCACCAGCCTCGACCTCCCAAAGTGCTGGGATTACAGGCGTGAGCCACCACGCCCGGCTGAAATATTTCTTAAGAGTTAATCATTTGAACACACATAGGAAATTGGGAGGGGTAAGGACTTGAAATCATTGTTGCTAGCATTTTTAACTTTGTCCCAGATCTTAATGATTAAACAATGCCCATGGGAAATTTGAATGTAAATAACATGGGGCCAGGCCCAGCACGGCGGCTCACACCTGTAATCCCAGCACTTTGAGAGGATGAGGCCGGCGGATCACCTGAGGTCAGGAGTTCCACTTCTTTAAACCATTTGTTGAAGAGACTGTCCTTTCTCCCACTGAGTGGTCTTGGCACCCCTGTTGAAGATCATTTGGCTGCATATGTGAGGGTTTGTTTCTGAGCTGTCTACTATTCCATTGATCTTTATGGGCACAGTTAACTTTAAGAAAGGAAGACTATTTATGTGTACCTGTCTTAATCATATTAGTCACTTAAGAGCAGTGAGAAATATTTCAAGAGACAAGAAATATTTTTCTCTTCTCCATTTATTTACTCATTCAATCATTTGCTTATATTAGTATGGTCTCATGGATACTTATTTTTAACTTTGAGTTATAATCTAACATTATATGATTTATTTTGTTGTCAAATTGTTCTAGCTTTGGCCATTGGGAGCTCCTTCAGGTTGATTCCTTGTCCTTTTAAGGCAATATTCTATTTTTTTTTTTTTTTTTTTTTTTTTAGTTAGAGTCTCAGTCTGTTGCCCAGGCTGGAGTGCAGTGGCACGATCTCGGCTCACTGCAACCTCTGCCTCCTGGGTTCAAGCGATTCTCCTGCCTTAGCCTCCTGAGTAGGTGGGACTGCAGGCACATGCCACCACACCTGGCTAATTTTTTGTATTTTTAGTAGAGACGAGACTTCACTGTGTTAGGCAGGATGGTCTCGATCTCCTGACCTCATGATCAACCCACCTTGACCTCCCAAAGTGCTGGGATTACAGGCGTGAGCCACCTAGCCCAGCCAAAGCAATATTCTTAAACAGTTACAAGCTTGAGAGGATTGTGAATACAGTTTTTATGGAGCAAAGATATACAAATGAAGCCATTAACAGATGGTTTGCAGAAAGAATTTAATCACAGTATATAAAGCCTAATTTACCTGCAAGAGAAGTGATAATAAACCTAGCAATTAAAACTTAATTTATAGCATCTAATACTCTAAAATCAAAGGAACAACCTTGTATATATCACATACATATGTGTGTATATACATATATATATTTGTATATATAACTTCTGTCTAGAGAGAGAAAATCCCTCTATACCTTCTTCATCTTAGTTAGAACATGAACTTTAGTTTAAGGAGCATGCAAGCTGCCCGTGGTTTCTCCCATCTCAACTTTTCATTTCCAGCATCCCCATTTTTAGAAGTCAAATGACTGACATTGTTCTTATGGGAAGGAAGATTAGTGTAGCCCCTTTAATAATCTGAACCATTAACCTGTTAGGTGACTTCAAATTTCATTCAGCTTAATATTCCCAAAATATCTCAAGAAATCTGAAGGGCCATTTTTCTCAGCTAGCGAAAGTCCAGAGAGACTGTATCTTGGCTGTTTGCCTGGCCAGCCAGAGAATGCCAGAGGAGAGTACCTGAGCTAATGCCTCCTCTCCAAGCAAGATGCTTTCAATTTCTCAGGAACACTCAGTGATTTGTTGCTGAGAGCATAACCCAGTTTCAAAGCTCTTCTTGCCCAGGCACCACTTGAGTGTTTTCAAGCAGTCCATTGCTTGGTATCCTGGATTGTCAGCTACTGCCTGTCTCATTTCCGACCTGTCTGTTCACACTGAGAAATGGAAATACATGAATGAAGTGCCTTAATGGATCACAATCATGGGGCTACTGATATGAGCTTTACCTGGCAGAATGGTCTGCCTATATATAATAAAGAGCCAGACTGTGTGGTCTGTGGACGTGGACATCACAGGATAAATTGTCTTCCACTCCAAACTCACTTCTTCTTTGGCTTAACCTGAGGACTCCCAGAGCAACCTCCAAACTCCAGGGACATTGTCTAAATTGACCAACACCTTAAATGGCTTCTTCCCTGCTTGTGCCAAGTCTACATGTATATGACAAGAAAGCAATGATTCATTCAGATCAGCTTCAGAAATGTTTCTAAAATCGTTTCTTCTCAAACACTTTGAATGTACTATCTGATTTCTGTCCTATCGATTTTGTATTTAGATTTTTCCCCCTGCTTTCTGGCTGTCAGTTGATAGCCCAGCAGGTTTTGGGATTCGACTTCTCCCTAAAAGCTCAGACTGGCACCTGAAGCGTTCAGGTGTGGGCTGGTCTGGGAGGGAGGCCTGAGAATTCTGATTTTTGTTTCTGATAAATTGCTTTCTGGAGGCACTTGCATTCTTTCTGTTCCTAGTCCTGTCTGGGGTGGAAGACAATTCTCCATGGCATTCCTACATGTTTTGGACTATCTGTTCAAAGATGTTCACAAAGCAAAAGGCCTTGGAAGCTGGAGATAACAAAGTGTAGAAATGTCTCCCTCCTCAGAGACATTCCAGGATAGTAAATCCTCCTCCTCTCCTGGGAGAGAATTGCTTAGATTCCGCAGTAAATATGTCTTCCTCTCTCTCCGGAGGGGAGGAGGGGCAGGTCACCGGCGGCCCTACATAAATCAGTTGTTCCTCATTTGGGGAGTTCTCTCCTGTGCTATACTCCAGTACCTGCCCCAGGTAATATCTGGTCTTCACTGTGACACCCCATGGGGATTAGGGCTTTGGGAACGGATACATGATATACCTCTGGCTGCTGGTTTTGTTATGATGAGTAAATAGTCTTTGTCTCTGATCCAAAGCTCTTCCGTTCTGTCAGTATATGTATATAAAGCTGCATGTGGCAGGCTCACCTGTAAACTTGCAAATAGGGTAACATCCCCAACCCTTCAGTTTCTGACTTAATAGCTTTTTTCAGTATTCTGATGAGACTTCAAATTCTGGAATAAGGGAATGCAGCAACAAATGAAATCCCAAATTCTGGAAAAAAATAAAACTCAGGTCTCATTCCAGATTCTTAAAATATGAGTGTTGGCATGTGGGAAGACTTACTCTCTAGATTAAAAGGCCATTTATGTTTCTCATCATCTGTAATAAGAAAGAGCCTTTATGGGGACTAACATCCCAGAAATAAATATGGTGGATGAGAACAACAAAAAGAGATTTCCATTCAAAGCATGGAGGAAAGCAGGTTTTTTTTTTTTTTTTTTTTGGTCACAGAAATGAGTTAAACACAACATTAAAATTTGAGGAATATTGCTTAGAGGGTTTTGTGAAGCTGAGTTCAGTAAGCCAATTAGCAAAAACAAAATAAGGACATATTTTCTAATGTGCAAGTATGTGGACATATTTTCTAATGTGCTATCTGATTTCAAAATATTTCAAAATATTCAAAATATTCACATACTTTCTAATGACACACATTTTCTAAAATATGTTCAATTAATTAAGATACAGTATACAAGCTATAGAGATATTTTGTTTTCCTTGAAATGAAAGAATACCAAAGTCTCTGGAGAGAGTGAGAGTCTTTTTCTTCATAGAAAGGTTTTGAACACCACCAAATGAGGGCTGGGCTCCTTGCAGCTTCTTAAGCATTCACACGTTTTTGTAACCTACCTTCTTTGCAAAATAAATTAGAGCTTCCATTTTCCCCTGAAGCCTTGAACTTTTTGGGCCCCAAATAAACAGCACAATATTAAGTGATAATTGATCACACGTATTTTTTAAAGCAAGCTATCCACTTGGATTTATTACTAGATTTAGGGAGAGAACAAAGGCATATTTAGTAGGTTATAGGATCAGTAGCTCAGAGCTTCAAAAAGGATGTTTTAAATCAACACAACTGATATGGTTTAGATGTTTGTCTCCTCCAAATCTCATGTTGAAGTGTTATCCCCAGTGTTGGAGGTGGGGCATGGTACAGGGTGTTTGGATCATGGGGGCGGATCCTTCATGAATGGCTTAGCACCATCCCCTTGGTGATGAGTGAATCCTTGCTCTGAGTTCATGAGACATCTGACATTTAAAAAGAACTCGGCACCTGCCTCCTCACTCTCTCTTGCTCCATCTCTCTCCATGTGATGTTTCTCTCCACGTGATGTGCTGGCTTCCCCTTCACCTTCCATCATGATTGGAAGCTTCCTGAGGCCCTCACCAGAAGCAGATGCCGGTATCATGCTTTCTGTACAGCCTGCAGAACCATGAGCCAAAAATAAAATCTCTTTTCTGTACAAATTACCCAGCCTCAGGTATTTCTTTATAGCAATACAAGAATGGACTAACACAACAACCCACCACCGTGTTAGGATATTTTTGGTGTAGTCACTAGAAGTATGCATCTTGCATGCAACACAAATAAACGTGGAAGTGACCTTAAAGATTACATAGAGGAACCAGAATATCAGTGGCTTTGCAGGAGTCCACAGCTAGTTTAATAGCATGGCCAAGAATGGAAGAGTATGTGCCTTCTACACTATGCAATGTTGCTGCATTTTTACCCACTCACATAAACGAGTAGATGAAATAGTCAGGTGGATACCAGCACTTACCTCTGGAGAGTTTACAAAGTAGTTTCAGAATTAATTTTTTCTTTGGTTGTCATGATCCTCATGATGGCACGCCCAAGCTGACTGTTTTCTGTACCTGACATCTCATGATGCTATGGCTAGAAGCATGGACTTTGGTGTCAATTAGACCTGGATTTGAATCCTGGTTCTGCCACATATTAGCTTGTGACCTTGGGTGAGATATTTTACCTCTCTGAGTCCTCAGTGTTCTTGTCTGTAAAAGGCACATAATAAGAATCTTGTTTATAATGAGTAAATAAGATGATATACACAAAGGCCTTAACATAGTGCATGGCATGCAATAGGCATGAAATGAGTGATTACTTTTCTTACAATGATCAGACAGTTAACAATAGACCAGGAACATTCTTCATATTCAACCTGCTTTTGGTATACACCAAAATATGTGTTCTCTTCTCTTGATCAGTCTGTTGTTTCACTGTGTTCCACTTTGTGCTTCTCCCTATCTCCAGAAACCTATTTTATGCTCAATCTTGTCTCTTCGACTTTACGCTAATTTTTCTCTCACTCTGAACAGCAAGAATAAAGTTAGCTCTTCCTTTGTCCCATCTCAAGTCTTTCTCCTCCATGAATTTTCTTCATATTCTATAGTTCCCAAGGATTATTCCCTTCCTGAACTACTGACTTAACTCTTGCATCTATCAGCCAATTCACTGATTGCTCTAAACCCTCACGTATGCTTGTTCAGTCTCCCCAAATAGTACAAAACTCTCTGTAAGAGTCTATTCCTTTGTTGGACTGTCTTAGCTTCTGTCATAGTAGAGTGCTGAAGCTATAAAAGAGGATCAGTAAATAATTTATACATGGCTTGATGGATCAGGCTCACCAGTGATATAAGCCAAGTTCAAGAGCAATTCAGGATTATAGGGATCCATAATCTCCAAACTAAAATTCAGGATATGTGATTTGGACAAGTACAAGCTGACTCAGGGAAACCTGGAGCAGAAGATTTGAAATTGGAACTATCCCAGAAAACGTAGGCGATCTCTTCATGGTTCAGCTAGAGAACAGACATCAACATAGGAAGTTATTTTTCTCAGTGATTTTTCTTAGTATGCATAACATTTTAAAAACTCTAGTTCATAAATCCTTTGTGACCAATGAAAACCTGATAACCCCCTCTTGATGCTTTAAAAAATTGTTTTGTGAAGAATTGGGGCAATAACACTGGTCAGGGATAAATATATTAGTTGACTACTGCTGTGTAAAAAATCACCTCGAAATTAAGCAGCTTAAAACAACATTTATTATCTTACAGTTTCTGTGGGTCAGAAATCTGGAGCAGCTTATCTTGGTGCTTTGGTTTAGGCTATCTTATGAGGTTGCCCTCAAGGTGTCAACAGAGCTGCAGCCATCTCCAAGGTCAACTGGAAATGAGTCCATTTCCAATTCACACTCATGGCTGTTGGCAGGAGGCTTCCCACAGATCCTTGCCTTGTGGGCCTCTCCATAGGGCAGCTCATAGCATGGACACCTGCCTCATCAGAGCAAGAAGTGAGCAGAGCAGAGACAGGGGCTGGTGAGGGAGCATCAGCAAACAGAAGTCACAGTGGTTTATGACTTAATCTCAGAAGTGACATCTCATCGCTTTTTTTGTATTCTATTTATTAGAAGTACCTCACTAGGTCGGGCACGGTGACTCATGCTTGTAATCCCAGCACTTTGGGAGGCCAGACAGGAAGATCACCTGAGGTCAGGAGTTTGAGACCAGTCTGGCCAACATGGTGAAACCCTGCCTCTACTAAAAATAAAAAAAAAATTATCCCAGCAGGTGGCACACACCTGTAATCTCAGCTACTCAAAAGGCCAAGGCATGAGAATTGCTTGAACCTGGAAGGCAGAGGTTGCAATGAGCCAAGATGGTGCTGCTGCCCTCTAGCCTGGGCGACAGAGTGAGATTATGTCACAAACAAACAAAACAGAAACAGCAAAAGAAGTACTTCATCAGATTCAGCCCACTCTCAAGGGGAGAGGATTATACAAGGCCATGAATACCATGAAGTATAGATCATTGGTATCCATGTGAGAAGTTGCCTAACACAACAGGAGACAAAGGTAAAGAATAAGTGTTGCAAACCTCGAAATTTTGACACACGTCCCCGTTAATTTAGAAAGTTTATATTGCCAAGGTTGAGGATGTGCACCCATGACAGAGCCTCAGGAGGTCCTGACGACATGTGTCCAAGGTGATCAGAGCACAGTTTGGTTTTATACATATTAAGGAGACATGAGACATCAATCAACATATGTAAGATGAACATTGGTTCAGTCCAAAAAGGCAAGACAACTAGAAGTGGGAGAGGGCTTCCAGGTCATAGATAGATAAGAGACAAATGGCTTCATTCTTGAGTCTTTGATTAGCCTCTCCAAAGGAGGCAATCAGATATGCATTTATCTCAGTGAGCAGAGGGGTGGCTTTGAGTAGAATTGGAGGCAGGATTCCCTTAAGCAGTTCCCAGCTTGACTTTTCCCTTTAGCTTAGTGATTTGGGGGCCCCACGATATTTTCCTTTCACATTTCCCCTATTTCTTTTTAAAAATCTTTTGGAGAAAGCATTTTAGAAGAAAATGAGTCTGTGGTTTCAGGTTTCATCTGATCTCTCATGGCTAGGATAGTTTGTTCCTTGACGGGCAGGTCCTGAGTTATTAGGAAAGCTCATTTTTAGCAGGTTGTGAGGTCTCATGCCCTGTGAAGAGAAAATAGGGGGAAAAAGGGAGGAAAACAACAAACAAAAGAACAATCCTGAAAATTGAAATAGGCCACATTACTCTGAAGTCCATACATCAGCAGGCAGATATGAAAGAGGCTTACGCATGTAAATAGGTTGCTGTTATTTTCTTCTTAAGTTAAGTTGTCTAGTTTCAGTTCACAGGGCTTTCATTGACTCCAAATTAGGAAAAATGGGGGAAAAAAGAAGGAAAAACATTGAAAACATAATTTTGAAGACTTGTAGCCAAGAAAAATTAGAATTCAGTTCAAACTGTAGAAAATAATAAAAATTGGAAAAACATTAGGCAAGATTAGAATCTAACAACAGGTGTACCATAGTTTTTGAAACATAATTTTTCTCTCTCCAGTTTCCCATTTTTACTAAAGACAAATCATGGTGGGACTGACTTGCTTTATTATACCTGGCCTAATTATATGTAAACAGTGCAGCAAGAATAATTATTTTTTACATAGGCTTTTAAACTGGCTTTGATGGAACTTTGTTCCATAAAAGGAATCTCAGATAAGACCTCTTTAAAGCGAAGCCCAGCCATGAATTTGTGCCATTAAATACCTCTGAGTTGAGTGATCCTCTCCTCTTGAGGTTCCAAGACAAACTTGGGGCTCTGGACCTGTCAAAAAGTGACACTCTTTACTTGTCATAGGTCAGGAACCCTGTAAACCCTGTACAGGGGCTATGTAGACAAAGGTATGGGGCCAATTTTTCCAAGGGGCTTTTACCAGCTCCATATGTCAAGTTTGATTTCTTAAAGGAAAGCACACCGTTCCAGTCAAAGCCTTGATACAATAACCAGTTTCTCCAATTGTGTCTTGTTACAAATGAAAACAATTCATATTGCACTTATGTAAATAACTGTATTGTCATAAATTGAGAATACTCACAAATAATTTCCAAATTTTGGAGAAGTCAGGCAGAGGGAAACAAATATGCTCCAAATTTTGTTCGTAGAAGTATACTTTACTCAATTCTCAAAAGCTGTAAATAGCTTGAAAGAAAAGTTTCCTTGACTCTGAAAAACAAAACAAAGGATCAGCAGCTTTTTACACAAAAAGTTAAAAAGATTACTTTAGTCTTCTATTAGTTCAGTTGACACAGTTAACTCTGTTCTTCTTGATATTCACGAATATTCCAGCTGTCCATGAGAGTCCTGAAAGTTTTTTCCTCTATTCTGTCACAATCTCCAAAGTTATCAGAAACCTGCATTCAAGAATACCTGTTAGGGTTCTATAGCTGATTATAAAACCACCTTCTAAGGAGGACCAAAACAAGACAAAAATTGTTCACAGATGACAAAAGGTTTTAGGGTAGCCATATAGTCAAAGACACAATTGACAAAGAAATTTGGTATCTCTGTGGCACACAATAATTGAACATAACAATTATAATTTTTACTGATAATGTACACAAAGTCATATCAGAATTATAGGAGTTTCCCATGATTTTGGAACATGCATCAATAGCATATTTATATAAATAAAATCTAAAGAAAACCAAACACTATTTCATATTTGGCAATGTTTCTTGTATAATTTTTATACCAAATAAGCCAAATTATGTCATTTTTGGACTTCAGGGAAACTAATATCTTAAATTATTAATTAGATCAGAAAAAGATGTAATTTATAATTTGATTTTGGAAAAGTTATCAAATATCAAAGGAAAACACTTGATATCACAGGTCATTGTAAAATAAGTCATTCATTTGACCAAAGTGATAACTCAAGGATTTCAAAAAAAAGACAAAGACTTTTATTCTTTGAGAAAGGAGACTTAATTTTACGAACAGTAAACCCTAATAAAAATAGCATGAAACCAATTAAATATGTTTTTCAAAATTTTATAAACAATTTATAAAATTTTAACCTTAACCATAAGATACAACTTCCATAAACCTTTCATAATCTTTATAACCTTTATTTAGGAGTCAGTTAATGCTTCAAGAAAACCTTGTTAATCTGACACAGGGGCCTACATGCTGTTCTTGCATCAGTGTGCCTTTGACATTAATTATTAATTTACAGAGAAACTAAACTTCTCTGTCAAAATCAGCCCTTACAATCTCATGTCCCCACCTCTTCCGTGATAGTCCCTGGGCCTTGAGGAGTTGAATAGCTTTAATTTCTGGCCCTGTGTTTCAGGAATGCAGTTTATTTTGATTGACAACTTCTACCAGTCCTGAAGACGGGGCTTTAATTGCTTTCAGTGCTTACAGTTTAGCAGGACTTGATGCCCTTTTTAGACCCAGGAGTCAAAAACGCTGTAACTCATTGTCATAAGTACTTTAAAAGCACATACAAAAGATACATGGATGTAATAACTTTAATTAAAAAATTTTTAATCTCAGTTTTTTTCCTAAGCATACCAAAACTTAATAATAATGTGACAACTTGATCTTATAAGTTTTTTTGGGGGGGCTGTCTGGTTTGTCCTGAACATCCCTCCTTCTTAAACAACCAGTCATTTCACTCAAGGACTAAATGTATCATACAAGATTCTTTCTCATATGAAATTATTTCTCATTAAGCTTTCTTACCAAAAAAAAAAAAAAAAAAAAAAAAGCCCTCCTGATTTTTATAACTTTCTATCTTGTTTCACCTTTTTTAAAGGACACATTTTTTTAGGAAGAATGTTTTCCTACAATATAGTTTTACTGGAAACTACCCAAATAATGAAATACCTATTATTTTATTTAACATAACTTTAGATTCTAAATTATGACAAGTTTGTCTAAAAGTATTTATCCCATTACATTTACCTAATTATTTTATTTTAATAACTTAAGTAGATTATTTATGAAAATTACAATAGTCATCATTTAAAGTTATGAAACAGCCATTGCAAAATTATAACTAAGACAGTGAAAAAGATCTGCCCTAACTGACTCCATCTTGCTTCTAACCTCCAAGTCGTCCTTGTTCATTCCTAGGAATAGGCCAAACTAGCTTTGGGAGGAACTTAGTTTATAGTTTAGCTTTGAAACAAAAATGATAACAGTCCTTTCCCAAAGCAAACCTCCTTACTGCCTGTGGACTAGACTGCCTAAAGCCACAGGATTAGAAGTTATGGTAATATTACTAAATTCAATATGTTTTTGAATTACTAAATTCAAGCTATTTTCATTAAACCAGTATCAATGTCTTACTTATTAAAGATTACACAAGCAAAGATCATTCTGTCTTGGGCTGAGTTTTTAGCTTTGTAACCCCTGTGCCAAATTTTGACGTCTTACAGTATTTGGCAGGGATAAATGAAATTGCTTAATTAGTAAATGTAAATAAAAATGTATGCTGGCAAATTCTTAAGACATTTCTAATATTATTTTATCAATGATTTTAAATTCAGCTTATTTATGAAAGATTTTAAATAAGTCACATGAACTTGAAAAAGCATTTGACTAGTCTTTTTTATTTAGTATCTGATTTAAGCACTTTTATTTTTTAAGCCAATTACTTAGAGCTCTTTTATATATTTTTAGTAGTGAAACGTGTACACAACACATAAATACATAGACGTATTAGGCATGCTGATAGAAGTACACCTTATAGATTCATTAAGACCTTTTTAAAAAAAATCTTAGACTTTCAGATTCTTGATAACCTGTTTCACAACCTTAGGTAGTTGTCAGCTAAAGAGCCTTAAATTTGCATCTTTAAGGAAACAACTCGGGTGAAAATCAGATAGCAAAATGTACATCAAAGGGTATGGAAAGAAAAAGGCTGGTGTGCTAGAGGGAGATTAAAGATAGATGCAAAATCAAACATAAAATTATAAAAATCTATCACAGGATTGTATAAGAAGACCAATTTTATTTAGATAGGGATTTACCTATCTTTTAACTGAATTTCTGAGCTCTGGGCAGAGGCCAGACTGAATTCTGGGTCTCCAAAAAGGAAGAATTATGAGGCTAGACCATGTGATGTATTTATAGTGTATTTAAATAATATTTTTTAAAATCAAAGACATTTCTATGTGTCTAAACTACATTCTTCTTTAAAAACGCAAGAGTGGCCTCTGTGGCAATAACTATTTTAATCAATAAATCAGATGACACAATTCAAAAGTAAGCAGTTTAAAAGCTGAGATGGCTGGGCGCGGTGGCTCACGCCTATAATCCCAGCACTTTGGGAGGCTGGGGGGGACGGATCACGAGGTCAGGACATCGAGACCATCCTGGCTAACACGTGAAACACCATCTCTACTAAGAATACAAAAAAAATTAGCCGGGTGTGGTGGCAGGCGCTGGTAGTTCCAGTACTCAGGAGGTTGAGGCAGGAGAATGGCATGAACCCAAGAGGTGGAGTTTGCAGTGAGCCGAGATCACACCACTGTACTCCAGCCTGGGCGACAGAGCAAGACTCTGTCTCAAAAAAAAAAGGCTGAGATGAACTTTTTTGTTTACACTTTTGGAGTTCCATAAGGAAAAACAGGCTTTTCCCCCAAAGGGTGCAGGAGAAAGGAGAGACAGCAGAAGTAAATGAAGAAAACAGAAGTCAGTCAACTGAGAAGAAAAAACTTACACACACACACACACACACATCTTGCATGTTAGCTTTTAATTAAGCTGACTTGAACCACTGAGTTCTTTTTTTAAAAACAGTTTTAAAATCTCATTAACATATTTCAGCTCAGAAAAATTGTTGCTATTTCAGAAGTATAGCCATTGCTCTTTCAGTCTGGCCTGGCTAGCAAAAAGGTGACTTTGTTATGTAAATAATGCCCCTTTATTTATAACCCTTTGGGTATATACCCAGTAATGGGATGGCTGGGTCAAATGGTATTTCTAATTCTAGATCTTTGAGGAATCGCCACACTGTCTTCCACAATGGTTGAACTAGTTTACAGTTTCACTATGGAATACTATGCAGCCATAAAAAAGGATGAGTTCATGTCCTTTGTAGGGACAAGGATGCAGCTGGAAACCATTATTCTCAGCAAACTGTCACAAGAACAGAAAACCAAGTACCGCATGTTCTCACTAATAAGTGTGAATGGAACAATGAGAACACAGGAAGGGGAACATCACACACTGGGGCCTGTCGTGGGGTGGGGGGAGGAGGGAGGGATAGCATTAGGAGATATACCTAATGTAAATGACAAGTTAATGGGTGCAGCACACCAACCTGGCACATGTATACATATGTAACAAACCTGCACGTTGTGCACATGTACCCTAGAACTTAAAGTATAACAACAAAAAAAGCCAAAAAAAGATTAAAAATGTAAAAAAAATTAATAATGCCCCTTTAGTAGTCAAAATCAAAAATTTTTGTCTCTTTTTATTTTTTCTTTTTTCTGGTTCCTTGTTCTCCACCATGCCACTTTTTTTTGGGGGGGGGGGGATGGGAATTTAACCACTTGAGAGGCCTTGTTCCCCACGATTTAGAACTTTCCTTTGGATTTTATTAAGTCAGATAGAGTTGGTCCAACACAAAGGCAAAAAGATCGCAATAACAACAAAAACAGGAACAAATAACAGCAAAAAACAGTTAAGCAGAACAAACGATCGCACAACTTGTATGACTACTGAGCACTCTAATGGTGAGAAGAAATGAAGACCAGCTGGTTGTTAACTTTAGCCAAGACAAAACCCCAATTCAGTTACTTATGTAGTAATGGGTCTCAGGCTGTAGACTGCTCTTTGCCATCCTAGAAGCAGAGAAAAAAACCTCATCTTCTCTGTTGGAAATGGTAGACTGCTCTCTGCCATCCTAGAAGCAGAGAAAAAACCTCATTTTCTCTGTTGGAAATGAGCTTAAACTCCATGAAGGAGTTACCGGCCTTCCATCGTTATGGAAGCATGAAAACTTGCCTTTCTTATTGGAAGCAAGTAAAACTTCAAAAAAGGGAGTTGTACAGCAAAATAAATTTTAGATCTCAACCACAGTTTGGGAGATCAGGGATTCTCTGGAGGGGGTGCTCCAAGACCTCAGTAAATTGTCCTATTGGTTTGAGCCATAAAATTAGCTCATGTTAGTACCAAGCACCTATAGGAGCACCTCCACTCAGAATCCCTTCATGGTTACCAAAATGTGAACCCCCCAAAATTTAAGACAGGTCTCAGTTAATTTAGAAAGTTTATTTTTTTTAAGATTTCTTTTTTTATTATTATACTTTATGTTTTGTGGTACATGTGCAGAAAGTAGAGTTTTGTTACACAGGCACATACACGTGCCATGGTGGTTTGCTGCACCCATCAGCCCATCATCTACATTAGGTATTTATCCTAATGCTATCCCTCCCCTAGCCCCCCAATCCCCGACAGTCCCTGGTGTGTGATGTTCCCCTCCGTGTGTCCGTGTGTTCTCATTGTTCAACTCCCACTTATGAGTGAGAACATGTGGTGTTTCGTTTCCTGTTCTTGTGTTAGTTTGCTGAGAATGATGGTTTCCAGCTTCATCCATGTCCCTGCAAAGGACATGAACTCATCTTTTTTATGGCTGCATAGCATTCCCTGGTGTATATGTGCCACATTTTCTTTATCCAGTCTATCACTGATGGGCATTTGGGTTGGTTCCAAGTCTTTGCTATTGTGAATAGTGCCTCAGTAAACACACATGTGCATGTGTCTTTATAGTAGAATGATTTATAATCCTTGGGGTATATACCCAGTAATGGAATTGTTGGGTCAAATAATATTAGTTTAGAAAGTTTATTTTGCCAAGGTTGAGGACACACACCTGTGACAGGGCCTCAGGAGGTTCTGACTTCATGTGCCCAGGGTGGTCAGAGCACAGTTTGGTTTTATATTTTTTAGGGAGACATGAAACATCAATCAACATATGCAAGATGAGCATTGGTTCCATCTGGAAAGACAGGACAACTTGAAGCAAAGACAGGAAGACTCAAAGCGGGGAGGGAGCTTCCAGGTCAAAGGTAGACAAGAGACAAATGGTTTCATTCTTTTTAGTTTCCGATTAGCCTCTCCCAAAGGAGGCAATCAGATATGCATTTATCTCAGTGAGCAGAGGGCTGGCTTTGAGTAGAGTAGGAGGCAGGTTTGCCCTAAACAGTTCCCAGCTTGACTTTTCCCTTTAGCTTAGTAATTTGGGGGCCCCAAGATTTATTTTCTTTCTACAGTGTTGATCTGGATCTTTGCATCTCAAGATTGTGTGACGTATCTTTATGCAAAATGGAGTGGAGAACTTCCTAACTTGCGTTTCATTTATTTGTATCCCCTTAGAAAATCCTTGTGGAGACTACCCATTTAGTTATTTTAGCATTAAGTCCTCATCCTTCATGTTCATTCATAAAATCATAGATTGAACCTGCAAGTGTCAAGGAAGAAGAGATCATAAACGGAAGGAAGCTGGAATTAATTTTTTTACTATAAAAATGTTAATGTGCAGAAAAGTAGAGAAAATCATACATGGAACCACCAAGTATACATTACCCAGTAGTTCCTGCATTTATTGAGTGCCTGTGCAAATCATTGTACAAAATATTTCTGAAACACTGTTTTCACTTTATTCTCTCAACAACCTTGTAAAATAAATGTCATCTTACTTAACGGTAAGATAAATAGTATATCTTATGTATGCAGAACATTGAGACTCAAGTTGGGTAAAAAATTGCTCGAGGCTACACAACTCATAATTTGTAGAGCTAGAATTTAATTTTATTTATTTGTTTTCTCTCTTTTTTCTATCCCATTATTACTCATTTTCCTCCCTAGTCCATTATGCTATTATTGCCCAAGTACATCTTTATATGTTATAAACCCATCAATAGTTTTATAAGTATTGCTTTATGCAGTTGTCTTAAGTCAGAAAAGTTACAAGCAAACACACATTTATGCTTTTATAAGTCACCTATGTAGTTATCCTTATTGGTGCTTTTTATTTCTTTGTGAGGATTCGAGTTACTGTTTAGCATCTTTTCATCTCACTTGTAGGGCAGTTCGCCAGCACAGAGCTAGGATTAGAATCAAGGTCTTCTAACTCCAAGTTAAAGACTATTTCTGTCACATCTCAGGGACAGTGAGAGCCCATGAGTTCCAGGACTGTCTTTCCATGAGAAACTCAGTTTCATCATTCTGGATATTGGTCCTGCCAGAATTTCTCAACACTCTTATGAATCCTTTTCACCCTTCATTGCCACAGAAGTTTTAATCGGCAAGTAAGTCGTACTGTTTTCTTGGTTTATTTTCCAGTACTACATGACTACAGGTGAATGAGATATAATTAGCAGTCAGCCAGATGTTAAGAAGCAGTGAGGCAGGGGAGAGGTGGGAACTGAAACCCACAGGTATGATGTGAGTTCAGGTAGCCAAAGACAAATGGATAATCTCATTATGAATCTAATTGTGAGAAAAGCAGTATTTGCTAAACTCAGCAGTGAGATGAGGAACTGAGTCATTAGATCAGAGAGAAGGCAGACTAAAGTAGAGCCAAATATAAGCAAGTAATAATCTATG
This sequence comes from Papio anubis, assembly GCF_008728515.1. Taxonomy (NCBI): domain Eukaryota; kingdom Metazoa; phylum Chordata; class Mammalia; order Primates; family Cercopithecidae; genus Papio; species Papio anubis. Next base: position 51,810,369 of record NC_044981.1, read on the forward strand.
AGCATTATAATTCAGATAAATCTGTGTGTTGGATAACTAGGGTAGTTCCAGAAATGGTACATAAAAATTAGTTGCCTTTTGTTCAATGCTTGCAGTTGCAGGTGGAAGTGTCAGGGCTGCACAGTGTTCCCCTGGTAGAAAGTTCTAAACTAGGCATGATCCAGTAAGGGGAAGGAAGCCTCTAGGATCCCTCCTCTGAGCCGTATTCTTCCCAATGTATTAAATCATTATTTCTTAATTTTGAATAATGTATGCAGGGCTTCTCAAGAAGAATGGACATCTTGAAGTTCCAGCTATAATTTTAAAAAGAAGAAAACTCCCTATAATTTAAGTGTTTAATCCTTTTAATATATTTCAGTTACAGCATGTATTGAACTCATTTGGAGAGGACATAAAAAATCTAAGTTTATGGTCTTCATGAGTATGAGACCCATGATTAGAGGGCCTTCTGGTAAAAGTCCCTTTCCTCAGCCATCCCCTGCAATAGCTCAGAAGTCAGGGACCCATTCAAAAATCATTGGTTTTATAAAACTGATACATGCTTATCACAGAAAGTGCTACAGAAAAGTATATAGAAGAAAGTTAAAGAACAAAACCAACAAGCAAAACCCCCACTATCAACTGCCCAGAAATAATCGTCATAACATTTGGCAACATCATCCTAGGTCCTGGTGATCTCTCTATGTATGTACCCATATTCATACACAGACATAATTCTATAAAAATGGGACCTACCATAAATGCTTTTTTTAAAAAACAAAAAGCATTAAACTTGTCTTTTCTTGAACTAAACTGGAGAAAACTAATGCAATTGGTAGAATTGCTCAATCTCAGATTAATAAGTTTCTTCACATCAAGCAATTTTATTTTCCTAGACGATAACTCTAAAATTTCAAAAGATTTTTTTACTTTAAAAAGACCCAATCACCAAAATGCTTCAATTCAAGCAGATCTATGGATCTGCCTGCACTGAAGGTAAGGAACATGACACCATCTTTCTAACCTACCCCTACAACACCATATTTCTGTTAAGTGTATTATTATTTTTTCATTATCAAGATTCATAAATTTGCTCTGTCCTGTAATCGTAATTCTCAGCTGTGCTTTTTCTTTAAGCCACTGAATGGGTTTAATGACCAACCTTCCACTTCCAGGATTTTAATTTTTCACTTAACAATTGGCTTGCTGGGTTTTGTTGTTGGATGGCTTTTTCAAAAATAATTCATAAGCACTAAATTTCATGAATTGTTACTTATTCTAAAGTCTGTTTCCTGCCTTTATGTTTCAAGCACAATTAGTTGGACACAAAATTACCTTTTTCTTTCCTCAGAACTGTGTAAGCAGAACTCCATTGTCTTCTGGCATTGAATGCTGCTGCTGAGGTGTTGGGGGTCAGGCTCATCTGCACCTCCCTCCCAGCCCTGACACTTCGAGGAGCTTTTCTTTTTCTACATGGATGTCCTTAAACCTTTTAGTTTATTTCAGGATATGTGTAAGCATTAAATATTCTTTATCAGATTTTCCTGGGAAATGTTTTCTAGTGCTTTGTGTTCTCTTTTTGTTATTAAATCTTTTACTACCTTTTCTTTTACTATTTGGTTTTTAAAATTTAAGAATACACATTATTTTTATGTTAGAACACCTTTGTCTAGATTCCATATTAGTAGTCATCTGTCTAGTAATTTTCATCTTTTTTCCATTTCATATTTTAATGTTTGCTCAAGGCTGTCTTTTATCAACTTAATGGTTTTGTGTCATACATATTTTACTTTTGATTGCTTCTGTGGTCTTTAGCTATGAAAAGATTGATGAGCCTCCTGGACTGGCCTCTCAATACTTTGGATATTATCACCATGGGTTCATAGTTTTTGGCTTTGCTCATTTTTTTTTTTCCTTAGATCAGCCTCCTTGCTCCACTTCTTGAATGAGTCAACTCATCTCTTACCTCTTCAACAGTGGCAGAAAATTTGGATAGCTGTTTGTAATCCATTACTGATTTCTTGGAAACTTAAGGAATGGGAAAAGTTGCAAGACAGTAGGTGAAGTGGGGAAGAGAATTCCAAGAAGGAACAGCATGTGAAAGATACTTGGAGTAGAAAAAAAAAGTGGAGCTTTTGAGGCAATGAGAGAAGGATTACGTGGGTCAGGAAGCATGAGCCTGAGAGACACCAGTGCTAGGTAAAATGAGGGAGGCCAGATAACATAAGAGGCATTTTAGGCTATGAAGTTTGGATTACATCCTTAGAGTATTGGGCTGGGGCAAGGTAGAGGAAGTGGTGGTTACTAAAGAACTTTAAACAAAAAAGGACAAGCATTAATTTTTTTTAAAAAAATGATAGCTGTAGTTGTAGGGTAGAATGAAGAATAGAAAGTAGATCCGTCAAGAAGCCCTTACACCTACTCATAGACGGTGGTCGATTAGCAAAGGTGCTAAAAACAGGAGGAGGAAACATAGAACTTTTTTAAATGGAGGAAACTGGAAGGATTAAATATATGTTTGCATCTTTACTAGTTTGACTTATAATAGAGAAAACATGAAAGGAATTAAAATGTTTATCAACAGGCAAATTTAAACAAATTATGATATTTCCATACAACAGAATACTACTCAGTCACAAAAGTAATGAACTAATATATACAAAACATAGATGAATCTGAAAATAATTATGGTAAGTGAAAGAAGAATGAAGAGTTTATACTGTATGATTCTATTTATATAAAATTCTAGAAAATACACACTAAGCTATCATGATGGAAAGCGTATCAGTGGCTGCCTGGGGGTGGGAGTTTGGGGAGTAGGGAGTGGTGGGCCAGAGGGATTACAAAGGAGCATTAGGAAACTTTCAGGGGTGATGGAGATGTTTATTATCTTGATTGTGGTGGTAGTTTTTAATGTATACTTGTGTCAAAGCTTATCAAATAATGTACTATAATTATGTACAGTTTATTTCAGTTATACATCTGTAAGGCTGTTTTACTATTAAAATATAATTTTGAGGTAGTTTAATAGCATTTAGCGAAGAGAATCAGGGATAGGGAGACAACAAAGATTATTATAAGGTTTCTGGAATGAGATATTTTCTGTGGAGATATTTAAAGCCCTGGCAATGGATGAGACCCCCAAGAGGAGGAATGGAAGAAGGTCTAGGATTGAGTGTAGAGGAAAGCTAACATTTACAGGCTGTGTGGAGAAGGAGCAGACATCTAACTTCATTGTGTGGGTGTGTCATTGTTGATTTATCTCTTATTGAGAGAGATCATGTTTATTTCTAACATTTTTCATTTCTAAGCTGCAACGAATAACCTTATATATTTTGGAAGTGTGTGTACATGTAATCTGTAAGGTAAATTTTTAGATGTAGAATTTTCTGGATCAGAGGGTATGAGTAGCTGTGATTTTGGTAAATAATGCTAAATTCCTCTTCATAGAAGTTGTACCTATTACATTCCCATCAGCAATATGAAAATGCCTGTTTCCCCACAACCTCATCAGCACAGAAGATTATCAAATTTTTGATCTTTCCTAATTTCACAAGTGAAAAATGGTAGCTCAGGATTATTTTAATTTGCATTATTTAGCTATGAGTGAGATTAAACATGTTTTACTGGTTAAGAGCCATTGGGAAGATTGTTGTACATTTAAAAAAATTGAGTTGTTGTTTTTTTAACACTTTATACATGCTTTCTTTATATAAAGAAAAGTAGCCCTTTGCTTCCAATATATCTTGCATATGTATTTTCTCAGTTTGCTGTTTGTCATTGAAATTTGTGGCCAGGCGCGGTGGCTCAAACCTGTAATCCCAGCACTTTGGGAGGCCGAGACGGGTGGATCACGAGGTCAGGAGATCAAGACCATCCTGGGTAACACGGTGAAACCCCGTCCCTACTAAAAACTAGCCGGGCGACGTGGCGGGCGCCTGTAGTCCCAGCTACTCGGGAGGCTGAGGCAGGAGAATGGCGTAAATCCGGGAGGCGGAGCTTGCAGTGAGCTGAGATCCGGCCACTGCACTCCAGCCTGGGTGGCAGAGCCAGACTCCGTCTCAAAAAAAAAAAAAAAAAAAGAAATTTGTTTATGGTAGCTTCAGCCTTGTAGAAATGGTTGATTTTTGTATTGTCAAATGTATAAATCTTTTTGTTTATGGTTCCTGAGTTTTGTGTCATAGAGAGGCTTTTCCAACTCTAAAAGAAATCTCTCGAGATTTCTTAGAACTGATTTATAGTTTCATTATTTACACTGAAATCTTTGATTCAGTTGTATATTTTCCTGGCACAAGTGGGAGGTGTTAAGACAATTTTAGTTTTATTTTTAGATGGCTACCTGGTTTCCCGAAATCATTTATAAAATAACTCTGTCTTCTCACCATTGACTGGAAGATTTCACCTTTATCTTTATTAGCTAAAATAGAAGGCTTTATAAATGAGTGTTTTAGAATATATTTGAATGCTGACACTTAAATCCCCAATGCAACAGTGTTGGAAGTTGGGGCCTTTGTGGGTATTTAGGTCATGAGGGCTCCACCTTCATGAATGGATTAATGTTTTATAAAAGCCCTTATGGGCCGGGCGCGGTGGCTCAAGCCTGTAATCCCAGCACTTTGGGAGGCCGAGACGGGCGGATCACGAGGTCAGGAGATCGAGACCATCCTGGCTAACACGGTGAAACCCCGTCTCAATACAAAAACTAGCCGGTGGTGGTGCCTGCAGTCCCAGCTACTCGGGAGCTGAGGCAGGAGAATGGCGTGAACCGGGGCCAGACTTGCAGTGAGCTGAATCGGCCACTGCACTCCAGCCTGGGCGTGGGGCCGAGACTCCGTCTCAAAAAAAAAGAATAAATAAATAAAATAAAATAAAAAATAAAAATATAAAAGCCTTATGGGCGAGGCCAGTGGCTCAAGCCTGTAATCCCAGCACTTTGGGGCGAGGCGGGTGGATCACCGAAGGTCAGTCGAGACCATCCCTGGCTAACACGGTGAAACCCGTCTCTACTAAAAATACAAAGAAAATTAGCGGAGGCTGAGGGTGGTGAAGTAGCCTGTAGTCCCAGCTACTTGGGAGGCTGAGGCAGAGAGAATGAAGCGTGAGCAGTGAGGCTGGTGAGCGAGATGTGCACTCCAGCCTGAGGCACAGAGCAAGACTCGTCTCAAAAAAAAAAAAAAAAAAAAAAAAAAAAAAGCCCTTATGAAGGAGTTTGGTCCTCTGTCCCTTCTGTCTTCTGCCATGTGAGGACACAGTGTTTCTCTTCTTTGGATGACACAGTGTTCAAAATGCCATCGTGGAAGCCAGGAGCAGCCCTCACCAGATGCTGGTACCTTGATCTTGGACTTCTCAACCTTCAGAATGGTAAGAAATAGATTTCTGTTCTTTATAAGTTCTGTTCTTTATAGATCTGTGCTATTATACTCACACAAAATGGACTAAGACAATGAACATGTATGCAGGTATGTTTAAATTTCATGGTGGGAAGAAAGATGACTTCTATTTTCCTGTTGTAGTAGAGGGTGTTGATGGATACAAGGCAGCTAAGTCCATTTCTGCTATAACGAAAGCACCATAGACTGACAGCTTAAACAACCAATATTTGTTGCTCACAGTTCAGAAGGCTGGAAGTCCAAGATCAAGCTGTCAGCAGATTTGGCGTCTGGTGAGAGCCTGCTTCCTTGTTCATAGAGAGCTCTCTGCTTCCTGTGTCTTCACCTGGCAGCAGGGGTAAGGGAACTCACTGGGGCCTCTTCTATAAGGGCATGAATCTCATTCATGAGGGCTCCACACTTAGGACCTAATCACCCCCTAAAAGCACCATCTCTTAATTCTATCACCCTGGGGGTCAGGATCTCAGCATTCAAATTTAAGTTGGGGGACACAAACATTCAGATCATGACATAAACCAAGCTTTCTAATTGCATTATTTTCTTTAGAAATGATCAGCTGCCTCTGTGTGGGCAAAGAAAGGGCCTATCTGCCTTGGAAACAAAGCTTTGGAAAGCTCATGGCTGGTCTAAAGAAACAGACAATTGAGGCCAGGTGCTGTGGCTCATGCCTATGCTCCCAGCACTTTGGGGAGCCGAGGTGGGAGGATCTCTTGAGTCCAGGAGTTCAAGACCAGCTTGGGTAACATAGTAAGACCCCATTTCTACCAAAAAAATAATAAATTAGCCAGGCATGGTGGCTTGTACCTGTGATCACAGCTATTCAGGAGGCTGAGGTGGGAGGACTGCTTGAGCCTGGGAGGTCAAGGATGCTGTGAACCATGATCACACCACTGCACTCCACCCTGGTCAACAGAGCAAAGCCTCATCTTAAAAGAAAAGAAGAAGAAGAAAAGGAAAAAAAAAATAAATGAAACACAATTGGACAGTAAAAGAGCCTTTAAAGGGGAAGCAAAGAAGAGGTTAATACGGCATTGATGACTAAGAACTCATTTTGCAATATTCTCTGGAGCTGGCCTTGCATTTAGAATGAATGTGAACCTGAAACTCTTCAGGGTTCAGGGCAGGGGTTGGCATATGATCTATTTGCCTACACTTTGCTTCAGCTGACAGCAGCTGGCAGGTCATGATCCCTGTTTTCTCCCAGGATTTGGTGTCTCGGCTGCCAGATGACAGTGCTATTGGGCTGCTCCTAACTATGATCACTCCTTAGCCTGTCCTCGAGTAGCTCTTGCTTCCAGGTGATTTTATTAACCCACACATCCCAGTTGGGTTTCTGGAAACCCACACCCACCCACCCTGTGAACTGGTGATGACTGTGGGCAGTGAGAGCAGCAAGTGGGACACAGTCTCATGAAAGAGAGAAGAATGTGAGTCAGCTGGATAGACCGTATTATATCAAAGAAAGAAGATGCATTGGGAAAGTAGGATAAGCCTCATTCTTTGAATAAATACTCATCAGAAGCTGATTACAGAGTAGTACTGGATTATAAGATTGAAGTTCCTCCTAAGCCGTTCTCATAAAGATAGGAAGCATGATTTCATCTTTCATTTCATCTTTGAAGATATTGGTTACTGGTCCTCATATGAGCTAAGTGCTCATTAAATGGTTGCTGAATGGATTAATAAAGGAGGGACTATTTAAGTGTCTTTGCTTGTGCCATTCTCTCCCTGGAACACTTTCCCTTTTCAAATATAACTCCAGAAATTCCACTTTTGTCTGAAGGCTCCTCCTCCTCCATGAAGCCTTATGTGACTAACTCCTACCTAAAGTTAGCCTTCCTCTTTCTAATGTCTATAGTACAGATAGTTGAGTCTATATCGATAACACATCCTGTTTAATATTTTGCTTCCATATTCCTCTCTCCCACTGTGGATCTTTCTAATGCTGTGTAGATACAGAAATATACATTCCTACTCTCCAACAAGTGTGTGCATTTCCTAAATGCAAGGATGACATCTTTGACTTCTTTCCGAATGTCCATGGTTCCTGATAGAGTGCTGGGTACAAAGTACTGCCCTTGAAGTACTTATTGATTTGACTTCCCGTTATGTCTATCTAAAGCAAATGTTGTTAGAAAAAAGCTGAGGCTTATTGTTAACGCATACAGGACAAGGAATTGTAACGATTTTTCTTCTTAATCCTTAGCTTAATCCTCCTAATCTTGTAGCTTAAACCCTGAAAATGTTTGTATCCTTGATCTATAAGGAATGTTACAGCAAGTTACTCTGTTAAATGTGGAAAATTGAAAGGCAAATTAAAATATTTTTATCTGGCAGCATCATGAAACTGTTGAGGTCTGCAGACATAATCTTCAATATGAATGCTAAACGTAATACTCATTATCAGTAGATGTTCAAGTCCAGTGTTACTGAGCTGTGACTGTAGCAATTCACTAATCTTCCTTTGAACATACACTATTTACTTTTTAAAGTATAAGTTAAAAAATCTATTATTTTTTCTCTCCAGTGAATATTATGATGTTTTTGCTTTATATTATTCAACCTAAAACTTTTGAGATTTTAAAAACACCAACAGCAGGTAGTGAACGTTCAAATCGACAAAATTACAAAGTACCCATTCATTACTGACTTAGCTCAACTTCCGGAGATTATCAGAAGTTAAATTTCATCAGCTCTCTCTATCTGAAGACTATGGTACTACCACAAAGATAAATTCTTTCTTTTCTTTTTTTTTTTTTTTTTGAGACGGAGTCTTGCTCTGTCTCCCAGGCTGGAGTGCAGTGGTGTGATCTCTGCTCACTGCAGGCTCCGCCTCCCGGGTTCACGCCATTCTCCTGAGTAGCTGGGACTACAGGTGCCCGCCACCACACCCGGCTAATTTTTTTGTATTTTTAGTAGAGACGAGGTTTCACCTTGTTAGCTAGGATGGTCTCGATCTCCTGACCTTGTGATCCGCCCGCTTCGGCCTCCGAAAGTGCTGGGATTACAGGCATGAGCCACAGCACCCGGCCCCACAAAGATAAATTCTTTGAATCAGAGAGAATGACTGCCAATATTAGAGTTGAGACAGGTAAAAGGGCACCAGAAGGATTATGGGGTGCGTAGAAGAGGAGGCTTTGACAATCTAGATACTTGCTCTCCCAAGCCCAAGTTGTATTATTTTGTATTGTTATTACTCCTTAGTCATAGCCTGGAGGCTTACACCAGGATTTAGTGACTCTTCAAGTCTCGTTATCAATATGCATTTAAGATTTAACAGCAAAGTGTGAGATTGAAATATTACTTGTTCAGACATAAAATAACTTGATCTTCTCATGGAAACTCAGCTTTAAATAAATAAATAGATAGATAAATAAATAAATAAATAAAATAACAATAGATTTCAATAGTAAAATCTTTGTTTGGCTGGGCGCGGTGGCTCACACCTGTAATGCCAGCACTTTGGGAGGCCGAGGCAGGCAGATAACCTGAGGTCAGGAGTTTGAGACTGCCTGGCCAAGATGGTGAAACCTTTCTCCACTAAAAATACAAAAATTAGCCAGGTGTGGTGGTGCACACCTATAATCCCAGCTACTCAGGAGGCTGAGGCAGGAGAATCGCTTGAGCCCGGGAGGCAGAGGTTGCAGTGAGCCGAGATTGCACCACTGCAGTGAAGCCTGGGTCACAGAGTGAGACTCCATCTAAAAAAAAAAAAAAAAAAAAAAAAAAAGGCTGAGAAAAGGGTAAACATGTAAGTCTTACTACATTGTTTTTATATAATGATTATATATTGATTAATATTGATTAATATATAATCATTATACATTATCAAATAAATTTTAATTTGATATATATCATATATATCAAACAATAAATATATTCTGTATGGTTAGATATAAGGATATAACTAGACTTTTGCTTACAGTGACATGTACATCGTGAGGGAAGATGTGACAGGAGTCAAAATGCTCTAAGATCGAGATGATTATATGTCCCAGTTTGTCCAGGAGAGTTCATGCTCGGGCCTGTTTTCCCAGTGTAATAGTTAATACTACCCCCTTATCTCAACAGCATCCTAGCTTAGATGATAAATTACTTGGCTACTTTACACATATAGGACTTAGTGGCCTGGTTGGGGAACAAGCAACAGAGCAGAGGCAAAGACAAAGTTAAGATCTCATTCCTGGTTGTCTTATCATGTGGTAGGGGCCACTGACATAAACACTGGGTAAGCTTGTGAATACTTGTCTCAGATCTGGAACTTCCAGTAGGATCTTTCCTAAGACCACCCATTCCAATTATTTGGGTTATTAATTGTTCTGAGGCATTTCAGTTAGTTAAATCTAACCTATCGTCCCTCAGCTCTTCTTTGAGTACATAAGAAAACCTAAGAGACTCCCAAGTTGACTGTATAGCTGAGAGTTTTCCACCGAGAAGCCCAAAAAGCCCCTGTTGTTATTAACCTTACATCTACCATGATAGGATCTATAATTCCAAGTTAACTAGGGGAGGAAGGGGCTCAGGTTTCTATTTGCATTAAGCTATCAAGAATAGGACGAATCCTTTCCTATTTAAAAAATAATTTTTAAAAAATGTGAATATTCCATAAACCAACAAACAGAAATTTAGAATGTGCTCAGTGAATTAGTCAGTTTAGTAATAATTATGTTGGTGATTCTGGAGAAGGGCGTGGAAGAGACAGCTTGGGGAAGAGAACAGTGCTAGGACAAGAACCAGAAGGCCTGGATTCTGGCTTTGATTGTGCCCCTTCTGGCAATGGGATCTTGAATAAGTCATTTATCTTCTTTAAATTGCAGTTTCTTCTATAAAATGAATTAAGAGATAAATTAAGAATATTTGTAAGCACTAGCTATGTGCCAGGCACTAATCTAAACACTTTATGAATCTCTAAAACAAACCAATGTATTTTTGTCATTATTCCCATTTTAAAGATGAGGAAACTGAAGCATGGAGAGATGAGTTAACCTTCCTAAGATCACACCGCTTCTCAGTGGCACCTCTAAGATTTGAAACTGGGCACTATGCTTTAACTCTCCTGACTACCATCAGGTACGCCCATTCACCATTTTCCATTCTGCTATACATCTTGGGAGAATGACCCATGTGGGCGTTCTTGCTCTCTGGCTTCCAGTTGAGTTCCCACAGTGACAAGAGATTAGAGAGTGGGAGGAGAGACTGGTTTCTTTCTCTTCCCAGTTGCCTTCCTAAGAGGCCACCACAGATTGGCTGATTCTTTTATCAAGCATGGTGTCTCTTGTCGAGTGCCCTCTCCACACAGTCAACCTACACCAGTTCTAAAAACTGCTTTTTTTTTTTTTTTTCCTTCTGCATTCTCTTTTGGTCTAGGAATGGTAACAGCTCTTTGATCTTGCCAGCCTGGGATACTGCACCACCCTTTGCTGTTAGAATCCTTTCTGATTACACATTGCAAGCACTAAAGTTTCACATGATGTACTCTACCGGAAGGAAATTGATTTTGAGGTCACAATACTATCTGTCTGGAGTAGTAGGGGTTCTGCTTAGTAAGGACTCCCCTAGTTGGGTCTGTTAGAATGGAGAAAGCTGAACCATGTTGCAGTTAACAGTTTCAGGACTGAGATATTTGAGAAAATCAGGAGGGTGCTGAACAGCTTTGTTTCTTAACTTCCTGGCCAGAGTTTGTAGATTTTCAGTACCTCCCAACCTTTCCTGATGTATTTGGCTCCTATACGCTAACCTTCTTTCATTACTGAATGTGTCATGGAGTTGACACATATTCTTCCTTCTGCCTGAAATCTTCTTTCTTCTTTTTGCCTAGAAAACTCTTTCAGATATCAGCATGAATGTTACTTGCTCAGGGATGCCTTCCCTGGAACAAACCCCTCATTCTTGCCAGGATGGATGAGTATCCTCATATATGCTCTAGTAGCTTTTTGAGCCTTTCCTTCACAACCCTTAACATAATTTATAATTATGCATTTGGTGATTATTTGATCCATGTCTCCCCTCTCCCTAGAAAGGAAGTTCCAAAAGGTTTCAGGTTGGTTTTGACCTTGCTTGACATTAAATTTCCAGGACTGAGCACAGTTACTGACTCTGGTGGTCACTGAAAAATGCTTTTCATGTATCCATGGACAGATGTATGAGTAAGCATCATGTAAACTGGTGACGATGGTAGACTGGGAAGAATAAGAGGAGAGCGCTGTCTAGTGGCACCAGGTGCAACAAGCAAAATGGGACCAAGCTTTTGCTTGAGGCCTTACAAAAGTGTTGAAATGCTTGTGGAGAAAGTTTTCTTTTTCTCAGGAGTGACATCAGAAGCGACTAGACTGGTGTCAGTAATGACATGAGGAAGAATATATCACAAAGTTAACAGGAAGATTGACTCCAATCGCAAGAAGTGAGGGCTGCAGAGGCCATGAAGGGATGGAAAACGTTTTCTTAGTATGATCACTATTGGGCAATGAGCAGAGCCCAGGAGAAAGAGACGAGAACAGGCCCTATGGAGCATGTGTCAAGAACCCAGAGCTTCAGAGCACTTGGTACTGCAAGAACTCTGGAACCCAGATCCAGGGAGAGTGAGGGAACACCAGTGATTTCATTGGTATTAGGCTTGAAATAATGACGATTTTCTTTATTCCATATTTCATATTGTCATCCACTTACCCCTTCTCACTATATACCTCACCAGGTGTAGGAAATGTGTGTTAGAAGATGATGTCTTTTGACTTAGCCATTTATTTTAATGATCATTTCATCCTTTCTTCTCACCCAAAGTGACCTTTCAGAGTCAATTATGGCTCATTCCATAATCATCTTTCTCAGACTACTTCTGTACATTGGTACCATATCTGTAATGAACCATCGACTCATCTACTTCCTAATTCATTTGAATCTAGAATTTGGCAAGTCTTTCTTTTTTAGTGTGTTTTTTAATTTGACTCTGTATTTTTCTATTTAGGTTGCACACTTGAAGGAAAGCTTTAACCCTTTTTTGAAAAGTTGGCAGATGCTTTTTATTTTTTTATTTTTTATTTTTTTGAGACAGAGTCTCATTCTGTTGCCCAGGCTGGAGTGCAGTGGGGCGACCTTGGCTCACTGCAACCTCCACCTCCTGGGCTCAAGTGATCTTCCCACTTAGCCTTCTGGGTAGCTGGGACTACAGACACGTGCCACCAGGCCCGGCTAATTTTTTGTACTTTGTAGAGACAGGATTTCGCCATATTGTCCAGGCTGGTCTTAAACTCTTGAGCTCAAGCGTTCCACCCACCTCAGCCTCTCGAAGCACTGGGATTGAAGGTGCGTGCCACTGAGCCCAGCCACAGACGTCTTAATGAAAATGAAGCATTATAGTAATATACTAGGGTAAGGGCAATTTGTTCATTATTGACAAGAAAATCACTAAATTACTGGATTAGACAGGCAGAATTACTTTTCTTTCAGAGCAGAATCAAATATTACTTTAAAATGTTCATTTGTTTAAGTTTTTGGCTTTAGATCCAGAAAATCCAAATATTTGAATTTACATCTATTAAAAACCAAATTCAACCTCGAGACCGAAGTCCATCATTCATAGTCCACAGTAGAATATATGAAACCACGAAGATTTTTAATTTCCCTTAATAAACCTGTTTATTGAGCATTTCCATTTCCCCCGCTTTCCCCCTATTTTTGTTTTAAAACATCCTTTCATGAAAGAACAATATTTAAATAAACCTTTGAGGAACAGATAGAACTGTTTAACAAGTGAGGTAATTATATATTATCATTCTCCCATGCCAGGGGTTTATAAAGGATTTAAAAGTTTGTTTCTGCATTTGTTTTCAAGGACTTGACCAGGCACAGAAACTCCATATATATCAGCATCTAGGGAAAATTGATTCTAATGGATTTTTATTCCAAGAACAGGAATCTTTCTATTTCATATTGCACATGAATATTAAGTAAACTACCTGCTGGAAACAGAAAAAAAAAAAAAGCTTTACTCAAATATAAGTTGCTGATTTAAATAAACTGTTGTACCTTAAATAGAAAAAAACTCTACATATAAACAATAAAGTAGCATTTCTAAGTGTAGCTACTAGGTTTATTACTGAATTCTGCAGGGAACTGAATGACCTAACCCCAAATACCATCCTTTTATGACCAGTTTGTGTGGACAGTTATAAATAGTGCAGTGAACTCTGCCTACAAGGCTGTAAGCCAAAAAGTTTTGAGTGAATAAAGGGACTGCTGTTCTTTGTGAATAAGCAATTATTAAATGTTGTTTCTGAAACTGGAAGCTGAGTAAAGCCGTTTGTCAGTAGACAGTCTAATATAAAAGAAATTAATTTGATAAAAGTTCCCTCAAAAATTGTTTGTGTACTTTTCATACTAAGTATGGCTCTATTTACACATGTAAAAATTACTTCCATGTCGACATTGCATTGATATAATATTTATTCATTAAAATTTATTCATTAGAATAAATTATATAGTGTCAAAACTTTGGGAACATTTCAGTGTAGGAATTGTTTGTGCTCTTGAAAAACTATTCTGTTTATAATTGTAATACATATTCACTGGAGAACGTGCAACAATAAATACATACTGACCAAAAGACGAATGAAAACTATTCAAACTCTTACCATCTAGAAGCAATCAAGTGTACCTTACCTCTTTCCTAGTGAATATAGGTATACATCTCCATTTCAAATTGCTGCTGTTGGCATAATTGATTTTTACAACCAACTTTCAAAACCAACTTGTATAAGCCCAGATTTTAATTGGGACATGCAATTCTAGGGCAGCAAGAGTGGAGGAAAATATATAGGAAATAGTGACAGAGAAGGAACAACACCATACAATGTGTTTTGCTTCCTGATGACACTCTCAGAGGCAAAGTCTGTTCCTTAGCAGGAGCACTTCCTGGCTCAGGCACTATGTGCTCAGAAAGGCCGTCTGGAGAAATCCTATCTTGGAACAGTCTTTTAAAGGAAAGAAGGGGAAGGAATTTATCTGCTGCCTCCTTTTGACTTCTTTCTTCCACTGGTCAAATTTTGTCTCATGAGGAAGTTTACTCCCTCACATCACTCAGCATCTTTGGGAGTCACTTGCCAAACCACATCCCATGTCCTGAAATGAGATTCTCTATCTAAATTTGGAAGTGACAGGACCAGAGACTGTAAATGTGTAGCTGATGGCCCCAGGAGGTAGATTTTTATGGGTCTACACCTAGCAGGTCAGCCACAGTAAGTGCTTAGGTAAAACAAAGTGAACCAGGGCCAATGAGACAACTAAGAAAACCTGTGAAGGCAAATAAGGTATATACTGAGGAAATAATTTAGGTTATTTTTCACAATAACTAAGGCTGCAGTGAAAATCTTTTTGCATATATCTTGTGTACTTCTATGTGTATGGTCTTAGAATAAATTTCCAGGAGATGTATTACTGAGTCAAAAGTTACAATTACTATAACTGTGATACACCTGAAAAATTGCCCTCCGGAAAGGTTAGACCAATTTTATTCCATCCAACAGTCACAAGAATACTCATTTCCTCGTGAACTTGCCAATGCTGTCATTTGTGTCAGTCAGTGTTTGTGAGATTATGCTGTAGTAACTAATGACCCGGCAAATGGCAGTGGTTTACAACCAACATTTTTTTTCCTTTTCACCTATGTTGACTGCAGATTGACTTAAGCTCTTCTCCATGTGCCATTGATCTCAGGGCTCAGACTAAAGGAGCAGCCCCGTCTCAGTCTGATGCCAAAGGAAGCAGAGGGATAATGAAACTCCAGAATGACTCTTACAGTCTCTGTTCAGAAATGACACGTGTCACACTTGCTTACGTTTCACCGGTCAGAGAAAGTCATACTGCAAAGGTTGATTTCAGTGAGGCAGAGAGTTATAATCCTTGAAAAGGAAAGGGCAGTGAATAATTGGAAAAAAATATAATCTACCACATTATCTTTGCCAATGAAAAGTGGGAATGGAATAATATAATTATTTTAAATGTACATTTCTTTGATTATTAGTTAGGTTGAAACTTTTTTTGTATGCTTATTGGTCATTCATTTTTCTTTTTTTGGAAATTGTTCTTGCCTTTTGCCCATTTCCTGACAGAATGCTTTCTTATTAATTTGTAAGACTTTTTGCATATGAAAGATGTATATATTTCCTTCATTCAATTTAAATAATAATGTTTTTCCAAAGACAAATTTTTAAATGCAT
This sequence comes from Papio anubis, assembly GCF_008728515.1. Classification (NCBI taxonomy): domain Eukaryota; kingdom Metazoa; phylum Chordata; class Mammalia; order Primates; family Cercopithecidae; genus Papio; species Papio anubis. Next base: position 51,825,949 of record NC_044981.1, read on the forward strand.
GTGGTCAAATACATGTTTTTTTAAAAGTGGTTTTCTATTTCATTTCTTGCTTTAGTGTAGTAGAATGTTACATTCATGTTTCCCATTGAATCATGCCTCCAAGCATCCATGCCCTTGTGTGGTCCCCTCCCACTGCAACTTGGCCATGAAGCTTTCTTTGGCCAAAGAGAAATTAGCAAAGCATGATGCAAGGAAAAAGCTTGATAAGCACTTACAAATTGAAAGTTACACACTGAAAGTTACACCTGAAACGTTTCCTCTTGGAACGCTCTATCACCGAGCCTTGAGCCAACATCTAAAGAGGTCCAGACATGTCGAAACTCCATGCTTTTAGAGAAAGAGGGGCATGTCTGGCTAGCTCACAGCTTTTCCAGCCCTCCTCGTGGAGGCACTAGACATATGAATGAAACCATTGAGATTTCCACACCTGAGTTGAGTGACTGCCAGCAACACCAGCAAAGTGCTTCCCAGCAGAGGCCAGTCCAGTTGCAGAATCGTGGTTACAAATATGATGGTTGTTTTGAGCCATGAAGTTTTTGCTTAATCAATAACTGAAACTCTTAGTTTAGTCTTCCTTTTCTCTTTCTTTCTTTCTTTTTTTTTTTTTGGAGGCGGAGTCTCGCTCTGTCGCCCAGGCTGGAGTGCAGTGGCCGGATCTCAGCTCACTGCAAGCTCCGCCTCCCGGGTTTACGCCATTCTCCTGCCTCAGCCTCCCGAGTAGCTGGGACTACAGACGCCCGCCACCTCGCCCAGCTAGTTTTTTGTATTTTTTTTTTTTTTAGTAGAGACGGGGTTTCACCGTGTTAGCCAGGATGGTCTCAATCTCCTGACCTCGTGATCCGCCCGTCTCGGCCTCCCAAAGTGCTGGGATTACAGGCTTGAGCCACCGCGCCCGGCCGCCTCCTTTTCTCAAGAATTTAAAATGTTCACCTGTAGTTACTTTGCTGGTTTTATAGTTGTTTTGGCCAAACATTCAGCTTTGTCCATTTAGAATAAATTCTTGTGTAAAGAGTGGAGTGAGAATTTAATGGCAGTTACTGTTATTACTCCCATTTCACAAACGAAGAAACTAAGGCTTAGGCTTAGTGAAGTTAAGTGACTTGTCTAAGACCAGACAATAAGAAGCAGATCAAGATTCTTACAGTTTGGCCCCAGAGCTCGAGCTCTTACCCCTCTACGGTGGACCTGGAGCCCAGGCAAGGGCAAGGGGTCTGCCCTGCCCCTCACCAGCGGCTGCACATCACCTCACAAACAAGCATCCACACACTTGCTCTGTGTCTTTCATAAAATATGGGGATTAGAAAGATTGCTTTTAAATATTTTTACCCTGATTTATTTTTATCCTAAAAATAGGATCTATTTTTACCCTACTTTCGAAAATAGGCTCTATTTCTATTGGAATTTAGTGTATGTGGTAGAGACACTGCCAGATTAGAAGGAGCCTGACTTAGCATTTGGGTTCAAGGTGAAGACTTGGTTTGGGATTAGTGAGTGTCTGAACAAGAGGAAAGAAGGAACTACTCCCAGTGATTTCTCCAGGTTTTTGTGTCAAAGGAGCATCTAGGACATGGGATTCTGTCCTTTCAGTGATGTTGGTGGAGGAGGAAAGTATGATGGGGAAAGCTAGCTTTGAGCATATGTGCCGTCTCCAGCAGGTGCTGGTATTCATACCATACACTCCTGACTCCCACCAGGAGGCTTGTGGTGACAGACGGCAAGCTACATGATTCCCAGGGTGGTCAGAGGTGTCAGGGAGTCTCCTTCTAATAGTCAGTTCTTGAGATCATTGGTATGGAAATCCAGCTTGAGGTCAAGAAAGAAGGTGTGTTCTTGTCTCAGTCAGTCCCTAAAACATAATCATGGAAATGCAGATCCTGAGGGGGTTGCTTCTTAATGAAAGATAGCTAGAGAGGCTGGATTAAGACACAGATTGAGGCCGGACACGGTGGCTCATGCCTGTAATCCCAGCACTTTGGGAGGCCGAGGCGGGCGGATCACCTGAGGTTGGGAGGTCAAGACCAGCCTGACCAACATGGAGAGACCCCAGTCTCTACTAAAAGTACAAAATTATCCAGGCTTGGTGGCGCATACCTGTAATCCTAGCTACTTGGGAGTCTGAGGTGGGAGAATCGCTTGAAGCCGGGAGGCAGAGGTTGCGGTTGTGGTGAGCCGAGATTGCGCCATTGCACTCCAGCCTGGGCAACAAGAGCAAAACTCCATCTCAAAAAAAAGAAAGAAAGAAAGAAAGAAAAGACACAGATTGAACATACATGAGTCTCCCCTTGGGTTCATCCTATGAAGTCACAGGGGAAAGTGGTGTATCTATATCTATATCTACAATGTCTATAGATATCCCCATCAAATGCCAGGAACCAAAAGAACACCGTGAACAGACCCACAGTTCTGAAGAATTATCAAATGTGTAAACCAGAGGGAAATGCTTTCAATTCAGGTGGTGAATTAAGCACAAACATTTATCTACTTTTCCTCCTGAGACTCCCAGTAAAATGATGATAAACAAATTTTTTAAAAAGTGTAAGCCCACAACAAAGCAGGGCACACCCAGAAAGCAAATATTTAATAATAAAGATGAGTCAAGGAAATTAACACTAAAATAAATACAAGAGGCAGTTGATCTACCCAGCAGACTACATAGAACTTCCAGATTCAAAAGTCTGAGTTGACAGGTTCGGTGGAGATCAAGGGGACTGATTGAAGATTCAGATGCAGACTATGTGGCTCCACATACCTACCCCTTCTCCTTCATCAACCTCAACAGCAACTGGGTATTCATTCCTTGGTCAAGAGTTGACTGAAAGGATTTTTCCTTAAATAATAGAACAAATCAACAGGGATAAACTGGGGCAGCTAGTGTGAACTTGATATTCCTGATAAAGTCCTTCTCATTCTGGCATTCAGGGTACCTCAGGCTCTCATCCACTCACTTTAAAGTGAAGCCAATGGGAATAGGCTGTTTCACTCCTTCCCACTCTGCAGGTGAAAGAGTCTTGTAATAGGACAGTCACCCACATCCCAGAAGAGGAGGTGGAACCCAGATACTGTAACAATTATACAAAATCTCAGGTGAGAGCAATTGTCCTTCCTACCCCAAATATCATTCTTTAGATGATAGAAAATGAGAGTCAGCTGTCAATATATAGATTCAGGGAAGCAAAATACTATTAAATATGGTGAAAAGAAGATAAATAAATCACATGTATTATGTAAGAATAAATGGAATTATCTAGCAGAGCTTCCAACCATTAGCAAAATGAAAGAAACTATATGGAAATTTTGCAAGACTGATATAGACACACACACTTACATGTATACGTGTATACATTACTATAGTTTGGATGTTTTTCCCCTCCAAATCTCATGTTGAAATTAGATCCCCAGTGTTGGAGGTGGGACCTAATGGTAGGTGTTTGGGTCATTGGGTCATGGGGGTGGACCGCTCATGAACAGGTTAGTGCTTTCTCTGGCAGCAGGGGGATGATTGAGTGAGTTCTTACAATATTGGTTCCCACAAGAGATGGTTGTTAAAGAGAGCATGGCACCCCTCCCCATCTCTCTGCTTCTTGTCTCACAATGTGATCTCTGCACACATTGGCTCCCCTTTGCTTTCCTCCATGAATGGATGCAGTCCTCAGCAGATGCAGATGCCAGAGACAAGCTTCTTGTATAGCCTACAGAACTGAGTCAAATAAACCTCTTTTCTTTATAAATTACCCAGCCTCAAGTATTCCTTTATAGCAACACAAAACAAAGACATACATACACATACATACATATATATGTATACACACACATATATACAAATATAGGAATACATCCATACAAATATATATGGTGAAAAGGAATGTAGCAGGCAAAGGACAAAACCCAACTTAGGAAAAATGTCTCAGAACATTCCCTATAACTACTTACCATGATATTGCAGGGCTAGAGGAACAAATGTAGAAACAGATCAATGCATTAATGGAAATTTCATCTGTGATAAAAATCAGTGGGGTTTGGATTCAGTAAACGGTATAGTGTCAAGTAGCTATCCATGGAGAAAAATAGAAAGTTATATCCTTGATTCACACAATATACAAAAGTTCATATGGCTTAAAGAGCTAAACATAGAAAATGGTAAGAAGTCAAAGAAAACAGTAGAAGCATATTGTTTCTGCCAAGAGAGCATTAATAATCAGCACCTGACATTCAGGATAGGCTTCTGCCACAAGAAACAAGCATACCAAGGGAATCAGAGACAGATGATAGTGTTTTACCTTAGAGAAGTCCCAGCCAGACAGAAGGAGAACCAGGGAAAATTCACCCTTTCTGGTCCTGGGGGACTGTGGGAAGAAGAACTGGGCAACAGAGTAGGAGAGTAAATCATTGGACACATGTCCTAAGAGAGGAAGTCATGTCAGATCAATTGAGGAGAACCAGGGCAGAAGAGCTCTTGCTTTACTTCTACATGGGTTGTGGAGGGCATGGCTGTGCCTGGGTTGTGTGCTAACATAGTGGTGTCCAGCAAAGTTAGGAGAGGGACAGATTGGGTAGAGGATCATTGTATTTCTGAATTCCTGTGCTTCTCCAAGTGGATACACCAAGTTAAGAGCCATCGGAGCCTGCTATAAAGTGGGTGGGTTGGCCTTGCACCAAACACTTAACTGTTGGTCACCTAGGCCAGAGGGCCATATATATTTGTATGCATGTATTCCTATATGTGTGTATATATATGTGTGTGTATATATACATATGTATGTTTGTCTTTGTTTTGTGTTGCTATAAAGGAATACTTGAGGCTGGGTAATTTATAAAGAAAATTTATAAAGAGGGCAGGAGGAAATATGTGGCAGATGCTCAGTGGAGTCAGCAATTCAGCAAAGACCAGAGGAAGCCAAGGGAGTGGGGAGGCTGCTAGGGTTCTTACCAAGCTGAGAAGAAATAGACTTTGGTGTCACCATCTGCAGAATGCCAGTGGTAGATGCTTGCTGAGTACATGTGGCTTGGATGGAGCCAAAGTCGACCAATGAGCACCAGGACAGCTGTTTTGCAGATGGCGCTAGTGAGGATCTGGAGCACTATGCACATTCCTGAGCCCTCCTTCACTCTGTCTCCTGAGTTCATGTTAGCCCACCTCTTTCATCTACCAAATCTGATCTTGGGAGAAGTAGCGGTGAAAGTGGAGATAGTGGTGGTGGGATGCACACAAGATTGACTAAACAATTATCCCCTAAAAATGAGCATTACCTAAAGGGCCTGTTTAAATTGTTTAATCAGGTTAAGGCGTAAATTGGCTTGACATTTAGTTATTTTTCTCTTCTCTTTAGCAGGTAGGCCTCATGAAGATGATGGACAAGGGACAAAATGAAGAAACTACATTCTCTCTGGACATCAAAGTGTATACATTCATATCAGCAATAGGCTATGGGAAAAACTTTCCAAAAACATATAACACAGAACTAATGTCCTTAATAAGAAGACATAACTGTAGAAAAACAGACAAAGGATTAGAATAGGCAATTCAAATGAGATAATTAAAATGGCCCATAACTATATGAAAAAATAATGTCTTTTAAGGAACTGTAAAGTAAAACAAAAATAATTTTTTTTTTTCTCGGTATATTGGCAAACAAGAAAAAAGCTGATAATCCCCTTGTTTTTTAACATAAATATTTGCTGAGTCTTGTGATACTCTGGTTGACCAGATGCCACCTGATTGAAACTCCACGTGAATTCTCTTATTTAAGGGTATCAGCACAATCTAACAGGAAGTCCTTTGGAAGAGATCTCCAGAGGCACAGAATCTAGTGGCAGCTCTGAAACAGATTTCTTCAGTGACCTTGGGTGTAGACTTTCAGTGCCTTATTCATCTAAAACTTAAGGAGGACAAGACCTACTTTTTCCATGTCTCATTGAAATGTGATCAAGATTAATGGCCTAACATAGAAAATGTTTCCAGCACCTTGAAAGACTAGGCACATTATTCAATGCCTGCCTCTATAAATCTGGCAAAAATCAGTCTAATTCACTTGTCAGGAAAGATGCTCACTTAAAACCATATAATTTCAGAACTGGGTGTTTAGAAAATGATCGAATTCAGTGTTTTTCAAGATATCCTTCAGACTGATAGTGTTATCTGAGACTTAGGGAATAGGTTGACTCTTAGAGAATATAGATTTAGAAGCTATATACAACATGAACTCGATCTACACAGCTACTGCATTTGTCTCACATGTGTACATACCCTCCTCCACCCAAAGGCTACACTATAATTATTGGATTTGTGTAATCTGGCATTAAAACATGACAAAGATGCTTTCTTGCTCCAATATTTAGCCTTTTGCAGCCCATCACATGTTATTTTTCTAAAGTAAACTAAACGCAAATTTCTCCGCGTTTTTGCTGCCTGCCTTACAGCATTTGAGGGAGGATCCTTCATACATTTGTAATAGACAAAAAAAATCTAGATTGTGAGTGTTGTGTTTTTTTCTGTTTAAAATTTAAACCATATACAATTTTTTTTTTTTTTTTTTTTTTTTTTCCTGAGACAGGGTCTTGCTCTGTCACCCAGCTGGAGTGCAGTGATGTAATCACAGCTCACTGCAGCCTCAAACTCCGAGCTCAGGCCATCCTCAGCCCAGCCTTCTGAGCTGCTGGGACTACAGGTGCACACCATCATGCCCAGCTGATTTAAAAAACAGTTTTTTAAAAACTTTTTGTAGAGACAGGGTCTTATGATGTTGCCCAGTCTGGCATCAAACCCCTGAGCTCAAGCAATCCTCCCACCTCAGCCTCCCAAAATGCATGCACAACTTTTTGGCCCAAATTGCGTTGGATAAGTCAAATTAATATACACTTTGCTAACCAATATGAGTGTATTCCTGTAAGCCTACTTATGTTGAAATTAATGTGTTAAGATGCAAAAAAAAAAAAAAAAAGCCTCAGAGATCAACTATATCCATCTTGGAGGGCAGAGCTTCTGCCCTGCCCCTCCTAATAATATAATAATAAACATAAAAACATCTTCTATATAATGGGTGCTTACTATATGGCAACTGTTAGACTTTCTTTAGCTTATTTCACCCTCGTGATTCTAATTTCACTTTATAGATGAGACAGCTGAGGCTTGGAGAAGTTTAGTAATTTACCTAAGTTCTCACAGATGCTAGAGTCTACAGGCTGAATTACCATATATTAGTAGTTCCTTGTCACTTCCATCTGGAAACAGAACAGCTATACTTTTTTCTATTTTAAATATGGAGCTTTTGCTTCTGACACCTTTGCATGTCTCCCACATAGCCTTTAGGTAATTTATTAAAGTGCAGTTCCAACAGTGTTAATTCTTAGCTTGAAACTCTTGAATAGCTTTTCATCACCTAGTACAACAATAAGAACAGTGGTTCTCAAAGTGTGGTCCCTGGACCAGCAGTAGCAGCATCACCTGGCAATTGATAGAAATGCACATTCTCAGGCTACACCTCCGCCTCACTGAATCTGAAACAGAGTGGGGCTCAGCAGTCTAGGTGTGTACAAGTTCTTGGGGGTGATTCTGATGCAGCACACTCAAGCTGGATCTTTAGATGACAGCGAGACCCCATGGTCTGCTCCTGCTGACCCTTGTAGCCTGTTCTTGCTGCTCACTGCTTCATGCCCAAACCTCATGCATATCGTCTACACATACTACAGCTGCTTTCTATCCAAAGCCAATGTTACCTGGTGGTTAAGCACAAGGATTCTGCAGCTGGTCTGCCTGGCCTTGAATGCCACCTATAGCATTTACTAGCAGTGGTAACCTGAGTCAAGTTACCTAACTTCTCTGAGCCTTGGTTTTTCCATACACAGAATGAGGATGAGGATAACAGTATCCACTTCATTTGCTGTCACAAGAATTAAATGAATCACTATATGTGGAGCACTTAGAATTGCATCTGGCAGGCTGGGTGCAGTGGCTCACACCTGTAATCCCAGCACTTTGGGAGGCCAAGGCAGGTGGATCACTTGAGATCAGGAGTTCGAGACCTGCCTGGCCAACATGGTGAAACCCCGTCTCTACTAAAAATACAAAAATTAGCTAGGTGTGGTGGTGGGTACTTGTAATCCCAGCTACTCGAGAGACTCTGTCTCAAAAAAAAAAAAAAAAAAAAAGCATCTGGTATGCAGTAGGCACTCTAGAAATACATTATTGCATTTGCTTGTTATATTAGTTTCCTGTGACTGTCATAAATTATCACAAATTTGGTGGCTTATGAACAGCGGATATTTACCTTTCACAGTTCTGGAAGCCAGAAGTTCAATGTAATTTTCATTTGGCTGAAATCAAGGTATCAGCAGGGCTACCCTCCCTCCAGAGGCTTCTGGTGGCAGCCAGCATTCCTTGGCTTGTGGTTGCATCATGCCAATCTCTGCCTCCATTTTCACATCCCCTTCTCCTCTATGTGTCTAATTTCCCTCTGTTTCTCTCTTTAAGGATGCTTGTGTTAAGATTTAAGGCTCACCTGGATAGACCAAAATAATCTCATCTCAAGATCCTTAACTTAATCATGCCTCTTATACGAATATGTTTTTCCTTATATTACAACATTTGCAGGTTCCATGGATTAAGACTTGGTATCTCTGGGGGGTGGGTGTGGTGGCTTATGCCTATCATCACAGCACTTTGGGAAGCCAAGGCAGGAAGATCACTTGGGCCCAAGAGTTCAAGACCAGCCTGGGTAACATAGTGAGACCCGGTCTCTTAAAAAAAATTTTTTTTTAAAGACTTGATATCTTTGGGAAGCCATTATTCAGCCTACTACACTTGTAATAACCTCTATTCCTGTAGTCCCCTTTTCTCTATGTTTCCTCCTCTTTAGAACTCACTGCAGGGTTTGCCTCCTCCAGGAAGCCTTCCCTGACTTCCCCAGAGCCACATTTAGTCCAGCTCCTCTGTGGAGCTACACACACACACACACACATACACATACACACACACACACACACACACACACATTTTTAAGAGCACATTTAGGTTTACAGAAAAACTGCATAGAAGGTACAGAGAGTTCCATATACTTCCTCTCCCCACCACCTTCCTCTGCTTAGTTTCTCCTATTAACATCTTGCAGTAGTCTGGTATATTAATTACAACTAGTTTATCAAAGGATTACGACCAATTAACCACTATTGGTTCATACTACTAGCCGAAAGTCCGTGGTTTACATTAGGGTTTATTCTTTCTATTGTATAGTTCTATGAGTTTTGACAAATTCATGATGTTCTATATCCACCATTATCATACAGTTTCACTGTCCTAAAAATGTCTTGCATTCTGCCTATTCATCCATCTCCCCACCCCCGTGAACTCTTGGCAGGCACTGATGTTTTGATTGTCTCCACAGTTTTATCTTTTCTAGAATGTTATATAGTTCAAATTATACAGTATGGAGCCTTTCAGATTGGCTTCTTTCACTTAGCAATATGCATTTAACTTGCCTCCTCGTCTTTTCATGGCTTGATAGCTTGTTTCTTTTTAGGGCTGAATAATATTCTATTGTCTGGATGTACCACAGTTTATCCATTCACTGAAGAATATCTTGGTTGCCTTCAAGTTTTATAAATAAAGCTGCTATAAACATCCGTGTGCAAATTTTTGTGTGGACATAGTTTTAAAATCCTTTGGGTAAATACCAAGGAGTGAGATTGCTCCTTGGTATTTATAAGGAGCATAAGGTCAGAGGATGTTTAGCTTTGTAAGACAGTGCAAAAATACCTTCCAAAGTGCATGTATCATTTTGCGTTCCACCAGCAATGAATGAAAGTACCTGTTTCTCCACATCCTTGCCAGCATTTGGTGTTGTCAGTGTTTTGGACTTTAGCCATTCTAATAGGCATGCTGTGGTATCTCATTTTATTCTAATTTGCAATTCCCTAATGACATGATGTGGAGCAATTTTCGTGCGCTTATTTGTCATCTGTATACCTCTTCAGTGGTATCTGTTCAGATCTTTGGCCCACTTTTTAATTGGGTTGTTTTCTTATTGTTGAGTTTTAACTGTTCTTTGTATATTTTGAAAACAAGTCCTTCATCAGAGATGTGTTTTGCAAATATTTTCTCCCAGTCTGTGGCTTGTCTTTTCATTCTCTTAACAGTGACTTCTGCAGAGCAGTTTTTAATTTTAATGAAGTCTAGTTTATCAATTTTTTCTTCTGTAGATTATGCTTTTAGTGTTATATCTAAAAAGTCTTTGCTAAACCAAAGGTCTCCTAGATTTATTTAGGTAAATATGTAAATATTTATTTAGATAAAAATAAATTTATCTAGATTTATTGCCTACATGATCTTTGAGAAGTTTTATAGTTTTATGTTTTACATTTAAGTCTATGGTCTCTTTTGAACTGTGGCGCTATCGTTATTATATTTGTTGTATCTTACTTGTACTAGTACTGGATAGTACTGAGATTACTAGTACAGGTAAGATATAATCCATAATCTCCAGGAAAACTCACAGACAGATACAGTGAAGCTTTACTTTACTGTACCTGTCTTTACTGTACCTGTCTATGAGCTTTCCTGGAGATTATGGGTTATATCTTACTTGTACTAGTAATCTCATTACCAAGTAGGCCTCAAAAAATTAGTAAGTAGTATCATCCCACTCTGCAACTCAACCATTCATAAAAGCATCACAGAGGCTGGAGGCTTACCAGCCTAAAGAAAAGATGCAGAACTTTTTGGTTTAAACCTTTGCTTGCATGCTGTCATAAACATGGAACAGCTATTTCCTCTAAGGACTTGCGCAGTGCTGCATGAAGGTCTCTGAATGTCAACAATGCTGTCCCCTTAAAAGACTAAGAATAGATGAGACTTTTATTTTCATTGGAACTGGATTTACTTCCAGTGGCATCCTACAAAAGAATGCCCTGTGGCAAGGGGTCAGGGTGGTGGTGGAGAGTCAAAAGTTTGAGGATTATATGGCCACTCTCCCATCAATTCAATTCAATATGACTCACAGTTTCCTGGGTAAAATATGCTCTTTTTCTATTTATATGCTTATTGATTTAGAAATAAAAGCAAGCTCTGTAAGTAAGGAAAGAATATAGAATACTTTTTCTATTTCCAAAGCAAAGAAATGTATCTTAACTCTTCTTTTGCCATAGAGAGAGACACACACAAAAAATGTTCAGATCTATTTTTTGTACAGTGATCCAATAGTATAGTTTTTCTGTGATCATCACAATTTCAAATAAATGTAATTTAACTTACATCTTTCAAAATTTTGTTTATATAAATAAATTCACAAGTCAGGAAAATTCTCTGTTGGTCTGTATTGGAAGGTGTCCCTGGGACATTCTCCTTTTGGGGTTGGAGGCCACCAAGCAAATGTCAGTTTGGTTACAGACTCTTCCCTAAAGTGGTAGTGCCTAGGCCTTCAATGTAAGTTGGACACTACAACTTAATTATAACGGCAGGTTTTGTTTAACACCAATGTGATCTTTGCAATGAAAGCATGTGGTTGTTTATTAGGTACATATTTTTAAAGGATTAGTGGGATGTTTGTCATTGGTGGACAATTTAACCATGTAGTAAAAGTTGAAACTACTCCAGTAGGCCCTAAATAGGGAAGGCCTAATGGCTACCATTTCATGGACAGTGTCTTGAGACTACAGGCATTTGAAGCAGGTTAGCTCTGCTCTCAACTTTCTGTTACAGCTAAGGATGAAAACCCTGAGGACTTCAGGTTGCTCAGAACTCAGACACCAGTTCTCTCCTTGATAACTACTAAGACTCACAGTTTCTTAATCTACCATCTGTCTTAATAGTATTGAAACTTTGAGCCTTGTTCAGCTTCCTTGGTGGAGTGACGAATTCCAGTAATAATGGCCATTAAAAGGATTTGCAGGAGGGGTGGCTCACACCTGTAATCCCATCACTTTGGGAGGCTGAGGCAAGTGGATCACCTGAGGCTGTGAGTTCAAGATCACTCTGGCCAACACAGCTAAACCTCATCTCTACTAAAGAAATACAAAAATTAGCCGGGTGTGGTGGTGTATGCTTGTAATCTCAGCTACTTGGGGGGCTGAGGCAGGAGAATCACTTGAGCCCGGGAGGCAGAGGTTGCAGTGAGCCAAGATCACGCCACCGCACTCCACCCTGGGCAACAGAGTGAGACTGTGTCTCAACAAACAAACAAACAAACAAATAGTGCTTACAAGAGGAACATATATTCAGAAAATTTGCCCCCTCCCACTGTTCTTTTTTTTTTCTTTCTGAGACAGTCTCATTCTGTCACCCAGGTTGGAGTGCAATGGCACAATCTCGGCTCACTGCAACCTCTGCTCTTGGGTTCAAGTGATTTTCCTGCCTCAGCCTCCTGAGCAGCACGCCCAGCTAATTTGTGTATTTGTAATAGAAACAGGGTTTCACCATGTTGCCAGGCTGGTGATCTCCTGACCTTGGGTGATCTGCCCGCCTCAGGCTCCCACAGTGTTGGGATTACAGGTGTGAGCCACTGCGCCCGGCCACTCTCACTGTTTTTTGAATCACATAAACAGGCTAAGCAAAAATTGTGAATTGTTAATTAGCTTTCCTGTAACTCCTAATAAGTCTTTATAGATTAAGCCAAGAGAGCTTGCTAGGTAAGTCAGGCAGCTGCATCCATTTGCTTGATTGACTTACGTAACCCTTTAGCTGGTTTCTTCAACAGAAGGGCAGTTAGAATAGTGAGCCTCCGAGCACACAGTAATGATTTCTAGCTGCTGAGATTGGCGTGGAATCTTATCACTCTTTGAACAAAGGAATAAGGGGTATTATGAACACAGAAGTCAACAGATACTCAAGGAAACAGTTTAAAATTTATCTGTGTGTGCCACATAAACATGTAAGTATTATTTCTAGTAATTGAAAATCTTAGGGTGAAGGATATAAGACAAAATATCAGTAGATATAGCGTTATCTCTATATAGTAGATAGAGAATTCTCATTTTTATAGATTTTTTCATTTATAAAGCTTCACACACACACACATATATACACCTTATTTTTCTGAGTTAATGTTTCATTCAGGAAAGCCACTTCTGGCCTGAAGTGAGGGGCAGCTTCAGATTTTTGAGGTGACATAGGTAGGATGTTCCCATGAACTTTCCATTCTCCAGGCTTTTTTTGTGTAAGTTTGGGTACCTTGATTTGACCTCTCTGCTTACCACATATCTTTCTAGCCAGTCAGTATTCAATTACTTTGGGACAGACTTGATGTTGGGTCTTGAGATCCCTCGAAGTCTAACCCTAGAGTCCAGGTTATTGTACATGAAATTACATAGTCAATCATTAAACATGGAGACTATGGGGTTAACACTTCCATTATGGCCCTCCCCAGACCATTGGACCAAACCCAGAATGCTTAGAGGCCAAGCTCAACCCTGGACTTACTGAAGAATGACTTACTGAAGGAGGAGCAGAGTCTGAGGTGAGGTGGAGTGAACAGAAACGGTGTTCCCAATTGTCTTGCCTTTTTGGGTTTCACAGATGCATATTGGTGCAAATTGTATGCATTTCTCTTCTTCTGTGGGTGGACGCTGTGAGAAAGTGGGTGGTACAAAGGGAAGTGAATATGGAGAATATAACCATTTTGCTTCTGTTTAATCACAGTTTTGAGAAGGATGCAGAAAGTCACCTGAAAGAGAGTTTTAGGTTACCTATGGATTTCAATTTTTTATGTCTAGGCATGTTCCCTGTTACCAGGAATAACCAAGAATCAGCTTGCCTCCAGGGGAATGGGCCTTGTGCCTTGGCATCTGCTTCAGAGTGAGAGGTCACTCTGTCTATGTGGCCAAGTAGATGCCATTTAAAGGGTTACTGGCCTCACTATAATGGGTTCAGAAGTAAATAAATGTGGGATTGTAGAGTCACTTAACCTATGCTGCAATTTTCATTACAAACAACTTTTATTACTGAGGTGAAATTTATAAAATAAAAAGAGCCATTTTAAGGTGAACAATTCAGCGGCATTAGTGCATTCACAATGTTGTGCAACCACTGCCTTTATTTAGTTCCAAAACATTTTTGTTACTCTAAAATAAGACTTTGTACCAGTTAATGCTATTGTTTTACTCCCTATTCCCTCCTTCCTCCAGCCCCTGGAAACTGTCAATCTGCTTTCTGTTCACTTGTTTTGGATATTTCTTATAAATGGAATCATACAACATGTGGCATTAGGTTTTTAAGGTTCACACATGCTGCAGCATGTATCAGTATTTCACTCCTTTTTATGGCTGAATAATATTCCATTATATGGATATACCACATTTTCTTTGTTCATTCATCCATCAGTGGTCATTTGGGTTGTTTCAACTTTTAGCTATTGTGAATAATGCTGCCATGAGCATTCATGTTGCATAGCAAATAACTGTTGCTCTTCTCTTTTTTGAGCCCCTTCAAAAGATGGGGGTTGAAGGAGTTTTACCTGACTTCATTTTCAGTTCTTCTGGTGAACCTCTTCAATTTTATTCTTATCCCAAATTCCAGCTTGGTTCCTCACTGAGTGATAACTAAGTCCCTGGTTACATGATCTGTTTTGTATGTCATAGTATGTTGTATATATGTATATAATAGTATGTCCTGACCAATAAGTTTGGTATTGACCCTGGACATAGCCAAGAAGTGTTGGAAAGATGATTCCTGCACTGTGGCCAGTTATATGAATCCTAACTTAAAGAATTTCCATGATCATAAATGATTTGTTCAAAGCCTGGAAGACGTCAGCTCTTTGTGGTGGTGTGCCAGATTCCCTGGTCTTCAATCCTCCTCTTCCCTTCAGCCCACCATGGATCTTTGCCTCATGTCCCACTTTATGTAAAGCTATTAGGTTGGTGCAAAAGTAATTGCAGTTTTTGCCTTTAAACGCAAGGGCAAAACCCACAATTACTTTTCCACCACCCTAATAAAAGTTCATCTGTCTCTACTTCAGCCCTACAGGGCACTAAGTTCTGCTCCCCTGCATGAGTTCATCAGGTGTGTCCTGTCCTTGAGACCTAATGACATCATAACCTAAGACTCTCCATTATCACATTTCTTATTGGCACAATACTAACTTCTCTGATCTATACTTATCTTCCACTATTTCCATAAGCATTACCTCCATTTGTGCAAAATGGGGATCCCAATTCTTACTATTCAGTGTTGTTACTGAATAAAATAAGACCAGCAAAATAGCTAGCACAGTTTGTGGCACATGAAAGGTCCACACTAAATGTAATCTCCCGGCCTCTTACCTCTCACTGAGCTCTCTGAATTCAGCCCTGTGTCTGGTCCTTTCTGACCAACTGTTCTCTGCCTGTGTTCTTGATTTCAGCTCTGTTCCTTTGCCCACAACTGGGATGACTCCAAGCATGCATTCCGACCTCTCCAGTTAGGGTGAGGTGCTCAGTGAGTACAACTGTGGAAAGAACAAAGGGCTTCTCAGGTATGTCCAGCCAGCTGACTTGAGAGGTTAAAAGTGTAATAAAGTAAGCCGACTCTCATGTTGAATGCCTTCTCATGATCATGTAGAAGCAAATTGATCTCCTGTGGGGAGAGATCCGCACACCATGCTGAATGAGCAAATGCTCCGAAATATCTGGGACAAATCTGCCTTCCACAAAGGCAATCTGAGGAGAGCTCAGAAGAGATGATATTTCATTTAGCATCGCTTATCAAATGTGGAAAATGGTTTCAATAGTTGTGTTAAGGGTAGAAATGGGCCTTACAATCAATACAAGATGAGGTGCTTTCTGTCACTCTTCTGAATAACTGTAATCAAAACTGACAAAAAAACAGGTTAGGCTTTTAATATCTCTCAATTATATGAGGAGGAACTGGGATGACTTGAACACTGCAATTAAGTCTCTGAGGCCAAAGGTCTGTGGTGAAAACAGGCATAATTTTACAGTCCTTTCTAGTTGACAATGAACTCAGCATTTCATCCTCACAGTACCTAAGAGTGTCATAGCCTACACTAGCACCTGAACTAGTAATGGAATATGTGACAATGCACCTGGCACATAGCTAGTGCTTAATCAACAGTAGCGAGCAGTGTGTGTGTGTGTTTGGTGGGGGGAGTGAAGATTTCTCTCTCAAACATATGAGCAGAAACTCAATAAAGAATTAATTTTCATGGGAAATAAAAAAGGTTCCACCCAGCATACTTTGAAGAGCTATTATTCATTCTTCTTTAGTGCACAAGAGAAAAAGAGCAAAGTGGGGCAGGTAGCGGGAGATAAGAGATACGTTTAGATTTACTGCCTTAAGTAAAACATAAGTCTATTGCACAGTATTTCTATCAGGTTAGCCTTTTGTTATATAACAGGCCTTTTGTACATTGTCTTCACATAGCACTGAAGCTGCTTCAGAACAAAACTGTTCTCCAGGATTTCATGCACCTGAATCGTTGCCTTTCCTACCACCCTCATACTTACTCTCTTTCAGAAATCTTACTCTTTGTCTCATCTCTCCCTACTTTGAGTTAGATGTGGATTCACCTCCTGACTCTACCTATCCATGTGAACTGAGTGAACCCCGGTGTTATCAGCTGGAACATGGGAACAATACAATACCTACCTTCTAAAGTTACTGTGAGGATGAAATGAGATAATGCATGAACAAGAAGTACATTACAAGGGGCTCCTTAAATGGTTCTTTCATTTCCTCTCTGGCTGTACCTACTTCTCTTCCTTTCTAGCATTGGTTAGGTCATCCTTCTATAGAGACTGTGGACAAAGAGACAAAGGCATTGGGCCTCCTGTATGCCTCCTCCATCCCAGCACACCCTGGCTCCCTATTTGTCTAAGAGAAGGAAACCAAGCCAAGGCACAAAAGCACAGAAGCAAGCATTGGCTGGGCACCTGAAGTTGGTCATACAGAGGAGAAAAACTTTTCAGCTTCTTCTTAAGGCCTACCCTAATGTAGCCTTAACCTAAGCCTTTAAATGTACCTCCCACCATCCCCACCATGTACAATAACAATTTTCTGACCCAGGAACAGATATCTACCCCATCCCACTCTGCCTCTCTCTTTGGCCCCACACTGTGTTTTTACTGTTGTGATTTCCTCTGCGCAGAGCTCTGTTTACTCAATTCTCCTTTGAAAGTGCACAACTTGGTGAAACACACCTTTCCCAAGAAGCCTGTCTGCCCATTTATCAACCCTTCTTACACTGCTACAAGTCAAGGAATGCCAAGCATTGCCAGCAACCACCAGAAACTGGAAGAAGCAAGGAAGAATTTTTCCATAGAGCCTTCAGCAGGAGCATGGCCCTGCTGACTCCTTGATTTTGGACTTCTAACTGCTGGAACTGTGAGAGAATAAATTTCTGTTGTTTTAGGCTACCCAGCTTATTATATTATATTTCATTACAGCAGATCCAGGAAACTAACACAATCAGGAAAAGCTGAAACTTATTGATTACTGGCTTAAACAGTCCTCTTCCTATTTCAAAGTCTATTCACCTTTTGGAATACCAGTTACAAACTTACCTATTTCTCCTACTCTGAGCCCTCAGTGGATTGGCAAGTCAGAAGTTATTGAAGGAAGGTAGAGCAAGATGGTTGGATAGAAGCTGCCACCAATTATCCTCTCCACAGGAACACCAAATTGAACACATATCCACATAAAAAGCACTTGCATAAGAACCAAAATTCAGATGAGAGATTGCAGTACTTTCAAATTCATTTTACAATGCTAATATTTCCCTGATACCAAAACCAGACAAACACACTGAAAAAAAAAAAAAAAAAAGGAACCTATAGGCCAATATCCCTGATGAACATTAATGCAAAAATCCTCAACCAAATCTAGCAAACCAAATTTAACGATACATTAAAGAGATAATTCATCATGACCAAGTGGGATTTATTCCAGAAATGCAAGGATGGTTCAACATACGCAAATTAATCAATGTGATATATATCCTATCATTAGAATGAAGGACAAAAATGATCATTTCAATTGATGCTGAAAAAGCATTGATAAAATTCAATATCCTTTCATAATAAAAACCCTAAGGAAACTAGGTATTCAAGAAACATACCACAAAACAGTAAGAGCCATATATGACAGACTCATAGCTAATATCATGCTGAACAGGGAAAAACTTATAATCTTTCCTTTAAGACCTGAAATAAGACAAGGATGTTCATTTTCACCACTGTTATTCAACATAGTACTGGAAGTCCTAGCTGGAGTAATCAGACAAGAGAAAGACATAAGGGGTATCCAAATTGGAAAGGAAGAAGGCAAATTATCCTCGTTTGCAAGTGATAGGATCTTATATTTGAGAAAGCCTAAAAACTCCACCCAAAAACTATTAGAACTGATAAACAAATTCAGTAAGTTTGGAGGATACAAAATCAACATACATAAATCAGTAGCATTTCTATATGCCAATAGCAAACAATCTGAAAAAGAAATTAAGAAAGTAATCTTACTTATAGTAGCTACAAATAATATAACATGCCTAGGGATAAACTTAAGCAAAGAAGTCAGAGATCTCTGCAATGAAAACTATAAAACACTAATGCAAGAAATTGAAGAGGACACAAAAAATGAAAAGATATTTGGTGTTCATGGCTTGGAAGAATCAGTATTGTTAAAATGTCCATGCATGGGCTGGGCATGGTGGCTCATGCCTATAATCCCAGCACTTTGGGAGGCCTAGGCAGGAGGATCGCTTGAGGCCAAGAGTTTGAGGCCAGCCTGGCCAACATGGGAAAACTCTGTCTCTACTATAAAAAAGTACAAAATTAGCTACTCAGGAGACTAAGCCATGAGAATTTCTTGAATCCCGAAGGCGGGGGTTGCAGTGAGCTGAGATTGCCGCTCCACTGCACTCCAGCCTGGGCAACAGAGTGAGACTCCGTCTCAAAAAAATAATAAATAAAATAAATAAATAAATAAATAAATAAATAAAAATAAAATGTCCATACTACCCAAAGCAACCTACACATTCAATGTAACCCCTATCAAAATATTAATGACATTCTTCACAGAAATAGAAAAAAAATCCCAAAATTGATATAGAACCACAAAAGACCCCAAATAGCCAAAGCTATCCTGAGCAAAAAGAACGAAACTGGAGGAATCACATTACCTGACTTCAAATTACACTACAGAGCTATACTAACCAAAGCAGCATGGCACAGGCATATAAACAGACATATAGGACGACTACAGTCAACAATAATTTATTGCACATTTAAAAATTACTAAAAGAATATTATTAGATTGTTTGTAACACAAAGAAAGGATAAATGCATGGGGTGATGGATACCCTACTTACCCTGATGCTATTATTGTGCATTGTATGCCTATATCAAAATATATATTCCATAAATACATACACCTACTATGAACCCACAAAAATTAAAAGTAGAAAAATTTTAAGAACTTTCTTGTTTTTCTAAAACTCTAACTGGATACCCTGCATTTTTCTTTGCTAAATTTGGTAACCCTAATTGGGAAACATGTTGCAAAAGGCAAAGATGGGGAAATATACAAGTATTCATTTGAAGTAAGTTGGAGGGGTAGACTAGAAAGTGAATGCAGTTTTTTGACACTCTCCTGAGAGAACTGCCCCGACTTTCATTACTAGTATTCACTTCTTCCACCATGGGATTGTCGCTCATTAGAAACACTTAGTTGCTGTGCCCCCTAAGGAAGCCCCTATGGATGAAAGCAGGTGGTTCCAAAGCCTGTTCTACACTTGCTCCTCCCTCACATCTATGAACCAGACCACTGGATCCCACAGAAGAAAAGGATCAGGGAGGTACTTTTTCTACAGAGAAGCACTAGATTCGCACAAGTGATATATCAAGCTTCTAATGTCCTTTTTCTCTTTTATTTGAATAATCATTTGTATAACTTTCCCATCTGGGTGTACATTTTAAACAAATGAAGCAGCTTCCTCTCACTAACACGTTTTCTCTTCCTTAAAATGATACCCTCTTCTAATTTTCTCTGTTGGTTTCATGCATCTCAGAGAAAGGAAACAAGGGTTCTTTTTAGTAAATAAGCCATGGCTTTAAAAATGTTCTTACCATTCCACACCCCAGAAAACAAGAAGATGAACACACACACACACACACACACACACACATGAATTAGAATTAACTACATTTTACAATATATTAAGTAATAAAATTATAATGCAAAACCATTGTAGCCCGCTTTTGATTGCTCTGAACTCCACCCCTCCCTGTCAAACAATAGAAAGGGGAAAGTGCTTTAAACTCTCGCTAGGGTGGGGCTGCTGTCTCCGAACTGTCTTGCAGCTGGAGAAGAGCAGCCAAAGCTCCTGCAGACTTCGTGTTGGAACTTTACACAAACATTTATTCCAACAAAGAACACAGCATGTAGCAGGAGAACACACTGCACTTATTCTTGTTAGTATGAGGGCAGATAGCTTCTCTATTTTTATCTTTACCTTCATCGAAACAAAACCAAGTAAATGGAAGAGCAGACACCTCTTTGTAAAATGAGTCATTGTCCTATTCCTCTATTCTATTCACTCTCAAACGATTCCATTGGGGACCCCTGAGCTGTGAAGGATAGGGCTCTGCCTCCGCTTTTTCATCTTTCTCCCTAACTCAGAGAAGTCTGGCTTTTACTTCCAACCACTCAACTGACACTATGTCTTTCAAAGTTCACCAGTAGCTAGGGTGGCCAAACAGCGATGCTTCTGAGAGTGAAAAAAAGATGCTACTAATAATTATCCTGGGACAACAGGCATAAATGCAAGCAGTTTCATCAAGAACCTCCCATCTTGGCCGGGCGCGGTG
The DNA here is from genome assembly GCF_008728515.1 of Papio anubis. Lineage (NCBI taxonomy): Eukaryota > Metazoa > Chordata > Mammalia > Primates > Cercopithecidae > Papio > Papio anubis. The sequence goes on from NC_044981.1 coordinate 51,846,733, forward strand.
GCTCATGCCTGTAATCCCAGCACTTTGGGAGGCCGAGCTGGGCAGATCACGAGGTCAGGAGTTCGAGACTAGCCTGGCTAACATAGTGAAACCCCATGTCTACTAAAAATACACACAAAAAAATTAGCTGGGTGTGGTGGCACATGCCTATAGTCCCAGCTATTCTGGAGGCTGAGGCGGGAGAATTGCTTGAACCCAGGAGGCAGATGTTGCAGTGAGCTGAGATCGCGCCATTGCTTTCCAGCCTGGGTGACAGAGTGAGACTCTGTCTCAAAAATAAATAAATAAAATAAATAAATAAAATGAATAAATAAATAAATAAATAAATAAATAAATAAAAATAGGGAGAAGGTGGAAAGAGAAGGGTGAAGCAAAGGGGTTTCAGGGTCTAGGATTACACAGGGGAGGGGTCTTGAGAGGAAGGGTCCTTGAAAAGACTGGTTGGAAAAGGCCTAAGGCAGGCACTGAGGTAAAGGGTCTAACGTCAGAGAAGAGCCACACCTCTTCACAAAGGTTAGAGAACCGAGACAATGAACATAGAAGCAGCATGGTGAGAGCAATGAGACTTCATCATGGATAGTGGAGGGAAAGCAGCAGAAGTATTTATTGTTTTTTGGTTTTTGGTTTCATTTTTGAGAACAAGTCTCACTCTGTTGCCTAGGCTGGAGTGCAGTGGTGCGATCTCAGCTCACTGCAACCTCTGCCTCCTGGGTTCAAGCAATTCTCCTGCCTCAGCCTCCTGAGTAGCTGGAACTACAGGCACACACCACCAGGCCGGGCTAATTTTGGGATTTTTAGTAGAGATGGGGTTTCACCATGTTGGCAGGCTATTCTTGAACTCCCAACCTCAAATTGTCCGCCCACTTTGGCCTCCCAAAGTGCTGGGATTACAGGCGCGAGCCACCGCGCCAGGCCTGAAGTATTTAGGACACAATGAGATGTTGCTTTGTCTCTTTATCTAATTACTGTAGTGCACAATGAAGTGAATCAGACCTGTCAGTGTCTCCGGAGAGATTACAATTCCAGAGGAGACAAAACACCAATATGAAATTTAGGACAAAATATGATGAGTTGAGTTGGAAAACCTCATTTAGTTAAACTAAGCTTCCTAGAAATATCTTCCTGCCAAATATTTGTTAACTTGGCTTAATACAGAAGGAAAACACAAAATAATATAAATAGCATGGTAGAAATGACATGGTACATTGTATTAGGTATTATAAGTAATCTAGAGATGAATTAAAGCATATAGGAGGATGTGCATAGGTTATATGCAAATACTGCACCATTTTATACCAGGGACTTGAACATCTGTGGATTTTGGTATCTGCAGATGATCCTGGAGTCAATCCCCAATGAATACTGAGGGACAATTCTATATACACACATACAAATACACATATGTGTGCATATATACACATTTATACATATACACACATGCATGCACACTCATACATGTAGACGTGCACATGTCATTTGAGTCAAATCTACATGAACCTTACCTAGAGTTTTCTGTTTATTCACAGAACTGCCTAGAGGCACTAGAATACCAAGTTAGAAATCAACTTGAAACAACATTTACTCAGCTACTATTTACTAGGGATTGCTGCCTGCCACGAATTGTTCCAGGGACTTACGATGTTGTGATGAACACAAAAGCTCCTGTAGCCACAGGACTTACATCCCACTGGGCAGGCAGACAGTGAACATAACATATAAATATTTAACATAAAATCAGATCATGGTGTGCACAATGAAAGAAGATAGAGGAGGTGGGGGTGTAGAGAGACAGTGCCTGTGTAGGATGGGCTCACACTATTTTAATCAGGGATCAGTGAAGGCTTCCTGAGATGGTGGCATTTATGTAGGAAAAGGAATGAAAAGAGGTGTGAGTCATGTGAAGAGTGGGGAGAAGAGCACTCCAGGATGAGGAAATCACAAGGGGAAAGGCCATGGGTGTGCTTGGAAGCTCAAGGGATGGCAAGGAGCCCAGTGTGACCTGAGCAGTGAGATGAGAGGATATTGGGAAATTAGGTCAGAGGGGTAGCTCTGGCTAGGACACGGTGACATTTGCAAGTGAAAGTAAAGATTCTGGACTTTAAGAGATACTGATCTTAGTTTTGAAAAATGAGAAGAGTCATCCAGCAGATAAGGAGGAAGAAAAATTCTAGGCCAAGGAAACAGCATGTGCAATGGTACGAAGGAGTGGCTGGCTTTGCGTCTTCGGTTGAGTTTCTGAGAGTTGATACCAGTAGAATCAAGGCTAAGAGGTGGTGAGCCTGTAGCGTAGTTCGAGGCCAGGCTAAAACGTGCACAATGCACAACTCACCACCAGACCAGCCCTGCTGGGTTCTCCTGAGTGGGAGGTGAGCCCAGTGTGCCAGCAGGTTCTGAGAGGAGAGGTCAGTTTAGAGACACGCCATCATTGACAGAGAGAAGAGTTAGTCCAAGCCAAAGCTTTCTTCGGCAGCCATTAGGTTCTCTTTTCTGGGCTGAGAAGCAGAAGTCTCTGGAACCTACTGCTCCTGAAGATGGGATCAATTACACACAAATGTGGAGGCCTGTGCCCCTGGAGTGGGAAGGTTGAAGGAACAGAAGAAGGCTCATGAACAAATGGGCAGTTTGCACAAGGAAATACGGACAAAAGAGTGAAATCACCACAAAGCGTGACGCTCCTTGCCGTGAGCAAGGCTGGGACTCATGGGACAGAGTCTCTGACAAATGCTGCCTTCTCTCTGAGAAGGGCCTGTTCCTGCAGGCCCAATTCAATCTTATCTCTGTTAAGTATCTGATCGCTGCTTACCCATCAGCACACCACCCATCAACACACCAGCAGGCCAGGCATCTTAGAGTGACCTCCTAAGCATGGAACAGGGAATTCTATGTTCTAAACTAAGATGGCCCTTGGCAAAATTGTGCAACAGTTGAGGCTGCTGTTTACTAACTCCCACATCCACTTGCAGGCCAGGACTTTGCTTTGGTCCCAGCAGGGGTGTTAGTTGATGAGGCTGGATATGTTACACCATAACACAGCGTGTTGGAAGGGGCCTTCATGTAGAATGTTTGAAGGTTTCTGCTTCAGGGACCTTGTTTCTAAAAGGCTGAGGGGTGGCATGAGACAGGAAGAGATCTGCCTTACCCCTGAGAGAGGCGACTGGAACACTGCCTCAGTTCTCTTCATCTACAGAGAAAGAAAGTGATTTTGGAAGATTGGTCTGACTGAAAGTTTCTGGAGTGATGGGAAAGGGGTATGATTGGATAGTGCTTGCCTTACACTGTGAGAATTATGTGTTCCTTCATTCTTTGACCGAAATTTATTGAGTGCCTCCTATAGACTGGGCATTGTTCAAGGTGCCATGGTTATAGCAGTAAACACATTTCTGTTGTTTCATATTTTAAATATTTTAAACAGTAAGAACAGAATCAAAAGACGTTGGGAAAAATCCTTGCCCTCCCTTGGTGTACCTTAATAATGAGTCATCACAGAACATTCTACAGCAAGCTTGTCCAACTCCCAGTCTGCGGGCTGCATGCAGCCCAGGACAGCTTTGAATGTGGTCCAACAAATTTGTACACTTTCTTAAAACATTATGAAATTTTTTTTGCAATTTCTTTTTTTTTTTGAGATGGAATCTCGCTCAGTCACCAGGCTAGAGTGCAGTGGCACAATCTCGGCTCACTGCATCCTCTGCCTCCTGGGTTCAAGCAATTCTCCTGCCTCAGCCTCCCGAGTAGCTGGGACTACAGGCGCATGCCACCACGCCCGGCTAATTTTTGTATTTTTAGTAGAGATGGAATTTCACCATGCTGGCCAGGATGGTCTCCATCTCTTGACCTTGTGATCTGCCCCCCTCGGCCTCCCAAAGTGCTGGGATTACAGGCATGAGCCACTGAGCCTAGTCTCACAATTTTTTTTTTTTTTTAGCTCATCATTAGTGTTGGTGTATTTTATGTATGGCCTAAGACAATTGTTCCAATGTGGCCCAGAGAAGCCAAAAGATTGGACACCCCTGATCTAGAACAATAGAAGGGTCTGGTAGCTGGCTAGATTATTTGGGGGAATTCAGGAGATGTCAATCATTTCTTTTAAAAAAAACTTATTTTTAATGTTTTAAAAACTTATTTTTAAGTTTTGTGGGTACATAGTAGGTGTATATATTTATGTGGTACATGGAACATTTTGATAAAGGTACACAATGTGTAATGACCGTATCAGGGCAAATGAGGTATCCATTACCCCATGCATTTATCCTTTCTTTGCGTTATAAATAATCCAGTTATAATCTTTTAGTTATATTTAAATGTGCAATAAATTATTGTTGATTGTAGTCATCCTGTTGTGCTATCACATACTAGATCTTACTCACTCGATCTAACTATATTTTTGTACCAGTTAACCATCCCCATTTCCACCACTGCCCCTCCATTCCCAGCCTCTGGTAACCAGCCTTGTACACTATTTCTGTGAGTTCAATTGTTTCAATTTTTAGTTCCCACAAATAAGCAAGAACATGTGAAGTTTGTCTTTCTGTGCCTGGTTTATTTCACTTAACATAATGTCTTCCAGTTCCATCCATGCTGTTGCAAATGACTGGATCTCATTCTTTTTTATGGCTGATAAGTACTCCATTGTGTACAAGTACCACATTTTCTTTATCCATTCGTCTGTTGATGGACACTTACGTTGCTTCCAAGTCTTAGCTATTGTGAATAGTGCTGCAAGAAACATGGGAGTGCAGATATCTCTTGGACATAGTGATTTTCTTTATTTTGAGTATATACCTAGCTATGGAGTTTGCTGGATTATATGGTAGCTCTATTTTTAGACTTTTTTGAGGAACCTCCAAACTGTTCTCCATAGTGGTTGTACTAACTTACATTTCCACCAACAGTGTATGAAGGTGGCCTTTTTTCCGCATGTTCCCCAGCATTCATTATTGCCTGTCTTTTGAATAAAAGCCATTTTGACTGGGGTGAGCTAATATCTCGTAGTTTTGATTCGCATTGCTCTGATGACCAATGATGCTGAGTACCTTTTCATATGCCTGTTTGCCATTCGTATGTCTTCTTTTGAAAAATATCTATTCAGATCTTTTTCCCATTTTTAAATTAGATTATTAGATTTTTTTTTTCCCTATTGAGTTGTTTGAGTTCCTTATAAGTCTGGTTATTAATCCCTGGTCAGATGGATGGTTTGCAAATATTTTCTCCCATTCTGTGGATTATCTTTTCACTTTGTTGATTGTTTCCGTCGCTGTGCAGAAGCTTTTAAATTTGATGTGATCCCATTGGTCCATTTTTGCTTTGATTGCCTGTGCTTGTGAGGTATTACTCAAGAAATCGTTGCCCAGATTAATGTCCTGGAGAGTTTCTCCAATGTTTTCTTGTAGTAGTTTCATAGTTTGAGGTCTTAGATTTAAGTTATTAATCCATTTTGATTTGATTTTTGTATGTAGTAAGAGATAGGGATCTAGCTTCATTCTTCTGCATACGGATATCCAATTTTCCTAGCAGCATTTATTGAAGGGAATGTCCTTTGTGCAAAGTTTGTTCCTGCGACTTTTGTCAAAAATGAGTTTACTCTAGGTGTATGAGTTTGTTTCTAGGTTCTCCACTCTGTTCCATTTGTCTATTGGTCGTTTTTATGCCAGTATCATGCGTTTTGGTTACTATATCTCGGTAGTGTAATTCGAAGTCAGGTAATGTGAGTCCTCTAGCTTTGTTCTTTTTGCTCAGGATAGCTTTGGCTATTCTGGGTCTTTTGGGGTTCCATATCAATTTTAGGATTTTTTTTCTATTTCTGTGAAGAATGTCATTGGTATTTTGATAGGGATTGCATTGAATCTGTAGATTGCTTTGGCTAGGATGAACATTTTAACATTGATTTTTCCAGTTTTTTGTGTCCTCTTCAATTTCTTGAATCAACGTTTTATAGTTTTCATTGTAGAGATCTTTTAGTTCTTTGGTTAAGTTTATTCCTACGTATTTTATATTATTTGTAGCTACTGTAAATAAGATTATTTTCTTGATTACTCTTTCAGAATGTTTGCCGTTGACATGTAGAAATGCTACTGATTGCGCGGACCCAGTGGCTCACACCTGTAATCCCAGAACTTTGGGAGGCCAAGGTGGGCAGGTCACTTGAGACCAAGAGTTCAAGATCAGCTTGGCTAACATGGTGAAAACTAAAAATATAAAAATTAGCCAGGCGTGGTTGTGCACGCCTATAATCCTAACTACTCGGGAGTCTGACACATGAGAATAACTTGAACCCAGGAGGTGGAGGTTGCAGTGAACTGAGATCACACCACTGCACTACAGCCTGGGTGACAGAGTGAGACTCTGTTTTAAAAAAAAAAGCTACTGATTTATGTATGTTGATTTTGTATCCTGCAACTTCACTGAATTTGCTTACCAATTCTAATAGTTTTTTTTAATGGAATCTTTAGTTTTTTTCAAATATAAGATCATATCTTTTGCAAACAAGGATAATTTGACTTCTTCCTTTCCAATTTGGATGACCTTTATTTCTTTTGTTTGATTGCTCTAGCTAGGACTTCCAGTACTATGTCGAATAACAGTGGTGAAAGTGAGCATCCTTGTCTTGTTCCAGATCTTGAGGAAAGGCTTTCAGTTTTTTTGTGTTTAGTATGATACTAGCTGTGGGTCTGTCATATATAGCTTTTACTGTGTTGTGGTATGTTCTGTGAATACCCAGGTTTTTAGTTTTTTTTTTTTAAATCATGAAGGGATGTTGAATTTTATCAAATGCTTTTTTAGCATCAGTTGAAATGATCATGTGATTTTTGTCCTTCATTCTACTGATATGATGTATCACATTGATCGATTTGTGTATGTTGAACCATCCTTGCATCCCTGGGATAAATCCCACTTGGTCATGATAAATGGTGTTTTTAATCTGTTGTTGAATTTGATTTGCTAGTATTTGGTTGAGGATTTTTGCATTAATGTTCATCAGGGAAATTGGCCTTTAGTTTGATTTTTTGTGTGTCTTTGGTTTTAGTATCAGGGTAATACTGGCCTCATAGAATGAGTTAGGAAGTATTCCCTCGTCTTCTATTTTTCAGAGTAGTTTGAGTAGGATTGGTATTAGTTGTTCTTTAAATATTTGGTACAATTCAGCAGTAAAGCCATTAGGTCCTGGGCTTTTACTTACTGGAGATTTTTCTCGTTTCAGCTTTGATCTTGTTACATTTTATTGGTCTGTGCGGTTTTTGGATTTCTTCATTGTTCAATCTTGGTAGGTTATATATGTCTAGGAATTTATCCATTTCTTCTAGATTTTCCAACGTATTGGCTTATAGGTGTTCATAGTAGCCTCTGATAATCTTTTGCATTTCTACAGTATCAGTTATAATGTATCCTTTCTCATCCTCAGTATTATTTATTTGGGTATCTCTCTTTCTTTCTTAGTATGGCTAAAGCTTTGTCTATTTTGTTTATCTTTCCAAAAACCCAACTTTTCATTTCATTTGTTTTTGTATTGTTTTCTTTGTTTAAGTTTCATTTATTTCTGCTTTGATCTTTATTATTTCTTTTCTTCTACTGATTTTGGGTTTAGTTTACTCTGGCTTTCTTAGTTCTTTAAGATACATTATTAGTTTGTTTATGTGAAGTTCTTCTACTTTTTTTGATATAGACACTTAAAGCTGTACACTTCCCTCTTAGTACTGCTTTCACTGTATCCCAGAGGTTTTGGTAGGTTGTGCTTCCATGTTCATGTGTTTCAAGAAATTTTTAAATTTCCTTCTTCATTTGTTTATTGGCTCACTGGTCATTCAGGAGCACATTGTTTAATTTTCATGGTTTTTTTTTTTTTTTTGTAGTTTTCAAATTCCTCTTGTTATTGATTTCTGGTTTTATTTCACTGTGGTCAGAGATGATATTTGATATAATTTCATTTTTTTGAATATTTAAAGACTTATTTTGTGGCCTATCATAAGGTCTATTCTTGAGAATGATCCATGGGCTGAAGAGAAGAGTGCATATTCTGCAGCCATTGCATAAAATGTTCTGTAAATATCTGTTAGGTTCATTTGCTCTGTAGTGCAGGTTAAGTCCAATGTTTCTTTGTCAATTTTCTGTCTGGATGATGTGTCTAATGCTGAAAGTGGGGGTGTCAAAATGTCCTGGTATCATTGTATTGGGGTCTGTGTCTCTCTTTAGCTTTAATATTTGCTTTATATATCTGGGTGCTCCAGTGTGGGTGCACACATATTTACAACATATATTTGCAACTCATTGTATAATGTTAAAGGGTTCAAGTCAGCAAGAGGATATAAACATAGACCCCAATACAATGATAAAAGGACACTTCATATTTATAAGTGTATATTCATATTCTTCATATTATAATATGAATATACTTATATATTTATATTATATTTACATATAAATATATCCTATTTATTTATATGTTTATATCCTCTTGCTGACTTGGACCCTTTATCGTTATATAATGACATTCTTTGTCTCTCTTTATAGTTTTTTCTTGAATTCTATTTTGTCTGATACAGGTATAGCTACTTCTGCTCTTTTTTTGGTTTCCATCTGAATGAAATATCTTTTTCCATTCCTCGATTTTCAGTCTATGTGTGTCTTTGTAGGTAAAGTGTGTTTCTTGTAGGCCACAGATTATTGGCTCTTTTTTTGTTTGTTTGTTTGTTTTAAATCCATTCAGCCACTCTGTGATTGGAGAGTTTAGTCCATTTACATTAAATGGTATTATTGATCAGTGAGGACTTGCTCTTGCCATTTTGTTATTTGTTTTCTGTTATTTGTCTTCTCTTCCTTTTTTCCTTCCTGTCTTCCTTTCAGTCAAGGTGACCTTCTCTGTTGGTATGTTTTAATTTCTTGGTTTTTATTTTTTGTGTATCTGTTGTATGATTTTTGATTTGAGTTTACCATGAGACTTGCAAATAATATCTTACAATCCATTATTTTAAACCTGTAAGAACTTAGCACTGATTGTGTAAACAAAATAACAACCAAGAAAGAAAACTAATACACAAGCAAAGAGAAACAAGCAGAGAAACAAACGAGCAAAGAGAAAAGTAATGAAAGCTTTACATTTTAACTACATCCCCCCGCTTTTTAACTTTTTGTTGATTTATGTCTTATGATACTCTCTGTGTCTCAAATAGTTGTTGTAGTCACTATTTTTTATTGGTTCATCTTTTAGTCTTTCTACTCAAGATCTGAGGAGTTTACACATCACAACTACAGTGTTACAGTATTCTGTGTTTTTCTGTGTGCTTACTATTACCAGTGAGTTTTGTACCTTCAAATGATTTCTTGTTGCTCATTAATTTTATTTTCTTTCAAATTGAAGAACTCTCTTTACCTTGTTTTGTAGGTCAGGTCTAGTGTTGATGAAATCCCTCAACTTTTGTTTGTCTAGGAAAGTCTTTCTTTCTCCTTCATGTTTGATGGATACTGTCACTGGATATACTATTCTAGGATAAAAGATTTTTTTCTTCAGCACTTGAAATACATCATGCCACTCCTGGTCTGTAAGGTTTCTGCTGAGAAGTCTGCTGCCAGATGTATTAGAGCTTTATTGTAGGTTATTTGTTTCTTTTCTCTTGTTGTTTGCAGATCCTTTCTTTATCCTCAACCTTTGGGAGATTGATTATTAAATATCTTGAGGCAGTCTAATTTGTTTTAAGTCTGCTAGGTATTCTATAACATTCTTGTACCTGAATAGCGATATCTTTCTCTAGGTTTGGGAAGTTCTCTGTTATTATCCCTTTGAATAAACTTTCTACCCCTATCTGTCTCTCTACCTCCTCTTTATGGCCAATCACTGTTAGATTTGCCCTTTTCAGGTTATTTTCTAGATCATGTAGGTGTGCTTCATGCTTTTTTATTTGTTTTTCTTTTGTCTCCTCTGACTGTGTATTTTCAAATAGCCTATCTTCAAGCTCACTAATTCGTTCTTCTGCTTGATCAATTCTGCTGTTGTTACTCTGATTCATTCTTCAGTATGTCAGTCATACTTTTCAACTCTAGAATTTTTGCTTGTTTCTTTTTCAAATATTTCACTCCTTTTGTTACATTTATCTGATAGGATTCTGAATCCCTTTTCTGTGTTATCTTGAGTTTCAGTGAGTTTCTTCAAAACAGCTATTTTGAGTTCTCTATCTGAAAGGTCACATATCCCTGTCTCTCCATGATTGGTCCCTGGTGCCTTATTTTGTTTGTTTGGTGAAATTATGTTTTGCTGGATGGTGTTGATGTTTGTTGATATTCATCAGTGTCTGGTCATTGAAGAGTTAGGTATTTACCATAGTCTTCACAGTCTAGGCTTGTTTCTACTTGTTCTTTTTAGGAAAGAGTTTCAGGTATTTGAAGGGACTTGGTGTTGTTATCTAAGTTTTTGATCATTGCACCAGTATCTGCATTTGTGGGCACCCCAAGCTCAGCAATGGTGTGTCTCTTGTAGACTCACAGAGGTACCACCTAGGTGGTCTTAGATAAGATCTGTAAGAATTCTCTGGATTATGAGACAGAGAAATTTTTGTTCTCTTCCTTTACTTTCTCTCCAACAAACAGCATCTCTCTCTCTCTTTCATTCTCTGCAAAGCTGCCTGTTCCTGGGGGAGGCCTGACACGAGCACCGCTGAGGCCACCAACACTGGCACTGCTCTGTGTTAGACTTGGAACCAGCAGAGCAATGGATCTTGCTGAAGGCCCGCAGTAACCATTGTCTAGCTACTGCCTATGTTTGCTCAAAGGCCCAAGGGCTCTACAACCAGCAGATGATTAAGCCAGTCAGGCTTGTGTCCTTCTGTTCAGGGTTGTGAGTTCCCCAATCCTGGGTGGGTCCAGAGATGCTGTTTGGGAGCCAGGACCTGGAGTTAGAAACCATAGAGATCTAACTGGTCTCTCTTCCACTGCAGCTGAGCTGGCACCCAAGCAAGAAAACAAAGTTATTCTCACTCTTCTCTCCCTTTTCCACAATGAGAGCAGTCTCTCTCCATGGCCACCAACACCCCAGGCTTGTGGCAAGTACCGCCTGGCTGCCACTGATGTTCACTCAAGGCCCAAGGAGCCCTCAGTCAGTTTGTCATGAATGCTGCCAGGCCTGGGACTCTCTCTTCAGGGACGTGGGCTTTCCTCTGCCCCAGCGCAGGTCTAGAAATGTCATCGAAGAGCCAAGGCCTGGAATCGGGGACACCAAAAGTCCGCTTGATCCTCTACCCCACTGTAGCTAAAGTGGTACCTAAGCTGCAAGACAAAATCCCCTTTGCTCTTATCTCTCCTTTTCTCAAGCGGAAGCAGTCCCTCACAATCACTACACCTGGGAATGTGCCAAGTCTCATCTGAAGTCAGCGCAGCTCTGAGTCTCACCCAAGGCTCATGGTGAGTACTGCCTGGGTACTGCTGCTGATTATTCCGCACCCAAGGGCTCTTTGTTCAGCAGATGATAAATCTTGCCAGGACTGCCTGCTTCCCTTCCAGGCAACAGGATTCCTTCTTGCCCAAGCTGTATCTAGAAGCTATCTTGGGCTACCCAGCTTAGTAGCCCAAGCTGGGTACTAGGGCCTGGAATGGGAGCCTCAGAACTCTGCCTAGTACTCTATACTACTGTGATTGAGTTGGTATCCAAGTTACAAGACAAAGTCCTGTTTAGTCTTCCTTCTCTTCTTAAGCAGAAGGAAGGAGTCTCTTCTGAAGCTGTGAGCTGCTCTGCCTGGGGTTCAGAGAGGGGCAGCTCAAGCACTCCCTTGGCTACCCTGGCTGGTGTCTCACTATGTTACATGCTCCACAAGTCCACTGGCTCTGAGAATAGCGTAGCACATTGACTTGCCCAGGAATTGCAGTTCTTGTGTCCTAGGCTGTTTTTTTAGGTTTATTTAGAAGCCCAGAGCATTTTAACTCACAGTGTCAAGGCTTGCTGGAACTCAGGTTTCGACTGCTAGGGTGGCTGATTCTCCTCTGGCTAAGGCTGGTCTATATGCTCCCTCCATGGGCACTGGCTGAGTTCTGCCTGGTATTGCTTTCTGCTGTGACAGGGCAGCACTGGGTGCCTCTTTCAGTAATACGAAGTTCAAACCAGGTACTGTAATCTCTCACCTAAATTTTGGTTCTTATGAAGGTGTTTTTATGTGGATATGTGTTCAATTTCCTCCACAGGAAGATGTTCCTGTGGAGAGGACAATTGGTGGCAGCTTCTATCCCGCCATCTTGCTCTACTTCCCTTCAATCATTTCTGACTGGCCAATCAACTGGGGGCTCAGAATAGGAGAAACAGGTAAGTCTGTAATTAGTATCCCAAACAGTGAATAGACTTTGAAATAGGAAGAGGACTGTTTCAGCCAGTAATCAATAAGTTTCAGCTTTTCCTGATTGTGTTAGTTTCCTGGATCGGCTGTAATGAAGTACAGTATAATAAGCTGGGCAATTTAAAACAACAGAAATTTATTCTCTCACAGTGCCAGCAGCTAGAAGTCCAAAATCAAGGTGTCAGCAGGGCGATGCTCCCTCTGAAGGCTCTATGGAAAAATTATTTCTTGCTTCTTCTAGTTTCTTGTGGTTACTGGCAATCCTTGGCATTCCTGGATTTGCAGCAGTGTAACTCCAACTCTGCCTCCATCTTCACACAGCCTTTGTCCCTGTGTGTCTCCAGATCTCTCTGTTTATAAGGACATTAATCAGTGGATTTAGGACCCACCATGATCCCATAAGACCTCATCTTGACTTGATAACATCTGCAAAAGCCTTTTTCCAAATAAGGTCAAGTTCACAGGCACTGGGGGTTAGGGCTTCAACATGTCTTTTGTGGGGACACAATTCAACCAACAACACAGATTGACATTAATGGTGTGCCAAGAGGTTTGGTGAAGGTACAGGCAGCAAAGGGACACACTGTAGAAAATTTAAAAGCAATAAGAAAGCCAACTGAAAATCAGTCTTTGCTATTATCACCCTGCTCCCAGAATTCTAAACAATATCAACAGTCAAATACTCCTATCAGGGCCCTCCCGCCCTGCCTGGACAGGAATGTTTGTGTTTGTACACCATTTACATGAGTTTTCTAGAGCTGCCATAACAAAGCACCACAGATTGGGTGGCTTAAACAATAGAAATTTATTTGCTCACAGTTCTGGAGACAAGGAACCCTAGATCAAAGTGTCGGCAGGATTGGCTTCTCCCAAGGCCTCTCTCCTTGGCTTGTAGATGGCCATCTTCTCCCTGTGGCTTCACATGATCTTTCTTCTCTGTGAGTCTGTGTTCAAATTTCTTATTCTTATAAAGACACCAATCATGTTGTATTAGGGCCCACCCTGATGGCCTCATTTTAACTTAGTCACCACTTTAAATTCCTTATCTCCAAAGAAAGTCACATTCTGAGATACTGGGAGTTAAGAGAGTTCAAAAATGAGTTTTGGGGGGACACAGTTCAGTCCATAACATTCTTAAACCCATCTATAAAGTATTTTAGGTACAATTACAGTAGAAACAAAAATCCTACATTTTCCAGAAAGTACATTCTCCTATTTACTAGCATTCTGTTATCATACATATGACTGCAACATTTCACAAATGGGTTCCTAGAAAACCCAGTTTCATGGGATGTTAAAAGACACTACTTGATAAAAGTGGTCCATGGTCAAACAAGTTTGGAAAACAAACAAACAAAAAGAGCAGGGTTTCTCAAACTTGGCTTACCTGGTAACACCTTTTAGAAAGGTGTTCTAAAACAAAGTTGAAAGAAGCTGGTTTATGGCAAATTTTAAGACTATAAAAATTGTAGTGGTATTGTTAGGAATATATATATATTTTATATATATATATAATATATAATATATAATATATAAATATATAAAATTGCCCTTAAAAAGACAAACAAAAATAATGTCATTAGTCATTGAAAAATTATAATAATACTCTTGTGTATGTATTTTACTACCACAGAGCAACAAAAAGATGGTAACTAAAAACTTATTGTGTTATTATTTTTTATTTTTAATTTATTTTTATATTTGTTTTTTTCTCAACCTCACATCATTGACATATAGTAATATTTTAAGACTATCTTTTATGACTGGAGTCTGGAACACAAACAAACATGAACTTGAGAATCGAAGAAGAGTTAATTGACGTTAACCCTAATGTCCATTAGTTGAGAGCCATTGGTAACAGATCTGGCATGAGATTGAAAGTAAAGACAGCATCTTCCATGGAGGCCTTGCAGTGTTCCTAGATCCACTGTAAAATAATGAAAATGACAGAAAAGTATAAAGAAACAATTAAAACCATCCAAAATCTGACTAAAGGAAATCACTGTGCATATGTCAAATTGCTTCCATTCTTTTTACTGCGCTTACTTATATTTGTTGCATAGTTGTTATTTTATTGCATATTAAGCTCCATGATCTGTGTCATGTACTAAAACCACATCATAATTATTTTATCATGTCATTAAAAATTATTCATAAGTACCTTTTCTAGCAGTTGCAAGTGGTACACACCATTCATTCCATAACATAACATTTATAACTGTTTCTGTATCAGTAGACTTTGGGTTGTCTAATTTTTTTAAAATTATAAGTAGCACTGTGAAGAGATGTTGTTATACTGATATATATGAATATATATATATAAAATATGCACTTTGCATTTCTGATCATCTTATGATAGATTCCTAGACATAGACTATCTCAGTAAAAATATGAATATTTTAAAGCTCTTGGGTTAGTGCTATCGAAGTGTGGAAAAGTGCCCATTTTGCTTTATCTCTGCCAGTATTGTGTATGATACTCTAAAAAAACCGACTCTACTAATTTTATTAGCAAAAATTAATCCCATTTCCAGTTTCATTTCCTTGATTACAAGTAGGTTTGTATATTTTTCTATTTGTTCATTAGCTTTCCCTTTTTCTTTTTCTTTTTTTTTTTTTTTTTTTTTTAGATGAAGTCTTGCTCTGTCTGTCGCCCAGGCTGGAGTGCAGTGGTGCAATCTCGGCTCGCTGCAACCTCCACTTCTCAGGTTCAAGCAATTCTCCTGCCTCAGCCTCCCAAGTAGCTGGGATTACAGGTGCATGCCACCACACCCAGCTGATTTTTGTATTTTTAGTAGAGACGGGGTTTCGTCATGTTGGCCAGGCTGGTCTCAAACTCCTCACCTCAGGTGATCAACCCCCCTTGGCCTCCCAAAGTGCTGGGATTACAGGTGTGAGCCACCATGCCCAGCCTAGCCTTCCCTTTTTCTTAATTTTTATTTTTAAAATTTTAATTGTGGTTAAAATACATATAGCATAAAATTTACCAGTTAACCATTTTTTAAGTGTACAGTTCTATAGTTAAGTAAATCCATGTTCAACCAATCTCAAGAACCCATTTCATCTTGCAAACTGAAACTGTACATTCGTTAAACAACAATATCCCATTCCCTCTCCTTATAGTTCCCAGCAATCATGATTTACCTTCTGTCTCTGAATTTGACTACTCTAAATACCTCATATAATTAGAAAAATACAATACTTGTCCTTTTGTGACTGGTTTGTTGAACTTAGCATGTCCTCAAGTTCCATTTGTGTTGTAGCATGTGTCAGAATTTCCTTTTTTAAAAGGCTAAATATTTTATTGCATGTATATACCAACCACATTTTCCCCCCTTTGGTTTTGTTAAATCTTTATTTGTTTTTATTTTGGTAGCTTTTATTTTTGATCCGGGGGTACACGTGCAGGTTTGTTATTTAGGTAAATTGTGCGTCACAGGGGTTTGGTGTATAGAACGTTTTGCCACCTAGGTAATAAGCATAGTACCTGATAGGTAGGTAGCTTTTCTATCCTCACCCTCCTCCCACCCTTCACCCTCAAGTAGGTCCTGGTGTCTGTTGTTTACTTCTTTATGTCCTTGTGTACTCAATGCTTAGCTCCCACTTATAAGTGAGAACATGTGGTGTTTGGTTTTCTGTTTCTGCATTAGTTTGCTTAGGATAATGGCCCCTGGCTCCATCCCTGTTGCTGCAGAAGACATGATTTCGTTCTTTTCCATGGCTGTGTGGGATTCCATAATGCATATGTACCAGTTTCTTTATCCAATCTACCATTGATGGGCATTTAGGTTGGTTCCATGTCTTTGCTATTGTAAATAGTGCTGCAGTGAACACACACACGCATATGTCTTTATCCTAGAACAATTTTTATTCCTTTGGGTCTATACCCAATAATGGGATTGCTGGGTTGAATGGCAGTTCTAAGTTCTTTGAGAATCACCAAGCTGCCTTCCACAATGGCTGAACTAATTACTTTCCCGTCAGCAGTGTGTAAGCATTCCCTTTTCTCCACAACCTTGGCAGCATCTGTAGTTTTTTGACTTTTTAATGATAGCCATTTCGACTGGTGTGAGATGTATATGCCACATTTCATTTACGTCTGCATTAAATCTGTAGATCACTTTCAGTAGTACTGAATCCTAACAGTATTGTTTTCTAATCCATTAACACAAGACAGCTTTTCAAGCTTTCCCTTTTCTTGTGAAATTTTTTCATATCCTTTGCCTTTTCTAGGCAGTCTTAATATCTTTAATTGTCAACGTTTATCAACTTTTTGTATATTAAGGACATTCACCTTTTGTTATATTGTGTCATATATTTTCCCCAGCTAGCTATTCAGCTTTCCATTTTCTTTTTCTTTCTTTTATTTTTAATTTTTTGTGTATGTGTGTGGGCAGGGGGTCGGGGGTGGGCTGGAATCTCACTCTGTTGCTCAGGCTGGAGTGCAGTGGTACAATCTCCGCTCACTGCAACCTCCACCTCCTGGGTTCAAGCGATTCTCCTGCCTCAGCCTCCCGAGTAGCTGGGATTACAGTCACCCGCCACCATACCCAGCTAATTTTTATATTTTTAGTAGAGATGGAGTTTCACCATGTTGGCCAGGCTGGGCTCGAACTCCGGACTTCAAGTGATCCGCCTGCCTTGGCCTCTCAAAGTGCTGGGATTACAGGCATGAGCCACCGTGCCAAGCTCAGTTTTCCATTTTCTTGATGATATTTTGCTATGAGTTTCATGTCAAGTTAAAGTTTACAGTAGTCTCTTGAAGTTTTTTTTTTAGGATAATTTTTTAAAGCTGCACTCAGCTAGAAGAATAGCTAGCATTTATTGAGTGCTTACTATTATATAGGCACTATCTTAAATGCTTGACATGTACTAGTTCTTTTATCCTCACAACTCTATAAGTGCTATTATTACCATCCCCACTTTGCATATGAAGAAACTAAGGCACAGGCAGGTTAGATAACTTCCCCAAGGTCACACAGTTAAAGTCAAGCAGTCAGATGGCAGAGACCTTGTTCCTTGAGCTCTGTGTTCTACTGCCTCCTGTCCTTATTTGTGCCTTTTTCTCTCTATTCATGATCAATCATTACATATGTTTATCAGGCAAAATGAATAAGAAGCAGGGAGTCTTTATTTTTTATTATTATACTATAAGTTCTGGGATACATGTGCAGAACGTGCTGTTTTGTTACATAGGTATACACGTGCCATGGTAGTTTGCTGCACCCATCAACCCATCATCTACATTAGGTATTTCTCCTAATGCTTTCCCTCCCCTAGCCCCCTCAACGCCTGACAGGCCCCAGTGGGTGATGTTCCCCTGTGTCCATGTGTTCTCATTGTTCAACTCCCACTTATGAGTGAGAACATGCGGTGTTTGGTTTTCTGTTCTTGTGTTAGTTTGCTGAGAATGATGGTTTCCAGCTTCATCCATGTCCCTGCAAAGGACATAAACTCATCCTTTTTTATGACTGCATACTATTCCATGGTGTATATGTGCCACATTTTCTTTATCCAGTCTGTCGTTGATGGGCATTTGAGTGGGTTCCATGTCTTTGCTATTGTGAATAGTGCTGAAATAAACACATGTGTGCATGTGTCTTTATAGCAGCATGATTTATAATACTTTGGGTATATACCCAGTAATGGGATCACTGGGTCAAATAGTATTTCTGGTTCTAGATCCTTGAGGAATCACCACACTGTCTTCCACAATGGTTGAACTAGTTTACAGTCCCACCAACAGTGTAAAAGTGTTCCTATTTCTCTACATCCTCTCCAGCATGTGTTGTTTCCTGACTTTCTAATGATCATCATTCTAACTGACATGAGATGGTATCTTATTGTGGTTTTGATTTGCATTTCTCTAATGACCAGTGATGATAAGCTTTTTTTCATAAGTTTGTTGGCCCCATAAATGTCTTCTTTTGAGAAGTGTCTGTTCATATCCTTTGCCCACTTTTTGATGGGGTTGTTTTTTTCTTGTAAATTTGTTTAAGTACTTTGCAGATTCTGGATGTTAGCTCTTTGTCAGATGGATGGATGGCAAAAATTTTCTCCCATTCTGTGGGTTGCCTGTCCACTCTGATGATAGTTTCTTCTGCTGTGCAGAAGCTCTTTAGTTTAATTAGATCTCATTTGTCTATTTTGGCTTTTGCTGCCATTGCTTTTTGGTGTTTGTCATGAAGTCTTTTTGCCCATGCCTATGTCCCGAGTGGTATTGCCTAGGTTTTCTTTCTAGGTTTTAGGGCCTTAGGTCTTGTGCTTTAGTCTTTTTCCTTTCCTTTTTGAGACACAGTCTTGTTTGTCTCCCCCAGACTGGAGTGCAGTGGTGTGATCTCGGCTCACTGCAAGCTCCACCTCCAGAGTTCACACCATTCTCCTGCCTCAGCCTCCTGAGTAGCAGGGACTACAGGCGCCCGCCCCCACACTCAGCTAATTTTTTGTATTTTTTAGTAGAGACGGTGTTTCACCGTGTTAGCCAGGATGGTCTCGATCTCCTGACCTCGTGATCCACCCACCTCGGCCATGTTTAAGTCTTTAATCCACCTTGAGTTAATTTTTGTGTAAGGTGTAAGGAAGGGGTACAGTTTCAGTTTTAAGAATCAGGGAGTCTTTGCAAGCTCAAGGTAGGATCTTTGTCAAACAAGAAATATGCTATTATGCAGCAGTGAAATGAGGTCAGTTCTGAGTCCTCAGTCTAGGTTAGAGGAGCAAAGTTAAGAGTTTGTTCTTAGGAGGAATTGAACTGAACCTGTCTCTAGGTCAAGAAAAACACGTGGCACAAATGAGAACATTAAGCAACTAATTCAAAATTTCATATGGAACTGTTTTAATAACTGTTGAGTAATGATTCTTACGGTGAGTGTCCTCAGAAGTGCCCACTAATACTTGTTGATTGAGAGTGATATTGACAATACCAAACAGTCATGTCACTAATAGTATAACTAACAACTTTTTCTTACCAGGGGCTTTTTTTGAGTCAGTAAAGAAGAGAATCTTCCCTAGGATTTTTGTTTGTTTTTAAGCTTAGCAATGTGCTAAACCCATCCCTTCTACATCCATAAAGGAGAATGCACCCTAGGCTCTCTAGACCAAACTCAGGCATGCTTTACTTGTGGCATGCATTCAAAAGGAGGAGAACTTGGCGAAAAGGTCTTGAATATCATTCTGGTAACCATAGTGATACCAAAGCAAACCTGGATCCTTATCTCATATCTTGTTTATTTTACAGAAAGAATTTATTTACACATAGACCTTTCATTTTGAAAAAGACGCCCCTCTTTGTTATTTGATTGTGTAAGTGGTGTTTTGTTGGCCTTGCTTCACAGCAAGTCTCTGTAATACCTCGGTATGTTGCCAGTGGCTGTCTCTGTGTCCTCACAAACAAATCTTCCATACTTGTCTGACTTGGGCAGCCAGGCTATGGGGTCTAAGGAAGAATAGAATACCTGGAAAGTGACAGCAGTGTTTTTGGGGTCGGAACTCTCAAGTGGCAAAGTTACTCAAGATCCAGCTGCAGAATGAATGAGTGCGTTCTCTGCTGTTTTTTTTTAAAAAAGTTTTGTTTTTAAAAAAGAAGTAATAAAGTTGGGCGTGGTGGTGCTTGCCTGTAGTCCCAGTTGCTCAGGAGGCTGAGATGGAAGAATCACTTGAGCCCAGGAGTTTGAGACTAGCCTAAGCAATACAGGGAAACTCCATCTTTAGAAAAACAAAAAGCAAAAAACAAACAAAAAAATTAAAAAAAGAAAGAAAGAAAGAAAAGAAAAAGGAGTAATAGAGAGATTGGTGCTAAAGGGCTTTGAGAAAAGAGTTCTAGGCTTTCCACAGAATTTGGGAATGAATCCTGGGGGGCTGGACTGTGAAAAACATCTGAGACACAAGCTCTGTGTGATACTTGGTGAATACTCATGAACACGCAGGGTTCTCGAGGGCTTGAACTGCTTGTTTCGGTAGCCTTGCATTTTCAGTGCAACGATCCCTGGCATCGAGTGGACCCTCAAGAAATATTTGCTAGCTGCCAGATGCAACTTTCTGCTGCATTGTCAATACTTTTTCAAAACAGGGCACTGAGGACTTTAGTAACTTCCCAGCAGCTACAAGGAATCTTGGGAATCTTTTCCCTAGGCAGAGCAGACGATTTAATACCCCATTTGTAAAAGGGTGATTTAAAGATACATTGAAAGCCACCCTAAGAAACAACATTTCCCTGATGGTGCCTGAAATTCGATGCATAGAAGTTTCTCTGTCTGTTATCCTCACTAACTTCTTTGAAAATGCCTACAGAAGGGGTGTCCGTATCAGGCCCTTGTGCTTCATGAGAATAAGTTGATCAGGTAAAAGTTTTCTCCACAAGAGAGACCACTAGCGGGAGGGGTCAGTTGCCCAGTTAGGAGGGTTTGACTTGTCCTACACCAATATTGTCAAGCAAGTGGGGTCAAGGGTCCCTCTGGACTTTCCTACTTAACCTTCACCATTGGCTTAAATATAGGAGTGACCATCCCTTCTCTCCAGAAACTGGCCTCAGTCCTGTAGCCTATTTATTGGGATCAGTAACCCACCTCCACTTTCCACCACCTGGTCCATAGGCTCCAGAGAGAACCTATCCCTGTCTAAACAGCCATTATTAAACGTGACTGTATTTTTTTCTCTATAGGAATGATGTATTTTCTATAAAAACCAAAACAAAACAAAACAAAAAAACCTCCCACAATCTTTGTGTGACTTGCATTTGAGAGCAGCCAAAGGATCTACTTGCAAAGCAGTGCAGAGGTTGACATTTACTAAGAATCTGCCATGAATCAGGCACCCAGCCAGATGGACGCTTCCTGTTCAAAACGACTGTTAAGCAGATGCTATCAATTCCATATTACTGAGAACAAAGTTGAATCTCTGAGAGAGAAAAAAAGGAATGTTCACAGGGTCACAAAGGTGGGTTGAATTCCAGAGACCCTGTTCTCTTCTACAGCAAGGAAAATCACCCATACCCAGGACAGCAGGGAAATGTCATAAATTCTTTGTATGCCCTCACTGCACTTTGCACAGGCCTTGGAGTCTTTGATGGAGAATGCATGTAATATAACCCACTGAAATTAAGGTTAAACAAAAATGATATTTTGCTGGGAGGGATCCTGGTCACCCCCTAAAATCTGAGGAAAGTTAAACAACCAGGATTCAGTACCAAGAATTCTTGGGTTTTATATCTGTCTAATGCTACACCCACAAGTGGACTAAATAACCTGCATCTCTGTCTCTTAGTTAGAGTTCTCAAGAGAGAGACCCTAATTGGTTCCTGGTCAGCCAATGGACTGCCTCCTCCTGAGTCAGGTGTTCACTTCTAGTCCAGTCAGTTATGACCAAGAGTCAAGTAAAAACAAAACTTCTGAGGGCTAATTCTGAAGTCTGCCCAATGGTTTCTACTGTACCCAGATATAATTCAATACTTGTTTATTGTCTAGTGGTTTTTTTGTGTGTTCATTAGTTGCGACCAAGCTCTTTACAAACCTTGGATACATCCTCCTTCATTTAATCATCAGGCAGGGGTTGATAGGCCATAGTGATCAAGAAAAATATGTGAAATTTCTATTTGCCAGTTATCCCTGTGTTTAAAACCTTCAGAGCAAATTAAGAAAGGAGAAATGAATTATTTGTTCTTAAATGTTTGGTTTCAAGGGGACGGAGGAAATGGGAAAAGCATCTGTGGACAGGGCTATTGTGTTTGCTGCTGGAAGACTACCAAGGCCGGTTACTAAATGGGTGGGCAGCAACAAGTAGTTGCTTTGTTTTTTTGTTTGTTTTTTCACCATAGGAAGTTGTTGTCTGTTTTGCAAGTTTGTCAAATTTCTTTTGTGTCTGGGGTCGATAACCTAGATACCTGAGTCTCTTTTGTCCCCTTCCGAGGGTCCTAATTTTGCATTTTACGTAACACCAGTCTTGACCCAAAGCTGATTTATTAAGGAGGTTTCTTCTGGGTTAGTTGCTGGTGCTGGAGGCTGCGTGTACATGGATTAGTCTTATACTGCCACCATGAGGGAGATGCTGGGATTGCAATGCTCTTTTAGTTAAATGTAAATTTTCAGAAATGAAAGTGAGCACGTTTGAAATATCTATCTATCTATCTATCTATCTATCTATCTATCTATCTTATGTATCTTCTTATGTTCATATATATAATAAAATGGAACAATCCACCTCCTAAAACATATCCTCTGGAAGGCTTAAAGAGATATATAGTATTGCCAAGTGTGTCTGAGTTAGGTAGGCAAGGGTTTGAGACCTGCCTCTGCCTACCTACCACTATAACTGCCCTTACACTAGACATTTAAGTCTTCTAAGCCACAGGTGTAAAAACGGTCTGATAGTACCCATTTCACAGGACTTTGTGTTGAAAAAATGACATAGCCTGTGTCAATCTCTAGCATTTGGTAAGTACTCAATAAATGACTACCATTGCTATCACCTGAAATTGACTATGGCTGAAAAAGTATTAGAAAAGCCTTCTTCAGGGAAAGAGAGAGGGGTGAGGGTGGAGGGCACCAGTAACCCCGTGAAAACAAACCGCCAGTGTACAGCTGGAGTGGATGCTCAATAAACATACGAAGGGTTCAGGGGAAAGGGGTGAGATCACCAGGGATGGCTCTAACAGCCAAAACTGGGATGGAAAACACTCTTTTACACTGACTATTTTAGAGTCAAAGAACCAAAAATATAGAATGTCCGTGTAGTAAGGATTCTAGATATGTACTCCAGCTTTTTTTTTTTTTTTTTTTTTTAAGTAGGACGACCAAGTAATTGAATCACTCTTCAAGTTAAAATGTGAATCAGTAGTAGAGTGGGACTGGAACCCAAGACTTTTGTTTTCTTTTTCTTTTCTTTTCTTTCCTTCTCTTCTCTTCTTTCTCTCTCTCTCTCTGTCTCTGTCTCTCTCTCTCTTTTTTTCTTTCATTCTTTCTTCTCTTTTTTTTCCCCCAGACAGGATCTAACTCTGTTGCCTAGGCTGGAGTGCAATGGCACATTTGTAGCTTACTATAACCTTGAGGCCCTGGGTTCAAACAATCCTTCTGCCTCAGCCTCCTGAGTAGCTGGGACTATACACACACACCACTATGACCAGCTAATTTTTAAATATTTTGGTAGAGACAGGAATCTCACTATATTGCCCAAGCTGGTCTGAAACTCCTGGCTTCAAGTGATCCTCCCAACTTGGTCTCCCAAAGTGCTGGGATTACAGGCATGAGCCACTATGCCCATCCCCTCAAGACTTTTGACAAATAATCCAGAGCTATTTATATGTAAGCACCAAAATATCAGTCAAGATTGGCCAAATCAGGACTGTCTTAGATTAAAAACAAAAACAAAAACAGGCAAGTTGCTTAACCTGATTATGCTTTAGTTTCCTTACTGGCAAAATGGCAATCATAATATCCTACTGCAGGGGGTTCTAGCAAAGCCTGAGATGCCACATGGAAAGCATTTAGATTTGTGTAATAAATGTCCACTGGTATGATTATATGACTACAGATTTCATTCGTTACAATTACAGTGTCTCCTGAAAGTGATCAACGAAACTTTGCCACCTCTAAAACTACTGGCTTCCTAACCCTGCCTCCATGATAAACTCTTTAATGGTGGGAACATTTGTACCTCTTTATACCTTCTCATGCCTGTATAATTACCTTTTTAAAATTAAACTTTTATTTTTGAGGTAATTCTAGGTTTATATACAGTTATAAGAAATAATACAGAATGATCCCATGTACTCTTTACCCAATATTTTTCCAGTGGAAACAGTCTGAAGAACTACAGTACAGTATCACAACCAAGATATTGACATTGATAAGATCTACCCATCTTATTCAATTTCTCCTCTTTTACTTGTGTGTGTGTGTATTTAGTTCTATACAATTTTATCACCTTTGTAAGTTCATGTTTCCACTTCACAGTAAAGATACCAAACAGTTCTATCTTTCGTGAGGATCCCTTGAACTGGCCTTTTATAACCACACCAACCTCTCTCCTGTATCCCCCCACCCCATCCTGAAACTCTGGCAACCGATTGGTGTTGGGCTTTTTTTTATTATTATTATAATTCACTGGAGACTCATCCAGATTGTGGCTGGCATCACTAGTTTATTCCTTTTTGTTGATGAGTAGTATTTGATGAGATAGATGTACCACTGTTTGCTCAGCCATTCACTCCCTGAAGGACATCTGGGTTGTTTCCTGTCTTTTGCTAGTAGGAGTAAAGCTGCCGTGAACATTTGTGTACAGGTTTTTGCGTAAATATAAGCTTTCATTTCTCTGGGATAAATGCCCAAGAGTGCAACTGCTGGGTCGAATGGTAATCACACATTTAGTTTTAGAAGAAATTGCGTAACTGTTTCCTAGAGTGGCTGTACTATTTTATATCCCCGCCAGCAACACAAGAGTGATCGAGTGTCCTGTGTCCTTGCCAGCATTTGATATTATCACAATTTTAAAATTTTAACTCTTTAAATAGGCAAGTAGTAAGATTCATTGTTGTTTTAATTTGCATTTCCCTGGTGGCTAATGATGTTGAACATCTTTTCATGTGCTTATTTGCCATCTGCCTCACCTCTTTGGTGAAATAGTTCTTTTATGACGTTTGCCTGTTTTATGATTAGATTGTTTGTTTTTCTCTGTTGAGTTTTGAGAATTCTTTACATATTTTAGATATAAAGCCTTGACATATTTTACTTTTAAAGTAAAACATCAACACTGGATTGTGAGCAGCATAGCATATGTGGTAGTAAAATATATGACAACAATAGCACAGAGAATGGGAGGTGGGTGGGTGAACGTGTACTCCTCATGGTGTTTCATTTTATATGAGCTGATTTAGTGTTATCTATGCTTAATTGTAGTAAGTTATAGATGAATATTATAATCATTTAAAAATATGCAAAGAGAAACTTTATTTATTTATTTATTATACTTTAAGTTATGGGATACATGTGCAGAACGTGCTGTTTTGTTACATAGGCATACACGTGCCATGGTGGTTTGCTGCACCCATCAACCCATCATCTACATTAGGTATTTCTCCTAATGCTCTCCCTCCCCTAGCCTCCCACCCCCTGACAGGCCCCAGTGGGTGATGTTCCCCTCCCTGTGTCCATATATTCTCATTGTTCAATTCCCACTTATGAGTGAGAACATGCTGTGTTTGGTTTTCTGTTCTCGTGTTAGTTTGCTGAGAATGATAGTTTCCAGCTTCATCCATGTCCCTGCAAAGGACATGTACTCATCCTTTTTTATGGCTGCATAGTATTCCATGGTATATATGTGCCACATTTTCTTAATCCAGTCAATTTCTTATCATTGATGGACATTTGGGTTGGTTCCAATCTTTGCTATTGTGAATAGTGCTGCAATAAACATACATGTGCATGTGTCTTTATAGTATAATGATTTATGATCCTTTGGGTATATGTCCAGTAATGGAATCACTGGATCAAATGGTATTTCTGGTTCTAGATCCCTGACAAATCACTACACTGTGTTCCACAATGGTTGAACTAATTTACACTCCCACCAACAGTGTAAAAGCATTCCTATTTCTCCACATCCTCTCCAGCATGTGTTGTTTCCCGACTTTTTAATGATCACCATTCTAACTGGCGTGAAATGGTATCTCATTGTGGTTTTGATTTGCATTTCTCTAATGACCAGTGATGATGAGCTTTTTTTCATATGTTTTTTGGCCACATAAATGTCTTCTTTTGAGAAGTGTCTGTTCCTATCCTTTGCCCAGGTTTTGATGGGGTTGTTTGGAGAAATCATTTTTAAATACAAGATATTATTAAGTCAATAGAGGAGATAAAATGGGATACCAAAAGATGACAGGAAAGGTGCATTAAAGGAAACAGAACATTAGAAATAAATAGGAAACTACTGCCAAATATATATTATTCTGAAGTGTACATGGAATATTCATCAAGAAAGACTATACTGGGCTATTTACAAAGTCCAACATTCAACACATTGAAATAATACAGAATATTCTACAATCAAAATGAAACTATACTAGACATCAGTAATAAAAAAGACATCTAGAAAATTCCCAAAGGTTTTGAAATGAAGCCACATTCTACTAAGTAACCCATGGCCAAAGAAGAAACCACAAGGGATAGTAGAAAACACGTATGGTTGGGAGCAAGATGGCCAAATGGGAACAGCTCCAGTCTCTAGCTCCCAGCGCGAGCGACACAGAAGACGGGTGATTTCTGCATTTTCAACTGAGGTACCGGGTTCATCTCACCGGGGAGTGCCAGACAATCAGTGCTGGTCAGCTGGTGCAGCTTGACCAGCAAGAGCTGAAGCAGGGTGAGGCATTGCCTCACCTGGGAAGTGCAAGGGGGAAGGGAATCCCTTTTCCTAGCCAGGGGAACTGAGACACACAACACCTGGAAAATCAGGTAACTCCCACCCTAATACTGCACTTTACCAAGGGTCTTAGCAAACGGCACACCAGGAGATTATATCCCACACCTGGCTGGGAGGGTCCTATGCCCACGGAGCCTCCCTCATTGCTAGCACAGCAGTCTGCCATCTAACTGCAAGGCAGCAGCAAGGCTGGAGGAGGGGCGCCCGCCATTGCTGAGGCTTAAGTAGGTAAACAAAGCCACTGGGAAGCTCGAACTGGGTGGAGCCCACAGCAGCTCAAGGAGGCCTGCCTGTCTCTGTAGACTCCACCTCTGGGGACAGGGCATTGCTAAACAAAAAGCAGCAGAAACCTCTTCAGATGCAAATGACCCTGTCTGACAGCTTTGAAGAGAGCAGTGGATCTCCCAACACGGAGGTTGAGATCTGAGAATGGACAGACTGCCTGCTCAAGTGGGTCCCTGACTCCTGAGTAGCCTACCTGGGAGACATCCCCCACTAGGTGCAGACTGACATCCCACACCTCACACGGCAGGGTACACCCCTGAGACGAAGCTTCCAGAGCAAGAATCAGACAGGAACACTCGCTGTTCAGCAATATTCTATCTTCTGCAGCCTCTGCTGCTGATACCCAGGCAAACAGGGTCTGAATTGGACCTCAAGCAATCTCCAACAGACCTACAGCTGAGGGTCCTGACTGTTAGAAGGAAAACTAACAAACAGAAAGGACACCCACACCAAAACCCCATCAGTACATCACCATCATCAAAGACCAAAGGCAGATAAAACCACAAAGATGGGGAAAAAGCAGGGCAGAAAAGTTGGAAATTCAAAAAATAAGAGCACATCTCCCCCTCAAAAGGAACGCAGCTCGTCGCCAGCAACGGATCAAAGTTGGATGGAGAATGACTTTGACGAGTTGAGAGAAGAAGGCTTCAGTCCATCAAACTTCTCAGAGCTATAGGAGGAATTACGTACCCAGTGCAAAGAAACTAAAAATCTTGAAAAAAGAATGGAAGAATGGATAACTAGAATAATCAATGCAGAGAAGGCCATAAACGAACTGACAGAGATAAAAACCATGACACGAGAAATACGTGACAAATGCACAAGCTTCAGTAACCAAATCGATCAACTGGAAGAAAGAGTATCAGTGATTGAGGATCAAATGAATGAAATGAAGTGAGAAGAGAAGTCTAAAGAAAAAAGAGGAAAAAGAAATGAACAAAGCCTTCAAGAAGTATGGGATTATGTGAAAAGACCAAATCTACATCTGATTGGGGTGCCTGAAAGTGAGGGGGAAAATGGAACCAAGTTGGAAAACACTCTTCAGGATATCATCCAGGAGAACTTCCCCAACCTAGTAAGGCAGGCCAACTTTCAAATTCAGGAAATACAGCGAACACCACAAAGATACTCCTCAAGAAGAGCAACTCCAAGACACATAATTGTCAGAGTCACCAAAGTTGAAATGAAGGAAAAAATGTTAAGGGCAGCCAGAGATAAAGGTCGGGTTACCCACAAAGGGAAGCCCATCAGACTAACAGCAGATCTCTTGGCAGAAACTCTACAAGCCAGAAGAGAGTGGGGGCCAATATTGCACATTCTTAAAGAAAAGAATTTTCAACCCAGAATTTCATATTCAGCCAAACTAAGTTTCATAAGTGAAGGAGAAATAAAAACCTTTACAGACAAGCAAATGCTTACAGATTTTGTCACCACCAGGCCTGCCCTACAAGAGATCCTGAAGGAAGCACTAAACATGGAAAGGAACAACCGGTACCAGCCATTGCAAAAACATGCCAAAATGTAAAGAAAATCGATGCTAGGAAGAAACTGCATCAACTAAAGAGCAAAATAACCAGCTAATATCACAATGACAGGATCAAGTTCACACATAACAATATTAACCTTAAATGTAAATGGACTTGACTCTTTATCCAATTAAAAGACACAGACTGGCAAATTGGATAAAGAGTCAAGACCCATCAGTTTGCTGTATTCAGGAGACCCATCTCATATGCAGAGACACACACAGGCTCAAAATAAAGGGATGGAGGAAGATCTACCAAGCAAACGGAGAACAAAAAAAAAAGCAGGGGTTGCAATCCTAGTCTCTGATAAAACAGACTTTAAACCATCAAAGATCAAAAGAGACAAAGAAGGCCATTACATAATGGTAAAGGGATCAATTCAACAGGAAGAGCTAACTATCCTAAATATATATGCACCCAATACAGGAACACCCAGATTCATAAAGCAAGTCCTTAGAGACTTACAAAGAGACTTAGACTCCCAGACACTAATAATGGGAGACTTCAACACTCCACTGTCAACATTAGACACATCAGTGAGACAGAAAGTTAACAAGAATATCCAGGAATTGAACTCAACTCTGCACCAAGCGGACCTAATAGACATCTACAGAACTCTCCACCCCAAATCAACAGAATATACATTCTTCTCAGCATCACATCACACTTATTCCAAAACTGACCACATAATTGGAAGTAAAGCACTCCTCAGCAAATGTACAAGAACAGAAATTATAACAAACTCTCTCTCAGACCACAGTGCAATCAAACTAGAACTCAGGACTAAGAAACTCAATCAAAACCGCTCAACTACATGGAAACTGAACAACCTGCTCCTGAATGACTACAGGGTACATAACGAAATGAAGGCAGAAATAAAGATGTTCTTTGAAACCAATGAGAACAAAGATACAATATACCAGAATCTCTGGGACACATTTAAAGCAGTGTGTAGAGGGAAATTTATAGCACTAAATACCCACAAGAGAAAGCTGGAAAGATCAAAAATTGACACTCTAACATCACAATTAAAAGAATTAGAGAAGCAAGAGCAAACACATTCAAAAGCTAGCAGAAGGCAAGAAATAATTAAGATCAGAGCAGAACTGAAGGAGATAGAGACACAAAAACCCTCCAAAAAAATCAATGAATCCAGGAGCTGGTTTTTTGAAAAGATCAACAAAATTGATAGACCGCTAGCAAGACTAATAAAGAAGAAAAGAGAGAAGAATCAAATAGATGCAATAAAAAATGATAAAGGGGATATCACCACCGACCCCAAAGAAATACAAACTACCATCAGAGTATACTATAAACACCTCTATGCAAATAAACTAGAAAATCTAGAAGAAATGGATAATTTCCTGAACACTTACAATCTCCCAAGACTAAACCAGGAAGAAGTTGAATCCCTGAATAGGCCAATAGCAGGCTCTGAAATTGAGGCAATAATTAATAGCCTACCAACCAAAAAAAGTCCAGGACCAGACGGATTCACAGCCGAATTCTACCAGAGGTACAAGGAGGAGTTGGTATCATTCCTTCTGAAACTATTCCAATCAATAGAAAAAGAGGGAATCCTCCCTAACTCATTTTATGAGGCCAACATCATCCTGATACCAAAGCCTGGCAGAGACACACAAAAAAAGAGAATGTTAGATCAATATCCCTGATGAACATCGATGCAAAAATCCTCAATAAAATACTGGCAAACCGAATCCAGCAGCATATCAAAAAGCTTATCCACCATGATCAAGTGGGCTTCATCCCTGGGATGCAAGCTGATTCAACATACACAAATCAATAAACGTAATCCAGCATATAAACAGAACCAAAGACAAAAACCACATGATTATCTCAATAGATGCAGAAAAGGTCTTTGACAAAATTCAACAACCCTTCATGCTAAAAACTCTCAATAAATTCGGTATTGATGGAACGTATCTCAAAATAATAAGAGCTATTTATGACAAACCCACAGCCAGTATCATACTGAATGGGCAAAACCTGGAAGCATTCCCTTTGAAAACTGGCACAAGACAGGGATGTCCTCTCTCACCACTCCTATTCAACATAGTGCTGGAAGTTCTGGCTAGGGCAATCAGGCAAGAGAAAGAAATAAAGGGTATTCAGTTAGGAAAAGAAGAAGTCAAATTGTCCCTGTTTGCAGATGACATGATTGTATATTTAGAAAATCCCATCATCGCAGCCCAAAATCTCCTTAAGCTGATAAGCAACTTCAGCAAAGTCTCAGGATACAAAATTAATGTGCAAAAATCACAAGCATTCTTATACACCAGTAACAGACAAACAGAGAGCCAAATCAGGAATGAACTTTCATTCACAATTGCTTCAAAGAGAATAAAATACCTAGGAATCCAACTTACAAGGGATGTAAAGGACCTCTTCAAGAAGAACTACAAACCACTGCTCAGTGAAATAAAAGAGGATACAAATAAATGGAAGAACATACCATGCTCATGGATAGGAAGAATCAATATCGTGAAAATGGCCATACTGCCCAAAGTAATTTATAGATTCAATGCCATCCCCATCAAGCTACCAATGAGTTTCTTCACAGAATTGGAAAAAACTGCTTTAAAGTTCCTATGGAACCAAAAAAGAGCCCGCATTGCCAAGACAATCCTAAGTCAAAAGAACAAAGCTGGAGGCATCACGCTACCTGACTTCAAACTGTACTACAAGGCTACAGTAACCAAAACAGCATGGTACTGGTACCAAAACAGAGATATAGACCAATGGAACAGAACAGAGTCCTCAGAAATAATACCACACATCTACAGCCATCTGATCTTTGACAAACCTGAGAGAAACAAGAAATGGGGAAAGGATTCCCTATTTAATAAATGGTGCTGGGAAAATTGGCTAGCCACAAGTAGAAAGCTGAAACTGGATCCTTTCCTTACTCCTTATACGAAAATTAATTCAAGATGGATTAGAGACTTAAATGTTAGACCTAATACCATAAAAATCCTAGAAGAAAACCTAGGTAATACCATTCAGGACATAGGCATGGGCAAGGATTTCATGTCTAAAACACCAAAAGCAATGGCAACAAAAGCCAAAATTGACAAATGGGATCTAATTAAACTAAAGAGCTTCTCCACAGCAAAAGAAACTACCATCAGAGTGAACAGGCAACCTACACAATGGGAGAAAATTTTTGCAATCTACTCATCTGACAAAGGGCTAATATCCAGAACCTACAAAGAACTCAAACAAATTTACAAGAAAAAAACAACCCCATCAAAAAGTGGGCAAAGGATATGAACAGACATTTCTCAAAAGAAGACATGTATACAGCCAACAGACACATGAAAAGATGCTCACCATCACTGGCCATCAGAGAAATGCAAATCAAAACCACAATCAGATACCATCTCACACCAGTTAGAATGGCAATCATTAAAAAATCGGGAAACCACAGGTGCTGGACAGGATGTGGAGAAATAGGAGCACTTTTACACAGTTGGTGGGATTGTAAACTAGTTCAACCATTATGGAAAACAGTATGGCGATTCCTCAAGGATCTAGAACTAGAAATACCATATGACCCAGCCATCCCATTACTGTTTATATACCCAAAGGATTATAAATCATGCTGCTATAAAGACACATGCACACGTATGTTTATTGCAACACTATTCATAATAGCAAAGACTTGGAATCAACCCAGATGTCCATCAGTGACAGACTGGATTAAGAAAATGTGGCACATATACACCATGGAATACTATGCAGCCATAAAAAGGGATGAGTTTGTGTCCTTTGTAGGAACATGAATGCAGCTGGAAACCATCATTCTCAGCAAACTATTGCAAGAACAGAAAATCAAACACCGCATGTTCTCACTCATAGGTGGGAATTGAACAATGAGATCACCTGGACTCGGGAAGGGGAACATCACACACTGGGGCCTATTATGGGGAGGGAGGAGGGGGAGGGATGGCATTGGGAGTTATACCTGATGTAAATGACGAGTTGATGGGTGCTGACGAATTGATGGGTGCAGCACACCAACATGGCACAAGTATACATATGTAACAAACCTGCACGTTGTGCACATGTACCCTAGAACTTAAAGTATAATAAAAATAAATAAAATATAAAATAAAAATAAAAATAAAAGAAAACATGTATGAAGAACAACAATGAAAGTGCAATATATCCAAATGACCAGGATGCAGCTAAAACAGTAATAAATGTGAAATCCAGAGTTTTAGCTGCTTATTTTAGAGCACAAGCATATTTCTATCTTAAAATGAGAATGGAAAAATACATTTCGATGTGGAATTTCATTTTATCGCAAATGTGCCTTGAATGTCTCTGTGAATTGAGGAGTGTTTGTAAAGCAAATGAAGTAAGAAAGGCATCTACTGAAACGATCACTAGAGGGCACTATTATCTAACTTCCAGAGGAAAAAGCTTTTAGTGTGGATAAAGAAATGTTATTAGCTCTAAAACAGACTCAAGATGGCATTATTTTATTCCTCTGTTTTATAGATGAGACAATTGAGGTCCAAAGGGGGGAAATGACTTGCTTAATATCATACAAACACCAGTTGTAGTGTCAGAACTAGAACCCCAATCACATCATGATTCTGCATGAAATCAGACAGACCCAGACTTTCCTACACATTTATGGGAAATAAGAGGCTCTTTTCCACTGGGGTTGCCCAGCTACTGTAATGCATGCCTGGCGTTGCTGGAGCTGCTGGATAGGGCTGGGCACTGAGGGAGTGTACCCTATGGAGAAAGCCTGCCTGAGAGTGAACCCGTTATAGTGGAAGGTGTAAGCCAGGAATGGGGAGATGGGACTTGAGAGCATTTGAGCCAATAACCTGTGCCTGAAGCTAGTGCCACCTCTTGGACATTTCTGTGATACAAGCTGGTAGATTTCTTTTTATCTAAAGCTGGTGGGTATGGGAGTTTTCTATCGTTTGCATCCAAAATTTCTGAATATGCCAAGTGTCTGTACTTTGCAGAAAGACCAATAGTATTCAGAACACATGGCTTTATGTTGGACAAAGCTAAAAAAGGTTCTGGGAAACTCACCAGGACTGTTTGAGAGGTGATAAAAACATATGAAGAGCTTCTCATGTTTCATTTTCTAGAAATTTTAGATCCTAAGTCATCAGTATGATTGTTTTTCTCTGCTGACTTCATTGCATTCTTGGAAGGCTAAATTATTTCGAAGGAGACTATTAAGAAAATGTGTGTTATATACTGGTAGAAAGGAGATGCAGGTTGTGTCATCTTTAGTACAATAGTGATGTCACACTCTCCAGGGGCAGAGTAGGGAGCGAACATGGCTTGCCTCAACAGTTTATGTCCTTCGCTTTTATGTACATCGCCTTATTTCCACCACATAGCAAATTTGCGAAGTGTTCTCGTGTCTATTCCACAGATGATATAGAGACAAAGTCTAAAGTCACCAGCTAGTCTGTATAAATATTAGGATTGGAACTCAATTCTATACTTTTGCTTTTATGCTAGAAGTACTTGTATCTTGTCCCAACTCAGTGCTAATAAACCTAGGAACTTCAGAATGCATCATGTTTGATTGAGATGTTGGCTTTTAAACTGCTTTCATTTGCCATGATGAAAGTATAATGTATTAAAAGGGCATAAAAATGCAGTTTTTCAACACATTCGCCACACTATGATATGGTTTGGCTGTGTCTCCACCCAAATCTCGTCTTGATTTATAGCTCCCATAATTCCTACAGGTTGTGGGAGGGACCTGGTGGGAGATAATTGAATCACGGGGGCGGTTTCCCCCATACTGTTCTCATGTTAGTAAGTCTCATGAGATCTGATGATTTTTTAAGGGGTTTCCCCTCTGGCTTGATTCTCATTCTCTTTGCCTGCTGCCATGTAAGATGTGCCTTTTGCCTTCTGCCATGATTGTGAAGTCTCCCCAGCTGCGTGGAACTGTGAGTCCATTAAACCTTTTTCTTTATAAATTACGCAGTCTCAGATATGTCTTTATCAGCAGTGTGAAAACGGACTAATACACTAGTTTTTCTCAGAAAAGTTTCTTTTCTTCCTTCCTCCTTTCTGAACCAGTTTAACCCACATTTTGCTTCTGTCTGAGGCATAACAAACCCAAAATGTGTAAACTGCTCTCATCTTAAGTGTACAGCCCAGTCATTTTTAAACATCTTGATATCCATGAATCATCACCTAGATTGAGATAAAAAAACATGTCTAGCAACCTAGAAGTCTGTCTGTTTGGTACTTGTTCATTTCCATCCAGAGGTAACAGACTGGAGTCCAGTGGCATGATCACAGCTCACTGCACCCTTGATTTCCCAGGTTCAAGTGATCCTCCCACCTCAGTTTCCTGAGTAGCTAGGGCCACAGGTGCACACTACCACATCCAGCTAATTTTGTTTTGTAAACATGGGGGTCTCACTATGTTGCCAAGGTTGGTCTTGAATCCCTGGACTCAAACGATCCTCCTGCCGGGGCCTCCTGAAGTGCTGATTACATGAGCCACTGCGCCCAGCTCATGGTTCTCTTTAATGCATCTTCCATACTTAGATTTGTAATGTTTCATTTCATAGAATATTGAGAGTGAAAATGGGCTTACTTTAGGGATTATCTAGCCTATCTCAGCCTCTGCTTACCAGGAAAATACAATAGTGAGGAATGTATCTTTCCCAGCCAAGGTTGCCCACCAGGGCCTCCTCACTTCCGGTCTAGTCCTTACCAGTTCCCCTCTGTTATGGACTGAATGTCTCCCCAGGTCCCTGTGTGGAAGCCTAACCCCTAGTATGAGGGTATTTGGAATTGGGGCCATTGGGAGGTAATTAGGTCATGAGGGTTCCACCCTCATGAATGGGATTCATGTCCTTAGATAAGGAGATACAGGAGAAATGATCTTTCCAACACATGGGGATGCAGCAAGACAACCATCTGCAAACCATGAAAAGCGCTCACCAGGAGCTGAATCTGCCGGTGCCTTGCTCTTGCACTTCCAGCCTCCCTAACAGTAACAAATGTCAGTTGTGTAAGTCACTCAGTCTGTGGTAGTTACAGCAGCCTGAACTAAGACATCTTCTTACACTTCCATAAACATCACTTGGCCTGTACTTCCAGAATTGCTTATAGGGAATGTTAAATATTTATATGAAAGCATAATGGAGAGAAGACAGCAGCAGATAGAACTCAGTGGCTTATCTTCAGGGAAAGCAGGGGAGGCTTAACGTAAACAAAAAGCTCATTAGCAGGTCCTCTGAAAGCCATGCAACTGAGCAGCTTATTTACAGTTCTGAGAAGGACCCCCTCATCTAGCCAAGCTCTGAAAGGCCCTAGCACCATAGGTCCCCTTCCCCCAGCCTCTTTCCCCCATGTCAAGCACTACAGTGGCTTGAAGGACACTTACTTCCACATTTTCTCTTCACAAGACTTCAGGTCCCTGAGAAACCTTCCAGCTCCTCAGAATATGGCCTAACCCATAACACATCCGGGATTTCTACGTCTCCTGGCTCATTTTTGTTTTGGGTGGTGGTTTAGAAGGAGGTATCCAAGGCAATGAATTTTCCTTCCATTTCTGAACTGGAAGGCTCACAGCCTCAGAGATGAGCCAAGCAGCAGAGGCATCCTGGGATCAAGAGGAAACTTCTTATTCACACAGGGGACTAGATGGGCAGAAAACTAGTCTTTAGGTTAGCAGCAGGTTAAGTAACAATCAGTTGTATCCCAAGTTAGGATCTGACGGTCTGGGCTTGGCCACAGGTATTTCTACCAAGGAGAAAACACTTTTTGCTTGCTTTAAGATTTATAGTTCTGTTCCTAAAAATCCCAAATTCTCAGCTGTGTTCACATGGTAAAGCTCATGAGAGCTGTGAGGCTTAACATTCTCTGTCCTGGAGAAAGAAGACCACTATCTGGTCTTTAATAAGAGAAAATCTAGACATATCACATTAGACTTAAAAGCAAGTGATTATTTGAGACTTAATGTTGATTTGTCCATAGCTCAGGTAGAGAAAGTCCTTATTATCCACGGGGCCAGCAAATCCACAGCATCAGCATCGCCTGGGAGCTTGTTAAGAAATGTGGGTCCCACCCCAGACTTACCAAGCCAGAATAACACCCCAAAGAGATTTGTATGTAGACTACAGTTTGATAAGCACTGCCCTAGGAACATTCAAATAAAGAAATTAGAGCTCTGAGAAAAGTGTGTTGCTCAGATGAACATTATTTCATGAACCGTGTGTGTGGGGGGCTGAATACTGATCCAAAGACAGGAGTCGAAGACAGCTCTCTGCAGGACTTGCTGACTCACAGTCTAAGTATCTCCTGCTTAGATTGCGGTGTGCACACAGCACCCAGGTTACTCAACATTCATTCACCATGTCCCCACTGACCCAGCACAACAGCAGTTGGGAGTGAAAAAAAAAAACAAATCTTCCAGTGGCCCAGCAGTCAATTCAGTCACACTTCAAGTTCTGTCTCCCCACAGGGGTGATAGCTACCAGCGGAGATAAGGTATCTGTTTGTCTTCATCACTATGCTTCTTTCGAGAAACGTCTGTGGTCTCAATGATAAAAAATAATTTCACGGTATTTGGGTTAATTACAAAAACCAAACTCTACAACTATTTGTTGAGCTGTGGAACTCACACACATTCAAAGGTTTCTGAATGAATGCTAATTCCACTCTTTTATTTCCTCATACCACAAACATTTTAATTTATCTGCCTTTTTACAACCTGATTTACACAAGCAAATTGCAAACGAAAACCAGGCATTCTTTAATCATCCAAAGTGCGTGTATAAAATATAGAACAAACCCTAGTATTTAAACATAAACAGGGGTAGCTGAAGCAGCTTTATTGCAATCTCTTCAAGTTAGCATATTACAGTTTAAATATTTATGCTTGTAAAGGTCTGCATAATCTACAATACAGAGTTATTTTAGAAGCAGTTAAGACTTAACTAATTGAAAAAAACCAACAAAACGTCAACGCAAAGCTGTAACAATTATCTGAAACTTATTTACAATTAAACATTTAGGGTCCTGATTTACAGAACTCAGTGCCTTTCATGATTTATTGATGAGTTTTATAGAGAAAGTAAGCAGTATGTAGAATATTCCCCAGGTAAAATCTGGAGTGAATGGCTTTTAAAGCAATCCATCAATATGCTTAACTAACAACTAAAGAGTAACAAAACTGTATACAGCAGCAATCAGAATAACAGGCCACAACAGAAGAACTAATGCCATTTTTGACAGTATCCTTGGTATGTGTAGGAAGAAAAATGATTGCCATCCCCCACCCCCCGCTGCCAACTTTTTTTATTAAAAAAATAAATTGTCCTTAATAATCACTATATGTGAATTCTGGGTAATAATCTCCTTTCTTCCCACAGAGTTGTGTTTAAACTTAATTCCTGCATCAGCAAATTTAAACAAAGAAAAGTTCCTTTGATAACAGCCATCAGAGTTCAATGGGTATTTATTCAGAGGGGAAAGCTTGGGGCAAGGTGACCAAGTGGTTAACTATTCCAATTGCAAAAGAGACATCATGGATAAGGTGCTAGAAACCCAAGATTACCCTTGAAGCACTTCAGTGGATTCAAGTGATTTAATGTACACAACAAAGGAAATGACAAAGGAAAATTAATGAAAGTGTTTTAAAGAGAAAAATTTCAACAAATCAGTTCCCAGGTAGTCTTTAAAAGAACAAAAATTTACAGTAAACATTTTAACTCTGGAATGCAAGTATTGTACAATTACCAGTACATTACATTTACAAAACTGCTTAGACAGTAGTTGCTCCAGAGTAAGAATTTTAAAATATACAAGCCAGTTCACGATGACTTTAGATATGTTATTAAAATACATTGTTAATCAAAAATACTTTACTATGTACATGTACACTGTATAAACTCTAGATTTGCCTACCAAAGAAAGCCTTAATCAATTTCTGGTTCACTGGCCCAGTACAATTCTATCATTTGGTCTTCGTATCATACACATGGGCTGAGAGGCATGGTACTGCCGTCAGTTCGTCAATAAAACAGTAACGCATTTTTCTTTCTGTAGAACGTCTAGTTGGATGAGTCAGTTTTACTTCCACCATATTTTACTTTCCTAAATGCTGATCCAAGTAACTCTGGGCATTCACATAATTCATTTGCAATTTGGTTACACTTCAAAATAAGGCTATAATTCATTTCATCAGTTATGACACTGTCTTGCTTGTAGTCAGGATGGTTTGCGATAAACTCCCTCATCCATCTGGCAACTGTCATTAGTTCTCCTGTGGGGCGGGGAAGCGGAAAAAAAAATTAAAACCACAGAAGTTTTTTTTTAATAAGTTGATATTTAGTGGTCGGCATAAACACAATTCTGGAGAGAAATCACTGTGTCCTTTTAGTGTAGCCGCATGGCAGGCGGTGGGAACATCTTTCATAGCGTTTGAAGAAGTCCTCCTGGGCAGGAATTCTAGGTTGCGGGCAGGCAATGAGAACACATACATCCAGTTTCTATGGTACCTGTTAGAGGCCACCCATATGCCGACACTGCTAGCTCTTAAGGGACAGGAGCCAGCACATGTGTACAAGAGCATGTGTCCTCCCGTTTGGCCAGAGGGCTAGGACTACAAATGCCGAGACTGCCTCAGAGGACTGTAGGGTCCCTTGAGCCATCTTTGATCAAAGAGGTGGAGAGAATAAAGAACAGTAAGTAGAGTGAATGAAGAGGGAAATTGGCAGTATACCATTTGAGGGGTGAGGCGGGGTTCTACGGCTATCCTTTGTGACTCCAGAAAGTGTACAGAAGCCTCAAGTTAAATACAGATGCCATTACCATTATTGCTGTCGCTTTATTAATAGCTGACAGCTCCCTTGTGCCAAATACTGTGTTAGGCACTGTAAATGTAACCTTAAAGCTAATAAAGAAAGGGGATTCTCAGGAGCCTCATTGTATGTACAAATGCAGGCTGAAGAACAGTTCAGCTTATTTAACTTACAGAGTTCCTTAGTCCTATAAAAGAGCCCATGATGATGTACAATCAACACAGTTGGACATAAATGGTAAGTAAACAATCCAGATGCCATTTCATCATCTGAGATGCCAGTGATTTGAAGATGCACCCCTATTTTCTGAACTGATAAGAAAAAAAGCACTGCTAATCTAAATTATGTGTCAAAGATTAAAAGGTGAATATAATTGCAGAGATACGAAAATGTGAAACAGTGTGCATGAATTAAATACGGCATTATTTTAAAAGACTTTAAGAAATTGAACATTCTAAGATTGTACCGTTCTGTCTACATTACGAGATTAAGAAAAACAGGTATCATACCAGATGCTCTCTTCTTAATTAGCTTTAGGTAGTTCAGAATACTACATCTGGTGTCCACATCTACTTCCATGTTTTCAAGGTAAGAGTTCAGAATTGGGATCAGTCCAGGAAACACACCTTCCTACAAGAAGCAGGACACGTTATGAACTCCCTGCCGGCGGATGTGCACAGTGAGGCATACTGTACAGGGCCACCCTCCTACCTTCCCATTGATGATGGTGTCTATGCTCATGAGGGTGTACTCCTCTGCAGCAAGCTCTGTGCTGTTCTGGGCCTTGCCACAACCATCTACCACTGCGTTGCCACCTGCCGAGGAAGAGCGTCAGGGGAGCTTTAGCAGCTTGTTGCAGCATAAGCTGACGTTAGAAATCTAAGATAATGTAATACCTTTGCAAATATCTTTCCTGAAATAAAACATTCCCTGCAAGACAGCATCTCGTTTCTGTGCTGCCTTCATGTTCTCATCAACCTAAGGGAGAAAAAGAATCACGACTAAGTCACAATATTCTTGATCGGACATACAGGTTGCAGCGCCTTCCTCACTTCTGCAATGAGGACTCACTCCCTTAGGGATTCTACGTTCTGCTCAAATGCTTCCCAGTGGGAGGAACAGGCTTTTTATTTATGAGTGACTGTGTCACTCAATCATGGATTGGTATGTGATTTTTTTTAACTAATCAGGGAATTTTAAGAGAAACGTAAAACCCAAAACTTATATTCATGTGGAATGTCTGTATTTCAAAGCACTTCTGTGACTGAGGCTTGCAATAGACATACAGTGTTGGGAGGGCAGGTGGCTGGTTCCATTTACATAGCAGTGTCTCACCAGGAGTCCCAGGGTAATGAAGGCAGAAGGCAGGACTAGAACCCAGTTCTTCTTCTTCTGTTTTTTTGAGACGGAGTCTCGCTCTGTTGCCCAGGCTGGAGTGCAGTGGTGCGATCTCAGCTCACCCCAACCTCTGTCTCCTGGGTTCAAGTGATGCTTCGTGCCTCAGCCTCCCAAGTAGCTGGGATTACAGGCCTGCGCCACCACACCTGGCTAATTTTTTTTGTATTTTTAGCAGAGACGGGGCTGGTCTCGAACTCCTGACCTCAAGTGATCTGCACGCTTCGGCCTCCCAAAGTGCTGGGATTACAGGTGTGAGCCACCGCGCCTGGCCTATAACCCAGTTCTTCTAAGTTGAATGCTCTTCCCCTGCTGCCTCGCCATTGGGGTTTTGCCTCCCCACTAGAGTGAGGAAAGGCAAAGACAGTTCATAGGTTGTCGTATCTGGAATAAGGTTACAGCCCTCCCAAGGGCAGAAGATCACTGCTTTTTGCCCACCTGGTGGCTCCAGACATGTAGACTCACTCATGAAACCGAAAACTGTTTCATTTGTGAATTCTCTACATCTCCAATGACTTTTTAAGACTCTCAAAGCAGAATTTAAAAAACTTTTTAGTAGTAATCCCTTATTTTCTATAATGAAATCTTATGTGGGACCTCAGTGTATACAATAGTGACCAGTTAGGCTGATGTGGGACAGATGGTACATAAACTCTCTTGATTACCAAATCTCCTCCCACATTAATTATGTGGGGAGTGCGATTGTTAACGGTTTCATTTTTGAAGAGACACACAGGACCTTCTGAACAATCTACATACTCTAGGAGCACACTCAAATAAATAGTATAAATTCCACCATGGCTGTGAACATCTGCTTTCATTACTAGTATTTGTTTCTTTTTTCCTTAGTCTTGTAAAAAGTTGATAATGACCACTTCTAATTTCTGCTTTTATGACTTCCTTTCAAAGTATATTTTATTTTGTTCTTTAGATTCTCAACTACTTAGATTCAAAATCTTTGTTTTACGACATAATTTTTCCTCACACACCAGCTCTGCCAGCAACCTACTGTCTTTCACTTTCCTATACAACCTGTAATTCTAGTTTTGGTGAATCTAAAATCTATACATTTTTAATTTCCAATGTTAAATTTCTCCAGAATCTCTCTTTAGTTTTAGTGGGAACGCATGCTCTATTGTGTCTACTTTTGAGAAGTGAAGATTTTCTTTATTTTTTGTAAATCTTACTCATGGCATCTGAAAAAAGATGTGGTATGAGATATGTAATACAGGCCATACAACCAAGCTTATTAACCGTGCCATTTAACTCCCCCATGGCCCTTCCCATCCTTTGATTATATGACCTGTCAGTTACTAAGTAACAGGCAAGGTACTCTGCTAAGTGGTTTACCTCATTAATCCCACATGGGCTTACAACAGCCTACTTATCCCCCTCTGGGATACATGTGGGAAACTGAGGCACTGAGAATAAGTAACTTGTCCAGGTTAAAAGCCTCCTAAGTAGTACCAGGGATTTATGCATTTAGTTCTCACATCAAAGCCACATATTACCCATCACACTAAATTCTTTTCATGTTACATTTCATGGTACAAAAAGGACCACAGCTTTCCTATCTTCTTGCAAGAATATATAAAACTACTTTCTCTATCCCATTTAATAATTTCTACCTCACATTTTGCCTGATATCGCTTTGCCATTCCTGCTATCATTCCAAAAGGTCACTATGCAGTTCTTCCCAGCATCTGTCCTTGTTCTAGGTATATCTTGTGCAAACTGTGTTGTTGCTATTTTATATTATCTGTTTTAGCTGTTTAATAGGATAGAGTTTAGTCTATTCAAATTTGTTTGCATTTTATTTTCACCATTTTATGTTCTGTGGGCTATTGTTTCTTCACTCCCCTGGCCCCACACCCAATTTTGTGGCACTGAAATGTATTCCTGGTTCATTTTACCACCCTTTTAGCCAGCAAGTTTAGGAGTAATAAATCCTGTTTCTATACTATTAATAGTTTTCCTTACTTTTAAAGAGGTAGTTTTGAAATTATAACTCTCTAAGTGTCAAGCACTAATGAGTATCTGCCACTCATCTCCTTCCATATCCCCTTACTAGGTGCTATGGTTTGAATGTTTGTGTTCCCTCAAATTCATAAGCTGATGCCTAATGCCCATTGTGACAGTATTAGAAGGTAGGGCCTTTGGGGGGCGATTGGCAGGACCTCCTTTGGGATGTCATGAAGGCTCTACCCTCATAAATGGGAGTAGTGCTCTCATAACAGAGACACCTGAAGAGCTAGTTAGCCCCTTCCACCATGTAAGAACACAGCAAGAAGGCACCATGTATGAACCAGAGGGCAAAAGCTCTCACCAGACACTGACACTGCCGGTGACTTGATCGGGGACTTCCCAGCCTCCAGAATTGTGAGCAATACATTCCCGTTGTTTATAAACCACCCAGTGTAAGGTATTTTTGTTACAGCAGCCCAAACAAACTAAGACACTAGATAAGACTTCTGGCATACTTTTAGCCCTAACTTGATCCATTCAGTTTTGTTAGAATCACCTGAAATTTAAAGAATAATTTGGATGAGAAGATAATTCTGTGGTTGTTAATTCTTTACCTCTCGAGATTCTGAAAACTTCTTTCCATCCAGCATTTAATGTTGCAAATGAGAAGTAGTATCAGTTGATTTTTTCCCCCTTGGCAGGTCTCCTCATATTTCCTCTTGTCCAGACAGTTAATTTTCTCTTTGAAATTAATAAATGCCTACATTTGAGTTAAGTATTTGTCTCATCCTTAAGGGAGACTTATTAAGGAAAAATTCTATTATTTCCTTGATTATTGTATTTTATATCTTTTCTATATAAACTATTCTCCTCTTCTAAATTATTACATAAACATTGAATTTTCTAGAGTTTTCCAGGCTTCAGGTTTTCCATAATTTTCATTTCTTCACCATCCTGCTGGGATTAATCTTAATTTGGTCTTCTAAGTCACTACCTTGGATATTCAACAACATCTGCACTACTGGTGAGAATACTCACCATTAAATAAGCACCATCTATAATGCTTGTTTTATGGATGTGACTGAACCTCTATAGAATTTGTCTGAGGCCACTAATTAGAATTCCTTTAAGAACACTTTCCAAAGCTGAGCATGGTGGTTTGTGTCTGTAATTCCAGCTACCTGGAAGGCTTGGCAGCAGGAGGATCATTTCAGCCCAGGAGTTCGAGACCAGCCTCAGCAACATAGTGAGACCCTGTCTCCAAAAAAGGTTTAAAAATTAAAAATAATAATAATAATTCTTTCCAG
Source organism: Papio anubis (assembly GCF_008728515.1). Classification (NCBI taxonomy): domain Eukaryota; kingdom Metazoa; phylum Chordata; class Mammalia; order Primates; family Cercopithecidae; genus Papio; species Papio anubis. The sequence continues at coordinate 51,890,756 of NC_044981.1, forward strand.
TTTCTTATCTTTTTTTTTCAAGAGATGGGATCAGGGCTGCACTGGAATTCCTGGATTCAAGCAATCCTCCTGCCTCAGCCTCCTGAGGAGCAGAGATTATAGGTGTGTGCTGGGCCCAGCTTACTTCCTTGAAGTAACCAAGTTTCACTGAACAGAGTATACCCTTGCAGGACCAGTTGGGCCCCTCTCTTTAAGGCTGTTAATTGTTCTCAATTTTCTGTTGCCTTCCGGGCATCTATTCTTATTTATAAGCAAAGGCTTAGACCGGTAGCTTACATGCAATCTCTCTTAGATGGATTTGGTCTCCCCAGTAGGTAGGCATGAGGGCAATGTGGGCCCACAGAGTTCTACGAGTGATCTTTGGTCTGGGTGTGAGGAGCAGGCAGGGATGGGCTGACAGTCTGACTTCCCTCAGGGGGTGTGGGGATGGGCACAGTCTGGCAAACCGCTCATGGAGGAAGGAGATGCCCCAGGGGCAGATGCTGGAGCTAAGCAGTTTCATTCCTGCTTCCATGTTTGCTGTGACAGGGCTGCCCTACTTCTCCATTCTCTGGCCCTAAAACCCTCAACCAGGAACTCCTGCGGCAGGGCCCTCTCTGTTTAGCAGTTTTTTCCAGCCACTCTCTGCCAAGAGGAACCCTGGCCCAGAAACCAAAGGCCTTCACCTCCTCAGCTACTGCCCCACCACCCACAGCTCTGTTCCCTCATCACCTGGAGTTGTTCTGCTGGCAAACTGCTCCCAGAAAGCGTGGTTTTTGGTCTTCTGGGGGGCTGATGAACTCCAATTTGTTTTTCTGACAGTCCAACCCCATCCAGATTCTTCAGAAACATCTCAAGTTCAGTTCTACTGAGGATACTTTTCCCGGCATTCCAGCATTTACACTTTCCCTCCCCATCCTGATTTTAACATTGTAATCAACCTGGGATTTTGTAGTGAATGAAATCAATGTGTGGGACTACTTCTAGCCATCAATCACCTTGAATGGAAAGCGTCTAGAAATTAAGCTTAGGTTTAAAAGAAAATAAAGAATAGGGCTGATGGAGAAACATTTTATTGCAAAGGGTAAACAATTCCAAATGAAATCAGGTTGTAAAAAAATGGCATATATAAATAAATATATCTACAGATAGATCTATACCCATCACCGTAAAGAAACATATCCTTACCTTTGACAGTGGAATGAGAAAATCCAATTTGTACGAAAGGATCACTCTGGTGAGCAGTACCACGAACACCACATAGGCAGAGTTCTCAAAGTCTGTTAATTGCACCTAGACAAGCAGAAGCTCAGAGAAGTTACAAACCAACTACACAAACGTGCTCTTCCCTGACCCAGGCCCCTCCTTAGATCATGTCATTCCCAAGCCATCTCCTAATTCCCCATCTGGGTCTGGAAGCCCTTTGCCCACATCTATTCTCAGAAATCAACCCTCTATAACTTGGACTGACTTGTTACCATGCACATACTTAATTTTTATTTTATATTTAAGAGCCTTCTGACAGCAGCATCAGAAGGGTGATGAACAGCTGGCAAAAGAGTACTTTTGAGTCAGTTCTTGCTGATGCGTGTGTCTTACCTCCATGGGTCGAAATTCTACTCTCCATCCGATGTCTGAGTTTGGAGGAGGGGGTTTAAATCTCATTGTCTGCCAATTTGTGGACTGAATATTCTATGATACAAAAGCAGAGAAGAAAACCAACTTTTCATACATCTGGGAAAATATTAAGATGATCTGATATTTAATTAGGAAAGAAGACCGCTTACTGTCCATACCAAATTTCTTCAACTGACAAAGACAAAAAGGTATAATTTAAGATTTTCTTGGAGTGTGCTCTTTCAGGAAAACAAAACAGCAAGTGTTTACCAAAAGCTAGAGGCCCTATCCCTGCAAGCTTAATCCCACCCAGCTCCTACTCCCTACCTCCCACCTAGCGGGCAGCAGCTGAAGAGCCACGGGGCCCCCACCTTCATCCCTGAGAGTTTTAGGAGCCAGCCTCCCGTTCCAGGTGACACTGGACACTTTCATCTGAGAACCCTGTCACACAACAGTTGTTTCCTTTCTTCCTCCTCTCCTGGGAATGCTGCTGCTTCAGTGACCCCAGAGCCTAAGAAGGGTAGCTGTTTCTCAAGACGCTGAGAGAGAGTTCTTTCTTGGCCCTAACCATCTTGGGATCTGATGGCAAGACTGGAAGGATTTGTATCTTTTGTGAGTTTGGTGGGGGAAAGAAAGGGGATATAGGTGTATTTCAAAAGGTATATATGTCAATGTCCACATATAACATGACACAGAAATAAGCCTATGAGAAGCCTATCTACAAAAAAAAAAAAAAAAAAAAAAAAAAAGGGATGACCTAAAAAAAAAAAAAAAAAAAAAAAAAAAAAAAAAGGTGGTATGTCTGAAGCACTGAAATAACTGATCAGGTTATTTTTTGTGCAGTGTATGAATTTTTCACCACTAGGCAAATAAGAAAATACTGAACAACAGCGAAACAATATAATCAGTGAGATAAACAGTAAGAATCGTAAAATAAGAGTACTTGAAACCAATTTTTCATTTGTTCAAGTTCTTTTCTGCACTGGGTAAATGAAAGTCTTATGAAATTTCTTTTGTATTCTTCACAGGTACAGAAAACTGCCTCCCCATGTTGGTTTGTGAAGTGAAATGCATATAAAACAGAGGATTCCAGACTCTCAGAAGTCAATAAATAAATAAATAAAAATAAAACTGAGGAGATACCTCAAAATGGTCAGACTCATTAGCATCATCCAGGTGTATTTTCTCTTCAAAAAGTGTCAGTGGGTCTCTAATAAAGAGATGAGCAACATGCTGGGCCAGGAGATGATCAATGCCTGCAAAGAGATCATATGGGAACTCACTGCAAAGCAGGAGATACCCCTTCCTCTTAGTCCAGAAAGACGACAGGATAGCTCAGGAAGTTTGAAGAAAGGGTGTCTAGAAGCTTGAAATAGCTGGTTTGATTAGTATCCTCACCTCGCCCAGTATTTTATCCTGCGGACACTGCGGAAATGTCAACGTTTTATTCACTACTTACACAATGCCTGCTGGGGCACTGGTGTGGACCTACACACAGACCTCCAAAGCAAGCTCCTTTTGCTAAAAGTCAAGAAGATCTCACAAGTATTTGGAACCTGAAACTTTAGGAACAAGCAGCCTCATAAGGAAAGTTAAAGACTTCACACTAAAAATAGAAACCAGACCAGGAGTCAGCAAAAAAGTGTATAAGAGCTTTGAAGAACTAAAGGCGTACAATTAAACCCAGAAAGATGCAGTGGGAACCCACCTTCCTGCAACAGCTGTTCGTAGATCTCTTTATCTATCGTCAAGTCGATGTCATTATATTTCTCACCACACTTAGATAAATAGCTGTCTATTGAGTCATATCGGGATTTACTGATCCTATAGTTATTGTTCTTCAACGGCTAAAGATTAAAAATATATATAAATGAATATGCTATATAAAATGAGTTGAAAATAATATATTTTTATATATGATAATTATATAAAAACCTCAACATAAGATACAGAAAAAAAGTTAGAGAGCCCTGAAAAGTATTATTAAGGAAAATTATATTTTTTAAAATCTGAAGGTAATTTAAATACCCTTTTTTTCTGGTATGATTTAAATATACTCTTTTCTTTTACAAGCAGATCACTTTCATTCTTATTAAGCTAGGGAAAATAAATGCTAAGGTTAAAAGCAAATAAATAAATAAATCTATAATGTAAGATAGACCTATCAAAATAATTTATCCTTTAAAGTTTATTTCTACTTAGAAAGCATGTTCAACAATTTATGAACAATTACATGAAGACCAGAGCAGCAGTAGTATAGCCCTGGTTAAGAATATCAAAAACACTTATAAGGGCTCCTTTAAAAACACCCCTGGTTCAGGTCCCATCCTAGAGATTCTTATTTAGTAGGTCTAGGATAGGGTCTCGGTATCTACTTTTAAAGATTTCCATGGGTGGTTCTGATGCACACCCCTTGCTGGAGAGAGGCAAGGGTTACTTTACAGTTCAACATGCAAACAAGAGGTGCCATCTCACCCTTATTAGTCAATGCCTAACCTTTTACATGAAAAAAGAATCTCTGACACAAATTATACTTTCCACGGCAGAAAGAACCATATACAAAACACTCATGTGGCACCAAAAAGCCTTTTGCTAAAAACAGCCATCAGCACTTCCAAAATATAGAAAAATGGCACTACTAATTTTAAATGAAGCTAAAACAAATACAGACATCAACATATGATAGAAATTAACTCCCCACCTAGACCAAATCTTTTTCCTCACTTTAGATAAAAATTTCAGGGAGACATCCTAAAATTGCAAGTAGTTACAAAAGATCCATTTTTACCTGCTTGATTTAAAAGGGCTATTAAGGAACAATAATTCCCACCTCCAGTCCTCTCTCCTCCCGAGTTCTATCATCTACAGATGCAGAAATCACTCCCCAGCGACAATCGATGTCTGACACATAGCCTCGGTAAAAGGGAGATGCAGCACTCAAAGCCATCTAAAAACAAACAAAAGTCAGCTCCTGCAAATTCAAAATGTCACTTACATGCTAAAAAAAGCTCCATGCAGTTATATTTCTGATAAAAAATAATCAGTCTGTGCAACCCATACAGAGCTCCACCACACGTACCTGTGCCTATCTTACAGTGAAATATACCAAGAAGAATCCAGTTCCTTGGGTTTGATTCACTTAAATCATCCTCTCTCTAATGTGAGGACATGAAGTATGGGAGAGGGAAAATGTCCACATTCAAACTTGACGTTTAACAAATCAATGTTGTACTAGCAACAGTAAATTTCTACAGTGTAGACTCTCAGTTCATTATACCTAAACCCGCATACTACTTATATTAGTCCATCTCTGACTGAGGTCTTAACTGGACTTAAATAGCACACCATTAGTAAATTCTGCATATGCTATCTTATTTCCTACGAAGTAGTATTTAAAATAAGAGGTAATTTATACTTACGACAATTGGACAGATAGTAGCCAACTGATCATAAAGGTATCTGGCCTCAGATATACTGCAGGCTTGGAATGTCACCTGTTTAAGAATTGCAAAGTTATTAACACCAAGGAATCATTAGCATGCTCCCCAAGCAGTGAAATCAGATAAGGAAGGTGCTGGGGAGAGAGGGGCAAGTTAACAGTGCTTCATGAATGGCAACATTTAATGCAAGAGTTTTGTTTAAAAGTTGTCTTAGGTGAATTTAACTAGAAAATGATATTTAATTATGTTCCATTGCCTATAGACAACTAATATAAATAACCAAGGTCCTAAGTGAAATAGGATTAAGTAGTCAAAAAAGAAAAATAAGACACAGACATACAATGACCTTTAGCAAAGCATTTTCTCTTCTACTGGCTTGTTGCCTTCCTATCCCTTCAGTTAGTGAGGGATGCAAAAGGTATTTGGACCTGTTAACTATTGTTTCCTTTCCCTTCCTTTTGCTTTCCTTCCCTTCCCTTTTCTTTCTTTCCTTTTTTTTTTTTTTTTTTTTTTTTTTGAGATGGAGTCTCACTCTGTCGCCTAGGCTGGAGTGCAGTGGCGTGATCTCGGCTCACTGCAAGCTCTGCCTTCTGAGTTCACGCCATTCTTCCACCTCAGCCTCCCGAGTAGCTGGGGCTACATGTGCCCACCACCATGCCCGGCTAATTTTGTTTTTGTATTTTTAGTAGAGACGGGATTTCAACGTGTTAGCCAGGTTGGTCTCAATCTCCTGACCTCGTGATCCACTCGCCTCAGCCTCCCAAAGTGCTGGTATTACAGGTGTGAGCCACCGCACATGGCCAACTATTGTTTTCAAATTTCACTGGTGGCAGTATGGTGAAGAGCTTGGAAGGGGGCAAGACTAGAAAGACTGGGAAGCAGTTAAAATACTGCATCTGTCAAGGAAAAGGCTGAGGAAGGATGTGGGGGAGAGTGATACTAAAGTCAAAGTAGCAGGCACTGGTGACCAAGGGGAGACCGAGAGTGGGGGATGGCTTAGGTTTTGGCTTGGGTGTTCAGAGGTTAGAGATAAAGAGGTGTCATGACGTGATGGACTTATGAGGCCAAGAGAACAGACAGAAAAAGAGGTCCTCTAAGTGGCTAGGTCTCCAGGGCTGGTGCTCAGAAGAAAAATCTGAGTTGAAGAAATACCTGGGGAGTAGGCTCAGACAATGTCCTGAAGATGGGGAGATCACCCAGGAAGCCTGCACAAGGAGGGTAGGTAGGACACTTAAGAGTCAGGCAGAGAGAAAGATCATACAACTTGGTGAGCATAAATTCTTTGTTACCCAACAGAAACCAAAACCAAAAACAAAAGACCTGCTTTTTTTCCAAGAGGGTAGAAGGGACAAGGAACACAAATGTGTTTGTGTTAGCACATTAGTCATAACTGCAAGTTGGCAACAGTTTTAATCTCCTCCGTTGTTGTTATTCAATAACGACAGTTTGAATTTCGTGTTATTCAATAATGACAGCTTGAATTTAGTGTTGGAACATGAAATAATTTCAGTGTTGAAGACTTGAAATACAGCAGCTAAGTGAATATTTGACTGTTACAATCTCAACTTGTTAGTTCCAATGGTCTTAGCTAGATCTCAACTTTGTTTTCCACAGCAGACAACGTCTATTGGAGACTCAAGTTTGCCTGCTCAATTATAATCGCATTTCATGTCAGTGTGGAGACTATATTAACTAGTAATTACTAGTTTAATAATAATTAATAATTAATTCAACACAGAGAAAAGCTGTGTCATGGGCACCAAAGAGTAAGAGTTTCAAAGGTTAAAGTAGACAAAGATTGATAAGGGTTGGCAATTAGGTCACTGATAACCAAACCAAGGGGAGTTGCTGCAAAGAGGTGGGAACTTGGAAATCACTTTGCGTGTGGCATGAATTACACGAGCAGTGAGGAAATGGGAGCTGGCACGCAAAGTCTTTATGCACTTATTTGCTGAAGTGGAAGCTCCAGAAGGGCGGGGATCTTTCTTCCCATTCTCTATCCCAAGTGTGCAGGACACCTGGTTAGTGCTAAACAAATGAGAATCTTGGAAAAAAAAAAAAAAAAAAAGAGGTGCTAAAGAGGATAACATAAGGTCAAAGGTATGGTGAGAAACCTGAAAGACAGGGACCCCAAAGGCCAACTGACAAGGCATTGCGATTTAAAGAAAAACAAAAAACAAAAAACTACATGTTTCCCAAGTATTTTGACTAAATAATTATTTTGAACATGCATCTCTTAGTTTTTTATGTCTTTTTTATGTTACTCTTAGGTATTTTAGTGTGTGTCATTTTTGTTTTTAAAAAGATACTATGAGAAGCAGGTTTTCTTTCCAGTTTTTCAATTGGCTTCTCTCAGATGGCCTGTACACAATACATAATTTGTAGGTGAATCCTGGGAAATCCAACCCCAGAGAAGTATACAACAGTGAAGTGACTTAGTTATTTTAAATACCTTTAGTAATTAGCTTTCTTACTCTAGAGCTGATATGCAATCATCAAATTAAATAGGACATCACTGTGGATAATGGCTTTAATGGAAGGAAAAAAAGTTCTTATGCCTTAAAAAGCTATAAATACATGAGTAATTTGGGCTTCTAGTGTCCTTTTAAAGCATCATATAAAGGAGACGCACAATGCTGCCAGGAAACTGATGGGGGTGGGGCTGGGGGTGGAGGGAGGAACTAAGGAAGATATATGTTAGAAACCTAAACATCTAATCTAAACTTTATCTACAACCCAGATCTGAAGTCACATGACTTTGAGGGGGTGGGGTGGAGGGGTCTCATAACCTGTCATGAACTTAGTGCTTTTTTTTTTTGGAGACAAAGACTTGCTCTGTTCCCCAGGCTGGAATGCAGTGGTACAATCTTGGCTCACTGCAACCTCCGCCTCCCAGGTTCAAGCGTTTCTCATGCCTCAGACTCCTGACTAGCTGGGATTACAGGCACATGCCACCATGTCTAATTTTTGTATTTTTAGTAGACACGAGATTTTGCCATGGTGGCCAGGCTGGTCTCAAACTCCTGACCTCAAGTGATCTGCCCACCTCAGCCTCCCAAAGTGCTGGGATTACAGGCACGAGCCACCGCACCTGGCTGTGAACTTGGTGCTTTTTAAGTGATTCCTGAAAGGCCCCCAAACAGTCAAGAATTTGAATGTGGTTAAAATGCTTTTTGTTTTATACACTAAGTCTTCCATTAGCCTTAAAAAATTACTTTAAAACTACTTTTTCTGCTTTACTGTAATAAGTAGTTTCTTTTTTTTCCCCAGCTCTCTAATGATACATAATAGATGTACACAGCTTCAGGGCACACGTGATAATTTAATACATTCATATAATTTGTACAGATCAAATCAGTGTACTTGGGAAAGAAGTCGTTTTAGCGTTCCACTGAAGAGACATAAAGCAGGGATTCTGGTGGTGAATTGGCAAAATTCATTTCATGTGCCACACATGAAATGCTTTATCTGTGCTAATGATTTAAGTGGCGTAGTGAAACTGTATATGTCATTGGGAAAAAGAAAACAATCCTACACCCATGACAGAGCTTACACTGGATGGAAAACTTCTATCTACAAGCAATAAAAATATTGATCATCTACCACTAGGAAACATTTATGGGTATACACACAGTGTTTCAGTGGAAAGAAATCCCTTGGAACTATATCAGAGAAACTATGCGGTCCTTGGCAGAACACCCTGGTTTAATATTAAACCAAGAAACGGCAATCAATACACTAACAGCACTTACACAATTCTAAAACCATGTACTGTAAGCTCTAGAACTTAATGGTTTTCTTTAGAAATACTTGTAATTAAGATAGGAAAACAGATATGCAGTTAAAAGTTGAAAAATCTCTTTTTTCGTGAAGTGTGATGGTTTATGTTTATTTGGAAGTCACGTATTTTACGCTACCTATAAATGTCAAGAAAACAGAAAGAAACTATCCTCAGTCATGTTATTTAAACACATTCAGAATGGAAAAATCTGATTCTAGCATTCAATTTGGATTATACTTAGTTCTGAAAATAAACAGACCAGAGATATATGCGCAAGAAATGCGTGTACACGCGGTAGCTGTCTGAGGTGAAGGAAGGCTGGGTTCTGGGCCGCTGCATTGAGAGAAGTCAGGCTGGGGGCTCAGAAGGGTCTTAATGGGTCCAGGCTCTGCACGGCCCCGCGCCTCTAAGGACGCTGTTTTTAATCAGCTGAAGTAATCAGAACTGGATAAAATTTCCTTGGACATTAAATAACAAGCAGCCTCTCTCTTTTACTTCCATTAGTTAAGGCAATAAAATAAATATTAGCTTAGAGTCAGATCTAGAAGGGGACTTAATATCAGCCCTTCTTTCAAATGACGAAAAACCTGAGCCAAAAGATGTAAAGGGAGTTGCCCAAATACCTGAGTAGTGACAGAGCCAAAACCCAACTGCAGGCTTGCGTGTGGCCACCTGATGGGTTCCATGCTCTTCCATTCCGGTCTTAAGCGCGCTTGGACACTCACTGCCAGGGGCACCATAATTTAAACAGATCCAGGAAAATTTTTTAATGGGTAAACAGAAACAGGCTCCTGTATACTTCACTCAGGGGCAAGACAAACACAAGCTGCTAAGTTATTTACTCTTTTTATACCTCTAGACAGTTTTGCACAAATCCCTTGGATCACAAAATCACTGGAATATTTCCATCAGAGCTCATTTTCAGAGTTTAGAACAATATTTAAGCCACCTCATTAGCCTGTCACGAGATGGCAGTAAAAACTAGGCATATAAAAAGAGAAGAGAAACAATGACAGAATATATTGCATTTTAAGTTAACTGAAATTACAGTTATAAAGGTATATATACTGTGTATACCTTTGTGGTGAACCACAGAGTCTGTAGAACGATTAGTCATAGACAGCTACCAATGAATTTGCTAATATAATTTCACTGTTTTTCAGAAAGGCATACCAGCTACCATTTCAACCTCATTAAAATGTGATTTTTGGAACAGGAAACATACATATATGAAGAAGCTAAAAAACAGAAATGGATGGAACACTTTGCCTCTCTGTATGTTTGAAACAATACCTGAAGACAGCAATTGCCCATTCCAAATCCCATGGCATCCATGTAAATATGATCTGGCTTAGAAGCCCTTGAAGCTTCATCATCCTCAGGAAATGTTTCTATAAATGGAGATGGTGTATTCTTGTCCTTAAATACTGTATTATAAAAATACAAAAATAAAAATGGCTTAGAATTCAGGATTAAACAACAAATTCAACATGTCTTTCTCCCACCCCACCACTTCTCAGTAGACTTACTTGGTACATTGATGACAACCTTTTCTCCTCTCCTATGTCGGATATTTCTTGTTAAGGTACTAAAACAGACAACCAAACGTCATAAATTGGTCACCTAACAGTCATCGTGTAAAAGAAGAATTTGATTACACACAAGTAAGCGGAATGAAATCATATCTCAGATTAGTTCTCTAAGACAACTCAACAGATAACGTATCTGAGTCAAGATACTATAAGGGAACTTTCTGGTTAAAGGTTTTGCATTAGTATCAATTCTTTGGCTCCTGCTCAAGAATGCTGTTCTGTCTCCTGCTCAACCCCTGCTCCCACGGCTCCCTTAACTTACCAAATCAATTCAGGTGTTCAAAGTCTGCCATGGTCTGCTTTCACTGTTTCCAACATGTCCCAAATTAACTCCAAAGACTTTGGTCAAACTCTAGTACCCACTTTGCCCAGGCATCTCTGGAGCCCCAATACCTTGTTCCTCCCTCCTTCAAATCTGCAGGATTAATCCTTATCCTCCAGACTCATGCTTGTTTAGTCCAGAAGCTACCAGGCACACTGTGGCCACTGAGTACTTGAAATATGGCTTGTCCTAATTAAAACACGCACGTGCTGTCAGAGTAAAATATACACCAGATTTTGAAGACGCAGTACCAAAAAAACCACGAAATTACTTGTGAATAAAGGATTGCATGGTTCAAATAACATTTTTGGACATATTGGGCTAAATAAAATCTAAAATTATGTTCATCTGGTTTTTACTTTAATGTGGCTATGAGAACATTTACAATTACATGTTTCTATGGGCAGTGCTGCTATAGATTCAGCCTAAATGCCACTTCTTCCATGAAGCCTGCTTTGATCCCCTCAGTCAGAAGCATCTCACTTTCTCCAAGAAGGATTTCTGGTGCATCTCTTGACATCTGTTATAATCTATCTCTTCTTGAGCAACTGAATTATTTTTATTTTCCTTTAAACACATGACAACATATGAAGTTAGAAACTATGTCTATAAGTATCTGTCTTCCCCAAAAGGCTCTGCACGTAGCAAACGTGCGGGCCTGTTAAAAGTAATGAACGCTGAGAAGTCTCCATGTTGCCACTCTGGGTCAGGAGCCTAGGCTCAGGGTGACAGATGAGCATGCATTGTGCAAAGCTAAGATCAGACTAGTGACAGCCTTAAAGCAACTTAAAACCTCAGAACTGAATGACAAACCAACAGAACTCGAAGTTAATGGAAGAGAAGAGAGTGCTTATTATATATATCAGGTACTGTACCTATTTTATAAGTTATATAGAGTAAGATGGGCAGATCACAGATACTGACGGTTAGATAGAGGGAAAAAAAATAGAAATAACGAAAAGAAAAAAAAAATCCCAGTAGGCATTTACAGACCTAGGACTGAAAATAATCTCCTCATTAAAAGAGGTCAGTGGCTCAGCTAGTAACTTTGTGATGACTTGGAGAACTGACAAGCCTGGTGCACGCATCAACAACCAAGGAGCCTTGGGGTACTGAAGATGTGAACAGGTGCACATCTGCTGTCTTCTCTGGTTACTTAGGAAGACAGCCAAAACTCAGTTAATGCTCAAAAAGGATTTCTAGACAGAAACACTATACTCTCAGAAGTCAGGGGTCTAGTGAAGGGCATCTGCATTTCAACACAAAGCCATACTCACCTGAAGCGAGGGTGCTTGTTTATTGCTTCATCTGGAAAGAAGAGGGACTTGGAAGCTCCTCCTTCCACTGGGTTGGGTTTGACCTCGGGCAGTGTGAACCCAGGACAGCCTAATCTACAACAAATTGAAGAACTAAATAGATGGGATTTGTTTTCAGGAATTAATTGTGTGCAGTCTTGCCATCACTGCACCTGCTAAAGACACCTCATTTCTAGTATCCCCTTTTCAGAGGGTTTTGTGTTTACAAAACAAATGTTGTGTAAATACTGTGCCCCTTTACAACCACTCCCACTCTTCTTGCTCACAAGGATCTTCTTTTAATTCCAGCCCACTAGTAACTTTATCCAAGTCTCCACTCACCCACAATCCACACAGCATTTACTCGGGTCCTCTCCATCTCTTCATCTAATAGAAAGGACTGACAGCACAGAAGTCATTTCCCTTGGTCACATCAGCTGTCATGGGTGACAGGTGTCCCCCTACATGGCCTATAATGGGTGTCTTCCTTTTCCATCTCTAAACTCTCAGATTATCTTTGGACCCCCTGCATGGCACCACTGCCTCCCACTTCCCGGTAGGCTCTGAATCTGGAAGGAGCCTGTTTTATGCCTCTGTAGGACACCTCATGAGTCCCTCAAGATTAGGGAGTATCTCTGCAGGTGTCCCCACCTACCCCTGAGATCACTCTCTGAAGTCTGAAACCCAACCCTTTTCTCTTACTTAAGCAGCTCTACTTTCAACACAGAAAAATGAAGCTCCATATTTATTCCTAAGTGTAAAGCTCAAAATTCCACATCACTTTTAGTGATGGCCCCAGTTCTTCCAAGTTAGGAATTTGAGGTCAATATATTACATGTGCTGTGAGGGAGGACAAGGACTAAGTGAAAGCCAAACAAGGGAGGAGTTTTAAATCAGTGGGAAGAAACTTTTGGCTTGAGGCTCAAGATAAGCTCATACCTTTTTTAAAAAAAATTATTTTTTTTTTCTGAGACAGGGTCTTGCTCTGTCTCCCAGGCTGCAGTGCAGTGGTGCAATCATAGCTCAGTGCAGCCTTGAACTCCTGGGCTCAAGTCATCCTCCTGCCTCAGGCTCCTGAGTAGCTGGGATTACAGGCGTGAGCCACTGTACCCAAGTTTTTTTTTTTTTTTTTAGGGATGAGGTCTCACTATGTTGCCCAGAATGGTCTTGAACTCCTAGGCTCAAGTAATCCTTCTGCCTCGGCCTCCTAAATTGCTGGGATTACAGGCGTGAGCCACCATACCTGGCCATCCATGCCTTATTTTTAACCCCTACCTTTTCTTAATATAAAATAAAGTATTTGTTGGCTGCCCATATCCACTTTGGAAACAATTGAAGGTAGTGATCTTATCTAGAAAACAGTTCCCAGCTACAAGGGTTCTTGAGAATTCTTGAAGCTATGTCCATTATTTACTATGAGCCAACAACCTTAGGAATAGTTCTTTGGGAGAGTAACAAACTTAAATCTAAGGGGATTCCTTGCTCACCAGAATCAGATTGGATGAAAAGAGAATGAAAATGTGTTTGTGTGGCAGGGAGAAGATAGAATCAGAACTTGCATCTTCGGACACCTATGGCACTGCTTCATTTTGGACCAGTGCTGTCCCACAGAACTTTCTGGAGTGATGGAAATGTTTAATATCTCTACTATCCAAAACAATGTGGTAGTCACTAACCACGTGGTTACTGAGCCCTTGAAATGAGGCTAGTTCCTCAGTCACATCAGGAAAACTATAATTTTCATTTTATATAATTTTAATTTTAAATTTAAATAGTCACATGGTTACTGTTTTGGACTACAGTTCCACACTATAGAGCTTTGCATCTTTATAAAGAAAGTCACCCTGTTTACACTTAAGAACCAGAGTACTCCTTTCTCTCTTGATCCTATACTACAACAAAACTTTATCATTTACTGTGGATGTATAGGGAGGCTTCTAGCCACTAAATAACTAATAATTATTGTTCCAAGTCCCAAAATACCTTCCTATATGGACAGGGTATAAAAAAATTATACATATAATTTTTTCAAAATTATAGGTTTTTAGAATAAAGCTTATTCCTCTGTCTCAACTCCCCCTTCACAATGACTTAAGATGCTGAATCTTTTTATTTTTATTTATTTATTTTGAGATGGAGGGTTGCTTTGTCACCCAGGCTAGAGCAGAGTGACACAATCTCAGCTCACAACCTCTGCCTCCCAGGTTCAAGCGATTCTCCTGCCGCAGCCTCCCGAGTAGCTGGGATTACAGGCACGTATCACCATACGTGGCTAATTTTTGTGTTTTTTGTAAAGACGGGGTTTCACCGTGTTGGCCAGGCTGGTCTTGAACTCCTGACTTCAGGCGATCTGCCTGCCTTGGCCTCCCAAAGTGCTGGGATTACAGGTGTAAGCCACCATGCCCACGCATTTAGTGCACGCTAAATCTTTTTTAAAAAGGCAACTATCCCATATGGAACCATTCTCAAGGTAAGGGACACATTAGGTTTAACCCAAAACTTTATTTTCTGGCCCAGAAGGAAACACCACTGCCCATCAATCCTATATATTCTTCAGCTTTAATATATAAAACAGTTCTGGTTTGTGTTACAAATCCCCTCCCACTTTCTTAATTTGCTAAGTGAAATGTACAACCCTCTTAATGTTAAGGGGGAAAAAAAGGAAAATATAAGGTATTACATTTTCCAGTTCACTAGAAGTTGTCATTTAACATCTGTAACCTCCTCCTTGGCTTCTACTCGAGTATTCGAAGGTTTTCAGGACAATGACCTATAGCAAAAGCCTTGCTGTGTCTTCTCTTCCCAGCAGTTCACTGACTCTGCCATCTTTTAAACCACACACTTTTCCTATCACCAGCACCCACCAGCATCCAGGCAGCCCTTGTCTCTCCACAGGGAGCTTGCTCACTCACTTCCTAGTAAGCCCTGGCACCTACAGCCCAAGCGAGGGCTGCAAAGCAAAAAGGGGATGCCATTCGCCCAACCCAACCTTCCCAAGGCCTCCAACTATTTTTAGGAGAACGACTAAAATTTGTGGTTAACCTGACCTGCCTGCCAATTACCTGCCAGCTTCCATTTACCCCATACTTGCACTTCCTCCTCAGCCTCCTAGTCACACTGGCCAGCTTGCTTTCTTCTAGTTCCCAGGAAGTCCCCGCTTGCTTGGCTCATCCTCGGACTTCTACACACACCGCTTCCCCTCCCTAAGACCTTCCTCCGCTCCCCATTCCTATTTCACTCCTCCTGGAATCTTGGACATGCCACTCCCTCTCCCTCCACCCACCAGAGTCCACTGGATACTCAGGTTGTACTCTTTGCTCCCCATCTCCTCCTCCTAGCATGGCCCCACTTTGACACGTATTGAATCTATGGGTATTTGATTGTCCTTCGTCCCCCCAGCTCCACAGAGACAAATCTGTCCATCCTCACTCATGAGAGCATGCCCATTCTGCCTGCAGCAGGCACTCAAGTGTCTGAGTGAATGGCAGGGCCAGTGACTTTTTACCTCCTCTTTCAAACATTAAGTCGAAGAAATGTCCCCACTCTAATCAAAACAAATCTGTCCACCTCACCCAGCTGGGATTTTCCTTCTGGTGGGGAGAGGGAGGGAAGTGGCCTGTACATATAGAACGAAGGGATCACAGAAATAGAGATGCTTCTATAAATGTTAGATGGCTGGGTTAAATAAGTTTTCAACTATTTAGATGTTACAATAGAGATATAAAAAACAATAAAATTCCCATTTAAATGCCCCTCTGAGGCCAATGATATGACCCTGAATGGCTGATGGACATTTATCAGAGAAAAGGTATAAAAATAGTTCAAAGTGTTCTCTCCACCATGGATACCAACCCCCAGAGCTCCTTTGAACTTTGAGGAGCTAAGTATACTGTCACAATCTGACAGACACCTAGCATAGATAAATCACATTCATGCTTTGACAGAAATGTATTTTTACATAGGGGTTCTATGTATAATACATATGATATTCATGTACCTCATTTTAAGCGAAGAACATAATTTCACTATTTACTTTTATGTACTTTTGGTCATAACTAGATTTGATGACAAACCCTAAATCTTCTTTTCAGGACAATATGCAAGGACCTAATGACTCATGTTGTTCATAGAGCATCGGTATCGATAGCGCTTTGGGCGCACCACAGACCCTCCGATCTGCCACTGAAGCCACCATATGCTAGTAGGTAAATGCTCCTTTTTGAAAGTGCGTGAGGGCACAACCATCACAGTCACCAGGGGATAGTATTCCAGAAGCTCTGGCTACTGCTTACAGAGTCAGAACTGTGTGGCAGGCCTGCTGCTCCCTCCACCCTCGCCTGCGGCAGACACGGCCACGCTGCTGGTCTGTCATCACAGTATCCTGGTCTTTCCCACTGAGCCCCACTGAGTGTGCTCACCACGGTGCAGCCGCCACAGCTGACAGAAGCTGGCATGCAACCGTGCCTGCAGCTCTACTGTTACAGAGTCTATCAAGTGCAGTGTATAAAAGATAAACTGTCTGTAACGTATGGGGATTATAGGGTGGAAAGCCTGGGTTATGACTTGCTCTTTTCATTACCTGTATCTCCGAGAGATCTGCTGGGGCATGTTAATATAGGAACTAACCTGGGAAATGAAGTTATTGTGCAAAGAGCCTGATTTTCTTCTAATACAGAAGTAGCCTCCTTCCGGCGTTTTCGCATGTTGGCCTCAACTGTGTTGAACTCGGACATCGTTCCTCCGTAGGGCTGTCCTGGTGTCCCTTCAATCATGTAACTCCCATACTCTGGTCTCCAAAGGGTAGGATGGCTATGGAGGAGAAATAATTTAGTTCCATCTTATTCTTCTGCTATAGTCTGCTCAATTTTTAAGTTTTTAAAGTTGCTTTAAAAGTGTAGAAACCATTAGGTATAAATGAAGCTAAGAACTCCTTCATAGTTCTCAGTGATTATTACTTTAACATAGCTATACAACTACATAAGGGGTCAACAAGTATTGGGTCCAAAATGTTTTTTTTCTTTTGAGACAGAGTCTCACTCTGTCACCCAGGCTGGAGTGTAATGGCACTATCTCGGCTCACTGAAACCTCTGCCTCACTGCAACCTCTGCCTCCCACGTCCAAGTGATTCTCGTGCCTCAGTCTCCTGTGTAGCTGGGATCACAGGCGTGCACTACCACACCCGGCTGATTTTTGTATTTTTAGTAGAGATGGGGTTTTGCCATGTTGGCCAGGCTGGTCTCGAACTCCTGGCCTTAAGTGATCCGCCTGCCTTGGCCTCCCAAAGTGCTGGGATTACAGGCGTGAGCCACCGTGCCTGACGCAAAATTTTTATAAATAACTGAAAATGCACACAGAGCATTCACTGTCCAGGACAAACTAACCTACTCTGCAGAGAAGGTGATGAAGCCTTAAGGGTTCTTTCAATTCAGTGCTGCCCTCCAAACTCAAATGCAGCTTCCCCAAAACGAATGAGTGGAAAATGAACAGAGGAGGATATACTCCCCTTCCCTCCCCGTCTCTCTCCTTAAATACAGGAATATCTTAAAAACGTGCCAGGTCAGGCACGGTGGGTCATGCTTGTAATTCCAGCACTTTGGGAGGCTGAGGCAGGCGGATCACAAGGTCAGGAGATGGAGACCATCCTGGCTAACATGGCGAAACCCCATCTCAACTAAAAATACAAAAAATTAGCTGGGCGTGATAGTGGGCACCTGTAGTCCCAGCTACTTGGGAGGCTGAGGCAGGAGAATGGCGTGAACCCAGGAGGCAGAGCTTGCAGTGAGCTGAGATCGCGCCACTGCACTCCAGCCTGGGCGACAGAGCGAGACTCCATCTCAAAAAACAAACAAACAAGAAAAACATCATGCTAGCCAACAAAACCCATCTGCAAGTTATATCTTGCACCATGGTTTGTGATCCCAGTTATACGCTTCCGCAATACATTTTTTTCCCAAAAATATTTTAATAAAAAACAGGCTTTATATTTAGTTTACTGTACAAAGTGCTTCATATATTAATGTACTTAATTCCAACACCTTAGGTAGGTAGTGCTATTATCTTTACAGACGAGAGAACTGAGGCACAGAACAGTTAAGTAACTTGCCCAAGGTTATTCAGCTATTGAGTAAAGGAACCATGATTTGAAACTCTGTCAACCTGAAACCAGAGCCTATACTCTTTTCTGTTTTTTTTTTTTTTTTGAGACGGAGTCTTGCTCTGTCGCCCAGGCTGGAGTGCAGTGGCCGGATCTCAGCTCACTGCAGCTCCTCCTCCCGGGTTCACGCCATTCTCCTGCCTCAGCCTCCCAAGTAGCTGGGACTACAGGCGCCCGCCACCTCGCCCGGCTAGTTTTTTGTAGTTTTAGTAGAGATGGGGTTTCACTGTGTTCGCCAGGATGGTCTCGATCTCCTGACCTCGTGATCCACCCGTCTCGGCCTCCCAAAGTGCTGGGATTACAGGCTTGAGCCACCGCGCCCGGCACCAGAGCCTATACTCTTAACTGTTATGCTACCCTGACTCCAATAACTGAGAAAAAACCTCCACATTCTAGTAGTTTTAGCAGTTTCAGAAACACTAAATCAGCATATGAGAGCTTACTTTGGGTTTGTCCTTTCCCCCTTCTCTTGTAGAGTTTCAAGAACTTTCTCCCCAGACAGGACCAATCGGACTTTTTTATTTTCATGATCAAAAGATACCAACATGTATTCCACCTATTGAAAATAAAGGTGAGAAAAATTAACATTCTTCCAGACTTGTTTTCAGGGTGACCTCCAGAAGAAAAAGGCAAGGAAACGTGAAGTCTGTAAAGGATCCACAGTAACTCCAGTCAGTCACAACTGCTTACAGTACAGCACAAAATAAGTGTTCATATGCATAATATGGAAACCTGCAGAAAGGATCAGTCAGTAGTGCCACTTCCACCCCTTCTTTCCTCTGTCCTACTTAATATCCTATGGAAAGGTCGATACCCATTTTGACAAGCTGTACATCAAAAAAGATGTATTTTGGAGCAAAGATTCTGGAAACTGCTGTTGTAAAAAAGAAGCTGCATTTTAAAATTTATTTCCTCAGTTGGCTTATTATAAGTTTAAGAAAGAGGTTATCTGGACATTGCAGTCAAGGTAGCTTATGCTTACTTATTGGCAAAGTAATAAGTAAGGTAGATTACACTTTCATAATCCTACTACCAGTCCCACCTTTGGAGAGTTAAACCATAACCATGAATATACTGTGTGGAGAAGTTATTTTAGGGGTTTCAACAATTTAATTTTGGTTTATCTCAAGTAATTTAAGACAAATTCTCCACTCTGAAACCATATACAATTTACAATGCAGGGTGCACTAGTGCACTTATTAACAATACCTGGTGGAATTCTAATAAAAATAAAGACTTAAACACCAAAGTCAGACTTCTGGGCAGAATACAACTAGAACCTACTTTTGTTTTTCCTGAAATTGTATGCTTTCAATCATGATAGTTGGCGTGAACAGTGAAGATTATGAATCACTATGTGTGATTGAAACAAAACATCCACTATCCATACGTAAGTGAAAAGATACAGAATTATTCAGGCAAACCCTTGAATGTACCCTTTGCACATGGCACCAAGACAGTTACTACAGAGGTAGGAAACTGACTCCTCACAAAGCAAACCAGGCCACGGTGTATTTGGTTTGGCCTACAATAGCAGTTTAGGAAAGAAAAAAAAAAAAAGGCAAGCAACAGTATATCCACTATTTCCCAGACATTTCACATGTAAATCTAGTTTCTCAGTCTTAAAACAATACCCAGAAGCTCAGCACGAGCCTGTGACTGTGCAGCTGCGCTGTCTGCTTCTCAGGGGTGCACACTGTCTACAGTTTATTCCCTTATTTATGTGTATTTCCCTGGTCTTAGAAGGCATTTGGGTCATTCACCCTCATCACAGAAACATTACGGGCCAAGTAATATGATTATAATGGGGAAAAAAATGTTAGTAACTATAGGAGATAACCTAGCAGATTTAAACAACAACAAAATAAACTTTCAATCAACTTTTATTAGCTCTCATCAGAATCTTTTTGCTCAGGAAATGGAAAAGGCTGCTTGATTTGGGTACGTGAACCAGAAACATGAGATCTCCACCTGCACAATCACTCAGTGTCAGCTGACTAAAAAACTAGGCTGCAGAATCTGGAACTGTTCGCAACAACAATTACAGGTTGCAAGATACCATCTATAGATCTCTGACTCCAGAATAGCTAAAACCTGATGGAACAGGAAACTTGGTTAAGTCTCAGAATGGGTATGTGAAAAGATACAAGTTAATCTTTAAATGAGTATAATGAGAAAGGATACACTTTCATATATGAATCCTAATCTTCAAACCCAGCATGCAAAAGTAGGCATGATCACCCATTTCACAGGTGGGCAAAGGGGCTCAGAGAGGTAAGCTACACAAGGCCACAAGTGTCAGGCAGGGATTTGAAGCCAGCCCCGTCTGGCCTCAAGGCCCAGCACACCTTGCTGCTAGGACTGTAGAGGGTGCCAATCTTGGTAAGTGAAGATAAGCTTTTTATAAAATTGTTAGTTAACCTATATGAAGCAGGGAAAAGTGATACTGCTGGTTGAAACTATCTCAAATTGATGATGCTTTTATTTTATGGAAGGGGTCCTAACATTGTATCATGGAAGCCGAGCTGTAACAGTAGTTACAGTCATAGATTTAAACAGATGAATTGGCCCATCCCTCAGGCCCAGGACGGAACTCACTTATTCTATGCAGCATTCCTAACTCCCAGCCAGGAGGAAATGTTCCTTCTTCAGTACTTCCTCTATCACTCACTTAGACTCCAACTGATCTGCCTGGCATCTGCTACTGGAATTAAGTTATTTGCTTAACTAGATAACATGCTTCCTAAAGAAAGTCTAAGAGATACTTCCTTGCTTACTGAGTGCATCATTTATTTTTTACCAAATGAGCAAAAACTTGTAGCAATGATATAAACTAAGTCGCAATGACTTCTGTTAGTTTCCTAACTTTGAAAAAAATTGAAATCCTTAGTTTTCAAATTCATTCTTAGCCCACAAGTTTCAAACATGGGTAGGGCAAAAGAACAAAAAGTTCAAGCTCATTTTGCGTTTTAAACATCAGCCAAATGGATGACATTTAAAATGTTAACAAACCAAACTCTCCTCAATTAAAGTATAATCACTTCATGATCTCATTAAGCAAATGAAACAGAAAAACATCAGAATATTTACCAAATGACAAAGAAAACCAAATTTACTTTTCAATAGAATATAATCAGTTGGAAGCCTCAAGAATTTCCTGAAGGTTTTTCAAACTAAAATTTAATGCCTTCTGAAGTGCTCCTTCTCTGCAGTCATCTTGATCTTTCTGCACTAGTCCTCAAAGAGGTTCTCCAACCTTTTAGCTTTTTGTTAAACAACCCCACCACCTCAACACATTTATGTTTATTTCTGATTAGAGCCTGTCTATATGAGCATTCTGAATCGTAACCACATCTTTAAAAGCCAAACTAGAGCTGAAATGGGGTTGAACGCAATAACCTAGATGACTGGTGATAATAAAAAGTGATACATTAAGACAACGCTTTTCCAATATAAAACATCTAAAGCCCCAATACATTATTTTATGATTGCTGGATTGTATCCCCATCCTAAACTTCGGTTTTGAATCCAAAGGATAAGAGGAACAATATACAAAAGAAAATCTTAAAACAGATGCCTTTCTGTATCACAACACTGATTCCAAGGATAAAATTGTACTGGCTTTCTAACTTTGAATAGCATTTAGGCTATAAACCCAGAATTGCAGCAACATCTAATATATTTACATACTTTACACACATATACAACTCCAAAAGCATATAAACCCAAAGAGTATTATAAATGGGTTGCAGAGCAACAATTCAAACTTGTGTAATTAACATATCATCTTGGAAGTAGGGGGAAAAATGCCCACTGAGCTCTATTCTCTGCAATACACAGGTTACAACGTCCTGAAGGTGGCTTTGGGATACTGTTTTTTGGCACCCATCAGTTGTCCTTTTAACTGAGGGAGGAGACCCAATAAAAATATCTGACCACTTTGCAAGGCATTCAGATTTTAAATGTGCACTATTTTTACAAATGAAAATTAAAATCTCTTGGATTTCTATTGCTAAAAGGCTAAACTTTATCCTACTAGAATAAAAGCCACTACTCTCAGCTGTCATATCAAAGACAAAGACACATATAAAAGACCAGAATAAAAGTCACTAATACACTACTATCTCTGAGCTGTTGAACCAAGGACAAAGACACATACAAAAGCCTAGTATGTACTTTGCTTTATGTGTGAAATAGTGTTGCTAGGAACACTCCGGACACAATAATCCAAGTCATTTAATGCAGGTTTAAACAAGGGTGAGGTACTTTTATGTTAATCTGAAATTAGGCCAATAAAAAGAAATAATTTTAATGGAGGCGATGTAAGTACTCAGTACAATGCTGAATATACAGCAGACAGTGAAAATACCTGTGACAAAGAAGTTTAAGATAAGAGTAAATACAAGCTTTTAGGATTTCAGTCTTTAAACGGCATTTACCACTGGTATAAAAATGTTCTTTTCTTTCTTTTAAAAACATGTTGATATTGTACCTTAAGGGTAAGAGTTTCAGGGAGCTTAGAATTTGAGGAACAGTGGGCCTGGTGCGGTGGCTCATGCCTGTAATCCCAGCACTTTGGGAGGCCAAGGTGGGCACATCACAAGGTCAGGAGATCGAGACCATCTTGGCAAACATGGTGAAACCCCATCTCTACTAAAAATACAAAAAATTAGCCGGGCGTGGTGGAGGCGCCTGTGCGAGATCGCGCCACTGCACTCCAGCCTGGGTGACAGAACGAGACTCCATCTCAAAAAAAAAAAAAAGAATTTGAGGAATGGCTGGGTATTTTATGAAATACTTATATCTTAATATCTACTCCTAGAGGTAAAAACAGTGCTTAATTAGGAAACAATACAGAGTTCTATAATACTCAGAGCAGTTACAGGCAGTTCCCCATTTAGGGAGAAAGTTCCTTTGTCAGTTTCTGTGTAAATGAGACGAAGGAATTTCCCCTCTCAAACTATTTAACTCATCATATGCTTGACCTCTTAAGAGAAGAAACCTACACTAAGTCCTTCAGAGACTACGAGCTGTGAGGTCCTACATTCCTCCCAGAGGGAGCATGAGGACTTTCCCCTCCTTACACCCTGGGAAGGATCTGTATTCAGGTGGTCAGCCCAAGAGGGCAAGACAGTGAAGGGCTCCCCAGGACCTAGTCCAGGTACAGTATGTGTGCAGGGCGGGGTTTTCAGTCCCCCTACCGACATCTGGGGTTCAGGGCCAGCTCTTCCATTTCACACTGCTGGCTCTCTTGCACTGGCCCAAGCAATAGTTTTGATCCTTTTGCTAGAACCACCTGTTGCTTCTCAGAGACTTAGTCTTCTCCTTACACTAACTCCTAAACAAGCCTGCAACCATTTTGAGGACGAAGGCTCTAGTTAGAGTTGATGACTCATCAGTGCCAAAAAAACATCGTCTTGCTGGACACACTCTCTGCCCTCCAACCCCCAGCACTAACCCCTTTGTCCTTTTATCCATTCAACAAAGCCCTTTGCTAAGCAGGTGCTGGGAATACTGTGAAGAGCCAGGCAGATGTGGCTCCTGTTCTCAGGCTTACACTGGCTGGACTGACAGCCAATAACACGCTATTGCTGAATTATCTGAACGAGCACTCGAAATGACCAAAGAGAGCTGTACATATGTAACAGCAGAGTCTAAGCCAGTCTAGAAGATCAGAAGGCTTCCCAGAGGAAGTGCCATTTAAATTTAAGTTGATTCCTGACATGGGGACTGGCTAGGCAAAGGTGAGGGTCTAGGGATTCTTCAACATAAAATTCAACCTCCCATCAGGATCCTGTCCCCCAGGGGAGCTGCACCACTGACTGCAGCACAATCACCCTCTCGCCTGTCAAAGATGCAGATCACTGCATCCACCCCGCAGCGATCATGCCAAGTAGTCACCCTCTAGGTTATAAACTGTTTTAAAGTTAGGGGCTATGCCTTCTGTCCAGAAGACTGTTTCATAGCAAAATGGTAATGACAAATATTTTTTAAAAGAAATCTCAACCATCAAGTTGGATGGCATTCATTTCCCAAACTTGGAGCACCCAAAGAGGTGTTAGCCATAGTGATATTACTTTATTTTTAAACACCCACAGTAACATAGGACAACCTGAATGACAAGGCTAAAAGAGGAGCTGTGTTTTAAAAAGTAGAAAATTGAGTATGAGATTCTAACACAGATGTAATAAAATTACATATGGCTCAGATTTTTAAAGATGGACTCCCATGTTCGATATGTCTAATGATGACATCACAAATATGAAAACCACTGTTTCACAAGGTAATCTCCAAGCACTTTTAGGGGACCAGTAAGTACAAAGTAGAAACTGTGTGTGCTTTTGTGTACATGACACTATACATACATAACATCACACACACAACTATATTTTAAACTGATGACTGTGGATACTGTAATAATTAAATTGTACTATGTTCCAAAAAGAAAATGTTTTAGCAGTCTCGTCTAAAGCTGTATCAAATTCTTCTAACATTTCATATATTTTGAGAAAATAGGTTTTTTTCCTCCTACTTTGAAATGCCTATTCATACTAAATAATTTCGCATGATACTATGAAAGGTTTACACTTTTAGAAATTAAAATAAATGTGGCCTCTCCCTGATCTAGTTTTCTGTAGCACAGAGCAGGCTGCTTTTTATTTATAACACATTAATCTCAATTTTAATACTGCATAAAAATCAATTAATTTCCTATAGGATTAGGTGGAGTAACTTTCTCAACGTTGTCTCGGCCCAAACAGAGAAAATATTCTTAACATGCCTAGATTAGTGATACGAGACCCAAGAGAAAAATTTCAAGACTTTAATAAAATACAGAAAGACAATGAGAGTTGCGGGGTAAACTGGGATGACTCTCATACAGGGGAAAATGTCACCTGTCACCAAAGGAACGCAAAACATTGTGTTGTCCATTATGCTACTCACTTAGCACATGTGGCTGTATGGATTTAAAATTACTTAGCATAAAACAAAAAAATCAGTTTCCTACTCCCTAATGGTTAGTACAGAGTAGAACATTTCTCTTACTGCAGAGGTTGTACTAGGCAGCACTGGACCAAAACCCAAGAGAAACTACAATCCTGAAATTAATTTTACCTGGACACACTAATTCATTCTTGTTGGCACAAAGGAAATCCTTGAATGTAGATCTGCTCTTTCATGCTCCACAGATACATGAGACATTTTCTGGGCCTCTGAATTCACACTGGCTGATTTTTTTTTTAAACATCATGCTACCACAATTCAGGCATATGTAGTTTTAATTTTCTGACAATTATAAAGACATTAAGGCATTCCTACTTTATTTCTGAACCATATCTAGCAAAACCTAACCAGTCTTCTTACACAAATTAACCTCAGAAAAGATAGCACATCAAGTTGCCTATGGGGATGTCTGCTTATGGCCACCAGCATAACCCAGGTACTCTGTAATTTAGGAACCTAAACCAGAACACATTTTCTCTTAAAGAAACAACATTGTAAATATGAATAGTTCTTATTTACCTCCAAACATCTGTACTTTAGTACAATAGCTTCTGGGTTCTAAGGACAAGTGAATTCCTTGGCTTTTTCCTAAGAACGTATTCCCCTGCTAGAGTCCTAGTCACCACGTGGTTGACAAGAAACAGTATCCTGGTCCCCAGACAGAAGCTGCTTTGGATCAACTGCCCTGCAGTAGCCAGAGCTGGGGCACCATAGCGGGTGAGGGTCATGGGCAATTTCTGCAGGGGCTCCCTCTAGGTGCAGGAAAGTTTAGGGCTTTAGCACGTGGGCGGGACTATTGCTAGAGAGAATACATCCCCCCAGTGGGTGGTGCCCAGCTCAGGGTCTGATGTACTTCCTGGGCTGAGCAAGCAAGAACACACACATGATTTCCTTCTAAGGCATGTTATAAGCTAGGCTGTCCTAAATTCACAGACTGCCTATGAGAAATTCAGGATTTTAGTTCCTAGGAACTGGTGCTAGACTAACCAACCCAACGAAGAGAGAGAAAAAAAGAGAGCTTTCTAAAGAGACTAAGTGAGAGTCAATGCTACGTGGAGGAATTCTAACTCCAAAGTGACTGCTAGTGCTCAGTGGGGGTCACCTATGCCTCCAGTGACAGGATGACAGGGCTTCAAGACCTCCAATTAATGCCATTCCACCATCATACGAATCTGAGTGCAGACATTCTGTCATAACCACATCTCATAAAGGCAGCGTCCAGTTCCCATTCAGGAATTGTACCTGGGTGTTACAGTAGATCCCACCAACAGAGGAATTCTAACCTGTGGGATCTGGAAGATTTAGGTTTTTGTGAATTCAATTTCCTTCCCTGCCGTATTTGAAATTCATGCTAAAGGATGAAAATCTCAGATTAAAGTTAAAGCTCCTGACTTGGGGTTCTGATTCTGGCCTGCTACCTGCTGCCCTGGGAAGAGGTTGGCACAAGCTGCATAACTATCAAATGAGGTCAGCCTGATTTTCACAGAAAGGGCTCGTCCTGCATCTGCCTTTTCACAGGGCTCGCTGGCCAGCAGATTAGCTGGGAAGGCTGCAGTCACATTACTAAACTTGTTAGCATTTGTCCTGCAGACCGAGAACTTTGCCAAGCATATTCAATGGTATCGTTTTGAAAGAGTGTTGGTATTTCACTAGAAGAGAATTACCGGCTATGGGGTACCAAAAAATGTTTAAGCCTGTATCTGTGGCCGATGACATATTCATATTTTCATAAAAAAAAAAAAAAGCCTACTTCCTACATTACCACCATCGCTTTCTCTGTTCTTCCTTCTCTTCCTCGCCACTCTCAATCTCATCTCTGTCTGGAGCCTATTAAAACTGTCACAGAGCTCTTTTCCTCCTGCCTATTTAGGCGATAATAGGTGGGGGAGCAGCCAAGAGGGCAGGCTTTGGAGTCAATCAGTTTGAATCTTGGTAACTTCTCGATGCTTCAGTTTTTGCAGAATGGAGGTAATACTTGCCTCACAGGGCTACTGGGGAGGATTACATAAAATAATGCATGTAAAGTGCTAAAACAGTATTAAGTACACCGTACTACTTAAGGGTTAGTGGTTACTATTTTCTAGCTCCAGGGCAGCGATACACTGAGGGACACAGAATAGTGTCTTGTGCTTTTCAAACGTTGGTTACAGCTCCTTTGTGGGCCATGATGAGTTGTGATCAACATAACAAAAAATAATTTTTAATAGGGTAGAATAGAAATATGAATGTCACTCATGGGAAGGGAACTGCTGTTTTGTGGAAATGTTTCACAGAGCACTTGTTTTAGTCGAAGGTGAAAGCTACTAGCATGGAATACTGTGTAACCAACCCTACAGTCAGGAAGACCATGGCCCTTCAGCAAGCAGGTCAAGTCACTCTCCTTAAAACTTTTAAATGGCTCACACTCAGTAGAAACTTCAACATCCCTCCTAAAGAGCATTACGACCAATCTTCTCAGCCTCCAAACCCCACACCATGTTGCAGCTACACTGGCCTTTTCTGTCTCCACAACAATTACTTCAAGGCCTTTGAAACACTTTTGTTCCCTCTGCCTGGGAAGATTTTACCTCAGTACTTCAAAGAGCTGGCTCTTGCGTGCTTCAAGTCAAGTGCCACTCCTTCAGAGAGACCTTTGCTGAACCCCCAGCACGGTAACTCCTTCCCCTTTCCACTTTCAAGGGGTGCTACCCACCCTGGTGCCTCCTAAAGTTGTACAAGGTATTTATCCTGCGCAGAGCAGCCTTAATTTTCCCTAATGATAGCCACTCAGAATGTGTTGTAGTCTTTGGCTTTTAAACCATCTGAAAATAAGAGAAAACCCAATGTCCGAAGTTCCAGTTCTAAACTACTGTTTTTGAAATTAAAGTCTTCCAGAAACTCTTAGTATAAGACCATCCGTTTTTCTTTTACTCATCAAACACAGAACATTCACTTTATTCAAATTAATTTTATTACCCAAAACTTACCCCTTTAGAGCATATGTTTTCTTTAAAAAGTTTACATATACAGGAGTGGAAATCTTTCTAAAATTGACTACATCCCCTTCTGCTATCAACAGGAAGATACTAAACATACTTTCACTTTTTATTAGGACTTCGGACGTTTTTGGCAATTTCACTTCTTTAACTACAGCTATAACAGAGCAGGGCTCTTGGGGGCACATCAGGAAGGCCACATCTGGACCTGTTTTGGGCAGCTGCTCTCCGGACTGGTCCCTCTCATTTCTGCCTCAATTTCTTGCAGTACATCCTGAGCTGAGAAACTAGATGACCAAGTTTACAGGAACTATGTATAAAGTGATCTGCATACAGGCGTCAAATATGCTTCCAGGAATAAAGTTTTTGTTTACTTCCCAGTTCTTGCTCTATTTGAGTAGTGAAGCCAACAGATGGTAACCCCTAGACACAACTTAACACACTGACAGGCCAGGGTTCTACTCTGCTTAGCTCAGGCAGGACTGCTGAAAAGTCTGCTAGAAAACAGCAGCTTCTATGACCTTTTCTATCTCTGTGAAGCTCTGGGCCCCCGCCAGCAGTTAATCTGAATAGAGCAGACTTAGAGCCCAGATTTTTACTAGTTTCCTGGAAAAGCGTCATGAAGTCGCTCACCTTAGAGTCTGAATTCTGCTAAGTCACCATCCACTTCAAAAAGGAGTTAACTGAATCCAAAGGCCTAAAAACGGAATCTCGGTGGAGGGGGACAAAGACAACAGGGGGTCTGTAAGAGCATTTATGTAACTAGGAACATCTGTTTTGCGGGCTCTCTTGTAGCATTATTGTGGAAATAAGTTCAACTACTAAACTCTAACCATAAAACAGACACAAAAATCTAATACAGTAAGTTCCTTAGAGATCATCCATCAGAGCAGAACCTTAGCCGTAGAAACCCAGTCGCTCAGGTTTCTATGGTATGTCGCTCAGGACATACCAACCCAGATAACCAAACTTTCCAAGTGCCAATAAAGGTGTATCAAAAATGAACCCTTTTGGCTATAAGTCTGAGGCTCATTACATCCTTCTTTGTCTTTTCAAACCATGTCTGAGAAACATAACCATTAAGTGGAGATTAAGTCATCACTTGTTCCGTTTCACTACACACCAGTGATAACTAAGCCACAGAGATACTACCAAAGTGACCCAAATTCATATGCTGTCCCAGTGCAAGCCTGTTTCCTTCTAAAAATTATAATCAAGATTTCAAGGATCATATGAAATGTAAAAACATGCATGGGGGCTTTGTGGCATTTATTTTGGTCTGACACCAACTTCTGCTATTCTCCCAAATCCTTAATATGTTCAGATATGGTGTTGCCAGATGCTCCCGGTACCTGCCCAAATGGCAAATCCAGAGGCTTCTTGTCCTTCCCCACTTCTTGAAAGCCTGCCATCATTCTGCCTACACACAGCAATACTTCTAACTCCCATACCGAATTTCTAGGAAATTATTATCTGCGGCTTTATAATTAAGATTACTTCTTAATTATAAATACATATAACTTATATATATAAGTTATATATATATTAATAAATATAATTACTAATTATAATTAAGATTACTTCAGTTGATGGTAAAGTATGTAATATCAAAGAAAATGCTAAAACCTGAAAGGTTGCAGGGGAATGAATTCTATCACTTCTGGTAGAATGTACCGATTTTCATAAGTTACAGAGTATTAAGTGTTAAGGTATTCTGAAACAATTAAAAATTGTTAAAAAATACAACTAAAAGAATGTATATATATATAAACATGCAATTCAAAACACGAAATGATACAGTTTTTTAATTAGTCTTACAGATGAGGAAATTATGGTCCAAAGAATTTAAGTTCTGTTTTCTTCTTTTCTTTTTTTTTTTTTTGAGACGGAGTTTCACTCTTGTCGCCCAGGCTGGAGTGCAGTGGTGCGATCTCAGCTCACTGCAACCTCTGCCTCCTGGGTTCAAGCGATTCTCCTGCTCCAGCCTCCATGGTAGCTGGGATTACAGGCATGTGCTACCACTCCCGGCTAATTTTGTATTTTCAGTAGAGACGGGGTTTCACCATGTTGGTCAGGTTGGTCTCAAACTCCTGACCTCAAGTGATCCACCTTCCTCGGCCTCCCAAAGTGCTGGGATTATAGGCGTCAACCACCATGCCCAGTCTTAAGCTCTGTTTTCTAAGCTCACACAACCTGGGATGACCCCAGGTCTTAGACTCTGATCTTCAGACTAAAGCCCATTCATAAAATGTATGTCAACTTTCAAAATAATTGTGCTTTAACCAAATATCCAGTCACAGGATGATAACAGAGATACTAAATGATGAAAACTGTAGCTTCAGAGCAAAGAAAATCCTGACCTTTTACAAACTTGGCTAAATCTTGGTGATGGCAGGTATCTTATAAATCACAATGATAGCCAGCTTTGCACAAAGTTTACAGACAAAGGAGAACAAAGCTAGAAGGATAGAAAAGTGGGAAACAATTCTACTTCTAATCAAGATGGAGTAACAGGGGCTAAATTTACCCCCCTACCTGAAAAACCAAAAAACAACAACAACAACAAAAATAAATAAAGAGAGAGGAAGAGAAAATATACGAAAGAATACTTTTCAAGACACTGCATATCAGATAAGAAAGGATCCCTGAGATATAGGGGAAAATCAGTGGGCTCTACAATTTCCCCCACTTACTGCCTGGGGAGAGGCTCCAGGTCACGGGCAGGAAGGTAAAGTAGAGCCCAGTGGACTCCCTGGGTGGAAGAGATGGAGGTGAAGGTCTGGGGAAAACATTTACAATAGAACTGAAACATAAGAAACATTCAGGGGCCGGGCGCGGTGGCTCAAGCCTGTAATCCCAGCACTTTGGGAGGCCGAGACGGGCGGATCACGAGGTCAGGAGATCGAGACCATCCTGGCGAACACGGTGAAACCCCGTCTCTACTAAAAAATACAAAAAACTAGCCGGGCGAGGTGGCGGGTGCCTGTGGTCCCAGCTACTCGGGAGGCTGAGGCAGGAGAATGGCGTAAGCCCGGGAGGCGGAGCTTGCAGTGAGCCGAGATCGCGCCACTGCACTCCAGCCTGGGCGACAGAGCGAGACTCCGTCTCAAAAAAAAAAAAAAAAAAGAAACATTCAGGGATGACAAAAAAGACGTGAAAGACCTATACTGAAAAACTACACAACACTGCTGGGAGAAATTAAAGATGTAAGTAGAGTGGAGAGATATTCATATACTCAAAGACTCAATATTGTTAAGATGTCAGTTCTCCCCAGACTGAGCTATAGATTCAATGCAATCCCAATAAAAAACCCCAGTAGGGTTTTTGTTTGTTTTTAAGTAGAAATTGCCTATCTGGTTCTAAAATTCACATGGAAATGTGGAAAATCAAAATATCCAGAAGAGTCAAACCAGTTGAAAAAGAATAAAGCCAGAGGGCTAATACTATGTGATCTCATGGCTTACTATAAAGACACAGCAATCAAAAGAGTATGCCATTAGCCAGGTGCAGTGGCACATGCCTCTAAGTCTCAGCTACTTGTGAGGCTGAGGCAGAGGTTTGTTTGAGCCCAAGAGTTCTAGGACAGCCTAGGCAGCACAGCAAAACGTCTTCTCTTAAAAATATAAATAAGGCCAGGCGTGGTGGCTTACGACTGTAATCCCAGCACTTTGGAAGGCCAAGGCAGGCGGATTGCCTGAGCTCAGGAGTTCGAGACCAGCCTGGCCAACATGGTGAAACCTCACCTCTACTAAAAACACAAAATTAGCCAGGCGTGGTGGCACATGCCTGTAATCCCAGCTACTCGGGAGGCTGAGGCAGGAGAATCACTTGAACCTGGAAGGTGGAAGTTGCAGTGAGCTGAGATTGTGCCACTGCACTACAGCCTGGGCCACAGAGTGAGACTCTGTCTCAAAAAAAAAAAAAAAAGAAAAAGAATAAAAAAAGAGAATGAAAACAGACTGAGAGGAAATATTTGCAAAGTTTGCAAAGCATGTGTCTGATAAGACTTACATCGAAAATATAGAGAACGCTCAAAATTCAATAGTTTTAAAACAGACAAATGATTTTAACACACTTCACAAAAAAAGATACACACGTGACAAATCGGCACATGAAAAGATACTCAACATCACTGATCTTCAGGAAGATGCAAATTAAAAATACAATAACGTACCACCACACTCCTATTAGAATAGCTAAAATTAAAGAGACTGCCCATACCAGTGTTAACAAGAATGTGGATGAACTGAACTGGCATACTCGCTAGTGAGAATGCAAAACGGTACAACCACCCTGGAAAAGTCTGGTATTACAGTTTCCTTAAAAAGTTAACATACACCACTCCAAGGGTAATAAGATGAAGAAAAGCATTAGTCCATACATACAAACTTGTATGTTAATGTTCATATAATTTTTTTATAATAGTGAAAAACTGAATGCAACACAAATGGTGAATGTATCAACAAACTGGTATATCCATGGAATGAAATATTACTCAGCAACGAAAAGGAATGAACTACTGACGCGTGTAACATGGATGGATCTCAAAATATTTATGTAGAACCAAAGAAGCCAGACCAAAAAAGTATATGCTGTATGATTTCCTAGATATATGAAACTAGATATCAAATGCAAACTATGATTTCCTGGATATGAAAATCTAGAAAATGCAAACTACAGTAACAGAAAGCAAATCAGTTGCATGGGATGGAGAGAGGAAGAAATTACCAAAGGGGCATGATGACGTTTTTGGAGATAATGAATATACTTATTATCAGAGGTGATTTTATGATGTATACATATGTCAAAACTTACCAAATTGTACATTTTAAATATGTGCAGTTAACTTTATAACTCAATAAAGCTGTTTAAATGTTTTTTTTTTTTTGAAACACCTGATTATATCATGAAATGTAGAAACAGAGTACTAATTAGCAAGCTCATTAGGATATGGTCCTTCCAATAATACCAGCAACATCAGTAATGCTTCATATACAGTTTTCTAACTTTAATAATATATTCACAAGCCTTGATAGTATGTAAAAATGTTCAGAAACATAAATACTGATGTTAGAGGCTCAGTTAATATTGTGACATCTTTTCTGAACATGCAGAGTCTTACTGAATGTTACTCAGGTTTATGATTCAAAATGAAACTACACACAGTACCAATCAATGAGTATATCTGCTAATACCATACTTCTAAGACAGTAGGGTCTTAACATGCAGGAATTCAACAGTGATATGGTAGGTCATAGTAACTGGTAAGTCTTAAAGGATTTTTCTGTAGGAGATAGGTATAGAAGACTAATATACTTTTTTCCATTCTACTATTCTCATGTTTTTAAAGTACAACATAACCTCTACTTATCGAGAACTAAACAAAGACCTCTATAAGCTGGCTAAACCTATTCACTGCATTTACAACACCAAACTGCACAATAACCTTCACATACTATCCAATGGTATTTCTCACCTCTCCTCCTGTGTTACACTGTTCTTTTGGCAATAATGCCTTCCTTTCTCTCCTTCATCTAATTAATGACCACACATTCTTTAAGGCAGTTTCTCAAAGGTGGTGTCTGAAGAAAAACCAGAATCAACTGAAGTGCTCTCCCTCTCTCTCTCTAGCATACACACATGCGCACATGTGCAAAGGGCACAAGGGAACTTCTGGGGGGTGGGTAGGGGTTAATGGACAATAAATGCTGTTGAATCAACGTCCAGTGACAGCTAAAAAAGATAGATGCGACAACTTTGCTTTTTGTGCTACAGAATATGCTATGACCTATAGAAGAAACCTGAATCTTTGTCATGCCTATTAAGAAATAATTAATTTGTGCTCTATATCTTATTTTAAGAAGCCTAGCCTGTGTGAATGCATTTTTGAAGCACAACTTAGAAATGCGATCAAAATCGCTTGAGCCCGGGAGGCTGAGGCTGCAGTACACTGTGATGGTGTCACTGCACTCCAGCCTGGGTGACAGAGCAAGACCCTGTCTCGAAAAAATAAATAAATAAATAATATTTTTAAAAAAGGAAATAAATATGATAAAAAATTATTGTTAATGGAATTTATCTGAATGAGCAAGTTTCAGTCAACTGTAAAAAACAAACAAACAAAAAAATCCCTACATATGTGGAATGTTTCATTCCCCAATGACCACAGCTATTTAAATAAGATATACTAGATATTTTAAATTTTCTAAGTAAATGGTTTAGGCTATTTATGAGTTTTTACTTAACAGGCTAGACACTTGCAAACCATCTCGCTAATATTACCTCTTTTAATCTCAATAACCCTGAAAGGAAGGTAGTGTTGTCCCCATTTAATAGATGACAGAACTGAAGTTGAGAGAGTAAGCAACTTGCCCAAAGCTATAGAGAACCTTCAATTTGACTCAAATAATTGTGCTTTTGTCCATTCTAGATTTATTGCTCAAGACTGTATTTTTAAACAGGATCATAAGCTTATTCATTCATAAGCTAGGCATTTTCTTTCTTTTTTTGTTTGAAAGAGATGGGGTGCCACTCTGTCACCCAGGCTACAGTGCAGTAGTGGCATGATCATAGCTCACTGCAGCCATGAACTCCTGGGCTCCAGCAATCCTTCCACCTCAGCCTCCCAAGTAGCTGGGATTACAGGCACAAGCCACCATGCCTGGCAAGCTATGCATTTTCTAAATAGTCACTTCAGCATTCTGAACCCAGCATAGGCAAATTGGAAGTTCAAACTCAATGGATGATATATCAGCCCTTAATAAATCCCATTTCTGTTTTATACATAAGAACATGCTCATAAAGATTAAAGATACATTGCATTTTCCTCTCAAAGTTCACATGGACTTTTCTGCTAACTAGAGGATAATTTACCTTTTTGCCTTCAAGAGCCACTGCACTGGGTTATAAACTTAGAAGAAGTATAAGTTTTAAATGTTGTTTTCTGACTCTCTACAACCTATACAGTTTGAACTCTGCAAAAGGAAATTCAATGAAATTCATGACTGTAAATAACCCAAAACCTGGTAAAATATTTAAGGACTGGACCTGGAGTCAGACAGATTTCAATTCTGATGATACATCTGCCACTAAGTAGCTGAAAAGGTCTGGTGGGCAGCTAACACTGGAGTGATTAGCAAAAAATCAGGAGTCGTATTTATTACATTTACATCATAGATTTCCCAGATCTGTCTTTTAATGTGCCTAAGTTACAAACAAAACCCATATCTGAAAAGCTGTGTGCGAACTGTGCGGAAGTGCTTACTTGTTTGTATTATCGGCAGGCAACAGGGCACCCAGGAATATCCCCCTCACCTCGCCTCATCCTGGGGCAACATAGGTATCTTCCTGGAACCTAAGAGCTAGAATTTGTGTTTCCCACAGAAGCAGCACAGTAAATGGTGGCTAGAGTTAGGACCTGTCATAGTAAAGGTGAAACAGGCATCTGCAGGCTGATCTTGGAGCTCTCACAGGAAAATACCCGAGTTCCAAAAAGCCAGCACACACGCAGCTCTGTAAGACAATCCACTTCGGCCTTGGACGAGAACACAAGCTGAACCCCAAATCCAAAGTTATTTCTGGTGTGAAGAGACAAATACTATCCTAGTAAGTAGAGTTGAGAATTTCTAAAGTGGCAGCCTCTCCTTCCAACCATACCTATGGCGAGTTTTCAGTTCATGTTTGTCTTTTTTGATCCAAGTCCATGGCTCTATAAGTGCAACAGTAAGCAATAAAAAGCAGCATTTTGATATGATCCCCATAAAGCCCAACATATCACATCCAAAACACCACTTTCTGTCCTGCGGGCCACTCTTCATCTCCACGTGGCACACCACCCACCACACCCACTTTTATCTACCACACACACTTTTATCTGCCCAGCCTGTTTCTCAGCTATTTCTCAAGGCTTCTGCACACAAACAAGCTCTCTTGCATCTGAGCCACTAGGCTTCTGACCTGTCTTCAGACTTCTATTCAGAATGTGTACCAGTGAGTTCCTACTACGTGCAAAGATTAGTGCTAACCTGTTCTTTTTCACAAGGCTCACCTCATCAAATAAATAAATCTGAGACTGTGGCCTTCAAACTCTTCAACTGTGAACCATTGTAAGAAATAATTTACATGCAATCCAATGCACAAGCCTACCCTTCACACACCCCCTCAAAAGATAACTCAGAAGTTCTACATAATATTCTTACTATGGTATGATAGATTAATATTCTTCACCCTGTCCCATTTAATATTTTAAAAAGTCCTGTTGACAAAGCGATATTAGCACTCCAGTGTTCATCGAAGTTATTCACCATTGCCAAGATGTAGAGACAACTAAATGTTCACTGACAGAAGAATGAAGAAAATGTGGTACATACAAGCAAGGGAATATTATTCAGCCTAAAAAAAAAAAAAAAGAAAATCCTGCAGTACGGGACAATTTAGATGAACCTTGAGGACATTATGTTAAGTGAAATACATCAGTCACAGAAGGACAAATACTGCTTGATTCTACTTATATGAAGTACTAAAAGAGTCAAACTCACAAAACAGAATTGTTCCCAGGAACTGGGTGGCGGGGAAAATTGAGGAACTGCTAATCTGTGAGCATGGTTTCAATTATGCAAGATAAACTAGTTCTAGAGATCTGTACAACACTGTCCCTGTAGTTAACAATACTGTATTTGTGCACTTAAAAATCTGTTAAAGAGGTAGATCTTGTGTTAAGTGTCTTGCCACACACACACACACACACACACACACACACACAAAGTCCTGGTTGGAATCTTCTAAATGTACGTCAACCCACTACTGAATCATGACCTGCTGTCTGAAAAATAATGTTCTATCTTACAAAAGGGTGATTAGATTACGTTGACATGATGATGATGCTAGAGGAATGGTTAGAGGCATCAGCAAATATTTAGGCATGATGAGACCCTCCCAACCTCAACCCACAAAAAAAAAAAAGTCACACCTTCTCTTTGCCCATAAGAGATGTAGAGAGGTGGCCAGGCACAGTGGCTCATGCCTGTAATCCCAGCACTTTGGGAGGCCGAGGCAGGTGGATCACCTGAGGCCAGGAGTTCAAGACCAGCCTGGCCAGCATGGTGAAACCCCAATTCTACTAAAAATACAAAAATACAAAAATTAGCCGAGTGTGGTGTTGGGTGCCTGTAATCCCAGCTACTCAGGAGGCTGAGGCAAGAGAATTGCTTGAACCCTGGGAGGCGGACGTTGCAGTGAGCCAGATCACTACGGCCTGAGTGACAAGGGCAAGACTCCGTCTCAAAAAAAAAGAAAAAAAGAAATGTAGAGAGGTACCACAATGGAGAATTAGTATCTGCATCCCAGATCAAGGGTAGGAGGGAGAACTAGCTGGGGGGAGACCAAGGTTTCACTGAAGTGTCATTGCAGGAGGAAAAAGTAGGGTGGGGATTCTTCTTAATCACCTGGGCAATCTTCACAATCTTAATTCTTTCCTTTGTGTCAGGCAACTATCAACACTTCAGGGCAGGAATGTTATTCTTCTCAAAAATTCTATACTCCACCCAGAGATATAACTGAAGCAAATTTAAAATAATAAAAAATGAGCAGCGGGTTATGTTTTTCATCTAAGATGACTTTCCTACCTCAGTTTCTGTTTACTCACCACTCCAAAAGACATTAATATGTTAGTGGGTTGGGGGGGAACAAAGGCAGATGTGGAAAACAAAATAGTCTAGAGAAATAGAAAGGATAGATCATAAAACAGTAAAATGCTGGTAAAAGCAGCATTTCAAATGAGGTTTAAAAAAATCAATTTATAACTTTGTATTTATAACAGAGTATTTGGAAGAAGAAATGTGAAGGTATAGTCTCAATAGTCACTGAAGAAAGTTTTCAGTGAACATCATTTATACATTTTAAGGTAAGAGCAGTGTTATCAAATCTTTTTTGGGGCTGGGGGGCTAAGGTCTCACTGTCACCCAGGCTAGAGTGCAGCTGAACAAGCACGGCTCACTGCAGCCTCAAACTCCCTGGCTTAAGCGATCCTTCCATCTCAGCCTCCCGAGTAGTTGGGGCCACAGGCACACGCCACTAATTTTTAAATTTTTTGTAGAGATGGGGTCTCGCTACATTGCCCAGGCTGGCCTTGAACTCCTGGGCTCAAGTAATCCTCCTGTCTGGGCCTTCCAAAGTGTTGGGATTACAGGCCACCACGCCCAGCCATTATTAGAGTCTTAACACAATATCAAAGTCTAATTCTCCACAGATCTGCTCAGTATAATTTCTTCAAGAAGTGTTATGACCTGGCTGAAATGCTGCGTCCAATTTTCTCTTCTTTATAGATGCATAATACAAGTTTGCATTATTGCCACTCTTTTCCAAGCCCCTTGATCTTTCACAGTGGGAAGGAGGTAAACCTATTGCAAAGCTCTCCATGAAAGCCTGTTAAAAGTAGAGACATGTACTTCAAGACTCTACTCTTCAGCTCTTCTCACTTCAACTTACCTAACAACTACAAAAGTCACTTAAAATAGGTAGTTCTAAATGCTCTTCCTGCCAACAGGAGAGGCCCTTTTTAAAAGGGTAAGATTAAGGATTCCTGGAGGGTCTTGCAGGAATACACAATGGGATGAAGATGGATGAGGGGTGGTGGGGGGTGGGGTGTTGTCTCGGGAATGAGTTGCTGAGCTCCAACTGTGCTGCAAATTTCCTGTTGATGTACTTCTACCTGGGACAATGACTACCAAAGACATGAACTGCCTGTCTTTGTAGAGAGACCTAGTTAAATGTCAAAAGAAGCACAGGGCACACTGGCTCACGCCTGTAATCCCAGCACTTTGGGAGGCCCAGGCAGGTGGATTACCTGAGGTCAGGAGCTTGAGACTGCCCTGACCAACATGGTGAAACCCTATCTCTACTAAAAATACAAAAATTAGCTGGGCCCGGTGGCAGGCACCTGTAATCCCAGCTACTCAGGAGGCTGAGGCAGGAGAATTGCTTGAACCCGGGAGGCACAGGTTGCAGTGAGGCGAGATCGCGCCATTGCGCTCCAGCCTGGGCACAGAGCAAGATTCCGTCTCAAAAAAAAAAAAAAAAAAAGGAGCAGCACAAAAAAAAATGTCAAACTTTGAACTGCTCTAGAATGACTAGTTACCATACAGTGGAAACTTTAAATGGTAATTCACTCACTCATTCATGCCACAAGGACCTGATGCCAGGCACAAGGCTGGGACCTAGGAAAACAGAGGTGAACAAGCATTATGTCCCTGCCCTATTTCGTCTTACATTTTCCTGTGACACATAATACAAAAATGAATATACAAAATGGCAGATGCTGTAAAGAAACTATGAACTTTACAGTAAAACTGAAGAATCATCACCAAAACACATGCTGTGCTTTTTCTGTTCAAAGAAGTGACAAACCACTTTTTGTAGAAATGTGAATTACTAGTCATCATACTTTCCTAATTTAAAACAGCACAATTTCTTCAGCTGTAGGAGGCAGAATTATCTCCCAATCTTAGGAAAAAAAAAAAAAAACTAACTTTTTGAAAGGAGATATTCTGCACTGGTGTAACAGCACCTCAGCACTTAGGCCAAGAGTGATAACAACACTGGCCAAAAGATAAACAGTTTACACAGGTGGCAAGCCAGCTAAGGCAAAAACTAAAAACAAGAAAAACAGAGATGGACTTCTCAAGAAGTCATTTAATGTGTACTGCATACACATGTAATTTTCAAAAACAGAAAGGGAAGGCACAAAACGTTTTGGCAGATGACACTAAACCAACAGTTTTAACATTGCTGCATTCCAGATCATTCCAATAAACAATGGTTCAACATACTGAGAATCTAGAGACATTTCATCTCTAGGCAGAACACTGGTTTGTGAAGTTTAGATGCTGGACCTAGGCCATGGAAAGACACAAGCAAATCCTAATGCTGAAACTCTAAATGCTTTCCCACTTAGAACTAAACAGGAAAGGGAAGTTTCCTCCCCCATGTAGGAAACTGAGCCGTAATTT
The DNA here is from genome assembly GCF_008728515.1 of Papio anubis. Taxonomy (NCBI): domain Eukaryota; kingdom Metazoa; phylum Chordata; class Mammalia; order Primates; family Cercopithecidae; genus Papio; species Papio anubis. The sequence goes on from NC_044981.1 coordinate 51,930,922, forward strand.
ACTGGTTTCAATTTATAGCTATCAAGTGTGTGTGTTGGAGGGGAGGGGAGATGAGAAGTTGGAGAGGTTTAAGAAAAAGACACCTGCATGAGGTTGAGCAGAAGTGGACATCCTGAAGACCTGATTTCTAAAAGCAGCAGGCCTGCTAGGAAAACTTAGTCTCTTTCATACTGACCGCAAAAGCGAATTTTGAGCCTCTAAGGTGGATCGTGGTAGTCGCCTGTCTGCAGAAACACTAGGTTGAAGACTCGCAGCACCTAGTGTCACTTTTTCATGCTCACGCCCTCCCAGCGCCCAATCCGTGTTTATGAAATGAAGGGGAAAACCCAAAAGAATGAATGAACGAGAAAGGAGTCTAGTCAGAAGGATGGCCCTGGACGCCGACTAGGCGAAGGCAGGGACGATGCTCCCGGGGCCGGGAGGCGCTCGAGGACCCCCGGGCACAGTGGAGAACGCGGACCGCGATAGGGCCGGGGGCGTAGGGCCAGACAAAGGCAGCGCGGGCGGCCAGACAGGGGTGCCGGGCAAGGGCGGGGGCCGCGGGCGCTCACCTCATCGCCCCACTTGAGAACGTCCTTGTGCCGGTCCTTGACGGCGTGGTAGATGTGCAGGAACTGGAGGATCCCGTGCCGCCGCACGTGGTCGGCATGGCGCTTGGTTTCCTCCCAGCTCAGCGGCGAGCCCTGGGACAGCAGCCCCATGGCCGCCCCCTTCTCCTCCTCCTCGGGGCTGACGGCGGCCGCCCGCTCCCGGCGCGAGACGGACACTCAGCCGCCCGCAGAAGGCAGCTGCCACTCCACCCCGGGGGGGCGCCCTCGGGCCGCAGTCGGCGGAGGGAGGGTCCCGCCCGCTCCGGCTCCCCGGCGGCGGCCCCTGCCGCCCAGGTGATAGACCCTGGGTCCGACGCACCGCGCGGATGCGAAAGGCAGACGACCGAGGGCAGGCGGGACGGCTCTCGGCCCGGCGGCCTCGCCCTGGCCGGCTCCCCGCTGCTCCTTCTCCCGCTCCGATGCGGCGGCGTCTGCGGACCCCACGGCCGCGCTGCCGCGGCTGCTCCCGCTTCTCTTTGCCGGTCTGGTGCACTGGCTTCTTCCTACTTGTGACCAAAACCTGCGCCGCCGCCGAGCATGCCCAGTCTTTGCGTCCGCTAGCTCGCAGCTCCTGGGCGCGATCCGTCGCTCCGGGTTTTATAGACTACGGGCGAAGGCGGGGACAGGAGGAGGTGCAGCGGCGGAGGCGTGGCCGGGGGGAGCCCGGTGGGAACTGCGGAGACTGAGGAGGGTTGTGCAGGGGTGGTTGGGGCGGAGTCGAGGGAAGCAGCTCGCGGGAAGGGGGCCTGCGGTCTGCCTCGCTTTAAGCAAACGCGACATGTCAAAATTCATTTTTTTCCTAATCAAAAGAGACAAACTTGGGGTTGGGGAAGAAAGTTGATTGTTTGAATCAATGACTAACTCACCATATTATTTTTTAGTTGGTCAGGGCCTCACACTTAAATCAGTGAGAGCGGCAGAATGTGTTGAGAAAAGTATTAACATGGTAGTGAAGTGAAACAGTTCAACTCTAGGCTCCATCACTTACTGACTGTGAGACTTGGGACAAGTTCTTCCCATAGCTGCATACAATTATATTAATTCTATCTTTTATAGATGTCGTAATTATGTGCATAGTGTACATGTGTATAGTGTTGATGGCCAATAAATTGACCCGGTTATTAAGAGGAATCAATTTGTCAACATTTGTAAATCATTATTCCCTACTCTCTTGATTAACTGGTGACATATGTTCTCTGGATGGCACAGACACCATTTATTGCAAAAAGTCTCGAGATAGACCATATGAGGAACCATCTCCAAAAGTTTATCCTCCATCTAAACCTAAAATTCATCCCTTAAGTGATCAAAATGACGTTCATGTGAGCCTACAGTGGGGATGAAGATAGTGGGAACACCTAGAGTTGGCCTTATCTTGGAGGGAAAGGAGAGGAAGGAGGTACCAAATAATTGTTTAATAAATATGTGTTGACAGAGCAATGACCTGTCAGGGGAAAAGTGCAAGCAACTAGATCATACATGTACCTACTCAGAAAGTGTGTGTTTATCATACCATCTTCCCTCGCACTACAGAGTTAACATTTAGTAAGCACTTATTAATTGCTGAATGAGTGAATACATGATAGCCAGATTCTCTTCTCCCACAGCCTTCATATTGGTTGTGCCCCTCACAGGACTTGGGGACATGAATATCCAAGGTCTGGCTGGGATTTCCACAATGGGGTGTGTGTGTGTGTGTGTGTGTGTGTGTGTGGTAGGGATATTTGAAGCTCAGGAGATGTTTCCATCCTCCTCACACAGCTGGGATAGAAATCAAACCACATTCTAATTTTTCCACAGCCTTTCCTCTGGGGCAGAGATGACTTATGCCTTTTGTACCTTTAATTCTAGAAAAGTGCTTGGTATAGAGTGTGTGCTTAATAAATGTTAGCTTCTCCGTGAAAAGCAGGTAGTGGGAGAGGGGGAGAAACAATGTTTCACATGTAGGTAAGACATCCAAGGATCACTGGGTTATTCTCACCATCTCACCTCACATTTTCATAGACCTGCATTGTTCAACATGACAGCCATCAGCCACATTGGCCGATGCACATTTGAAATGTGGCTAACATGACCGAGAAACCAAATTTTCATTTTAATTTAATCAATTTAAATGTAAATTTAAAAACTGATACACCATTCAGTTACTGGAAAGCTTTTAAGTAAATCTGGAACAAGTTGGAAATGTGAATCCACTTTTTGACTGTAAATTTTATGAAATGTAATTACAGATCAAGTATTTCCAATGAAAACTTAGTGGCCCAGATGTGCTGTGAGTGTAAGTCACACACCAGATTCTAAGACTTAGTGGAATAAAAAGTTGTAAATAGCTCATGAAAAATTGTATCTTGATTACATAGTGATATAGTATTTCAGAAATTTTGAGTTAAATATGATGTAGTACGTTATTTAAATTAATTCACCACCCCCAGTCCCACTTTTATTTTTAGTTTTAAAGGAGGCTACTGAAAAATTTAAGATTACATATGTGGCTCTCATTCCACTTTATTCAAACAGTACTGATGTAGACCTTGATTTACTCTTCGCAAAGCACACTTTTCCCATACACCTGCTGCACACCATACACTTTTCCCATGCACCCGTTAGGAATCATGGACCTGGGCGGTTCAATAACAGACTAAATTCTAGTCTAACCGAAGCCCTACGCGACACTGAACCTAGTGAGAGTTTAACACTGTAATTGGAGTTATTCTGTCCTAGATCCCGGCTGACACTCACATAAGGGACCTCCCTCACCCTATCCCCCGCATTGTGAACCAGCTCTCCCAGCGGGGGTCCCAGGGCTTTGGATAATCCCAAAAAAGGGCGCAGGCACTGTTACACCACAAGGCAGTTATGCCCAATTTAAACTTTGATCTCTCAGTGCCTTCAGCCGTTTCTGTTACAAAGAAAAAACAAAAACCCCATCACGGATCAACTGAAGTCATATTTAACAAGAGTCACTCCCCTCTGACAATGCTTTGCCTGCATAGCTCCACTACTGCTCGATTTCATTCTGTAGACTGCACCCAGGGCTAGGTTTCGACATCTGGAAGTGAGTTTTCAGCAGACAGCTCCATCAGGGCTGTAACGATAGCTGAAGGGAAAGAAGGAGCTCATATCTTGCAGTATCAGCTCTTCCCTATATCATGACCAAAGGCCAATTCCCGGTAGTGTCTTCTGCGGAAAAACGCGAGACCCGCTCGCCAGGAACCCATCACTGCCCAGCGGCGCCCTGGTTCGGCAACCTAGCCTCGCCGCTCCGCGGACCAACACAGGCCCCGCCCCCAGAGCCGCCCGAAAAACCTGGACGGTGGAGATCCGCATCGGGGGATGCTGTGCGGTCTTGAGGCCAAGCTGAGCATGCTCGGAGAGCCGGCCTGTCGCGGGAGGAAGCGGTGTGGGCCGCGGGCGGTGCACGCCGCGCCGTTGTTGTGATACAGCCCCCGCCACGTGACTGCGCGGGCCCGCCTCCCCCGCGCGCGGCACCGCCTCTCCGTGACTCAGCATTCTGTGCGGGCTCCGAGCCGGAGGTCAATCCGGGGGAGGCTTCTCAGGGCAGAGTCTCAGTCCATCACTCCTGACCTCTGGGCTGCTGCTGCTGCTGGTATTGCAGCAGTCATTTCAGACACGATGGGTTTCGGGCCTCTAAGGACCAAAAAATACATCACTTTCCCTGTGGTCACGCCATTCCCAGTTTCCCCTGAGTCAGCGACTTCGCGAGATCAAATAAAACAGAGAGAGTGCCTAGGGGACTCTGAGGAAGGCACTTCTAGGTCTTCTGCCCCTGCCTTTACCGCTCTCTTTGGCTTAAGTATCCTTTCACCTTGGTGGTCTGTTGCGTGGGTACCAGTATATCGCACTCTATGCCAGGTACTTTGAGCTGGTATCCGTAAAACAGTACTAATTTTTGCCACATTTTATAAGTGAGGCAACTGAGATCCAGTAATACTAAGTAACAGGTAGTGGCTAAGTCGGGATTTGAACTCCAGTGATATTTCAAAGCTGTCTACTACACCACTCAGCCTGGGTGAAGCTGGTGGCTGCCTTCAGTGTGATTCTTCCTGGGACTTGATGCCAACCTTCATTACATCCTTTCTTCTCCCTTGACACACCCTTTCCCCAAAACCCGCGGATCTGCCTCTGAAGTCCTTAAGATTTCTGTCTGTTAAATTTCTTAATTGGTAGAAACAAATGGTTATTTCCTAACTTCCGTGTACATGTTAAAGAACAAAAGATATAGAAGGAATTTTCTCCCTACATTTGAATTATACTTGAAATGTGGCTTGATCTTATTCAAGAAGATCCCTGGGGGCTTTATGATGGAAGAGCAGTAACCAAAAGGCTGGGGCTTTGGCCCCAACTCAGAGGGCTACCTGCTGGGTCAATCTAAGCAAAGTTGTGATAATCGTTGGAGAGTCCTTTCCTCTCATCTGTTCAAATGAGAGTGTGGAGGAGATAAAGTTTCCCTTCCAGCCCTAAACATTCTCTGATGTCATTACTAAAATTAGTTGAAAGGGTTCAAATCTTTTTGTATTGTGTAGTTTTTGTAATACATGCTGCTGATGTGTGCTATTGTCATTGTCAAAAAAGCAAGGAACCTCTTTTGACCTTTTCCAAGCCAATTTTTAGTTTACATGGATTTTTGAAAAATATAAATGTGCTTATTTTCATGTAGAGTTACAAAAGGTCTGTGAAGTTCAAGTGAAGAACTTTTTTAACATGGAGAAGTCTGTGCTAAAGAAGATGGGTAGGAGTCAAAAGGGGGCAAGATTAAAGATGTGGGAACGAGAAAGGATGTTTTCAGAAGCAAGATACCTTGGGAAACCTGACTTGTTGGGATCCAGAACACATGGGTAGTGGTGAGCTTTTTTTTCTAGAAAAATCTCATTGTCTTCTTACGCTAAGAAAGAAGATAAAGATGCCATAGTAATGTGTTGGGACGGTTCGAGTGATATCTGAGTCCTGTAGACTCATTCTTCTCACTGGAGAATAATTAAAAGATAACTTTTTATTATGGACATTTCCAATAAAGCACAAAAGTTGAGAGAACATAGTGTAATGACTCTTCATGTACTTTTTTCTTTCCTTTTTTTTTTTTTTTTTTTGAGATGGGAGTCTCGCTTTGTCACCCAGGTTGTAGTGCAGTGGCATGATCTTGGCTCACTGCAACCTCCACCTCCTGGGTTCAAGCAATTCTCCTGCCTCAGCCTCCCAAGTAGCTGGGACTACAGGCGCCTGCCTCCATGCCCAGCTAATTTTTGTATTTTCAGTAGAGACGGGGTTTCATCATTAGCCAGGGTGGTCTTGAACTCCTCACCTCAGGTAATCTGCCAGCCTCGGCCTCCCAAAGTGCTGGGATTACATGTGTGAGCCACTGTGCCCGGCCTTAGTTTTTGTATTTTTAGTAGAGATGGGGTTTTGCTATATTGGCCAGGCTGATCTCGAACTCCTGACCTCAGGTGATCCGCCTGCCTTGGCCTCCCGAAGTGCTGGGATTACAGGTGTGAGCCACTGCACCCAACCTCTTCATGTGCTTGTTATTCACCTTTGTATGTTTCAGTTATTTACCTCCTCCCATTAGTTTAAAAGAAATCTCACTCAAGTCTGATCTCAGGATCTCAGCTCTAAGTGAAGGTTGAAGAAAGAAAGAGGAATGTAGAAGATGAGGTTTGAGCAGCTGATATGGGAGGTGATCTAGAAAGATGGAAAGTAATGACCAATGACCTAATACCCGTAAACCAAAAATAAAATCCTAAGCCCTCCAACTAACTGAATGAACCACTCCTCTAGGCCAAGAACATTCTAAAGTAAACCTGAGGCCAGGCACGGTGACTCACACATGTAATCCCACCACTTTGAGAGGCCGAGGCGGGCAGATCACCTGAGGTCAGGAGTTCAAGACTAGCCTGGCCAACATAGCGAAACCCCGTCTCTACTTAAAATACAAAAATTAGCGAGGTGTGGTGGCATGTGCCAGTAATTCCAGCTACTTGGAGGCTGAAGTAGGAGAATCGCTTGAACCAGGGAGGTGAAGTTTGCAATGAACCAAAATCGCGCCACTGCACTCCAGCCTGGGTGACAGAGTGAGACTCCGTCTCAAAAAATAAATAAATAAATAAATAAATAAGAGAAAGTAAACCTGGAATATGAAACACTACTTCAGGCCATGATGGAATAGGTGATCGGACATGCCTAATTATAACATCCTCTCTGAATTTCAGACATAGCTGACCAGCATTAACATTGAAACAGAGACCCGAAGACTAACTAAACAGATTCTTTGGAGCAATAAAAAACCAACATGATGGATAACAGGCCCTGAAGCTATCAAGTGTTTTATCCCAAAATACAGTTCTTTGACATATTTTGAAATGGCCCTGCAAAGCTGTTTCTTGTGGGGAAAATCTACATCCTGTAGAGAATCCCCTTCCCTTTCCAGGTCTTTTTCCTGATCCAGAAGAGAATTAACGGAGTCTGGACCTTTTTAAGTCTCCCAACAAACATTTACAATCTGTTCTCTCTGAAGCCTGCTACCTGGAGGTTTCATCTGCATAATAAGAACCTTGGTCTCCACAACTCCTTATGTTAACCCAGACACTCCTTTGTATTGATTCTAGGTCCTTAGGTAAACTCAACCAATTGCCATTCAAAAAATCTTTGAATCCACCTATTCAAACATTAGAGGAGGCATGGAACTGACCCTCTGATATTGTTTGGCTGTGTCCCCACCCAAATCTCAACTTGAATTGTACCTCCCAGAATTCCCACCTGTTTTGAGAGGGACCTAGGAGGAGGTAGTTGAATCATGGGGGCTGGTGTTTCCTGTGCTATTCTCATGATAGTGAATAAGTCTCACAAGATCTGATGGGTTTATCAGGGGTTTCCCCTTTTGCTTCGTCCTCATTTTTCTCTTGCTGCCACTCTGTAAGAAGTGCCTTCTGCTTCCCACCATGATTCTGAGGCCCTCCCAGCCATGTGGAACTGTAAGTCCAATTAAACCTCCTTTTATTCCCAGTCTCAGGTATGTTTTTATCAGCAGTGTGAAAACAGACTAATATAGTAAATTGGTACCAGTAGAGTGGCGTGTTGCTGAAAAGATGCCTGAAAATGTGGAAGCAACATTGGAACTGGGTAACAGGCAGAGGTTGGAACAGTTTGGAGGGCTCAGAAGAAGACAGGAAAATGTGGGAAAGTTTGGAGCTTTCTAGAGACTTGTTGAATGGCTTTGCCCAAAATGCTGACAGCAATATGGATAATAATGTCCAGGCTGAGGTGGTCTCAGATGGAGATGAGGAACTTGTTGGGAACTGGAGTAAAAGTGACTCTTGTTATGTTTTAGCAAAGAGACTGGTGGCATTTTGCCTCTGCCCTAGAGATTTGTAGAACTTTGAGCTTGAGAAAGATGATTTAGGATACCTGGTGGAAGAAATTTCTAAGCAGCAAAGCATTCAAGAAGTGACTTGGGTACTGTTAAAGTTTTATAAGGGAAGTAGATCATAATAATTTGGAAAATTTGCAGCCTGACTATGTGATAGAAAAGAAAAAAACCATCTTCTGGGGAGAAATTCAAGCCGGTGTCAGAAATTTGCATAAGTAGCAAGGAGCCTAATGTTAATCCCCAAGACCATGGGAAAAATGTTTCCAGGCCATGTCAGAGACCTTCATGGCAGCCCTTTCCACCACAGGCCCGGAGGCCCAGGAGAAAAGAGTGGTTTTGCAGGCCGGGCCCAGGGTCCCCATGCTGTGTACAGCCCAGGGACTTGGTGCCCTGTGTCCCAGCCACTCCAGCCATGATTGAAAGGGGCCAACATACAGCTCAGGCTGTGGCTTCAGAGGGTGGAAGCCCCAAGCCTTGGCAGCTTCCACGTGGTGTTGAGCCTGCAGGTGCATGGAAACCAAGATTGAGGTTTGGGAACCTCCACCTAAATTTCAGATGTATGAAAACGCCTGGATGCCTAGGCAAAAGTTTGCTTCAGGGGCAGGGGCCTCATGGAGTACCTCTGCTAGGGCAGGGCAGAAGGGAAATGTGGAGTCAGAGCCCCCACACAGAGTCCCTACTGGAGCACTGCCTAGTGGAGCTGTGAGAAGAGGGCTACCATCCTCCAGATCCCAGGATGGTAGATTCACTGACAGCTTGCACCATGCACCTGGAAAAGCCACAGACACTCAATGCCAGCCTGTGAAAGCAGCCGGAAGGGAGGCTGTACCCTGCAAAGCCACTGGGGCAGAGCTGCCCAAGACCATGGGAGCCCACCTCTTCCATCAGCGTGACCTGAACGTGAGACCTGGAGTCAAAGGGGATCGTTTTGGAGCTTTAAAATTTGACTGCTTCACTGGATTTCGGACTTGCATGGGCCCTGTAACCTCTTTGTTTTTGGCTAATTTCTCTCATTTGGAATGGCTGTATTTACCCAATACCTGTACCCCCATTTTATGTAGGAAGTAACTAGCTTGCTTTCGGCTTTACAGGCTCATAGGCAGAAGGGACTTGCCTTGTCTCAGATGAGACTTTGGACTGTGGACTTTTGGGTTAATGCTGAAATGAGTTAAGACTTTGGGGGACTGTTGGGAAGGCATGCTTAGTTTTGAAATGTGAGGACATGAGATGTGGAGGGGTTAGGGGTGGAATGATATGATTTGGTTGTGTCCCCACCCAAATCTCGACTTGAATTGTATCTTTCAGAATTCACATCTGTTTTGGGAGGGACCCAGGGGGAAGTAATTGAATCATGCTGGCTGGTCTTTCCCATGCTATTCTCGTGATTGTGAATAAGTCTCATGAGATGTGACGGGTTTATCAGGGGTTTCTGCTTTTGCTTCCTCCCTGTTTTCTCTTGCTGCTACCATGTAAGAAGTGCCTTTTGCCTCCCACCATGATTCTGAGGCCTCCCTAGCCATGTGAAACTGTAAGTCCAATTAAATTTATTTTTCTTCCCAGTCTCAGGTATGTGTTTATCAGCAGTGTGAAAATGGACTAATATAGCCCCCTCACCCCGAGTTGTCTCATGTTTCCCAAGCGGTCTCACATTTTCAGGGCACGTTTCTGGACTGAACCACCTACATCTTTCATGTATTCATGTCCTACATCCACCTAAAATGTATGAAACCAAGCTATATGTAGCCCGACCACCAGGGCACATGTTCTCAGGATCTCCTGGGGCTGTGTCACAGCCCATGGCCACTCATATTTGGCTCAAAATAAATGTCTTGAACTGTTTTATAGAGTTTGACTGTTTTTGTTGACATATCTTACCAGAAACCAATTTCTGTCATTCTAAATTTGGAGATGGTAGATGTTATCCAGTTTTTTCACTCCAAATTATCCAGGTACTGTTCCAAATTATTGGGCTTTGTATTTAAAAACAAAACCCAAAGCTGGAAAAACATGCTTGTCACATATAGTATGAATGATTTGACAATGGCTGGGCATGGATGATTAATATTGCTGAAATAGGCCAAGTATCAAAATGTGAGTAAGGTTGCTAAGGCACACATTTACCTTTTTAAAGGTATCTGATGTTAGTCTCTGCCTTTTTTCTTCCATTTCATTCACCTTAGTTCACATAAATATGTGTAAAGTTCATTCTAGATTAGATAACACCAAATAATTGAACTTCGGCACACTATAACCTATCACTCATGGATGATGAGCTGTGAAAAAGTGCTAGCCATAATTACATGTATGTAGAAAGGCAACTGTACTGAATAATTGAGCAATTTTGCTTAGATAAGACCAGTTCCTAAAAGCAAAAAAACAAAAACGAAAACAAAAATGGTACTTCCTGAAAGTATTTTTTCTCATACAATACCCCCTGCCACTTATTTTAGTACTTAAACTTAAATGTAGTAGGTACCTTAAGGAAAAAAATTCAACTCACCTAAAAACTTATCTTACAATACACAGGACAGCCCCACAGCAAGAACTGTCCTACTCTAAATGTCAGTAGTATCAAGGTTGAGACACTCCTCTATATGTTGTGAAAGGAAAAGAAATCTCGGGACCTCCAAATCACTAAGCCCAGGGAAAAATCAAGCTGGAAACGATGTCAGGCAAACCTGCCTGCATCTCATTTTATTCCTAAATAAAATAGCTACAAAGACAAAAGGCTACATACCTCCTTTCACCATTTGCCTACAAGGAATTTCCTTGTGGACAAAGGGCAGACAGAAATCAAAGTCATCCCTCTGAGGCTCATCTGAGACAAATGCATATCTGATTGCTTCCTCTGCCCTATTGTTTATACAAAAATGCAGATTCAATGAGCCAGACTAAATTGTGTATTTGGTGAAAGGCTGATCAAAGACTCAAAAGAATCCCCCTCTGCTCCCCACGACCCTGTGTGCCTTTCTGGACTGAACCAATGTACATGTTACACATATTGATTGATATCTCTGTCTCCCTAAAATGAAAAAAAGCAAGCTGTACCCCAACTACCTTGGGCACAAGTCGTCAGGACCTCCTGAGGCTGTGTCACGGGCACATCCTTAACCTTGGTAAAATAAACTTTCTAAATTGACTGTGACCCGTCTCAGATATTTGGGGTTCGTAATGTATTACGATGAACTCTATTACACGAATGCTTGTCTTTAAATATTTGCAAGGATTTCCAAGATCATCAAAATGAATAGTTGAGAAGAATTGAACATTTATGATGGTTAGCGTCATTTTATTTGCAATGAACACAGGGACAAATATGTATATATAGTCACCTAGTATACTCCTCTCTACTGTGCTGATGGAGCCTGTGATGGGAGGGGTTAGGGCCGTTTCTTAATCCTGTTTCTGTTTTTCTTGTGGCCACTTACTAGTGAAAGGAAAATAAATCTTGGGGCCCCAACACCACTAAGCTAAAGGAAAAAGTCACGCAGGTAACTGTTTAGGGCAAACCTGCCTCCCATTCCATTCAAAGTCATCCCTCTGCTCACTGAGATAAATGGGTATCTGATTGCCTTCTTTGGAAAGGCTAATCAGAAACTCAAAGGAATGCAATCATTTGTCTCTCACCTACATGTGACCTGGAAGCCCCCTCCCTGTTTGAATTGTCCCACCTCACCAGACAGAACCAGTGTACATCTTACATATATTGATTGGTGTCTCATGTCTCCCTAAAATGTATAAAAACAAGTTGTGCCCCGACCACCCTGGGCACATGTTGTCATGCCTTCCTGAGACAGCATCATGGGTACGCATCCTCAACCTTGGCAAAATGAACTTTCTAAATTAACTGACACCTGTCTCAGATATTCAGGGTTCACATTTTGGCAACCATGAAGGGATTCTGAGTGGTTGTGCCTCTAACATTTGACAAATCTCCTATCAGTGCTTGGAACCAGCTCGAGCTATCTTTATGGTTCAAACCAATAGGACAATTTGCTGAAGCCTGGAAGCAACCCCTCCAGAGAATCCCCGATCTCCCAAAATTTGGTCGAGATCTAAAGTTTATTTTGTTGTACAACTTCCTTTGGAGTTTTACTTGCTTCCATTACAAGGCAAGCTTTTCCAGCTTCCATGTAGATGGAAGACAGGTAACTCCTTTATAGAGTTTCAGCTTGCTTCCAACAGAGAAGACAAATTTGAGATTTTTCCTGCTTCTAGGATGGTAGAGAGCAGTGTTCAGCCTGGGACTCATTCCTAAGTAAGTAACTGAATTGGGGTTTGTTTTGGCTAAAGTTAAGATGAACAACTAGCTGGTCTTAATTTCTCCTTACCATTAGAGCACTCAGTAATTGTACAAGTTGTGCCATTGTTTGCTTGGCTTAACTGCTTTTTTGTTGTTGTTTGTTTCTGTTTTTGTTGTTTCAGTCTTTTTCCCATTGGGTTTGATCAACCTATCTGACTTGATCAAATCTGAAGGGAAGTTCCAAATTATGGGGAATAAGGCCTCTGAAGTGGCTAAATTCTCACAAAAGAAAAGAGAAAAGAAAAAAGGTGGTGTGGTGGAGGGAGAAAAATGGCCAGCAAAAGAAAAAAAAAATGTTTTTGATTTTGACTACTTGAGGAGTTTTCTTTACATAACAAGGCCACCTCTTTGCTAGCCAGACCAAACTGAAAGAGCAATGGCTGTTGCCCTACTCTGCAGTTCCATAGCTAAGGGTTCTGCTATCTTTTTTTTTTTCACCACAACAGCCTGATTTTGGTTCCTAAATCAAGCCCTTTCTGGTTTGATACTTGTTACTTCTGCAACAGCAGCAATTTGTTCAAGCTGAAATATGGTAATCAAATTTAAAAACTTTTTTAAAAGGAGCTCAATGGTTAAAAGTTAGCTTAATTAAAAGCTACCATCCAAGATATGTGTGTGTATGCATGTGTGTGTGTGGGGCGGGGGGTGTTTGTATTTAAAAGGACATCGTGGTTTGTTTGTTTCTCTCCTAGGATCTCGTCTCTTTTTTTGAGCAAAAGATTTTTTCTTCTCAGCTGGCTGAATTCTCTTTTCTTCATTTACTTCTGCTGTCTCTCCTTTCTCTCGCACCCTCTGCTGCATGAGGGGCCTAAAATAGTTTATAATAGCCTGGGGTTCCTTAAAGAAAATGGAGAAGGCACCAGACTCCCTATTGGGGTGAAACCTGTTTTTCCTTATGGAGCTCCAAGAGTGTAAACAGACAAGTTTGTCTCAGCTCTTAAACTGCTTGTGTTTGTATTGTGTTACCTGATTTATTGACTAAAATAGTTATTGCAACAGAGGCTACTCTTGGGTTTTTAAGGAGGAGTGTAATACACTTTGAAATGTCTTTTCTTAAAAAAAATTGTTTTAAGTGCACTGCAAAAGCATTACATGGTCTAGCCTCATAATAATTTTCCCTTTTTGGAGAGCCAGGATTTAGTGTGGGCTCTGCCCAGATTTCATACATCCAGTTAAAAAAGAAGTAATCCCTATCTGAATAAAATTGGTCTCCTCATACAATCCTATGATAGAGTTCAATCATTTTATGTTTGATTTGGCATCCATCTTTAGTCTCCCTCTAGCACCACTATACTTTTTCTGTCTGTACCTTGAGATGTAAATTTTGCTATCTGATTTTTCATCTAAGAGTTGTTTCCTTCAATATGCAGGTTTAGGGCTATTTAGCTGACAACTACCAGGCTAATGAAACAGGTTATAAACAGTTTGCAAGTCTAAGACAGGGTAAAACAAAAGGAGGTTTTAGGAATCTACAAAATGTATTTCTATCAGTATGCCTAATATGTCTGTGTACCTATGTGTTATGTACATGTTTCACTACTAAAAATATATGAGAGCTGTAATTAATTGGCTTACAGAAAAATAAAGGTACTTAAATCAAATGCTTTATCAGAAAAAAGAAAAGACTAGCCAAATGCTTTTTCAAGTTTACGTGACTTAAGTAAATTCTTTAATAAATAAGCTAGCTTTAAAATTATTGACAAAATAATATTAGAAATGTCTTAAGAATTGCCATCATACATTTTTGTTTGCATTTATGGATCAAGTCATTTCATACTTATCCCTGCCAAATACTGTAAGGTGTCAAGATTTGGCATAGGGTTACAAAACTACAAACCCAGCCTAAAACAGAATGATCTTTGTTTGTGTTAATTTTTAATAAATAAGACATTGCCGGGCGTGGTGGCTCATGCCTGTAATCCCAGTACTTTGGGAGGCCGAGGCGGGTGGATCACGAGCTCAGGAGATCGAGACCATCCTGGTAAACATGGTGAAACCCCATCTCTATTAAAAACACAAAAATTAGCTGGGCTTGGTGGCGGTCGCCTGTAGTCCCAGCTACTTGGGAGGCTGAGTCAGGAGAATGGCGTGAACCCAGGAGGCGGAGCTTGCAGTGAGCCGAGATCGCGCCACTGCACTCTAGCCTGGGTGACAGAGCGAGACTCTGTCTCAAAAAAAAAAAAAAAAAAAAAGACATCGATATTGGTTTAATAAAAATAGCTACATCTTGAATTATTTAGTAAAATTACCATACCTTCTAATCTTATGGCTTTTGGGAGTGTAGTCCACAGGGAATAAGGTTTCTTTTGGGAAATGATTGTTATCATCTTTGTTTCAAAGTTAAACTAAACTACGTTCCTTCCACAGTTAGTTCGGCCTATGCCCAGGAATGAACAAGTATAGTTTGGAGGTTAGAGACAAGAGGGAGTCAGTTAGGTCATATCTTTTTCACTGTGTCAGTTATAATCTTGCAATGGTGACTTTCATAACTTTAAATGATGACTATCACAGTTTTCATAAATAATCTAGGTAAACAATTAAAATAATTAGGTAAATGTAATGGGATAAATACTTATAGATAAACTTGTCATAATTTAGAATCTAAAGTTGCATTAAATTAAACAATGGATATTTCATTATTTGGGTGTTTTCCAATGAAAATATATTGTAGGAAAATATTTTTTCTAAAAAACAAAATGTGTCCTTTTTAAAAGGTGAACAATTTTTGTCTAATTCAAAGCTCATTTCAAGGTTATATATAAAACAAGATAAAAGGAACAAGGAAATAAAGCAGATATAAAGAAAGTTGCAGAAATAAAAGATACTTTTTGGTAAGAAAGCTCAAAGAGAAATAATTTTATATGAGAAAGAATCTTGTATGGTGAATTTAGTCCTAGAATAAAATGACTGGTTGTTTAAGAAAGAGTGATGTTCAGGACAAACCAGAAAATCCAAGCATGTCATGAATCATCTGTGTAAGTCACAATAAGAGGATTTATTTAAAAAAAAAAAAAAAAAACTTTCAGCCGGGCACGATGGCTCACACCTATAATCCCAGCACTTTGGGAGGCTGAGGCAGGTGCATCACCTGAGGTCAGGAGTTCAAGACCAGCCTGACCAGCATGGTTTAGTAGAGAAACCTCATCTCTACTAAAAAATACAAAAAAATTAGCCAGGTATAGTGTCAGGTGCCTGTAATCCCAGATACATAGAAGGCTGAGGCAGGGAGAATTGCTTGAACCCGGGAGGTGGAGGTTGCAGTGAGCCAAGATTGCATCACTACATGCCAGCCTGGGTGACAGAGTAAGACTCTGTCTCAAAAAAAACCAAAAAACAAAAAAACAAAAAAAACCCCACAAACTTTTATATGATCAAGTTGTGTATAATTAAAGAGAAATTAGAATAGTCTTTCTAGAAATTGGGTTTGATGTAAAAAAAAAAACCACACTTATCCACTAAAGAATTGATCAGAACAATACAGTTTTCTTAGGGGATTGATTTACTCTTTTTCTTTTTTTATTTTTCCGAGACAGATTCTTGCTCTGTCACTCAGGCTGGAGTGCAGTGGCACATTATTGGCTCACTACAACCTCTGCCTCCCAGGTTCAAGCAATTCTCCTGCCTCAGCCTCTCAAGTAGCTGGGATTACAGGCATCTGCCACAACACCTGGCTAATTTTTGTATTTTTAGTAGAGACAGGGTTTCACCATGTTGGCCAGGCTGGTCTCGAACTCCTGACCTCGTGATCTGCCCGCCTCAGCCTCCCAAAGTGCTGGGATTACAGGCATGAGCCACCATGCCCAGCTGGATTTACTCTTAATAAATTGTAAGACATTTTAAGTTTTTAAACCCAGAGTTCAACTTTTATTGCATCTCACCATTTTTGGCTTTCTCTCCACTTTTAAAAGGTGTGAAATAGTAATGCTCACCTTCATCTCATTTTCAGCTCATATATGTTTTTTTTTTCCCCTCGAGTTCTGTTTGTTGTGGCCTGATGCTAACAATAAAGGTCTAAATGAAATGTTTTCTCCCAACGTAATATTCTGTGCACTGCAGAAGGTCTTTTGTTTTGCTTTTTGGTAACTTGACTAACAGATTTTACCTTTTATTGAAATAATTCCTATGCCATTATTATTAAGTTTTGGTTTGTTGAGAAAAAAGCTGAGATTAAAAGAAAATTTTTTAAAAATTAAGGTTATTACATCCATGTATCTTTCTGTATATGCTTTTAAACTACTTGTGACATTGAGTTACAGGGCTTTGACTCCTGGGTCTAAAAAGGACACAAAGTCTTGCTAAATCTTTTTTTTTTTTTTTAGACGGAGTCTCGCGCTGTGTCACCCAGGCTGGAGTGCAGTGGCGCGATCTCGGCTCACTGCAAGCTCCGCCTCCCGGGTTCACGCCATTCTCCTGCCTCAGCCTCCGAGTAGCTGGGACTACAGGCGCCCGCCACCACGCCCGGCTAGCTTTTGTATTTTTAGTAGAGACGGGGTTTCACCATGTTAGCCAGGATGGTCTCGATCTCCTGACCTCATGATCCACCCGCCTCGGCCTCCCAAAGTGCTGGGATTACAGGCTTGAGCCACCGCGCCCGGCCTGTCTTGCTAAATCTTAAACACTGATAGCAATTAAAGCCTCATCTTCAGGCCTGGTAGAAGATGTCAATCAAAATAAACTGCATTCCTAAAACACAATGCCAGAAATTAAAGCTACTCAACCCCTCAAGGCCCAGGGACTGTTTTGTGGAATAGGTGGGTGTGTGAGATTGTAAGGACTGATTTTGATAGAGAAAATAAGTTCAGTTTCTCTATAAATTAATCGTTAATGTCGAAGGCATACTGATGCAAGACCATCATATGGTCTCCTGTGTAGGATTAACAAGGTTTTCTGAAAGCACTGACCAACTCCTTAATAAAGGTTATAAAAGTTATAAAAGGCTTATGGAAGTTATGTCTTATGGTCAGGATTAAAATTTTATAGATTGTGTGTAAAATTTTGGAAAACAAATTTAATTGGCTTCATGCTGTTTTTATTACGGCTTGTTTGGGAAATTAAGTCTCCTCTCTGAAATAATGAAGGTTTTTGCCTTTTTTATTTTTAAATCCTTGAGTTATCACTTTGGTTAAATAAATGACTTTTTACAATGACCTGTGATCTTATTTTGTGATATCAAGCGTTTTTGACCTTTGATATTTGACAAACTTTCCAAAATCAAATTATAAATTATGTCTTTTTCTGACCTAATTAATCCTTTAAGATACTATGTTCCCTAAAGTCCAAAAATGACATATTTGGTTTATTTGATATGAAAATTATATAGGAACCATTGTCAAATATGAAATGGTATTTGGTTTTCTTTGGGCTGTATTTGTATAAATGTGTTATTGGTATCTGTTCCAAAATAATAGGAAACTCCTAAAATTCTGATATGACTTAGTGTATGTTATCACTAATTACAATTGTTATGTTAAATTATTGTATGCCACAGAGGTAACAAATTTTCTTGTCAATTGTGTCTTTGACTATGGCTGCCCTAAAACTTTGTTATCCATGGACAATTGTTGTCTTGTTTTGTTCTTCTTTTGAAGGTAGTTTTATAATCAGTTATAAAACTCTTAACACATGTTCTTGAATGCAGTTTTCTGATAACTTTGGAGAATGTAACATCAGAAAAGAGGAAAAACTTTCAGGACTCATGGAGAGCTGAAATGTTCACGAATATCAAGCAGAACAGAAATTAACTGCATGGACTGAACCAATAGAACACTGAAGTAATCTTTTTGGCTTTTTACACAAAATGTTGCTGATCCTTTGTTTTGGTTTTCAGAGTCAAGGAAACTTTTCTTTTGAACTATTGACAGCTTTTAACAAGTATACTCCTATGAACAAAATTTGGAACTTATTTGTTTCTCTCTACCTGATTTCTCCAAAATTTAGAAACTATTTGTGAGTATTCATGACTTATGGCAATATAGTTATTTGCATAAGTGAAATAAGAATCTGTTTTTATTTGTAACAGGACACAATTGGAGAAACTGGTTATATTACTGAGTCTTTTGCTGGAATGGTGTGCTTTCCTTTAAGGTATTAAACTTGACTCATAGAGCCAATAAAAACCCCTTGGGGAAACTGGCCTCATACCTTGTCTGCACAGTCCCTGAACAATGTTCCTGACCTGTGGTAAGTAAAGAATGTCACTTTCTGACAGGCCCAAGATAATTCACCCAACTCATAGGTATTTGATGGCACAAATCTATGGCTGGGCTGGGCTTTAAAAAAGCCTTATCTGAGATTCCTTCTATGGAAGAAGTCCATCAAAGTTAATTTTAAAAGCCTATGTGTAAAATAATTATTCTTGCTTCACTTCATACAAATAATCTGGCCAAGTATAATAAAGCAAATTGGTTCCTCCGTGATTTGTCTTTAGTAAAAATGGGAAACTAGAGAGAGAAAAAATATGTTTCAAAAACTACAGTACACCTGTTGTTAGATTTTAGTCTTGCCTAATGTTTTTCTATTTTTATTATTTCTACAGTTTAGACTGAATTCTAATTTTTCCTGGCTACAAGTCTCCAAAATAATGTTTTCAATTTTTTTCCTTCTTTTCCTTCCCCTCACTCCATTTTTCCTAATTTGAAATAATTGAAAACTAAGCTGTACTTTCTAAAGTCCTGCAGACTGAATCTGGACAACTTAAACTTCAGAAGAAAATAACAGCAACCTATTTATGTACATAAGCCACTTTCATACCTACCTAGTGATGTATGGACTTCAAAGTAATGTGGTCTATATAGATTTTCCAGGATTGCTCTCTTGTTTGTTGTTGTTTTTCTCCCTTCCTCCTACTATTTTCTCTTCAAAGGACATGCGATTTCTCAACCTGCTAAAAATGAGCTTTCCTAATAACTCGGGACCTACCCCTGTAGGAATAAACTATCTAGCCATGAGAGCAGAGACTCGTTTTCTTCTAAAATGCTTTCTTCAAAAGATTTTTTAAAAGAAAATGGAAGAAGTGTGAAAGGAAAATAAATCTTGGAGTCCCAACATCACTAAGCTAAAAGGAAAAGTCAAGCTGGGAACTGTTTAGGGCAAACCTGCCTCCCATTCTATTCAAAGTCACCCCTCTGCTCACTGAGATAAATGCATATTTGATTGCTTCCTTTGGAAAGGCTAATCAGAAACTCAAAAGAATGCAATCGTTTATCTCTCACCTACATATGACCTGGAAGCCCCTCCCTGATTAAGTTGCTGTGCCTTTCTGGACATAACCAATGTACATCTTACATATATTGATTGATGTCTCATGTCTCCCTAAAATGTATAAAAACAAGCTTTGCCCTAACCACTTTAGGCACATATCGTCAGGACCACCTGAGGCTGTGTCATGGGTACACGTCTCAAACTTGGCAAAATAAACTTTCTAAGTGAACTGAGACCTGTCTCAGATATTTTTGGGTTCACATACTCATCCAGCCCTGGTGTACCCTCTGAAGTATGTTATACCAGTGCATGAGAAACTAGTTATATACTTGTACCAATATTAGCATTAAACTACAGAGTACTTTGTACTCCTGTCTACATTTCTTAAAAATTCAGTTTTAACAAATGAAAACTCAGATTTCTTAGAAGCTTTGTTACTACTAGACAGGAAATGTGGCATACCGTGTATTAGTACTGAGGGAGAATCCCAACTCTGGTCCCTCCTAGCTCTGTAATCCTAGGCAAACTACTCTGCTTCAATTTCATCATCTGTGTAATTGAGAGTGAGGAGAAGCAGTAAGTTGCTGAGCGGTTGTGAAGATCAAAAGTAACATACATGGAGCATCTGGCACATATTAGGAGCTTAATAAGTTGGTACTTCTTTTGCACACATCAAGGAAAGGTAGGAATTTCAGGAGACACAACACTGCTAGACTGCAACAAGTAGCAGTGAGCTTGGAAAACACTAGCCGTGGATGCTTTTGCTGCTACAATGGTAACAGGTCTCAAACTTTTCCAGAAAGATCCTCCCCTCTTACTCAAAAGCCCAGCACTTGTAAAAGCTGGGGTTAACAGCTTTCATCTGGCCACCAAAAGCCACCTCACTGGCACTTTAATTTTTAAAGTTTTGTGACGGCTACTAGTGTTTTTTCTGCAAGTATCATTCACACAAAACTTTGCTGGCTCCTCTACCTTCTTCCTTTCTAAGCAGAAACCTGAATTAAATAGAAAACAGCAGCAGCAACCTCCATAGCCTTGGGTAGGGACCTTGTGGAGTCATGCTTCAAGGCTGGCAGGCCCCAGCTGTCAAGGAAAGGCAGGCCAGTGAGTTCCTCATCAGATGTTGCTGTGAAAGCTCATTTGGTGTGGGCAGCTCTGCCCCGGCACAGCCAAACCATCATCCTTCAGAGGAGTGTTCTGCCAAGGGGATGGGCACCGGATAAGTAGGTTGCTCTGTTTTTCTTTGATCTGGAGAAGGAAGGGGAATTAAGACGTTATTCAGTATCTGTTATGATCAGAAAGTCTTGTATTAATTCCTCCCCACAAACTGAGTAAAGCAGAGCTTCCCAAACCGTGTGCCCAGAACATTAATGTGCCCTGTAGAGTTACCAAGTGCCAAAATGCCAATTGCCCTCAGCCCTTGTGAAAGCAAAGCAGGACTTCATTCAGGTGATTAGAGCTCCCTGATCTGGTCACCTCTCACTGTAGGTGGCAACATCCTTTGCAGTAAAAATATTCTCATTTTCAAAGTATACAATATTATGAAAAAGTTTGGGAAAGGCTACTATAAGGTATTACCTTGGTTTACAGAGGAGGAAGTTGAAGCTCACAGATTAGGAAGCACACCCAAAGATCACACTTGCAAACAGCAGAACAGGCATTTGATTCCAGGTTAATTTGCCTTCAAAGTCCAAGTTCATTCCACTTTCCTCACATCGCTAAAAACAAAACAAAACCATACAAACAATAACACCTGAAATCTGAGTAGACCTTTTTGGTTTAGGAAGTGCTATGACAGAAGAAAGGAAGACATAAGAGGTGACGGAACAAACACTTCTCATATACCTACAATGTACCTCGTGCTTTACATTAAGAGTCTTGTCTTTTTAACAGTTTTAATTTGTTTTGCATAAACTTGTAGATAAACATATAAACTTATGGTACTTTTTGACAAATTTAATTTGCTCTTTCATAATTTTCTCTCTATGCCCCACTACTTTTTTCCTATTTATTTATTTTTGTATATTTAGGGGGTACAAGTGCCACTTTCTTACATGCATATGATGCACTATGGGCTTCTAGCATACCCATCACCTGAATAGTGAACGCTGTATTTAACAGGTAATTTTTCAACCTTCACCCCTCTCCCTATTCTCCCACCTTTTATAGTCCCCAGTGTTTATTATTCGACTCTTGTCCCCCACTTCTTCTAATAACTGATTCAGTTCTTAGAGAAACATTTAATGATAGAAACTGGACTTAATCCCATTTCTTTTGACTGCAAATTCTGGACACTCCTTGCCCCAAGAGCAATGGTATAATTAATTCAAAAGAGATTTTCAACATAAAGGAGTCATATTTACTGGGCCAAGACTGTACAAAATAAACTCTTAAATTTGATGCTATTTTTATGTTTTATAATACATTTCTATTTCTCTCTCTATACCCTTTGATTTCCTAGTTCATAATTTTTGGGGTTCAGAATAATATCTATGTCATGTGCTAATGGAGGAAGACATAGAGTAAGACCAAAAGACAGATTGGTTAGGAGTTGAATCACCAATCACTTGAAGTAGAGGCTTGAGAGATTAAAGTAACTTGAGGGTTAGTATAGCTAGAAGACTCCCAAGTGATGATTTCTTTTTAAAGGAAATTGTCTCTAAATACAATCCTTAAAGTAAATCCATGGAAATAAAACAGTATCATTTTATAATAAAATTCACCAAAATTCATGGGATCAAAGATGAAAATTCTCTGTCTAGAGATGTCTCTCAAGCACACAACAAAACCATTTTGTCCTGTCCAGGAAAAGCCAATGTAACTTTTGTGAGAGATCATGAACCATTTCCGTGTCCAGGCAACTAATCACTGCTTATGCTGTGTTCAGTAAGGTCAGGGGCACAATCCTGTAGTTGTAGGCATTTGTGATGGGGAAATCTGGTAGTTTTTCTGAGTCATAATTTGATTGCAATGGTGATGGCAATAGCTGAAACCTTGACTGTGAGAATTTGTTCTTGAAGATAAATTATTATTGAAGTTATATCTGGTACTTTTTTTTTTTTTTTCATGATGCAAAACAACTAAGAACATGGTCAAATCCTGTCTTTACTAAAAATACAAAACCAAAAAACTAGCTGGGCATGGTGGTGCAGACCTGTAATCCCAGCTTCTCAGGAGACTGAGGCAGAAGAATTACTTGAACCCGGGAGGCAGAGGTTGCAGTGAGCCAAGATCGTGCCACTCCACTCCAGCCTGGGCAACAGAGCAAGACTCTGTTTTAAAAAAAAAAAAGAAAGAAAGAAATATTTTACAGTTGTCTTTTAATGTTTAATAACTTGGATTTTATATATATATATATGTTCATAAACCTGCTGTCAGGTTAGTACCAGTGTTGATCTGGGTTGCAAGGAACTTAGTTTGAAAGTTTGGATTTGGATAATATGTAAAGTGCCACAGTTAAGTAACTAAGGCAATTATCTGTCAGATTAAATTTGTGTTTGTTTATTTAACAAATACTAGGCACCCACTCCGTATGGGCCCTGTTTTCGGTGCTGGGGATATTGGGTGAATAAGAATGGCAGCATTTCTGCTGTCATGAAGCTTTCCTTCTAGAAAGAGAAGACGGAAAATAAACACAATACATTGGATCACTTTAGGTGCCATTTTGAAATAATATAGACACCTGTTGTTATGAATGTGTCAGACTGTCTTCTAGTTAGTTTTGCTGAAAATTTACTTACAGGTGCAGTGACTCTGTAGGTCCAAAGAGCTGCCAGCTCTTAGAGAATTTTCCTTTGCTCCTGCTGAAGATAAAATCGGACAGTTATAGTACAGAAGTTTTTTTCCTCATTTCCCTTCGAGTAGAGCATGCAGCTTCCTTCTTAAATACGGAGTGGGTTAATCAGCATGAATTGTAATTGAAAGACAGATGCTTTGGTTCCTCTTTGAGAGTCCCTAGTTTCTGTTATGAATCTATAGATCCTTAGAAACATAGTATTTAACCAATGCCTAAAGCCTGAAAGGTTTATGAGAGATTTATGAGATTTACTCAGTACACCAAAATAGTGTCATAATGTTAAAGAAATTTGACTGATATTTTAAATTGACTTACCATGTTGTTATGTGGTGAAGGTTTTTATTTTTTTCAGAATTTACTTAGGATAAAAACAATAATGAGTGGCAATGCCTTTGATAGTATTACACCATAATCTTCAGGAAGACCATGCTGATATGAAGTTCCAGGCACAGGATGGTAGAAAACATAGAGAATGTAAAACAAGAGGGAAAAGTACAAGTAGTCATGTTTTTCAGAAATCTGGTACATTTGATGATGTCAAATATATAAGAAATAAATAATTCATATTAGTGTATTACACTCAAAGTTGCTTATAAATCCTGTTTTTTTTTTTCCCTTATAAGAAAATAACATAAATTCTGCTTATTTTCTAGATGTAGAAAGGAGGTTCAGAGTCATTACATTTTAACTACAGTAATACGTTTTGGGGTTTCCAAGTTTTAGTTTTCAAGTTATGGCTGGTTTATACAGCTTCAGGGCTGTTCTGTATTCAGATGATTATAAAGTGATTGGCTTGAAAGGCCAACGTAAGTCTGCAAATATTTATTTCAAATTTTAAAGTCTGTTAACAGCTCAATTCAGGTAACATGTTGTTGCATGATTAAAGAAAGCTGAGTTTCCTTTAACTGTACTTAGAAAGAATACTGTTGAAGTAATAAACAACAATGGCTATTATGCCTTTTTTTTTTGAGGCTTATAGTTTTAGTAATCGCATTAGTAACTGCATTCCAGAGGTCCGGAGCTTAGAAGGACAAAAAAGCTGTAGTACAGATTATGAAAAATTACCAGAAATAAAAAAGGAGAAAGAGAGAGAGAGAGATGAAGAAAGGGAGAAGGGAAGGGAAGGGAAGGCCAACAGCCTGGATTAGGGGTTTGAATTTCTTACTTACCAGTTCATTCATTAAGTCATTCATTCCTCCTTTCAAAATATTAGTGTGCTGGTGATAATACTTTAAGCAAATAAGTGAACCTCTTAGCCGAAGTTCTGGGAAAAAATAAAAGTTTTATTTTTTATTTATTTCTTTTTTTGAGACGGGGTCTTCCTCTGTCACCCAGGCTGCAGTGCAATGGTGCGATCTCAGCTCACTGCAACCTCCGCCTCCAGGGTTCAAAGGATTCTCCTGCCTCAGCCTCCCGAGTAGCTGGGACTACAGGCACCCACCACCACACCCAGCTAATTTTTGTGTTTTTAGTAGAGACAGAGTTTCGTCATGTTGGCCAGGCTGGTCTCGAACTCCTGATCTTGGGTGATCCACCCGCCTCAGCCTCCCAAAGTGCTGGGACTACAGGCATGAGCCACTGTGCCCAGCAAGATTTTTTTTTTTTAATAAGAAAAACTGGAAAGGATAATAATTCTGTCTGTGTCTCACAGTTATTGTGAGGCTTCAACAACAACATATATGAAAATGCTTTGGAAAAATTGCCTAGAGAAGAAAGTTCTCCACAGGTGCTATTAATAAAAGGCACATGCCTATTTACTATCTTATTTCTGAAATCACATTTGAGGTATTTCAAGCAGCCTTCAGTGGGGCTCTGGCCCAGTAGCTCGCAGTGCAACATGAACAACATGTTTATCTTGTGAGAAAGCTAGCAGAGTGTCTTAATACTTCAGCTGAGTGTATGAGGAGACAGTTGGAGCAGAGCAATCTCTCTTTGATTAGTGCACAAAAACTACTAATTTGCATATTTAAGATATGCTATTTCATTGTATGGGAAGAAGTTGGGCAGATGATTCATCTGGAAAAGATCAAGGAGGCTGATTCGTTTAATTCAAGGCTTATATATGCAAAGCTGTTTTTGAATGTTTGCAGATCTGGATCAAATAATTATGGCATTAATTGAGACATTAGTATGTGTTTGATGTGTTTGTCATTGTGTTCAAATTCACAAGCATCCTCTTATTTAATTGTCACTACAACCATTTGAGGTGGACAATAATATCCTCATTTTGCCATTGAAAATAGTAAATTTTGATGACTTAAGCATTTCTTTTTTTTAAGTTTACATATCTAGTAATTGGCTCAGGGCTTTCCTGCAAAGTCAGCTGTTGGCTTTGAGGACACTGGGGTCAGTGACCTGGGGTCAGTGATCTTATCCCCACCCTGTCCCTATTCACTGTAGCATTTGCAGAAGATGCTGTGTTCCTTCTCACCTCCTGTGATGGTGGCATCATCCTGGAGGGGGCAGCTCTCCCTCTATCAGGTCAGTCCATCTCTTGCTTCTCAGTGATGCTGTAGTTCCAGCAGTCAGGGAATACTCTGCAGGGGTTAATGGAGGAGCTGGGAAGTGTAGGGGTTCAATAAAGGGATAGATGCAGAAAAAGGAGTAAAGTAAGGGGACTGGGGAAATATGAATAGATTTAATGGATATTTATTAAGTGCCTACTAGGTATCAGGTACTGTGTGCTAGGTGCTGGGACAAAATAATAAGCAAAAGACAGGATATTTCATATAGAGCTTATAGCCTAGTTGGGTGGGAGGAGACTAGTGTTAAATGAAGAGCCACATAAACGAATACAGTGTTCCTGGAATGAACCGAGGATCAGGCTGCTTATTCTCATGGCCCAATAACGAGATGCAGATGAACTGGGAAAGAAGAGAGTTTACTTCTGTAACCAGGTACAGGGAGAAGGCCGGGAAAACATCAGCAGACCAACTCAAAGTTACGAAGTTTTGCAGAGCTTATATACCTTCTAAACTTATGTCTACGTGTAAGAGTGCATTCATCAAAAAGACATAAGTTCTTAATTTCTTCTAACCTGTAAGTAAAGTCTGTGTCCTGAAGACCTTCCTCTGGAGCCTCAGTAAATTTACGTAATCTAGATGGGTCCAGGTGCCAGAGGTAATTACCCTTATCTTGTCTCCTTGCTAAATCATGGAGGTTTGGGGAGATCCTTCAGACCCCAGTAGAACTTGTTTAATCCTAGACGGATCCTGTTAAGAATTCCTTCGTTATCTTGTCATGCTTCAAGGCCCAGGAAAAGGTTAGGCAAAACTCTCAGTGGGCTTTTTGTTACCTTCCAGCCTTTGTATAAGGACACTGGCTTTATCACCTTTGGTTGTGTGTGTGGTTTTTTTTTTTTTTTTTTGAGACGAAGTCTTGCTCTGTCGCCCAGGCTGGAGTGCAGTGGCATGATCTTGGCTCACTGCAATCTCGGCTCACTGCAACCTCCGCCTTCAGGGTCAAGTGATTCTCCTGCCTTGGCCTCCAGAGTAGCTAGGATTACAGGCGCCAGCCACCATGCCCGGTTAATTTTTTGTATTTTTGGTAGAGACGGGGGTTTCACCATGTTGACCAGGCTGGTCTCGAACTCCTGACCTGAAGTGATCCACCCGCTTCAGCTTCCCAAAGTGCTGGGATTACAAGCATGAGCCACCGTATCCGGCTTTCTATCAACCTTTTTTTTTTTTGAGGCAGAGGCTCGCTCTGTCCCCCAGCGTCCCAAGTAGCTGGGACTACAGGCGCCCGACACCATGCTCGGCTAATTTTTTTTTTTTTTTTTTTTTTTTGTATTTTTTAATAGAGACAGGGTTTCACCGTGTTAGCCAGGATGGTCTCGATCTCCTGAGCTTGTGATCCCCCCGCCTCGGCCTCCAAAAGTGCTGGGATTACAGGCGCGAGCCACTGCGCCCGGCCTGTATCAACTTTTAATATTTAACTTAACAGTCAGTGCTGAAACAGTTGTCATGGAGGCCTGCCTGGTTAGCTGTTCGTGAGACCTGGCCTGCTGCAGCACAATTTAAAATTGTGATATTTCATGACAGTGAAAGAGGCTATGACAAAGAATAAGGGGAAGAAGATATAGTTTAGATGACGGGAGTGTGTTTTTCAGAAAAGGAAATGGTGTTTAAAATGACATGTTTATAAACTATGTTTGAATATTGAAATACTTGTATATTGATAATTCTAAAATAATACAACTATTCACCTTTGAAAGTTGTAGTTAATAGTAGGAAATAGGTTTATTTTTATTACTTATGCACAGTTCTTTTTACCATTTTTAAAAGTAAATTGCAGATATAAGTGAATACTTCTACGTATGCTTTAGTTATAAAATTTAAGGAACTACTATTTGATTATCTTCATATCACTTGGAATAAGCCATGAGAATTACTGATTTTTACAGGTAAAATATCTCTTGTTTTGTGAAGGATTTTTCTTGTATTTCCCAATTAACTGTTTCTATATATATAATAAAAATTACCTTCTCACCATTCAATGTGTCTGTTTTAATGTTAATATTGTACCAAATGTGAACTATACCTAATTTCTAAAGTTTATGTAACCACATAGTGTTTTATGTCCAATAAAATGTTATTTATGTACTCAGTTTACAACATACCTAATTTTTCATAGACGAAAAATTGGCATTTTGGCAACCTTTAATGGTGAGAAAATTAAACACTTAGAATCTTCTTTTTAGAAAAATAAAATATGTACTTTCTACCTTTTGGATATGAATTTTCACTTGTTTTCTACTGACAGTTACTTCTCAAATAGTGTACATTATAAATAAAGTTATCATAATTAGTGGAAAGAATATTGATCAAAATATTTTATATTCCATCTTTACCTCTGTTCAGAAACTTCATGTAAAATTGTATATGTGTATTTCAAAATGTAAAAGTAATGTTTGTAAGGATCTTCACAATTATCAAAGCATTAAATGTACCATTAATTTTTTATTTACTGAATAACAGGGAAGTTTATTAAGTGGTACAAATATCATATTTCCTCTGTTTTGATACTTGTTTGTTACAGTTTATAGTTTATGTTATCTGAATCCAGGATTGTTTTATTTTTTTAAATAGAGATGGGGTCTCCCTATGTTTCCTGGGTTGGTTTCCAACTCCTGGCCTCAAGTGATCCGCCTGAATAGTTGGTATTATCAGCATGCATCACACCAACTGGTGCTTTTAAAATTATTATTATTATTTTAATTTTATTTTTTAAATTAAAAAATGTTTTTTGAACTAAAAGTAGATCTGCCGTTTGATCCAGCAATCCCACTAGTAGGTACCTACCCAGAGGAAAAGAAATCGTTATATGAAAAAGATACTTGCACATATATGTTTATAGCAGCACAATTTGCAGTTGCAAAAAATATAGAACCAACCCAAATGCCCATCAATCAACGAGTGGATAAAGAAAATGGAATACTACTCAGCCATAAAAAGGAACAAAATAATGGCATTCACAGCAACCTGGATGGAATTGGAGACTTTTATTCTAAGTGAAGTAACTCAGGAATGGAAAACCAGATACAGTGTGTTCTCACTTATAAGTGGGAGCTAAGCGATGAGGACACAAAGGCGTAAGAATGATATAATGGACTTTGGGGACTTGGAGGAGAGGGTGGGAGGGGGGTGAGGGATAAAAGACTACACAATGGGTACAGTGTACACTGCTTGGATGATGGGTGCACCAAAATCTCAGAAATCACCACTAAAGAACTTATTAATGTAACCAAACACCTATTCCCCAAAAACCTATTGAAAATTTTAAAAACAATCAAATACAATAAAATAAAATATATAAAATTAAAAAAATTTTTAAATAGGGATGGGATCTCACTATGTTGCCCAGGCTGGTCTCAAACTCCTGGTCTCAAGCGATCCTCCAATCTCAGCCTCCCAAAATGCTGGGATTATTGGTGTGAGCCACCATCGCTGGCTAGATGCTGACTGGAGTTTGAATTCAGGATTTCTTTTATGATCATTGTTTATGATTAATTTTAGGAGTAAATTTTTTTTTTCAAAGAAGTCTTATTTAAATCGATGGCACAACTTACAATTAATGGCATTTTAGAATTAGCATCATATGGCATGATTTATATGTTGTCAGCAGCAAGCCTTGATTTCATCCACCTGGGGTAGAAAATGAAATACCATTAAATTTTAATGTCCAACTTTCCATGGTTCTTCTCCCCAGGCTGTGATCCCTTGACCTGTCCCTCATCCTCCACTTTCTCACGATTCTCATTAGGTATTTCTGGGAGTCCTGGACAGCGTGCCTTACACCAGGTCTATAACTTGCTCCTCTGAAGTCCCGGGAGGTACCTGCTGCTAGCTCTCCCACTTTGTTCCTGGCCACGGCCACTGCACTTCCGGTGGCCTGAAGGAGGATCACGTGAGACATCCTGGGGTCTGCACTGTGTGCAGTCCCCAGACACAGTCCCCTCAGGACTGTTGAGTAGTCGGGTTCTTGGTGGCTTCAGTGTAGTCCCCAAGGCTTGCTCTCCTTGGTCCAGGAGTAGCTCTGCTCAAAGCCAAAGGGTCTCCAGGTGTCTCAGGGAAGCTTCTGTCACAAACTTACTGTACCCTTTGTTTTTCCAGCCTTCCACACACACACAAGTCTCCATGGAATCACAGGGCAGTTCCAACTCACTCCCCTTTCAACAGGAAAATTGCAACAGCCTCCCTTCTACCCAAAAGGCATCACGTCATTTAAAAGAAGGATGAGGCAGGGCAGTCAGTAATAATGATGGCGACCACAATAGCTGTCACTCCATTTTGATGTTAGGAAACTCAACAGAGAAAATCAGAGCGGTTGAATGAGTTGCTCAAGGTCACAGACCTAAGAAAACCATGCTCAGGATTTGAGCCAAGGACTACCTGTCTCCAAAGACACTTATGCCATCTCCCATAAAAGGACTGGATTTTTTCTGTCCCATGGCTGTTTTTACCTCTTGCTGAGCCTATCAGCTGAGGTACGTAGAGTAAGGGGTGGGGAAGCACCAACTCCTCCATGTGCAGTGGGTTGAAACACCTATTCCACATTACTGCTGTTGTTGCAGCAGGTATAAAGGGGGTGGGGACCTACCAAAAGGCTCCTGAATTTGTTTTTCAGCTTTTCGCTTACATTTTTGTTTCTATTGTACCATTTGATGCATGCACCTAAGTGCCTTTAAAAAGGAGGCTCCAAACAGCTGAGAAAGAAACGTTATAAAATTGATGATATCTGGTATCTTTTTTTTTCTTTTTTGAGACAGAGGGTTGCTCTGTCACCGAGGCAGGAGTACAGTGGCACCATCTCGACCCACTGCAACCTCCGTCTCCTGGCCTCAAGTAGTTCTCCTGCCTCAGCCTCCGAAGTAGCTGGGACTACAGGCACCGACCACCACGCCTGGCTAATTTTTGTATTTTTAATAAAGACAGGGTTTCACCATGTTGGCCAGGCTGGTCTTGAACTCCTGAACTCAGGTAATTTGCCCTCCTCAGCCTCCCAAAGTGTTGGGATCACAGGCGTGAGCCACCGCAACTGGCTTAATGACATCTTTTATGAAATCCTTTTTATGTTTTCAAGTGAATTTGGGTATTTTGTTTTATGTTTTCTAGTGAATTTGGTCAGTTTTCTCCCTTGAAAGAACTGCAATGCAATTTATTCATTCAGTCTTTCTTTTCCTTTCTTTTTCCCTCCCTTGCTTCTCTCCGTCTTTCCCCCATTTATCATCTAGGAGACATCTGCATGTGTTTGAAGCAGTTCTAAGTATTGTGGGATACAGAGATGAACACAACTGATACCTGTCCTAGGATATTACATTGTAAAGAACTGGATCTTTAGAACAGAAGGCAAATACAGAAAAATTCTAATACCAATTATAAAAGGATAAATACTTAAGCAAATCTGATAAGTGTGATGTGTTTCGTTTTGTATGTAGATCACTCTCCACTGAGAGAAAAGAGAGCAGGGCACTAGGGAAAGCATCATGAGGAGATGGTATACGGGGTAGATTTGGAAGGATAGGTGAAAAGTTGTTATGCAGAGATGGAGCATGGGCAGAATTTGGGGCAGTAGAACCATCAGAAACTATATGATGGGGTCAATGAAGAATAGGCTATACATGGTGAAATGAATGGAATGCTTACATCCCCCCCAAATTCGTATGTTGAAATCTTATCTCTTAAGCTGTTGGTATTAGGAGGTGAGGGCGTTAGCATGTGATTAGGTCATGAAGGTAAAGCACTCGTAATTGGGATCAGTGCCTTTACAGTAGGGACCCCAGAGAGCTAGCTAAACCCTTCCATGACGCAAGGACACAGCAAGAAGGCACTCTCTATCACTGGACGTGGAATCTGCTGTGCCTTGATCTTGGACTTCCTAGCCTATAGAAATGTCATAAATAAATTTCTGTTGTTTATAATCTACCCAGGTTATGGTATTTTATTATAACAGCCTGAAATAGACTAAGACACATGGTTAACAATAGATATTTAATTTTGATGGGATGTTAGTTTTTCAAGGTGGGTGAAAAAATACGCTTAAAAAGGTAGGCCAAGACCAAATTTAGGAGACCTTAAATCCTTAAATGCCAGTCTTTGGACTGACATAGGACTTTTTTTTAGACAGAATCTCATTCTGTCACCCAGGCTGGAGTGTAGTGCCGTGATCTCGGCTCACTGCAACCTCCGCCTCCCAGGTTCAAGTGATTCTTGTGCCTCAGCCTCCTGAGTAGCTGGGATTACAGGCATGGTGTGCACCACCACACCTGACTCATTTTTCTATTTTTAGTAGAGACAGGGTTTCGCTATGTTAGCCAGGCTGGTCTCCAACTCCTAGACTCAAGTGATCTGCCCACCTTAACCTCCCAAAGTGTTGGAATTACAGTCATGAGCCACTGCACCTGGCCTGTTTTGTTTTTCCTGTTTTTACTTTCCAGTTTTCCTGTTTGTTGAAGATTGGTCCAATTATACTCCTTAGTTTGTTTCATACTTTGGCCATTGGTCTGTGTTAGGCTCTTCCTTCTCCATCTTTCATTCATTTTTATTTTCTTTTACTTCTGCCTTTGATTTCCATCCCCACCACCCACCAATGGCAGCAATTCTTGGGCACTTGATATTTATGCTTTTCTTTATATGTGTTTTTATTATCTAAATACTATTGTATACATGCTTTAAAAATATTTTTCTGC
Source organism: Papio anubis (assembly GCF_008728515.1). NCBI lineage: Eukaryota > Metazoa > Chordata > Mammalia > Primates > Cercopithecidae > Papio > Papio anubis. The sequence goes on from NC_044981.1 coordinate 51,963,382, forward strand.
CAATCATGGTGGCTCATGCCGAGCACTTTGGGAGGCTGAGGCAGGCAGATCACCTGAGGTCAGGAGTTCGAGACCAGCCTGGCCAACATGGTGAAACCCTGTCTCTACTAAAAATACAAAAATTAGCCAGGGGTGGTGGTGCGCCTGGAGTCCCAGCTACTCAGGATGCTGAGGCAGGAGAACCGCATGAACCCAGGAGGCAGAGGTTGCAGTGAGCTGAGATCGCGTCACTGCACTCCAGCCTGGGCAACAGAGCAAGAAACTCCATCTAAAAAAAAATAATAAAAAGTAAAAATAAAAATATTTCTCATTATGGAAAATCTCAAACATAAAATGTAGCATATTATAATGAACTCTCATGTATCTACCATCCAATTATAATAATGATAAATTATTGTCAAATCTTGGTTATCTCTATCCCCACCCACCTATTCCTTCCCCTCAGGTTATTTTGAGGAAAATCACAGATATTATATTATTTCATCTTTAATATTTTAGTATAAATCTTTAAAAGATATGGGCTTTTTGGGGAGGAAACATAACTTCAATGCTATTATCTTCCTTAGAAAAGGTGGTAAAGACTGGGCACAGTGGCTCATTCCTGTAATCCTAGCATTTTTGGAAGCTGAGGTGGGAAGATCTCTTGATTCCAGAATTTTGAAACCAGCCTGGGCGAGATGGTGAAACCTCATATCTATAGAAAATACAGAGAAGTTAGCTAGACGTGGTGGTGTGGGCCTGTAGTCCCAGCCACTTGGGAGGCTGAAGTGGGAGGACTGCTGGAGTTCAGGAGGTCAAGGCTGCAGTGAGCTGAGATAACACCACTGCACTCCAGCCTGGGTGAGACAAGCAAAACCTTGTCTCAAAAAAAAAAATTGTAGTGAAAATTTTAAAAATATTTCTTAAATAAGTAGTATTCACATTTCCTCAGTATTTCTGTAGAATATCAGAGGATGTTGAAATTATTAAAATTTATAAATTTGGGCTGGGCATGGTGGCTCATGCCTGTAATCCTAGCACTTTGGGAGACTGAGGCAAGTGGATCACTTCAGTTCAGTAGCTCAAGACCAGCCTGGGCAACACAGGGAGATCCTGTCTCTACAAAAATTACAAATAATCAGCTGGGCGTAGTGGCTCGCACCTTAGTTCCAGCTACCTGGGAGACTGAGGTGGGAGGATTGCTTGAGCCCAGGAGGTTGAAGCTGCAGTGAACTCTGATTGCACTACTGCACTCCAGCCTAGGCAACAGAGTGAGACCCTGTTTAAAAAAAAAAAAAAAAAAAAAAATCTACGAATTTGGAGGAGTTGCCCTGAAGAGTTGGAACTAAGACTTCTTTGGGTATGTTGAGGCTGGTTCTGGGAACATTGAAAATACCAAACTGGAAACAACTGTTGCTAGTGGAACAATACTGCTACTACTGGGGAGAATATAATTGGTGTGATGGTAATGATTCCCTTTTAGATTTTTCAGTTCTTTAGAACCCTGCTAACTCTGTTTCTGCCTCCTGTATGGACTCGTCCTGATGCTAACAACTCATGTCTTTTTGTCCACTCCTCTCCACTACTGTGCTGATATTATTTAGAATTTTAGTTCTCGATTATTATGCTATAAATATATTTTTATTTCTTTCTCTTTTCTTTGTTCGTTTTTGCAAATAAAAACTTAGGGTCTGAATTTCATATATCTTTATCAGATAAAAATTTTATTTTTCATTTATTATGTTTTTTTGTTAAAAAACAGCTTTATTTAAGGTATAGTTGACATACAATAAACTGAAAATATTTAGAATGTATGTTTGGGTAAGTTATAGGTATACACTCTTGAAACCATCACCCTTATTATATATATTATTATATAAGCATAATGAGCATACTTATCTCTACCTTCCCCCTCCCACCACCACCAAACTTCCTTGCGTTCCTTTGTAACCCTGCTCACCCACGCCTGCCTGCCTGTTTCCCCTGTTCCCAGGCAACCACCCGTCTTCTTTCTATCACTGTAGATTAGTTGCATTTTCTAGAATTTTTTTATAAATGGTTAAAACAGTGTATACTCTCTTTTATCTATTTAGCATAATTATTTTGATGTTCACTTATGTTGTTTCATGGATCAATAGTTTATTCTTTTTATTGCTGAATAGTATTTCATTACATAAATGTGCTACAATTTGTTTATCCATTCACTCTAGTAATAGACATTTGGATTATTTCCAGTTTGGACTATTACAAATAAATTTGCTATGAACATTTATGTACAAGTCTTTTGTGAACATATGCTTTTTTTTCTCCTGAGGTAATTCTTTGGAGTCAAATGGCTAGATCATATGGAAGGTATATATTTCACTTATTTATTTATTTAGAGACAGGGTCTTGCTCTATTGCTGAGGCTGGAGTGCAGTGGCATGATCTCGGTTCACTGCAACCTTCACCTCCCAGGTTCAAGTGATTCTCATGCCTCAACCACCTGAGTAGCTGGGATTACAGGCGTGTGCCACCATGCCCAGCTAATTTTTTTATTTTTAGTAGAGATGGGGTTTCGCCATGTTGACGAGGCTGGTCTTAAACTCTTGGCCTCATGTGATCCACCCACCTTGGCCTCCCAAAGTCCTGGGATTACAAACATGAGCCATTGCCCCTGGCCTGTATAGTTAACTTTTTAGGAAACTGCCAAACTATTTCTCAAGTAGTCATATTAATCTGTTTGCTTTGCTTTGAGGAAAGAGTGAGACCCTCTCATATTGTTTTATATTGTTTTATACTCAGTACTTGTTTTAAGAAAAATAAGGAAGTAAAACCAAAGACAGGCAGCCCAGTGCCAGGCCCAAAACTGGGCCTGGGCCTGCCTGGCCTAAACCTAGTAGTTAAAAATCAACTCATAACTTAGAAACCGATATTATTCACAGATTCCAGACATTGTATAGAAGAACACTGTGAAACTCCCTGCCCTGTTCTGTTTCTCTCTATCAGTGCATGAAACCCCTGTCACGTATCCCCGAGATTGCTCAATCAATCATGACCCTTTCATATGAAATCTTTAGTGTTGTGAGCCCTTAAAAGGGACAGAAATTTGCACTCGGGGAGCTCAGATTTTAAGGCAGTAGCTTGCTGATGCTCCCAGCTGAATAAAGCCCTTCCTTCTACAATTTGGTGTCTGAGAGGTTTTGTCTGTGGCTTGTCCTGCTACAGCTTGAGGCTGGGTAATTTATACAGAAAAGAGGTTTATTTGGCTCACAGTTCTGCAGGCAGTACAAGCACGGCACTTTGCATCTGCTCAGCTTTTGATGAGGCCTCAGGAAGCTGTTACTCATGATGTGTAGGGAGAGCAGGTGTGTCACATGGTGAAAGCACTAGCAAGAGAGATGCCAGGCTCCTTTAAACAACCAGCTTTTACACGAACTAATAGAGAAAGAACTCACTTATCACCAAAGGGATGGTGCTAAACCATTCGTGAGGTATCCGCCCCTATGATCCAAATACCTCCCACTAGGCCCCACCTCCAACACTGGGGATCACATTTCAGCATAAGATTTGAAACTATAGAAGTAGTTGAGTAATTTTACCTTTGAACTAACAGCATGTTAGAGTTCTAGTTCCTTTAAATATTTGGCAACTTTTGGTATGGTTAGTGTGTGGTGGTATTTTATTACAGTTTTAATTTCCAGTTCACTAATGACTATTGGTGTTGCCTGTCTTTCATGTGCTTATTTCCCATCCGTCTACCTTCTTTAGTAAAGTGTCTGTTCAAGATAAACCACATTGTGCACCATAAAATGTCTCCATGCTCTCTGGTCTCGGCTGCAGAAACGAGATGACGAAGGGAACGTCATCGTTTGGAAAGCGTCGCAATAAGACGCACACATTGCGCCGCCGCTGTGGCTCTAAGGCCTACCACCTTCAGAAGTCGACCTGTGGCAAATGTGGCTACCCTGCCAAGCGCAAGAGAAAGTATAACTGGAGTGCCAAGGCTAAAAGACGAAATACCACCGGAACTGGTTGAATGAGGCACCTAAAAATTGTATACCGCAGATTCAGGCATGGTTTCCGTGAAGGAACAACACCTAAACCCAAGAGGGCAGCTATTGCTGCATCTAGTTCATCTAAAGAATGTCAACGATTAGTCATGCAATAAATGTTCTGGTTTAAAAAAAAAAAAAAAAAGTCTCCGTAAGTTTAAAAGGATTTAAGTCATACAAAGTATGTTTTCGGACCACAGTGGTATTAAATTAGAAATCAATAACAGAATGATATCTGAAAAATCCCCAAATATTTGGCCCCAGTGTTGCTGTTAAGAAATCTGCTGCTAAATCTTCTTGTACCTTTGGAGGAGATATGCTCTTTTTTTCCTGGAAGCTTTTAGTATTTTCTCTTTCTCTTTGTTCTTCAATGTGCAATGCTCTTTCTACATTCTTAATCTCTCCTATTGGGCATGCAACCCTTTCCATCTGACTTCTTTTATCTTTAATTTAGAGATAATTGTTTTTATTATAATCTTAAATATTTGCTCTCTCTTTATTTTCTCTTCCCTTGGACTCCTGTCTTCAAGATGTCAGCATGTCTACTTTTATGCTCCATGGTACTTAACTTTTTATTTCTGTATTTCTCTCATTATCTTTTTTTCTGCCTTCTGAGAGATGTCCTCAGTCTGATCTTTCAGTTTTACAATTTTTCCTTTGGCTGCATTCAACTTGCTATTTATCTCATCTAGGAGTCACTTGGAAGCATAATTTTTTATACTTAATCTATGTATAACATCTGTCTTTCTTTATGACTTTTTTCCTGCTTCCTGTTACCAGTAGCTTTTTGACAATATTGGTTGTGCTTATTTTGTTTCATTTTTTTGAGACAGTCTCACTCTGTCACCTAGGCTAGAGTACAGTGGTGCAATCTCGGCTCACTGCAAACTCCACCCCACTGGTTCAAGCGCTTCTCCTGCCTCAGCCTCCCGAGTAGCTGGGATTACAGGTGCCCGCCACCATGCCCAACTAATTTTTCTATTTTTAGTAGAGATGGGTTTCACCATGTTGGCCCGAGTGGTCTTGAACTCCTGACCTCAAGTGATCTGCCTGCCTCGGCCTCCCAAAGAGCTGGAATTATAGGCGTGAGCCATCGTGCCCAGTGTGGTTGTGCTTATTTTAAATTCTTAATTTGTTTGTTCCAGTACTTCTGCTTGATATTGTGTATGTTCAGTGTGTGTTTTGCTTTTTACAGTGGTTCTAACCTCAGGTATTTTAAGCTGTGAGCTGATATTTCCCTGGAGTTATCAGGTACCAACATGACATGCCAATACCAGGCCCTACTTTCTGTCTTCTTTGTGGTTTTAAGATTAAGGAGTTGAGTCCTAGGGAGTCCCTTAGGTGTTGGAACTATAGTCAACAACCCTTCTGTTGCCCCTCCACTAGGCATTACTCTGCTACGGATTCTCCTCTAAAGCCTTTGAAAGGGAGATGGTAGTCATCTCATAAGTGATCCATCATCTACCACACGTGAGGAGGACTGAAGGAGTGAGTGCTCAGGGGAGCTGCTCAGCCTCCCCTTTTCGGCGTGGGTGATTGCTGCTGCCTCCTGACTCAGTGGTTATGGGACAGGCAATGGTCCAAAGGAAAGAGGAGAGAGAAGGAGAGCAGAACCTAGCAGCACTCTACCTATTATTCTAACTCTACATTCCTCCCCACCCAAAGTTTATGATGGCCTTTAGTCTCTCCAGGGGTTTCTTACAGTTTTTTCCTAGAGCTGATTCCCCAGGGCATCTGTGGCCTGTGCCTGATCTTGTCTGTACTTCAGGGGCCAGCAGTGGGGGATAGGTTACTGAAAGCTTTTGAGTTTTGCTGTGAGAAGATTAATCTTTCAACAGAGTGCAATAAAAGGAGGGAGGAAACCATGTTACTAGTCTAAGTAAGCAATAATGGAGATCTGGATTAATAGTTTGTATGTTGAAGTGAAATGATTTTTTTTTAAGTATAAATGATTTATTTGTTAGTTGAGCTCAAGCTTGAAGAAGCTGTTCTTTTATTTTGCTTTTTTTTTTTTCTTACATATGTTTATTCTTAGCCTTTTCTTTTCTTCTCTTTTCTTTTCTTTTGCAGTGAATTCTGCAAACTAAGCAGTGGAAGAATGTCAAGATGTTACAGTGAAAAAAGGAAGCTAAATGAGGCCAGATTGGAGAGCAAATTGTTATTATTTAAAACTTATGGACCACCTCGAATATGCCAAGTTCTATTTAAGAAAATACAGAAACATGACTCCTTTCATTTAACAGCTAACATTTTCAGGAAGTATACACCACATTTCTGTGTGTGTTTTACTCCACATACTGCCAATATTTAAACTTGGTTAGTTTGAGGAATTTTCTCTTATTAGTTTTCTTTTTCTCAACTTGTTTTTTAAAGAGTGGTTCTCTTTCTTTTTTTAATTTTGTTTCTTTTTTCTTTCCTCTTTTTAAAAATAAAAATAGATACTATGAACAAATATCGTTGCATATGTTCCTATTACTGGGTTGAAAGTTGGTAACTGAAACACTACCTTTATCTGTGATTTTTCTAAAAGCAGGCTGGATGAAATATTTGTTATCCTTTTGCAGTTGTTCAGTGTGTTTGTCTCTCCACAGAATGGTAACTGGCTGATCTCCATTTTCATTTCAGGCTAAAATCAAGGAAATCAATTTGAACTGTAGAATGCAAGTTTTATGTTAATTACAAACATATGAAAAATGTTCAGTTTTAAGTAAGACAATGTTGCTTATTTTTTCCCCTGTTTTTTATGCCTCTAATTCTGCTAGAAATCATATGTAAAAAGAATTTTGTGAACTGCCTAAGAATTCTCATAAAATGCTGATGGGAATGTAACTTCTGCTGACCATGAAGGATACTTATAGATACAGTGTAGCTACTCCCTCTATGCCCCCACTCCCACCATGTATCAGTGGTTCTCAAACTTTAGCATGCATCATAATCACCCAGAGAGTTCGTCAAAAAAGGGATTGCTGGGTTCCACCTCCAGAGTTTCTGATTCAGTAAATCTGGGGCAAGGTTTGATAATGTGCTTTCTAACAAGTCCCCAAGTCATAATGACACTACTAGTCCAGGGACCAACTCTGAGAACCGCTGCCACATCCCAATATTTCTCAGTACTGACTGCACTTGGGGATTTTAAAGAGAATACGACTGCCAAAAATTACCAGTGCTCAGGTCTGTTCCCACTGATTCTGATTTCATTGGTTGGGAAAGAGGCCAACCAATTAAATTGGTTGTACTTTATAAAAGTTCTTCAGGAGATTCTAAGGTATACTTAGGGTCAAGAAGCACTTCCTTATACTCAATCTCCACACGTCATCCAGAGAAACTCATGTAGTTTCTGCTCCACCTTTCATTAAAGCCTTCAATGTTAAGATATTATCAAGGTATTTTTATATAGATTGGGATGCCTGTTAGTCTTGGTCACCACCAAAATGTAAGTCACTAAGTGTTTATCCTCTTCCTTACTTTTACTATTTCTCCATGATTTCTCTCCACTAATCCATACCTGCTCCTACTTTGCCTTCCACCGTGAGTAAAAGTTCCTTGATGCCTCCCCAGAAGCAGATGCCGCCATGTTTCCTGTACAGCCTGCAGAGCCATGAGCCAATTAAACCTCTTTTCTTATAAATTACCCAGTCTCAGGTATTTCTTTATGGCAATGCAAGAATGGACTGATACAGGTAATAAATCATTCATTCATTCAAATAAAGTTACCATAGTGTTGGGGATACAGAAAAGAGACAGCCCCTTAAGGGGCTCAAAGTCCTCAGAATACCCTTCCTTCATTGTGACTTAGGGCCACTTTTGAAGACAAAAAAGAAGTAAGAGTCTTATTTCATGAATATGTGGCAAATGTATGACTTATTACACTTATGGTTCCACTAAGTTTAAATTAGGAGGAAGTTCCTAATAAGTATTTTTAAGCAAAAATTAGTTGTGATAGATTATAAAATTAGACACAATTTATCTCATTTCTTTATGCATACCCTTTGCAATGTGAATTTGTGGTCTTCCTATCATGAGGTGAATTCTATTTCTCCACCCAGTGAATTTGGGCTTGGTCATGTGACTTGGTTGGCCAATGGGACATTATTAACAAATAAATGCACTGCAGGTAGAGGCTTGAAAGGTGCTTGTGCATTGTTGGGGCTTGCTGGCTTGCTGCTCTTGGAGCCTTGAGATAACCTTGTGAATGAGCCTCTAGATGAAGAGAGACACAGGGTCATGTCATCCCTGTCACTACAACTAACAAACGCCAGCCATCAAACCTAAGTCGGAGGCTCTCTTAGCCCATCCAACTCCAACTGAACCACCAGCTACCCTGTAGATGTGTTGAGTGAGCCAGCAGCCAGCAGTTGTGCTGGCCCAGACCAAAAGAATTACCCATTGGAAAGTAGGTGTTGGATTCTTTCCAATCCACAGAACCATGGACAATAATACATGCTTTAAGTCACTACATTTTGGCGTGCATTGTTATATAGCAAAAGCCAACTGATACTATAGAATTTTTAGTTATCTTAAAATTTTTTAAAACTTAATTAACCTGCTGCAGCTACTGGATTAGGATGAGTTCAGAAAGTAAAAATAGAGTCTTAAAATATAACATTTCTCACAGCTGGCTGTCAGTTCTATTGAATTTTTACCTAAGGATTTAAATGAATTAGTTGATAGAGTTCTTTTTTTATTATTATCTCTGGTGCAAAGCATGAAGTTGAAGTTGGGTGAGGGGTAAAATTTCGGTTAGTAGCTGGATGACAGAGCAGCTGATTCTCCCAGCGTTTAGTCTTGCTCTGCTTAGTACACTAGCAGTCAGTGTTTGCTTAAGGAGTGGTTGGTATTTACTGCCTTTCAGTTCAACAACAGGCTACTTTTTAAAAATAAAAATTACCACTCTGAGTTCTATCCACCACCCACTCATCACTCAGTCACTCATTCCTACTATGCAGTGGCTTCAAGGGATATATTCTAGAAAGCCGTAATTGTAGTCCTTGGCTGTAAATCCATTGGATGTAGCAGTTGTCTCTGTGCTGTCTCTTTCTCACCTGCCACTCCTCAACCCACTGTAATCTGGTTTCTTCTCTCCCACGCTAACGAAACGCTTCTCACCAAGGCCACAAAGAACCGGGTATTGCTAAATCCAATGGCTACTTCTCAGTTTTTATTTTAACCTCTTAGCAGCATGTGACATTGTTGATCACTCCCTTCTCAAAGAACATTCCTCCCTTTGCTTCTGCTATACCACTATCTTCTGCTTTTCTTCCTGTTACTCTGACCATTCTACAGTGTCTGTTGAGGGCTCTTTTGTATCTCCCCATCTTTAAATATTGGTGTTCCTTCAGCTTAGGTCCTGGGCCTTTTCCTCTTCTTCCTCTACACACTCTCCCTGGGCAATCTCCTCCCTTGCATAGTTTTGATTATCTTGTATGTTTTCATCTCTTCCAAAGCAATGTCTCCAATTGAAATCACTCTCCTGACCGTCAGAAATCCAGCCATGTACTGAATAACATCTCTTGAATATCTCGCAGGCACGTACCTCAATCTCAATATGTCCAAGACTGAAGACTGAAACTTCCGCTTCCCCCACCCACACACTGCTTTTTGCTCCCTCAGCGCTTTTTGTATCCCATCAGCAGTGCCTGACATGGCTGTTTACCTAGTTACCCAAGAAAGAAACCCAGGCATCATCCTTGAGTTCTTCCATCTCCGGTTCATTCATGTGTCCCACCAGTTCTACCCCCATGAACAGTTCTTGTTTAAATCCAGTTCTCCTCATCTGCATAGCCACATTACCATGTTACCCAGCCCTGAGCCATCCTCTTCTCTTGCCTGGATTATGAAGCAGCTTTATAACTGGTGCGCTTGTCCTGTCCTTGCCACTTCCCCTCCATTTTCCACACAGCTGTCAGAAAGACCTTGGAATGTAAACCTGGCTATGAACATCCCTTCTGTTAAAACTCTTTAATTTCTTTCCACTTCCCTTTGTATAAACACCCATGCAGTTCATGATTTAAATTATGGGAATGTTCCATAATGTGCCTACCTCTCCAATCTTATTCCTTCCCAAACTTCATCATCTAGCCAACCTGATTTCTTTTGGTTCATCAGTGTTCTCTTCACCTCTCAGCATTTGAATGTGTAGTTCCTTTTGTCTGAAATACTCTTCTCCCCTCCCTCCCCTATTTGGCTTGACTAACTCTAGTTGTTCTTTCAGGGTCCAGGTTACATAATCCATTCTCTGAGAAGCTTTCTCTGATGTCTCAGGTCTGGAAACCCACCCCCTCCACCACCTCCAGGGATTTCCTCCATCAGTGTTTTCTGAAATGTGTGCTTTTCTCCATTAGGCAGACTACATGGGACTTTCTCAACTTTAAAGCTCCAGCAACTACCACTGGCCCCGGCACACATAGCCCTCATAGTTGTTGTGCTGCATTTAATTAAATGTTAGGATTGTTTTTTCTTTCTTTCTTCTTCCTTCCTTCCCTCCCTCCCTTCCTTCCTTCCTTCCTTCCTTCCTTCCTTCCTTCCTTCCTTCCTTCCTTCCTTCCTTCCTTCTCTTTCTCTCTCTCTCTTTCTTTTTTTTTTTTTAGACAGTGGCCTCACTCTTTTGCCCAGGCTGGAATGCAAAGGCGTGATCCTGGCTTACTGCATCCTCCTCCTCCCAGGCTCCAACGATCCTCCCACCTGTCTCCCAAGTATTGGGACTACAGGTGAGTGCCACCACCCCCAGCTAACTTTTGTATGTTTCGTAGAGATGGAGTTTTGCCATGTTGCACAGGCTGGTCTTGAACTCCTGAGCTCAAGTGATCCTCCCACCTCGGCCTCCCAAAATGCTGGGATTACAGGCATAAGCCACCATGCCCAGCCAGAGTTGTTTTCAAGTTATCCATTTCTTGTAGCAAATTAATCTGAACATTTCATTAATGAAATTATTGTATGTGTTCTTCAGTCTAATTATGTATTAGACTGTAACAATATTTTAGATGATGTTATTGTTCTTTACTGTGGTAATTGTAATTGGCCTTTATTCTTCCAAACTAATTACTTTCTGTTTTAAAATATTTTCTCTCTTTGATGTATCCAGATTGTGTCAATATGGCTGTCTCAAATGGCCACATTAGAAAAAAATTAAAAAGGAGCCAGGTGCAGTAGCACACACTTGTAGTCCCAGCTGCTTGGGAGGCTGAGAGGGGAGGATCACTTAAGCCCAGGAATTCAAGTCCCAGCCTGGGCAATACAGCAAGACCTCATCTTGAAAAAAGAAAAGAAAAGAAAAGGCCAGGTGAAATTAGTTTTAACAATATATTTTATTTAACTCGATATATCCAAATTATTATGATTTCTTTATATAATTATGTAAAAATTAATGAGAGATTTTACTTTTTTTTCTTACTAAGTCTTTGAAATCTGATGTGTAATTTACACTTTCAGCCCACCTCATCTTGGACTAATCATTTTCAAGTGCGTAAGCCACACGTGGCTAGTGGCTACCATATCGGACAGGGCCACGCTATACTGTTCTCAATTCTCAAGTATTCTAGTCACACAGTTTTCCTCTCCATCTTTCTCCCTCTCCGTTTCAGAGAATGCACGCTCCCACATCATGTGTCTCTAAGGTAAGGCCCAGGCTTTCAAAACTGAAATGCCAAACATTTGATTCCATTGTTATTTTCACTTTGCCAGGTGTTACCTGCCCTGAAGCTTTAAAGAACAACGCCCTGGATGACTTAATCTGAAAGGACAAGGAAAGCATGGAAATGTGAGTGGATGCATGTGAAACTGTGTTCAAAAATATTATCCAGCCACACCTGTAGTAATTTCTAGCGCTTAATTTCTCCATTTACTTTCAAGAGCCCAATTTCTCCATTTACTTTCTAGAGCTCAATGTCTACCTTAGAGCTTATAGCAATCATGTAAATAGCGCAAAATGCTTTTTTAATAGAATTTTTGTTTTGAATTGCCTATGTTGAAACTCAAATATTGTTTTCTAAATTTTTGTGCAGTCTTGAAAATATTTTTCCAGTCTGCCAGAGTTTTTAATCTCCACATTTGCTTGGCATGTTTCACCCCAAACTATCTAGCATGCACTGCAAAATTATAATTTTGTAAAATAAAAGATCACAGTTGCAACTGTTTGGTGACTCCTCATGGTTTACAGTTTTATTTTATTTTTTTTACTCTGAAAAGTACATATTTATTTTTAGTATTTTTCCTTTTTTAATCTCAAAAAGGTAATTAAAATCAGGAGGACCACTTGTGAAAATATCTATGTGTAGATATTACTAGTATTCTGGATACAGGAAAAGGATGGGTTGAGGGCATTTCTCTATAGTCAATTTAAAAAAATTTTTTAAAATATATATTGTTTTAGACAGAGTCTCACTCTGTCACCCAGGCTGAATTGCAGTGGTGCCATCTTGGCTCACTGCAACCTCCACCTCCCGGGTTCAAAGCAATTCTCCTGCCTCAGCCTCCCGAGCAGTTGGGACTACAGGCATGCGCCACCATGCCTGGCTAATTTTTTTGTATTTTTAGGAGAGATGTGGTTTCACCATGTTGGTCAGGGGGGTCTCCAACTCCTGACCTCAGGTGATCCTCCTGCCTCGGCTTCCAAAGTGCTCAGATTCCAGGCGTGAGCCACCGTGCCCGGCCGAGAGTCAAATATTTTAAAATGTTTACTAGGTACTGCGTGGCAGTCAGGCCCACAGAAGATGAGGGTACAATTTGAGAGGCACATGAGGGCTACAAACAAGAGCATGTGTGAACTGTATGAATAAGTGTTTGTGACTGGTGGGTATATGGGACACCTTTTACATTCCACTTGGCATCAACAGGTGCAGGTATGACCTGGTAATGCCTCAGATGCACTGCGTATCTCACGCTGTTCTGTTACTTCTCTGTTCTTGCTGTGTGGATGTCCTCAGAAACCCACTGAGACATTGTGACAGATGCACACACTGGAAGTGTCACAGAATAACACTCCAGGGGACAATCTGACTTGGGCGATGGGAGCCAGGGTAGAATATGAATGTGTAATATACATATGTCCTTTCTCTATGCTTCAGAAGGATAATCCTCAGTGGCATTTTACACAGCTCCTCAGAACTCCTGGTTGCCTTTGGCGGTGACTATCTTGATTATGTACCTGGGTATTGGCTCTTTCCCCAAATTCCCTCATCTGTTCCTTGGGATCCCTTCCCCAAATAAACTGACTACAAGCAAACCTTTGTCTCAGGCTCTGCCTTTGGAGGGATCCTAGGCTCATCTGATGGCACGGAGCAGTGAGTGAAAGGAAGGAACCTGGTGTGTCTCCAAGATTTGGTTTAAACAGCTTGGTAGTCAGTGGACTTAGAGATGGGACATCAAGGAAGAAGAGTCGCAGCAGAATATGAGAGTGGGGAGATGATGAGTTTGATTTTATGCCTGTTAAGTTGGAGAGGCCTGTGGGACAAATCGATGGATATTTAATAGGCAGTTGAAAATTATGACCCTGGAACTCAACAGCGAGGTCAAGGCTCAGGGAAGATTACAAGTTATTTGCATATGGGTGGCAGATAAAGTCTTGCTTACGGAGAAGTTCACCTTGGGAGAGTGTGTACAGTGAGGGGGAGGAGCACTAAGGACAGAACGCTGGGGAATAGCATTATTAATTCACACCAAGAAAGAGGAGCCCACAAAGGGATGAAAATAAACAGCAGGAGGAGAACCCTGGACAACTGGGATCCCAGAAGGCAAAGAATAGTTGTTGAAGGAGGGAATGTCCAACAGTGAAAAAATCATGGAGAGGTCGAGTAAAACATGGTGATTTTTACCTTAGAAAGTGAACATTGAGTGTTACGTACTGCAAGTGTGATCACAATGCGGGTGGAGAGTGAATGGGAAATGAGAAACGGGGCAGCAAATGTAGACTACTCTTTAAAGTGGCTTAGATGTGAGCGAAATGAGAAAGATGCGGAATTACTAGAAGGGACTAAGATGTCAAGAGGGTTTTTTTTGGTATAGAAAACATATAAAGATATTTTATGTTGAAGTCTGGAAATAAAATAAGTAAATATTATAGAATGTGTATTCAGGAGAATGATGAAATCCCTACTGTTAGATCTATTACTATTCTATTACTTACAGGAGTTAATCTATACCTGGCAAAGCCATGTGTAAAATTTTCCCATTATGGAGTTTTTATTTTAGAATCCTAATTTAGAACACCTCTCACTGCCCCATACCAAAGCAAAATTTCATTTTGCTCTGGTTCCTGGTTAACATCTTTTCCTTCAAGTACTTTGTTTATCAATAACTGATGCTCTTTGGTGGTTAGACACTCCATTTCTCAGCCTTTCTGCCCTGCCTTCACTGAAGGGAGAAGACTGAAAGATCCACACGTGTGTCAACTGCTCCTTTCCTGAGGGCTTCTCAGCACTTACAACTTTCTGTTTGTCACACTATGAGCCAGTGTAGGGGCCCACATATAATAGGCACTTTCTTTTTTTGGGACAGAGTTGGGCTCTGTTGCCCAGGCTGGAGTGCAGTGCTGTGATCTCAGCTCACTGCAACCTACGCTTTCCGGGTTCAGGCGATTTTCTCACCTCAACCTCCTGAGTAGCTGAGTTTACAGGCACGTTGCACCACGCCCAGCTAAGTTTTTATTTTTTTAGTAGAGACGGGGTTTCATCACGTTGGCCAGGCTGGTTTCAAACTCCTGACCTCAAGTGATCCACCCGCCTCAGCCTCTCAAAGTGCTGGGATTACAGGCATGAGTCACTGAGCCGGCCTGCTCTTTAATATTTTGAATGGATAAGTGAGTGACTGTAACCAGAAGTAATTAAGAAAGTTGTAAAAGAGAAGTTTCTGCTATTACCTATAGATTCACTTACTTCTCTGCCCAATTTATTAAATCCTGGAGATGTTTATAGGCTATTTTAGCTACAGATTCATTCTCTTTCACTACTTCCCCAAATTGGAAAACATTAAATAATGAGACCAAACACTCCACAACAGAGGGAAGACAAGAAGAAACTGAACTGCTGCATCATTCAACTTCGTCTTGTGACATTTTCTTGCTGACAATCACGACAACATTTAAAACATTCATAATTCTGATTTTAAGTTCTGTTTTGCATGGTGTTAAGAAGAGTGGATTTCCAATAATCCCTGCTACTTTTCAGGGTTTTCAAAATTGGCTAATAAGTATCCCAACTGTACATCTGTTAAGTAGTAACATTATGTATGAGCTCTGTGAAGAAATGGCTGTAACTTGCTGTAGTGGTACCAACCAAAAATTAGCTTTGTAAAAATTCTTTATATTGAAATACACTTACATGCCAGATTTTTAGGTTGATACCTAATGCCTGTACATATTTATGGGGTACATGTGAAATTTTGCTACATGCATAGAATTGCAATGATCAAGTCAGGTATTTAGGGTATCCATCACCTTGAGTATTGAAACGGGTTGGTTGTATCCCCATCCAAATCTCATCTTGATTTGTAGTTCCCATAATCCCTACGTGTTGTGGGAGGGACCAGGTGGAGATAATTGAATCACAGGTGTGGGTTCTCCCACCCTATTCTTGTGATAACGAGTTAGTTCTCCTGAGAGCCGATGGTTTTATAAGGGGCTTCCCCCTTCGCTGGGCACTCATTCTTCTCTTTCTGCCGCCATGTGAAAAAGGACATGTTTGCTTCCACTTCTGCCATGATTGAAAGTTTCCTGAGGCCTCCCCAGGCAAGCTGAACTGTGAGTCAATTAAATCTCTTTCCTTTATAAATTACCCAGTCTTGGGTTTGCCTTTATTATCAGCATGAGAACAGACTAACATAGTATTAATAATTTCTGTGTGTTAGTAACACTTCAAGTCCTCTTTTCTAGCTATTTTGGAATATATAATACATTGCTGTTAACTATGGTCACCCTACTCTGCTATGAGACAATAGAGTATTCCTTCTATTAATCTGTATGTTTTTCCCCATTAACCAACTTCTCTTCATTCCCCACCACACAAACATACTCTTCCCCTACAAGTCAGATTGTGACTATAGAGTCTTTCTAGTCATTGTGATTTTTTGAGTGGTGAAGTGGAAGGCACTTTAGACTTAGAATAATGGGCTTGTGTTTAAGTTTAATATCTTTACTATGCAATGCACTGATACATGTGATCTTGTTTGGTGAATGAAAAAGGAACATGACAATATCAAGTGTTACCGTTATTACTAAGTCTTTGAAAATGGCTGGGTATATTATCTCAGAAGTTAACCTGTACTGAAAATAACATCATCTTCTGAGTCAGACATATGTGAATAGCATTTCTGACTCTACTCTGTACTTTAATTGTCTTCTCTCAGCCTTAGTCTCTGTTCTGTAAAGCACAGAGAAAAAAATTCTTACCTAATAATGAATACCCTCCAGTGTAGTGAGGATTATATAAGACAAAGTATTTACTGGATCTGTCAAATAGTAGATGCCCAATAAATGTTAGTTTTCCTCTTAGTTTCTGCATTTATAAAATTGTGATTACATTTTACTGTTTTAGTTAGTTTTTAAAAATTTTTATTTATTTATTTATTTATTTGAGATGGCATATCTAGCTATGTTGCCTAGGCTGGTCTCAAGCTTGGGGGCTCAAGTGATCCTCCCACCTCAGCCTTCCAAATAGCTGGGATTACAGGTGCCCCCTCAACCAAGTCCGGCAAGTTTTTTGTTTTGTTTTTTTGTTGTTGTTTTGTTTTAATTTCTTCTATTTTTTTGAGACAGGGTCTCACTTTGTTGCCCAGGCTAGAGTGCAGTGGTGCAATCACTGCTCACTGCAGCCTCAACCTACTGGGCTCAAGTGATCCTCCCACCTCAGCCTCCCAAGTGTCTGGGACATAGGTGTGTACCACCACACGTGCCCAGGAAGGTCTTGAACTCCTGGGTTTAAGTCATCCTCCTGCCTTAGCTTCTCAAAGGGCTGGGATTATAGATGTAAGCTACCATGCCTGGCCAGTTTTTTTTTATTAGACTTTAGAAATTATTTCAAGAAAATAATATTTTAAGCTTAAAACTGTTGAAAAATTGGAATTATGATGAAGTACCTCACTGACAATCACTGGTAGTCAAGAAGTATAGTTGAAAGAATATTTTACATGGAATCAGAAAAACCTAGATTCCAGTTCTGGTCTCAACTATTATTATCTCTATCACTTTGGACAATATGTGGCAACTTACACAATGTTGAGTGAGGAAACAGACTAGTCCCAATTCCTAAGCAACTGTTGGCATGAGGGCGGGAAGCAAAAAGGGGAAAAGAATGTTTAGTAACACGGTCAAATGGGAATTTATTTCCAGCTTTCATTTCAAGTGGGAAGTGACTCCTAACAACTAAAATAGATTTAAAACCACACACACGCACTTCGTCACCACAGCATGCAAGATGATAATTTTCAAAAAGGACACCATGACTCCGGCTCCCACAGATTCAGTGGCAGAGATCAGCAATTTACATCCATGACTAGGATTTTGCAGCCAATAATGGACAAAGCCTTTCATCCTAATCAGCTGATTAAAAACTTAGTCTTAAAAGAATGCATGTGAACAAGTTAATAAGCAAAGCAACCATTCTGAAATCACTCCTAAGAATCTCGAAGCAAGAAGCAGACATCTAAATGATTGAGTGGAGTATACGTGTCATGAGTCAGATAGAGAACCAAACTGGAACCTAGCTAGTTCCTTCACCCCACTAAGAACTTTATGGAAGAGAAGTCAGAGATGATATAAAAACACAGTCCAGGTCCTTTAGAATCTTGTGTACATATTCATTTACTGCATAAATCTCACAAGGTGTCATTCAGTCATTCCAACCAGTTGTTTTATTTCCTTAAAAATCTGGAGTTTAGGTGTTGTTTTAGATTTTTGAACATTAGAATTAAGATTGTAGCCCAACATGCAACACCTGGTAAAGAAAAACCAGGGCTTTTGCTAACTCATATGGCATCTTTGAATACATGAGAGAAGTGAGCTACTTCCTTCAGGTAGATGCAGCCTGCAACAGGTGCATGGCGTGGAGAACAGAGCACAGAATGAATTCCAACTCTGCTCATCACCTTGATTGCATGCCCTGGGTAGTGGACACTGACTGTGTATCACTTCAAATCTTTGTGACCTCACGTCTTATTCCAGCCACAGCTACAGCAATCAGTTCTATGTTGGTGTCAATCAGTCTCACACAGGTGCCACTGAATAGTAGCTCACCTACCGCTCTAGGTCTCTCACTTTTTGTTTTGGTACTTTTGTGATCCCTCCATGGGCTAACCCATGGAAACCTTCTTGGCATCCATACATGTGCAAGAGTAAAATGCAGGATGTGCAGGGAGAGAAGGATGCAGGAGGGTGGAGTTAATAATGCTCTGTGAGGGAACCTTTGACCAATGGGAGAGAAAGAGACCAGTAGATAAATGCTCTGTCCCCTCCACTGCCTACCCCTGTGAGGGTTCTAAGACACATTTCGTAAGGGTGGTCAAAGGGTCCCAAACTGATTGTTTGAAGCTCTGCGTTGGATGGACTTACCATAAGACAGACTCATACAACTATATGCAGTAGTGCCAACAATGATCCCTGACCCTGCCTGCTTCAGATTCCACCTTAGAGACTCATTTGTCTCTGGGTGCTTTACGTGTTACATAACCGCTTGACATTCCTGAGCTCCAGTGCCCTCTCTATAAAATGTATTTAAGTGTAAAGCACTAAGTAAATTTAAATCATTATTTCTCCTTTCAAATCTCACATTCACTAACATATAAACAAATACTTGCCTTTGTAAAAAAAAAAATCATTTATAAAGATCTCTAGACTCATGACAACAGGTAATGAGTGTTTTAGACTGAGCTGCCGATTCTAGAAAGAGCTCATTTCTAATTTATCTTTATCTAGGTGGTAAGCTTGTTAGGCTTAGTCTGTCTGATCTGTGCTTTATCACAGCCCCACCTTTCCAGAAGTTTATGCCAAATCTGACCCCTTGATCTGCATGGTTTTGCCTGCTTGCCTATATCTGGTTTTAAGCACCATTCGTTCTGCATGGGTCTTGCCTATATCTGGTTTTAAGCACCATTCATTCTGCATGGGTCTTGCCTATATCTGGTTTTAAGCACCATTCATTCTGCATGGGTCTTGCCTATATCTGGTTTTAAGCACCATTCATTCATGGGTCTTGCCTATATCTGGTTTTAAGCACCATTCATTCTGCATGGAGTCTTGCCTATCTGGTTTAAGCACCATTCATTCTGCATGGGTCTTGCCTATATCTGGTTTTTAAGCACCATTCATTCTGCATGGGTCTTGCCTATATCTGGTTTTAAGCACCATTCATTCTGCATGGGTCTTGCCTATATCTGGTTTTAAGCACCATTCATTCTGCATGGGTCTTTAACATTTTTAGAGCTTGAGGTGCTAATCAGACGCAGGCAGCGTTAATCTGCTTCCCCTAACCAGCCCCCAGCTGCGGTCTCTTCTCTGTCAATACTTCTGTAGGTACTAATCTGTGACATCAAAAAGAATCTATAATTAATTTATTACTCTATTGGGCTTTTAACTTATTTTCATTCTCAAAGATAGCCTTCCATTAACAGATGAAATAAAGCATTGAATAAAGAACTCTTTTCTTTCTAAAGCATTATTACTTCATTTTATTTCATTATATTAAAATGCATTACGATAGAATCAGATTATTGTCATTCATTACAATTTCTTCGCATATTCATTGGATATTCACATATTCATTGGATGCTAAATATTTCCATTCCTAGAGTCAAGTCAGTGTCACAGAAAACTGTATCTAGCTACTTTTCATAGCACGCGATTATCATATCCTTGATTTCACTGTCACATTTTGGGTACTGTGAAGTGGACACTGGGTGTTTAGGACATGGGTTTAGGCCCAATTCCTCCATTGGCTCTGTGACCTTGGATGGCCACTTAATTTCTCTGGCCTCCAGCTTCCACTTTTATAAAATGAGGCTGTAGGACTAGATACACCACATTCTCTAATATTCTATATGTATCTCCTCTCTGCATTTGACCCTCTGTGACCTGGGTCAACTGAGTACACAGTAGGGTCAAGGTATCAGTATTAGTCTGCCCTCCTTTCTTACTTTCTCTTTCTTAATTGTCCTTATCATTTAAAAAAAAGTCATACCACTAATTCACTTTGAATCTTACTATGGCATTTTGTCCTGGGTCATAAAAACCTCTAGGTTACCAACAATGGAACACTTCGAAAAGTTGATGTTGGAGCAGTTTTCTTTAGAAAAGGCACTATAAGCATGCCACTCATCTTTCCCTATGTATTTCTGTTAGTGGAGTACCATTAAACATAGGGTCTTCCAGCCCATATTCAAATTTTCCGATTTCCTATAGAGCATACAGAGCATTGGAGCAGTGGGTATGAGATAATTTTCATTTAATGACCTTCCTTCTTTATCCATTTTTACTGTGAAAGAATGAATTTCTCCTAACGGAGTGTCCAGTGACAGTAGAGCAGATGCTGGAGGAGGTGCTGAGGGAGGCAGCCCCTTGTCTTCCCCAGGGGAGAAACTGTGTCTGTTAGTCAGAGGATTACAATACAGAGATGGTCAGCTTGAGGACACATATTAAAAAGTCAGGT
This sequence comes from Papio anubis, assembly GCF_008728515.1. Taxonomy (NCBI): domain Eukaryota; kingdom Metazoa; phylum Chordata; class Mammalia; order Primates; family Cercopithecidae; genus Papio; species Papio anubis. The sequence goes on from NC_044981.1 coordinate 51,984,023, forward strand.
CAAAATGATAAATGAAGTCGGATTTTTCTTTTTTCTGACAAAATATCTGATTTGGTGAGTTGACCTGACAACCACTGGCTTTCTGTATTGGTTTGCTAGGGCTGCTGTAACAAAGTCCCACAGACTGGGTGGCAGACAACAGAAACTTATTTCTCACAGTCTGAAGGCTGGAAGTCCAAGTTCAAGGTGTCGGCAGGTTTAGCTTCTTCTGAGGCCCCTCTCCTCGACTTGCAGATGGCCACCTCTTTGCTGTGTCCTCACTCACACAGCCCCTTTTCTATGTGGATGTACCTGGTGTCTTTGTGTTTTCTCTTCTTATAAGGACTCCAGTCAGACTGTGTTAGGGACCTGCCCTAATGGCCTTGTTTTAACTTAATCACCTCTTTAAAGGCCCTGTCTCCAAATGTAGTCACATTCTGAGGTATGGGGCGTTGGGGGTTCAACAGGAATTTTGGGAAATTACAATTTTATTTTTATTTTTTCTTTTAGCCTAGAAAATTTCTTTAGCATTTCTTATAGTGTAGGTCTCCTGACAACAAATTCTTTCATCTTTCATTTCTTTGAAAATGTCTTTATTCTCCTTTTGCAATGGTAATTTTTTTGAACTTACAGTTTTGGGTTGATAGGTTATTTTTCTTTCTTGTGGCACTTTATTTATTTATTTATTTATTTATTTATTTATTTATGACAGAGTTTCACTCTGCCACCCAGGCTGGAATGCAATAGCGTGGTCTCAGCTCACTGCAACCTCTGCCTCCTGGGTTCAAGCGATTCCCCTGCCTCAGCCTCCTGAGTAGCTGGTACTACAGGCGCATGCCACCACACCCGGCTAATTTTTGTATTTTTAGTAGAGACAGAGTTTCACCATGTTGGCCAGGCTGGTCTTGAACTCCTGACCTCATGATCTGTCTACCTCTGCCTCCCAAAGTGCTGGGATTACAGGTGTGAGTCACCGTGACTGGCCTCTTGTGGCACTTTAAAAGCTCATTTTCTGACTGCTTTTCACCATTGTTTTCACTGAGAAGTCAGTTTGAGTATGTATGATAGTTCCCCTGAACGTAATGCATCTTTTCCTTTGGCATCTCTTAAGATTTTTCTCTTCCTCTGTGTAAGGCCTTTCTTGTATTGCTATAAAGAAATACCTGAGACTGGGTAATTTATCAAGAAAAGGGGTTTAATTGGCTCAAAGTTCTGCAGGCTTTGCAGGAAGCATGGTGCTGGTATCTGCTTGGCTTCTGGAGATGTCTCAGGAAGCTTACAATCATAGTGGAAGATGAAGGGACAGCAGGCACATCACATTGCCAGAGCAGGAGAAAGATGGTGAGGGAAAGTGCCACACACTTTTAAATGACTGGATCTTGTTAGTATTCACTGTTGCAAAGAAGCACCTAGCCATGAGGGATCCACCCCCATTACCCAAACACCTCTCACCAGGCCCCACCTCCAGCATTGGGAATCACAATTCTACATGAGGTTTGGGCAGGGACAAATATCCAAACTATATCATCATCTTGGGTTTTCTGCATTTTGGCTATGAAATGTCTATGTATGTTTTTCATAGTGTTACATTGCATGGACTTCACTGAGCTTCTTGGAGCTGTAAAACTAAATTTGGGAAAATGTCATTCTCCTTTCCTTCAAATCTTTTTTTATCCTCTGTTTTCCTTCTCTTCTCCTTCTGGCACTCCTAGTATACATATGTTAGAGCATTCAGTATTGTTGCACAGGTCCCCAAAACTCTATTCATTAGCAATTTTTTTTCTCTTGTTCTTCAGATTGGATGATGTTTTAGTCTATTTCAGCTGCTACACTGTAACAAAATACCTTGGACTAGGTAATTTACAAACAATGGAAATGTGCTGCTCCCAGTCTGGAAGCTGGGAAGTCCAAGATCAAGGCGCCAGCAGATTTGGTGTCTGGAGAGGGCCCCATTCCTCATAGATATTGCCTTCCAGCTGCATCTTCAAGCCTCTTTTATGAGGGCACAAATCTCACTGATGAAGACAGAGCCTTCATGACCTCCCATAGGCCTCCCTTCTTAATACCATCACATTGAGGATTAGTTTTCAACACATAAATTATAGAGGGACACAAACATTTAGGTCATAGCAGACGATTTCTTTTGATTTGTCTTCAAGATCACTGACTTTTCTTATGCAATCTCTAGTTTACTGTTAAGCCATTTAATGGATATTTTATTTCAGAAAATGTAAATTTCAGTTACAGAATTTCCATTTGGTTATTTTTTATAATTTTTATTTCTATACTGAGATTTCCCACCTGTTTACTGTATTTATCTTTTCTGTTAAGTCCTTAAACATATTTACAATGGCTATTTTTATGTCCTTCTCTGCCAATTCTAGCATTTAGGTCACCCTAGAATCCATAAATAAAGCTTCATGGGAACACAACTATGCTAACTTATTTATGTGTTGTCTGTGGCTGTTTTCATGTTTCTCAGTGAGATAATGGAGTGGTTGTGAAAGTGATCATATTACTTGCAAGCCTAAAATACTGTCTGACCTTGTAAGAAAAATTTTGTCAACCTCTGCTCTAAAGAATGCCCCCACACTCGAGGGTGCAATCCTTCTTGTTCTATGACTTCCCTACAGTCTCAGAAAGTACCCAAAGTGCCTAGTTAGCTCTCCCACTCAGGCTAGGCTGTAAATCCAAAGTCTCTCAGCACTCAGCTGTCGCTGCTACCTCCCTTCAGCAGTCAACTCCGCAGCAGCCTCTCTCTGCCGGGCTTGTGTAGTTTTGCCCTGCACATGTGCAGCCCTGCCCTCAGCCAAGGATCTGTGGGGAACTCCCACTTAGACTTCTAGGAGCTCATCTTTGCAGCTCCCTCCTTTGCAGGGCACCATGCCCTGCAAATTCCAAACTTTCAGCATCCCTGAACTTCAGTCTCTTCCTCTTCAGCTCAGGAAGACTGCTGTGCTGGGTTTGGGCTCCACTTCGTGGCCTCTATTGTTCAAAAAGTTGCCCCCAAACCTGGGGCAAATATATGGCTCACTTCATAGGTTTCCTTTCTCTGAAGGAACACAGTTCTATGCTGCCTGGGGTCCAATATCTGAAAATAGCTGTCATTTAGTTTGTCATTTAAAAATCCTGAATTACGGTAAGGGAAAGCATAGTCATAACTGAAATGGTGTAAAGACTTTAAGTCTACCTAATATCTATTTTTTTCTTTTTTGCTAATTGGGTTATTCCTCTTTTCATTTGTGTCCTTTAATTTTGTTTATGGAAAACAATTGTGACGACCACACTCTTCTGTAGTTATAGGAAATTTTACACCCATTACAACATTATGCATTTATATTATCCTTATAAAATTACCGCTACTAAACCCAAAGCTAATAGCACTATTTTCTTACACTAAAACAATATTTTTAGAATTAGAAAAAAATGATCTGAAAACCATCTGTCGATATCATATGTATTTAGTTCTTATTATATTGCTGCATCCCCTTGTCAGTTGATGCCAGGCGGAGTATTTGTTAAGGGTCCCTAAATTTAAAATTTGGGGAACTGGAGGCAGAATATGCTGCCAGAAGGTAATGACATGGCGCGATTGGTGAAAATGCTAACCTGCATGGCCAAATTCTCAAAATGTAAAGAACTCAGAAATTAGCAGATTAATTTGAACTATCTCTCAAAATGTTGTTTCCTTCCTTCCTTCCTTCCCTTCCTTCCTTCCTCCTTTCCTTCCTCCTTCCTTCCTTCCTTCCTCCCTCCCCTTCCTCCTCCTCCTCTCCTTCCTCCTCTTCCTTCCTTCCTTCCTTCCTTCCTTCCTTCCTTCCTTCCTTCCTTCCTTCCTTCCTTCCTCTCTCTCTCTCTCTCTCTCTTTCTTTCTTTCAATGGCGTCTCGCTCTGTTGCCCAGGCTGAAGTGCAGTGGTGTGATCTTGGCTGACTGCCACCCCCGCCTCCCGGGTTCAAGCGATCCTCTGCCTCAGCCTCCTGAGTAACTGGGATTACAGCCATGCACCACCATGCCTAACTAATTTTTGTATTTTTAGTGGAGACAGGGTTTGCCATGTTGGCCAGGTTTGTCTCGAACTCCTGACCTCCAGTGATCTGCCTGCCTTGGCTTCCCAAAGTGCTGGGATTACAGGTGTGATCCACCACTCCCAGGCTTTAAATTGTAATTAGAAGGTTGACACTCTGACAGACCTAATTATCCTAAACATTCCCAATACAGCAAACACTAAATTTTGTACATATTGTCTAGTCTCCATAGAGAAATATTATAACTTTAATTATCTTGAGCATTTTTAAGCTTGGTTTTGAATTTGACTGGAACTGAAAGGTTCTTACCCATAAAGGAAGAAATTTCATTGTTTCACACAATGTGGAGGTTACTGTCTCTACTTGCCTGAAGTTGCATAATGACTGGCAATTTCAGCCAGGAGGCTTACTGTTTTCTTTCTGACAACCTTGATGGGACACACAAAACCTGATTCTTGCACCTTTGCCATGAACTTCATGATTTCCAGAGATTGGTAACCACTTAGCCCCACAAACTTCTAATTCTCTACACAGACTATCTCTTTCCTCGACTCTTGTGGTTTGTAAATAAAAGTCTTTTACCATACAACTCTGAAGCACTTCAAATTTTACGGTACCCCTTAGGCTCTAATGCCTTTAGAGATGGGACCAAATTGAAATTTTGGAAATCTCTCTTGCCTTTGTAGACTAGTTGATCATACTTCCCAAGTCACACTTCTGATACATCTGTGAGGGATTACTGCTTTGTGCTGCACTAGATGACCTGAAAGGTTTTCTAACCCTAGATAAAGCAAGTCTGCGATTCTCATGGATCAATTTTATTTGTTTATTGGAACCAGGCATCCAGAGGTTCCTCATTTTGTCTGTGTAACAGATGTCTTTCAAGAAATCTGTCTTTCGGCCAGGCATAGTGGCTCACGCCTGTAATCCCAGCACTTTGGGAGGCTGAGGTGGGTGGATCACCTGAGGTTGGGAGTTCGAGACCAGCCTGATCAACATAGAGAAACCCTGTCTCCACTAAAAATATAAAATTAGCTGAGCATGATGGTGCATGCCTGTAATCCCAGCTACTCGGGAGGCTAAGGCAGGAGAATTGCTTGAACCAGGGAGACAGAGGTTGTGGTGAGCCGAGGTCACACCATTGCACTCTAGCCTGGGCAACAAGAGTGTAACATCATCTAAAAAAAAAAAAAAAAAAGAAACCTGTTCTCTCTCTTCTTTCTATTACACACAATGAATGACTTCCTACTTCTGTGCTGGGCATCATTCTAGAAATAAAAAGGTAAGTAATATAGACACAGGTAGTGAATACATACACATTAATAATGTTTTAAAACTTTAAAAATTGATATAAACTTTCATATCACAAATGTACAAATCTTAAGTATAAGTTCAATGAATAACTTGAGTGAGCTTAAGTGTAAGCTCAAACAATAACTTAATAGTTTTCATAAGTGCTAGAAATCTTATTCAGCAATAATTGAGATTTTTACCAATGAATATAATATCCCAAATAAAATAAATGGGCTTTGGTTTGAATTGTCAGTTTGAAGACCATTACTCAGATATTTGAAAGCTGTTAGTTTGGGGCGAGGTCATCACACCATGGCCTGTGGGACTAGGTGCTAATAATGGTTTTTACATTTTTGAAAGGTTTAAGACAAAAACAGAAGAAGAAAAAGGGGAAGGAGAAAGAGAAGGAACAGAGACTATATGTGGACTTCAATGTTGAAATATATTTATTATCTTGTTTCTTATGGAAAAAATTTGCTAACCCTGGAGCTACAGAGTAAAAGTCAACTGGAAGCCAAGACAGTGATTTCTTTTCTTTGTTCTTTAGTTTAGTAAGCCAGATGTGTCAACAGGTTCTTTTTGGCTGGCATTAACATGTTGCTCAATAAAAAAAGGGCTTACATTTTTACTAACTTATGTTAGCCCCACCTAATGAAATTAAATACAAGGAATAGTTTGCTGAAACACTGTGTGCCAGAACCATTAAGTCAGGACAGTCTGAGGTTGTTGACCTCAATTTTGATATGAACTGGATTTTTTAGGCACATAGGAATAGTTATGGCTATATTTAACTATTTTCATGGCCATGGTGTATGTTTTGAAGACTTTCCCACAGATATTGTCATTATCTACTGGCTGGAGCCTTTAGAACACATGGGGGAAGGGGAGAAAGCAGGGAATGGATACTTAGGGTTGTGATTTAGCAATTTCTAATCATATACCTTATTCTCTCTGTCTTTGTTTTTTTTTTTTTTTTGAGACTAGGTCTCACTGTGTCACTCAGGCTGGAGTGTAGTGGTGCGATCCTGGCTCATCACAACCACCACCTCCTGAGCTCAAGTGATTCTCCCATCTCAGCCTCCCAAGTAGTTGGGACCACAGGTGCACATGCCACCACACCTGACTAATTTTTGTATTTTTTGTAGAGACGGGGTTTCGCATGTTGCCCAGTCTAGTCTCGAACTCCTGGACTTAAGAGATTCACCTGCCTTGGCCTCCCAAAGTGCTGGGATTACTGACGCGAGCCACTGCCCCCAGTCATACACCCTATTCTTCCTTCTCTCTCCAAATACTCGACATGCCTTTTCCTCAAGTTGACCCCAACTTGGACTTTGCCTCAGCGCTCAATATCTTACTCTCCAGAAGGGAATTCTACCTCAAATCAGGCCCATGGGGCTAGCATTTGTTTGACAATTGAATAAGGGGCAGCAAGGGAGTTTTTCGGTAGTTTTGATGTCACATTTGTTGTTATAGTTTGGGCTGGTCTGTGTGGTTAGATGGACTATGGTTATTAACATAGAGAGAAAGCTAGAAATAACTAAGAGAGTGTTTGAGCCGTAGTAAAATCGGTGGATCTTAGGGGAAAGTTTGTCCTGAAAAGGGAGCTCGAGTTAACTCAGGAAACTTGGACAAAAGTTACACAAATGGAACAAAGATGGCTGGGGTTAGAGATAGTTTGCCAAGAAATAAAGTACCACAGTTGCAGTCCTCAGTGAGCTTCCAATTGAGTATGGTAGATAGAAAAGGTAGAGATAGAGGTCAGAGATGTTACTGAACTTCTTACATTGCACAGGACAGCCTCATGTGCAAATAATTTTTGGGCCCCAAATGGCAAGGGTGCTGAGATTGAGAAACAGCATTTGGGAGGATCAGCATTCGGGAAGGCCCCTTTCTCCTCTCCTGCCAAGCAGGCTAGAATTGGAGGCAGTCCAGAAATGGGAAGAATGGCAGTGTGACAGGAGGCTAGTCCGTGAGATGGAGCTGAGAAGGACCTGGTCACACAGCGGGGCTACGGAGTCCATCATAATAAGGAGACCTCGGATTTTATTGCAGATTCTCCGTGAGTTTGTTCATCCATCCATTTCAAATGTAGAGATTCAATCAAGTTCCTATTTTCCAGGAAGTTCCAGGCAGTTTAACTACAAATAAGGGGAAGTCTTTTTTTTTTTTTTTGAGACGGAGTCTCGCTCTGTAGCCCAGGCTGGAGTGTAGTGGCACCATCTCGGCTCACTGCAAGCTCTGCCTCCCGGGTTCACGCTATTCTCCTGCCTCAGCCTCCCCGAGTAGCTGGGACTACAGGCGCCCGCCACCACGCCTGGCTTATTTTTTGTATTTTTAGTAGAGACGGGGTTTCACTGTCTTAGCCAGGATGGTCTCGATCTCCCGACCTTGTGATCCACCCGCCTCGGCCTCCCAAAGTGCTGGGATTACAGGAGTGAGCCACCGCGCCCAGCCGGGAAGTCTTAAGTAAAGCACTGCAATAACGCTTTCCTTACTTGCTTGTGGATTCTATAGCAGAAAACACCTCGTAGTTTTAGGTATAAATTAACCAGCCTAAATATTGTCTACTAACTTTCTTACATCTTTGAGACTTTTCAAATACTGCACTCGTCACTTTGACCTCTCTCACATGTGCCATAATATCTTGCTGAGCTCACTCACTTCCTATAGATAAAAATGACTGAGTCATTTTTAATGGTCCATATGGTTAATTATTTCATAATTATTTAAATTGGCCTAATTAATTACTTATTTAGCAATTAGTTGGTTATTATGTCACAAATACCCAGAATCATGCATCCTTATGGGAATTTCCTTAAGTTTTTCTAGACTAAATAGGACCAAACAGGTAAAGAAAAATTGTTTTGTTTTGTTTTGAGACAGAGTCTTCCTCTGTCACCCAGGATGGAATGCAGTGGTATGATCTCAGCTCACTTCAACCTCTGCCTCCTGGGTTCAAGCGATTCTCATGTCTCAGCCACTTGAGTAGCTGGGATTACAGGCATGTGCCACCATGCCCGCCTAATTTTTGTATTTTTAGTAGAGACGGGGGTTCCGCTATATTGACCAGGCTGGTCTCGAACTCCTGACTTCAAGTCATTTGCCTGCCTTGGCCTCCCAAACTGTTGGGATTACAGGCATAAGTCACTGTGGCCAGTCAGAAAGAATTTTTTTTTTATACAAATGAATCAGCTTTTGAATGTAAGTTTTCTGACCTATTAAACTGGCATTTAATAAAGGGAATAGTTTCTTCACTTTTCCAGTATTGTTGTAATTCAGACCCAAGGTTGAAGATCCTAATTGCTTCATGAAAAGAAAATATAAAGAAAAAAAAGATATAACCTCCTTTATTTTGCCAATGGTACATTTGTAAACTAGCCAGAAATAGTAATTTGGATGAAATAAAAAAAAATACCTATGAAGGCTCTGTAAATAAATAGACATGACTAACTAAGAATGCAATAGAAATGTCAATTAATGTGTTCCCTCTTTCAATCACTTTGACCCCGGGGTTGCAAACAAGCCAATGATTCTTAGCCCTGGCTGCATTTTAGTGAAACTTTCTCTGACAAATCTTTCCTACTTTGCTGGAAACTCTGTGCCAGGAGTTGTTTCTTTCTTTTTTGATGACTTTAAGCTCATTTTGTGGCCCTTCAAGTAGGTATCCAATGTTGGGATAGGTGGATGGATGAATGGATGGGGGAATGGAATACACGATTTTGAGTTGTTCTGTCCTTTATTTGATTTGTTTGTTAATTTGAAGAACAAAGCATGATGGCCTCTCGTTAGCTGGGCAATTTCCCACATTTTAGCTGGCTGACACAGTTCTTCCAATAACTTCTTGGTACCCCGTGGAGCTCACTCAGCCTCTCTTCTCCCTAAATCAAATTTTATCTTTAGGCCTAAAAGTGACTGTAACTGAGGATTGTTCTCCGTTCTGTGTTTTTTGTGTTCTTTGCATACTTAATAGCTTATGATTTTTAGGTTTCAGAAAATGGAATTGGTTTATTTCTTAGTTGAATCAAATCCTAAAGTCAACACTACAATACCCAACAGGGTGCAACTCAATTTAATTTAATTTGTTATTTTGTTTTTTTGAGACGGAGTCTTGTTCTGTCGCCCAGGCTGGAGTACAGGCTCACTGCAACCTCCGTCTCCCTGGTTCAAGCGATTCTTCTGCCTCAGCCTCCCGAGTAGCTGACATGCACCACCACACCCAGCTAATTTTTGTATTTTTAGTAGAGACGGGGTTTCACCATGTTGGTCAGGCTGTCTCGAATTCCTGGCCTTGTGATCTACCCACCTTGGCCTCCCAAAGTGCTGGGACTACAGGTGTTAGCCACCATACCCGGCCTTTATTTTTTAAAAATAGAGACAGGGTCTCACTATGTTGCCCAGGCTGGTCTTGAGCTCCTGGGCTCAAGCACTCCTCCTGCCTCAGCCTCCCAAAGTGTTCAGATTACAGGAGTGAGCCACCATGCCTGGCCACAACTGAATTTTAAATGCTGCTACATGAATTCAGATACAATTTTTTGTTGTCAGTTTACATGATAGGATTATTTAAATGCTTTGACATTTTCTTTTTCTTTCTTTGTTTTTTTTTTAACTAGTGATTTTACTCGAGTAAGATTCTGCTACTGTCTAACCTGTAGCTCTCTCCTTTCTTTGCCATTTGACAGATGGGCTGGTTTTTATGCTCTTTCTTTCATTTGGATCCTTATCTCTTAGCCTTTATTGCTGGAACTAGAGCAAATGTTTCCAAATGATGTAAATATATGAAAGTAAACACCGTGTTAACAATATAAAAGCAGTGTTCAGACCTAATGTTGACCATATAGCAGATCTTGTCTTCTACTTAACAAATATAACCAAGGCAAAATATGGTTCATGACATCTATTGTGTCAAACAAGAGAAAGTAGACAGTATTGTTACTACATTAACTGTTACCATCTGCTTCACAGGGTAAACAAAAGCACTAATATTTAGAAGTAAATTGAGAAGAAAGTGCCTGCTTTCACCAGGCAGGGAGTTCTGGTTGCTAGACAAAAAAGTCAGGGAAAAGACAGTGGCTAGGAGAGTGAGGAATGTGCGAGAGGTGGAGCACAGGAAACAGAGAAAATGATGCCTCCTCTTTCTTTTTGGAGCATGAAGCATTAGGCTACAGTGAAGGTGTAGAACGACACATCGATTTTGTTTGTGGGCTTATGAATGCTTGGCATTCATTCATTCATTTTTCAACAAATGTTCATTGAGCACTCACCATCAGGCAAGTACTATTCTAGGTGCTAAGGGTACATCACTGACTATAACAAGCAAACATGCCTGCCCTTGTGGAGCTTATACTTTAGCTAGGGGAGACACACAATATGCACAACAAATAACTGTATAGAAAGTCAGAAGGTGATAATCGTTATGAAAAAGACAGATTAGAGCAGAGGATCAGGGGGTGAGGTTGGGTGCATGGTCAGAATATTATATTAAAGAAGGTGGCCAGGGTGTTTAGGTCTCTTTGAGAAGGAGAAATTAAGCAAGGATTTGAAGGAGATAGGAAATTCAGCCATTCCAGGCAGAGGAAACAGCTGATGCAAAGGCCTCAGGCAGGGAGGGAAGCTAGAGTGGTCAAAGAAAGTAAGGAGGCCAGTGTGGCTGGAGTAGAGTGAGAGAAGCGGGAGTAACAGGAGACGAGGCAGATCTAAGAATTGCATGAGGTTCTATGTATTCCCTCTTTGTCTCCTATTCCATTATACCCTTCTCCCCCACAAACAGATGTGCTTCAATTTTTCTGGTTAAAAAAGGACAGATTTAGTTGTCAGAGCCCTTCACCTTTGCCCATCTTGTCTTAGCCCAGGTGATGTTGATTTGGCACATCTTGGAGGAGTTGCTCCTCTTAGGCTGCTAAGCTATCTACAGTCGGCACAGGGATTTCTTTAGATCCCATCGTCTATCTGCTCTGTGCCTCTGCATGCCTAAAATTCTGTGTTAGGAATGTGACTGATTGGAGCTCTGGAGATGAGGAATCTGCTGAGTTTTCTTTCTGGATGGATTTTTATATTATTTTCCCATAAGAGGCATGGATTTTATTAATTAATTTTTTAAATAGTTTTTGCCCATTAAAGTAACATGTACTTAAAAAAATTCAAACAGTACCAAAGTTATTAAATGAAAGTTGTCTCTTCTTACTCTAGAAGAAAATTTTTCTTTCTTTTTTCTTTTTCCTTTAAATAAATTTTTTTGTTTTTTATTTCAATAGGTTTTTGAGGAACAAGTGGTGTTTGTTTACATGGACAAGTTCTTCAGTGGTGATTTCTGAAATTTTGGTGCACCTATCACCTGAGCAGTGTACACTCTACATGATGTATAGTTTTTTGTCCCTCACCTTCCTTCCACCTTTTCCCCCTGAGTCCCCAGAGTCCATTGTATCATTCTTATGCCTTCGCGTCCTCATAGCTTTAGCTCCCACTTATAAGTGGGGACAAACGATGTTTGGTTTTCCATTCCTGAATTACTTCACTCAGAATAATGGTCTCCAATTCCATACAGGTTGCTGCGAATGCCATTATTTCATTCCTTTTTATGGCAGAGTAGTATTTCATGGTACATACATGTGTATATAGATACATATATGTATATATGGTGTACATAAAATATGTACACCATATTTTCTTTATTCACGCATTGATTTATGGGCATTTGGGCTGGTTCCATATTTTTGCAATTGTGAATTGTGCTGCTATAAACATGCATGTACCAGTATGTTTTTCATATAATGACTTCTTTTCCTCTGGGTAGACACCCAGTAGTGGGATTGCTGGATCAAATGGTAGTTCTACTTTTAGTTCTTTAAGGAATCTCCACACTGTTTTCCATAGTGGTTGTACTAGTTTACATTCCCACCAGCAGTGTAGAAGTATTTCCTTTTCACCACATCCCCGCCAACATCTACTCTTTTTTTTGACCATAGTCTTTCTTGCAGGAGTAAAATGGTATCACATTGTGGTTTTGATTTGCATTTCCCTGATAATTAGCAATGTTGAGCATTTTTTCATATGTTTGTTGGCCATTTGTATATTTTCTTTTGAGAATTGTCTATTCATATCCTTAACCCACTTTTGATGGGATTATTTGCTTTTTTCTTGCTGACTCGTTTGAGATCCTTGTAGATTCTGTATATTAGTCCTTTGTCAGTTGCATAGTTTGTGAAAATTTTCTCCCACTCTGTGGGTTGTCTGTTTACTCTGCTGATTACTTTTGCTGTGCAGAAGCTTTTTAGTTTAATTAAGTCCCAACTATTTATCTTTGTTTTTGTTGCATTTGATTTTGGGATTTTGGTCATGAAGTCTTTGCTTAAGCCAATGTCTACAAGGGTTTTTCTGACGTTACTTTCTCGAAGAAAATTTCTTATGTAGTCTTCCCCAAACTTTCAATTATGTGTACATATATTTATTTACACGAAAAAGATCATACTATATGATGTTTGCAACTTACTTTTTAAAGTTATTTCTTTCTCAGCACATGTACATATACCATGTTCTTTTTAATTGGCACATGGAATACAATACAACATAGATAAATCATAATCATTAGAGAAATACAAATTAAAACCACAGTGTGATAGCCCTGCACACCTATTAGATGCATTATGAATAATGCTGCTATGAACATGGATATACAAATCTGTCCTTGAGACTCTGCTTTTAATTCTTTTGGGTAAATATCCAGAAGTAGAATTGCTGGATAACAGTAATTCTATTTGTGATTTTTTGAGAAACAACCATAATGTTTTCCATAGTAATTGCACTGTTTTTTTAATTACCATCAACAGTACACAAGGGAGTTTTAAACTTTTTTTATTGTTTTGTTTTATTTTATTTTTTTGAGACAGATTTTTTTTGACAGAGTCTCACTCTGTCACTCTGGCTGGAGTACGGTGGTACCAGCAGGACTCACTGCAGCCTTGACTTCCTGGGCTCAGGTGATCCTCCTGCCTCAGTCTCCTGAGTAACAGGGACTACAGATGCATGCCACCACACCCAGCTAATTTTTGTATTTTTTGTAGAGATGGGATTTCACCATGTTGCCCAGGCTGGTTTTGAACTCCTGAGCTCAAGCAATCCACTCGCCTCAGCCTCCCAAAGTGTAGGGATTACAGGTGTGAGCCACCACACCTGGCCTGTTTTATATATATATATATATATATATTTTTTTTTTTTTTTTTTTTGAGACGAAGTCTCACTCAGTCGCCCAGGCTGGAGTGCAGTGGTGCGATCTCGGCTCACTGCAAGCTCGGCCTCCTGGGTTCATGCCATTCTCCTGCCTCAGCCTCCTGAGTAGCTGGGACTACAGGTGCCCGCCACCACGCCCGGCTAATTTTTTGTATTTTTAGTAGAGACGGGGTTTCACTGTGTTAGCCAGGATGGTCTCAATCTCCTGACCTCGTGATCCGCCCACCTCAGCCTCCCAAAGTGCTGGGATTACAGGCGTGAGCCACCCTGCCCAGCCAACACAAACTTTTATGAACACCTATTTGATCATTAGATACTACAATATGTAAAAATTAATTTATATAACTTACTATAAATTTGCTATATATTATATTCTTGGAAAGAAACCTTGTATTGATTAAAAATAAATAGAATTTAAATATGTACTAAAAATTTTTTCCTATAAATATGGCATCTAGAAGGCCAAGTTGTTGGAATGTTCAGGAAAAAAACATCCATACTGAAATGGATCAAAATTACTTGGGGCAGTTACATGTTTGGCTAGAAAACATGGTACTTAAACCACTGAAAATGATTATGTGTCTAATGTTGACATTATTAGAATAGAACAATTATCAAATTCAGAGTTAACTAAAGAATCTGTTTTGAATTGTGAAGACAAAAGTGAAGAAAGGGAAATGTTAGACATTTCAAAAACTTGAAATAAGTATGTGAGCAAGCTGGCGCGGTGGTTCATGCCTGTAATCCTAGCACTTTGGGAGTCCGAGGCAGGTGGATCACTTGACTCCAGGAGTTCAAGACCAGCATGGTCAATGTGGTAAAACCCCCTCTCCACTAAAAATACAAAAATTAGCCGGGCATAGTGGTATGCACCTATAGTCCCAGCTACTTGGGAGGCTGAGGTGGGAGAATCACTTGCACCCTGGAGACAGGGGTTGTGGTGAGCCAAGATTATACCACTGCACTGTAGCCCATTGTGAACAAGTATGTCACATTATTAAGTATGTTCACATTGAGAATGATGTCATATCAACAGAAAAAAGTTATACTGACTTTATTGAAATGTGAAAGAAAAAACTAGATATGATCTACCTTGTGAAATTATTAATGAATTGGAAAAAGATAATATTGACATAAAAATGCTAATTGCCTGGGAAATGATAATAGAGCAAATACGGCTTGTGTATACAAAGGTGTGTGGCCATTATTTCCACCAAAAACAATTATGTCAAACATGTGAAGTACTCAGCTCGTAGTCTTAATTTAATATGCAAAAACATTGCTTCTGTGAATAGAAATATGATAACCATTTTTAGTATTATACAGAGGATATGTACATGTTTTGGAGAATTCAATAAACAGATGTAATATTATATGTCTGTTCTAAGAATTACATTGTGGATACCTGATGGGAATCAAGATCAAATGGAATCAAGACATTTTGTATACAAATTAAAGACATTTATTGAATATTGAAAGATATAATATCAAATGGCAGAATACATGATGCTATAATTGAAAGTATCTTGGTGCAATAGATTATACATTTTAATGAAACATCTGTATGGGGTAATGTTTTAAGCCAGTGGAAAAAATTAATAAAGCTGTATTTTTAAAGAAATTACTATATATAAAGTTATATGCTTAATAGAAGACCTAACTCTTTGCTTATAATAAATGAGAAAAAATACTTTGAAAAAATATTTGATTAATAAAAAGGTCTTAGCAAGAGATGAATATACCTCCAAAATTTATAAATGAATGAAAAGAAAAAATTTAAAAATTGAAAATGCATAAATCACTGCATGGAG
Source organism: Papio anubis (assembly GCF_008728515.1). Classification (NCBI taxonomy): domain Eukaryota; kingdom Metazoa; phylum Chordata; class Mammalia; order Primates; family Cercopithecidae; genus Papio; species Papio anubis. Next base: position 51,999,356 of record NC_044981.1, read on the forward strand.
ATATTAATTATTATTGGAAAAGTGCACGTCAAACAAAAGTTCTGAAGACCATAGCTATCTTAATTTCACATTTAAATGAAAATGTGAAAAAGCAGGTAAAGTATCTTAATATTTTGATTTTTTTTTTTTCTTCGAGACAGGGTCTCACTGTTGCCCAGGCTGGAGTGCACAATTTCGGCTCACTGCAGCCTCTGCCTCCTGGGTTCAAGTGATTCTGCCACCTCACCCTCCTGAGTTAGCTGGGATTACAGGCCTGTGCCACCATGACCAACTAATTTTTGTAGTTTTTGGTAGAGACAGGGTTTCACCACGTTGGCCAGGCTGGCACATTTGAATCTGTAACTAGAAAAAAGTTATTTTCTATGATTACATTTGATGTACAAAAAGCAGTCACTCACTTGGCTCTTAAATATTCTGACAATTTAAAGTATGTAGAAATTTCAGCCGAAATAGTTTTAAGCAGTGTACAATTTCAATAATTTGTAATATAAAATCAGTATTAGGTTTGGATTTTCTAAAAGGGATGCAAGTATATTACTTGGTGCAATCTTATCCAAATTTGGAAGTGCTCTTGAGAATTTTTTTTTTAACAGTAAGCACAGTGGTGCCACATAAAAGAATGTAAGATAAGCAAAAAAGTAGATTTTGAAAATATTATGGATGAGTTTGCTTCCATTACAGCCAGGAAAGTAAGATTATAATGAATTGTTTTGTTGTAAATAAAATCTTTACACTGAGCATAATATTGTGGGTTTTAATAACATGTGTTTAAAATTTTTTTCAATATTTTTATTACTTTAGTGTTTAAATATCCACAAAATACATAAAAAACATGTATACAGGGGTACAATTTTTGTTTTTTGTTTTTCTGCTTCAGCTCCAATATGCTCAGTGTGTCATCTCAATGGATTACAGTAATAAAAAGGAACAAACTCCTGATACATGCCACAGCATTGATGAATCTCAAACGCATTGTGTGAAGTACGAGAAGCCAACTCAAAAGGCGACACTCTATATGATTCTATTTGACCTTCTAGAGTAGGAATAATGATAGGAATGACTTTCTAGAGTAGGAATAATGACAGGAACAGAAAATAGATGTTTGGTTGCCAGGGACTGGGGCAGGGGTTGTGGGAGTGGTACAGAAAGGATTGGCTACTTAGGGGAAGGGGAGGATTTTTAAGATAGAACTGTTCGATATCTTGATTGTGATTGTAGTTACACAATCATATGTTTTTGGAAAGCCTCATAGGATTCTACATTAAGAAGAATCAGTATTTCTATTTCTCTGTAGGTACCGTGATGAGGCTTAGATAATTTTACAGCAGGGTAGCATATAAACGTTTTTGTTTGAAGAAGACTACTTTGGCTATATAAGAAACACAAATTGAGTCTAGGATAATAGCCCTTGTACAAATTGTTCACTCTCTGAATTTGTTTTCTCTCCTTGGTTATTTTGGGGTTCTCCACTTTGCTCTACTTTTATGGCCTATTATTTAGCTAACATCTTGTTTGTTTGGGGGGCCTAAATGTTCCTTGCGAGTAATAGGCCCAAGATGTTAACTGGTTTCCCCAGAACTGCCTAACTCCACTTAAGGCTGAACTTGAAAACACATGTTTTCTCAAGGTTGGGCTTAATTACCTTTTAGTAAAATCTTGGCTTGGGGACAACCATGTTCAGGGTGCATGTCAGAGCAAAGGTTTCTAGTCTTTGGAGGTTTTCACCATACCTCAATTATATTCTTCATTATCCTCTTGGCAAGCTGGCTAGATTTCTAAATCACATGGAGTTCTCCTAAGAGTTTGTATATCCTGAGATGTATGTTTTCTTCCCAAGTGACTAACAATAGTAAACTTTTATTATTTTATGTTTCCATAGTCCATTTCACATATACATTATAGCAATCCTTTTATAAAGGATTATTAAAATTTAGAGTTGTAAGAAGTTTTAGCGTCTTGCTACTCAAAGTGTGGTCCACCAATTAGCATCTGTATCACCTGAAAGCTTGGGAGAAACGTGGAATCTCTGGCCTGACACCAGGCCTACTAAGTCAGAATGCATATTAACAACTCCTCACCCCCAACCCATAATCTGCAAGCACATGAAAATTTGAGAAGCACTGATGTAGTTATTGTCTGGCTTAATCACTTACCTGGGGCTTATGCAGCAACCCTGCAGAACTCTCCCACAGCAACCCCACAGAGCTGAAGTACTGTTAGTTTATTGTATTTTTGTACCTTTTAATACTATATTATACAGTATTTGTATAATACAGTGCTTGTACAGTATAACATGAATATTGAAAAGATAATACATGGAATCTTTTGGTTATCATATTTATTGTATAAATAAATGTGTTTTAGCCGAAATTTGATAAGCACACACAAAACATTCATAGACAACTGTTAAATATCATTTGCATTGCAAAGCTGAGAAAAGTATCTGCTTAGATATTTTCAGGTAGAGGATCATCTCAAAGTAACAAAAGCGAAGATGTTTTGTGCAGCTGCTTTACCTTCTACCCTTGTGATATCCTGCAGCAAGGATGCCCCTGAGGGAGCAAATACTAAAATTAAATCATACTGGTCAGTGATGTTTTTGGGATGAGTCCTGGGACTAGCTCAGCATTCAAATGTATGTAGTGTTTAGAATTTAGGAAGAATTGTTGATGTCTTCATGCTAAGTGACTAATTTATAAAAAGGGTTTAAATTAGTCAGATTTAAGCAACATATTTATCTGATATTATCCCAGATTCTTAAAGTTTCAGGATTTCTTTTTTCATTTCTGCCTGCATTCATTTAGTTGTTCATATGATTCCCCTAAGTTTTCTGCCAAATTTTATATTTACATTGATGTCATCTTTCTAACCATAGTTTTACAATTCCCTATTTAAACCATTGGGTTTAGAGGTGTTTAAGAATTCAGAACTTTTCAAAGTTAGAAGATCCTATTTATTGTATGATATCCGGAGTAGGGTCTGGGGCAGTACTCTTTAATCAAACATGAATATTTCTGCAACATACAAACAATTCACACTAAATCATATGAATGAAGACTTCAAATAGCCTCTCCTTGGGTCACATCAGGTTTTTGTCACAAAATCAGTTACATAAACTTTTCTGTTTTCATAGTTTTGTTTGTTTTATTTTTATATTTTGCAACTATAGATTTAAAAAGATGGACCTGTGTGCAATAACAATATGAGAAGAAATTTTAGACTTTCTATAGTTTACCTTTTGTCTCAAAGTAGTAGTAAGGACAGCAAAAATTAATGTGAATGCATATTTATCCAAAACTAAAATTTCTCAGTATTCCATATTTTTTCAATATTTAACAAATAATACAGTCATAATATCATGTGAAGCTGAGGCTATCCTTATATCTGCTCATGCCAATTCTCATCCCCTTTCTTTCTTAAAAAAAAGCCTAATTTTGTCCAGTGTGCCAAACTAAAAAATATTTGCTTCACCACAGTATCGTACAACTGGAGGGGCCATATGTTTCAGGAGTGTCCCATGAGATAGAAACAGAGGGTTTCGGCCGGGCGCGGTGGCTCAAGCCTGTAATCCCAGCACTTTGGGAGGCCGAGACGGGCGGATCACGAGGTCAGGAGATCGAGACCATCCTGACTGACACGGTGAAACCCCGTCTCTACTAAAAAAAATACGAAAACTTAGCCGGGCGAGGTGGCGGGCGCCTGTAGTCCCAGCTACTCGGGAGGCTGAGGCAGGAGAATGGCGTAAACCCGGGAGGTGGAGCTTGCAGTGAGCTGAGATCCGGCCACTGCACTCCAGCCTGGGCGACAGAGCGAGACTCTGTCTCAAAAAAAAAAAAAGAAACAGAGGGTTTCTGTGAAAGCTTTTGATTTCCTAACACGGGTCTCTCCCCTTCTCAACTCCCCCTTCTTCTCCCTGTCTTGAACACAGATGTAATACCTGGAGATGCAGCAGCTATCTTGCAACAAAGAAGTAATAAGCATTAAGACAAAAGCCTCCAAAAAGGCTGGTGGAGGTAAAAAACAGAAACAGCAACCTGTTAAACCTCCTAGGACTGCCCCAGACTTCCTGTTTTGTGGGGCAAACTTACTATTTAAGCTACTGTTTTTGAGTTTCTGTTATTTGTAGCTAAACATATTCATAAATGCTATAATATGTCGCTACCTTTTTTTCTCATTTATTTAAATTTATTTATGTATGGATGGGGTCTCACTTTGTCGCCCAGGCTAGAGTGCAGTGTACAGTCATAGCTCACTATAGCCTTGACCTGCTGGGCTCAAGGAATCCTCCTGCCTCAGCCTCTCAAGTAGCTGGGACTACAGGTGCACACCACCACATCCAACCAGCTAATTTTTTAAAATTTTCAGTAGTATTCTAAACTTGTGTGAGAGTGTATCCACTCAATAGGTTCTTCCTGCCCACTGCACAGACAAAATCAATCCACCAAGGCCAAGTCATTGCAATAAAATTTAATTTATAGGAGGCCAGCCACACCACATGGGAGATGAAGTTATTACTCAAATCGATCTCCCTGAAAATTTGGAGGCTAGGGTTTTTCAAGGGCAGTCTAGGGGCCCAGGGAGTACACTTCTGGGTAGGCTCTCAGGACTGGTTAGTGCGGGTTGGCAGGCCTGGGTGGAGACGTTGGTTCATTGGTTGTCAGAATTGCAGAAACCTGAAAAGACATCTCAAAAGGCCAGTCTTAGGTTCTACAGTAGTGATGTAATCTGTGGGAGTAATTAGGGGATTTGCAATTTTTGTGGCCTCCAGAGTAACGGCTGGTAATCGTTTAAGTTTACACCTTAGCAGAATTCAGGCTCCTCTCATCCTAATAATCTGGTGGATGGATTAGCTTTCATTAGCTTTACCAAGTGGCATAATTTTGGGGAAGCGCTATTACCATTTAAACTCTGAACTAAATTGTCTCCCAAAGTTAGCTTGGCATAAGCCCAGGCATAATTAAGGCCAGTTTGGAGGTTAAAGGCTAGATGGGGGTTGGTTAGTTCAGATCTCATTCACTGTCATAATTTCCTCATTGTTATAATTTTTGCAAAAGTGATTTCAAGAGAAGAAAACTATATAATGCATATGCATTTTTGTGTATATGAATACATATTTCTGTAGAGATGAACAAAAAGGTGATACCTAGCCTGGGCAGCAAAGTGAGACTCTGTCCAAATAAAAAATTTAAAAATTAGCTGGTTGTGGTGGTGTGTACCTGCAGTCCCAGCTACTCAGGAGGCTGAGGCAATAGGATGACTTGAGCCCAGGAGTGTGAGGCTTCAGTGAGCTATGATTGTATCACTGCACTCCAGCCTGGGCAAAAGGGAGAAACCCCATCTGAAAAAAAAAAAAAAGTAATATCATTGGTTGCCTTTGGGTGGAAAAAGCAGGTGGCTGGAGATCAGAGCCGGGAGTGAGGCATGGCTTTTGTACCTTTTGAATGTATTTTTTAAAATTAAATATATGTATCTTACTGTATGATTTAAATTCTATACATTTCAAGGACAGACAAAATGAATTATGGTAATTGAGGTCAGAATACTATTAACTCTATGGGGAGATATTTACTGGAAAGCGGCATGAGGCGATCTTCTCCAGCTAAGAGATCGGAGATATCCTCTGTCCTGAATTAGATGGTGGTTACATAGGTACATGTAAATGGGAAAAAACCATCAACTCCATACTACTATTTGTGCACTTGATGTACCTCGGTACAGTTTTAGAGCATATACTTTGAATAATAAGAAAGAAAATTAAGATAATTATTAATATTCTGTGGGCTTTTTGTTCACTATCATCTTAGTTCAAATTTCAACAATTTCCCTCAAAGTTTTCTTAAAAGAGTTTTTATGTGAGAATGTGTATGTATACATATGAGTGTCAATGCAGAGGGGATTTGTGGCCAATCTGTAGGTTATTTCTTATTTAAAATAACTCTTCATTGACCTCACTTCATTGTCCAGTTACCACCCCAGTTTTTTACAGTCATGCTTTTTCAGCCCTGCTGTGTGTGTGTATGTGCCTAGACTCAGGACTAAGTATACACCCAGATATGAACAGACCAAGTCACATACTTAAGGATTTGATACTGGAGTTTGCTTCTATAGCGAATGAATTTCTAAATATTAGCCCAGCGCAGCTTTGATGAGTGCATGATGAATCAGCAAAAGCTTAAATAAGGGAGTGCGCCCCAACGACACATTCCCTTTGCAAGGGAACTTTGATCTCTACTGGATGACTACCTACCTGCTTCTGCCGTGCGCGCTCTCTCTCTCTCTCTCTTTGCTTCTAGCAAAACAAATATGTTCCCCTGCACTGAACGTGTTTTTCTAACAACAGCGGTGAAATGTGACAAGGAAACTTGTTTGGAGCAACGTCTGAGTCACAGCAGAATTAGTATCAGGTAAAAATGACCACAAAGTACAGGTGCTGAGTCACAGTGATTTGGGATTCTCTAGTAAAAAGGACATGTGGAGAACTTAACTTTTATTTCCTCTCTTTTGCTGGTGTAAGTTTGGAGGTACCGTCACACGATCATCTTTCATTCACTAATTATCACATTTTAGGTGCTTCTCCTTCTTACATAATAAAATAACAAAGCACATAGGCCTGGGGTCCCTGGGGAAAACCAAGTCTGCCTGGCTGCCTTGAGGACTCTGGACTGGATTTGACGTGGAGGAGTTGGGGACTGATGCTCAGGGATCAGAACACTGAAATTCAGGTTAATGAGTAAAGGAGTGAGAATATGCGTATGTGCGTTTCTTAATCCCATCTACTAGGTGATCACAAAACTCATTCAAAGTGGAATATAGTAGAGGTATTTCAAGTTGCTTTAGAGAGAGAATTACAAAAAAAAAAAGAAAAAAGAAAATCTTCAGGAGCCAGACAACCACTGTGGACACCAATAAGAGAGCTCCAACTTTGATGAGGTATAGACCTCTCAAAGTTGTTGGTAATAACAGCAAGGTCCATCTGGCAAGATTGGTCACCTGTGGTGGAAGTGGTGGTGACAGCGGGGATGCAACTGCAGCAATCAATGAAGATGATCTCACTAGGGCCGGGAGGTGTTAGAGGCATCTTCACAGCAGCACAGTGCCCAGAATGCCAAAGAGCAGCAGGATTGATCCAGGATCCTCTCCTGATAAAAGAGGGCTAGAAGACCGGAGGCTCCGGGGAGTCTACTGGGTGAGTTTTAGTCCACTCTCACATTGCTGTCAAGAAATACCTGAGACTGGGTAATTTATAGAGAAAAGAGGCTTAATTGACTCACTGTTCTGCAGGCTCTACAGGAAGCATAGAGGCTTCTGCCTCTGGGGTGGCCTCAGGAATCTTCCAATCATGGAAGAAGGCAAAGTAGGAGTAGGCATCTCACATGGCAGTAGCAGGAGGAAGAGAGCGAGGGGGAGGTGTCACACACTCTTAAACAACCAGACCTTACAGATAACTCATTATTCCAAGGACAGGACAAAGGGGATGCTGCTAAACCATTCATGAGAAATCTGCCTGCGTGATCCAATTACCTCCCACCAGGTTCTGCCGCCAACATTGGAGATTACAATTCAACACAAAATTTGGGCAGGAACACAGATTCAAACTATACCAGGGTGGAACCCTACATCTCATGTTTCTTGCCCTTGCTCTTGGTAGTTAGTGTCTCACTGGACTCTAGTGTCTGCTTGTTCTATTGGATCAGGAGCTCCTTGAGGGAAGGAGCTGTATTAAATTCATCTCTGTACCCTTAGTGTTTACCAGTGTTTTATTACGTTAGTAAATAAATCCATCTCTGTTCTTTATCAAAACTCTGAGTTGTGATGAAAAAGTAGGAGTTTCCACTTGTGCTTTGGATCCCTCAGTAGGACCTTTGCTTCTACAGTAACACCATCCTACACAGAGTAAACACCTACTGAGTGCTGACTATGCCTGCTGTGGTTGCTACGATCTCTAGGTTTGCCTTTAAGCTTCATATGTAAAATTTTTAATTGCTTTGCTATTTTAATCTGATCACATTCCCATGGTTCCTCCCTTTTAACTTTAAGCATATGCAACGTGCCCTTTTGTATAACAGTCTGAAGTTCTTTTCTACGATTCCTTCTTTTCTGCACAAATGTTCGTGTTTTCATACTTCCTATTACTTCTGAACATTTTCCTAAAGACGGAAGTCATAGAAGCAGTCCTTAAAAGTAGATTTTTTTGTTTGTTTGTTTGTTTTGAGACATTCTGTCACCCAGGTTGGAGTGCAGTGGCATGATCATGGCTCACTGCAGCCTCGACCTCCTGGGCTCAGGTGATCCTCCCACCGGAGCCTCCTGAGTAGCTGGGACTACAGGTACCTGCCACCACACCCAGCTATTTTTTCTATTTTTTGCAGAGATGGGGTTTCACCATATTGCCCAGGCTGGTCTAGAGCTTCTGGACTCAAGCAATCTGCCCACCTCAGCCTCCCAAAATGTTAGAATTATAAGCACGAGCCACCGTGCCCAGCTGAGAGCTGATTGTGTATTAATATCTACAGCTCTGGTTAGACACAATCTGAGGGAATTTGTGGCCAGTCTGTAGTGTTGTCTCCTTACTTAAAAAATACTTCTTCCTTGACCTAACTTCAGTGTCTAATTATCATTCTTTTCTACATCTATCCATGAAAAAATGTATAGAGTGGGGGAAATCTACATTTCTACCTCCATTTCCTTGTCATCCACTTCCACCTGAACTCACTGCCACCTGGCTTCAGCTTCACCACCTACGAACACATCACTTTCTCTAAAGTCTCCCATGCTTTTCTTCTGACTTTGAGCCAGTGGGCTATTTTCATACTTCTCTTTCATGTTTACTTAGTTGGTTTAACATTGTCAAAAAGTAAAACAAAACTCCCAAGCCAAGCCTCCCCTGCTTTGAGACAGTCTCCCCATCCTGACACCTGTGACCTTGAGTTCATCTGCATTATTCCAACCTATCTGGTGAATGAGTTAATGCTGATTTTTGATCATCCAACATGGTGTCAGCCTCCTTCAGCCTTCCAAGGTGAGTCTATGACTTTCCTCCCTTCTAGGTCCACATACGTTGGTTTCCTTCCAACTCTGCATCTTTACCCCATTCATGGCACTCTTAACTCCACATAGCCCCTTGGTTTTCTAAACCCATTTAAAACCTTACACCATCAAGGAGAAACATAACTTCTTAAACTTTCCCCACTCTAATGGCTCCTCAGGGTTTGTGTGAACAGTGGGGGTTTTTAATTTTTTGGTATAATACTAATTTATCAACACATATATACTTCTTTGTAAGTATGCTTAAGGTTTTTTTTTCATGAGTGTTTATTGCTCTCTGACATCCTTTCTTACATTTGGATTTTTTCCAAAATGCTTAATATGGTCCTCCGTATGCAGAGGACACTAGCTAAATATTGGTTAAAGTGGGTAACAATTAAAAATGTAATACTCCTGCCAGCTGAGTAAATACTTAACTTGCTTAATATGACCGTGACAATTTGTGCAGACACTGCCATTTCCTGCTTTCAGGGCACTGTTGTCTGTTGCTAACTTATTGCTCCTCTGGGTCTCCTTTTCCTACCTGGCTCAGATGTAGAATATGGGGCTTACAAAGTTAGATGAGGGCATTTTCTTATGGGTTTTGTTACCCATACCAGTAAGTTAGAAGGAAAAACCCACTAAGGAAAAACCAAAGCAAACCATTGTTTTTACACAGCCAACACAGAGCATTTCACCTCCAGTCTCCAAAATACATAAGGATTTCTCCCCACCAGCAACCAACACATTCCCTAGCAGATATCAGCTATGTGTACTATAATTTAATTCAATTCTGGCACTATCTACCTGGAGATAGCATCAGATCCCACAGAATAAGCGTTCCACCCCATAGAACTGCCCCCGCTTCAGAGGCTGATCACAAGTTACAGGTTGTCACCTATGCTTCTGGCTGACCAGCTGTAAGTCAAGATTCCCACTACTTTCTCTTTGGGTTCAATTCATTTGCTAGGATGGCTTATACAACTCAGAGGAACACTTATTTTGCATTCAGTGGTTTATTATAAAGGATACTAAAAAAGATACAGATGAACAGCCAGGAGAAAGAGATGCATAGGCAAGGCATGTAGGAAGGGGCATGGAACTTCCATGTTCTCTCTGCATGTGCCACCCTCCAGAACTTTCCGCATATTCAGCTATCCAGAAGCTCCTGAACCCGGTCATTCTGAGTTTTTATGGAGGCTTCATCATGTAGGCATGATTGATTAAGTCATGAGCCATTGGTTAGCCCCTCTTTCTTCCCTGGAGGTGAAGGTTGATTGATGGGACTTTAAGTCCCAATCATCTAATCATGCCTTGGTCTTTCTGGTGACCAGCCCCCAAACTGAAGCTACCTAGGGGTCCCTAGCCATCAGTAATCTCCACAGCATATCAAAGACACTCATCACTGGAGATACCCAAGGGTTTTAGGAGCTGTATGTCAAGAAACAGGAACAAGCCCAAATACATATTTCATAATATCATAACCATGTGACAACTTATCATAAAAACCAGGTACTCACTTACCAGACTGAATGCCTGTAAGAATTGATGAGGTTTACTGGAGTGGAGAAGGAACTGATGGAAACCTCTCGTGCCAGATGGGTTGAAGTTCAGGTTTGCCATACTCTAGTAGTATGATTTTGGCCAAGTTACTTAACTTCTCTGTGCCTCAGTTTCTTGTGCCAATGAAAGGAGATTGAGAAAGTGAATGGGGCAAAATGTTAACATTTGATGAATCTGAGTAAAGGGTATACAGGCTTCTATCTACTATTTTTGTAACTTTTCTATAAATTTGAAATTATTTCAAAATAAAAAGTAAAGAAAAATACTCTTGTGACTTGGAGACTCAATTTTTCCATTTGCAAGATGGTTGAGTTTTCATTTATGCTCTTAAAGAATGATGCTAATATTTTCTGAGTGGCAAACTGGGACATTTTGTCTGAGGAATCTCTTTAAATTTTTTAAAGGTAAAAGTCTTTCAAAGATTTTAAGTTAAAGCATATGAATTTTTTAAAGAAGATTTTTAAAGAAGAATAAAAATATATGACAAGAAATAAAAATGTAATAAACTACCTTTATTGGTTAACAAAAGAGTTGAATTGTCATATATCCATTTTAAAGTCAGTGGTATACTGATCCACTAGTATTGTTTGAAGAACTCAGTTTGCTCAATAACGAATTTTTTTCCCCAAATTTCATTGCAAATCTCATAGTCATGAGATTGGATTATCGTTGTTGACACCTCCAATTCATCCAAAGTTCTTAATCTAACAATATTGCTTCTCAATGTGCCCAAAAGCGAAAAGACAAAATCATGTGTTTTTATTAGGTATGAAATACTCACATTCACAGAACAAAAATCTGTAAGTAAATTTTATCATCTCTGATACAAGGAGATTGTATCATCTTCTTTTGTGTGTTACACTCAGGTAGTAAGTTCTCTTTAAAATACACTTTTGTGATACAAAGCTAATTTTAAAACCATATTACCAAATAGCAGAGAATGTCAAAAACATGACAAGTTGGCTTTCAGTTTAAAATGGAAATGTGCTCCATTGCAACTTTTCCTAATTTTATACAGACTCATGAAGACACTGAAAAGTGATTAATCCACATAACCATGACACTGGAAATGAAGTCTGAGTGGCAGTCAGAATCTGGGAGGAAGCATTGCTAAGTGAAAATCTTATGGAGCTTGACTAAAAATCCCGTCAGAACCGTCAAAATCTCTGCCTCTGACATGAAAAATCTTGATGGAAGCTGAGAGAGGTTTATGCCTACTCCGTGATCCAGGAACACAAGACCTTTACCAACCAAAAAAGTGGATAGCTGTTCTTCTGCTGTGAAGGTTAATAAAGGTAAACATTATAATGGCCAGGGCTGGAGTTGAGGGAGAAAGAAGGAGGAAGGAAAGAAAGAAAGAGACAAAGATAATTATATTAGTAAAAGTAAATAATGTTATTGTCTCTCAAAACAAAAATAATTTGACAGAAAAAAGAATCATTTTATATTGATAAAAGATATAATCCATAAAAGAGATATAAAATTCATGAGCCTCTATAGTATTACAACCTTAAAATGGAAAATTGACAGAAATATAATTGTTGTAAAAGACATTAAAATATTTTTCTCAAGATTTGGTAAAGAGTGAAAAGTAAAACAAGATTGAATGAATAGGCAGATCTTGAATTTTGTATTTTAAAAGTGGAGAATATACCTTTTCATGCAACCATGGACTATTTGCAGTAGGTGATCATACCACTGGCACACAGAGGAAATGTTACTATGTAATAAAAATGAGAACATGTAGAAGCCACATTCATATGATCAAAACTAACATATACTAAGAAAAGTTTAAACGAAGTCTTCAATCCATCAATTATCTAACAATTTCTAAAATGAAGTCAGAGTATGTTTTTTGAAACTTTAAAGTTTGTATGTAATCTATAAGAGAATATTCATAACAACACTGCTTATAACAACAAAATGGTGGAAATAACCCAAATGTTTGTCAGTAAAACATACCTATCAATGGAGAACTGTGCAACTATAAATGAGGGGTCTCCGAATATGTTTCTAGTTTAATATACTCTGCAGAATGCATTGTTATATGAAAAAAGCAAAAATGGAGGAAAATACACAATGTGCTACCATTTATCCAAAACAAGAATATGAATATACATATATTAAAAATCACAACAGTCCAGGAGTGGTGGCTCATGCCTGGAATCCCAGCACTTTGGGAAGCAGAGGTGGGAGGATCGTTTAAGCCCAGGAGCTTGAGACTAGCCTAAGCAACAGAGTGAGACCTTGTCTCTACCAAAAAAAAAAAAAAAAAAAAAAAGTTAGCTGGGCCTTGTGGCATGCACCTGTGGTCCTAGCTGTTTGGGAGGCTGAGGTGGGAGGATCACTTGACCCCAGGAGGTCATGGGTGCAGTGAGCTGGGATCATGCCACTGCATTCCAATCTGGGTGACAGAGCAAGACCCTGTCTCAAAACAACAAAAACAAGTAAATAAGAGCATAATAAAACAAAACTGAACAAAAATAAAAAAATTAAAAACTGTTTACCTATATGGGAACAGAGTGGAGAAAACATGGATTAAAAACAAAAGTTTCTGATTATATCTTGTTTTATAAATTTGACTTTGGAACGGTGCAAAGATTTTACGTAATTATCAAATCAAATTAACAAAAATTTTCTAAAAACTGAAAGGAAAATAAAAATTACTGTATTGAACTAGTTGCTTAACTACACAGAGAAGAACTATAACAAGTAACTTAAAAAAAAAACAACTACAGAGATTTAACATACAAACCTAGTGGGATATACCCTAAGAATAAAACAAAATGCAAATACACTTTATGCTACTTTCAATTATCATACTGTTTATAATAATATGGGCACTGCTATTCTGAAACTGTGGTATATATTACAGGATATGGCAAATAAGTACTTATATTGTTAAAAACCAAGTTGTAAGTATGAGAAAAAAAATATAAAAGCAAAAAGTGCAAACCCTGTAATCCTAAACTTGAACTGAAAACATCAGTATGAGCTCATGATGTGCTTTCTCTTAACAAAACAAAACAACTTATTTCCTAGCTCTGCCTGCTAAAAAGGCTTAGAAACAATGACCAGCTCAGCAGCAATGAGTTCCCATAACACTCAATATTCCAAAAAAAGGAAACCACATTCTTGGAAAGTCAGCTAATTCGAAGACTGGGGAGCAAAAAATTCAAGAAGGCCTTTATCTTGGTTTTCTTTGTGCTGTTATAACAAAATACCTGAGATTGGGCAATTTATAAAAATCACAGATTTATTTCTCACAGTTCTGGAGGCTAAAAGTTCAAGATTAAGGCACCAGCAAGTTCAGTGTCTAGAAAGGACCCAGCCTTTGCTTCGAAGATGGCGCTTTTCTGCTGCATTCTCTGAAGAGGATGGACGCTGTGTCCTCACATTGCAGAAGTCAGAAGGGGAAAAAGGGCCTAAACTGGTTCCCTGTAGCCTTTTTACAAGGTACTAATCCATCTCTCGCGGCTGAATCACTTCCCCGAAAGTCTTAACTCCCAACATCACCACAAAAGAGATTAAATTTCAACACATGAATTTTGTGAGGACACACTGAAACCACAGCAGTCTTGGAACATATTGTCATACTATAAAGCAAGAACATTTCATTGACCGCTCAAGTCATGTTAGAAAGGACTCAGAATCCAATTTGAATATCTGGCCAAATTTCAGTGGCCAAAAAAAGAGAAAATTTGCATGAGGGATTGAGACACAGCCAATCTGTTTAAATCCATGCATTCATAAAATAACTCTTGGTCACCTATAGAGGGTTCTGGGAAATCAGCTCATTATTTTCAGAACTGGTAAATACAAGGAAAGGATCAAATGTTAACCCTCCTTTCCTGTACTAACTGTACCACAGAGTAACCAAATCGTTGACAAAGGGAAGTTTCTCTAGTATAGAAGTATTAAGTATTCCTGTTAATACATGATTAAGGAATGAGAATTCGAGTACCTGCACATTTGAATGAAATAGTAGATTTAGGCTAAAATTTCTAACGTCACGCTAAGAGAAGCAACTGGGTACCTGCTAACAGAAGTCCTGTCACTATCACCAATGGTGTCTTCTTGCAAAAATATTCCAGTTATAAGTGACCAAATTACCTATTAGGGAGTGAGGGCACAGGTAATGCAGGAGACAGCAAACATACGAACAATAGACACCACATGGATACAATTAGCAAAATCCACAATGCTGGAAATTCTACAGGGCAAAGTGACCTAGTTTCTTCACCATATACAGGGCAAGGAAGGACTGGGGGAGGAAGTGGCGGATGCTCTTGGTGCCCACCCATATCCTCCGTGCTCTTCACTGTGCTCAGCCTTGCTCCCAACTGTCAGTAGCTGCTTTTTGGTGCCTAAGAGCTATTTTTTTTTTTTTTTTTCCTGAACCGCAGAAGGCCAGAAATGCCAAGCAATTAACAACCCCAGAAGCAACCCTTAACCAATGATTAAATAAAGTGGATGATTACATACCCAAGCTCCTTCAACTCCCAGGGGCATAATTCTGAGGTGGGTGTATGTTTATCCCTTTTTCAAGAACTTCCCCGAAGGATTAAGCTTCAGTCACCCACTGGTAAATTGCTTAACAGCTCAACCTCTATGGGTTTGGGTTGGTTTTTCTTGTATCACGTGCTGTCTCCATTATGGTGTACGCTGCACTTTCCAAATTAACCACCTGTACTTGAATCCTGTCTTAGATGCATTTCTGGAGGAACTCAAACTAAGGCAGACGGGGAACTATAGATTAAATGAAACGTAAGAGATGTCAACCAACTGCAAAGTGTGGAGCTGAGCAAAAAACAAAACAAAAACTGTTCAAAAAGTTTATAAGACAATCAGGGATATTTAAACACTGACTGAATATTTTATAACATTTAGAAATTATTGGGGTTTTTAGGTGGCATAATTCTGATAGGCTTATCTCTAAAACCAAGATCAAATATTGAGTATTTACAGATGAAATGTTAGGATGTCTGGGATTTGCTTTCAAATTAATATGGGGTGGAGTTGTGGTTGGTGATGAGTTGATAATTATTAAAACTGGGCACTGATATGTGAGACTTTATACCATTCTGTCTACTTTTGTAGATGTTGGAAATTTACCCTTATTAGATACAAAAAAGAAAAAAGCCGAAAGCTCTATGGGGATTGTTAATAACTGTGTTTTTAGTGCTTAATAGTGTTTAGTACATAGTCAGCAAAGAAGCACTCAAAACATTATTCATTGAACAACTGTTTTGTCTTATGTTGGGGATACCAAAGCAAATATTGTTGATGTTAACATTTTTAGCTGACATACTGGAAATCTTACCAAGAGTTTTATACAGACTAGGGGAAAAAAAAATCATTTTATCAATTAGTACAATGTCAGGTTCAAAAAACATTATACTAGGCCAGGCGCGGTGGCTCACGCCTGTAATCCCAGCACTTTGGGAGGCCGAGGTGGGGGAGAGATCACGAGGTCTGGAGATCAAGACCATCCTGGCTAATACGTGAAACCCCGTCTCTACTAAAAATACAAAAAAAATAAATAGTCGGGCATGATGGCGGGCGCCTGTAGTCCCAGCTACTCGGGAGGCTGAGGCAGGAGAATGCCGTGAACCCGGGAGGCGGTGGAGCTTGCAGTGAGCCGAGATTGCGCCACTGCACTCCAGCCTGGGCGACAGAGCGAGACTCCATCTCAAAAAAAAAAAAAAAAAAAAAAATAGAAAAGAAAAAAGATGTTATACTACCTCTACTTCTAACTAAAATATTTTTCAGCTTGTGATTCATCACCATCTGTGTCTTGAAGGTATATTTGAGTTAACATATATTTTTATTCGAATGTGCTGTTTTTTTGCAAAAATGCTGGAATTTCTGGGATACTTCGATGATTCAGTGGGACAGAATATGATACTGAATATTTGAAAGCAGGGCTTGGTTAGAAAATCTAAGATTGTGAGTGCTGAATTTAACCAGTGGATATATGTTTCTGAAATTTACAAGGTAACTGCTTTTGTTGGGACCAAAACCACACAGCCGGTAAAACTAAAACTTCACTGGGAAAATCATTTAAATAAAAGAATAGTATATTAAGTTGAAGGGTAGGGTGTATTTGAAGGCTTAGAAGCTTGTAAACAGAAACTTGCAAGAAATTCCTGCAGAAATTTTCCAGTTTAAAAAATATAGATAAAGCTGGGTACAATGGGGAATGTCTGTAGTCCCAGCTACTTGGGAGGCTATGGCAGGAGGATCACTTAAGGCCAGGAGTTCACGGCTGTAGTATGCTTAGACTGTACCTGTGAATAGCCACTGCACTCCAGCCTGGGCAACATAGCAAGATTCCATTTCTAAAAAAACAATTTAGATATAGATGTATCTATTTATCAGTCTCTAAAAAATTCTGTCACTTCCATGAGTTCACATTATTGCTGAGATTTATTTTCTTACAAGATTTTCTAATAACATGATAGTCCTTGTTTTCAAGCTGTCAGGTAGTAAAACAGTAATTTAATTTGGCAATAATATATGACATTCTAAGAAGATGCATTAGAAGGTTTTTAAGAAGTGTACGGAAATATTTTTGGAATGTCCTTCAAACAGGCAAAGTTTAAATGGGAAAGAGTAAAAAGTTAAATATTATATATTTATAAAAAGTCAAACAATTTTTTCCTTACCTGGTTAAAAAGGTGTTACCAAGGTCACAAAATAGCTTTGTATATTAAACAATTTTTTGTATTGCATTAATTCCTTGTTCTAGTTTAGGTACTTATTTTTGTTTTTCATTTATCTTTTTCACCTCTATGTAGCTTATGTTATTAAGTTTTTAAATAAAACCTAAGAGGTTTCTTAATTCTTTATGGAAAATTCTGTGAGAATAGTTGAATTTTAAAACTACAACCGAATAAGATTGACACAATAATATGCATATACATTGCTATTCTCACATTAACAATAATAGATTTGTGTCTTCCAAGATATCTCTGAGAATAAAATTTTCAGCCATATCGTCAGGTAAATTCACTCAAATTTACTATCTGGATTTGGCTGTTTAGCTTGTATGTTAAAAGGTAAAAGTTAAAAGTTAAAAGGTTTGCTATTTCTTGGAATCAAAGGTTATTTAACAAAACAAAATTAATTTCAATAAATTATGCATTTAAAGTTTTTTTTTCCAAGAAAGCATGTAAGAGATTTATCGTAGGTTCTAAATAACTAATTTAATTTTCCTAACATGTTAAGGAGAATTTTGGTTCCCCCAGAGGACTTTGAGAGGACTAACCCTTTATAATAAGACTGACTTTAAACTTCCTTTTAACTTGACAGTAGTTAATTCTAACTTTATTAAATTAGAATCCCCATTAATTCACCCATTTTTCTTTCACCAATTTTGTTTTACAATTAAAGTTTATCTGCAGAGTTTCTGTTTTGACCATTATGCTGAATAGTGCTGAGTTCTGCTGTTTGCCTTCCTTCAGCCTTTCTGCTGAATGGCCTCCTGAATCTTCTCAGAGGTTTTCGTCTGAGCCCATAATTGGGTTCTAAAAGCACATTCTGTTCATGTACTGGGATAGTGGGATGTGAGGGCAGAGAAGTTCTTCCTGAGCATGAGTCCTTCGTCCTCTACCCACTGTCTTATAAACCTGTCTCAAATTCCATGCACTTTTGGACCCACTTACATGAAGTCTCAGGAGCAGGTACTTTGTCACCTCCAGAGGGAAGACCAGGATCCTCCTAGCGGGTACTGCTGTGTGCTTGCCCCTGAGCTAGGAGCTTTGCATTTGCTATCTCATTTGATCCCCTCAACACCCTAGTAGTGAGTATAAAATATCCATTTTAGGCATGAGGAAATTGAGGCCCAGAGAAGGCCTGCTGAAACCAAAGGCTCTGCCTACATTGCCACTGCCTGTATAAACTGGTACAACCCACAGTTATATGGCAGAAAGCAGCGCTTCGAGAAAATGGACAAGCAACCGCCATGTGTTGAACAGGCTATGGGCAGGAGGAGTAAAGCAGTTATAGCACCTGGGGGTGGAAGTCAAGGCAGTAACCAAAATAAAGTGGGAGCACAGAAGAAAGCTGGGGAAATAAAAATGTTCAAATTTCACATTTCCTCATGAAAGCCAGATCAAGTTGGAGCTTGTTTAATAGCAGAAATTAGGCAGTCAGACCTGTCTGTAGGGCAAATAAATTTTGTTGAAAAGCCCAGTAAGTATTTACTCTGATGGAAAAGAGTCTTTTTCTAAATCCAGGATCTTCTCTTTGTGTGCTCTGTAGAATGAAGTGTACTTGTTTGGGTGGGGATATGTTTACCACAATTCTCCGTGTTTTGTTTCGTCTTTCCTCTCCGTGTTGTTGATCTCTTTTTCCTTTGCTCTATCCAAATGTATCAGTCAAAGAAGCCAAGAAAAATGTTATCTTTACTCTAGAGTTAGGGATTTCAGATACGGGTAGATGGCTCTGTTAGGCAGGATTGTCAGAGCTGGTTATAGGAAAACCAGGCAGCACACAGCACATGCGTGATCCCTGACACCAAAGTAACTTCTCTCTCCCAGCAAGGAATTGTGCTCTGAGGGGCTGAAGAGAGAAGGCATATTATGGGTCTGCCAAGGCTTTTTACTGGTCTCTGTTTATCTTTTTCCGAGTGCCAATTCAGCATGATCTAGACCAGGATCATTTGTTTGCAGGGATGGAAAACAAACTGAAACTGGCTCAAGTGAAGGTTCACTGGAAGGCTTACTGGAAAACTTACTGGAAGGATGTGAGGAGATGTTCGGGAATCCATTTGCAGAAAACATGTTTGGGTATACTGGGAGCTCTCCCTTTCTCACATTGTCTGCCTCACTGAAACCAGGATTGCTGTCTATTTCCTGGGGCTGTTGCAGTCATGCTGTCTTACTAACTGTAGTGTTGTATTAGCTACACGACTGCTCAAGTTTATTTTTTTAAAAAATGGTGTTCCATTTAGCCAGGATGATGCAAGTTGTTTCAAGGAAGGTTATAAAATGCCTGCAATAAAAGTCATGTTGGTTCACATTCATTAGGAAAAAATGAAATAAATCTATGCTGCATAACCTTTTTCATGCCAAGTGCAGGAGTGGAAGTTGTCAAATCAAGACTGGATCATCACGTACATAATGATAGGGTGCCAAAATTCCAAGGAGGTTGGGAGTCACTATTGTTGAGGGTGGTCAAAGAATTTGTTTCCCCACAAGGCATGTGGCTTTGGGCCAGCATACCTCATAATTCGTTCTCTTCTATTTCCCACATCCGTCTTATAATGTCTCAATTTAGCCAGGGGAATATGGAGCGTGAACTCTTTCTATTTACCCTTTTAACATCCAGATAGATATTTCTGAGATACATGGCAATGTGTCAGGGTTGAGTTTGCTGCTCTGGTTCTTATCCTTTTTTTTTTTTTTTGAGACAGAGACTCGCTCTGTCGCCCAGGCTGGAATGCAGTGTGGCGTGATCTCCGTTCACCGCAAGCTCCGCCGCCTCCCGGGTTCACACCATTCTCCTGCCTCAGCCTCCCGAGAAGCTGGGACTACAGGCACCCGTCACCACGCCCGGCTAATTTTTTTTTTTTTTTTTTTTTTTTTTTGGTATTTTTAGTAGAGACAGGGTTTCACCGTGTTTGCCAGTGTGGTCTCGATCTCCTGACCTTGTGATCTGCCCGCCTCGGCCTCCCAAAGTGCTGGGATTATAGGTGTGAGCCACCGCGCCTGCCTATCCTTTTTTTTAGACAGGGTCTTGCTCTGTCCCCCAGGCTGGAATACAATGGTGCAATCTCAGCTCACTGCAGCCTCTGCCTCTCAAGTTTAAGTGATTCTCGCGCCTCAGCATCCTGAGTAGCTGGGATTACAGGTGCCTGCCATCGTGCCCAGCTAATTTTTGTATTTTTAACAGTGATGAGGTTTCACCATGTTGCCCAGGCTGATCTCGAACTCCTGGCCTCAAGTGATCCACTTGCTTTGACCTCCCAAAGTGCTGGGATTACAGGTATGAGCTACCATGCCTAGCCTCTGGTTCTTATCCTTTTGAAAGTCTTAAAGTCTCCTCTTCATTCATGTATCAAATATTTGATGAAATATTTGACCAGATGTCAGAGTCTAGAACATCAAACCCAGATAGTGAACCAGTGGGTCGTAAATAGCTACATGAAGGGCATTGAATCTAAACAGATCCAGAGTAAGAGATTAAGATCAAGGAACTGGAAGGCATATCTGGATTTGTTATTTATTTTTAAATAGAGTATTTGTGTGGATGGAGAATGGAAAAAGAACTTGCAGTCTTGGTTCTCTGCAATGCAGTTTGGCCACTGCTATTGCTGTAACTCTGTCCTATTGTTTTGAGATGAGTTAACCCAGAAATTGTCATGGAAAGACAGATTCAGCAAAATGGAAACAGCCAACATTTTATGTATATATACAGCTCTTAGAAGTGTGCCTGACTAGAATAAGCATCTTAAATGCTAGCCATTATTTGATCAAGGTCTCAGCCGGTGATTGTAGTTTCTCAGTGCTACACAGTGTTGTAACTTCCAGAAGGTGGGACTTGATGAATCACGCACACTTCCTGAGTGTTTGGTCAGGGTGACCCTGGGTGCTGCGAGGATGACCAATGCTGTCGGCATCAAAAGGCCAAGAGATGACTTTGGTCAGATTAGATAAAGACCATTTAGGGTCATGGAGACATGGAAGCAATTTTCTTCTTTCCTAGAAGGTGATGCAATAGATGACAATAAGCATTTGGGGGAATCTCTCCAGCCAGGCTTGAAGGCAGTTTGTGTCACCTGGTGGGTGGGTGGATGGGGAAAGTTAGTTCTAATTACTATTCCAGAGCCCTACATCCAGAGCCTTTCCATTTAAAGGCAAGAGTGGGACTAACATTCCCAGTTCATTTGCAAATGACTCAAGAGAATGGGGG
This sequence comes from Papio anubis, assembly GCF_008728515.1. Lineage (NCBI taxonomy): Eukaryota > Metazoa > Chordata > Mammalia > Primates > Cercopithecidae > Papio > Papio anubis. The sequence goes on from NC_044981.1 coordinate 52,020,860, forward strand.
AGAGGAAAGGGAGATACCACTTTTAATTCCCCCGGAGGAGTCCTAATGTCCATTAGTGTTTCAACTGTTTGGTCTAATTCAGGTATGAAGTACAGTGTTTTTTGTTTGTTTGTTTGTTTGTTTTTTGTTTTTTGTTCTTCATAAAAGTGGTTGATTGATTAATACATTGCTTGCTGGGCATTGGGGAACTAAAAATGAAAATCATATGACTTTAACCCTTAAGGAGCTCAGAATTTAATGCAGAAGATGGATATTTATGATATATAATAAGGGCAACAATAAATGTAGCACAAGATAATAAGGAATCTTCCAGGCTTTGTGTTGGACAAAATGCCTCTGGGATGTCCTTTACCTGGAGGCAAATATGGGCCTAATGCCAGCTTCAGCTATTCTAAAAGAGACCTGAGTCTAAAGATCACATATTATCTCATATTTGGAGCCATGCTCGCTATCTGAAATTTCCCAGTGGCCACCAAGCTATCTGTATGGTCCCTATCGACCCGTTAATTATTATCCATCCCACTTTGCTACTTCTGGATCGGACACTTGACAGATAACGTCAGGAACAGTATAGCATGTGTTGTGCCCAAATGATCTTTAAGACAGCCTCTTTCCCAGTCTGGCTGTTGTGTGGAAGCCAGCACCCTGACTTCCTGATTTCTATTATACTCCTTCCTACAGCCCTGTCCACCACAGCCAGCTGGCTGAAGAGCTCAAAGGGCAAGAAATCAGCAACAGAGAGATCTGAAGCATGAGAAATGAGCAAAAAGCACCCGGGACATCATAATCATGGACAGTTTAGCAGCACATGAAAATAGATGGTCCTCGCCCCGAGGGACTGCAGTAACCCTGAATAAACAGGATGTCTCTCACTTTTAGCAGTTCTGTCTGTGCTAGTATTGGGGAAATATATTTTTTTGCTGCATGCAAAAATGGTAAAAGACATTCTATTAAGAAAATGAAAACAATGCTTCTGTTTTAGACAAAGCTTTTGAAGGTTCAAGGATCACCCATTTATTGACAAAATTGTTTCCATGGCTTAAAAATAAAATACGGGCGCGGTGGCTCACGCCTGTAATCCCAGCACTTTGGGAGGCCGAGGCGGGCGGATCACGAGGTCAGGAGATCAAGACCATCCTGGCTATCACGGTGAAACCCTGTCTCTACTAAAAATACAAAAAAATTAGCCAGGCGTGGTGGCAGGCGCCTGTAGTCCCAGCTACTCGAGAGGCTGAGGCGGGAGAATGGCATGAACCTGGGAGGCGGAACTTGCAGTGAGCCGAGATTGTGCCACTGCACTCCAGCCTGGGCGACAGAGCGAGACTCTGTCTCAAAAAAGTAAATAAAATAAAAATAAATAAAATAAAATACAAACAAATACTACAGGTATTCTTGCCTTCTCATTCTACTTAAAATCACATTTCCAAAGACTTTCTTCTTTCCTTAAAAACAGGAATTAAGAAATATTCAAAAGAAATCCTAGACAAAACTAACATTTCAGCAACCAAAGATAAATCCTGCTTTTAGAGGAAGATGCTAGGTTCTAGAATCTCTCTGAACACTGTGTAGCACTAAGAAACTACAATCACTGGCTGAGACCTTAATCAAATAATGGCTAGCATCTAAGATGCTTATTCTAGTCAGGCACACTTCTAAGAGCTGTATATATACTAATTCATTTATTCTTGCAGGATATAAAGGATCAGCAGACTCTTCAGGCTCTGGTATGTTTTGAGATGAGTTAACCCAGAAATTGTCATTGAAAGACAGATTCAGCAAAATGGAAACAGCCAACATTTTATGTAGATGTCTCTGTGGCTTAGTGCTAGAGACAGGACATTTGTGCCCTTAGGGGAAAAGTGATGAGGTCAGAGCAGACTGGGATAGATCAGGTCTGGTGATTTTATTGTAGATCCTGGAACCAAAGATGATCTTATGGAAATCCAGGTAGACAGTTCAGCTGAGGCATTCATCCATAGGGACTGACCAGAAAGGCACAGTTTGGGCTGAAAGTGTGGGCACATGAGACCAAAGCAAGAGGGCTTGAAAATGGGGTAGACGCAAGAGCCTGGAGAGAGAAGCCTCAGCCCCTGGGACAAAGTGGCAGGTGCTTTATCCAGGGTGCTGGTGTCTGGAGCACTTAGGGAGGACCCTGTGAAGGGCATGGTGTCTCCAGATCTATTTGGGTGCACCCTCCCATAGTTTAGTGTTCCAGAAGAAGGACGGGAAAATTACAAGAATAAGAGCAGGCAGAATTTGTGCCAAATTTCATCCTAACCCAAAATGTGGTTATAAACAAGGGTAAGGAGAGGGTTTTCATCTCCTGCTTTAATCCTGGAAAGCTCTGCTAGACTGTGATTCAATCTCTCTTTTTCTATCAGTTCTGGGGTTGTGATTCTTAATAGTACCTCAACTAACTTTTGGCATCCTTGTTCTTGTGATTACTAGGGATTTTCCGTTGTTTAAACCCTACTTGGCTTTTCCTAATGAGCACTAATGCCAAGTTTTTATCACTAAGCTCATAGATTTGTCAAAGAAATGGTGATGCCAAGAAATTCATTGCAAGTTACTACCTGTTATCCATGTGTAGGGTGTTTGGTGTGTTGTAATGTTCTTTAGTTTCTAATTCCTTATGTAGATGTCTAAAAAAGCGTGACCTTTGTTTTTCTCTTAAGGGCCAGATAGTAGATATTTCAGGCCCTTTGGGTAACACTCAACTCTGCCATGATGGTGAGAAGCAGTCGTAGACAAAAACATCTAACAGGAGTGGCTGTGTGCAATACAATTGTATTCACAAAACAAGCAGCACTAGGATTTAATATGTGCTCCAGAATTGGTGATTTTTGATATTAATACATAAACAAACAAAAATAAATGTCATACTATCCATGAGCAACATGGCTTTTTTGTTTTTGTTTTTGTTTTTTTTTTAGCTTAAAGTCAATTAAAAATTTTTTGGGCGGGGTTTCCTCCATGCACCCAGGCTGGGTGCAATTAGCACAATCATGTGGTTCACTGGGCGGCCCCAGGCTCAGGTGATCCTCCCATCTCAGCCTCCTGGAGTTAGCTGGGACTTCCACTTGGATGTTTGTCCTGCAAGCCCATTTCTTTCTTTCTTTTCTTTCTTTCTTTCTTTTCTTTCTTTCTTTCTTTCTTTCTTTCTTTCTTTCTTTCTTTCTTTTTTTCTTTCTTTCTCTTTTTCTTTCTTTCTTTCTCTTTCTTTTTTCTTTTTTTCTTTCTTTCTTTCTTTCTTTCTTCTTTCTTTCTTTTTTTCTTTCTTTTCTTTCTCTCTCTCTCTCTTTTCTTTCTTTCTTTCTTTTCTTTCTTTCTTTCTTCTCTCTCTTTCTTTTCTATCTTTTCTTTTCTTTTCTTTTTTTTTTTTGGGAGTCTTGCTCTGTTGCCCAGGTTAAGGAGAACAGTGGGCATGATCTTGTCCACTGTGCCTCCGTCTCCCTGGTTCAAGTGATTCTCCTGCCTCCAGCCTCACCCAGTAGCTGGGATTACAGGTGTGTGCCACCATTCCCAGCTTTTTTTTTTTTTTTTTTTTTGTATTTTTAGTAGAGACAGAGTTTTACCATGTTGACTGTGCTGGTTTCGAACTCCTGACCTCAAATGATCCGCCTGCCTCAGCCTTCCAAAGTGCTGGGATTACAGGTGTGAGCCACTTCACCCAGCTGATTTTTTTCTGTTTTTAGTAGAGACAGGGTTTCATCACATTGCCAAGGCTGGTCTCCAACTTCTGGGCTCAAGTGATCTGCCTACCTCCACCTCCTAAAGTCCTGGGATTACAGGTGTGAGTCACTGCACCTGGCCAACATTTTTTTTTTTTTTTCTTAATGGCCCTTTCCTAAAGAATGGGGAGAGGAGGAACCATTTGCTTGCATGGGTCTGTAAGCCGCTGCCCTTCATCTCATATCTTACCTTTACAACTTTGGAAGCCAATATTCTGAAACCAAACTTCCTTCCTACTTTTAAGATACAGAGGGGCTGGCATGTCCTATTCCAGGTTTCCTTGAAAGAGGAATTTGCTCCTTTCCCCGTCCTATCTAGTGAGGTTCTTTGTACACAGCAGGGCTCTGGTAAGAATTCAGTTACTTCTCCCAGTGGCCTCTCTTCTTTTGTCTTTCACTACATAGGCAATAGTGACCAACTAAAAAGTCTCAGTAATTTTACTTTTTTTTGGGGGGGGGGACACGCACATAAAGAGTTAATAGATTTAAAGACTAGGCAAATACCATTTCTTTTAAAACCTGAAAAACATCAAAACAAAACTTAAATGAAAAACTACTAGAAGATCATTATCCCAGCCACAATCAAGTCCAAAGGTTAAACATGTTTGCCTTCCTTATCTAAGGAATGAAGATGTACAGACCAATGGGAAGAACCTGATCAACTCTAAATTCTCTTTAGCAATTAGTAAATTTGCCACCTGCTATCGGTGGAATCATGTCTCCCAAAGAGATATGTTGAAATCCTAACCCTTGATACATGTAAATGTGACCTTATTTGGAAATCGGATCTTTGCAGATGGAATCAAGTTAAATTGAGGTCATTAGGTTGGGCCCAAATCCAGTGTGACTAGTGTTCTTATATTAGGTTGGTGCAAAAGTCATTGTGGTTTTTGCCATTACTTTCAATTACTTACTAACTACTTTCATTACTGCAATTACATTTTTTTTTTTTTTGAGATAGAGTTGCACTCTTGTTGCCCAGACAGTAGTGCAATGGTGCTATCTCAGCATCTCAGCTCACTGCAACCTCTGCCTCCTCGGTTCAAGTGATTCTCCTGCCTCAGCCTCCTGAGTAGCTGGGACTACAGACACACATCACCATGCTCAGCTAATTTTTTTTTTTTTTTTTTGGTAGAGATGGAGTTTTACCATGTTGGCCTAGCTGTTCTCGAACTTCTGGCCTCCGGTAATCCACCTGCTTTGGCCTCCCAAAGTGCTGGGATTACAGGCATGAGCCACCGTGCCCAGCCACCACAATTACTTTTGTACCAACCTTACAAAAAAAGAGAAGTTTGAACACAGACATATACACAGAGGAGAATGCCATGTGAAGACACAGGGACAAATAAGGAGAAGATGGCCATGTGACAACAGAGGCAAAGATTGGAGTGCTGTCTGTCTAAGCTAAGGATCACCAAAGATGGCTGGTAACTGGCAGAAGCTAGAATAGAGGCAGGGAACCAACTGTCCCTCACAGCTCTCCAGAAGAGACCAACCTTCATGATATCGAACTTCCAGCTTTCAGAACTGTGAAATCATAAGTTTCGGTTGTTTTAAGCCACCCAGTTTGTGATAACTTTTTATGGAAGATCCAAGTAACATACCACCCAAGGGCTGAAGTAAAATAACTCAAAGACATTCTGTAGCATGTTCCTCTCAGGTCATTTTTATGAAATGTCCTGCTCCTTACTATTTAGATATCTCAGTAATGAAACAAAGTTGATGATCCTGAGTGTCATCAGGAATCCACACCACGCACCCATTGGTTTCACTTTGATTTATCTTTTATTTGGATAATCTGGGAGTTTTAAAGTCAAATGGAGAATGATCATTTTAATACTTTTCCTCTTCTAGTTATGTGAACTCACAGTATTGACTGTGCAGTTTGGCAAGCTGTCAGTAACTGATAACATGACCAAAAAACCTGAGACATCAGCTATTGTTCTACTGTACTAGCTTCTTTGGGTACTATGAGCTCATGAAATACAACAAAGCACTTTCTGTCTAAACTCTTCTGAATATATGGCTCATGTTCATGGAACTCCCATTGTCTTAGTCTGTGCCTGTCAAAGGGGCAATTCTCTGACATCTTTGTTTTCTTTTAGAGTGTTCTCCCCTAATTTGATCTATACTTGACAACATGGGTGTAAAGAGCATCATGTCCTGGTATAGCAGAAACACACACAGGTGCTGCTGAAAGCCATTCTTCAGTAGTGGACTGTCTCAATGGGTCCACTGTAGAGCCAAAGGCAGGGAATTTCACAGGCAGAAGAGTTATAATAGCTAACATTTATTGAGTGATTCCTAGGCACCAAACACTCCTTTGGGTGCTTGCTAAAGGATAACTCCTTTCATTTTGACAACAACTCTATGAGGCAGATACTATAGGTATCCTCACTTTAGAGCTAAGGAATCCAAGTTAACGTAATAAGTAAAACTTGCCAAGATCACAAGACTGGTGAGGGCCAAGATATGAGCCCGGCTGCTCTGGCTGCAAAATCTTGTCTTTCATAATTACTCTGTTGGCTTTTTACCTGGGAAATAAACTCTCATATGTTGTAATGTTTTCCTCACCAAAACTGGTATTTTTTATGTCCTTTTCAGCTAATGCAAAATGTGCATCTTTGTATTTGCCCAAGATGGCAGGATCATCCTTGCAGGAAAGGAACCGAATCAGACAGCCTTTGGATCCCAGCTCTAGGGGATTCATGATGTGATCATGATATAGATGTTTATATATCATGATCGTTGAGCATTGTGATGTCAGAGCCTTAACCTTTAATATAATTTTAAGTACAGACTCTTAAGCACCAAGTATGGCTAAAATACATTGCTTACTCACTATCTGGTCAGCACTGTTCCATGTGCTTTAATATAAATTATTGCCTTTAATTTTCATATTATCTCCACTTTATGGATGTGAGACTGAAGCTTAAAGAAACTAAATGATAGGCCAAGCTCGCAGAGCTCATAATGGCAGAACTGAGATGTACTTTTATGCAGGAGGTAAGAGGGGCTATGCAACCAATTTCTGATCTCAGAGAACTGGTTACCAAGTACAGGAAGAAAAATCTGCATAGGAATAGAAGAAAATTTGATAGCTAATATTTATTGGATATTTCCATGTGTCATCAAGTGTACTTTACATGATTATATTTTTATTTTTAAACATTAAAAAATGACAAAAATTACATATTTATTGTATATATTTTAAAAACATGTTTTGAAATATACATACATTGTGGAATGATTAAATCAAGCTAATTAACACATGCATTACCTCATGTATTTATTATCTTTTTTTGAGATAAGAACACACAATCTACTGTCAGTGATTTTCAAGCATAAACAATACATTATTATTATCTGTAGTCACCGTGTTGTACAATAGATTTCTTGACTATATCCTTTCTGTCTAAACTGAAATTTTGTATCTTTTGGCCCATATTTCCACAAATCCCACTCTCCCACCACCACCAAGTCCCCAGCCCCTCATAGTCACCATTCTTCTCTCTACTTCTGTGAGTTCAACTTTTTTTTCAGATTCCACATATAAGTAAGATGATGTGGTATTTGTCTTTCTGTGCCTGTCTTATTTCAGTGAACATAATGTCCTCCAGGTTCATTCATGCTGTTGCAACAGGAAGGCTGAATAGTATTCAATTGGGTACACATACCACATTTTCTTTATCTATTCATCCACTGATGGGCACTGAGGTTGATTCCATGTCTTGGCTATTGTGAATAGTGCCGCAATGAACATGGGAGTGCAGATATCCTTTCCACTCACTGATTTCATCTCCTATGGATATATACCCAGAAGAAGGATTGCTAGATCGTATGGTAACTCTATTTTAAGTTTTTGAGGAAGCTCCATCTTGCTTTCCATAATGGCTGTACTAATTTACATTTTTACCAACGGTGTGCACACATTCCCTTTGCTCGGCATCCTTGCCAGTACTTATCTATCATCTTTCGATAATAGTCATTCTAGCGAGTATGAGGTGATATCTCATTGTGATTTGAATTTGCATTTCTCTGATGATTAGTAATGTTGAGCAGTTTTTAATATACCTGTTGGCCACATGTGTGTCTTCTTTTGAGAAATGATTATTCAGGCCCTTTGCCCATTTTTAAAATGGGTTATTTGTATTCTTGTTTTTGAGCTGTTTGAGTTCCTTATATATTTTGGATATTAACCCCTTATCAGATGTATGGTTTGCAAATATTTTCTCCCATTCTGCAGGTTGTCTCTTTACTCTGTTGATCGTTTCCTTTGCTGTGGAGAAGCTTTTTAGTTTGATGTAATCCTGTTTATCTATTTTTGCTTCTGCTGCCTGTTATTAATCTTTTTAATAACCTTGTAATGACCAAGTATTATTAGCATGATCACCACAGCATCCCACTTACAGACAATGGATCAGAAGTGGAGAGGTTGTTAATAAGTAGCAGGGCTGAGATTTGGATGCATACAGACTGCCTTGGGGGCCTGGACTCTTACTCACCAGTCTAAACTGAGTGATTTTCAAGCGATGGAGACTTTTCTGGTGGCTGGGATCAGTGGTGAATGGCATTTTGAGCTGAGCTTAGGGATGGGAGGAATTTCTACAGGTAGAGATGTGGAATCTCATTTTGCACCCAGAATGACTAGAGCAGAAGAACAGTAGGCTCCCACAGTGTGCAGACCGTTGAGAGAAAGTTGGGAGCCCGAGGCACAAGGAGGTGAGGTGTTCAGTAAGGAAGTGCTCTCTTCTTTTCAATTTTAGAGGCATGATTGTTTCCCCCGGTTGAATACTGAAAAGGATGAACTTTACTGTTGAGCATCTGTGATTGGAATAAATATATCTTTATCTGTTCTGGGCAGCTTTCAAAATAATTTGTTAGAAAGCACATTGTCATTTCTACCTGGTGCTCTGTGTACTACGTGTGTAAAGAAATAGTCTGAAGACAAGCACTGAAGCTCAAATCCTCATTCAACCATGCTACCTTGGGCTTCTTACTTCATGCTCTTCAGTCTCCTGCAAGTCTGGAGTAATAATGCATGCCCAGCTTATTCTTCAAAGACATCAGGAAGCCAAAGAGGGGACAAATGTGCAGAGCTTCAGAAGAAATATGCTATGGGACTCCAAGGAATCACATAGTTTTATTACTCTGATTAATTTGCTATTTTAATGCATAGTAGTAATTAATATTGGCCACAGGCAACTCAAGATAGAAATGTCATGACCTAGATGAATGTGTAGAATGCCCTGGTGTTTTCAGAGTGTTTGCACCTATATTATCTAGTTTAATCTTTACAACTGTCTTATGAAATAAGCAGGGTGGTTATGATTCATTGTTAGGTTTACAAATGTGGAAACTGAGGCCCAAACCATTTGTTTAGCCAATGTTGGATCTGGGTACAAAATTCCAGTCTTCCAATTCCCAGTTTAAACTGCTTTCCAAAGACCACAGAAGAGGCAATTAGGTCACAGCAGTTGCTAAATTTCTTGGCAAAATTCGAGAGGCAAGGGCATAGACTTTATTATAATGCTTTCTGAACACAGTACACAATCTGCAATAATCCCGAATTTCTAAATCTTAAAAAAAATCAGCTCAGAATTTTCCCCTTGCTTTAACTCCTCCAGAGAGAATCTTTCTGAATCTCATGAGGCTCTGTGCATATCCCTGTAATTACAGGTTATTACATCATAGAGCAATAATTTGTTTACATGTCTGTTTCCCCAGCCTCTCCTTCTTCACTTCCCCCTACTCCCAGAGACAGTGAGAAAAGGTCTATTCATCTTTGGAACTCCAGCACCTCACAGGTTGCTAGACATAACAAAAGCTCAAGAAATTATCTATCTATCTGTCTATCTATCTATCTATCTAGCTATCTATCTACCTACCTACCTATCTACCTATCTAGACTCCTGTACATCCACAGCCACAGAAGTTTGCCTGCATTCTCTCTACTTAAAAGTCATTATGTTTCTTTTAAATTGAACTCCTGTTATTTAATTGATGCTACATTTGTTGTTGTTGAGGCTTGATAGTATTATAATTTCTAGGGTAGTGTTTTTAAAATCTAGGTAATACAATTATAGAATAGTTTTCCATATATATGATATATATGGAAAATATTTTACTTCACTGCATAAAACAGAACCACTTAAACAGCAAAGAATATACTAAATGAAATAATAAAGGTTAAAAATAAATTACAAAATAAAAAACAAATGGTTGCAAAATGTCAACTACCCTAAATTAATATATGCATTTAAATCTAGCCTAGTAAAAATATTACAAAGTTTAGTTGACAGTGTTGCTGTTGTTTAAGATTTTTAAAAATGTGCTCTGCCTAGCGTGCTCGCTCGCTCATTGCCTTCCTTCCCTCCCTCGGTCTTCCTTCGCACGCTGCTTGGTGATTGTGGCGCTCGCGACAGGCAGGGAGGCGGTGGCGGAGGACACTCGTCATGGCCCCTCAAGCCTGCGGGATAGCGCGTCGCAGCAGCCGCAACTGGCCCGGTAGTGGGTGGGCCAGCGGTGGGACTGCGGGCCTGGCATCGGGCTTCGCCGCTGATGCGCTGTCTCTGGCGGTCGGGGCACCCTGCTGGCGTATGCCGGTGCCATATACCTGTGGAGTCGCGGCAGCAACGGCGGAGTCCAGAGGTCGGGCGGTTTGTACGGCCTGAAGCGAATAACGGAAGACCCCGGAGAGGGTATAGGCCAGTCCGCCCTTTTAGCGACACCCTGAAGGTCCTGGTACAATTTGGACATGAACTCTTCCAAGCAGCCAAGAATAAAGGCAATAAATATTTTAAAGCAGGAAAATATGAACAAGCTATTCAGTGCTATACTGAGGCTATTAGCTTGTGTCCTACAGAGAAGAATGTCGACCTTTCTACATTTTATCAAAACAGAGCTGCTGCCTTTGAACAGTTGCAAAAATGGAAAGAAGTGGCACAAGATTGTACAAAGGCTGTTGAACTTAATCCCAAATATGTGAAAGCTCTCTTTAGACGTGCAAAAGCCCATGAGAAGCTAGACAATAAGAAGGAATGTTTAGAAGATGTCACTGCTGTGTGTATATTAGAAGGGTTCCAAAATCAACAAAGCATGCTTTTAGCCGATAAAGTTCTTAAACTCCTTGGAAAAGAGAAAGCCAAAGAAAAATATAAGAATCGTGAACCTCTGATGACATCTCCACAGTTTATCAAATCTTACTTCAGTTCTTTCACGGATGATATCATTTCCCAGCCCATGCTTAAAGGAGAGAAGTCTGATGAAGATAAAGACAAGGAAGGGGAGGCTTTAGAAGTGAAAGAAAATTCTGGATATTTAAAGGCCAAACAGTATATGGAAGAAGAAAACTACGATAAAATCATAAGTGAATGCTCAAAAGAAATAGATGCTGAAGGCAAATACATGGCAGAAGCATTACTACTACGAGCTACCTTCTACCTGCTTATTGGCAATGCCAATGCGGCCAAACCAGATTTAGATAAAGTCATCAGTTTGAAAGAAGCTAATGTGAAGCTTCGAGCAAATGCTCTCATCAAAAGAGGCAGCATGTACATGCAACAGCAGCAGCCTTTGCTGTCCACTCAGGATTTTAACATGGCTGCTGACATCGACCCTCAGAATGCAGATGTTTATCACCACCGAGGACAGCTGAAAATACTCCTTGATCAAGTTGAAGAAGCAGTGGCAGATTTTGATGAGTGTATTAGGTTAAGACCTGAGTCTGCTCTGGCACAAGCACAGAAATGTTTTGCATTGTACCGCCAGGCATATACAGGAAACAACTCTTCACAAATCCAAGCAGCTATGAAAGGTTTTGAAGAGGTCATAAAGAAATTTCCAAGGTGTGCCGAAGGCTATGCACTATACGCCCAGGCATTAACAGATCAACAACAGTTTGGTAAAGCTGATGAAATGTATGATAAATGTATTGATTTGGAACCAGTTAATGCCACAACATATGTTCATAAAGGTTTACTTCAACTTCAGTGGAAGCAAGATCTGGATAGAGGTTTGGAACTTATCAGCAAGGCTATTGAAATTGACAATAAATGTGATTTTGCCTATGAAACCATGGGAACTATTGAAGTACAAAGAGGAAACATGGAGAAAGCCATTGATATGTTCAACAAAGCTATTAACCTGGCCAAATCGGAAATGGAGATGGCCCACCTGTATTCACTTTGTGATGCCGCCCATGCCCAGACAGAAGTTGCAAAGAAATACGGATTAAAACCACCAACATTATAAAATAGGGGGAAAGCAGACTGACCCTCTTTTTAAAAGTTTACCCCCTCTTCAACTGAACCCTAAAGACACTGTCATGAACTGTGTTGAATGGTGGAAATTAGTGTTTCTGTTTGTGGTGGTGTTATTTGTTACATCTGTTTCATGTCTAGGTGTTGTGGGTGTGGCTGTTGAAGGAAGTTTGCAGTCTTGCAGCTTTTATTCCCTGTGCAACAAAAGATTAGAACATGTTAAAGGGATATTTAAATAAAGTTGCAAAGAGTACAAATGATAATTGGCCATGCAAATAAAAACTGATTTGTTGATTTTTTTTTATTAATGGGGGTTGGGAGTTGATTATGTTCTGGATGATTTGTCTTTATATATATGTGTGAATACGCGGGGTATTTTGGCAGTGCGACTTTTAACTTCACCATAGTAAATGCCGTAGTAAACAGATTTACATTCACCAACCGCTTTCAGCCGCTGATTTTGAAAGCAAACAAAGGTTCAATGGGGGATTGCGCCAAAAATTGAGAGGACCCTTTAAACCACACACAATGCTCTGACTTGCAGAGTTTTAAACTTGGTGGTTAATTGCACGTAATCCTCAATTCCCCTTTCTACTCTAATATTACCGTACATTCTTCTTAAAGTCCACAACAGCAGATTTTCTTACAGTAAATTATGCAGGAGTAAAACATCTCTAATTGATATATATGCTAATTGAGTATTATGGGGGAGGACCAGACAAAGAGGTAAGATGAAACAGAAGTGTGTTTATAATTGTCTGTAACTATTTTCTATAATACCTGTAAGTAATATTTAATGGTGTGCTTTTAAAAGCGTAGGATAGAGGCAGGTACAGTGGCAATGTGTATATACTATTTATAGTCTCAGCTACTGTGGGAGGCTGATGATAAGAGGCTTGAGACCAGAAGCTCATGGCTTTAATGTGCCAGACACCCCAGCTAGCCACTGCACTCCACCCTGGGCAATATAGTGAGACCCCATCTCTTTAAAAAATTTTAGAACTTTTAAAAAATCAAAGTGCAGATTGCTTGTATGTATAACCCAAATAAAGGGAGTACGTAAGTGTGGATATATGAGTAATGGGAAATAGCTTAAAATTTCTAGGTGAAGACAAAAATGTAGCAAAGGGTCAAAAAGGATGTAAGACTTGGAGCTTGAGCATAGTATTTCCTGAAATAACAAGCTTTCAGTGCCTTTGAACCATGTGGCTACATGTGCTTTTCAAGGAATTTTTCTTTGAGCCACTTATTTTAAAGATGCTGAGGACGTAGAGTGCTTTTTTGTAGAGGAGCTAACCTTTCATCTCTAAGGACTAATCCACCACCGAGGTCCAGGTCTTCACTAGGGATGGCAGTGCCTTTATCTTACTCTGGCCTCCCCACTTAGGAAATCACTTAAGATTTTATTTCCAACTTCCACTTTGTAGACCATCCTTTGCTGGTGCTGGACTTTTCTCCAAGGGTGGAAGTGTCAGGTTCTTCGAAAGGGCCCTTTGTCTTGAAAACACCGTACGGGGAGAGGTCATTTAAGAAGGAATTATAATTATGGTTTACACTGCTGGGAGTAAAGGACATTTCTTGGCACTCTTTGCTAGTGCTTAATTCTGTTGGAAACCAAAAAGATTGTCTACAAATGCTGGTTCTCCTTTTAAGAAACTATTAGAAATGCGACTCTCTTTCCAAAGCCAATCTTTGGAAAATATTGGGCATATTCTACCACACTAGCTGGCTGGAAGCGGCTACAGCACCAAGATGATTTGGATGATTAAGTTTGAGACCTCTGCATTTTGTTTTTAAAATTATGCACTTCTTGATAGGTCTCAATACAGAAATGTTCTGTGATCTCTGACAGATCTCAATTTTAAAGCTATTTGCATGGCTTTTGGCCATTAACACTGACATTTTCTTCCACTTTTCCTCCCTTCTTCACCTTGGGTTGGGTGGTAGAGAAACACAAAGGAAACTGGAAGTAGTGCCATTCTATACTGTCACCCTAAATTCTCATGGACTATTGCCTGTTGTGAAAATATTTGAACGCACTGAAAGTTGCAACGTTCAGCCTTTCTTTTGTAAATGACCTCATGTAAATTCACCAAATAAATAAAGAGATTCAAAAAAAAAAAAAAAAAAGATTTTAAAATGTATATATGTGCATTGTTTTTAAAAACAATCAAAATGTATTGAAGAAAATATTAGTTTATCTTATTGATTTCTAGTAACAGCTCATAGAATATAGAAATGGTCTTGATTCTTTCAAATGTCTCCACCTGGTCATGTCAAAGTTCAATGATGGTTTAAATAATGATGGACCTTCTATTTCACTAAAGATACAATTTTTTTTTTTTTTTTTTTTGAGACAAGGTCTCAGGGGTTGCCCAGGTTGGAGTGTAATTGTGCAATCAGGACTCACTGTAGTCTTGACTTCCTAGGCTCAGGTGATTCTCCCACCTCAGCCTCCCAAGTAGCTTGGACTACAGGCATGCACCACCATGCCCGGCTAATTTTTTGTAGAGACAGGGTTTTGCTATGTTGCTCAGGCTAATCTTGAACTCCTGGGCTCAAGTGATCCTCCACCTCAGTCTCCCAAAGTGCTGGGTTTATAGGCATGAGCCACTATGCCTGGTTAAAAATACAATATTTATATGATCTAATTTTGAAGGGTCCACTGAAGTAGAAGTAATGTATTTATAAAAATAATATTTACAGCATTATATTTTAAAAATACTATCTTAAAAATTATAATTTTATCGAATCTCAATAAGAGGAAATATAGCATCAATTAAATGATAGGAGTCCAACTAAAAAGAGATAAAACAACTTTTAAGGAGAGAGAATGCAGGCAAATCTGTGGCGGTGGATATGCAAAAGTTCATTGCTTTGAAAATGGAATCGAACCTGCATGTGACCCTAAATTCCCGAGTACAGTTAAACAGCAGGGACATGAGTAGTTCTGCTGCTGCCAGACAAATCACCACAGTTTAGTGCATTATAGCCACACATGTTTATTATCTCATTGCTCTGTAGGTCAGAAGTCTGGGTTGGCTTGACTGGTTTCTCTGCTTCAGGTTTCACCAGGCTATAATCTGTGTTGACAGCATGGGTTATAGGGAGATTCACTCAAATTGTGGGCACAATCCAGTTTCTTGTAGCTGTAGGACTGAGGTCTCCATTTCCTTGCTGGCTGTCACCTGGGAACTTCTATTAGCTTTGAGAGGCCTCTTTTTAACTTTGTATCTGGGCAACTGTATCTCAGAACCAGTGATTGCACATCAAATCCATCTCACACTTGAAAGCTCTTGGATTTCCTCTTCTGCTGCATGTCTGACTTTAGCTGGAGAAACTTCTCTGCTTTTAAGAGCTCAAGTGATTAGACTGGCCCCATCTGGTTAATCCAGGATAATCTCTGCACCTCGAGATCCACAACCTTAATTACATAAAGTCCCTCTTGCCATATAGAATAACATATGCACAGGACCCAGAGATTAGGGTATGGACATGAGGGGAAGGGGTGACATTAATTGGCCTACTACAAGGCTACTTGGGAAACCCGGATTTAAATTCTGCTTTAGCCAATTTTAGTCTTTCTATTTTCTTAGCTCCTTGAGCTTCTTTCTTCTTAGTCGAGAGAGTTGATAGAATGAAGTTGTTCCTTGCAATTCTTTCTTCAAGTCTTTATTCATCTTCCTGTAGGAGTTGTGTTTTCCATTTATATTGGTGATGTATTCCTATGTTTCAAAAAGTTTATTCTCTATTTTTAAGAGGTAAACTATCTCCTAAACTGATTTTCTGCCAAGTTTCATGACATGTTCTGTGTGTGTGTGTGCGCGTGCGGGTGTGTGTGTATGCCTTTGTATGTGTGTATGCCTGTGTGTGTGACAGAATCTTGTTCTGTCACCCAGTCTGGAGTGCCATGGTGCAATCTCGGCTCACTGCAACCTCCACCTCCTGGGGGCAAGTGATTTTCTTGCCTCAGCTTTCTGAGTAGCTGGGATTACAGGCACACACCACTATACCTGGCTAATTTTTGTGTTTTTAGTCGAGAGAGAGTTTCACCATGTTGGCCAGGCTGGTTTTGAACTCCTGACCTCAAGTGATCTGCCGGCCTTGACTTCTCAAAGTGCTGGGATTACAGGTGTGAGCCACTGCGCCTGGCCCAGCTGAGGTGTTTGACTCTCACCTTTAAGCTCTGAATTTTCAGACTGCATGTTCATACTTTAAGGAGGGGAAAAGAGCTGGCCAAACGATTTTCTGCCTGGGTCAACGAATATGGCAAGGTCAGTGCAGGCAGGCAGGGGCAGAGGACTGGATGGCTTCATCAAAGGCATTAATTTATCAAGTTGGATTTTAATTGCAAGAATTCAGGGGAAATAATGGAAATTGGCAATGCCTTAACATTTCATGGATTTTCAGTGGAGTTAGTTTGTCCCTGTTCAAAACAAGCAGTCCTGCATGGGGAGACTCCCCTCCAATAGTAACTCTTTCCATTTGTCCATTTGTAGCCCCGCCATCTCCAGCAGGCTCCCAAAGCTGTCCCAGGATCAGTCGCCAGTACACCTCGCCATCTTCAGAAGTGTGGCTCTGTGGAGTGCCTCCAAAGCAGGAGCCAGTCCTTCTTTCAGCTGAATTTGCCACCCCTTATTTCTTTATGCAATATCTCACTCTCCTTGATATGGCTTGGTTATGTCCCCACCCAAATCTCATCTTGAATTGTAGTTCCCATAATCCCCAGGGGAAGGATCCAGGAGGAGGTAATTGAATGATGGAGGCAGTTCTGGTGATAGTGAGTGAGTTCTCACGAGATCTGATGGTTTTATGAGGGGCTCTTCCCCCTTTTGCTCAGCACTTCTTGTTGCTGCCACCATGTGAAGAAGGATGTATTTGCTTCCCTTTCAGCCATGGTTGTAAGTTTCCTGAGGCCTCCCCAGCCATGCTGAACTGTGTGAATCAATTAAACCTCTTTCCTTTATAAACTACTCAGTCCCAGTTATGGCTTTATTAGCAGTGTGAGAACGAACTAATGCACTCCAAGTGTCTCTGGAAGACTCAGGCCCAGAGATTCACAGTCCATCTCCAAGGACTCTGCACTGAGTGACCTGCCCTCAGTACTTTTACCCATGAGGGAAATGAAACACCTTCGATGGAGACTGGTCTGGGGTTCTGAAGGGCACGAGGGATTGAGCTGCAAGGGTCCTGCTTCCAGGAGTCCCTGTTTATCTCTCATTTTTGAGTCAGAAAAAGGCCCCTGGATATTTGTGTGTAGGCTCTACTTTCTTGGGTTTCTCCATGTCTCTGAAAACATGGCTGCCCATGAGAAGTGTTTAAAGAAATGAACTTTACCTATTAACTTGTTTAGCTCTCATATGAGATAAGGTGATGTAATCATAATGGCTCTTAATTTCAGAATGCAAGCATAAGGCCACACATTTTACATACACACACACACACACACACACACATATACACACACACACAGAGAGAGAGAGAGAATATATGTATATACACACACACTCACACTTAAATGATGTGTGTGTGTGTGTGTGTGTGTGTACTTAGTAAGCACCGAATAAATGCTTACTAGCTAAATGATGAAGCTAGTTCTAACCTGTTTTTGAAGAATTGGCAATTGGAGAGAGGATGTATGTAATTTAAAAAATTTTAAAGGGGACATAGCTATAGAGATATCAATCTTTTGAGTTTTTTTTTTTTTTTAAGAAATGGAAAGTGTTGGTTGCATAACTCCTTCCACCTGTAATGTGTCTTAACAATTTAATTTTTGGCTTGCAGCTAGTTTGGAAAAGTTCTCGTTATCATGGTTGTGTACTTTAATGTGCTTCCCTCTAGTGATTCCTGGGGTAAGGGAAAGTGTTTTGCATGCAGTAGATGCTTAATAAGTATTTGTTGATTAAATAAATGAGTAATATTGGAATAGAGATCAGCAAGCAGTAGGTCATGATGGTTTTGCTGTTTTATTCACTCATTCACTTACTTACTTCACACACAAAAAATTGATCTCCTACTATACACCAGGCATGACTCTAGACACTGGAGGTACATCTGTGAATGAGACAAAACTTTCACACTTAAGGATTGTATTCTAAAAGGGATGGCAGAACATAAATCACAGGAAAATATCCAGAGGTGGTAAACTATGATGGCACGTAGGCACAGTGAGATTTGAACCAGGAAGGAAAGGCCATTGGGCTGGAGCTGTTGAGAGTTACAGCCGAGGCCAGAAGCACAGTGCTGAAGCCTGAAGAGGGCAGAAAAAAAAATCCCAACCACTTGCTTCTGCCCTCTGACCTCCTTCTGATACCTCCCGTTAGATGAATAAAATGTGCGGCCAAAGAGCTTGAGTCTGGATGATGTAGTCCCTAGGGGACGGAGCACAGAGCAGGGCAGAGAAAGACAGAATATAATCAGGGGCATGAGGCTGGGAAATAATTATGTCTAATGAACATTTGTTAAACAACAAAGGATTCTTTTGGCATACAGAATTTTCTTTGCTACTCATATGCAGAATTGTAATGAAATAAATCATTTTTCAGTTTGGAACTCTGCAATAAATGGAAACATTTCATTAATATTGCAGAATAAAACTTGAGAGATTACCACCATTTAGCTTCCTTCCCCCTCTTTCTTTCAGGAATCCTCTTCTGTTAATGGGGATTAAGAACAGATGCGTGTATGTCCTCTTTTAGACTCTTCATGTGTTCTCTTCTCCCCAAATTGTCATGTATGGGGAATCTGCTAGTATGGCTAGAGTGGCAGGAATTAAGTCACAGATGTATAATTTTCACTCAACATTCTTTCAGAAGAGGTTAGATCAAGAAGAATTAAGACGATTCCAGAAACAGAAGAACAAGGAGACCCAGGGAGGGAGGGGTTTATTTGATGGCTGTTGGGAACTGGATTTGTGCAAACACTCAAGGCTGGCAGAATACATTTAATACACGCTCTTGACCTGTAAGGGCACTGAATTGAGAAAAGTCTGCAAGAGTTGTCTGGGCTTGTTCTTCAGAAGGAAAAAGGCAAGGTGTAATAGGGGAGCTGAGTACATGTCTTGTGACCCAGGAAAGGGAGAGGAGAGCATTGTTATGGTGTGATCAGAGCCAGAGCAGTGTGGCTGAGGGGAAGCAGTTTGACTGGGAAGCTCCTTGTTCCTTTGATAACCAGGTATGAAGATGACTAGCCATTCATTGTGCAGAGACAATGCTATATGAAAACTTTACTTTTCCTCCTGGACATGAAGACCTTTTTCATAGCTCCCTTTCATCTAAGTAGGCCGGATGGCTGTTCTGGCCAAAGAGATATAGATAGAATTCAGCACAGTGCTGAAGCCTGGAAAGGGCTCAGATCTTGTCTATATCTGGCCTAGCAAAAAAAAAAAGCAAAAGAAACTGCTTAGTTTCCCACTGTAACTGAGAGTGGAGACATCCCCAAGATTGTTGTGGGAGGCCGTACAAATCTGTAGGGAAGCTTGGAGTAATGTGGGAGTTTAAAGAAAACGCAAAGAAACTCTGAGGCATCTGGCTGGTATGCTCAAAATTTGGAATGTGGCACCATTTGTTTTGTGTTTGAGGCTAGTCTAGTCTATTTATATGATTACTGGGCTTGGAGAATTTTAAGAAAAACACTACTGCCATTTAGAATTTCCTAGATTTGATGGCCTCAACTGAATGTTATTATTTAAGTACTAAATTAGATCAAAGGTTGAACATCTTATGTTGGTTACATTTTGCTTGCTCATTTGGAGGGATAAGGTAGAAGAGAAAGGCTGTAAGGGCTTGTCTACATAACAATGGGATTTTATTTCCTAAAACGTTTTGTTGCAAATGATGATGCACCTGTGACAAGCTGGCTGTGGTCAGGGTGGAAATGGGAAGACAAACCACACTTAACCTATGACTTCTAAATAGTCAGGGCTGAGCTAGACCAGAGTTGGGCTTTTCTCTGAGTTACAAAGCAAGTCTCTATTGATGTTTTATACCTTTTTCTTTCACTAGTCTTCAAGCTGTTGAAATATTTTTTCAATTACTTGTCATTTGTTGTTGTTTTGTCTAGGTGAATCATCATGAAAACTAAGTAGAGAAAAAAAAACAAACACCCCAATCATCAGAGAAAGGATATTTCAAAACTGCCCATATTTAGTAATTGACTAAGGTCTTATTGAATGCAGCTTTATTGATAGTGATGAGATTACAAAATAACACTGCATACATTTTAGTTCGTTGTTCCTTACATAGTACCAGAATGTTTTAAGCAAATGAAATTTTTTTTTGCCAAAATCTGCTGAATAAATACAAAGTTTTTAAAGAATATCCAAGACAAATAATTTATTTCAAATTCCCTGAGAGGGCAAATTAAATGGTCTTTACCCAACGAATGTGCTGGAGGGTAAATCTTTAATATTTTAGAGTGTTTAATTCTCATAATTACCAATAGAGCACTGTTTGGAAAATTATGCTGTAGGTTTTTTTGGCATGAAAATAAATACTGAAAAGTAATTCCTTTTAATGCTGCCTTGTGCTGGAGAACCTATTCATCAGTGGCTGGAATAGGGATCTAGCTCATTCAGAGATTACATAAATTCATTTGGTTGTAACTAACGGAAAAAAATTAATGAGGTGATTTTAGTTTCTTTCGCCTAGTAACTTGGATGAGTTCTGAAGACACTTGGCCAGGATAACTATCAAAAAAAATAAAATTAAAAAGTTGACATTTTAGAACATACATATTTCCAGGTAAACTTCTATTTACATGCGTATTTGTAAAATACACTTACTACAACTGCTGCTCTACCTTAAATCACAGAACCATTCAGTACTCACTTTCTTATGGCATCAATTATACCTCCTCACTCATAACACTTCACTACCATCTAATCATCTTTTAAAATTATACGAATCTGTACCATCACTGTCCTATTCAAAACCATTCTTACAACATACGAAGTAAAAATAAAATTCATTCAGTGCACCGAAAGCAACTAATGCATCAGGGATGACAATTTGGCACCAAGAACCTAACTAAAAATGGACAAACTACGTTACAGTTTGGCTTCCTGCAGACTTTCTCATCAGGTCTCTGGCCCATTCGGAAAAAGAGAGCTTGAATTTTATTGTTTCAGCTGCTGGGTAACATGCAATTTCTCTGATACATTGAACTGATGCTTTTATTTGATCACAGGACTCAGACATTACAAAAATAACAAGTCATTTTCTTTAATAAAAAATAAAAGGAAGTATATGGTTGGGTCCTAAGATTCTGGAGAGTAATTGAATGTAAGCTTAAAAACATACTAAATATTTTCCACTTGGGAAATCTGGAGAAACTAGGTTTCTAGCAGCAACTGCTTCAATAGGTGGTTTAAAGAATATGTTTCGCTTACACATGAAAGGGGACACACATTATTTTGATTCTGCATACTTTTATGTCTTTCAATTGGCAATACAAGATGTTCCAGGATATGAAACTTTCATCAATCCTTACATTCCATACTCCTCGCCAATGTGGTATGTCAGAAATTCCAACATTCCAAATTCATATTGGTCTTTATTTTCCTAACTGTTGAAGCAGAAGATGGAACAGCAACGTACCTAAGAATCTGGTAAGCTCACATATGTGGATTTTCTGAGTTTTCAGATAAACAATGAAGAAAATAAGTTAAATAGTAATTTTAAATGATTTATCCAGCTCTAATATGTCTCCAGTTTCATCTCTAGAAAGCCACTGCCAAGTTTTTGCACAATCTATTTTATCAAGCTTTGATAGACGAAAAATCCTCTAGTTTCAGTATCTCTTCTCATTATTCCATCATGTAATGTCACAACTGATTGATTCTCATTTCATTTCAAGCCCTAGGTCCTCCTTTTCATACAATACTTCCAAGATGTCAATGGGAACACATCTATTAGTGTGCATCAAGGAATTACATCTATTTGCCCACTTATGATGTGTAGTCCACAATAAAACACCTTTTCTCTAAAAATTAACCATATACTATAGGCTTCTCAGTTGTATGAGTGTGTGCGTATACACACATAGACATACACCAAGGCAATATACCATATCCACATACACCAAGGTAAAAGATTCTTTGTGTAGGATAAGGAAACAGCCCAGTGCTTTTACATTAATAATGTCTTGTTCTTAATTTACAGCGTTTGTAGCCCTTACCTGAGTGTTATCATTAAATACCCAGAGATTGAACTTTTCATAAGGGGCAATGATATAAAATTGTTCCACAAAGTGTACTATATGAACCACTTTTCACAGTTCAGATAACATATTTTAGAAATAAATATCATAACTCTAGCAACAACCTATCTACACAAAGTGGAGAGGATGAGATGAATGAAAACCAAATTATATTTCCATATAACTCATGTTCAATTCCTAAATAGCTTGTTTTATTTTTCAAAATCCAATTGCACATAACCCATAATTGATAGGCCACTTCCTCTCCAAAACAAATAAACTGTCAAAGAATAAAGTGATAAATTATAAAAAAGGAAAATATGTATCATTTACTACAGTCATTCCCTTTCCTCAAAACTTGGCAAACATATAAGAAAAATGCTATCAAGTGGATATACTTTGATTATAAATCCAAAGCTAATTTGGAGCAGATGAGATTAATAAAAATAGGACAGAATGAGCATATATTTTTATATATGTGAGATGAGTGTTTGATTTTTACTTAAGAAATCAGGAGGATCCATATGAAATGGGAAACAATGGCATTTATCAACAGGAGAACCCGTTCATTCAGTTACTACCAAATCTGCAAATTCCAAATGTTTCTTTCATTCTTGTCTTACAAAAGATTGGGGCAAATAAAATTATTATTATTAGTTGTATAAACTTCAGGCTCTCTAAGCTTCAAGCTAACGGTCCTTAGGGACATAGTTTTATTTGGTGATCTTTGCAGGGCGTACATTAGGGCCAAGGTTGCCTTTAACCAGGTTGGTGTAGCTTTTACGGTGAGGGTAAGGCTCCCAGGGTATGTGAAATTCTTCTTTAACAGAGGACAAGGGATAAAATGCAAATCCTTCTAGTTGAAACAACCACATGACTTAAATTTACACTATAAATTAAATGACTCAAATCAATTCCTTGATTGACAGCAGGATTTTATGGTAGAAAATAAACTGGGGCCTGAGGCATGGAAAAAGAGAAATGTCCGCTAACGCAAAGGTTATCAACTTTACGGTCCCTGGGTGGAATCCCTATTCCTTGTCGGTCAGATCTTGTTTTAAGCTTTATTACGTTGTCATGGGATATCTTTCAAAATCCTTTACTCAATCACATTTGGAGGAAAAATTGCGTTGAAATAGAGAATTAAATCAAGTCTACGTAGATCGACAATTTCCATTTTTAAATAAAATCTATATGAATATCTTCAACTTCCTAAAGAAAAAAGAGAGAGAGGAAAATAAACTTTTGAACATGAAATCACTTACATAAACCTCAAGTGTACTAAAGTGTAGAGGAAAAAATCTCAAATGTGGGTGTAACCGCTATACATTTAGGAAACATGCCGCCTTGGAACAGTGCCTATAACGAATTCCGTCTGCCACCCAGTGGCCGCTGAAATAAATTGTTTCTTTTGTTGGCCATGGCCCTGTATTTTGATTTAAAAAAAAAAAAAAAAAAAAAAAAAAAAAGACAGAGGTAGATTATGCCATACCAGGAATTTAAAGCCATCAGGACATGTGCCTCGACATATTTTACAATACAATCAGTGTAGTAAATGTTAAATATTTTCCTTTTAGCGAACTCAGAGGTTAACCACGTGGCTCTATGAATAAATAAGGTATTCTTTCTGCGTCCCTGCATCTACCTGGGCTCAGATACTGACTGGCACAGAAGATACCGAACTGGCCCGGGATTCCCGAGTCACGTTGTTGGGCATCGAGAGGGTGCAGCAGGACACGCCGACGGTGGCCTCGGGTAGCTCGTCGTCCTCCATCCACTCGTTGAGCTCGGGGCTGAAGCACTGGATGCACTTCTTGTACTTCTTCTCGCCCTCGTTCCAGCCCCCGACCAGGTAGGCGCGGCCGTGCAGGGCCGAGACGCCCGCGGTGCTCACTCCCACCTGCAGCGGCGCCGCGTAGCTCCACTGACCTGTCGCGGGGCTGTAGCACTCCACGGTGAGCACGTCCACGCGCTCCCCGCGCGGCCCTAGCTGGCTGCCGCCCATCACGTACACTCTGTCGCTCAGCGTGACTGCGCAGTGCCAGCCCCTGGGTGTGCTCAGGCTCGGCAGCTCCTGCCACAAGTCGCTGGCCGGGTCATAGGCGCACACAGAGCGCGAGTATGCGTTGGCGATGTAGCCTCCGGTCACCAGCACGCGGCCGTCGGTGACCGCACTGGCGTGGCAGCAGCGCGCCACCTCCAGGGGCGTCTTCGGCTGCCACTGATTGGTGGAGGGCACGTAGCACTCCAGAGAGGCCAGGCTTCCTTCTGCGTTGCGGCCGCCCGCGGCGTACAGGAGCCCGTTGAACACGCTCAGGCTGAAGTGCGTGCGCTTCTGGTTCATGCTGGCCAGGTGTATCCAGGTGTTGAAGCGGGGATCGTATCTGGAAATGACAGAGAAGGTGTAACAGCTTTGTCGACGGCAGCTGGGGACCCCATGTTACTCCGCAAACCATAGTGGGAAGCCTGACACTACCCCTGCAAGGAGGCGAGGACCTGGTCCAGCTCCTCACCTGGAGGCTGGCGTTTCTCTCTCAGCCAGTAAAAATGTGTGACACTTGCTAAAGACAAAGCAGGCATTGAGTACCCCTCACCCCCACCTTTCCTCCGTTTATAAGCACTCCTTTTATGGGGCCGCTTGGAGAAGAGCCCACAGAGACTGAGCTTTCAGCCCCCGTTTCCTCTATATTCAAATATCTACATACAGCGGGATTTATGAGATGTGCACATGGGGGATACTGGGCATTTGTGGTGATCAGAGGAGGGCAACGCCATATTAAAGTCAATTCTGCATATCTTCAGATGCCAACCATTCCCAGCTCCCTCTCACTGTTTAAGATACGAATTGACTGATTGGATTTCTCAATTTCTCGCAAACCCCTTATTTCTACACCTCTCTTGGCCATTGCGACAGTAAAGCCCAAGCCACTCAACAAAGTCTTCTCCTGTCTGTTAGACTGAGAGCAATGGAACTCATGTCTAAAAGCATCATCAAAGGCTTAACTTTGGATACTTTTCTATTTTCCAGCACTTATTGGTAGAGAAGACTTTTTAGTTTAAGGATAAATATATATATATATTTTCAGTGCTTGGAACTCTCCATGTATAAGCACTGAAATCAATACCTCAAAAAGCGACTTGAGTACTAATAGGTGTCTTTTCAGCAGGAGGAAAATAAGCATAGTGAACTGATGCTTTCCTGTTGACATAGTTCAGAAATATTGTAAATACAGAACTCACTCCTTCAGTCTGATGTTCGTCTTTGTCCCATGTAACTTTGTCCCATAGTTAAGATTAAACTTAACTATAGTTACAAATTAAACACTGAAAATCAGTTAATTGTGTTCTTTTCAATGCATACACACATAATGGAATAATAAAGAATATTTTTCATGAAATGCTACACAAATTTTCAGATCTTGCTCATTAGTTATGTTTGACTTCATACTACTACCATGATATAAGCATGATTTTCTGAACATTTCATATAAATGGAAGTTTAATTTTTAATCATAAATATATAAAATAATATGGCATTTGAATTCCATTTTTCTGAAGGATGTGTTTTACTCTTTTACCCTTTTCTATATGTGTCAACAATATTGACACATTTTCTGTTATTCGGTTTTCAAATAAGTATTTCAAAAGAATTAGCTGCCACAGTTTTAGTGATCTCATTCTATTTGCCAATTATGAATTTGACAGTTGTCAGTAGTAGTCACTTAAAATAAATTTTGTTTTATTCTATTCTTTCTTACTACTTAGTGTTAAAAACTAAATTTGTACCTAATTTCTATCAAAAATCAGTATATTGTGAAGAGTACCCAACTAGAAATGAGTAAATGTGAATTGCTGCTTACTGGTGTTATAACTTCTCTGGGTATCAGGTTTCTCATATGTAAAATCAGAATAATTATCTCTTCCCTGCCCACCTCACAGGCTTGCTTCAGGAATCTATAGTGCAAAATATATATGAATGCACTTTATGTAATATAAAGTGCTGAACATACGTAAGGTGGCATTACTATTATTTTTGATTTACTAAGCCAATGGACTAAGCTAATAAGCAAGATTAATTTATTTCTATGTTAGGGCTATTTCCCTATAATATTGAACCATTTCAGTTCCTAATAAAAGATCAAGTACCTGCAGAAATTGCTGACTGCATGCTTGGCTTGATTTCTTGCATCATTCTGGTCTTCACCACCGGCTACATAAAGAAATCCATCCATCACAGCCACACACTGATTAAAACTTTTGGCTGGCATTTCTGTAAGCTTGCTCCACCCATTTTCAGGGTCTCTATACAAAATGTCTCTGCTAAGGGACTTCTCAGTAAGGCCTGGGCGTCCCCCAACGGTGACGAGGACTCGGCAGCCGCCTCGGATTCTTGTTCGCCTAGATTGTAATGTGTTTTGATGATATGGAAGCAAGTGGTAGTTCATAGCATCTACGAGAAGTTTGTGACAATCAGCATCTTGCATCATTCTTGGGACGGATTGAACATAATTGACCAGGTCTTGTGCAGAGATGGTACCAAAGCGAATATTGCTCAAAAGATCTGCAGCGTATTTTACTCTCTTTTGGTCAAATTCTAACCATTTCATTGCAATCTGGAATGCTACTATCTCAGAAGGCAACTGTAAGTCATCATCTATAAGAAGTTCATTAATTTGTTCAAATGTAAGTTTCATAAACTGATCCGATTCTGCAAATTCAAGGAAGTTATCCCGAATAAATTTCTGGGCTGCTGCTTTTGCATTTTTTAGGGAGTATGTTTCAGCAATATTAACAACATACATGCAGTTCTCAACACTCATCTCCCGTATCAGAAAATCACTGCACATCTTTACAAGAGTATGGATCTGAAGATAAACAGCGGCAGAAATAATGCTTCCTATTGTATACAAGGAGAGAGTGAGCTTTCCAGTGTAGGCATAAGCAATGACAGTGGCCAGGCCTAGTGGTGAGATATCATTGAGATCCACCCTCCGAGTTGATGGGTCTTTTTTCAGGATGTTGTAAAAATACTCACTGCATGAAGCCATCACTGACTTATGAACGTCAAAGGATTTGGTTTTGGTACCAATGACTAAGTCACATAGGAAGTTCTCCTGCCGCATTTTACTTAAACCTTCCAAGAGGTTGGGGCCATAAGAAGCATCTGTTAGTTCAGAGGAAATGCAGCTAAGGCCATTGCCTCCCTCTAGGAGCCCATTCAAAGCATTCAGTTTGTTTAGGGGGCTATCTTCTACGATTATAGTCATCTCATTGATATCTCCTTTGTTCTTTTTGGCAATCTTCTTTTTGGGTGCCATGTTGGCAAATACACTGTCACAGGCAAGAGCTTGCTAAAAAAAAGGAAAAAAAGGCATAGTTTTATTTTAATTGTGCTTTAGACTTTGAAATACTACACTGAGAAACCTTTTCATAAGATAATAGTTTTCATGGCATAAAATAGATTAATTTTAAAAAATAGATTTAAAGACATATTAAACTAGATGCACATTTTACAGATAGGTTACTTCAGCATGAAGCATTGAAGACAATTCTAGGAAGATTTATGTTATCAAATGAAATCTCTCCATAACTGTATTGCCAGGTAATTATACAGAAAAAGTGACCACGTTTTCTTTCTTTTTTTTTCTTTCTTTTTTTCTCTTTTCTTTCTTTCTTTTTTTTTTTTTTTTTTTTTTTTGAGACAGAGCCTCTCTCTGTTGGCCAGGCTGGAGTGCAGTGGCATGATCTCAGCTCACTGCAACCTCTGCCTCTCAGGTTCAAGCGATTCTCCTGCCTCAGCCTCCCAAGTAGCTGGGACTACAGGTGTGTGCCACCATGCCCAGGTAATTTTTGTATTTTTAGTAGAGATGGGTTTTCACCATGTTGGCTAGGCTGGTCTCGAACTCCTGGCCTCAGGTGATCTGCCCGCCTCCACCTCCCAAAGTGTTGAGATTACAGATGTGAGCCACTGTACCCAGCCAACATTTTCTGATTGAGCTATACAGTAGAATAGTAGTTAATTATCATTTAAAGGGTTTAGTTTACTCTCATGAAAAAGTGAATTATAAACACTCCAAAGATTTTCCTCAGTAAAATACTAAAATTCAGGAATCCATATGAAATGTAGAAAATATTATCAAAAGATTATTTTATTTGCAGTAGCAATGAAACCTGTTATATTTTAAGAGATATACATACTTGACTCGAATTTAGTGAGACACGTATGATAAGTACTATCAGATTTTGCCAGAGGATTTAACAGAGAGGGACTCTAGAGTCCTATATGAAGAGATGGATGTCAATTCAGTGAAATTTTAATTGCTACCTCTATATTTTTTCTTTTTGGAAATTAATAAAATTAGTTCAGAGTTTAACTGAGGGAGTGAGTATAAAAGAACATCTAGGAATATTGTTTAAAAATAAAGGAATTCTTACCAGATGTAAAAAAATTAGAGGAACTAAAAATTTTGGATAAGGAATAAAAAGAAATTCAGTGGAATAAGATAAGAGGTCGAAACCTATAAACTCACCAGAACAAAATAAAGGGTAGAAACCCGTATATGTGTGTATGTGTGTATAGATATATACAGTATATATGTGTGTGCATATTTATATATTTATATAGTGTATGTGTGTGAGTATATATATTAGGATAAATGTGGCACTTAAAAAATCAATGGGCAAGAACTTGTAATGATAGTATTAGGTCAACTGATTTCCTACTCTATATATTCACTAAAATAACTTCCAGATGAATTAAATATCTAAGTAACATATACACATACACAAACTTACATCAATCAGAACAAGCTAGGGATCTTGTTTTTGTTTTTGTTTTTACATCTTAGGGTAGGGAAGGCCCTTCTCAGCTGACACAAAATCCAGAAGCCATAAAAGGAAAGACTGAAATATCGGAATATAGAAAAATAAAAACATGAAACAAAACTGACTCTTTAAAAGGCAAGCAACAGACTGGGAAAACAAGTATTTTTAACCTTTTGGTTTTTGAGATAGGGTCTCATTCTATCACCCAGGCTAGAGTGCAGTGGTGTGATTTTGGCTTACTGCAGCCTTGACTTTCAGGACTCAAGCAATCCTCCCACCTCAGCCTCCTGAATAGCTAGGGCTACAGGTGCATGCCACTATGCCTGCCTATGTTTTTTGTATTTTTTTTTTTAAGAGAATGGGTTTCACC
Source organism: Papio anubis (assembly GCF_008728515.1). Taxonomy (NCBI): domain Eukaryota; kingdom Metazoa; phylum Chordata; class Mammalia; order Primates; family Cercopithecidae; genus Papio; species Papio anubis. The sequence continues at coordinate 52,050,244 of NC_044981.1, forward strand.
ATGTTGCCCAGGCTGATCTCAAACTCCTGGGCTCAAGCAATCACCTGTCTTGGCCTCCCAAAGTGCTAGGATTACAGGCATGAGCCGCGTTGGCCAGCCTAATCTGATGATTTCTTTGGTGCAAATACACTCATCATGGCTGATTTCAAGCTATCAACTGCTTAACAATCAGCTTGCCAAATTTCTGCAAATTCAACAATCAGCTCTTGTGAGCCAGTGTAAGCCAGCTCCAACATAACACTATGGAAAATTTATATCAAAACAGGTTTATGCTAATTATTCAACAATTTTCTCTTTTCACTAGCAGTAACTCATATACATCTTTCCATAGCAGTACATGTATAAATCCACCTCATTCCTTAAAATCAGTGCATAGTTACACATAGTAAGGGTATATCATACATTGTTCAACTATTATCCTGTTGATAAGCATCTATGTATTTAGGTGGTTTACAATTTTTTGTTTTTGTTGTGTGTGTGTATGTGGGAGGGGAGGGGTGGTATGTGTTTTAAATCCCACTGTAATTTTATCCTGAGGGGTAAAACTCAGCTTTGGCTCTCCTTGAAGGGTTATCAATTTGATGGGTGGTGTAGGTGTTAAAGTAATTTTGTAGCCCTTCTATTGTATTTGCTCCTGTTCCTATCCATGCAGAAGAAGAGTAGCAGGTAGGCAGAAAATAGAGATGGTCTATTTCTTTTCCAGGGCTTTTGTTTTCTTCTTTAAGCTTCAGTTATCATATTCACATTTATATTTTTTACAAGACTATAGCACATATACCCTTCATTCTTTTTTTTGCAAACAATGCAAAATGCGTCCTTACCTTGTGAAAATAGATTATGAACCCACTATCATTTTAATGTTCAAATGCATTAATTTATGTGTTGAGTGTCTCCTTGTTGGACTTTCTGGGAGAAACTTTTGAATATTTGTCAGCAAGCGGTTATCAGATATCCATCTTGGTGTGGGCAGCACAGTGCTGGGAACGATGGAGCAGTATAAGATGTAACTTATATTAGAGAGACAAGACATGGCAAATGTAAAATATTAATAAGGAGCTAGGTAAGCATAGCAGAGTAAATTTGGGGGGGAAAGTCCTGTCTGTGTTCCTGGAAGAACTCCTGTGGCCCATTTTTTGTTATTCATATAGATACAGAATTTGTAAATGCTCATTGTTTAGAGGAAATCCTGAGTCTGAGGAGTAATCTGAGTGCCTCAAACTGAAATGCTAAATATTCTGTTACCCATCATTAAGATGCTGTTTCATAAGTAGCATGTAAGGGTCATATTTAAAATATTGATTACTGATAAAACAGGACATCTACTAACCAGAATGGATTCAGGCCACAGTGCTGGACCTGGGTCCCAGTGACTCCCTAGGGTACACTGTGTAATTCTTCAGTTACTAGGTAATAGACCCAGGAGAGGGTGGAAGGGTGGGAGGGACTCAGAGAAGCTCAGGGCAGTAGCTGTTCGGCTATTTCAATTTGTTTGATATACACATAATATTTACAGAGAGATCTTAATATTTTAGCATACTTTCTGATCCAAATGGAATTAAATTAGAAATTAATAACAATAAGTTGTCTAGGAAAACCATTTAATTTTCAATATTTGAAAATTAAACAATTTCCTTTTACATTATCCATGAGTCAAAAAAGAAATCACAGGAAAAATTTTGATAATATTTCAAATAGAATGACAATGAAAATATAACACAAATACCAATTTTACTACTTATCTGCCGTGTAACTTTTGATAGATTACCTAGCCTGATAGATTACGTAGCCTCTTACAGTCTCCATTGACTTATTTCTTAAGAGAAGATAATAATAGTGCCTGCCTCTAGGGTTGTCAATGAACGCCTAATGAGGAAATGTCTGTAACAGCATTTTGCAGAGTACCTGACAAAAAGTGAATGCTCAAAAAATTTGAACCATTTTCATGACAAGCAATAGCCTACGTTAGTTGTCTTTGGGAATAAAGAAAGGAGCCTGTTTAAGCTTTAGAGTGAAGTGAATCAGAGAAAGCCACCACATCATGGACAAGCAGTCGTGAGGAGCAGGAGGCAATATGGAACAGTCACATAGTGACTCAGAAAAGAAGTGGCAAACAGCAACCAAGGGAAGAGTTCTGGAACATGTAAATATTTCTATGAGATTTTTAAAAAACGCCAGGGAGAGAAAGGGAATACATGCAAATACACAACCTGAGAAATAGTTTTTCATTTTGATAGGTCGGGCTAACCCCAAAAGTTCAGAAAACTTGGGGCATTTGGTTATAGGTTAGGTGAGCAAAACAACAGAGTACATGGAACAGATTGTGTATCTGGATTTAAGGATTCAAATAAAAAGGACTATTGTGGTGGGGTGGTGTTAGAATGGCAGGTTTTGCAGATAACACGAATCTTGTTGGGTCTTGGTAACTGAAGGGTTTTAAAGAGCAGCATGTATAGGAGGGAGAAGGTTATTAGAAGTACAGGAAATGTTTCAAGTTGCAGCAGGGAGGCGTGACTCAGCCTGTCACATGCATTCAGAGATGGCTGAGGTCATGAGGGAGATAGTTGGGCAAGTAATGTTCGGTCAATACATATAGGAGGTTGGATGCCAAGAAGGCTTGAACCTGATAAATTCATATGCAGTCCGGAAGGACTAAGAAATCTCCAGGAAGAGAGAGCGCAACGTGAGGCTAGATGAAATAGTGAAATCAGTAAAAGCTTGCTCTCTCTCCATTTTCTTTCTCTTACTTCCTATTGATGGCTTCTCTTTCCTCCATTGCCTGACCTTCATGCTACTCCTGGTGTTCCCACTGTTGACCCAGCCCTGGCCTGTTCCACTCACGGGAACTTCCATGCCCTTCTTTTTCTTTATATTCTCTTGCCCTTGTCCTATTTCTCTAAGACCCCTCTGGGTAATACATTAGCTAGTCTGACAAATCAATCCAAGCTAACCAGTTAATGGGCAGATCTACTCTTTTTCTCAGATATGCATGGTTTTTGTTTTATAAATAAGTGTCCTTTTATGACTCACATACAAATTTCTATCAGAGTAGCCTTTGTAGAATACATATATTCATATATATGTACTGACTTGCTGAATATACCACATACATTTCAGAAGAATTTGTATTCTGCAATTGTTGGGTATAATGGTCTATAAATAGAACATTATAATCAGGGCAATTGATAATGTTGTTCGGGTAATCTATAACGTTACTGAAAACGTATAGATAGATACACACATGCACACACATATGTATTTATATTTTTTTTTATTAAAAGAAGTCTTTTAGAGCCTGTGAAATCACTTTTTAGAGGTAACTGGCTTACTTAGCTTTCTCCAAAGTGGGGAGAAGGAGAGGAACAGGCAGTAGACCATTTAAGAAACTTGAAGTCAGGCTGGGTGCCATGGCTCACTCCTGTAATCCCAGCACTTTAGGAGGCCGAGGTGGGTGAATCATCTGAGGCCAGGAGTTCAAGACCAGCCTGGCCAACATGGCGAAACCCTGTCTCTACCAAAAATACAAAAATTAGCTGGACCTGGTGATGCGCGCCTGTAATCCCAGCTACTCGGGAGGCTGAGGCAAGAGAATCACTTGAACCTGGGAGACAACAGAGGTTGTAGTGAGCCAGTATTGCACCACTGCACTCTAGCCTGGGCAACAAAGTGAGACTTTGTCTCAAGAAAAGAAACCGTTGAAATCAAAGCCTGCAAGCAACTTTCTTGTGGCCAGATTTTCCTATCTATACTCATAAATTCAGTCTTTCTTTAGAGCTACCATGATATCTCATTGCCGGGTCTGTAACTCATAGGTAAGGTTGTCCACCCACCCACCCAAGTGTTCTCACTCTGTGCCATGCTCCTCCAATAAGGACACTGCTGCAGATCCTTCAGAGGAACCAGAGGATCAGGATCATTGCTTTGAAGCTGAGCAAAGCTCTGATGTTGACTTCAGGGCTGCAGAGTTGTTCATTTGTTCCTATGTCCTAACAAATGCTCTGCCTGTGGCCCTGCTCCTGCATCTCCCAAAGCCACTGCTTTTCTCAACTTGAGGAGAACTGTGGTCAACTAATAATTAATAAGCCCCATCTTGTGCTGCAGGCCCTGTTACAGAAAAGACTAGCTCCCTCTTTATGGGGGATCAGAAATCAGAGGCTAAGTTCTCATGGGGCATACAGGAAAGGCTTTAACAAACTCTCCAGGCCCCTCACATTGGAGCCTTTCTGGGTACAGACACAACGCACGTCACACTGGGTGCAAACAAACACACACCTGCCTAAACACACAGCACACCACTTGATGAACCAGGATTTTTCCACAATCATGTTTAAGTTAAGAGCAAGGGCAATCTTCAAGGAAAGAAGTCATAAAAGGCCAGCAAAGTAATATATTTGCACAGGAAAGGAAAGTGGAACGATTTAATTTACTTCCTTTTACTAATTTGGTCATAGTGCTGGGCTTCGAGGCTGATGATATGGGCTAATAGATGACTGGGAAAAAATTGAGTATTTTTAAAAACATATTATCCAGTAACCAGGTCACATGTGGACATGTAGTCAGAGCAATTCCTACAGGAACTCTCACTGTTTTTTCCTACAATGTTACCAATGTTCACTGTGCACTCCTAGGTCATCAATGCGGGTCACAATGACAGTAAAAATGTGGCTGTGAGGAAGAGGTGTTACAAAAATGAGTTACATGTATGTGTTCATATGTAGAGTATAACTTACATGTTGAGCAATACATTTTGAAACATTCCATTCTTTTTGATTCAATTAATACTTTAACTTTGCAAAGTTGGATGAGGGTTTTACTTACTCTTTTTTTTAAATTTATTTTTAAGCTCTCTCTCTTTCTTTCCTTTTTAACAGAGTGAATATCTTGTTGTCAGCTGCTCAGGGCGTCCCAAGCTGGGTAGCCAGGGCCCAAGCTTGGTAGCCAGGGCCATCAGCCAGGATGTGATTACTATACCCTAGGGAGGGCTTTGACTCGGATTATGGTCTGCATGGAAAGGCATGCATCTTTGCTAAACTGCCCGTGGCTGGGAGAGTGTGAAGGCCGTTTCTCCATTTTTCCTAAACCACAGCAGGCTTGGTTCTCCCTGGCTACCTAAGGGGGGCTCTAACACATTGCCTTTTGGGATCAAAGGAAGGAAGAACTTTACAAGCTTCTGCCAGGACTGTTGGTGGCTTGCACTTTTCACACTATTCCTACCATAGTAGGAATTCTGGAAGGAGGAGCAGGTTTAGCCACAGCAGCTGAGGTTGTGTAATGGGATGAACAGCTATTTGGAGGCACTGCCAGTCCCTTCCCTTTTTGGGTCAAAGAAAAGACTTTGCACAGGATGCAGAGGGTTGTAGAAGGGTCCCTACGCTACTGGAGTTATCCTTTCATTCTGTGGAGGAAGCCCAGAGAATTCACCTTCCCTTGCTATGGACTCCACAGTCTCTCTCCCTCTGCTCTATCTGCTATCACATAGAGCAGCCTCTTGACTACCCTGGAAGAGCTGCCCATTAAAAACTGGGCAGAAGGGTAACAGAGAGGCAATTCCACACTCCCCTCCCCATGCCCACTGCAGATCCTGGCTCTTGGGCCATTTCTAGTGCCATGTATTCAACACCTGATAAGCAGCTGGGCAGAATTACGTAAATCATCACATTTTTCATCATCTTTTCTATTTGCCAAATTTAAGTATATTAATTCTTAAATATACATCACCAAGCAGGAATCTGTGTTATGTATTTACTGTAAATTGATAACTCCATTTTCATCTAAAAAAACAGCTATATAGCTAGTGTTTATTAATTGAGAGTATACTACATGCTGGGCCCTGTAAAGTATGTTAAGTACTTTACATAATTTTAGTTTTTAAATTTAAATATTACAGATATCCTAAAAGTTAGGTTATATTATGTTCATTTTACAAATGAAGAAATTAAGAATCAGAAAGAGTAAAAAAGATTTGTCCAAGATCACATAAGTAAGTGTGCAGTGTGTGCTGGGGCAAAAATTCAAACCCATGGAAACCCTGGCCCCCTATATTGTCTTCTTTAAATCCAGGGTAGAATAAAAACTGTAGTAGGTTAAAAGTTAGCTTTTTTACCATGGGAGGATAGAGACAGTGCAAGGTATAGCTGGTGTTTATAAAATTAAAATTTTGATACGGAGAACATGAAATGGTTCGTTCTGGTTCCAAATACTGGAATAAAAAAGTTACCTTTTTGAATGTAAAATAAATTTGTTTGGGGACACATCGATCCTGTGGATTTCTTTATCCTATCAAGGGTAGTAAGAATGTGAAAATCCAATAGGTTAGGTAAGCCAAATAAATAGGGACAAGGAGGGCTTGCATGACTCTGTTTATCAGATAATCAAGCACTTCCTTTACAAGTATCAGATTGAATATGAAATTATCATTTTTTGTTTAAAAGCAAATACTTTCAATTTCATATGGTTCCACTTAGCTAGAGGCTGTGCCTAACTTTATCTATAAAGAATACAGACTGTATGCACAAAGTTAACTACAATTCTATTCTCTAAGGCTGGATATAGGACACAAGGACACAGTACAAAAGTTTTTGTTTGGGATTTGTTGAAAACTTTAGTAAAATGGCTCTTTTTCTTTCCTAGTATTTTGTGTGTTGGAGGGAGAGGAGGTTAGAAATTGAGTTTTTAATCATCATAGAACTGAAAATTGGGTTTTGGTGTTCATTCTGCTCTAACCGCTTGATAGACCTATGTCAGAACGTCCAACCTATCAGGATTTCAGTTTAATCATCTGTCAAACAAGGAGATGCATTACTTTTGCTTCTATAATTTTGCAGAGAGTTATGAATACACAGCTGACTTTCGCTGTCAGAATTGTCAAAATCTGTTCCTACATCAAATGTCCCTTTAATATGGCCTTCCATATCTCTAGAATCTACTCATTATCAGATAGGGATGAACTGACTGAGACAAGGTTTCTTTACATGGGATCTATATGTCTGGGTCTGAACAGCTGGATTTAACAAATAAAAATACAAGATGTCAAGTTACATATGAATTTCAGATAAACTATGAATCATATTTTAGTATAGGTACGTCCCAGGCAGTGTTGGGGACATACTTATACTAAAAGTTGATTTGTAGCTTACCTGAAATTTAAATGTAGCTGGATGATCTGACTTGTACCTGGCATTCCTGATCTGGGTTGGGTATCAGGTGAGTCCATGAGTCCTATGGGATAGTCTGAAACATACTGTGTGCATATGTTTATGTGTACTTTCCACATAGTGGGCTCTGCATTTTCATGAGATCCATAATCCGAAGTAGATCCAAAATGACTGGACTGAGAATAATGCTGCCAAGCTCTGGCACATAATTGGACCCTTGTCTGTAAGTGGGCAAGTCCATGTGAAAGCATGGCACTTAAATTCCTCCTGGCCCCAACTGATCCCAGAAGAAGGCCCCCAGAACTGGTTACAGAAAAGAGTTGTTACTTCATATTTGAGAACATTTTCCTTCCCACTGCCCTGCACCCGTGCTTCCTGGGAGAGCGTCCACAACAGGGCAAGCTGAAAAGCCATGTGTGCTAAAGTGTCACTGTCACTCTCATGCCAGTATGAACTGGGATCCCAGAATGTCTTTTTGCCAAAGGGGCGAATCAGCTGCTCCTGCTCCCTGTCCTGGCCACATTCCTATCACTGCATCTGTCGGGGCTCATCAGCCCTACCTCCAGGAATAGCAACCCTCCTGGCTTCTGTTGCTTGCCATTTTAAGTCCAGCTTCGGGGTGATGGGGGTGGGGGGTGGTTTCCACTTTACCATGACACTTCCAACATGATTTTAAATATAAAATATATGTCAGCATAATGACATGTGCACATTTAAGACAAATACCTATTTTTTAGCCAAACAACAAATTTTTTTTTTTTCCAGAAAGGATATTTCCATTTTGTCAATAGGTTATATTTCTGGGAATTCAGAGTTGTCCGATATCTGTGCTACAGATTTAGTTAAAACTGGTAACATTTTATCCAAACTGATCAGTACCAAATGTTAAAATGATTCTTGATAAAAATAAAGATAGAATTCTAAACTTTGTGAACAAAGCCTAAGAATTTTCTCTCCTTCTCCTTCTCTATAAAGTAGTGAAAGAAAAATATATCTTAAGCTTTAGAGATTTAGAATTTTTGTGAGAAATTACAGGTGGTTTTACGTTTATAGCGCATCGCTGTCATGCATTTCTGTTACTGTGACACTCTCCTAACACACTACATTTCTCAGATTTCAACAAAATGTTTTCTATCTCCCAACTTCAGATTAGGGACATGAACCACCTGACCCAGCTGTAGACTCCCTTCAGTGAAATAGCTCTACAACCACAAACCCTCAGCCCACCGTCTCCCACCCACACATCCACACACACCCCAGGATCTAGAAGGCAGGAATTGGAGACTCTGGTCCCAGCTCCTTACCCTCCTTGGGTGAAGTGGCAGGTCAACTGGAGATGATGAAGTTTTAGCAGGAGACTCCTCTTGGGAAGGGATCTGTGGAGACAGAGAGAGGGAGAAGGAAAATCCAGTGGGGAGCCACCAGCAGCCACCTGACAAGACCCGACTGCAGCAATTTTTAGAGTGACCCTTTGCCGTCCCACTGGATAAGGCAGGCCGAGCCTGCGCTTTGGCCGGGAGCACAGCAGCGAGCGCCCTCCTCGCCGTCTTTGGCCTTCAACTTTCCGGGCCAGCCGGGGGCAGGGGGCGGGGCTCCGGTTGGTGGAGAGGGATTGGGTTTCTTGACCTGACCGGCTGTTCAAAAATAAAAAAAAAAAGAAGGAAAGAAAGAAAGTCAAGAGCTCAATCAACCTGTGTGAGAGGAAAGAAAATTAACTCGATGGGTGTTTAATTGTTGGAAGCAGGGATTCTAGTAGAGTAAGGAGAAGGGAAGGCTGTGGATTAAAAATTAGTTTTTGGAAAGGTAATTAGCCTGGTCACCTACGGTCTTTTGAGAAGAGAGTGGTTATAAATAGCCTGTTCTTTATAAGAGGAGCACTTATCTATCAGACATGGTACTTTCTACAGCACCTCACATGTGATTCTAACATTATTAGGTTCATTTTATAGTTTAATAACGTGAGGTTTATGGCCAGCGATTTTCCCGTGATCACAGAGAGGTCTGAGATTAACACACACTCTGGTACACATGCCTACCTTGGCAACACTTCATGAGAAAAAAAAAAAAATTAAGGATTGTAATTGACTAAAAACTTTTAATGGGCACCAAGAGTGTGAAATGGTTGCTTAAAAAGTTAGCATGATATTAAGCTACAATAATAGAAAAATAGTTCATGGAAAATAAATGTTCTAATTATTCTTCATTAGTCAGACGATGTGTTAAGCATCGCTTTGCCATCTTGGCACTCTGAGAACTTACTCTTCATCCTACAGAAGATAACTGGAACAAAAAAACTTCAGCGGTGGTGCATGTTGGAAACATCTGAAGAGAAGTATGACAAAGAGAGGAATTTTAAGATAGGTGAGACTCCTGAGAGCAAGTGTTGTGGGGGCTGTTGTACAGCAAGGGGATTCAATCAAAATTTCTGTAGCCTAAAATGTCAAAATTTGTAATGTGCAGTAATTCCGGGGAAATACCTTAAAATAAAGAAGAGTGCAGATAACAGCTGGGTTCTAATGATGACAATGTCAGCCTTGTAAAAGAGCCAGTTCTCTATAATTAGAAGGGTGGAAGTAAAAGAAGTTGCAGGACTGGTGTGACATTGAAGGGACTCTGTCTATGGCTGGAGGCTTCACTGCGTCATCTCTGATATCTTTCCGACTCTAAGCCTCTTTGATTCTACATGTACCAGTCTCCAGTTCACCTGAGACTCTCATTTCACTGGATAGCATCTGTCTATTGACTACTTCTGTTGGAATTCCCACCAAGTTTTTAGTAGGAAAAACTATTTTGATTTTTTTAAAAATTCTTTGCTTCCACCCATAGATCTCCAGCACAGAATGCGCTGGGAGTAAATCAAAGAAGTTTATATTATAGTTTGCTTCTAAGCAATTCTACTTGGTCCCACCTCCTTGACTCAGGTAAAGGGTCAGAATATTCCATCTTTTTTTTTTTTTTTTTTGTAGAGACAGGGTCTCACTATGTTGTCCAAGCTGGTCTCAAATTCCTGGTCTCAAGTGATCTTTCTGCCTTGGCCTTCAATGTTGTTTTATTATAATAAAAGTCAGCCTTATATCAGTATTTATGATAATGATGATATAATGATAGAAAGGGCCTTCAAGAAGATGTTGGTACCAATATTATCATCTTCAAGGGTTCAGGACTATTAATTCCAGTTTTACTGGAACATCACTGAGATGCTTCTTTCAATAGAATATAGTTTAATGTTAAGATACGAACACAAGTGGAAGAATAAAAGGCAAAAGATGGAAAATCTAAGACACTTTAAAAAATCATTTTCAGAGTAGCTACTCTCTGTAACCATTCAACTACTGCTATGGTAGATACACTGGAGACACAGCTTGGAACAGTAGGTTATAGTGAAAACTAAGAAATTTTGTCTTCATCTTTAAAGCAATGAGCCTACCAATTGGAGCATATTTAATAAAAAAGAGGGCCATGATGAGATTGGCATTTTAGAATGAACATTCTATAATTTGGGGATGTAACCTTAATGGAATTTAGATTGAGCAATTATTTGTTTCTATTGCTACTACCTGTCTCTCTTCCACCAACCTCCCAATACCCTCTGCCATACAGGCAGCTCAAATGTAAGCTCCATGAAGGCAGGGCTTTTTAGCTGTCCTAACAGCAGACTTTCTCTTTTGCTGGCTTTGATAAAACCCAGTGCCAGGTTGGAGATGCCCAAGCAAGAAGCAGCCAGCTAGAAACTAAAGCCTTCAGTTCAACATCCCAAAAGATGATGACAATCATCTTTTAGTGAACCTGGAAGTCAGTCCTTCCCCAGTAAGCCTTCAGTTGAGGCCCTAGCCCTGTCTAACACCTTGATTGAAGCCTTGTGAGAGAGCCTAGAGCAGAGGACCTAGGGAAGCTCTGCCTCCATCCCTGATCCAAAGAATCAGTGAGCTTATAAATGCATGTTGTTTTAAGCTGCTAAGTTATACAGCACTAGGTGACTAATATGGTATGCTTCTATTTGCCTTTTACTAGTTTAATTCTTGCAGCATCTTTGCCAGATAAAATTCCTGTTTTATATATAAGAAAACTAAGGCTGTTTTAACTTGTTTCAGATCACATGGCTGGTAAGGGATGGAGTCAGAATTTGGACCCAAGTTGTCAGGCTCCCAAGTGTGCTCTCTTGATTACTTGACTTTACACGAAGGCAGTGGCTGGGTCTGATTTGTTCACAGTTGTCCCATTCTCCAACATAGTGTATGACACATAGTAGATTCTCAATAATGGTTAATTAATTTCTTAATCTAGAACATTGCTAACTGAATGATGAATAGATTTATTTTGTTCATGCAAGATAATTTTATAAGCATTTTCAAAAAGTATAATTGTGCCTGTTTGGTCTCAGAGGTTTCTTCTTGTTTTGTGGTATGGCTTCTTCAGGGCCACATACTAATTGACTGAAATTTACAGGTGCATTTCAGTGTGTAGAGTAGTGTAATATAAACATGATGCAAGCCGCATATGTAATTTTAAATGACCTAGGGGTTACTTTTAAGAAGTAAAAAGAGGCTGGGCGCAGTGGCTCACGCCTGTAATCCCAGCACTTTGGGAGGCCGAGGCAGGCAGATCATGAGGTCAGGAGTTTGAGACCAGCCTGAGCAACATGGTGAAACCCCGTCTCTACTACAAATACAAAAATTAGCCAGGTGCCGTGGTGCGTGCCTGTAATCCCAGCTACTCAGGAGGCTGAGGCAGGAGAATTGCTTGAACTTGGGAGGTGGAGGTTGCAGCAAGCCAAGATGACACCACTGCACCCCAGCCTGGGCAACAGAGTGAGACTCCATCTCAAAAAAAAAAGAAGTAAAAAGAAACAGGTGACATTTATTTTAGTAAAACATTTTATTGAAGTCAATATATCTATATTACTATTTTAATATGTAATTAATATAAAAATTAGTAATGGGATATTTTACATTCAGAATAAATACTACAGCTGCAAAATTTGATCTGGTTTTTACATTTTTTAGTATATTTCAAAGATGGAAAATCTAAAACACTTTAAAAAATCATTTTCAGAGTAGCTACTCTCTGTAGCCATTCAACTAGTGCTATGGTAGATAGACTGGAAACACAGCATGGAACAGTAGGTTATAGTGAATATTAAGAAATTTTGTCTTCATCTTTAAAGAAGTAACCTGGATATTCCCTATTACAAGCACTCAGTAGCCATACCTGGCTAATATTGGAGAGTGCAGGTGTATGGACAGTGCATGTGCATGAATGGTGTAGTTGTATAAACAGTGCATTGTGTGAATGGTGCAGGCGTATAGACAGTGCATGTTTTGAATGGCGCAGGTGTGTGGACAGTGCATGTGTGTGAATGGTATAGGTGTATAGACAGTGCATGTGTGTGAATGGTGCAGTTGTATGAGCAGTGCATGTATGTGAATGGTGCAGGTGTATAGACTGTATATGTTTTGAGTGGTACAGGTGTATAGATAGTGCTTTTGTGTGAATGGTGCAGGTGTATGGACATTGTAGGTGTGTGAACAGCACAGGTACATGGACAGTGTCAGTGTATGAATGGTGCAGGTGTATGAACAGTGCAGGTGTGTGGACAGTGTGTGTGTGTGAATAGTGCAGGTGTATGGATAGTATAGGTGTATGAATGGTGCAGGTGTATGAACAGTGCAGGGCAGGTATGTGAATAGTGCAGGTGTGTGAATGGTGCAGGTGTAATGCTTGGACGGAAGAGTCAACCTTTGGGAATCTATGGAATATCCATTCCCCTTGTGACCGCTCTCTCTGTTATAATTCCAGGATACATCAGAAATAGCTCAAAATAAAAACTGAATTTTAGGGACAGAAGTTGTCTGAAAGTTGCTCTTAAATCATAGCTAGAACATAAATGACTTATCACTTTGGACACCTGAGAAAGCTTTCATTAATTTTGGGCATGGACCTTCATGTTTTTAAAACTGGGGTTAATGAAATAGGCAATATCATTTCAGGCAAAAGAAAGGAAAGGTTAAGAGAACAAAATTGCCCAAGATTTGGGTTATTAGAAGGTGAGACTTGAGAAGGTGACCTTTTAGCAATGACTATATTAGGTTTTTGGTTGTACAAAGTAATTGAGGAGCCAGAAAGGCCAGGAGCCAAATAGGCAGTGGAAAGGTGAAGCAGACAGATTTTACTTCCAGCTGCCCCACATCTGAACCTCTTTCCTATGGTGGTGCATTTTCCCACTGTGTGAGGTCAGGCAGAAAGCAGAGTCTGTCTTTCACCATAGAAGCCAAAAACCAGATGCTTCATTTGTCAGGCTCCTGTGCAGCTATGGCAAGAAGGGGCACAAGACATAGGCTTGACCTATCAGATGCCTACGTCCAGCCTAGAAATGAGGAGCCAGTGATGCAAAGAAGCAGGTGGAGAGGACGCTGTTTTGGCAGTGGGGGGTTGCACGGACTGAGCAGTATCAGCAGCACTGGTTTGTAGGAACAGCACTGGCAGTAGGGCAGTGGTGGCATCCCTGGGTCCAGAGCAGGAGGCTTTAGGACATGAAGCTGTGACATGGAGGCAGCTGTGGTGTCTGGAGCTGTTGGCCTTGACCCTGGCTACAGAGTTTTCTCTTTCTTTTGCTCCTTCCCTTTTTCTGGCCTGGTTCTCTGATCATACAGCGGAGGTTCTATGAGCTGCCCAGCGCCCTTTCAAAGGATTCTTTCCTCCTCAGTTGCTCAGTTGGCTAGCTCCGGAGCTCAGCTGCTCTGCATAATAAATCGCAGGGGACCTGAGGAAGAGAAGCTGAGAGCAGACAGCCTGGAAAACAGGGAAGCATGGAGTTGGTAGGAGTCTCGTGGGAGACAGGGGCTGAGCTACATCACAGGAAGCTGTAGTGTGAGAAAACAAGGAATTACTGATGGTTGTGTGGTTGAAGGGCCTGCCACCACAAAGGTGCCTAATGATTCATTTTCAGCTGTTTGCATTTTGTTGCAACAAGTGCTCTCCATAGCACAAAAGTTTCAGTAAAGTCTGCTATACATAAATGCCTGGGCGGTGTGTTGAGTGGAATCAATGAAAAGTCACCGCAGTCGGCACAGAGCAGACGTGAGGGGAGAGCTGTGGCTGGGCCGTGAGGGGGAGTGCAGCAGAGCAGTAACTTGGAGTCACTGGTGACAGACATGAGCCTATAACCTGGGAAATTCTCTGAAATCCTGGCAAGGGCACAGAGGTCCCCCATGGCTGTGACTTACAAAGGTCAAGCCAATTTTATGGGAGACCTCAGCTGACATCTGGGTTACACCAGTGTTAATTTATCCGTCTTCACTAAGAACAGCTGGCTCAGGGATTGGTCACACGGGACAACAAGTGCCATTTCTCATCTTTTATGTGGCAGAAGTAATCTTTGTCTGAAAAACGAACGTTAGTGACTCCCCAAACAAGTGGGAGGAAAGTCTGTATTCCAAGAATTTTCTGATAATAGAAATGAAACATCGCTTTTTTTTTTTTTTTTTTTTGGAGATGGAGTTTCACTCTTGTTGCCCAGACTAGAGTACAGTGGCATGATCTCAGCTCACTGCAACCTCCACCTCCCGGGTTCAAGTGATTCTCCTTCCTCAGCCTCCCAAGTAGCTGGGATTACAGGCACCTGCTACCAGGTCCAGCTAATTTTTTTGAATTTTTAGTAGAGACGGGGTTTCACCATGTTTGCCAGGCTGGTCTTGAACTCCTGACCTCAGGTAATCGACCCACCTTGGCCTCCCAAAGTGTTGTAATTACAGGCGTGAGCCACTGCATCTGGCCAAAATGTTGCCTTTTTAAGGAGAAACAGAGAAATATGTTTTATTATTTCAAACACATGAGTTTTAAATGAGAAGCAATGGCTAAGATAACTCCAGCAACAAGTCAATGTGTTCAAAAGTCTGATCGAATTTTTACTTTGGAAAAATAAACATGGGGCCAATCAATGAAATAAAAACTTTGATGGAAACTGCGGCTAATTTGGGAATTCATACAGCCTATCCCAATAGTATCTAGAAGTGCTAGTTGTACTTGGTCTGTGCTCAATATAGTTAAGAGGTTCTTGACGTAAGTGGGCACTTGCAAACCACATGCTCTGTTGTGACATTTTGGAGGCAGCAGCACCATTCTAGTGTAAAGGCACACTTGCAAAGGAGAAAACATATTTATTGCAAGGATTAACACATTATGGGCATAGTTTTCAAAACATAGCAAACATGTTGTTTTTTTTTTTTTAAATCTGCATATGAATGCTGAACTCTCATTTGCTGTAGCACCATCGAAGAGTCAACCCTTAGGCCAGGCGCAGTGGCTCACGCCTGTAATCCCAACACTTTGGGAGGCTGAGGCAGGTGGATCACGAGGTCAGGAGATCAAGACCATCTTGCCTAACATGGTGAAACCCTGTCTCTACTAAAAATACAAAAAATTAGCTGGGCATGGTGGCGCATTCCTGTAGTCCCAGCTACTTGGGAGGCTGAGGCAGGAGAATCACTTGAACCCGGGAGGCAGAGGTTGTAGTAAGCCAAGATCGTGCCACTGCACTCCAGCCTGGGTGACAGAGAGAGACTCCATCTCAAAAAAAAAAAAAAAAAAAAAAAAGTCAACTCTTTTAGGACGTAGGAGCCTATTATTCAGAAAACCTGCTTTCCTGGCATAGCGCTTATCTTAATAAAAGTTAGAGACTGGCTCGTGTGGCCACATTAAGTTAAAATGATTTAACTTTTCCTTTTTAACAAGTTTTGAATGGCTTACCTATTCTACCAATTGCCTTCTTCTTGTGTCTCCTTCCCTGACCTGCCTGGCTCTCCCCGACCCCTGCCCCTCTCCCAGCCTGTGAAGTGCCTTCTTTTTGTTTCTGTAATGTCATGTGTATACCTGTCTCTCCTGGCACTTACTACATTTTAACAATTTGTTTGTCTCCTTCCTGGTCTTCATTTTTTAAATCTCTCTATCCCCAGTATGGTGCCTGAACACCTGAGCAATGCTCCAGAAAGCCTGTCACTCTAGTGATGAGTCATTTGCTTGCACTAATGACCCTCTAACTCTGGAATTAAACAAGATTGAAGTAAGATTAAACAAGACCCCAAAGATCACCCACACTTTGGTTGCACTGTCAAATTTTCTTAAAAAGGTGATGAAAGGACTAAAAAGTCCCTTCCACTCTCTGCCCTAATGAAGAGATGGCCCTATCCAGTGCTTGCCTGCCACTCTGTCCCATTTCACCCACTTAGCTACAGTCTGACCTTTGACTCTATTAAAATATTTCTGCTTGCTTCACTCTGATCAAGAGCTACATGATTATGGAAGATTTATAGAAGCTGAGAAGTGATATGCAATCCCTTTTAAGTAAAACCTTAGTAATCATTTTTTATTCCTGTTCTTTTTTTTAAGACCCAAAATCATAAAATCTTGAAACCATATTGGCTTGTGTTTATGCATGTTGAGATCAATTACATGTTGTCTTAAGATAGTTTTAAATTGCAAGAGTTATTTCTGAACAGAAGACTATATTAAAATTACATTCTGAAAGCTTGATGGCAGTCTGTGAGTACTTTCAGGTAACATAGTGACTCCTTACTACCTGGAAAACAGCTGGAAAGAACACAATACGCCTCTGTTCTCTGTTAAAAAAAATGCCTCTGAGCTGCTAAAATAGATGTTATAAGTTATAGTATCTATTATTCTGAAATCCATGCTTTCTCTACATAGGTGTCCCTTCATATCCTCACTCAACGCGTTTTAACTCTGTTTTTTTTTTTTTTTTTTTCACGTTCCAATTGAGCTGGTTCCTAAGCAGGCAAGGAGATAGGCACAGCAAGAGGTGACCAGGTAACCAGAATGGAGGAAAGCTAGTGAAAACTAAGCAGAGGAATTCTGACATCTTGTCCGTCTCAGATTATTTAGGGTAGGGCTACCCATTTCTAAACACATGAGGACTCCTAACTATTGCCCTGTGGGCTCAGTTTGGCCTACATGAGTATTTCGTTTGTCTTTTACAGTGTTATTGTCTATTTTATTGAGCTGACATTCAAAATTAAGTAAGTTTTCCATTGACATATGAATTTTAGGCCTTTCGTGAATCATCACACTATCTAGTAATGCTAGGCTTGTTCATCTCATGGGAACGACAGCTGAAGCTGAGTGGTGACTGCTCCCTTTAGATAGGGCAGTTGTCCTTTCTCTTCACAGTTTCCATCACCCACCCACAGTTTGCACTGCACCAAGGCCCTGGGGGATTTTACTCCTTCTTGCCTGGTCATGAAGGCAACTGAGTTTGCCATGAAGGGCTTCCCATCAGGGCACATTTTCTAATTGTCATACAATTTTGAAATTAGAAGCACCTTTATAAAAGTGACTTCCTTGGGTAGGAGACTGGACTAGAATATCCTCAGCAAGCAGTCACCTAACCACTTCTGGTTTTGCAATGACAGGGAGTTCTCTACTCCACCAAGAAGATCTTCTTGCCTTTTTTTTTCTTTCTAGAGTTAATAACTTGTATTTATGTAAAATCAGTGTCTCCTAAAGTATGTTCTTAGAACCGTTTGTTCTAAGGTATGTTAACATTGATAATACATTTTTTAAAGAATCCAGCAGTCATATATATACACACACTCATATATACACACATATATGCACACATATATACATGCATATATATACACACACATATATATACACACACATATATATATGTGTGTATCCTATCCTCAGAACAGATAAATTACTATTTTTTTAGTGAAAGACTTCCCAGAGCCTTTAGGTGCTATTCTGCATTGTTGATCTCTAAGCCAAGGATAAATTTGCAGTCTTTTTTCATATATATTTGATCATAAAACTTAATTTTTTGGGACTGTCATGTGGCCCAAGTATTCTACAGAATAACCTTGGAAAATGCACATAGGAATTCTCAGTTTTGTCTTAATTGTTCATAAAAGTCAGTCATAAGCAAAGTAAAGCAATTTGCCCAAGAATACAGGAATTGTGGCTGTTATGAAATTGGGTTGGAATTCCAGAATACTGTCTCCTAACAGGATTCAGTGGAGTGTTTCACAGAGTATAATGCACTGATCACTAAATTTAGGGAAATATCCACGGATAAATACACTTGGTTAAATCCAAAAATGTGGAGGAAGAAAGCATTGGTAATCTTAAAAGAAGAATACCAATGTTAAGATAGAATCAATGATCATAAAAATACATAGTAATCATAAAAAATGGGAGATCATAAAGAGATTAAGGGAGTAATTAATGGGGGTTAGCCTTATTTTCATAAAGAGCCTTTCACACTACTTCCCTTAATGTTCACATTTTATATAAAGTATAGTATGTTATCAGCCTATCCTTTATAAAAACAAGCCATTCGATGATTATGGTCTAATTTCCAGCTCCTGTGAAAATTAAGTCCCAATTAATGGAAAATTGAATAGAACAAAACAAAATTTTATAATATCATTATTAAATTATCATTATTAAAAATAAGCAGTCTAGTTAATGATGTATTCTTTTGTATTCAAAGTTTAGTGTTAACCCCAAAAGTAATGGCAACAAAAGCCAAAATTGACAAATGGGATCTAGTTAAACTAAAGACCTTCTGCACAGCAAAAGAAACTATCATCATAGTGAACAGGCAACCTATAGAATGGGAGAAAATTTTTGCACTCTATCCATCTGACAAAGGGCTAATATCTAGAATCCACAAAGAACTTAAACAAATTTACAAGAAAACAACAAACAACTCCATCAAAAAGTGGGCAAAAGATATGAACAGACCCTTCTCAAAAGAAGACATTTATGCAACCAACGAACTTGAAAAAATGCACATCAAACTTGAAAAAATGCACATTATCACTGATCATTAGAGAAATGCAAATCGAAACCACAATGAGATACCATCTAATGCCAGTTAGAATGGCAATCATTAAAAAGTCAGGAAACAACAGATGCTGGAGAGGATGTGGAAAAATAGGAATGCTTTTACACCATTGGTGGGACTGTAAACTAGTTCAACCATTGTGGAAGACAGTGTGGCAATTCCTCAAGGATCTAGAACTAGAAATACTATTTGACCCAGCAATCCCATTACTGGGTATATACCCAAAGGATTATAAATCATTCTACTATAAAGACACATGCACACATATGTTTATTGTGGCACTATTCACAATAGTAAAAACTTGGAACCCAAATGTCCATCAGTGATAGACTGGATAAAGAAAATATGGCACATATACACCATGGAATACTATGCAGCCATATAAAAGGATGAGTTCATGTCCTTTGCAGGGACATGGATGAAGCTGGAAACCATCATTCTCAGCAAACTCTCACAAGAATAGAAAATCAAACACCACATGTTCTCACTCATAAGTGGGAGTTGAACAATGAGAACACATGGACACAGGGAGAGGAAAACATTAATCAGCTACTATGACTGAGCTGCTAGGAACACACTATATAAATTACCATCTTTTCCCCTCAAATTGCTCACAAGTCAGTCGTGGAGACAAATGAATGATGACTACAGAATCAGAAAAAGGTAAGTAGTATTTTGTTATAATGCAAACACAGGGAATTGGCCTGGGGAAACTGGGGCAGTTTCAGTACAGGGGACAGTGCTTCTGACTGGGTCCAGAAGGAGTTGGAGGAGTTTGCCAGGTGTATGATGGGGAATCCAACAGAGTATGTTTCATCCTGGGAAGGGAATCTACAATGCATTATTGGGAGTCTGGAATTTTATGTTTGACTTTTATTTTCAGGAAAATCTTTTTAAAGTTACTTTTAAGTGTATTCATTCACCTTATCACTGGACACTGCTGTACAATTTCGGGGTCCACATTTTCAAATGCGTTTATTATCACAGGATACCAGGAAACACTTTAGCTATCTTTTGCCTTGCAGGAATTCAGGCCCAGAATGTGGAGAGAGATTCTAATTTCTAGATTATAATACAAGTTGGAAATTCAGCTTTTCGTGTGAAATGTTCTAATTTTTAAATGTTGGCAACTAATTTTTTTTCAACATTGTCCGTGGTAACAAAACAAAAACACAGGTCACATGTTTGCAGCTCCTGCTCTTTGGATTTCAGTGTCATTAACAAGGTGTTTTCCACCCAGTGGCCGTGTATTTTTACTGCAGTTTGAAGGGCTTCAAGGGAATTTGCTTCTTGCAGTGTTAACCTTGAAACCCCCAACATATAAAGCCCACCAAAAAGGATAAGGGCCTAACGAGGAATTCAGCAGGAGACAAGAGGTGGTCTGGCCACTGGGTTGAGCTTGCACCACAGGGAAGCCCGTTCTGGAGCAGAGCAGGAAGGAGGGGTAAAGCCCATCAGAACCCAGGCATGGCGCTCTGCTTCGGGATACGTGGCTGAGCTTGTGGAAGGGGAACCGTCTCATAGCTCAAGCAAGGGTATCCGTGAGCAGTGGTTGAACACAGGATGTGTTTGACTGTGACATCAGGTGGCTGCCACCACAGCAGTGATTGTCATGGAGACTGAAATTTTTAGTTTTCTCTGCTGGGTTGTGAAAGTGATGCTTTTCTGAGTGAGAAACTCCTTTTGATTTGGCAAATTTGGGGGTCTGAATGAGGAGAGGGCTAAAGAGGGAGAAAATGGATTGTGGCAGAGGTTGCTAGTTGCTTCTCTTAACATCTGTTTTCCTTTTTTTCCTTAGTTATTAGCACTCCCCAGTTTTCAGCTGGGCACACAACCACCTCCAGGTGACTGTATCACTAATGCCTTTTAACAGGCAGAAGAAAACTAATTTTTAAAAAGTTCAACAGCACCATTAATTTCACCTATTTATATTTCAAATCAGCCATCACTGTGAAACTTCTAAGAAAGTCTAAAGGCATTAACTTGGTAATCCCCAAAACTAGAGTAGCAGAGCAAAAGAGTCAAAACCTCCTCCGGTATGAACTTTGCAAAAATAATAGTTGACAGGTAAAATGTCACCCTTTTTTAAATTGTCTGAACAAAGAAGGCCATGATTCGTCTTATATCCAATAAAAAACATTTTGTAAAATTATGATACATAGTCTCCTCTGTAGGGAGGGTACAGGTAGGCTTGTAGAATTAGAGAGACATGGATTCCAATGAGGAAAGGAGATTACTTGACAAGAGAACAGACAGAATTAATAAGATTAGCTCTTGCCCCATCCTTGGTGGTTTAGGGCCATGGTTTTGAGAGAGTTCAAAGCTCTTGCATGAGGCAAATTGGTAAATATTCGACCTGACACTTCCTGCACAATCATCTTAAATTATAAAGCAGTAAAAAAAGCTAAGACTATTCCATTTTTTGTGTCTTTTTGATGTTTTCCAAACTGAATTTTAACAGAAATGATAGCAAATGTGAACATTCAAAGTCAATCTCTATACCAATAGCACCCCTCAGGCCAGCTTCCTTCTCTGTCTATTTAGACTTGTTCTGATAGATATTTCAAGGGTGATCTCAATTGTACTCATGGAAAATAGCATTTCTGGAGAAGATTTCTACAAGGCTGAATTCTTCCTGTTGTCTAATTCTCCTACATATAGTATTTCCATGTATAGCAGCAACTTCGTCCACAGTTGGTCAGATAATTTTAAAAGCCACTTAAAGGTTTAACAGGAACACTTTTGGTCCCATCTGTGAGGGTGGGAGGGCTAGGCTTTAAGAACAGAATTAAACTCATATTTTGAAGTATAGTATGCAAATCAGGTTGCCAAAACAATTGTTTTTTATGACTCTTAGAAGAGATTTAAGATGGAGCCAAGAGTTGAGATGAAGGCTAAAGAGATCAGAGAATGAGAACCGAGGATTCCTAAGGTGAAAGTTTTTGGAGGATTGTGGCATTTTCCCATTCTTTTGCTGAAGGAAGAAGTGTGCTTCCCCTCTTCTTTTTTTTTTTTTTCTGTTTCCCATTACTTTATTTATTTATATTTTTAAATTTTTCATTATACTTTAAGTTCTAGGGTACATGTGCACAACATGCAGGTTTGTTACATATGTATACATGTGCCATGATGGTATGCTGCACCCATCAACTCATCATTTACATTAGGTATATCTCCTAATGCTATCCCTCTCCCCTCCCCTCGCCCCACAACAGGCCCCAGTGTGTGATGTTCCCCTTCTGTGTCTAAGTGTTCTCATTGTTCAGTTCCCACCTATGAGTGAGAACATGTGGTGTTTGGTTTTCTGTTCTTGCGACAGTTTGCTGAGAATGATGGTTTCCAGCTGCATCCATGACCCTACAAAGGACATGAACTCATCCTTTTTTATGGCTGTATAGTATTCCATGGTGTATATGTGCCACATTTTCTTAATCCAGTCTGTCATTGATGGATATTTGGGTTGGTTCCAAGTCTTTGCTATTGTGAATAGTGCTGCAATAAACATACGTGTGCATGTGTCCTTATAGCAGCATGATTTATAATCCTTTGGGTATATACCCAGTAATGAGATGGCTGGGTCAAATGGTATTTCTAGTTCTAGATCCTTGAGAAATCGCCACACTGTATTCCACAATGGTTGAACTAGTTTACAGTCCCATCAACAGTGTAAAAGTGTTCTTATTTCTCCACATCCTCTCCAGTGCCTGTTGTTTCCTGACTTTTTAATGATTGCCATTCTAACTGGTGTGAGATGGTATCTCATTGCAGTTTTGATTTGCATTTCTCTGATGACCAGTGATGATAAGCATTTTTACTTGTGTCTGTTGGCTGCATAAATGTCTTCTTTTGAGCAGTGTCTGTTCATATCCATTGCCCACTTTCTGATGGGGTTGTTTGTTTTTTTCTTGTAAATTTGTTTGAGTTCCTTGTAGGTTCTGGATATTAGCCCTTTGTCAGACAAGTAGATTGCAAAAATGTTCTCCCATTCTGTAGGTTGCCTGTTCACTCTGATGGTAGTTTTTTACTGTGCAGAAGCTCTTTACTTTAATTAGACCCCATTTGTCAATTTTGGCTTTTGTTGCCATTGCTTTTGGTGTTTTTGACATGAAGTCCTTGCCCATGCCTATGTCCTGAATGATATTGCCTAGGTTTTCTTTTAAGGTTTTTATGGTTTTAGTTCTAACATTTAAGTCTCTAAGCCATCTTGAATTAATTTTTGTAAAAGGTGTAAAGAAGGGATCCAGGTTCGTTTTCTACATATGGCTAGCCAGTTTTCCCAGCAGCATTTATTAAAGAGAATCCTTTCCCCATTTCTTGTTTTTGTCAGGTTTGTCAAAGATCAGATTGTTATAGATGTGTGGTATTATTTCTGAAGGCTCTGTTCTGTTCCATTGGTCTATATCTCTGTTTCGGTATCGGTACCATGCTGTTTTGGTTACTATAGCCTTGTAGTATAGTTTGAAGTCAGGTAGCGTGATGCCTCCAGCTTTGTTCTTTTGGCTTAGGATTGTCTTGGCAATGCAGGCTGTTTTTTGGTTCCATATGAACTTTAAAGCATTTTTTTCCAATTCTGTGAAGAAAGTCATTGGTAGTTTAATGGGGATGGCATTGAATCTATAAATTACCTTGGGCAGTATGGCCATTTTCACAATATTGATTCTTCCTATCCATGAGCATGGAATGTTCTTCCATTTGTTTGTGTCCTCTTTTATTTCATTGAGCAGTGGTTTGTAGATCTCCTTGAAGAGGTCCTTCACATCTCTTGTAAGTTGGAGTCCTAGATATTTTATTCTCTTTGAAGCAATTGTAAATGGGAGTTCACTCATGATTTGGCTCTCTGTTTGTCTGTTATTGGTGTATAAGAATGCTTGTGACTTTTGCACATTGATTTTGTATCCTGAGACTTTGCTGAAGTTGCTTATCAGCTTAAGGAGATTTTGGGCTGAGATGATGGGGTTTTCTAAATATACAATCATGTCATCTGCAAATAGGGACAATTTGACTTCCTCTTTTCCTAATTGAATACCCTTTATTTCTTTCTCCTGCCTGATTGCCCTGGCCAGAACTTCCAACACTATGTTGAATAGGAGTAGTGAGAGAGGGCATCCCTGTCTTGTGCCAGTTTTCAAAGGGAATGCTTCCAGGTTTTGCCCTTATTATTTTGAGATAACTTCCATCAATACCGAATTTATTGAGAGTTTTTAGCATGAAGGGCTGTTGAATTTTGTCAAAGGCCTTTTCTGCATCTATTAAGATAATCATGTGGTTTTTGTCTTTGGTTCTGTTTACATGCTGGATTATGTTTATTTATTTGCATATGTTGAACCAGCCTTGCATCCCAGGGATGAAGCCCACTTGATCATGGCAGATAAGCTTTTTGATGTGCTGCTGGATTCAGTTTGCCAGTATTTTATGGAGGATTTTTGCATTGATATTCATCAGGGATATTGGTCTAAAATTCTCTTTTTTTGTGTCTCTGTCAGGCTTTGGTGTCAGCAGGATGATGCTGGCCTTATAAAATAAGTTAGGGAGGATTCACTCTTTCTATTGACTGGAATACTTTCAGAAGGAATGGTACCACCTCCTCCTTGTACCTCTGGTAGAATTCGGCTGTGAATCCATCTGGTCCTGGACTTTTTTTGGTTGGTAGGCTATTAATTATTGCCTCAATTTCAGAGCCTGTTATTGGTCTCTTCAGGGATTCAACTTATTCCTGGTTTAGTCTTGTGAGAGTGTATGTGTCCAGGAATTTATCCATTTTTTCTTGTTTTTCTAGTTTATTTGTGTAAGGTTGTTTATAGTACTCTCTGATGGTAGTTTGTATTTCTGTGGGGTCGGTGGTGATATCCCCTTTATCATTTTTTATTGCATCTATTTGATTCTTCCTTTTTTTCTTCTTTACTAGTCTTGCTAGTGGTCTATCCATTTTGTTGATCTTTTCAAAAAACCAACTCCTGGATTCATTGATTTTTTTGAAGGGCTTTTTTGTGTCTCTATCTCCTTCAGTTCTGCTCTGATCTTAGTTATTTCTTGCCTTCTGCTAGCTTTTGAATCTGTTTGCTCTTGCTTCTCTAGTTCTTTTAATTGTGATGTTAGGGTGTCAATTTTAGATCTTTCCTGCTTTCTCTTGTGGGCATTTAGTGCTATAAATTTCCCTCTACACACTGCTTTAAATGTGTTCCAGAGATTTTGGTATGTTTCGTCTTTGCTCTCATTGGTTTCAAAGAACATCTTTATTTTTGCCTTCATTTCGTTATGTACCCAGTTGTCATTCAGGAGCAGTTTGTACAGTTTCCATGTAGTTGAGCGGTTTTGAGTGAGTTTCTTAATCCTCAGCTCTAGTTTGATTGCACTGTGGTCTGAGAGACAGTTTGTTATAATTTCTGTTCTTGTACATTTGCTGAGGAGTGCTTTACTTCCAACTATGTGGTCAATTTTGGAATAAGTGCGATGTGGTGCTAAGAAGAATGTATATTCTGTTGATTTGGGGTGGAGAGTTCTGTAGATGTCTATTAGGTCTGCTTGGTGCAGAGCTGAGTTCAATTCCTGGATATCCTTGTTGACTTTCTGTCTCGTTGATCTGTCTAATGTTGACAGTGGGGTGTTAAAGTCTTCTATTATTATTGTGTGGGAGTCTAAGTCTCTTTGTAAGTCTCTAAGGACTTGCTTTATGAAACTGGGTGCTCCTGTATTGGCTGCATATATATTTAGGATAGTTAGATCTTCTTGTTGAATTGATCCCTTTGCCTTTATGTAATGGCCTTCTTTGTCTCTTTTGATCTTTGTTGGTTTAAAGTTTGTTTTATCAGAGACTAGGATTGCAACCCCTGCCTTTTTTGGTTTTCCATTTGCTTGTTAGATCTTTCTCCATCCCTTTATTTTGAGCCTATATGTGTCTCTGCATGTGATATGGGTCTTCTGAATACAGCACACTGGTGGGTCTTGACTCTTTATCCAATTTGCCAGTCTGTGTCTTTTAATTAGAGCCTTTAGTCCATTTACATTTAAGGTTAATATTGTTATGTGTGAATTTGATCCTGTCATTATGATGTTAGCTGGTTATTTTGCTCGTCAGTCAATGCAATTTCTTCCTAGCATTGATGGTCTGTACAATTTGGTATGTTTTAACAGTGGCTGGTACTGGTTGTTCCTTTCCATGTTTAGTGCTTCCTTTAGGAGCTCTTGTAGGGCAGGCCTGGTGGTGACAAAATCTCTCAGCCTTTGCTTGTCTGTAAAGGATTGTATTTCTCCTTCACTTATGAAACTTAGTTTGGCTGGATATGAAATTCTGGGTTGAAAATTCTTTTCTTTAAGAATGTTGAATATTGGCCCCCACTCTCTTCTGGCTTGTAGAATTTCTGCCGAGAGATCCGCTGTTAGTCTGATGGGCTTCCCTTTGTGGGTAACCCGACCTTTCTCTCTGGCTGCCTTAACATTTTTTCCTTCATTTCAAGTTTGGTGAATCTGACAATTATGGGTCTTGGAGTTGCTCTTCTCAAGGAGTATCTTTGTGGCGTTCTCTGTATTTCCTGAATTTGAATGTTGGCCTGCCTTGCTAGGTTGGGGAAGTTCTTCTGGATAATATCCTGCAGAGTGTTTTCCAACTTGGTTCCATTCTCCCCATCTCTTTCAGGTACACCAATCAGACATAGATTTGGTCTTTTCACATAGTCTGATATTTCTTGGAGGCTTTGTTCGTTTCTTTTTACTCTTTTTTTTCTCTAAACTTCTCTTCTCACTTCATTTCATTCATTTGATCTTCAATCACTGATACCCTTTCTTCCAGTTGATTGAATTGGTCACTGAAGCTTGTGCATTTGTCATGTAGTTCTCGTGCCATGGTTTTCAGCTCTATCAGGTCATTTAAGGACTTCTCTACATTGGTTATTCTAGTGAGTCATTCATCTAATCTTTTTTCAAGGTTTTTAGCTTATTTGCAATGTGTTTGAACTTCCTCCTTTAGCTTGGAGAAGTTTGATCGTCTGAAGCCTTCTTCTCTCAACTCGTCAAAGTCATTCTCCGTCTAGCTTTGTTCTGTTGCTGGTGAGGAGTTGCATTCCTTTGGAGGGAGAGAGGTGCTCTGAATTTTAGAATTTTCAGCTTTTCTACCCTGTTTTTCCCCCATCTTTATGGTTTTATCTACCTTTGGTCTTTGATGATGGTGACATACAGATGGGGTTTTCGTATGGATGTCCTTTCTGTTTGTTAGTTTTCTTTCTAACAGTCAGGACCCTCAGCTGCAGGTCTGTTGGAGTTTGCTCGAGGTCCACTCCAGACCCCGTTTGCCTGGGTATCAGCAGCGGAGGCTGTAGAAGAGTGAATATTGCTGAACAGCAAATGTTGCTGCGTGATCATTCCTCTGGAAGCTTTGTCTCAGAGGAGTACCTGGCCATGTAAGGTGTCAGTCTGCCCCTACTGGGGGGTGCCTCCCAGTTAGGCTACTGGGGAGTCAGGGACCCACTTGAGGAGACAGTTTGTCCATTCTCAGATCTCAAACTCCATGCTGGGAGAACCACTACTCTCTTCAAAGCTGTCAGACATGGACATTTAAATCTGCAGAGGTTTCTGCTTCCTTTTGTTTGGCTATGCCCTGTCCCCAGAGGTGGAGTCTATAAAGGCAGGCAGGCCTCCTTGAGCTGCGGTGGGCTCCACCCAGTTTAAGCTTCCTGGCTGCTTTGTTTACCTACTCAAGCCTCAGCAATGGTGGGCACCCCTCCCCCAGCCTTGCTGCCACCTTGCAGTTAGATCTCAGACTGCTGTGCTAGCAATGAAGGAGACCCTGTGGGCATGGGACCCTCTGAGCCAGGCATGGGATATAATCTCCTCATGTGCCACTTGCTAAGACCCTTGGAAAAGTGTAGTATTAGGGTGGGAGTGACCTGATTTTCCAGGTGCTGTGTGTCATGGTTTCCCTTGGCTAGCAAAGGGAATTCCCTTACCCCTTGCACTTCCTGGGTGAGGCAATGCCTTGCCCTGCTTCAGCTCTCACTTGATGGGCTGCACCCACTGTCCTGTACCCACTGTTTGGCACGCCCCAGTGAGATGAACCCAGTACCTTAGTTGGAAATGCAGAAATCACCCATCTTCTGTGTTGCTTATGCTGGGAGCTGTAGCCTGGAGCTGTTCGTATTTGGCCATCTTGGAACTGCCCTCGCTTCCCCTCTTCTTAATCCAAATGAGAAAAACTTTGGGGGAGTCACATAAGGAACTTGATCTATGTCCTCTGGAATTCAGTGGACTAGTGTCTGAACTGTGAGGATAGCTGTTCAGGTTGTACACTGCACAACACTAGAAGGTCCCATTCACATAGACAACAATGTTTAGAAATCTGCAAACTATATTTGGAGACTCTGGGTGTCTGATTCTCCTAGAGGTAAGCTATGGTGGTTGGAGCTGCAATTAATTAATTGCAAAGAGGAAAATAAGGACACTAGGAGCAAGTTGGAGTTTCATCAACAATGAGACAAGGATGTGAGAGTTTTTCAGCTTAGCCATGTGGGTCCATGTAAGGAAACCAGCCTGAAGCCTGAAGCCTTCTTGAGAAGACCCTTAGGGGAAAAAACCTAGAGAGGACCCCTCCAACTGAAAGCCAGAGGGCCAAGTGTTGGTAGTGAAAGTGGCCAGGCATTGGAGTGACTGTCCTCATCATGGACACTGCAGTGGGGATTTTCCATGGGGTAAAGAACCCCATGAGAGTCCACCCTGAGCACTCAAGCTCAATGAGCAGCAATGCCAGATCACAGAGGTTCCATCCGTGTGCCCTTTGCATAGCCCCAGCCCTGGGTCCAGTCCTGGAGGGAATGGAAAGACAGCTTGTGAGGGGAAGCATCAGAAGAGGAAAAGATGCCAACTATGCCCTAAGCGCCCAGCCCCTGACTCCCAAGACCCTCACTTTAGGCTTGTTGGCCAAAATCAGGTGTCAGCTCAGGGAGGGTAAAAAATTTGGAATTTGGTTATTACACTAAATTGAACATTTTAATTACTAAAATAAGACTTGTGTTAAGACTAAAGGTGAGCTCAGGATATTTAATACCTTTAATTGAGAGGGAGATCTGCTTGAGACTTCATGTAAGGACAGAGAAAGAATCAGTCTATGCAATAGGTATAAAGGAGGAGGGGTTGGGGAGGAGTCGGTATTGCTCTCTTTGTAGCCTGTTGAGCTCCAAACCTTCAGTAAGCGGACCTGAAGCATTTTATGTTAACGTGAGACACATAAATCTACACTTATCCCCAATCTTTTGATGTAGAGCCAAGACCTTTTGTGCGAGCACAGGCAACTGATCTTTCTTCAACTCACCCACAACACAGCAACTATGAGTTCCAATTTTTGTTTCCTCACATTGGATTGAAAATGCTAAGAAACTTGCAAAACAACCCGAATATAGCTTAAAATGTATATGATTTATTTTCTCTTGTCTTCCACAGTTGTCTCACCCACACTCTTTTTTTGAAATGAAAATGGGTGTGGGTGAGACAACTGTAAAAGGCCTTTTGAAGGCATTTAGTTTAGTGGTTCATAGAAACAACCACTCTTTTTGTACTCATATGTCATTGGTTTACATAATATTTAATTAAATTATGTAATTCAGCAGCAAGTACTGTTGGCATAAACAGCAGAGCACATGCCCAGCTGACCCTTGGTAAAGGCACATTTGAACTTGTGGGAGTAGAAGCACATGGCTGTACTGGAGAGTAGCCCACTCATGGTGAGCTTTCCATGTGTCCTGATCATCCATCTACAGATCTTACCGAGAGACAGAGTGTGCAGGATTATCTAGGGAGTTGGTAAGTGGACATCAGTCTACTGAGGCACCATTATTTTAGGTCCAATATTTGAGATATAAACACCATCATAAAAGCTACCATTGACTGAGTATCTGCTATGTGCCAGTCAGGGCACTGGGCACTTTAGGCACACTTTAAATGAATAAAACTCATGTAGCTTTCACAGATAATACTTTCCTTCATTTTACAGTTGAGGAAACTGAAATTTACAGAAATTAAATAACTTACTCTAGGTCACATAGACAATACATGAATAATCAGTGCTTCTCAAACTCTAAAGCGCAAATAAATCACCAGGGGGCTATTATTTAAATGAAAATTTTGAAATCGTGGGTCTGGGGTGGGACCTGAGATTCTGCACTCTTTTATTTTTTATTTTTGAGATGGAGTTTCGCTCTTGTTGCCCAGGCTGGAGTGCAATGTGCAATCTCGGCTCACCAAAACCTCCACCTCCTGGGTTTAAGCAATTTGCCTGCCTCAGCCTCCCGAGTAGCTGAGATTACTGGTGCACACCACCACACCTGGCTAATTTTGTATTTTTAGTAGAGACAGGGTTTCTCCATGTTGGTCAGGCTGATCTCAAACTCCCGACCTCAGGTGATCCACCTGCCTTGGCCTCCCAAAGTGCTGGGATTACAGGCATGAGCGACTGCGCTTGGTCTGATTCTGCACTTCTAACAAGCGCCCAGATACTGTTGCTGCTGCTGGTCTGCAGACCATGTCTTGAAAATCCTGATATCCTAACTTAACTGCTCTGAGATGGAGCCCAGGCATCCCTGTTTTCTAAAAACTCTTCAGGAATCTTTTGTAAACAGAGTGGAGATAATTGTTCCTCCAGGAAAGGCAGAAAAGTTGTGGAAGTGGATTGACTTAGTAATACTTAGTTTCAAATACTTTAATTAAAAAAAAAATGTGTTTTAAAAATACAATAGTGGCCAGGCGCGGTGGCTCACACCTGTAACCCCAACACTTTGGGAAGCTGAGGCAGGTGGATCACCCAAGATCAGGAGTTCAAGACCAGCCTGGCCAACATGGCAAAACCCCATCTCTACTAAAAATACAAAAATTCGCTGGGCGTGGTGGCACGTGGCTGTAATTCTAGCTACTCAGGAGGCTAAGGCAGGAGAATTGCTTGAACCTAGGAGGCAGAGGTTGCGGTGAGCTGAGATTGTGCCATTGCAGTCCAGCATGGGTGACAAGAACGAAACTCCATATGAAACAAAACAAAACAAAACAAGCAAACAAAAAATAGTAATGAATTTGAACCAATATACAAGTTCATAAAATAAAAGGTAAAAATCTTCCTCCTTTAACAAGAATTTTTAAAGTAAAATATAATCAAGCTATTTACTGTACACCCTTATGTAACAATTTTCCAATTCCATGATATATCATAAATTTCTTTTGTAGTAAGTACATACTGCTATAATCTGCTTCATCTTACTTCACCCTTATTGACAATGCATTATATTCCATAGCACAATGCAACCATTATTCATCTATTCCTTCATAGGTGGGTATTAAGTTGACTCTAATTTTTTTCAGTTTTACAGATAATGCTTTGTGCATATATCCATGGGCATGTGTATAAGTCATTCTGTAGAATCGACTTCTAGATGTGAAATTGTTGGGTTATTTAAAAAGCTATTCTCAAATAAAAGGTTTGGTGAGTTACACTTGTGCCATCACATATAAAAATGCCTCCTTTCCCCCACCACCTTGAAATACTGGGTATTATCAATCTTTTCTGTATTAAGCAATACAATATGTGAAAGGTGGTTCTCAGTGATTCTTAATTTGTGTGTCATGAATGCATGAGGATGAAAATCTTTTAATATGTGCATTAGACTTAGTATTTCTTATTTTATGGCTTGTCTGTCTATATCCTTTTGCTCTGTTAGTTATTTGGTTGCTTATCTATTTTATATTGTTTGTCTCATATATGCTGCAAATACCAGCCTCCCAGCCTACTACTCGCTACTTTTTTTTTTTTTTTTTTTTTGAGACAAGGGTCTTGCTCTGTCGCCCAGGCTGGAGTGCAGTGGTGCAATCACAGCACACTGCAGCCTTGACCTCCCAGGCTCAAGCGACCCTTCCATCTCAGCCTCTCAAGTAGCAGCTGGGACTACAGGTGCATGCCACCATGCACAGCTAATTTTTAATCTTTTGTAAACACAGGGTCTCACCATGTTGCCCAGGCTGGTCTCAAACGCCCAGACTCAAGCCACCCTCCCACCTCAGCCTCATAAAGTGCTGGGATTACAAGTGTGAGCCACTGCTCCAGGCCTACTGTTCACTTTTTAAATTTGTTTTACAATATTTTACAAAATTGTTTCATTTCTTTATGTCAAATCTGTAAATTTTCTTCCATGACTTCTGTTTTACTTCTTATTTAGGAAAGACTTCCTCATCCCCAAATTATAAAATACATATCCCTGTTTTTTCCATCTATTACTTGCATAGATCTGTCACTCATTAATTCATGTGATCATTAATCCATATGCAAAAATATTCTGTATATAAAGTAGAATTATGACTTGAAGTTAGAGGTTTTTTTGTGTGTGTCTTTTACTCCCAAACACCATTCTCAGCACTATTCACTGAACAGACCACCATTAACCCTGGACTTGAAATGTCCCCTTTATTAAATGATAGAAGTCTCATCATTAAATTTATAAAATGATAGAAATCTCATATGTAGAAGTCTCATCATCTCCTTTCATCCCTTTTCTTCCATGCCTGCCCCAAGTTGTTTTAATTTCTGCAGTTTTATAGAACTGCTGGGAAGACCAGTATGTTATTATTTTTTAGTTTTTCTTCCTTTTTTAAAAACAAATTTCTTCTCTACTTTTCTTTAGATGAATTAAAAATGCCCATATCTTGTTCTAAAGCAAAGTTGCATTGGAATTTTTACTGAAATTTTTTTCTAATGGTCCACTAGTATGGGGAAAATTGACATCTTTATAGTATTGAATGTTTCATGCAGAAACAAGGTATGTCACTTCATTTACTCAGATAAATATTTTACATGGTCTTCACAAATGTAGATTTGCACATAACAAGAGTTAGGTTTATGGGAGGCCGAGGCGGGCGGACCACGAGGTCAGGAGATCATGACCATCCTGGCTAACACAGTGAAACCCCGTCTCTACTAAAAATAGAAAAAAAAAAATTATCAGGGTGTGGTGGCGGGCACCTGTAGTCCCAGCTACTCAGGAGGCTGAGGCAGGAGAATGGCGTGAACCCGGGAGGTGGAGCTTGCAGCGAGCTGAGATCGTGCGACTGCACTCCAGCCTGGGTGACAGGGCGAGACTCCATCTCAAAAATAAACAAAAAAAAGAGTTAGGTTTATTCCTGGATGAATATATATATAAATGAAGAAATATATCTTTATATATATACCTTTTTTTTTTTTTTTTTTTTTTTTGAGACAGAGTCTCATTCTGTTGCCCAGGAGTCCAGTGGAGCCATCTCAGCTCACTACAACCTCCACCTCCCGGGTTCAAACAATTCTCCTGCCTCAACCTCCCAAGTAGCTGGGACTACACGCACACGCCACCACATACGGCTACTTTTTCTATTTTTAGTAGAGACGGGGTTTTGCCATGTTGGCCAGACTGGTCTCAAACTCTCAACCTCAGGTGATCCGCCCGCTTTGGCAACCCAAAGTGCTGGTATTACAGGCATGAGCCACTGCACCCGGCCTATATTTATCTTCAAATATATTTACATATATACATACATATATACATATTTATATATATTTACATATGTATATATATGTAAATATATGTATCCTTTTCCAAAGCATCATTCTAATTGATTATTGCTGATATATGATAGCTGCTGATTTAAATGTATTTTTCTTCCAATTAAGCAGCTTACCAGAGTCTCATAAGGTCTAATCATGTCTTTGGAGCTATAGAGCTTTTATTTGGCAAAATTCATTGATTAAAATTTATACTTTCAACTGTGAAGCTAATAAGTACTCAATAAAGAAAATTAGAAATCTAGAAAAAAATTACCCCAACAACTGATAAGGACTAGTATCATTTTGCTTGCATCAGTTTTCATTCTTTTTATATTTCGTAGTTTCTTTTACATAATTGTAATCACACAGTACAACTAACTGGGTGTAGTTTCTCAAAGAATACATGCCTTCAACATGCAAAGCTCTTTTGCTGGGAGTTTGTTTTATAAGGAGCTGGGTGCTTCTCACTAACGTGCAGAAATGCTAATGCAACTTCTGCTACTGAGAGTTACTGAGTTCAGTTTGGTCCCTTCTTTTGCTGCAGGCCTGGCTTGGTGACACTTTTACCACCCAATTATAGTTCAGCATAACAAACCCTCTCTCTTCGCACCACACATAGCTGCTGACCTCACTGCATACTCAGCCGTTCCATTTCAGGCTTCAACCAGAATCGCTCTTACAGCACAGGTGATGCGGAGATTGCTAGGGGTTTACAATTCCATTTAGAAGGCTGAATAGATCACGATTCACGTAATTGAGATATCTTAAGAAAATTGTCTAAGAACTTAGAACTAAGACTTGTTTACACAAGTGTGTATACAGTTTGGGTTTGGATGGGTTGATTTGCTTTTTCTTCTGGATTGAAATTTGATATCCTCACTTGTTCATTTTGTTACCTATATGAAATGCTCTTTCTTTCTGTAACTTTCTACTTACTCACCTTCACAAAGGATTTCCCTGCCTTGTTTATATAAAATAGAAATCCTAGCTCTAATTCCCCTGGCCAGATCCACCTCAGGCTTATGCACAGCTGGACAAAGGTATAAATGGAGGCCCACATATCCTATGTCCAAGGCCCAGTAGGGCTTCATGCACACACACGTTAACACCTCAGTCAGCCCGTCCTAGTGCCCTCGACACGCCTCTTCCAAAAGCTACCTTTGACTTCCCACTGGGCCTACAGGCACAGAGGCCTGTGGTGAGCTTCATTTTTGAAAGGATGAGGCTAATCGGGCCCTCTCTTAGTGCAAGTAATTCCACGATCCTGGGCAACTTGGAGCATAATTGTCAGGCAGTGCTGTGGGCTACATGTGGCCATGTTCCCTTGGCTCTCAGAATTCCAGCTCCGTGAGGTGGGTCATGGCTGGAGGAGGCATGTGTGGGGCCCAGGGCTCCTCTTGACTGCATCTAAGGGTCTTGCCCATTGGCACACCCTATTTCCCTTGCTCGACCAAAATAGTTTTCCATTGTAATTACCACCATTTATTTATTTGTTATTTGTCTCTCACTAAAGCAAGCTCCACAAGAGAAAGAACTTAATTTTGTTCACGACTTTACTCGTAGCACTTAGAAGTGTCTTTGATCAGGAAACAATAAATACTTTTCAAGTAAGTGAATGAATGGATTCTGAACTATTGTGAATAACATATATAGCATTAGTAGAGGGGATAACACAGAATTTATATGTCTGAAAATTTACTCCTCTTTGTGAGATAGCAACAGACAACATAATTAAATACGTCAACAGACAGAACTGTGCATTATATTCCCTATTTCTTTATATCTGTCATTCCCTAGTTAAATCCTCTAATTTCTATATAGCATTAACTGGTGAAGTTGTGAGAATTAAACAAGATAGCATGATGGGTCTAACCTGATTTTTTTCTTTTACTTTTTTTTTTTTTTTTTTTTGAGACGGAGTCTCTCTTTGTCACTCAGACTGGAGTGCAGTGGCATGATCACGGCTCACTGCAACCTCCGCCTGCCGGATTCAAGCGATTCTCCTGCCTCAGCCTCCCAATGATTTTTTTCTTATTATTGTCCCCGTTCATTTGCTGAAAAGTCCAAGCTTTCCCATTTGTTAGAAATGCTTCTTTAGTAAAATAAATTGAATTTGCTTAAATTGATTCTCGTTCTATTAATTTATTTTTCTACTACTGAACCAAATACCACACTTTTTTTTTTGGGTGGGGGGACAGAGTCTCCCTCTGTTGCCCAAGTTGGAGTGCAATGGCACAATGTCGGCTCACTGAAACTTCTGCCTCCCGGGTTCAAGTGATTCTCCTGCCTCAGCCTCCTGAGTAGCTGGGATTACAGGTGCCCATCACCACGCCTGGCTAATTTTTTGTATTTTTTTTAGTAGAAACAGTGTTTTACCATGTTGGCCTAGCTGGTCTCGAACTTCTGACCTCAGGTGATCCACTCACCTAGACCTCCCAAAGTGCTGAGATTACAGGCGTGAGCCACCTTGCCGGCCTACAACACTATTTTAATTATAATAGCTTTAGAGTATGTTATGATATCTGGAGGACAATTGACACCTCACTGTTTTTTCTCTGTCAAAGTTTCTTTGTCTAGTCTTGTGAATTTTATCTTCCATGTGAACTTTACAACCATCTTAAAAAATTCTCTAAAATAACCCGCTTATAATTCTGATTGGCATATTTATTTCAATGATGGATTTGTGACATGTTGACATTTTTGAATATTGAAGCAGCCAATGCTTTTATTTAGGTCTTCCTTTTATTTTATTTAGGTCTTCAACAAAGTTTCATAATTAAAATAATACAATGTGCATTTAATATTGGTGTGGTTTTGTGACTTTTAATTTTTTACTACAGAATCTTTCTTCCATTACTTTATCTAGTTGATTATTGCTGGAGTAGCAAATGTTTCTAGCCTCCTCCCAATAACTATTCTCTTTTTCCATTTCACCCTTCCTTTTCCTTTCCAAATATAAGATTACCTTTTCCAAACTCTCTTGACCATGTGACTAAATGAGCTCTTCTGGGAAGTTTGCAGTGAGACTTCTAGGAAGTCTCCTTTAATGGGAAAAAATTAATGCTTCATTGTGAAGTAGGCATTCTTATTAGTGATAGATGCGTAATTGGTTTCTTTGTTTTCTCCTGTGGTTATTGTTCTAGTTACTATTCTGTCTTTTTGAGTTAATCTTAATAATTTATATTTTTCTAGATAATTGAGAAAAATTATATAGATTTATAAATTTATTGGTATTAAGCTGACTGTAGTATATTCTTGTAATTGTCTAATTCTCCACTGTCCTTGTAGTTATAGACTCTTTTATTTTTTAATCCATATGTTGTTTCTGTTTCTTTCTGTGTTGACCATGTTTGCTGACTTAGATTTGTCTATTGTATTTTTCTTTTCAACTTTTGATTTCATCAATTGCTCTTCATTTTTTGCTTTAAATTTCCTATTTGTTTTCTGCCTTTATTTTTGTTATTTTCTTCCTTCATTATTTCCTTTCTTTGATTTTATTTGTTGCTATTTTCCAGTTTCTTAGATTTTGTGCTGGATTCATTTGTATTTAGTTTTCCTTGTTTTACAATGTATATACTTAAAGCTATACATTTTCTTTTAAGTATGATTTTGGTCACATGAAATAGCACATGTCAGGCACTGAGAAAAGTCCAGGCACATAATAGTCACCTCTTTTTAAAAGTTTGTTTTCATGTATTGTGCAAAAAGTATTTAAAATTAAAAGAGCTGCTCAAGTTAATATTATCTTATTATCTTGACTAAACATTTTCTTAGTGATATTTCTTTATATATTTACTTTTCTTACCACCAAATTAATGAAAAAATTATTTTATTTATGTTTTGGTCATTCTCAACTGCTTTTTAGAATTACCTGGACAAGAAGGGGACACTTTAAAAAATCCTGATACTGAGGCCTCAACCAGACCAATTTTATCGGAATCTCTAGGTGTAAGACACAGTATATTTTAAAGCTCCCTAGGTGATATTAAATTCAGTGTAATTAACTGCCATTTAGATGAACTTGGGCAGCTGTCTATACCCTTTCATCCTAGCATCTTTAAATATAAAATGGGATGACCTATCCTGAAGATTTCCTTTAAAGGATAAATGGCACTTAGTAGGTCCTTGGTGAGAGTTTCCACAAAAAGTTGATAGTACTGCTTTTTATCATTTTAAAAACCTTATGACATTGTTGTTGTTTTTTTTTCTTTGCCACAGCGATATCTGCAGGGCTATTAGCCAGTCTTGATGAATTGTTTAGTCAAGAAGGAAGAAAGAAATGCTTTGGGTAGTTGCCGTTGACCTTGGCTAGGGTTACATTTCAGCTGAGCCTGAGGAAAGAAACGTTGTGCAACCAAAATGCTTTCCTGGCTGTAACACAATTAATAACAACAACAAAGCATAATGTTCAGCAGTTTTTCCCATTCATCTGCAATAAGTTTAAGAGTGCTTTTGAAGAGTCTGCTGGATTCTAAATATATATATATATATATGTGTGTGTGTGTGTGTGTGTGTGTGTGTGTGTGTATATATATATTTTTTTTTGAGACGGAGTCTCGCTCTGTCACCCAGGTTGGAGTGCAAAGGTGCGATCTCGGCTCACTGCAAGCTCTGCCTCCCGGCTTCATGCCATTCTCCTGCCTCAGCTTCCCGAGTAGCTGGGACTACAGGCACCCGCCACCACGGCTGGCTAATTTTTTTGTATTTTTAGTAGAGACGGGGTTTCACCATGTTAGCCTGGATGGTCTCGGTCTCCTGACCTCGTGATCTGCCGGCCTCGGCCTCCCAAAGTGCTGGGATTACAGGCGTGAGCCACTGAGCCCGGCCTCTAAATATATTTTAAAGAAATTAGTTACATTCTTCTTTTGGTCTCCCTTGCGTTATTCATAAAATCTAAATAATCAAAATTATTAGTCCATACAGCAGATTGACTGTCACACCAAGATCATAGATCCTAAGTTCTGAATTAATATGTATTAAAAAGGGCCAAACCAAGAAATACCAGTTACTGAGAAACTTAGGTAGGCACACACAATAATTCAACCCAAGCTTTCTTCTAACTCTCTCACTCTACTGACTAAATCCCACCCTATTATACAAGCATTGATGATTATTTTTTAGTTTACACAAAAGGATATATGGGAAAAAAATGATGATTTCTTTTTTTTTAAAAAGACAAAAGTGTGCCTTACTTGCAAAACAGGCATTATGTAAGGTAAACAACATATTGGTGCATACCACAAAATCAATTTGAAAGGTTAAAATCAGAATAT
This sequence comes from Papio anubis, assembly GCF_008728515.1. Classification (NCBI taxonomy): domain Eukaryota; kingdom Metazoa; phylum Chordata; class Mammalia; order Primates; family Cercopithecidae; genus Papio; species Papio anubis. The sequence continues at coordinate 52,089,070 of NC_044981.1, forward strand.
TTTGGTGGGAATTATTTTCAAATCTGTATTTGTACAAACACACAGAATCTGTTTCTTCAAATATATGCAGAAATATATGCTATAAATATCTTCCATACACATACACACTCACATGATTTTTACATACTGAGTATGGCTTGCATTCCTGACTCCAACTCACAATTTATGTGATATCCAAACTGTTTTAATTCATCCATAGAAATAATGCAATGAATGTGACAAACCTATGATGAATGAGATGTCAACATGATGGCAGTGACATGATACAAAAAACTCTAACACGTACATAGAATTATACGTATACAGTTGAGAGATGATCCAATTTTCAGAAAAGATATCTTTCAATGGGACTTGTTTGGTCTTTGCATTGACACAAAACATTAAAATAGCGGTAGCACGAAGCCACTGTCACCTAAAAGTTTGAACCTGAAAAGCTTACCTTCAAAGTGCACATTTAACCCCAGAATATTCTTAACAGGGTCATAAGAGAAAATCTTAGGTGTTTCATGTGTTCAAACACAATAAAAAGCTTCAAGAAGAATTTTATCCTGATAATGGTGATTTCAGTTTCTTGGTCACAAGGAAAAATTCTTTGGCAGTAAATAGCACTTGCTCGTTATCATATACAAAACCATTAGGGGGTGAGTATGGAGATGCCCTTATCTATAAATTGTTTAATATCACTTTCTTTAGTATTTAAATTATTCGAACCATCTAATTGAAATATCAATAAACACTTCCTTCGTCCTAGTCACTTTTTACCCTCCTACTTCATAAACATCTTAGAAGCACCATATTCTGATATTTATATGTTTTGAGGACTACCTGCATTACAATAAAATGAACACCTATGATGTACTTTCCAATGCTTACTCTATTTCACCCCTTGCCACCTCTTGCCACTGGGTGGCTGTCTCTTGGGAGAGTATCAGAAAGACAATCAGTCCTGGTAAACTTCCATGTTCCCCACCATTCAAGGGATACTTGTGTACCCTGCCATGCCAAATGGTGGATGTGTAGGGTGTTCCTCTGCCGCTCCCTCTCACTCCTGCCTTCTCTCTCAATTCTCCTTTCCCTGACTCAGCTTGGATAGATCTATTGAAACAGAGAAAAGAGAATCAAAACTCCCTTTCTGCCCAGAGTCTGGGGAGAGGCGACTACCTTCCCCTGTGCTACCTGGTTGTCTTCTTATAATGACTAGGATTGGGGTGGATGGGTTGGGGCATAAAGAACTGGTTCTTTAATTGGTGTTACTCTATCAAATCTGTGGCTGGCTTCAGCTGCTAGACGTAGGGTGTAGTAGTGCCTTTTTTCCTCCTCTTTGAGCCTTAGCAAAATTCTCTACAACAGGAGAAAGCATTTACTGGATACACGATTACTCTGGTATAATAGCTATCACTTTGTGAGTTTGGGAGGGTGAAATTCAGGGTGTGAGGAAGTGTTTGTGAGCCATTTAAGCATGAGAAGTAGATGATTTTACAATGTAGCTGCAATCACACAAGGGACTAACACTAGGAGTAAACTTGGGATGTGAGCCTGGGCCTTGCTCAAGTGGAAATGAGCTGAAATGTCTGCAAATGGCAGCTAAAATGTTCAGTTAAGATGAGGCTTTTGCCATTTGGAAGTGGGCCAACCTCAGTGAATGGCTTTGCACCTGTTTGTCAGAAGAATCTTAAAATGATAATCCCAAGAGAGCAGAAATATTTACCCAGTTGAATAAGTCAGGGTTTGTGTGAGGTTTTTTTCCTTCATGCCAGTTAAACAGGCTTTTACTTTTCTTTTTGTTTCAGTTGTAAATGGTCTCAGTTCTTAGTGTAACTCCATAGGACCTGATGCGTAATAAGTGGTGAGCTGAGCTTTCGATTCGCATACCTACAAACACTGCATAGAGCACGCTCAGACCTGTACTCCACAAAAGCAGCAACAAGGGTAATCGTTTCTAATGAGCTGACTGGACTGAGTATATCCGCTACTAATAGACACCACAGCAGACTCCAGAAGAGTTCTCAGAATCTGAGCCACTCCTCTCCAGCAAGTAAAATTTTCAGTTGAGAGCACTGAGTAGTACAGCTGGACAGAGTTTAACAAGGACAAGACATTCCCAAGACTTATCCTGGCTATTTCCTATGAATTTCTAGATTAGCACAAATCGGGAACCAAAGCTCTTTGCTCACAGCTGGCACTGACCTAAGGCATCTTCATTTGTTGCAAATGGCTGCCAATACTAAAAAAAGAATTCATTTCACCAGCAGCTTAGATTACTGATTAAGGAGGCTTCAATTGAAGCTGTTTTAAACAACCACACTAAAATTAATCAAATAGCTATGTTACTTTAAAATAGTGCCTGAAATATATAGGCAATCAATAAATATGTGCTCGATGGGAGAATAAAGCTTTGATATTTATGAGACAAGCAGGGAGATATAATGAGAAGATTGGAAGAGCTATTGGATTTAATGCCTGTGACATGAGGTTCTGCTAATACCAGCCCTTGTGACAACAGCATTCATTCAGCTCCTCAATCTTGATACCCAAGAGTGATTCGGAATGACTCGCTTTCTTCCCCCGACCCAACAATGTTTCAGCAAGTCCTGCCAGGTCTATCTCCAAAATATCATCAAATTTGCCTACTTTCTCCAACTCCACCGTGCCTGACTCCCTGCTGCCATTCACACGCACTCAGCAGACACACAGAAAGTTCCACGTCGTTTCTCTGTTACCTTCCTCCAGTGGATTTCTATTGTCAGAGTCCGCACGGCCCTTCATGATCCGACCTCTGCCTCCTTCGTTCACCTCCTTTTGCACCTTCTCCTCCCTTGTCTAACGCATTGCAGACATACTGGCCTGGTTTTTTTCCTCAAACATGCCCTGTGGCCTTTGCATTTGGTGTTCCCTCTGCTTTGAATATTCCTTGTATGACTTGCTACTACTTCTCCCTCAGGTCACGGCTCAAATGTCATCTTTTCAGAGATGCCCTCCCTGGCCTCCTTAGTCCCTGCTCAATCACTCTTCACCGGATTAGCATGCTTTACTCCCTGCAGAGCACTTACCACAATCTGCCGTTCTTCGTGTACTGTGTCCCTCTAATACAGTGACCTTATCTGTCTTATTCATCTCTGCATCCCCAGCACTTACTTTTTTCTCAACTAATAGTCATTGAGTGAATACAGTAGATGTTACCTTTTCTCTGTTGTTTTCTTTTATTTGGATTGCGACCAAAAAATGTCCGAGAGGGCACCATGTGGCACTTGGTAGGAAATCGAGATCATCTGTTCCCATCCCTTTACTTTGGAATGGGGAAGTAGATGCTGGAGTTCCATGTGACTTGCTCGATGTCACTCAACCCATCAGGGAAGAGTCCAGAATAAAGCCAGGTCTCATGATTAAATCTGGGCTCCCTCTCTACAAAAACTGTGGGCAGAGCCAGCTCTAAAACAATTGGATTTTGTGGCTAAGTAAACAGTAACAAGGAATGTATGATAAAAGGTGGAAGGAGAGGCAGAGAAAAAAGCATTTATAAGACCTCTTAAAACAGCAGGCATGGCTGAAAAGATCATGTAATAAATAAAGGAAACTATGTGTGTTGTTCTACGTCACGTACGCCACAACAGACAATGTATGTAGAAAGGGTGTGGTGGCTGCTGCGGGACAGCAGAGATGGGAGGCACTGGACCAGCCTCGGGAGGGCACATCCTGCCTGCAACATTCACATTCACTTCCTAAATGCTTTGTTGGACACATGCAAACATTTTTAAGGGGCTGGATTCAGCCCATAGAGCCAGTGAGAGAATCTTGACTTAAACCCTCAGATTTGGGGTTGATGCTTGGGTAACATATACCACATCTGTAGTGAATTTAAGTTGTGGTCCAGTACTGAGCAGGAGAGGTTTCTAAGTCATCTTCTTTTTCTCTCAAAGTCTTGCCCAGGATATGGCAAATAAGGGACTTAAAGTGACTCAAGCAACGATAAGAAGAGAAGGCTTGCAGGCTGGGCACGTGTAATCCCAGCACTTTGGGAGGCCTAGGTGGGAGGATCACTTGAGGTCAGGAGTTCGAGACCAGCCTGGCCAACATAGTGAAACCCTGTTTCTACCAAAAATACAAAAATTAGCTGAGTGAGGTGGCAACCGCTTGTAATCCCAGCTACTCAAAAGACTGAGGCATGAAAATCACTTGAACCCAGTAGGTACAGGTTGCAGTGAGCTGAAATCATGCCACTGCACTTCAGCCTTGGTGACAGGGCAAGACTCTATCTCAAAAAAAAAAAAAAAGAGAGAGAGAGAAGACTGACTATGCACTGTGGGCTCTCCACACAAACACCTGTGCACACACGCCCCATTTATTTTTCTCCATATGTGCTCCAGGCTGTGACAGATGATGTCTGGGCCTGAAGACTGTCAATTACACTAGGATGAAGTCATCCTTGGTCTCAGGTGGAATCCCAGAATTTATAATTATATTAGGAAGGAATTCCAGGATTAGATTGGAGAGCAAGATCAAGGGAAAAAGTCAGGGGCAACGGTTCTCAGGCATTCATATCAAGGACGGCTATAGTGAGAGGAATCAAAAGAGTAGAATGTCATTAAATAGAGGAATCAAAAGGGTAGAATGTCATTAAATAGAGGAATCAAAAGGGTAGAATGTCATTAAATAGAGAACCCTGCCTTACATTAAAGGATCTTTGGAAGGTGAGTACATTATTTATGTCTCAGGGTTCCATCAATCAGTCTACTTTTAGTAAGTTTTAACTTATTCTCCTTATGTAACAAGCTCTGGGGAGTCTTCCAGGTAAAAATAAAACAAAACCAGCCAAACGAAAGACCTTTACAAGTGGCCCACTGAAGTAGAACTTGCTTTCTTTGTAGGTCAACCTGACCCCAGAGGAATTTTCTGAAAAATAGCAACACAGGATCCTTAGATATGGCTTATTTTTGACGGAAAAATGTTTGGAGTACAATAGAATATCCTTTAACTTATTGCCCTGGTTACCAATGATCACTGCTGTTAGTTAAATTTCAATTCGATTAATAGAAGATGAAGGTCTTTAATAAACTAGGGCAGTACAGAGGAGAGAAGTTAAAGAGTAAAAAGGTTGCTTTGTGGCAGGAGGAGCTGTTTGACATCCAAAGTTTCCTCTCCTGCCCTGCTCCCTTAAATAATGCATATGCTAGCTTGCTGGTCTTTGTTCTTTATTCGTATCACCTGTTTGACAAGGTAGATAAGATTGCAGGCTCAAAGACCAATGAGGAGGCTGTCCACTTGGAAGAGTGGCCTGTTATGGGGTTCACATTGGAGCTCAAGTGGAAGGAAGAGGTACGCGTGGGAGAGCAGCCTGACTCAGGGTGTTGAGGCCAAAGCAGGGTGAGGAAGGTACCCCTGCAGCGGCTGGCTCAGTGCAGGCCATCAGGGCACAGGTAGAGTGAGGAGGGCTCCCACTCACCAGTGGGGTCTAGCGTGGATATGACAGCGTGGGTGGTGTGAAGGGAGCATATGTGGTAAGGGAGGGTGGCAGCAGCAATAAGAACTTGGTTACAGGGAAGGATTGATTAGGCAAGTAAGCAGATCAGGAATAATGGGTGCCAGCTTTCTCATTGTCTGTGAAGGGGGATATACATATGGAAAGGGAGAAAAACAGAATGAACCTTGTGGTGTTTGAATAGAGTTTGCATTATTGGTGTAAATTTATTTTGTGTGCGTGTGCAGATAACAAGATAGAGCTCTGTTTACTGAGAGCCCTGGAACAGCGGCACTCCGTTACCAAGAAGGCTCTAAATTCTACTAAAAGGAATCATGGTTCCTTGGAGAAATGGCCGATTCCAGAGCCATTCTGGAATCCAGAGCTGTATTGCACGAAAATATAGGTGTAAATAACCACTTTTATATATTCAGTTTTTTTTTCTTTTGACGTCTCCCATCAGAGAATGCTCTTGAACCAGAACAGCCTATGCTGTATGTGTTTTGCTGTGTACCTCCAGCTTGGCACACAGTACGTTCTCAGTACAAATATTTTTTAAGTGAATAAATGAATCAATGAATGAATGACATGTTTACTTTCATGTTTTAGATGCTTACTTTCAAAATACAGAAAGCTTCACAAAACCTGTGCCTTAAGTCATTGTGAATTAATATCTCCATGCTTAATATTTTAGCAGACATTTTATTTTCAACCAATTTATTGCTATGACCGAGATATTGAACCTGAATAAGTTTCTATTGATTACGTTGAGGGAATAGGAGAGTTACACAAGGCAAGATGTTTTCCTTTCCTTATAAAAGCATTGGGAAATTCTCCAAAATTTAATTTTACTGGTAAGTTAAAGAATAGCTTAATTTAATTTTTCTGTTACTCAGTTCAGTCTGGGTCAAGAGATTTCCATGGAATTTTTTACATGCTCACCTCTTGCATATTATTCAGGAATATTTTGCTTTTCTTTGAAAGTCAACTGTCCCTTGAATATGGAAGTGTACTCAGAGAACAGGCAAGTAGAGAACCCGAACAAGCACAGAAACGCTCTTCTTCCTCCCTGCATTCCCTATCTGGGTAATGGCACCACCATCCCTCTGTCACCCAAGACAGAAAACTACTGGTTGTCATAGGATCCTCTCTCTTCACAGCATGCCTCCCACTAAATACACAGCCACAATGAAGCCCGACATCTTATCATTCTTACTTCTTAAGTACCTCTTATCTCTGTCCAGGGCCAGCTTCACGGGCATCCAACCTGTGCACTTGCACAGGTCCTCTCTCTCAGCAAGATTACTTACTTGGGGTTTAATGCTCTGCACTTATCTTGAAATTCTTAATAATGTTTTCTTCACATTTCTGCTTTGTAAGTCAAGTTCAGTGGGGCAATGGAGCATGTGCCGGGGGCTAGGAGCCTGAGTTCATGCATGATCCCACCTCCCGCCATCTCCACTGGGTGGGTTTGGGGCTGTTCCCTCCTGTGCCTCCTAGTGTCCTGCCTGCCCAGCCTTAACCTTCCTACTCAGGACCAGATGGGTCAGACACAAGCTGTGGCTGCTGTCCCTGTCCCAGACTAGCAGGTCTAGGATAGCAGGTCCATGAAGGGCAGCTGGAAGTTGTCTCTTGGTGGCAGCAAGCTTCCCTCCTACCACATCCAGTACCCAGCCCATACTGGCATAGAGGTTTAAGATCCTTGGGAGTTACCTGTCTGCCAGGGTTTGAGGCTCTAGGCTAGTGGGAAGGGGAACCACCTGGTTTGACTTCTCCAGATCCCACCCCTGATGTGGGTAGCACACTGACTCAGTGGCTGGTGGGAGGGGAAGCCCAGAAGCCAACTGACAGAGCAAACGCACTCATGCTACACATTGTGGGATGAGGCCCCTGGGAAGCTGTGGGAATCTGCACTGGCCCCAAGAGTGTTGTGGTGCCTGGGAGTGCTCCCTCAGCCAGCTCTGTGCCTTGGGACCCTCTTCTCTTTCTTCCATCCTTCCTGAATCTGACCTATAGTTGTCTCTCTGGCCAGCTCCAGGCACCCACCAGGATAAGCCACAAAACATGAATTGTGTGATTTTGGTGATTCTACACATGAGTCGAATGCTCATATTTGTATATAAAACTGGCATTTGCACAGTTTAAATTGCACATTGCATGCTGCCCATCTGAGAAGTCAATTCAGGTAAGATCACCTGAGCTGAGACGTGAAGGGTGAGCTCCTAATATGGAGCCAGTGCCATGGAGTGAGCACTTGAGGCAGAGAAAGGAGCGGTGCTGGGACCCAGCATCGAGAGAGTGTGGAATGCATAGACAGTGAGAGAAATCTTCTGTGGGTGGGTACAGGAGTCACTGGAAAATAATAGGGCTGGAGCAAGGCAGAAGCTAGATCTTACAAGAACTTGCTAGGCTAGAGTGCAGGTCGCTAAAATGGTATTATGTAGTTTACACATGGCAGAGAAGACATTAGGAGATGTTGCATTTTTAAAGATTCCTTTTGCAAACTGGAGACTGTGTTGTGGTGGAAGGGTGCTAAGATGGGAGGCAGAGAGATGGTAAGGAGGCTATTGAGCCTGTCCCGGAGGTAGATTTCAGTCTGAACTGTGGAAGTAGCAGTGAGGATGGAGAGGAAGAGGCAGAGACAGGACCAGCTTCATAATCTGTGGGGCCCAGAGCAAAATGAGAATGCAGGGCCCATTGTTCAAAGGGAAAAGTGCCATGAAAGGTTCAGATAAAGCTTATCCTTTCTTCCATGATCTCTCTCTTCTTGTCATGATGTCATGATGTTGTTATTTTATATCCTTCTCAGTAAAGAAAAATGAAATTCTACATTATTAGCATGAATTTTACCCCTCAGCATGAATTTTATCCTTCCAACATCAAGCAGAATTTAAGCACACTTCCCACTGGTAAAATTAAAAGCATTTGGATAATACCAGCCAGGGTGAGAGTATCAGAAACCAGTGCTCCTATAGAAAACTGAGGCACACTTTTCTGGAGGACAATTTAGGAATGTGTACTATAAGCCTTCCAATAATACTCTTTGGCATAACAGTTCCACTGCTAGGAACTTATAGTAAAACAAAAATCAGAAGAAAGCACTAAGATAATGTCATTTAGACTTCGCATGAAAGAGAATTTCACAAAAGGGAAGTTGTTACTTTTTCCCCCATAATGAAGGAATTCCTCTTAATTTTTCTTTCTTAGTATGCAAATAAATTTACTTACCTGAATACATATATATTTTTGGCCCATGACTAAAACAAAGTACTGTAATCTCAGATGTGTGTGTGTATGTGTGTGTGTGTGGGGTGCCCATTCCCTTTAAACTACCACAGACTGCGTGGCTTATACATGACAGAAACTTAGTTCTCATGGTCCTTAAGGCTTGGAAGTTCAAGATCAAGGTGCTGGAAGACTCAATGTCTGGTGAGCCCACTTCCTGGTTCATTGTGTCCTCACATGGTGGAAGAGATGAACCAGCTTCCTTGAGCCTATTTTCTAAGGGCCCTAAGCCTTCATGACCTAATTACCTCCCAAAAGGTTCTACTTTCTAATACCATTGCCTTGGAGATTTGGGTTTCAAAATATGAATTTTTGGGAACACAAACATTCAGACCATAGTGACGTCATTTCATCAAAAGAATCAGATAATATAATGCTCATAGAAAGGCAATGCTAAGTCATTTGGCTTCCTTGGGGAACTGTGGTTTGATGAACATACACCTTACTACAAATAAATCATTGTTAGTTTGACCAATATCTGAATTGATTCCAAATATGATAAGGGAATTTTTTGGGAATGTAGAAATATTTTTAAAGTATTCAAAAATTAAATGAATCCAATTAAACCAAATGTCTCAGAGGATCTTCTTATTTAAAATGTTGTTTCGCAGTCACAAATCATGGCCTGCCTGAGGCAACCGTTTTAAGTAATATGATTTTGCAAAATCGTAGCTTGGACACTGTGCTGCTTACACCTGCAAGTGATAAGGGTCATATAATATGTCACATGTGAGATGATGCTCCTGGCAGAGAGATTATAAGGCTGCAGGTCTGCAAATATGATTTTTTAAAGTGGCTTAAGTGTGTTTCCATGAATTTTGGAATGTTATCAAACACTAGAGTAGATACAACCATGAAATTAATATTCTGTATTGTGGAACTCAGTAGGGTTCATAAAGGAGCCCTAACTCAACCCTAAGATTTAAGAACACATGTTCTGGCTGCTTCTAACATTTACGTAACTAGGAAATAAGTGATAAATTAATTTCTCTGAACCTGTTTCCCAGTCTCCACTGAAGGCAATAATACCATCCCATGAAGTTATTTAAGAGGATTAAATGAGCTTATACAGAGATAAGGAACTAAAAGCCATGCCTGGCTCACCATAAACCTCAAACATCAACGATCCCTATTCACAATAGAGAGGTGCTATGAGAGGTGGAAATTTTCCAAATTAAAATAAGCATTTAAACCCACTGGGAGAAAAATGCAGTTATTGGGAGGGAAAAAGAGACATGCCTAAGTCTGCCCTTGAACTTCTGGCTTCAAGCAACCTAACCTTTTTGTTGCTAGCCAAAAAATAGAATCAGAACTGCTGATTTCCAGGTACTAGAGGAAGAAGGTAGCTGTTGGGATCTAAGACGGGGAAGAGGTGGGGGCTAACACTATTTTCCTGGTGGGGAGGCCATGGGGGAGAGTTTGTGGAGGCAATTGAAGGGAAACAAACTCTGACTCAACATAACGGATACATGTTACCTTGGAAGAAGTCATCTCTAGATGGTCATTATTACATAGACTTCATTGAGCTGCTATAAATATTGGCACAATCTATATAAACCATTACCAAAATGCTATTATTAGTAGTACTGTTATTTCTTATTTATCCTCCAGTAACGAAACCCTTCATTATCTATTCATTCATTCATTCATTCATTCATTTTTTAGAGACCTGAATCTCACTCTGTCACCCAAGCTGGAATGCAGTAATTATAGCTTACTGCAGCCTTGAACTCCTGGGTTCAACTGAGCCTCCCACCTCAGCCTCCCAAATAGCTGAGATTGCATGTGTAAGCCACTGTGCCTGACCCTCACTATATTTGTTGATGGTCAGCACCTGTTTTTTTCCTCCTTACCTATCCTAGGACCCAATCTGTCATTTTATAGGAACAGCCTCCAACACTCTGGATCCTCTACCACTATGACCTAAAGATTGGTTGCTGAAATGGAGTGGATGCCATGAGAATTAAACTGTATTTCTATGTTGTCAAACAAGACATCAACATTTCTGCAACGATGCTGAAGCTAATATTGGTTGACAGCAACAACTTTGGAGTCAGATGGCTTTGGGTTCAAATCCTAACTCTGGTATTTGACAGTAACATAGCTTTAGACGACTTAGTCTCTCTCTGCCTCAATTTGCTCCTTTATCAAATTGGGCTCTACTATCTACTGTGCTGAACATCTTGCATGTGCTCTGCCAGATGTTGCCTTATACTTCACCCTGTTCTGTGCTCCTCAAGGCATCAAAAGGCTTCCTTGTCTTCTGGCTTCCATATGGGGTCATACGCAGAGATTAGCTTACATAATGGTTCAGATTTTTTTTTGTTTTGTTTTTTTTTGTTTGTTTGTTTTTTGAGGCAGGAACTCACTATGTTGCCCAGACTGGCCTCAAACCCCCGGGCTCAAGCAATCCTCCCACCTCAGTCTCCCAAGTAGCTGGGATTCGAGACATGCACAACCATGCCTGGCTTGCTTCAGACTTCTTCAAACAAAGCTCTAATGTCACTACTGTGCACAAAGACACCCGTGGAATAATGTCCAAACATATAGCCTGTAATTGAACAGAATCTGACTCCTAATCTAACAGGAGTCTCACTTTTATCTCTTCTTGTTCCTCCTGATGTACCCTCATGCTGAGGAAACCAGATTACTCATTCACTATTTCCTGCCAATATTCATGCAATTTCCTACCTTCATGCTTCTGATTCTGCCATTCCCTACCAGGTCCTGACTATACATAATGAAATTCTACCCATTGCTCAAGGCCTAGCTCCAATGCCTCGAAAATATCCTCCCTGGCTCCCAGATTTAGGAATTGGTCTCTTGCAAGAATTCCTATACCACTGCGTGTGTATCTTTCTTTCTGCACTTCATCACTTCTTGCTTATATTATAATTATATGTTTCATCTTCCATGTGTTTTGTAAGGTCTGTGGAGGATGTCAGTGTTTTATTCATCCTGTGCCCCCCACCATACCTGCCCACAGAAGCTGCTCAGTAAACACTTCCTGCATGACCCATGTGGATTCTGTTGGTGGGTGAAGATCATCAGGTAGTTGAAAGAATGATGCAAGCTGGCATTATGAATTTACGTACTGCACTTTTTCACAAGCACTTCTTTGGGGGAGGGGGGGTTGTTCTTCAGCTTTATGACTACATGTTGCATTTCTGTACTGTACTGCTCAGGTCAGGTAGGGAGGAGAATCAGTAAATTCATCTTTAATCTCTCTTCTGGATCATTGCTACTTATAGTTCATGACAAAACATTGTCTAAAAAGGCTCACTAGGGGTAACCCTGCATGAATGTTGATATTCCAGAACAGATGGCAGGCTCTGGGGGAGGGGAAAGTGTGAAGGGAAAGTGTAAAGGGAAATTTTCACTCTCCGCCTGCCAAGCAGAATAAATAGAACACATTCTCTACACGGATGTCTTTTAATTCTGTCTTAACATTAGAATGCACCATGATGAATTAACAATTAGGATTGACTCAGCCAAGCTGTATTGAACTTGCACTGTGTCCCAGCACTGCCATGTGTTTGGGGAGGCACCAAGGACTTAAGGCAGGTTCTCTGGTCCTAATTTATTTCTCAAGTTTATGTAGGAAGCAAGATCTAAACACTACCGTCAAAATGAGGAGACATATAGATGGCTGCATATCTTCAAGAGTCTAAAGTATTTGAATAAATTTGAAGTCACATTATTGTGAGCCAGATCCTCCATGCCTGAGTTACTCTCTGGTAAGAAGAAATATGATTCATTTCATGGAGCTGTGGCTAAAAATTTGCTTACCATGGGCTTGGAAGTGGGGCCAAATGTTGGATCTCTTCTGAAGCAAGCTTTGGTGACTACCTGCTTTTCTAACTCCAGATTGGCCTTTACCTCTATCCCTCACCTTGTAAACTCAAACTAGCACTGCTGGTTGTGGCCATTTGGGGGAAGTGCCCAGAAGAGTCGTGGATCTTGTGGACAGACTTCAGAGGCACAGGAGGCCTGCCGTGGCTGCTGCTGGCAGGAGAGAGGTGCAGGTTGGGTTACCAAACACCTAGCAAGGGGAGTACATGTCCTCCTTTCCCCTGAGCTTCCTTTTAACTGGTGTTTAAAATTAGATCACATAGCCTAGGACTAGGAAATTATGAAATGACATTTCCCATTTTTTTAATGTCACTTAATCTACTGGTAACCAATTCTTGCTGTCCTTGTTTGTTTTCCCAGCAACCTACATCATTGGGTGGTTGAGAGGATGTGATAAAGTAGGTGAAAGTGCTTAGCAGAGTGAGAGCACATAGCATGCAAAAATATTAAGTATTACACATAACACGTATCACTTGTTCTGTGCCTCAGCCTATCAACTTCCTAAGAGTGGGATCCATATTTGAATCCCTTTTAGTTAAAACCTAACACAAGCATAAACAAATTCTTCACTTCTATTAAGTCTTTAATATTCTCATATAATGTCATTAAAAAGTAAGTTTTAATATTAACTGTTGTAAATTATTCTTCTTCCTTTTTTATACCCACAAGTTTATTGTAGCTATTTCTAAGTCTGGCACCAGTTGGTTGAGAGGGGAACCTCCATCTCTCTAACAGCAGGACTCACCAGCTTAGGGATGCATTCAGAGTGGCTCAGGGATGGCCTTGGTGTCCCCTCACATGTGGGGACTTTTTGTCATGCATGAACGAACATCAGCTCTTGCAGCTGCTCTAGGGGCCCTGTCCAAAGGAAAGCCATTTTAAAAATAGAATTGAAGGGAACAAATGGTTTGCCTGATAGACTATTTTGAGGTGCAGGAGATTGGAGGATTCAAAAATGAAAGTATGTTATCAAGTAGGATAGAAACATAAAATTTGGAGAAGCTTTGGGGTGTGGTGTTTACCAAAAGGCCATGGCAATTGTATGAATTTACTTTAATCTCTAAAGGTGACACCCAGCCATGAATTGGGTATATGTAAACCCGTCATAATAAGCCTTAGAAGCAAAGGTGAGAAATACCAGTAGCGTGTTCTCAGCACTAGATTACACATATAGCAAAGTCCTCAGTACCTTAGAGACACAATTTTAAGTTTTCAGAATAAACCACAGGCCTTTAAAACGTTGTCAAGAGTCTTCCATTTTTCCAACTCTTCTGGGGACATTTACCTCCCAGGGACTCTTGCTATTACCATGGTGAAAACTGAGCATCAGCCCAGTGCATAATGCCAGCCTGGACTTGATCCATGAGCTCACAGCCTAAAGTCTTACTTAGGAGTTCATATCTTTTCTGTGGGCTTTCAATCTTCCTTCTCTCAGTAAATTGGAGATAACCTAAATGAGCAGTAAGTAAGTCAAACAGCAGAATCAAATACGTACCATTTGAGTGGACTGACATTACATGTGGAAGCCCCTAGCACCATGTCAAGAATCAGTTAATTTTGTTTAGTGTATGTTCTTACACAGGATATTTAATAATTATGGATGTAATTATATTGTATATAGTTTTACCTTTTGCTTTTTCACTTATTTTACAAGTATTTTCTCCCATATTACATCCATTACATCTTTTAAAATGCTTTGTCACAAAATCTGCTTAATTTTAAAAAGTAAATAACATAGAAGTATGTAAAGTCACTGAGTAGTGGCTTGCCTGTAATCCCAGCTACTCAAGAGGCTGAGGCAGGAGAATCCGTTGAGTTTCTCTGTTTCTCTTCTTTGGGGCACTCTCTGACTGTCTCTCCCACACTCTCCACCTGTGGGGTTGACTAGATGCTCTGAGGAACTCAGAGGACTGTGCTTGCAGAGTCTCTAGAGTCCCTGGGACCAGGCCCCAGTTCCAGGAGGGAGGCTTGGAAAGTGGATCATCCTTGCTGTCCAGCACAGTATTTCCTTTGTGGAATTGCATGAGATTGAGCAGCCAATATGAGGCTGACACACTTACTTTGATTGACTCAAATTGTTTACAGAGATAGGCCCATGGCAAAAAACATTTGCTGCTCTTCCACCCATCCCAGGGGCCGCTCAAAAGAAAACAAGTGAGAGGAAGGATAAAGGAATGAGAAAGCTGGGAAATGAAGGTGGCAAGTTGATGTAGGCCCTAAGGGAAACCAAGAAATCCAGCTGAGAAGGATTTTGGAGAATGTCTAATAATAATAATACAATAAATGATAGCTGATACTTACACAATGTCCTTAATATGGCCAGGCACCTAAGAACTGTACATCACTAACCTGTTCAATCCTCACAATCCTAGATAAGAACAGTGACAACCTCAGTTTACAAAAGAAAGAGAGAGAAAGAGGGGAGTGAGGAAAGGTGGGAGAGAAAAATGAAGAAAAAAATGAAGAAAGGAAAGAAGGAGGAAGAGAGAGAAGAAGGGAGAGGAGAACTGAGGCCCAAGGAATTATATAATTTGACACAAGATCACAGAGTGGCAAGGGAGTGGTAAAGCTTGGTCCATGGAGTTAACTCCAGAATCTATGGTCCATATACTAGGCTAGATATATCTAATGTGGATTTTTAAGATACTGACTGGGTGGTATGTAATGTTGTAATGTGATCACTTTATATTGTCTTAGCTGTCCAGTGAATGCTAATATAACTCATGAATGATTTCTTAAAATTTTGCTTCGCTTAGAAACTAGTAGAGAAGCTGCTTATTCTTTAGATCTGTAAGTGAGGGAGCAGGAATGCCTGGGTAGCAATGAACATATGACAATAAGACTTTTAGGAGTCCAAAGAAACCCATGAGAAGGTGTATATATTCATCAGGATACCAAGAGGGAAAGTTGACATCCTCAGAGGGTTTAACCAAGAAGTGTAATGAAGAAGATGGAGGTAGGGTGAGGCATTAAGGGAAACAGTGAGGGAGGGTGAAGCATCCAGGAAATAGCAATAGAGAGAAGCCTTTACACTCCTAGTCCTTGAGGAGTCAGGGGCAATAACTGTGTTACCCAAGTCCATAGAGAGCTTGGACTCTTGGAAGGGAGGCTGCCTGCCAAGAGCCATGACTGCAGAATGTGCTGCTGCTGGAGCCATGGCAAGGCAGTGAGGAAGTACAGGAAATAAATATCTCTTCCTACTTCCCTGTCCAGCATCTGATATCCTGCAGGTGCTTCCATTGGCCAAAACCAACCCAGAAGCCGGAGGGCAAAGGAGCTCAGCTGATGCAACCTGCAAAGTCATCCTCTGGGTGCACAGAGCATGGCAGGGAAGGATGGAGAAGGAAAATCAAATGAAAAGCAACCGGCCCCAAAATTGGGACATCCATAAGCTCTGAAAGTGGAGGTTCCAGAAAATTTCCCTATGTTTGCAAGTGGGGAGATCTCAGTTGATACCTGAGTTACATTTCTCTTGTGATATTTCTACAATAAAAAAGTGCGTGTGTGTGTGTGCATGTGTGCGTGTGTGTGTGATTTATTTGTGCATTGGTAAGACAGTAGTTTGGATTCCAGTTTAAGTGTTATTTAGGTAGGGCCTCAGGTGTTCCTAGATTTCACCAAAAGTCCAGATGTATCCTAGGGAAACAGGCAGAACACTTGAAGGGATGTACATGGTCCCTCCAGAAGCCTGTGCTTCTCCTCAGGCCTCTCCATGACTGAGAACACTTCTTGTGGCTGCCCTAGTCAGTGTGCTGACCCCAGGGAGTGACTGGGGCTATTAAGCTTCCCGAGGCCATGGCCAGGCCCCGCTCGCCTCTCTGGTGTCTGTCTCAGTGTCTCTGGACCAGGCCCACTGTCAAAGCAGCTCATCCCACCCCAATGCCAATAATACTGATGAGCATGGGATCCACAGACTTTTTCTAAGTACAGCCAAAGTGTTCTCCAGAATGCTGTGCAGCTCTTATCAGGAAGACAACTTTATAATTCATTTTTATTTAAATTATATAATGTGGTTTATCATCTTGACATGCCATGCAAGCAACACATGATTCTCATCTGACTGGTTGTTTTAGGTGAAATCTTCGCTGAAAATAGTGTTCTTATATTTCATTAATCTTAAAAAAAAAGAGAGAGAGAGATTTGGAGTTGGAGGGAATGTTTGTTTTCACAATAAATTCCTCCTACACAGGCTCTCATTTATGATCCAGAAAGTCCAACAAGATTTAATTGTTTGGACTTTAAGTAATATGATACAAAAACCACAATTTCCACCTCCTGCAGTAGTGTCAATATTATCCTGATCACAATAAAATGTGACTGCCATATCATGGTTTTCTATCTACTCTGAAAACCTGAAAACTGGAATCAGGGCAATAGTTAACGGTTTTTAGGAAGCAAACTATTGTTAAAGCCATAGCAACTCATTAGCAAGAATTTACTTTACCAGAAAAGGTCAAGTGTGTGTTGACTGTCCTGTCGCTGGAGGCAGAGATGATTATTTTTTCCTTGAGAACAGTGACGTGAATGAGGGTGAAGTGCTCATGTGACCTGAGTGCGGCAGGCTCAATCCAGACTCCAGTGGCCGTCTTGGAGTCTCCTGGCTTTGCTGAGGCCTCCTTGTACCTTCTGCTATTACTTACATTAATTAATTAATGCAAGTGAGTGTTCCATTTGATTCTGATCTTAGCTTCTGCTCGATATGGGGGCAATCCATAATGTAGCCAATACCATGTCCCATGATTCCTGCTGCAATATGATGCTATACTGCAATCTATGAAATTGTCTTTGAAACACTTGATGTGTCATTTCAGCCTTGCCTTTTCTCAGAGAAGGGATATTGGCGCTTTATGCTGGGGAGTTCTTGCCTTCAAAACAAATTCCTTTGTTTCCCAGTGTTCCTTATCATCATTGCTTTGGTTCTGTGGTTATTTTAAGGCCACTGCTATCTGAATGCTTTTCAGTGAACTAACCAAGCCTCACATCTCCCAGGCCCAGAGACCTCCCAGAAGACAGAGGGCTGAGTGTAGAGCAGGCTGGAGAAGCCAGAAAACAGGATGAAAGGACCAGATGTCCTCAAAATGCCATTCCGCTAAAAACACCCACATGAAGGATAAATTCCAGCAGACGCATATTTCAATGCATTGCTGAGCTTCCAAGGTATTAAGGGAATCCCTAAGGACAACAAATTTAAAATAAAAAAACAAGTCAGAAGCTAGCATGGAAGCCAGGGCTGTCCTGAGAGCCAATGGAAGACTGGTCTGTTGGGCTATAGTGCACGTTTCCTGCCTTTGAGTCATCTCAATGTCTATCAACAGAAAAGTGTCAGTAAAATATAGAAATCTCATTGGCTCATACACAGTTCCCCCTCCAGAAAGTGACTGCTTTGTGCTGCAAGCATTAGCAGTTGCCACTGGCACAGCTATGGAGGAACATCATACTGTTCATGAAATGCATTCAACTCCAAATTCGCACTCTGAGCTCAGTCTGATTGTTTGTTCTGTCTAAAAATCCTAACTGCATGAGTCTCCTTAATCTTTGTGCAAAATAAAACAAGAGCATCCACCTCTGGCACCACTGCATTTTACGCAGAGCCTGCACCTGCTTTCCACCAGCAACCTCTGCGAATGTGCCTGTCCTCTCTCCTTGCACTGTAGACTCAGCCTTTCTTATCCACAAGTCCTTCTTATCTTCTTCCATCAAGCTACTTACACCTTTGCTTCAGGTAAAGCCCTGTATTTACTGTATTATTTATTTGTTGGGCATTTAATACGTGTTCTAATTGCTAGTATTTTTGTAAGAATTAGAATTTTACTAATTCCCAGCTTATGGAGTTGCATTGATTGAATTGCCTATCTCTTCCCCCAACTCCCCTCCCCCACCCCCCATAAGCCATTGCTTTTTTCATGTATGAGTAAAACAACAGAATGTAAAGTGTTTACTTTTGGGAATATATTCATATTTCAAGTTTGGGTGAAAACGTTGGCCCAGAATTAGAACAATGGGGATTAAGGACCATGGGAAGGGAAATGGGAAGAGTAAGCCTTGGGTCTACACAAAACAGAGGATGAGCTAAACCTGAAAGCCCCTCCACCCCCTACCCCACAAACAGGTTATTTGCAGAGGCCACAATCTCAGTAAAGAGATAGGCTGGGGAAAATCTGCCTTCAGTTCAAGGCACCAAAAGAGAAAACTATTAGTAGAAAAAAAAATGATGTTAACAATAACAATAATTTCCTCCTTAAGAATCTATAATCATAGGCATACTCTTTCAAGGACCTGGGATTCTACTTCACAGCACCCACTCAGGGATATGTCACATTTGGAGTGGAAATGACCCCAGGAGAGTTGTACCCATGGTACACTTGTGTATCCTCCCTGGAGAGAAGTACCTTCAATCAAGGTCCCACAGGTTATCAGAATATAGGCTTATCATTAAAAGATTCCAAAATGCTTTAAGAAACATGACATCATGAGTGAGACTTATTAATACTAGCAGAAACCACAAAACGCAGTTCTAGATCCCCATAGGATTTCAGATATTGAAATTCTCAGATATAGAGCATAGACTGATTATTCATCCACAAACACATACTTACAGAGATGTTATGTATTTTTACATGTCAACTTTTAAAATAGCAATTTTCCAATTAAAAATATGAAACAAAAATACTGGATAATAACAGTATGCCAGCTGAGAGGAAGTGATTTGAGTTAAAGCATTTTAAGATCTGTGAAGTGTTTGGAAGCAGAATCATGTATATTTTATTTTATTAAGAGCTTCCCTAAATTACACAAAAAAATTTAAAGGTAAACACTAAAGGCGGTGTGTAATGTACAAACAGTAGGTGAAAAAATATCCAGAAGACATCAGGGAGAAAAAAAGAAGCAAAAGCATAGCAAATAGAGGTTATACAACATGGCAGAAAGAAACACAAATTTATCAGTAATCACAATAAATATATACAGTATTTTTAAAAATCCCAAAATGTTTCTAGTTGTGAAAGTACCTCCCCTAGGTGTGTGTGGCCTTGAACAGACCCTGAGGATGGTGGCAGGGTGGTTTCCTCCCATGCCCTGGCCTGTCACACCAGGCAGGCCCTAGGGGCCAGTCGTCACCTTAAGGAGTCTGGTCAGCCAGTGGCGGCAGGACTCATCTTGCTGGCTGAGCACCATGGCATGTGTTTCTCTATGATAGTGCCTCTTAGGATGTTTGTTTCTGAGGCCACATTGAATATAAAAAAGGAAACATGCTCCTGAGGGAGACAAGGAAGCATGGAATTTTTGTCTCCAAGGAGGAAATGACCCAGAGGGGTGTGGACCAGCTCCCAGAACATCTAAAGGATAAGAATCCTTCAAAACCTGGGAACGGATGTCACACTCAAGCAGAGCGCAGAGCGAAACTGAGGGATGGTAAATCTTTACAAAGTGGAAGAAAGCGAATGGTGGCTATCCAGAAAGTCAGGAAAAAGGAGAAAAAATTCCAAAATAATTTTCATTAAAATTTAAATATACTAAAGAAAAGGAGGAAGAAAAGAGATGCAATATTCTGAAGAAGGCACAAGTTTCTGAGCCTACAGAAAAATATTTCCAGGGCTTTTACATAGATTTTCAGAAAGCAGTGCTTTCTGGTGCTTTTTCCTTTAACCTGTACTTAAGATAATGCTTCTAGTAAAATGGAAGAGGACAGCCTATGCAAATGTAAAGCAGAAATGAGAAGTACAGGTCATCTCATTTTAATGAATTCACTCTGGTTCCCAGAGATTTAAGCCATAACCATGTATAACCCCCACACAACCTGGAATACCTGATAGAGCACTGAGCTGTCACCATCTGGTAGAATATATTTGGTCTCATTCTCTCTCCCATAAATGTAACTAACTTTTGTATTTTCAGTGCTTGACACATTGGTAAATTTCTTTTTTTTTTTTTTTTTTAGCTGAAAGCTCAAATCCAAAGCCATACTTTAAACATCGCAAACTGGCTTTGCCTGTTGCCATTTCCACCAAATAAATAGCTGTTGGAGCTCACAGCAACCCAATCCTGTGGTTGGTTTCTTGAGAAAAGGGTTCGGTAACTATCCACCATCTGGTCAACCATTGGACTAATCAAGAGTCCTTCCATTGTAAGGCAAGAAGTTCAACTCAAGCTGGCTTATGTCCAAAATCCAAATTTATTAATATTTGCTTCTGTAACTGGGAAGTCCCGCTGTGGAGCTGGACTCGAGGACTCCAAGCACTCAAGCAACGTGTGGTGGGACAAAACTGAGATTCCTAAAGCAAGGTTTTGCTTTGTCGACCCCTTCCCCTCACATCATTGATTGAGAGGTACCCCTTCCACAGGGAAGACTAGATTAGTATAGGAGGAATGCAAATAGCAAAAAAAATGGTATTTACCTTTTCAATTTCTAAACATATTTCAAAATCTTCTAACAGAGATTTCAAAAGGCAGAGCTTTAGACTTGCAAAAGCAGCGATATTGGAAAGAAGAAAAACTTTTGAGAATTGAAAGAGCTAAACCCTGAAAGAATCAGGGGATAGAGAAAATGCCTTAAACAACATATTGGAAAGCAAATTAGGGTCTTCTAGATTTGGAGTTGCAAGGGGAATAGAAGGGGCATGATCAAGAAGGATGCTGGTGATCCTATGAAGGGAACAGTGTGTCTGGAGGGGCCTTCCCAAGAAGAAGAGTCAGCAGTGGGAGAAACATTGCAGGATTTTAAACTAGCCACCAAAAGCACTGATGACTTGAAAAAAAGAGAAGGGTATTGAGGAAAAAATCAGAACAGAAATGTAGAGGGGTAATAAGAGCATGTAAGTTGTTCTTGCCAAACTAGTAAATGGGAGCTTTGAGTTTTGGGGATGTGCCAATTACAAGGTCAGGAGAAAAAGTCCCATCCAATAGGTAACCTTGCCTTAGACAGTGGGGATGCCCAAAGGGCCATACCCCTTGCAGGACCCTCTAGATAACATAGGGGGCCAAGGGCAAAATTAAAATGTGGGCTACTTGGAAAGACGACATTAAGATTTTCAAGATGGTGACATCAGAGTATTAAACCAAGTAAAGGGCTGTTCTGAACACATTGTCTTGACCAATCCCTTATGAAAGAGTGAACTAGATGTAAGCCTGAGTCCCATCAACTCCAGCAGACTCTTTCTATGCATCCACAACCCAGCCTTCATGTGGATTTGCAGCCTAAATTCATACTATCTGGGTCATCCAAAAATACCTCTAGCCAAGTATTTTGTATAAAGGATACCTGGATTGGGAGTGCAACAAGGAGCCAGACGGAAGCAAAGGCAATTTTCTTTCTTGGAATCAGCTTCAGTGCAAAGTCTAAATCAGTTCTTCCATACAAAGTTTCAAGAAAAAAACAATTTCCTCATGAGAAATCATAAGTTACCCAACGAAGAAAGATGCTATGAATAAGAACTAAGAGAAATAAGTATATGATTTTGAAAAAGACCCACAAATAATTTTCTACTATTGGCATTATCAAATACACAATATTAAAAAGTAGTTTAATGTTTTAAAAAACTAAGGTCCTAGGCTGGGTGTGGTGGCTCACGCCTGTAATCCCAGCACTTCGGGAGGCCTAGGCAGGTGGATCACTTGAGCTCAGGAGCTTGAAACCAGCCTGGCCAACATAGTGAAACTCCATCTCTACTAAAAATACAAAAATTAGCCAGGCATGTTGGTGCATGCCAATAATCCCAGCTACCTGGGAGACTGAGGCAGGAGAATCACTTGAACGGAGGAGGCAGAGGTTGCAGTGAGCTGAGATCACGCCTCTGTACTACAACCTGGTCGACAGAGCAAGACTTGGTCTCAAACAAAAACAAACAAACAAAAACCAAACAAAACAAAAAAAAAAAACAAAAAATTAAGGTTCTAGTGTGACACTGTGCTATAGTTTTAAAACACGTTTTATAGTTTCATTACCACCAGGAGAAACTGGGTAAATGGCACATGGGAGCTCTCTGTATTATTCCTTACAACTGCATGTGAGTCTATAATTATCTCAAAATTAAAAGCTTAATTAAAAAATGAAGGAAAAACTGAAAAACCTGAATAATGAATAGGATTATAAAGAAGCCAAACATGCAAGTTTGAAAAGGAAGCAAATACAACATCTAGAAATGAAAAAGAAAAAGAAAAAAAGTCCTGTAGACTGAAGAATTACTGAACCAGAGTCTTCTGAAGAAATTTTCCAGAATGCAGTACAGAGAGAAAAAGAGATGGAAAATCCGATAGGGAGATTAAGATAAAGTAAGTAGACCTAACACACATACAGTTAGCGTTCTCGACGAAGAGGAGACAGTGAAGATGGGGAAGAAAAAATACCTGAAGAGATGATGGCTGATTTTTCACAGTTGGCGAAGGACACTAATCCACACAAAACATGTCATAATGAAAAAGTAGCCAGGGTGAAAGAGGATTACCTTCAAAGGGACAAAATTAGGCTGCTGACTTTTTGACAGCATCTTTAAAACCTTCCCACACATATTGAAAACCTTTCAATGATTTTCTGTCAGTTTCTGGATAGAGGCAAGAACAGCATAGCCTACAACTCTGTGCCTAAGCCTTTTTCGGGGCCACTGTCCCTGCAGCGGTCTGAGCTCCATGACTGTCTTTCAGTTTCTTGTATACTGCTGTCTTTCCTCATGGCTGGGGACTTCAGACAGGGTGTTCTCTTTGCCTGAAATATTTTCTGCTTTTCTCCTCCTTTAACCCAGTTAGCTACCACTCGTCCTCAGGACTCTGATAAAATGTTCCTTTCCTGGAAAGCAGAGTGAAAATTTGTTAGTTTCTGTGTTTGTTTGCTTTCCTGCCCAACATCTGACCTCCACATCCTACTTAAGGGGACTCTTATAAATTATATCCTTTGACTGATAAGGCTTGAAACTTAATATTCAGAATAGCTATCAGAAGGTATTCAACATACTCAATGGGACCACATACAAGTGAAACGTACTTTTCTTACGTATTTCAGTGGGATGTCTCATTACTTAATAATAAGTAATAAGAAAACATAGTATTTTTCTTATGTGAAGTATTTTATCTTCAAGTCTTCTAAATTCCAATATAAATTCAGTTGAAGTACTTCCACAAACACCTTTATAAAGCTGCACGGCCACGTTTAAGAAAATAGATCAAAAAGTCTGTCTTCCTTGACAGGTGCAAAGGGTGAAAGGCGCCCCATCCATGAGAGTGAGTCAGGGTCTTAGTGCTTCTCAGTGGTGAAGTACTGTAGTCAACTCTTTCTCTGAACTTCGAAGCAAGCTGACTTTGTCTTTAACTACATATGGATTTGGCTCAAGGACAAAGAGGATCCTTGTTTATGGGACTTTGGGAGAGTTCAGTAATTTTTCAGATGGAGGGTGACATGCAGAATTGTTCATTTAAATGACACGCCTTATCAGAAGCCAGAAAGAAGACTTCCTCATGAAATGCTCTTCAACCTCTGCACTTTCCTAAGATATTTATTGAAAAGGCGCTTTGTAGAAAAATACTTTCAGAGGAGCTTCTAAAAGGTAGTTTTTAAAGTAATAAATATTGATTTTTTTTTAACCCAAAGAGGTATAAAAACAAGCTAAAACATGGACCACGATCCCCCCTTCCACTTAACCCACTTATAAACTTAATCTTTACAGAACTGTACAAAACTGAAAGGATTAGCTGCAACCTCATTCCCTTCTTATCCCCAACATTCCATTATAAAAAAGCAAATATCCTAAAATAGTATCTATTTAAAAAGTACATATTTTTGTACAAAAGTAATTATGCTATCCTGCACTTTGCTGTTTTTGCTTAATATATACAAAAAGGAATTTAACCCTGGGGAGTTCTAACGTACGACTCATTGCTTTATAGTAAAACAGAAGAAAAACTATAGGGCAGTTAGAATGATGCTTTTAGCCCAGCCTAAAAAACTCAGAGGCATGTAGCATTGTCAGAAAATTTTTTGGACTACCTTTGTGACCAAAAAAAAGGCCTTGGCTACTGTCACGGTTCAGGCTACAGGTTTTACAGGTAGATTTGAATTCAAGCTGTAGAATTAACAAGTCAGGTTGTCCTTGGGCAAATAACCTCCGAACCCCAAATGTCCTTATCTAAACAGTGGAGCAAACAACACTTAGATTACAGGGTTGTTATAAGCAATTTTTCGTTTTGTTTTTGTTTGTTTGTTTGTGTTTTTTTTTAGACTGAGTCTCACTCTGTCACCCAGACTGGAGTGCAGTGGTGCAATCTCAGCTTACTGCAACCTCCGCCTCCCAGGTTTAAGCAATGCTTGTGCCTCAACCATCTAAGTAGCTGGAAATACAGGTGTGCGCCATGACACCTGGCCGTTTTTTTTTTGTTTTTGTTTTTTGTTTTTTGTTTTTGTTTTTTTGTATTTTTAGCAGAGACAGGGTTTCACCATGTTGGTCAGGCTGGTCTCAAACTCCTGACCTCAAGTGATCTACCCTCCTTAGCCTCCCGAAGTGCTGGGATTACAGGAGTGAGCCACCTCGCCTAGCCCTATTGTGAGCAATAATGAAATAATATATACAAAGCACTTAGCACTGTGGTCACATAGGAATCCTGCAGAAATTACAATTTTTGAAAAAAAGAGGTTGGTAAATAGGTAGCCTCCAAGTTTTCGTACTTGCCTTAATTCCATCTTCTGGAAGAAGCACGTGGGTCTTCCGTAAAAGGGAGTCCTTTCAGGCTCTGCTTCATGGTTTAGTGTCCAAGGTAATGTCGTAGTCCACCAGACAGCACTTTCCTAGCCTGTGCTCTTCAGTCATGACTAAATCGTCTTCATTTGCACTGAAATCTTCTTTTTTATTTTTACATTTTCTGCAAGAAGCAATTCCTCTTGTTTGGCAGAACATTGGCAGCACTAATTAGGATGCCTACAATGAAGGGCAAATCACAGAGAACAACTCCAATAGGGTGTCTTCTTGGGCGTGGTTGTAGTTCATGTTGACCAGAATACATGAGCCAAAGCAGATTTGGAACAGAGAGCACAGAAGCAAAGCAGAAAGATGGAGAGTTTTGTTTTAGTGAGTTCAATGCATCTGTGAGGAAATGTCCAAACATTAGGTGGACTGTTGGTCATCAGCCTATGAGAAAGACTTGGGAGACTGGGAATACAAATTTAGAAGTCATCAATGCACAGGAGATTGGACCTGGAAAAAGATACCTGGAGAACTATTTTAGGCACAAAAAGATAAAGGAGAGCCTGCAAAAGAGCCTGGGAAGATGTGATCAGAGGTAGGAGGAAGGTCAAAAGTTTAGTTTTCAGAAACAAGTAGAGGAGGGTTTTAGGAATGAAGACTGGTTGACTATGTCCAATGCTACAAAGAGATCAGGTAAGTAAAGAACTGAAAGATTTGGGATTTCCATCACTCCACACAGGTTCCTCATATTGGATTGTGATAATGGTGTGTATGCTCTGACACTGATTCTATGACTTCAACTGCGTGCCCAACACTTCAATTCCCTTCTGATACTAAATACTTGGAGTTAGCACAGACCCCACATGCGAAGGACTCAGTCCCCAAATTGCCTTCACATCTGACATCAGCCACCAATCTCAGGTATCCCAAGCTACCTGTACTTCTGCCTAGCTGACTACAAATTTGGGGGCTCCCATGACCTCCCTCAGGTTCAGTAATTCACTAGAATGGTTCACAGAACTCACTGAGAATGCTACAGTTTTGCAATAAAGGATACAACTTAGGAATAACCAAATGGAAGAGATGGAGAGAGCAAGATGTAAGGATAGGGGAATACAGATCTTCCATGTACCACCCTCCTAGCACGTGTGTTCACCAGTTGGAAAGCTCTTCGAGTCTCATGGTCCAAGGGTTCCATTATGCACACATGACTGATAAAGTCACTGGTCACAAGACTGAACTCCATGTCTAGTCTCTTTCCCCTTCCCACACAGGTCAGAGGGTGGAGTTAAAAGTTCTAACCCTCTAATCACGTGGCTGGCTTTTCCGGTTACCAATCCCCATCTGGAAGCTAAGGGGCCTTGTCATGAGTCACCTCTTTAGCATAAACTCAGGTACAGTCAAAAAGGGTTTGTTATGAATAACCAAATATCCTACTATCAGGAAATTCAAATTCCCAAGCTTTGTGCCAGGGACATGGGGGCAAAGACCAAATGTATTTTTTAAATTAAACCATAATAAAATAAAATAATAATAATTATTATTTTATTTTTTATTATATTATTACCAAATTATTTTTGACCTACCAATTCCACTTTGGAAATTTTTTCCTGGCATACACATGAAATTATCTACGTGCAAGGTCAGTCATTGGAGCGTTGTTCAATAGCAAAAGTTTGGGGAAAAAACATTATCTTTCAACAGGGAACTGGTTACAATTTATGATATGCCCCTAGAAAGGAATGACATACAGCTTTAGAAAAATAGAAAGAGGAGGCTTTCTACCTACTGATGTGAAAGGATCTAAAAGAGACACAGTACCAAAGTATAAATACTTTGTACATTATCGTGTACTTTGTATAGTTTGTTACCTTTTGTATAAAAATGGGGAAGATGGTAATTTATGTTTGTATTCACTTGTATCAGCAGAGAAAAACCCTAAGAGGACAGGACGCCACCTTGGACAAATGGTCCCTTAGTGGACATGTTTATGGGGGACTGGACAGACGCAGAGAATTGTAGGAAAATGTTCTGTTGGATACATAAATATTTGTGTTTTCTATTTTCTGGTTTTGGGATCACATAAATATATTATCTGATCAAAAAATAAAATTAAAAATTAAAATTAAAATATATTTAATTGAAGAAAAATGGTGTAGGCAGAGAATGATAGGCTTTGACCTTTATAAGGGTATTAGACTCATATGTGGATTTCTGAAAATAATTCTCAGATCCCGCTTAGAGATTCTGATTCAATCTGCCTGGGGCAAAGCCAGCACCTGTTTTTTCATTAAGCCCCACAGTAATGAAAACACCTGGCAAGCCGCTGCATTGCTGAGTTAGATGTTGGTGTAGTCCTCACAGGTAGAGGGAAATGAGGGGCCCGTGATGGGGTGAGAGCCGGCAACATTTGAAGGTTTTCATTAATAAAAGTTCCTGATTGATATGAAGAAAAGAGATTGGAGAGGAAGTATGGAGAGAAAGGGTCACTGTTCACACTGCCTCAGTTATGATTCTTGGGAGAATCTGACAATAACTCCACACATTAAAAGAAAAAATAAAAGAGCTTTTACCATTCAATGAATGACCTCCACTTTGAGCATTAGGCTTTCTGGCTATGTAGTGTCCACTAGAGGTCACTGTGCTCATGTTTCCGTGGAAACAGAAAACTGGCACCTGCTGCTGCTTAGCTATTCAGTCACTTATCTTAACGACTTGTTAAGCTTTGGTTTCAAAATGAGCCTTCCTCATAAAAAACTAAATCCAAAAAGCAGTACACTCAGAAGTCTCTCAACATCAGAAAGGAGAACTCAGAAAGCAGAGAGAGAAATACTTCCAGAAATGTCAGTGAGTGGATAATAAATTAGAAGAGTCTACTTAGTACTGAGAGATTTTTTTTTTTTTTTTTTCCTAAAGCAGTAATAAGTTAGGAAGGTATCTGAGACTTATTCTCAATTTTGAATCCTTTTTCTTGACTTTTGAACACGATGAGGTCAATTCTCACTGATTCACCAGATGCAGGCCTAGGGCTGTATATATTTTGGGATACACATAGTGGCCAAGGTGGCTTCACTTAGGCAAATAGGAAATTTGACTCAAGTATTTAAGGTAATACTTATTATTTAACTTTTTGAAACTTGTTTCTATGAAGACCAAATTACTGAAAGCATTAAAAAACAAAACAAAACAAGAACAGGGCATAAGGACACAGAATATCCACAATAAGAATATTTGCCTCTAATGATTTTAACTCAAGGTGACTTCTTTACGGATCTTGTCAGATGGAACTAGAACTCATTTCAGGGTTCTCAGAATGGGAGTGGTCTTGAGTCTGCAAATGACAGTATTTAAAAGTCTTTCAATGTGTAGCTCCTGAGTTTTTCTTAGACAATAGCAAGACTGTCTTGCAGCCTAAGGGTAATTAGCTGATTGACAAATACCAGGCCTAAGTTCAAAAGTTGTATTAAGCTTTGTGTCATAATTCTGTTGGTGATAATAAAATCAAATGGATTTCCAAATACTATGTTCATTGATTTTTTTAAAATTGGAAAGGTAACACTGTGCTTTAAACATGTATTTATTATAGATAGACAGATAGATTGTATTATATATTATATATAGGGAGATGCAGAAGCAGCTAAGTATCTATCTATCAACTGTCTATCTATCTCAATAGTTTTTGGAGTATACGTGGTTTTTGGTCACATGGATGAATTGTACAGTGGTGAAACCTGAGATGTTAGTGGACCTGTCACCTGAGTAGTGTACATTATACCCAATATATAGTTTTTTAATCCCTTACTCCCTTCCCACCCTTCCACCTTCTGTACTTCCGAGTCTACAAAGTATTATATCAGTCTGTATGCCTTTGTGCAGTCATAACTTAGCTCCCACTTATAATAGAGAACATAAAGTTTTTGGTTTTCCATTCCTGAGTTACTTCACTTAGAATAATGGCTTCCAGCTCCATCCAAGTTGCTGTAAAAAAACAAATGTATGTTTTTTATGGCTGAGTAATATTCCATGGTGTGTATATACCACATTTTCTTTGTCTGCTCATTGGTCGATGGGCACTTAGGTTGGTCCCACATCTTTGCAATTGTGAGTAGCGCTGTGATAAACATATGTGTGCAGGTGTCTTTTTCTTTTTCTTTTCTTTCTTTCTTTTTTCTTTTTCTTTTTCTTTTTTTTTTCTTTTTTTTTTTTTTTTTTTTTGAGACAGAGTCTTGTTCTGTCACCCAGGCTGGAATACAATGGTGCGATCTCGGCTCACTGCAACCTCTGCCTCCCAGGTTCAAGCGATTCTCCTGCCTCAGTCTCCCAGGTAGCTGGGACTACAGGCACGTGCCACCACACCCGGCTAATTTTGTATTTTTAGCAGAGATGGGGTTTCACTATGTTGGCCAGGCTGGTCTCAAACTCCTGACCACAGGTGATCAGCCCTCCTCAGCCTCCCAAAGTGTGGGGATTACAGGCTTGAGCCACGGGTTGGGCCGCGGGTGTCTTTTTTCTTTTTTCACTTTTTAATAATGGCCATTCTGGCTGGGGCTAGGTGGTATCTCATTGTGGTTTTAATTTACATTTCCCTGATGATTAGTGATGTTGATCATTTTTTCATAAGTTTAAATTGGCCATTTGTGTTATCTCCTTTCGAGAAATGTCTACTCACATCATTTGTCCACTTTTTGATGGGACTCTTTGTTTTTTTGTTTTCTGTGTTTTGTTTTTTGCTTTTATTTATTTATTTTTTCTTGCTGGTTTGTTTGAGTTCCTTATAGATTCTGGATATCAGTCCTTTGTCAGACGCATAGTTTACAAATATTTTCTCCCATTCTGTGGGTTGTTTACTTTGATGATTATTTCTTTTGCTGTGTAGGATCTTTTTTAGTTTAATTAGGTCCCATTTATTTATTTTTTAAACATGTATTTATATTGTGTCCCAGACATTTGAAGGGCCATGTGATCTAGATACCACATGGTGTGCTGGATTGTCTGCAGACAGATCAGCACTGCCTCTCCTAAGGCGAGGGGCTGTTTACCACGATCCTCTTCTGTCTATGGTTCTGGGTAAGAATTGCCAGGAGAAGGATTTGGAGTAAGGCAGATGTGAGCAAGAGGCCATTACCCCTGGAAGGTTATGGTGCTGACGCGGTGACCTATAGACACAGAGGGGCCAGCAGGCACCAGCTTGGCCTGGCTGTTCTCTGCTCATTGTCCAGTCTGTCTTCTCAACTTGCAATCTGGCCAACGAACAGCAGCCCAAGCCCACCAACCAGCACTTGGCCGAGGCCCACAGCACTGGGAGTTCCGTGGCGGCGGAAGTTTCCACAGGCCTCTCTATGAGCTCTTCCTTGGTGGTCCCGTGTTGGTGGCCCATGCACACAGCTTCTCCACATCTTTCCACAAGCTGTCACCCTCCCACCCAGCTGCTGCAGCAACCTGAGGTGGTTAGCAACTTTCTCTGATCCTCCAACTCTCCATCCAGACCTCCTGTACTACTCAGCTCCTCTCACATTCTGTAAGCTCCAATTTCAGTATTAAACCCCATATTCCTGTAAGACTTGGAGTGGCTCTGTTTTCCTGTATGAACTCCAACTGATACAGGCTGTTTTAAGTTTGGCCGTGGTTTAAAAAAAAAAAAAAAGAGCTTGGTTGACCACTTAGGGAAGAAGAGATGTGCTAACATTTACTAAATAGTCTCCAAAGCCCTAAGATAGCATTATAATAACTGTGTTTATTGTGGATAAAAACATGGACTTGGTCATCAGACAAATCGGTTTCATCAATTCATAACTATGGCATAACTCTAGGCAGCTTAATTTCTCAGAACCTTATTTTCCTTCTTTATAAAGTGTGGAATTGATTATTCCTTCTTCATGGGGTTGTTCTGAGGATTAAATGAGATAAGACATTCAGTGTTTAGTCAATATCCAGCACAAAGTAATACTAATTTTTAAAAAGCTACTATCATTGATCTCTTATTTAAGATCTGAGAGTTTCTGAGAATATTGCAGAAAACATCCTAAAAGTATCACTGTTAACCTAACTATGAATGCTAGATTAAGACTTAAAAAAAAATCTTTTAAAATAGACAGTTCACGGTGACGAGGGAATAAGGTAAATCTTCAAAGGCAGTCCATGCATGACTATGTACATGGCACAGATGCAGAGAGGAAATGGCATCAAGGCTGTGGATAGCTTAAAGGGCATCTTTCCATGCACTGGGACCTGGAACTCTGACTTCAGGAGTTACATGGGAGGCAGGGACCTTGCAAAGTGGATATTCAGTTCAGAAAGCCCTATTTAAGCTTCAATTTCAAAAGGCTGTCCCACAAAGATTGAAAGTAAGAAACTTTGCTGGTCTTGACCTTTCCTCTAAGTAAAATGGAAACCAACAACAAATGAACAAACAGAACCCACCTCTCCTAAGAATGCATCATAAGAACAAGCTCCTGGAGGCCGGGTGCGGTGGCTCACGCCTGTAATCTCAGCACTTTGGGAGGCTGAGGCAGGCCAATCACCTGAGGTCAGAAATTTGAGACCAGCCTGACCAACATGGTGAAACCTCATCTCTATAAAAAAAATACAAAAATTAGCCAGGTGTGATGGTGCATGCCTCTAATCCCAGCTACTCGGGAAGCTGAGGCAGGAGAATTGCTTGAACCTGGGAGGTGGAGGTTGTAGTGATCCGAGACTGCGCTCCAGCCTGGGAGACAGAGTGAGATTCTGTCTCAAAAACAAACAAACAAAAACGAAAAGACTTCCGTGCAGGTTTGGGGCTCCAACTCACACTGCTGGCGTGACCTCTCCAAATCCCAAACCAAGAAGGTAAAGTAATACTAGGCTGGTAGCATTCTTCTTCCTTATGCTCCTGGCCAAAGCAAACAGAAATTCTTTTTGGGGAAACCAAGAACAACCCAGACAGACATCACAGCACTCCTGCAGATAATGCTCCAATAACCATGAACTCACAGAACCAAATACTTTTTTTTTTTTTTTTGTAAAAAAAGGAAACAAAGTCCAACAGGCAGGAGTTAGCTAAGAAAACCTGCAGAGGAATCACGTTGACAAAGATTTCAGATGTTAACATTAGTGTTTGCAGAAGATAAATGATTTAGATGTTTGCGGAAGAAATTAGGAAATCAGAATTACATACCAGGAAGAGACTGTTAACTGACTAGGTAGATTTCAACAGAAACATACTGTACGCTCACCCCTCCCACCGCCCTCACACTAAACACATGACAACAACATTCAATGGATGGATTGAACAACAGATTAGGTGCAGGCAGAGAGTATTGGTATACTGAGAATTATCTGAAGAAATTACACAGACTACAGTACGAAGACATAAAATAAATGGAAAATATCGCAGACAAGCTAAAAAAAAAAAAAAAAGAAAAAGAAAAAAAAGAGGAGATTTAATGTTGAAGTTCCAGAAGGACAGAAAAGGGAATGGGGAGAAGATACTAGCTAAGAATTTTCTGAAAGCGTCATGATACGTGATGTGGTGTGCTGTTCCATAGATCCAGGACGCCTGAAGGACCCCAAGCAAAAAAAACCCTCTCACCAAACACATATTTACAAAGAACTGCATTTAGACCGTGGTCAACTTCATTTTATTACCATGATTGCTCTAAGGAACCGATTCCTACACGCCAGCCATTAGCCCTCGTCATTCTTTGAATGCTGCCCAGGTGGGCCTGCAGTATTGCCAGGTGGACCTCTGCACAAATAGTAGCAGTGACATTCATGTTTTATTTCAGGTAAGTGGGATTATGTCCATTTTGATGTCTCCCCTGGAAGTGTGACCTGAAAGGATTGTATCAACCAACCCTCTTGTCCTCTGGGAAAAGGAGACAAAGGAAGGGAAGGGAAAGGAAGAGAAGGGAAGGAAAGGGGAAGGGGGAGGGGAGGGGAGGGAAAAGAGAGGGGAAGAGAGGGGAGGGGAGGGGAGGGCCGCGTGGTCACCTGGGGCTGGCTGCAACCTAAGATCACTGTCCTTACCAGTTGGCCTTCCCTCCACGACTCTCTCTTCAGAAACCCCATGAGTACTCCCTCCCCTTCCTCAGATTCAGGTGTAGTAACAGCTCTGCTGCTAAAGCTCTGAGCTACTTTCTGCACCATCTCATGAGTGTCCCTTGCACCTTGCCCATGCATTGGTAAATAAACCATCCTGGAAAGATCCTAACTTGGGCATGCCATCTGCTTCCTGTTAGGAACCTGACTGAATCACTTTCCAGCTTCTTCAGAGCTCTGGAAACTCTTTGAGAGTTAGAATCCACTTTTCTTGCTTTTGATTCTCTGCATTTAGGGGAGAAATATTCCACAAAGACTGATAGAAATACCAGCATTATGAAATAGAAATATAAAACATGTGCTCACCAAAAGCCTTCCTTAAACTCACTCTGTTTCCATCAAAGTGAAACGATGGAGGTTGAGTGCTGTCTATCACTCTTGGAGATGCTGTCTGTGTGGTCCACATGTAGTTGGTTTCTTGGGCTAGTTCTCACGTGAACCAAATCCCTGTCCCTGAGTGTCTCTTATCATTTGCTGCACAAAATTAGGGAAAGCATGGAAGTTTCTGGAAGTGTTTCATGAGACTTAGGAAGGCCACTGTAGCCCCTCATTAGCTCATTTTATATCCCTGAAGTGGACATGTGCCATGTCTGTACTGAGATAAATCACCGTTTCAAATAATCTCAAAATTCCCTTCTCTCCTTACCTCTGAAGCAGCCTATTTCCATGTTCACTGCAGAAAAGTCTCATTACTCAGCCAGGCGCGGTGGCTCACGCCTGTAATCCCAACACTTTAGGAGGCCGAGGCGGGCGGATCACTTGAGGTCAAGAGTTCAAGAGCAGCCTGGCTAACATGGTGAAACCCTGTTTCTACTAAAAATACAAAAATTAAATTAGCCGGGCGAGGTGACGCGGGCCTATAGTCCCAGCTACACGGGAGGCTCAGGCAGGAGAATCAAGAATCGCTTGGACCCGGGAGGTGGAGGTTGCAGTGACCGAGATCGTGCCACTGTACTCCAGCCTAGGAGACAGAGCGAGACGCCGGGAAAAAAAAAAAAAAAAAAAAAAAAGTCTCATTACTCAAGGTTATTAAATCAATTGTTACCTTTAGTGTCTACCCTTTTCCTGGTCATATTTCAAAGCAACCTTCCTTGCTGGATAATTTATTCTATGCTTGTTTTATGAACGGCTTCCCTGTGACTCCTCGAGCTGCTGAAATCCCGCGCTCCCTAAATGGTGCACTTGAGCTGCTGCTCTGCCCTGCGCTGTCCTCTAGCGGCACAAGTGTGTCAGAGCAGCGGATCCCCCGCCTTCCGGCAGCAACGGGCTGCCAGTATTGAATCCTCCAGCCCTCACCATTTCTCGGCCTCCAGTTTTCTGTTTCTTGCCAGGGTTCTCCCTCGCTGCAGCCTCTTGACCAGAAGAGGATCAACTTGAATGGTCAGCGGCTTTCTTGAACTCTAGTTTGAGTCAAAGTGCCCCTGAAATACAGAAAATCTTGCTGTATACCGTAGACCACTTAGGAGCAACTCTTTCGGAATGCAGACCTTTTGACGTTAGCCTCCCATTCAGCAGCCCTGGCGAGCTGAAAAAAAGATTTGGCTGGGCCAGATTCACCACCCCCACCCCCACCTCCTCTTACATCTTTCTCCACCCTCCCGTCGCACTCTCTCCCGACGGAAAGGAGCTATTTGGAAAGACAAAGTAACATGACAAAATTAAGTAATATGTCAGCATAATAATTGGAGGTGAGCGGTACCAGCAGTAAGGGTTGTCAGTCTTGTGGATGCTTTTTTTTTGACGGAGTCTCGTTCTGTCGCCCAGACTGGACTGGAGTGGCGCGCGATCTCAGCTCACTGCAACCTCTGCCTCCCGGGTTCAAGCAGTTCTCCTGCCTCAGCCTCCCGAGTAGCTGAGACTACAGGCATGCAGCACCATACTCAGCTAATTTTTGTATTTACTTTAATAGAGACTGGGTTTCACCATGTTGACCAGACTGGTCTCGAACTCCTGGGCTCAGGTGATCTGCCCGCCTCGTCCTCCCAAAGTGCTGGGATTACAGGCGTGAGTCACAGTGCCCGGCCCTCTTAGATGCTCTAAGATGAAGAATTCCAAACTGCTAACCGTCAGCACACGTCCTTCATAAGAAAGCACAGCAGAGGATGCCATCCAGAGTCCAGGATGAAGCCAAGAGGGAGCCTCCAGAGCCGGTAAATCTCTCTCTGTTACTCAGTGATGAGGCTGGGACTCTCAAGGAAGGGCAGAAAGGCACCCAGAGGATTCTGAAGGGAGAGACCAAAGGGAGGCGCTTTCCAATACCTATCTGAGGGGGACCCTTTACAAATTACAAAGTGACTAATGAAAAAGGTAAAAATGAACATCTTGCAACATTGTCTACCCTCTATATACTCATTTCTATTTTCATATTGTTTTCTTTGTGATACCATATTTTACCTGCGAACTATTTCAGGTGTTGAATTGCAAGTTAAAAAATTACATAAGGTCAGGCGCGGTGGCTCACGCCTGTAATCTCAACACTTTGGGAGGCCGAGGCGGGTGGATCACTTGAGGTCAGGAGTTCAAGACCAGCCTGGATAACACGGTGAAACCCTGTCTCTACTAAAAAATGCAAAAGTTAGCCTTGGTGGCACAGGCCTGCAAGCCTAGCTACTCAGGAGGCTGAGGTGGGAGAATCATTTGAACCCAGGAGGTGGAGGTTGCATTAAGCCAAGATAACACCACCACACTCCAGTCTGAGCGACAAAGCAAGATTCCATCTCAAAACAAACAAAACTGAGGTGTAGACTGTAATCTCAAAAAAAAGTTACATAATATTAAAGTAGAAGTTTCAATTATTTCCCTGGTGCTAAAAGAAAAGGATGTTGCCCGTGTCCCTAGCTGGCATCTTAGGTTTCCCCTGTGAAATATCACCAGTGTATAACTCAGTAGGCCTCAACCCTGACTGCACTGTAAAATAACCTAGAGAGTTTTCAAACATTGAATCAGAACAGGGAGGTAGAGAGAGAGCTGGACATCTGAAAGTTCCCTGATTGATGTGGATGTGTGGCATGGATTGAGAACCACAGTAGCGTTCATCATTCCAGGTACCTTTGGTGGCGTGTCAGAGGAATGGGGACATTCCAACATGATTGCTGTGAGGACACCACCCTCACATAGCAGCCATCAGCCCTCATCATTCCTAGAGGACTATCCAGTCTGGTCCATGGCATTCCCAGGTGTAACTGCTTACACAATAGGCATGATATTCAGATGGGTTCATTTCAGGTCAACGTGGTTATGCTGTTTTCTTCCTAAGTTGTCTTTACCCCAAATCTTCTGACAACTAGAAGTTTATGGTTAAAATATAACAGGTTTTAGTGCTAGCTATTGGCTTTTTTTTTCTTTTATTTTGCATTTGGATATTAATTTTCTCGGTTATATATTATTATACTGAAAGCTTTCTCATAAAAAAAAAGATTCCCTCTTTTTCTTGTCTCTCGCCTTCACCCAGTGACTTCTGATTTGGTCTTTGCACCTCCAACACTCTCAGCCATCCCATCTGCTCACCCCACCTGAAATCCCAGTTCCCCTCCTTTGAGCTCATATTGCATTTGGGACATTACCGCCTCTTGATTAATTAACTTGTCTGTCTGCCCACCTACACCGTAAACCTATAGAGGAAAATAACAAAGAAATACTTGTGTTTATATCCCCAGTGCTCAGCATAGTCTCTGGCACATAGAAAGGGCTGGAATATTTTAGTAAATGAAAGTTATCAAAGTTATGAAACTTCAGATTTCATTGGAAGATTGTTTTCTTCCAGTGAAATCCTGTTTCAATGCAATTTACGTAGTGCTTGCCTGCCCACTCACTGCTCTGCTCCTAAACTGTGGAAGGGTGAAGTGCAGGGGTGGAGATGTTTTAAGTGTGAAGGTCTGTTCAGCATTCAGCCTGTCCTTCAAGGTAACTTTCAATTTCCTCCCGTGAGAAAGCGTCTGAAAACAGAAGTGGTCTGCCCTGCCCTCTAGCGGTGGCCCTGTGGCAGAACACTTTTAAAGATTGTTTTTGGAACTGCTAAGTGAACGCTCTCCAGAGTGGTATTGGAATGCCAGTCTGTATAATAACCTGTATATTATCCAGTTATTATTTCAGCTTTTCGCCACTGTTTTCTATAAGGGAGCCCTTTGCTCAAGGGTCTGTAGTTATATTCAGCAAGAACACCTCCCCAGAAGGAGGTTTGTGTGTTTAAGAACAGAGTCCTCGATCGGCGACTTCTCCTTGCTTCTGGGGTCGTGGCCTTGCTCCCGCTGTGCGGGAAAAGAATCCAGGTCCTTCCACGAGCGTGTGGGCGCGAGGGCCCCGAAGTGCTCGTGGTTCCGCGCTAGGTCTCCGCTGGGGCAGGAACCGGAGCCATGGGTGGGACCACCAGCACCCGCCGGGTCGCCTTTGAGGCGGACGAGAATGAGAACATCACCGTGGTGAAGGGCATCCGGCTTTCGGAAAATGTGATTGATCGAATGAAGGAATCCTCTCCATCTGGTTCGAAGCCTCAGCGGTATTCTGGTGCTTATGGTGCCTCAGTTTCTGATGAAGAATTGAAAAGAAGAGTAGCTGAGGAGCTGATATTGGAGCAAGCCAAGAAAGAATCCGAAGATCAGAAACGACTAAAGCAAGCCAAAGAGCTGGACCGAGAGAGGGCTGCTGCCAATGAGCAGTTAACCAGAGCCATCCTTCGGGAGAGGATATCAAGCGAGGAGGAAGGCGCTAAGGCGAAGCACCTGGCTAGGCAGCTGGAAGAGAAAGACCGAGTACTAAAGAAGCAGGATGCATTCTACAAAGAACAGCTGGCTAGACTGGAGGAGAGGAGCTCAGAGTTCTACAAAGTCACCACTGAACAATATCAGAAAGCTGCTGAAGAGGTAGAAGCAAAGTTCAAGCGGTATGAGTCTCATCCAGTCTGTGCTGATCTGCAGGCCGAAATTCTTCAGTGTTACCGTGAGAACGCCCACCAGACCCTCAAATGCTCCTCTCTGGCCACCCAGTATATGCACTGTGTCAATCATGCCAAACAGAGCATGCTTGAGAAGGGAGGATAAAAACTTTCAGAACGAGCAAAACACCATCAACGTTAATTCCAGAGATGGAACATTTTTTTTTTTCCTAGTAAGAAAATAACCCATTTGAAGAGAAGACCACTAATGAGAAGACCACTAAAGACAGACAAGAATGGACTCAGCATAATCATTTCACATTTTGAACAGCAGCAATTTGAAGGGCCAAAGCCTTGATCAGGGATCAGTCATTAAAGGACGCACTTCAGTATTAGTAAACCCTCTTATGATGATTAAAAGAGAAGGGCAGCCCTCTCCACCATTTGGTACTTTCTATTCAACTTCCACTGACCATAAAATGTTTCTCTTCTGAGCAAGCCCCATCATTTGGAGAACCTCCATCCTAACAAAGCAGAATGGGGTGGGGGGCTAAATTAATTGGAGTCGGGTGAGGAGAGAACCAGAAAACAGATCTGGGGACAGCAGTGCCAGGTGGAGAGAGCGAGAAAACAGATCTGGAGGTCGCAGTGCTGGGTGGAATTGTCTAGAATGTGGCATGCTTGCTTTCTCTCTCTTTCTTTTCTCCTTTGATTATATAAGAGCTGTTTCATTTTAACTTATTATGGTGATTATAGAGGCAAGAAGACAAAAAGGAGAGAAAATGTAGCTCTTCTACTGGAATAATGTTTATGATTACAAGTGAGATACGGTATTTTTATCAATATGAAGGCAACCTTGGCTGATATAACCTCTATACTGAATACTCACATCTTTACTTCACTCACTATCAATAATAAATATATTTTCTGACAAAGACAGAAAAAAAAAAAAAGAACAGAGTCCTCAGCACTAGAAATCTCCGAGGGATTCCTGGCAGCATCCCATAGGCCACTTGAAATGTGTTTTTTTTCTTTCATACTCTAGATCAAGGGTGTCCAATCCTTTGGCTTCCTTGGGCCACATTGGAAGAATTGTCTTGGGCTACAAATAAAATACGCTACACTCACGCCTGTAATCCCAGTACTTTGGGAGGCCGAGATGGGCGGATCACGAGGTCAGGAGATTGAGACCATCCTGGCTAACACGGTGAAACCCTGTCTCTACTAAAAATACAAAAAATTAGCCGGGCGTGGTGGCGGGCGACTACAGTCCCAGCTACTCGGGAGGCTGAGGCAGGAGAATGGCGTGAACACGGAAGACAGAGCTTGCAATGAGCCGAGATCGCACCACTGCACTCCAGCCTGGGTGACAGAGCGAGACTCCATCTCAAAAAACAAAACAAAACAAAAAAACACTACACTAATGATAGCTGATGAGCTAAAAATAAACAAATAAATAAATAATTTCATAATGTTTTAAGAAAGTTTATGAATTTGTGTTGGGCTGCATTCAAAGCTGTCCTGGTCTGCATGTGGCCTGCAGGCCGGGGACTGGACAGGCTTGCTCTAGGTATTTTTCCTTATGGTACTGGAGTATTTGGGGAGATCAGGGCTGAGTAAGGCTCTCGGCATTACAGTCCCTCAGGGTTCATACTCAAATAAAATTCTACAATAATGACCCAATGTGGCCCAATACAGCTGACCCACAGTACATTATGAGGTATTTAATCAACTCTCTTTGGCTTAAAGAAAATATTTTGGTTTCTGAGTTTTATCGTGGTTGATAGTGGTGGTGTAGCAATTTGCTTATTTGTTTGGTGGGCTTTTTAATCAATCATGATGATAGAAAGCTGTTGTTGGGGCTTAGGAGAAGAAATGACAATCTAATCTGAAATGTCACCGAAGCCAGCAACTGTAGGGAACCTACCAAATAAAATCTGTTGATAAAATAACAGGATATTCGGATTCTGATCTGACAACCTTTATTTTTTATTTCTTCCTTTTTTTTTTTTTTTTTAAGATAGGGGCTATCTAAATAATAATAATAATAAGTAATGCGGAAGGGAAGGGAAGGTAGAGAAAAGTGTATAATATGTGCAAAAAGATTATTCCCATTGCCTGTATACACCATCGTTTCGAATGGACTGCGGTTTTGCTGGCAAACTGCAAACACCTTCTTCAAATTGCAGACACATTTTGAGTCCCAACAATGAGCATGGTTCACAAAGCAATTTGTAGTCATGGTTTCTTTTACAAAATGATGATGTTTAAGAACATCTTGTAATTAGGTCAAAGAAAAACAGTGTTTATTCTATGAGCTGAGGATGGGCTGCAAGTCTGAGTTCTAATTAACACAGTGGTTGAGTCACTAATGCCAAGTGTCTGTTGTTAATGAAGACATGAAAGCAGTCCCACAGGTAACATTTTGGAAGGGGCTTCTTTACAACAGCCGTTCACTTGGGCAAACAGTGATAGCAATCCATGCCCTCATCCAGACTAATGAAATGCATAGCTATTTACTGGATTCTTTTTACCTCAAACCCATATAGAGATTTTGCCCAATAAATGTGTACAGTAAGGCCTTTGGAAAAATGCAAGTATTCATAGCTACAAGTATTAAACCATGCACTTTGAGCCCCTATGAATAGCAGCAAGGCTTAGGAGAGAATGTTCTTTTTTTTTCAATGCTAGATCACAATGGACTTCATCACAGTCCTGGAGTGCTACAGTCAGAATAGGCGGAAGCAGGAACTCTTGCTCCACATTATGCTTTCTTTTTGCAGCATTAAGGCTTTGGCTGAAGTGCTAATGATGAAAACTATCTCCTTGGGAACCTGTAGGTTTCCACCTTGTACCAGGCCTGGAGAGATTAAAATGTTGTGACAGTTGTGAAGTCCCTTTCTGGTAAAGCTCCATGATCCTGTGAAAAGTGTCAAAGGAGATGAATGAAAACAGAGAACCTCACCTGACCTCCAAGTTGAAGAGTGAAGTAAAAAGTTAACCCTAGTCACTCCACTGCAGCAGAAATGTTACATATTCCTGCTGCCAAAATTCCTTAGTCCACTCTTGAAAACACAATAAACACATTCTCTCTCTCTCTCTCTTTCTGCAGAGCATGTTTTCTTTCTGGTGTTTCTTTATATGGGAGACAGGTAAAGGAGAGAAAGGATTGTTTAAGTGGATGAAACAGGCTATATTTAAGAATTTTAGGCCATGAAGGGTGGCTCATGCCTGTAATCCCAGCACTTTGGGAGGCCGAGGTGGGCAATAGCCTGAGGTCAGGAGTTTGAGACCAGCCTGGCTAATATGGTGAAACCCTGTCTCTACTAAAAATACAAAAACATTAGCTGGGCGTGGTGGTGGGCACCTGTAATCCTAGCTACTTGGGAGGCTGAGGTAGGAGAATCACTTGAACCCGGGAGGCAGAGGTTGCAATGAGCTGAGATCATGCCATTGCACTCCAGCCTGGGTGACAAGAGCAAAACTCTGTCTCAGAAAAAGAATTTTAATCCTCTTGCCAAGGGCATATGCCTAGATATCACATGGTTCTGACATCAGTAAGTTTATTATTTAAAAATTTTTAAAATATACATATTTTTTAGAAATAGAGATGGGGCCTCGCTGTGTTGCCCAGGCTGGTCTTGGACTCCTGGGTGATTCTCCTGCCTTGGCTTCCCAAAGTGCTGGGATTACAGATGTGAGTCACCGTGCCTGGATGCTTAGTAAATTTAGACATGAACCCAAACTAAACCCACCCTCAGCTCCTACCTTTCCCACCTGTCCAGAGCTGCCTGCCCTCATTCCTTCCTCCCCTTACTGGCATCTGTTACCTTTCTACTCTTGAAGGAAAGCTTACTTCGGGATAATTTTCCTTCTCCATCTGCTTCTCTTGGCTCTACAACTCATAAGAAAGGATTGGAGAAAATATCACATGGATCACATAGTTTTGCATTTCAGAGACTCTAATGCAGTCATCTGGTGCTAGTCAAAGAATCTCAAAAGATCTACTTCCTCCTGAGTCTTCAATCTGTGAGATAAGGGAAGTTCAAATGTGGTTTCACCTTTTAAAATATGGGTTACTGAGGCTGAAAATCTGAAAAAAACCAGCTCCAAGCATTTGCTATCTTCACCATTTTGCTTCTCTACTCTCCCTTCAATTACTTTTCCTTCCTTGCTATTTCAATGCAGAATCTTCCACGAGGAAGTTCTCAGCCCTTCCACCTTCCACCCCTTTAGCAGATCACCAGTAGGTTCCTAAGGCATATTGTATTGCAACAAGGGATATTCGAAGGTTTTAGTTCCTAGCAGTGATAAGCTGGTGAGTGAAGGCCTTCTCAGTTCCCTAGGATCATGCCCCAGTAGAGACTACCTTGAGGTGAATGTGGTCAAGTTTTCCCTGGAAAAGGCAACCATTCCAAAAGCCTGTTCTGGGACATGGCTCCATCACTAGCACAATCTGCAAAGTGTGGATTTTTTTTTTTTTTTTTTAACAATAGACTGACAACGGTTACTGGTATGAAATTTCTTTCTCTTCATTTGCTTTTCATCTCCAAGCAATTTCTTTTTGCTTTAATCAAGCAGCTACTGTGTTCATGAAACACAACTTTTTTTTTTTAATATACAATTTTTTTTTCAGATTGTTTCAAAGAAAAGAAAAAACCTGGAAGAGCAAAAATCTGGGTCCCTGTTTTTTATCTGCCACTTGAGAGCTGTGTGACCTTGAGCAAGTCATAGCCATTCCTTCTTAAAACATGAGAGTGCCTGGTATATGCCAGGCACTGGGGCACAATGATGAGGAGGAACAGGAAATGGACCCAAGAAATTGGCCATTACACTTGCTCTAAAGAGTTGACCAAGATACTCAAGAGCAGAGAGGAG
The DNA here is from genome assembly GCF_008728515.1 of Papio anubis. Taxonomy (NCBI): domain Eukaryota; kingdom Metazoa; phylum Chordata; class Mammalia; order Primates; family Cercopithecidae; genus Papio; species Papio anubis. Next base: position 52,132,151 of record NC_044981.1, read on the forward strand.
AAAACCTCTAAGTCTGCTTGGAGGATGGGAAGGATCTTTCATAAAACAGGTAGAAGAACGTTGGCTCTGGTGCTGTGAAATACTTGGTCAAACGCACTAGAACACAGTGCTTTTTATGAGCACTTTATTGGTTTGAAAATTATATAGTTCATTTCTATTAGTGGTGATACTTACAACTTGATCATGCACATGTGACTTTCAAAATCTAAAGTTAACAAATCTATCTACCTACCAAAGAATAGAAAGACTTTAGAACACTCTAAGCCAATGATCTCCTCCATTTTGTTTTAATTTCATCCTATTGTATAACCACAAAATCAATCACTATTATGATGTTGCTCCTTATAATCAAGATCTATTTAGATTTATTTACATTTTACTAATTTCCTTGCTTGCAATACCTTTCTGCATCTCACTCCTTTTTTTTTTTTTTGAGACAGAGTCTCTCTCTGTCGCCCAAGCTGGAGTGCAGTGGCATGATCTTGGCTCACTGCAACCTCCACCTCCCGGGTTCAAGCAATTTTTCTGCCTCAGCCTCCCGAGTAGCTGGTACTACAGACACACACCACCACGCCCTGTTAATTTTTGTATTTACTTTAGTAGAGATGGGGTTTCACCATATTGGTCAATCTGATCTCGAACTCCTGACCTTGCGATCTGCCTGCCTTGGCCTCCTAAAGTGCTGGGATTACAGGCATGAGCCACCATGCCCGGCTTCACTCCTTCCTTCTGAGTTCAACTTTGTTTTTCCTGAATTGCATCCACTAGTAGGGTCCTTTAGGGGTGCACTCTCAATTATTATTATTTTAATGATGGTTTAGTTGGACATAGAACTTTAGTCAAAATCTATTTAGATTTATTTACATTTTACTGATTTCCTTACCTACTATACCTTTCTGCATCTCACTCCTTCCTTCTGAGTTCACTCTTGTTCTTCCTTATTTGCATCTACTAGTAGGGTCCTTTAGGGGTGCACTCTAAATTATTATCATTATTTTAATGATGGTTTAGTTGGGCATAGAACTTTAGTTTGATAACTATGCATCTCAAAGATATTAGTACACTTATAGTGTTGCTTATATCAATGTAATTATTGTTCATTTTGGTTAACTGACTTTTTGCTTATGAAGATCTTTGTCTTTGACATTTTGTTGTTTCACTACATTTTGTTTTGTTGTTGACATTAGGAATGAACTTATTTTTATTTTTCTTGATCAGGACTTCTTAAATTTTGTGAATCTGACCATTTACGTTTCAAAAAGTTTAGACAATTCTAGTCATTGCATCTTCAAATTTTGCTTCTTCCCCATTTTTTCCATGTTTTCTTTCTGGAACTTCTATTGGATATCTTTTCATTTTATTCTCTACATTTCTCCCTTTTTCTTCATGTTTTTTTTTTGTCTCAATCTCTTTGGAATTCATGCTCAGAGATATCTTCCAGTTTGCTAATGCTTACTCCAGTTGCGTATTCCAGCTAATGCTATTCCAGCTAATGTTATCTTCCAGCTTCCACTAGCTGGAATGCATATTCCAGCTAATGCTATCTTCCAGTTTCCTTTGCTCTTTCTAATGCATCAATTAAGTTTTCAGCTTCAATGAATGTACTTTTCATTTCTAAGCACTGTGTTTGTTTATTCCGTCAACTTTGCAGTTGCATTTTTCTCCTTTTTTTTTTTTTTTTAATTGTTTTACGTCTTTAATCATTCTAAAGATACCTGTTTTATTGCCTGTGTCTGACTCACCGGAAATTCCTAGGTATCCAGTCATGCTGTTTGTGGTATCTGTTGCTTCTCGCTCCTGGTAGCTTGAGTGTTTCATAAATATAGATTGCGAATTTATCAACACTGAGCCTTTATCTGTGAGGATCCTGTGAGGCCTGGATCGAAGGTGTGATCCTGCAGCAAAGTTTTACAACTGCCTCTGTCGAATGCCCCATGGGTAGAAAACCAGGCTCCATTTTTACATGAATTGCTTGATTGACAGTACTTGAGCTATAAAAGACAAGCCCTGAATCCATGTGGGGGCAGGTCTTGATCAAGAACTCTCAGGGCAGACTTTCTTTTTCCTCACTCAGAACCCAGACTGAAATAAACAAAATACCTTGTCATCTCCCTGTCAGTGGGTGGTTTTATTTAAGGACCTCTCAATTACTGAAAATAGAGTCCTTCAAGAGTCCCCCTACTGGCATCTCAGTTCCAACTCCCAGCCTTATATATGCGTGGAGCCAGGACCTCATCTGCCATCTCCACGCAAGCATTTGCTCTGAGCTAGTGCGATGGCGCCCCCTTCCTGTCTCCCACTTCCCTCCCAGGACAACCACAGGCTTCCTGTCTCTGTGCTGCTCTGGTTTTCAGTGACCTTTTTCAATTTTAGCTCCTGAACATTTCTTGTACTATCTTATAAAGTCAGCTATGCTTTTAAAGTATGTTCCCCTCCCCCCCAGCATTTCTAGATGTTTTATAATGGGAGGCTCTACACTTTTCTATATTGTTAGAAATGCAAACTCTTACATATACTTTTACTAATAGATCCCAAAGAAGTTTTTAACTTGGTGAAATCATCTTGTTATGTGAAAAGGTGGCCGTCGTAGCTGGCTAACATGCTAAAGAGGATTAGCCTTGGTGAACACGCTACTAACTCAAAAAGTTATAATAGGGTGCTTGAGAGAATACAGGAGAAACATAAAGCCTTTTGAGGGAATAGTCAAGCAGAATATCGCAAACTGAAGGAATCTTGGAGATTAATGTATTTGTTCATTCATTCATTCATCAGTTACCTGATGCATGCCTATGACCCAGAAATTGCTGGGTATGCAGTTTCTTCTCATCAAGATCACCTTCTGCAGCACACGGTTAATAATAAACAGATGATTAAGTAGCATAGTTATAGATGGTGATAAAAGCTCCACACTTATCAGATGAAGACTGGGAGGTATCAGCCTCCATGAAGAAGTAACAGTTGAGCTAAACCCTAAACCATGAGAAAGAGTTAGCCATGAGAAGAGGAGGAAGCAGCACCTAGACAGAAAGGCAATGTGATTCAGTTGGTGGGCGGACAGCACAGGAAACTCCAGTGAGAAACCAGAGCAGACAGAGGGTTCCGAGAACACAGAAACCAACTTAGTCAGAGTTGGCCCTGGCGGGGCTCTGATTATACCTTCTCTATTCTCCAGTCCTGCACCCCTCACATACCACTAATGCCCTTGACAGCTGTCCTATTCAGCCTTGTCTTTAAGCAAGTTGTTATCTACCGCATCAAATACCTCCAAGTGCCCACATGAGCCATAAGAAGACCTAGAACACCTGCTTCTGGGGTATTTTGGACCTCTTGCTCCAAATCCATAGAGCCTCTGCAATTAATGAGATTATCTAGGAGTTCTTGCACCTGTTGTTTTTATGTAATTCTGTCTGTGCTCACTCGAATAACTACTAATTATGTTCTGGCATAATAAATAAAAACTTGCTGTATGGTTTTAGAAAACAAAGAAAGTGCTTGATATTTAAAAAGTGCTTTTTATTAGAAAAATCTCTATACTAAATTGTCAAATTTTCATATCTTTTTGTTATATAGAGAGCTATCTATACAGCCCTGCTCCAGTTGACAAGTATATATACATGTATGTATACATATATGTATTTATATGAGCCTGAAAAGAAGAAAACAAATTTTATTGTCTTCTTTCTAATATTACTGATGAGTAACTGCATCCTATCAATAGTTTGGAAACTATTGTTCACTTGATTTCACTTTATTTTCATAATAATCATGGGAGGTTAATAGTATTATTTTCCTTCTTTACCAGAAAAGGAAATCAGTTTCCTTTTATGACAATGGCGAAGCAACATAAAATATTACATAGAATAGATTAAGGATAAAATGTGCACGTTAAGAGTTAAATATTCATCTCTGTTCTAAGCGAGTAACACCAACATTTGCATCTCAATTTGTATGAATTGGGTATTTTGAATAGCTATGTAATTTCCTACCATTATTAGTAGAAAAGCTGTTGTGCATGCTTTCTTTTAAAATAAACATGCATTGACCAAAATTCGTTATCGAATACAAAATCAAAATCAACATTTCAATTTTTATACTTAGATATGATTTCATTTTCTTTACCTTATTGTTTTGAAGGCCTCTCTACAGGAAGCCAGAGTCTTATGAATTCTAGGATGAGATAGATTTCTGAGACATTAACCACATTAGATGGAATTATTTTCATTAATCCTTTGTATAGCAACTGAAAATAGACCTGGAAATAAGTGTTGAAAACATAAAGCTTAGACATGAGAAGCATTCAGTAGGAGGAGAGTCCTGGCATAGTTGTGTTTTCCCAGGGCACTGTCTTAATTTAATCTTACTGCCACAAATGGAGTGGCTCTTTGAAATACTAGGATTTGTCAAGTGACTTTTCTCAGTAATGGTGTTGCCTCTGCCCGTCTGTCAAATTCTTTTCAACATATGTTTAAAGGGCAAGTTAGAACACAAATGCAGAACTGAAAAGCATTCTGATATATCTACACTGTATTTCGGATGTTGTTTTACTTGCTCTAGTTCAGTCTCTTCAGTTCTTGATGATAATACTTGGCCCATTCTAGCTGCCTACAAAACACATCAATCAGGAAAATAAACTGTTTATAGAATCACACACATGTGATTTCTAACCATCCCAGTTATTCCTATCCTTCAAAATCCTGGCCATTGCCACATTGCTACTTGATTGTATAAAATTTTTTGACAGGTTGTATGTCAAGTGCTTTATATGTAACATCCATCAAACCTTTACAATTACCCAGTGAACCTGCTACCTTGATTAGCCCCCCCTTTTTTTTAACAGATAAGGAAACAGAGGTGTACAGATGTTAACTATCTTACCCAAGGCCATGCAGTCAGGATGGAATGGGGCAGGATTCGAACCCAGGCAGTTTCACCCCAGGGCCTGAGTGTTTAGTCACCGATAAATGGAATGTTGCTTGCGGATTACGTGCAGAGCATCATGGTGGGCATGTATCTCATATTCTACTGAGGAAGTAAGTTACGAGTCTAGGAGGAGGAGGCAGGATGCAAAGTCCAAAACCCTTTGCCTACTCCTCATGGCCCTTTATTTTGGGATTCAACTTATTTTTCTTACCTAATTGCCTACCACCTACCATTTTTCTACTTGAACTCTGGACTCATTGTGAGGTGTCTAGAGAAACCCTCACCTTCCCAGCTCCATGCCTTTGTTTACTTGATGATAACATGTTCTTCTCCATCCCCCACACAAATCCGTTTTTCTTTAGGTGCATCCTAACCGGTCTCCGTGGAGCTCTTCTTTCACTTGAACTCATAACATTCCTTCCCTCCTTTTTCGGTAACCATATATGCTAGGTATTATTTCATGTGCTTCATATCTATCCCTGATGCAAGCCTCAAGGTTACCTAGAAGAGTATACTAGGAAGAAAGAATGGAAAATGCAGAGGCCTTAAGGCCAGAGTGTACTAAGCATGTACCAAACCACAGGGAGGCCAGCAGCATCTAGGAGATATTTTTTAGCTCCCACAGGGCAAAAATGAGCTATGTGGGTACTCAAGGCCAGCAATCTATTTCTCCAAGCTGTCTTTGATGACTCTACACTCAGGCTTGCCTAGTGGAGTGGCTGTCTTATCTCTTTTATAAAGGCATTAATCCCATTCAAATGGCAGCGCCTTCAGTCACTTTCCAAAGGCCCTACATCCTAATGCTATTACCTTGGGGGTTAGGATGAAAACATATAAATTTTGGGAGGACACAGACATTCAGACAATAGCAGTGGTTCTTTGGAAGCCTATCACTCTAGTTTTTCAGTATTATATGTAACAAAAACTGGGCGCAGCTATCATCTAGTAACAAAGCCTTGAAGTACATAAAACAATATTTTCAGAACTAAAAGGAGAAATAGACAAATCCATAATCATAAGGGGAGATTTTGGTGCTCCTTTTTCAGTAAAGAATATAAATAGAATGAACAGACCAAAAAATAGTTAAAAACATAAGGGTTTGAAGAACATGCTTAACAAACTTGATCTAATTGATACATACGTGTTGAAAACTAACACCCAACAAGAGCAGACTAGAATTTTTTTTCAAGTACATGTTCTATAGAATTTTATTAAAAAATTTGACCATATGCTTGACCATGAAGGAAGCCTTAACAAATATCAAGAAACTGAAATAATATGGAATATGTTTTCTGACCACATGTAATGAAACCAGCAATAAATAATAAAAATGCCATACTAAAACCTCACATTTTTAGAAATTAATAATGCACTACTAAATGATTCAATAGGTCAAATCAAAATCACAATAGGAATCAGAAGACATTTTAAATTTCATATATTAAAAATGTAACATATCAAAATGTGTGGGCTGAATTTGAGTCAGTGATTCAAGGGAAATTTATAGGCTTAAATAAAGCTATTAGGGAAGTAGAAAAAAATGGAAATGAATCATCTAAGTATCCATTTCAAGAAGTTTGAAAAAGAAAAGCAAATTTTAACTCAAAGAAAGTAGGTTAGGTAAATTATAAACAACAAACTAGAAATCAATGGAAAAAATACAAATAAACGTATAATGAGGTTTAACAAATCCAAACATTGTATCTTTTTTTTTTTAAGCCTTAAATTGACAAACATCGGACCAGTCTGATCAAGAAGAGAGAGTGAGAATGTGCAAATAAATAATTTCAAGAATGAAAGCTCGTTTGAAAAAATCCTAAGAAGTCTATGTGACTTTTATGTCAATAATTTTGAAAATTTAGATAAAATAGACAAATTCATAGAGAATCTCAATGTACCAAAATGAGAGTGTCAGAAATAGAAGGATTTGAATAGTTCTGTATCTATGAAAGAAATTGAGTCCATAACTAAAAATTTTCCCATCCTAGATGCTTCCCTAGTGAAGTTTACCAAATATTTAAAGAAGTAATCACATCAAATTTACAAAAACTTTTCCAGAAAATTGAAAAGGAAGTACTTCCCAAATAATTTTGTAAGACCAACATATCCTTGATTCTCAAACCTGACAAGAACATACAAGAAAAAATAACAAGCCACTGTCATTTGTGAACATATAAGCAAAAATTCCAAAATAAATAAATAAATAAATAAAAGAATCAAACCCAGTGTTACACGAAAAGAATAATACATCATGACCAAAGTGGGTCTATTTCAGATATGTAAGATTGTTTTTAAATTAAATAATCAATGTAATTTACTGCAGTAATAGAATTTGAAAATCATATGACCATCTTAATAGATGCAGTAAAAATTTTTTATAAAACCCAGGATTCATTTATTTAAAAAAAAACTCTTGCCTTCACAAAGATATCTAGATAAACCTCATTAAAAACATCGTACTTAAGAGTTTTTCCTCTAAAATCAGGAACAAGGTAAAGATGGTTGCTTCTTTTCCACATTGTTTTGTAGGTTCTAGCTAGTGCAGCAAAGTAAGAAAAAGAAAAGAAGAAACCTTGTTGGAGAACTGGAAAGTAAGAAATGAATCTGTCATTATTCACATACAATTATACACATAGATCCAAAAGACCTACAGAAAAACTATTACAATTAAAAGAGGAATAAACCAAGGCCACTGAATACATAGTCAATAAACAGTCCTGTACTTAGTTTCCATATGTAATTAAGTTTTTATATGCTAGTAACAAGCAATTAGAAAACAAAAATTTTAACAAAATATCATTTATCAACAGCATAGAAAAGTCACATGTCAAAGAATCAATCTAAAAAATGTGCAAGACCTCTACACAGAAAACTACAAAACATTATTGGGAGAAATTAAAGAGAATCTAACTAAATGGAGGGATGTATCATATTGTTACTTCTGTCACATTCTGATAGTTAGAGAAAGTCACAAAGTTAACCCAGATTCAGTGCTGGAGGGGACTATGCAAGGACATGAATTCCATGAGGTGTGGTTCACTGAGAGCCATCTTTGGAGCTTAGCTACAGAGTTCATGTTCTGGCCTTTTATGGTTTACATTCTTCACCGGTGAAATACACTTACACTTATCTCCCTTTAGACTCCCAAAGCCTCATCCCATTATGGCACCAGCTCAAAGTCCAGTATCTGATCATCTAAATCATGTTGGCAAATCCAGATAAGGCTCTCCGAATGTATTCCCCTGGTACTACTCCTTGGGTGTGGGTCCTTGGGTGCAGATACTGAATTGTACAGATTGTGAATTTAAAAGACTAGCTCTCTCAAACCTCACCACCAACACACATGTACACTCCCATAAATACACAACATATATTCATAAGATAGGGCTAGAATAAACAAATAGACACTTGCATTTAAAAGGGGGGCATGAATAGGAGGCACAGAGCAAGCACCCATCCACAGCAATTCCAACATCGTCTGGGCACATTTTGCCAGCCCTGCTACTTGGGAGTGATTCTCCGTGGCTCTTGACTCCGCCCTCCATGATATCCTGCCTTTTTCATTAGAAACGACCCACGCTTGCAACTGAGAAACTTTCTTAACCTGCTTAAGAAAGCAGGGGCTCTTGCCTCCGCCCTCGGTGACATCCTGCCTTTTTCATTAGAAACGACCCGTGCTTGCAACTGAGAAACGTTCTTAACCTGCTTGCTCCTCACAGAAGTTTGAGGACCCAGAAGCTTCTTTCATTTTGAACTGTCTCAGTCTCTTTCAGCTCTAGCTGATACAGTTCTTTTGGAAATGTTGTGGTTTTCTGAGATATCAAATGATAAATCAGCTCTCTTAGATAAAAGCCCCTCTGTACTTTTCTGCTTCACTCATTTATTACTCCGCAACAAACTCCCCAAACTAAGTGACTTAAAATAACAATATATGTTTTATGATTCTGTGGGCTTTCTGGAAAATATTGAAAAATTGGACTACATTAAAACTAATAGGCCAAGCATGGTGGCTCATGTCTGTAATCTCAGCACTTCGGGAGGCCGAGGCGGGTGGATCACCTGAGGTCGGGAGTTTTGAGACCAGCCTGGCCAACATGGTGAAACCCCGCCTCTACTAAAAATACAAAACTTGGCCAGGTATGGTGGCATGCTCCTGTAATCCCAGCTACTTGGGAGGCTGAGGTGAGAGAATTTCTTGAACCCAGGAGGCAGAGGTTGTAGTGAGCCGAGATCGTGCCACCGTATTCCAGCCTGGGCTACAGAGCAAGATCCCATCTCAAAAATAAAATAAAATAAAATAAAATAAGTTATAAAGAACGCCTGAAGAATCAGTAAGAATCAGATAATTTAATAGAAAAAAGGGGGAAAGATATGAACAGGCACTTCAGAAAACAGAATATCTAAACGGTCAGTAAATATATATTATATAAAAGAATTCTCAATTAGTCATCAGAGAAAACTCACATTGAAGCAACAATGTGATACCACTGCATACTCAAAAAGATAGCTAAAGTTAAAAAGCCAACTACAAGCAAAATTGCTGGGGGGAGTATAAACTGAAACAGTCACCACTTTGGGAAACTGTCAGTATCTACTAAATTTGAATATAATATACCTTATGACTCAGCAATTCCACTTTTAGGTATATGTGCAACAGAAATGCATACACACATATGCACTAGAAGACTTGTGTATAAATGTTCAAAACAGCAGTATTTGTAATGCCCCCAAATGAAAATAACCCTAATGTCCATCCACAATCTTAAAAAACACACCAACACGTGATGTAGAGCCATAAATCAGATACCATACAGCAATGAAAATGCATGAACTGCTGTATACAACACGAGTAAATCTCACACATATAACATTAAGCAAAAGAAACCAGACACAGAAAGCACATACGATATAATTTCATTTATATAAAGTACTATAAAAAAAGGTAGGCTGGGCGCGGTGGCTCAAGCCTGTAATCCCAACACTTTGGGAGGCCGAGACGGGCGGATCACGAGGTCAGGAGATCGAGACCATCCTGGCTAACACGGTGAAACCCCGTCTCTACTAAAAAATACAAAAAACTAGCCGGTGAGGTGGCGGGCGCCTGTAGTCCCAGCTACTCGGGAGGCTGAGGCAGGAGAATGGCGTGAACCCGGGAGGCGGAGCTTGCAGTGAGCTGGCCACTGAACTCCAGCCTGGGCGACAGAGCCAGACTCCGTCTCAAAAAAAAAAAAAAAAAAAAAAGGTAAAACTTCTTTTATAAGGGAGTGATGATGTTATGTTTTGACCAGGGTGAAAGTTATACCAGTAGTTCTTTTGGTAATAATTTACGGAACTGTGCACCTTGAATGAAAGTCCACTTTACAAAGGGGTACATGTTTTGAACTTTTAATTTAGCAGAGCATACAAAGGGGAGTAATCAGTTGTTCCTGGGAAAGGCCTGATAGCTGAGTTATGAACGAGGAGGAGAGGTGTATCATGCAACCAGGGAGGGGCAAGAAGCAATCCCGGGAAGAGGAAGCATCTTGAGCCAAGGAATGAAAGTGCGAAACAGTTTGACATAAACTGGGACTCTCCAAGCAATTTCATATGGGCTAGGAAGAAGGAGGGTGAGATCAGGTGGAAGAGGGAGGAAAGCCCCACACCAAGTATTTCCAATTTTATTATGCTTTCAGAAGATATTGATAGGTTTTAAGCATGGAAGTGTAAGTTCTGGTTGGCATTTTAAAAAATCTCTCAGGCGGCCAGGTGCAGTGGCTCAAGCCTGTAATCCCAGCACTTTGGGAGGCGGAAGCAGGCGGATCACGAGGTCAGGAGATTGAGACTGTCCTGGCTAACACGGTGAAACCCCGTCTCTTCTAAAAATACAAAAAAAAAAAAAAAAAAAAAAAAAAAAATTAGCCCGGCGTGGTGGCAGGCGCCTGTAGTCCCAGCTGCTCAGGAGGCTGAGGCAGGAGAATCGCTTGAATCCGGGAGGCAGAGGCTGCAGTGAGCTGAGATCATGCCTCTGCACTCCAGCCTGGGCGACAGAGCCAGACTCTGTCTCAAAAACAGAACAAAACAAAACGAAAAAACACAAAACTTTCAGGCTGAGGCGGGGTGAATTGCAAGGGGGTGCCTGGACCTATACCCTCCCAACTTTTTTTCAGAGTTCTTCCTTCATCCAACTCCAAAGGCTGAGAGAATGAGAGGTCAGATCATGGAAAATAATGAAGCTCATGGAGGCACTCACCCTCTCTGTCCTTGATCTCATTAGCACCAGAAAATCATCGATGATCAAAACTGGAAAACAAGTACAAAATTCTTAATGAAAATTGCTCCACTGAAATGTCATAATGGTGATGGAAGGATTGTCCCAAAACTGAAATACCGGAAAAGACATGTATACTCTAAAGTATCTGTCCATGCACTCATTTGCTACAACTGGTTTTTCCTGTCCTTCATCAAGTCAAAGCTAGCTGTTCCTAGGCTTTTCTTCTTAAAAACCAGTTTTACCTGTTATGATACTTTACCTGCTATAGCTAGATTTTTAAAGACATGTTTTCTCCATACTTGCAAACTGGAAAACCTGCCTTGTTAAAGTCAGGTAACTGGGAATGTAATTAGTATATAAATAAACATTCAACCTCACTATTTAATCAGATAATTGCTCATTAAAATAAAATGTTATTTCACAGCTATCATATTGAGAAAGATTTAAAGGTCTGATAATGCAACTGTTGGAAAAGGAAACTCACACACTGCAGAAGAGATTGAAAATTGGTTTGACCATTCTGGAGTGCAATTTGTTTATATCTTTTAGAGCTGAAGATGCACTTATTCATCAAGCCGAAATTCAACTTGCAGGTAGAAACCATGCAGAAAGTCTGAAACTATCTGTAATAAAAAGCCAAGTTTTCTAAAAATATTTCCAACTTGCTGAGGATCAATGTCTTTGTAAAATACAATGAAAATGAATAAATAAAATTTGGGCTGGGAACAGTGACTCATGCCTATAGTCTCAGCATGTTGGGAGGCTGAGGTGGACGGACCACTTGAGCCCAGGAGTTCGAGACCAGTCTGGGCAAGACGGCAAAGCCCCGTGTCTATAACAAGTAAAAAAAATTAGCCAGGTGTGGTGGTGTGTGCCTGTAGTCCTAGCTACTCTGGAGCTGAGGTGAGAGGATCGATCACCTGAGCCTGGGAATTTTAAGGCTACAGTGAGCTGTGATTGCGCCACTGCACTCTGGCTTAGGTGACAGAGTGAGACTCTATCTCAAAAAAATAAAATTTTAAAACAGACATACAAAATACAAAACTCAATATTCTGTATTATTGGATTCAATAGACACCAAAGTACTCAGTTGGATTGCTATTAAAGTTTCTAAATGAGTATTGTCAATTTCTATGCTTAATTAGTTATGAACTGGTAACGATCTTCAGGTCATGGTTTGAGAAGCTCACAGGAACAAGGAGATAGATATAAGGAAAAATGTTCATTGCAGCACCGTTTAAATATTTAAAAAAGTTTAATTCACAACCAAAGGAAAAAATAAATGTTATGGTCGTACAATAAAACATAACACAATAATTAAAATGAACAAACTAGACCTACATATATTGACATGGATAAGTCTTGAAACCAGAACATTCAGTGAAAAAAACTGCTGATAGTCTTTATTGTATAAGTCCATTTATATAAGTTTCAAAAATACTTAACACAATATTACATAAATATCTTATGAATATGGATAAACGTATTAAAATTAAGGAATAGAAGTAACTAACTTCAGAATAGCCATTTTCCTCTGGGAAGTGTGAGAAGAAATATAAGATTAGGAAACTTTGATTTTACCTGTGATGTCTTATTTCTATCAAAAAATTGAAGGCCAGGTGCAGTGGCTCACGCCTGCAATCCCAGCACTTTGGGAGGATGAGGTAGGCAGATCATGAGGTCAGGAGTTCGAGACCCACCTGACCAACATGGTGAAACCCCGTCTCTACTAAAAATACAAAAAATAGCTGGGTCTGGTGGTGCATGCCTGTAATCCCAGCTACTCAGGAGGCTGAGGCAGGAGAATCGCTTGAACCCGGGAGGCGGAGGTTGCAGTGAGCCAAGATTATGCCACTGCACTCCAACCTGGGTGACAGAGCAAGACTCCATCTCAAAAAAAAAAAAAAAGATATTGCATAATGTAAACATTTATTAAATCTGGGTATTGTGGTACATGCATGTCATGTTATTTCCTATTTTAAAACTGTTTGAATTATTTCATAATTTTTAATTTATAAAAACAATAAAAATGGTTCAAGGAAATTTACTACATCTTTGAAATATTGAAATTGTTTAAGTGTCATGGTTTACTTGGCTAGAATACACATAGACATAGACAGATAAACTTAACCATTTACTTCTGGTTTCAAAGTTCTGACTTAAAAACTGGAATACCTCACAGACTCAGGAGGGATAATGGAAAAGCTGTCCCCAGGTAAACACAGAAAACCTGTATTCCAGTCTCAGCTCTTCATGTACTAACCCGTGTGAACACCAAAACATCTCAAATTACAGAGGAGAACTTACAGGTCACCTACTACAACGTGCTCACTCTAAAATAAACTAGCTCACCAGGCTGTGAATTGTCCAAGGCACACACTCATTGTTGGTGGAATTAAGATTCGGTTTGAATGTTTTCTCCATTAGAAAAGTCACAAGTCATTTGGAAACAAATGAACAAACAAAAATAATGGTGTTTGGTTACTGCTAGTTGTTTCTACAAGGCTTGATTTCAGACATTCAAATGCAGTAGCTCACATTGCCTCTTCAAGAGTAAGCTGAGGGATCACATGTCACATGGGAAGCAGGGGAAAGACCACTGACTTTGAAGTCAAGCAGGTCTTGCTGTGAGTTCCAGCTGTGCACTCTGTGATCTAGGACCCAGGTTTACTTACCTGTAAGTATGGGGAAGAATAAATTCCAAATCACATACAGAGTTTGTGCACATGTTGAACATAATGAATGGCTAAGGAATGTTACTTCTTTCACCTTTTTTAACTACTAAGACACGGAGCATAAAATGACTCTATGTCTGCCTTGAAGTGGTGATATAGACACGTAACAAATATATTAGTAACTCCCACTCTCCCCAGCCATCCAAGGTTTCACTTTCCAAGGTTTCAGTCATCCATGGTCAACTGTTGTCTGAAATTAAGTGATTATAGTACAATATCATATTTTGAAAGAGAGAAAGAGAGTGTTTACATATATATATATATATTTTAAGACAGAGTCTCACTCTGTTACCTAGGCTGGAGTGTGGTAGCATGATCTTGGCTTACTGTAAATTCTGCTTCCCAGGTTCAAGCAATTCTCCAGCCTCTGCCTCCTGAGTAGCTGGGATTATAGGTGCCCGCCGCCATGCCTGGCTAATTTTTGTATTTTTTTAGTAGAGTTGGGGTTTTGCCATGTTGATCAGGTGGTCTTGAACTCCTGACCTCAGGTGATCCACCCGCCTCAGCTTCCCAAAGTGCTGGGATTACAGGTGTGAGCCACTGCACCCACACATAACTTTTATTACAGTATATTGGTATACTTGTTCTATTATTAGTTATTATTGTCAATCTCTTACTGTGCCTAATTTATAAATTACCCTTTGTCCTAGGTATGTACGTATAGGAAAAAACATAGTGTATGTAGAGTTTAGTACTGTCCTTGTTTCAGGCATCCACTGGGAGTCCCAGAAGGTATTCCCGGAAAAGAGGAAGCTACTGTAATTGCAGTAGAATGTGGTAAAGACCAACCTAGGCACATGTGGAATATTCCAAGGCAATTGAAAAAGCAGCAGGTAACTACTACACTATACTGTGTTGCCATTTAACATGTCTAGGGCTCCATTTGTCCATAAAATTATTCTCTGCTTACAAAAGTGAGAGCATTAAAAAAAAAAAAAAAACAAAGAAAGTGTTTGGCTTGTAATAAGGTGTATACTAATATGAGGCATTGTTATTTTTTTCACCCATGAAGCAAGTAGGGGAAAAACCAGAATAATGGGCAGAACCAAAACCAGAATAATGGCCTCTCAAAGATGCGTACATCCTAATCCCCAGAATCTGTGAATATGTCATGTTATATGTCAAGGAGGAATTAAGGTTGCTAACCAGCTGTTATTAAAATGAGATCATCCTGGATTATCTGGGTAGGCCCAATGTAATCATAAGGGTCCTTTATGTGTGGAAGAGCGAGGCAGTGTTCAGATTCAAAGATCTGAAGATGCTACACTGCTGCCTTTGAAGATGCAGGAAGGAGCCACAAGCCAAGGAATGCAGTTGTACTCTAGACTCTGGAAAGGGCAAGGAAACAGATTATCTCCTAGAGTTTCCAGAAAAAAAAGCAGACATGCAAACAGCTTCATTTTTAGCCCATGAGACTTATTTCAGGATTCTCATTTCCAGAACTATAAAGTAATACATTTGTATTGTTTTTAAACCATTAAGTTTGTGCTGATTTGTTTACAGTGACAATAGAAAATTTATTCAAACTACAATCTTGATACTTTGAAGACAGTAGCATGAGCAATTAATTAGTCCTGAAGACAGCATTGAATGTGAGTTCCATTTTTTCTTTAATGTACTTGTTATCACCCTAGAGACACTGGGTTCAAATGGCTTCTGCATGATCAATATGGGCCTACAGTCAGCAAGATGAGGTCTTTCATTAAATTTCCTCTAGATCTATTTAGCTGTGGCATGCATAGACTGTGCTCTTCTCTATATACTGATGGCCCTGGTGCATTCCGTGACAGACACTGAGCGTGCACCTTGTACAACAGTCCCAACTACTTTCCCTCAAAACATTTCTGTTAGGCCAAATACTGTGTATTAATATTTCTTTATTTCTCCTGATCCTTATTTCAGATGTCTAGTTCCACCTCATAAACTTGTAATCATCTTTCAGGATGTAGATCAGGGGTTCTCTTTTGTGGTAAATTGAATTTTTTGCTTAATTCCTCACTTCCCTCCAGCAGCATTCACACCCACACATGGCTGAATGGTAGGTATGCCCCTGGCCCTTTACTTTGGGCTTGGCCATGTTACCTGCCTTGACGAATGGAATTTTTACGGCTGTAACAAGAGCAGAGACCTGAACTGTTTTTGCACAGGTAGTCTCTCTTCCTCTGTAGTGACCCCACAACGAGCACATATTCTGGTCCATGGGGGAGGAGAGTCATATTGAACAGATCTGATCCCAATCTGCAGCTCAAAGTTGGAGCTCAGAGCCTGGCGCCCAAATCCTGAAACCAAGCACAGCCCAGCAGTTTGGTCGTTAATTTGCAGACATGAGCCTGAGGATTACTGTTTTGAGTTACTATGTCTTTGAGTGGTTTGTTGCACAGCATTTTTGTGGCAATAGCTGACCGATATACCTCCCAGATAAATGCGTTTTAACTACTCTCGCCCAGTAAAGCTAACTACCTCCTCCTATGCTTTTTGTGCTCATTGTACTGTTACAGATTTATATACTGTCTTCTCCAGTGGACTTAAGTCCTATGAGAGCAGATACCAGGTGTCACTTGATTTTGTATCTATGATCTCCAGCATGATGCTGAGAATATAGTAGGCCCCTAATACCTTACAAGTGAACAAATAAATGAATACAAGGAACACACTGTCCCAGGCCTGAGACTCTTAGGTGGAGCAGGTGAGAAGGAATAGGAAATTACAGATTTCTGAGCTGCTGCGATTGTCATCAAATACAAAGGGGCCAAGCTTTGTTGGTAGACAGAATAAATAATATTTTAAAACACATATGATTTGTTTTTCAGGTATTTATAAAGGCTATTGTTGTTAATGAAGCGAAATAATTTATCTCAAAGTAATAAATTAATTGCCTATTATCATCATGTATTTCCTCAAATGATGGATGTAAAAAGAACAACTCATCTCAGGTGAGGAACGAAAAGTTTTGACATTAAAAAGAGCCCTCGTATTCGGAAATGCTGGGAAATGCCATTCTAGACTATTTGAAGAAGTCACAGAGAAGTCAGCATTGTGCTGAATCTTTTCTTGCTTGTTTACTGGTGGTCAATGTGGCGGTGACTTGGCATGTCTCTCTGGCTTCATCTCTCCCGAAACTTTAGGTCACTGCAGATTGACATCATACGGGCGGGGCCGCTGTCAGACTTTGAGACATCTCAAAGAAAATTATAAGCTTTCATTGTTTCTCCACCCTTTCTATCACAAAAGCTGTCATATCACTGCAGTTTACAGCTCAGCTTTGGGTTGTAATTATAGTCATTGCCATAAGAATTCTTCCAAAAGAGAGGGTTTATTTAATAGGGAGAAACTCACATACACAAAAGAAAGGATTGCCAGCACAAGAGTAATGATTGAACATTGATAGTTTAAAACATGAAAACTACACATTGAGCATGGCAGGGAGTTGGCTTAAACCATATGCCTTCCCATCCTAAATATTTATAGTAGCAAGAGGCTTCTGTGCAACTGTCGAGGCCTTTTTTTTTTTTTTTTTTCGCTCTTTAAATGTATTTTTTCCCTTCCTTCTAGTTCATTTAAAGGATGATATTTCTCATCTGTGGCTAGAATACTGCAGAGGAATGTTTAAGGGTATAAAGGCATGTTAGGAGAACTGGAAGTGGAGGTCAGGGGAGGGGGAAGCAATAGACAAGTGGTGACTTCACTTAGAATCTTTATCTACTTATAGGCAACGTTCAAGGTCTCAACTTAAGCCATGACCCAGGCATAGCTCCGTGGGGCTGACAGAACTAATAGGAGACTCTGGAAAGGATATTTGAGAAATATTTGTTAATGAACATGTGAGTAAGCAAAAAATGAATGCTAAAGCATTCATTATTGATAAATATTGATAAATATTTGTTAATGAACATGAGAGTAAGTGAATGATGAATGCTTCAGCCTGCCCCTTCACTCATGCTCCTTTGGTCATCCTCCACTAAGCACTCTATACTCTTGTGGCAATGAAGTATTTGCCATTTCCCAAACATCATGGTCCCTCTTGCTGTAACTCCTGCATTCTTTATCTCCTCATGCAGCCTACCATAGCCTGTCAAGTTCCTACTCAACCTTCAAGTTATAACTCAAGCTGTCATAGTTCCATGCTCTAGAAATGCTTTATGCATGTATAATAACTCAAAACTCATTATGTTATAATTTTCTCAGTTCACGTGTAGGAACCATATATTTTAATCATTGCAAATTAAGCAACTGGCTTGGTGCATGGCACATCATAGGTATTCAACTAGTGGTCACTAAATATCTTTTATGCTCTTTGACCCTTCCAGTGCCTTCCAAAACAGACAGTGAATTACTGCGCTGTGGGATGATTTCTTCTACAATTCCTTATGTAGAAGAATTCTTTATTCTTTATTCTACATGTCCTCTTTTCCTAGGATATAGTAATTTTTCACTCTAGCTCAGAACTGATCAAGCAACAAGATGAGTAAGACCCCATTCTAGATATTAGGGTTAAGAAAAGGAAAGGGAAACCATTGAAAGAAGTTTAGGTGGGAATGACATCATGATATTTACCTGTGGGAATGACACATACGAGTTTAGACAGCATATTTCAAAGTAGACAAGGTCATTGTAATAGTCCAGAATAGAGAGTTGGGGATATGTATACATATACATATTTTATATATGTATGTATTTATATATGTGTATCTATTTTTATATAGAGAGAAATTATATATGTTACATAGATAATTTCAGAAATAGCACTTTTAAGATTTGGTGGGTGATTGAAATGGTGCAAAGGAGGGAAGGAATCGAAGATTATTTCAAGAGAGCTTGGACAAATCCTATATTCTGCCACTACAATGGGAAATGCAGGAGGAATGACTTTACTAGCAGAAGGGTGGAGGACCCTGAGCTCAATGCTGCTTTTATCACAAATGAGGGACCTGTGGATCATCCAGAAGATAACTGTTCACCAGTAGACAGTTGTTTTGGAGCTCAGCAGAACAATCAAGACTGAAGATACAGATTTCAGAGTCATTAACAAGCAAGTAGAAGTTGAATTTTAGGTTGTAACTTACATTGTCCAAGGATGCTATATGGAGTAGAGGTTCTAGGGGGTTGGGGTAGGAAAAGGTTATGTGGGAGTTTCCATCTCTGAAAATGGGAGACAGTTGACTGAAACCACATGCCTTCCATTGCTAAATATGTGTAGTGGCAGTTTTTAAAAAGTGGGAATTATTGAGAGTCTTGTGCCCTGATCCTAGGTGTAGTTTTGTGTATAATTTAAAAAGCTCCCTATGTATGCTGATATAATCTCACATCTTGAGAATGACTGTTGAATATATTTTTATAATTAGACTTACTATGTAAATTTATATAGTTGACTCATCGATGAGATTTGAATCACCTACGAGATTCTGCGTTACTTGAGGGCAAGACTTTATCTTGTTCAAATCTATATCCTCAGTGCTTAACACAGTATCTATCACACAGGTATTCAAATATTTTATGAGTCAAATGATCTAATTGATTGTTTATTTCACAAGGTAGGGTTTGTCACTGACTTTTTAAATGTACGGACATGGAGGCTGCACAAGATACAGTAACTTGGTCATGGCACACAGCTAGTAAGTGGTTCAGCCAGTTGCCCCAGTGCCGATCAGTGTTTTTCCACAATAGCACACTGCCTCTGCTCATTCCTAAATCTGCCACCACCATCGAAAGACAGGGAAGCAGGGTATTTAGGAACTGGATGTAGCCTTACTAGAAGGCCCTGTTAAATTAAACTCAA
This sequence comes from Papio anubis, assembly GCF_008728515.1. Taxonomy (NCBI): domain Eukaryota; kingdom Metazoa; phylum Chordata; class Mammalia; order Primates; family Cercopithecidae; genus Papio; species Papio anubis. The sequence goes on from NC_044981.1 coordinate 52,151,832, forward strand.
AGTGCCCTCTAAGATGTGTGCGGCTTACCTTGTCACTCCTTACTAACTGACTTCTTAAACTATCAGGTGAAAAGAACATTAAAGGAGGAGATATTTCGTATTGGACCCATGTAGAGAAATACTCAGATGAGCCAGGAAAGTAGGAGAAATGACTAACTGAAGGAAAATTGTGTCACAATTCTTTATATGCCTCACCCCTTTTATCTGATTAAACAAGGAGTTTGTTTTCACATGTTCTTTGCATGAATAATATGATCTTCCAAACAGGAAATCAAAACCTTTGCTATACTCTAGGCCTCTCCTTAACCAAAAACTTGATACGTGGATGCTGTATTTAATATGTAGAACATGTGATAAGACAAACAGGAAAATGCTGAGAAAGGAAGGGGGCTACAGAGGAGATTTTATGATGGAAAAATATAGAGGGGACAGTATGGAAACTCCAGTGACTGTGATTTCTGACCAACAGTCCCTGAGTTGTAAACATCTAATACCTATAAGGTAACCTTGACTCTTAGCTGGCCAGAGCTCCTCCAGGAAAGCTGTTACGGAAACTCTCACAGCTTTCAGAGAGTCTATGGATTTAAATGTAAAGACCCTAAAAGCCAGGAAAGTTGGTTGGAGCCATTTTAATGAGTTTATTCTCATGGAGGATGATTTGATTAGAGATTTGTCTTCGTGAAACAAGCTTCAATTAGGCAGAGGTATAAAATATTAGGAAGGTAAAGGTCCAGCAGTCACTTGAACTTATTTGGGTTTGAATAATCAGTTTGCTTTCTAACAAATCATAGCACCTCCAAAGGCAAGGGAGTTGGATTGGGAAAACATGGCACCCCTGCCTGCTGCTCCAAGTCAGGAAATGTAGGCAGGCTTACAGCCAGGTGAGGAAACAAAGGATGAAGGCAGGAGAGGTGTACACAAAGAAGGAAGGTGCCAAAGGCCAAATCTGCCAAATAAATTTGCTCAGGGCTTGACCATGCACCAGGAAAGGGAAAGGAATTATCTTTCTGTTTTACCACAGACCTGGAACCTTCCCTGACCTTCCTCGGCTGGAAGTCCCCTTTCCCTTCTTGGTGCCCCATGGCTCTTTGCTCACCCTTTCCCTATAATGACTCTTTTTGTAGTTATCTGTCGTGAGCCCTAGATTTGAGCTTGTGAGACAGAAACAACAGTTAGCATTAATCAAATGTACCAGCTACTCTAAAATTGTGATTTCATTTCAATCTTGTAACAATACTATAAGGCAAGCACTCTTATTATCCCCAGGAAACTGAGGCATAGAAAGTTAAATATTTTGTTCAAATTCACAGACCATAAAGGGCAGAGCAGAAATTCAAGTCCAGGCGTCTAATCCAAAATCTTTCCTTTGGAGACTCCCTGTTTTTCATGAAGCCCAGAATCCCATCTTGCACATCACTTTCTCCTCATAGTACCTACATGGTCACTTGGACATGGTGAGTGCGTATTAAATTGATTTTGAGTTTGTTAGTCTTTCTGTGGGGGTGACAATTTTCACTGAATTGACTCCAGGGTATTATTAATATTATTAAGTGAGAACATATGTTATTAAGGATGTGCCAGACACAAACCTTTCCTACCTTCCCAGATTCTCTCATCTGCCTCCTGCCACTCTCCTGACTGGCACCTCCCCCACATGCCTCCACTCCACTTCACTCCACTCCACCCCACTTCATCCCACTGCACTCTGGGTTTGGATGAACGACCACATTTCAGGGCATTGGAGTCAGCTTCTGGGGAGGCTCCAAAGGGCCAGATGGCCCAACACTGAAATGCAGAGGAACTAAGTTTGAATGGAATGAAACTCAACCAAACGTAAGTGAGAGAGAGAAGGGGAGTCAGGCAGATCAACTCTCCATTCTTTCTCTTCTTGCAGCTTTTGTGGAGAAGGTCCCTTATGCTAGAGAACAGACCTGTGCTCAGCAAAATACCGTGCTTTCTTAGTTGAGAAGCAGTGGCCAGCATGATAACTCATTCCCTTATATGGCTTTATATTTTTCCTCATCTCGTTTCCTTTTTTCCTCACTGCACTGCCCTGGGCTTGTACCTCTCAAGTAAAATGGCAGCATAAGACAAGGAACAAAGAGAGACATGATATGTCATAACAGTAATAATCCAAGAAACTCTAACAAACAAGTGCTTATCTATACTTCACAACAGAGACATGAAAGATATTTATAAAGAAAACAATTGGTTCCACTGAGAGAGATTGGCAAACTCTAAATCACAGTGGGAGATTTTAATATGCCTCCTCAAAGCTGATAGAGAGATGTCAATACTCTTCCGTTTGAAAATGAGAGATCAATAAAACAAAAATTAGTAAGTCTACACCAGATTTAAATGAGAAAAATAATGGAAAATATCCTTGAAAACTCAAAGGAGCCCAGAATCCTATTAAACAATCATAACATAGCTTCTATGGCAATACAGGTTTGGTGGTTCAAGAAAAGTATTACCATACCAACCTTTGGGACCTGACAACTTTGTTTGAAGGTAGGAGAGACGCCAGTCCTCAAGGTCAGGTCCAGTACTCTGGCACCTAAGATTCCCATGGGCAGACACTCACTGGCTCTGTGCTCATGATTCACTCTACAGGTAAAATCTCCCAAAGGCACTCAACACTGCTGGTCAAAGCCCACATCTGTGCCATCAGAAGAGAAGGTGGGCCTTTGAAGATTTATGGCTTTTATCCCGAGCCTCCCACTTCTTTAACTATCTCCATGGGCTGAATCTCTTACTTTTCAAGCGATGATAACATTAATAATGCAGAAAACTTTCAGAAAGTTGTTTTGATGCGAATGCTATTACTAAGTTGTGCATCTGAGAGTCTTGGTAGTCTTTTATCAATGAATAAACATCAAATTTTACCCTGTCACAGTTTTTCTCTTCTGCTATATATTCAATTATTATTCACTTGAATTCCTTTCTTCCTGAACATTTTATTTGGAATTTTCCCAATGACACATTTTATTAGTTTAAAAAACACTTTCCATTTTTTTCTCATTATCAAAACAAACTGTGCTCATTGTAGCAAATTTAGTAAATACAGAAAAGCAGAGAGAAGAAAATAAAATTCATCCTACCACCCGGTAGTAGTCACTTTCACATGCCATTTTAACCCTGCGACAACTTTTTGAAGCTTATGGGTTCAATTTTCCTGAAGTTCTTAGGCTTGGCTTTTGGCTCCCACCTTTGTCCTTTCTTTCTGTCCTTACTTTTTCCTCTTTCCCTCTCCCATTTTCTTTACATCTGCCAATTTATCAACCAATAACAAATAGAAAGGGAAAATTAAATTTTTAATCTTATTATAAATATCTTATTATCAAATTAAATTTAGGTGTTATAGAGCCATGTGTGAAGACAGAAATTTGCCCATCAATTTTGATATTAATGGTAACTCCTTGCACTAGGCATCTCAGGTATGAACTCAGTGAAACAGGAGTAGATCAGTTCATGGGGTTATCCAAAAAAGCTCACTTTCCCCAGCTCTACAGAATCAACAGTCTGAACTTCTCTAGAACAAAGGCTATTTTATTTACTGTGTTTTAATAATAATGGCACACTCACCAAGCATCAACCCCTGATAGAACTCCTTTACATATATTAATTGATTTAGTTTTCACAATAATCCTGTGGCAAATGCTAGTAATATTACTCCCATTTTGCAGATGAGGATACTGAGGCACAGAAAGATAAAGTGACTTGCTCAATGTCTCACAGCTTATAAGGAATAGAGCTGGCATTAGAACCCTGGCAGTTTGTTTCCAGTGTCTGTAGTTTTAAACCACTGCCAAGCTTCATCTAAAGTGTTTGCATATTTTGTAAGTTGTGATTTCTATGCCATATAATGTTAGAAATAACTTTAGATGGTTCATGGAGTTATTTTAAAAAATATTACAGTGGCTCATGCCTATAATCCCAGCAGTTTGTGAGGTTGAGGTGGGCGGATCATGAGGTCAAGAGATCGAGACCAGCCTGGCCAACATGGTGAAACTTCGTCTCTACTGAAAATACAAAAATTAGCTGGACGTGGTGGTGTGCGTCTGTAGTCCCAGTTACTCGGGAGGCTGAGGCAGGAGAATTGCTTGAACCCGGGAGGCGGAGGTTGCAATGAGTCAAGACTGCACCACTGCACTCCAGTCTGGTGACAGAGCAAGACTCTGTCTCAAAAAACAAAAATTATATGTTATATAATGTGTGTGAGAAAACTATATCTTACACAAAAAATCATAAGTATTTCTGCTTAGGATGAATAAAATTTTAAAGCCAATTTCAAGAAAAAAATAAGTAATTAGCAGTATAAATGGTATGTAAAAGTTGCAAAAATAACAAAAGTGAAAGTGACCTGCTAGTTAACACTGTTAATGTAAAAACTCAAACCATTGGCTGGGCACGGTGGCTCACGCCTGTAATCCCAGCACTTTGGAAGGCTGAGGCAGGTGGGTTACCTGATGTCAGGAGTTCAAGACCAGCCTGGCCAACATGGTGAGACCCTGTCTCTACTAAAAATACAAAAATTAGCTGGGCGTGGTGGCACATGCCTGTAATCCCAGCTACTCAGGTGGCTGAGGCAGGAGAATCGCTTGAACCCAGGAAGTGGAGGTTGCAGTGAGCCAAGATCACGCCACTGCACTCCATCTTTGGGGGAGAGAGCGAGACTCTGTCTCAAAACAAAAAACAAAAAACAAAAAAACTCAAAACAAGATCTCACCTCTAATTCAATGTGGCACCTGGCAGAGATTCCCCACCAGCAGAGTGGATCAAAGATGGTGGGCCCAAACTCTCACCCATATTTTATCCTGTAGCACTGTGAGTGAGGCTTCACTGGTTGAACTTTTTTTTTAAAGTAACACCTTTTGCTTTTTCATACATTACAGTCCTATTAGCTTATTAGACATTTTCTGCCTTGAAAAATTGCCAGTCTGAGTTTCTTAGACTGAGGTTCTACCCAAGGAATAGGCAGAGAGCTGAAAGTTATTCTACTACTAATCTTTACTGTATTTTATTGACTTTCAGAGAAATATGTTAGAAGTAATACCAAGCCAGCTGTGGGCTGGCTTCTTGAGATGGATAGAGACCTCTCTTTATTGCAGTGTACATAAACCCTGTCCCTACAAGAATCAGGGTCAAGAGACACAGTGTCATGGCAACTCAGATAGCCTTTTGCAGTGGATAAGATAAACATGCGCTGTCTGTTCTTCCTTGAGATTTATTTTGAAGAAACAAATTCATTGAAGCTGGCTTCAATGACTTGATGCTGTAATCCTACAAAGCTCTTGACTGTACAAAAGTTGAGCATATTTTTTTCAAATTTTTAAAAAAGGTCCTCTTTATGATGATGCATGAGGCACTTTCTCTTTAATTGCAGTGACAGGAATAATAGACTTGGTTTTATTTTAGGAGATTAGGAATACAATCATTGTTTTGATATAAGAAATCTTAACAGCCAAGATTGTAGCCCTCATGTCTTAGAAATGAAGGGCTCTCATATCTCAGATATATAGAATCTATGGCATGCAGTTTTTGACTTCTCTTTTATCTCATCATTTTTCTGCTCATTTTTCTTTTGACCTATTTTATTCATTCTTTTATTCAAAATTTTATTTCTTTTTTGGCATACAAATGCATAAAATACAATTTACATGGTGTAGGGAATAAAATGAGATGTAAATAATGAGATTATTATTGTCCAAATCCCACATGTTGGATTGTAATTCAAATTACCAAAGGCAGCAAAACTGTAGAAAATGTTTTTACTGTCAGTCTCAGCTAAATTCTGTTTGTGGGCCAAGCCCAATTTATAAGTCTTTGCCAATCCCACTCCCAGGCGCATATATTACAGTAGCATTTGACATCATGTTTTTTCCTCCTTCTGCTTTATGCCTCAATAATTGAACTGATTGCCTGGGTGTGGAGCCCATGCAAGCAAACTTTTCCATTTCTTTTTTCTATACAGGCTGCCTGATCTATTTTAGACTGGGTTTGGGTATTTGTGGTAATAGTCATGATTTTTTCTTCTTCTATTAAAGTTCACGGTCATTCTTGATGATAGATTTACTTTAAGTTAAAAGGAAGTTACTAAAGAAATTCACAGTACAAAGAAAGAAGAAAACCAAAGTGCTAGTCAAAGCACTTCTTTGAGACTTGTGTGTAAAAGCCTAAATAAATATCTTTGCCATGTCCTCGTAAAACTATTTTCAGGTTAGCCTTTTTAATTAAACTGTCTTCAGTACTTTTTAAATATCCTGCTCCACCCTCTGTCTGTTCTGAAGATGATGGAAAGATGCATATATGACTCAAGTTTTCAGTAACTACTTTAGACCCAAATTTTATCTGCCATGGACATAGGGAATCCATGTTATGGGCGTCTGGAGAATATATGAACCACCTGTATGCAGAATTTTGTAAAGACAGAAAAGTGGCCCTTAGCTTTCATTAAATTCTCAAAGGAATCTGTCACCTAAACAAGGACTAGCTGCTCTGGAAGCAATTTAAGAAATGTTTATGCTCTCTTTGGTACCAACAATGCCCTTAGCATCCCATCCTTTGACATTGAGCCAGCAGTGCACTCACTATTGATTCAATTCTGTCAACAATTCTTAAGCTCTTCCATCGGCAAGGCACTATTAGGCCCCACTGGGAAACAAGGATGGTCTGGTGTAGTCCAGGCTTTCCAGGAGTTACAGCCTGGAGGGAGAGGCAGACAAGCATCTCAGATCTTAGTGTGTGAGAGTATCAACTGGGGAGCTTATTTCATTGCAAATTCTGATCTAGTAATTTTGGAGTGGGGCCCCCAATTCTCCATTTTCTCACACACAGAAAGAAAGAATAATTATTATCTATTAGAATAAGATCTAATAGATATGATTAAGATCTATTATTCTATTATCTATTAGAATAAGATCTAAAAAGTAAGAATAAGTATCACATACTTTACACATGTACCTCACTCGAAGCAAAGAAACTCAGTGTTGGCAAACTCAATGATGGGTTTATTCAACAGTTAAACCAGGAGCTTATCATTGCTATATTAAGTAATGCATCATTTGCTATGTTGGTTCTCATCTGTGCCACATATTGGAATCACCTGGGAATCTCTAAAAACTACTGATGCCTGGCCCCCATCCCCAGCCAGCTGACTTAATTGGCAAGGGTGCAATGTGAGCAGGGCATGGGGAGGTTTATAAGCTCTAAGCTCATCCTAATGTGCAGCAAAGTTTAGAAACCACTGATCTAGTGGCTCCCAACATTGTCTTTGTGTCTCATATCCAAAAGTGATTAGCAAAGTTATGATAAAAAACTTGATCTACCTGAGCTCTGAGTCTCCCACCTAAAGGGACCTTCTGAGCTTTCATTTCAGACACTGTATATCCATTTTCTATAGTTTCTCTGTAGCCTTTTCTAGGACTTGACTCTTGTATTTTCCTAGTATGCTAAAGGCCAATAATCAAGCACAATCAGAAGAAATAAATTGTTTAAGGTAACATGAGATCTATTTGTAAGAATGATCTTAAATAGTGTAAAGGACAAAGAATAGTTCAAAGTAGCATTAAAAGCTGCTTAGAAAGAAATGAAAAATTTCTATTAAAATATGTAAAGTCTATAGGAAAAGATAGTAAAACTTGGCCAGGTGTGGTGGCTCACACCTGTAATTGCAGCACTCTGGGAGGCTAAGGCAGGAGGATCTCTTGACCCCAGGAGTTTGAGACCAGTCTGGGCAACTGAGTGAGACTCCATCTCTACCAAAACAAACAAAAATTAGCCAGATGTGGTGGTGTGGACCCATGATCCCAGCTACTCAGGAGGCTGAGGTAGAAGAATCACTTGAGCCTGGGAGGCTGAGGCTTCAGTGACCCATGATTGTGCCACTGCACTCCAGCCTGGGCAATAGAGCAATATAATGTCTCAAAGAAAAAAGAAAAAAAAAAAAAAACCGCCTGGCCCACATGGTGAAACCCCGTCTCTACTAAAAATACAAAAATCAGGTGGGCATGGTGGCAAGCACCTGTAATCACAGCTACCTGATAATATGCCAGTTAACCTGATGGACTAGGAGTCAAACTCCTGTTTGAGTCTCAGCTCTTCAGTTGATTAACTTCTTGAATTCGGACCAGAACTCATGGAAATACCAAAGACACAGCACACAATCAGGGCTCACAAAGGTTTTTCAGGAGCCAACACAGCTGAACATCCAGAACATCCAGACCAGTGATTTCCAAACTCCAATGTGCAAATTACCTGGGGATCATGTTAAAATGCAGATTCTGATTCAGTAAGTCTGAGATTTGGCGAGATAGTCTGCATTTCCCACAAGCTCATGGTGATGCTGATGCTGCTGGTCTTGGACCACACTTTGAGTGGAGAGGATCTAAATTTCTTCAGCAGTGAGTTATTAAACCCTTTTCTAGTGCACCGCCAACATCGTGGTTCTTTCTCTGTCTCTGTGTCTTTCCATGTATCCGTAGCTTCTATCCCACCTCTAATCACTTGTATCTTAATTATTAATTCCACAAGAGAAAAGATCAAATTGATTTATCTCAAAGCAGTGGAAATATAGGCATCTCTTTTTAAAAAATATTTTTTATTTCAATAGCTTTTGGGGTACAAGTGGTTTTTGGTTACATCAATGAATTAAATAGTAGTGAATTATGATATTTCAGTGCACCCATCACCTGAGTAGTGTACATTGTACCCAATATGTAGTGGTTTTTTGTTTGTTTGTTTTTGTTTTTTGAGATGGAGCCTCACTCTGTTGCAAGTATGGAGTGCAGTGGTGTGATCTCGGCTCACTGCAATCTCCGCCTCCCAGGTTCAAGCGATTCTTCTGCCTCAGCCTCCCGAGTAGCTGGGTCTACAGGCACGTGCCACCACGCCCGGCTAATTTTTTGTACTTTAGTAGAATTTGGGTTTCACCGTATTAGCCAGGATGGTCTCAATCTCCTGACCTCATCATCCGCCCACCTCGGCCTCGCAAAGTGCTGGGATTACAGGCATGAGCCACCGTGCCTGGCCCCCAATATGTAGCTTTTATCCCTCACCCCCCCCCCCACCCAACCTCCCGTTTCTGAGCCTCCAAAGCCCATTATACCACTCTGTATGCCTTTGCATACTCATAGCTTAGCTCCCACTGATAAGTAAGAGCATGCAGTTTTTAGTTTTCCATTCCTGAATCACTTCACTTAGAATAATGGCCTCCAGCTCCATCCAAGTGCTGCGAAAGACATTATTTTGTTCCTTTTTATGACTGAGAAGTATTGCATGGTGTATATATATCACATTTTCTTTTTTTAATTTTAATTTTAATTTTAAGTTTGGGGGTACATGTGCAACATGTGCAGGTTTGTTACCTAGGTAAACATGTGCCATGGTGGTTTGCTGCACCTATCAACCCATCATCTAGGTATTAAGCCCAGCATGCATTAGCTGTTTTTCCTTATGCTCTCCCTCTCCCACCACATCCCCCAGGAGGCCCCAGCGTGTGTTGTTACCCTCCCTGTGTCCATCTGTTCTCATTGCTCAGCTCCCATCTGTAAGTAAGAACATGCGGTGTTTGGTTTTCTGTTACTATGTTGGTTTGCTGAGAACAGTGGCTTCCAACTCTATCCATGTCCCCACAAAGGACATGATCTCATTTCTTTTTTATGGCTGCATAGTATCCCATGGTGTATATGTACCACATTTTCTTTATCTAGTCTATCATTGATGGACATTTGGGTTGATTCCTAGTTTTCGCTATTGTGAGTAGTGCTGCAATGAATATACGCATCCATGTATCTTTGTAATAGAATGGGTTATATTCCTTTGGGTATACACTCAATAACGGAATTGCTGGGTCTAATGGCATTTCTGCTTCTAGATCTTTGAGGAATTGCCACACCATCTTCCACAATGGTTGAACTAATTAACATTACCACCAACGGTGTAAAAGTGTTCCTATTTCTCCACAAATATCACGTTTTCTTTATCCACTCATTGGTTGGTGGGCCCTTAGGTTGGTTCCAGATCTTTGCAATTGTAAATTATGCTGCAATAAACATACATATACTTGTGTCTCTTTAATATAATAACTTCTTTTCCTTTAGGTAGATACCCAGTAGTGGGATTGCTGGAACAAATGGTAGATCTTTTAGTTCTTTAAGAAGTCTGTAAACTGTTTTCCGTAGAGGTTGTACTAATTCACATTCCCACAAGCAGCGTATAAGCCTTCCCTTTTCACCACATGCACACTGACACCTATTGTTTTTTCACTTTTTAATAATGGTCATTCTGACTAGGGTAAGGAGATAGTTCACTGTAATTTTAATTTGCATTTCCATGATGATTAGTGATGTTGAGCATTTTTTTCATGTTTCTTGGCCATTTGTATGTTTTCTTTCGAGAAATGTCTATTCATGTCATCTGCCCATTTTGGATGGAATTATTGCATTTTTTTCTTGCTGATTTATTTGAATCAAATTTGTTTGAGATTCTTGTGGATTTTGAATACTAGTCCTTTGCCATATGCATAGTTTGCAAATATTTTCTCCATTCTGTGGGTTATCTCTTTACTCTGCCAATAATCTCTTTTGCTGTGCAGAAGCTTTTTAGTTTAAATAGGTCTCATTTGTTTATTTTTGTTTTTGTTGTATTTACTTTTGGGGATTTAGTCATAAATTCTTTGTCTAGGTCAGTGTCTAAAAGAGTTTTTTGGAAGTTATCTTTTAGAATTTTTATGGTTTCAGGTCTTAGGTTTAAGTCTTTTATCTGTCTTTAATTGATTTTTGTGTTAGGTGAGAGATAGGGATCCAGTTTCATTCTTCTACATGTTGCTAGCCAGTTTTCCCAGCACTATTAAATAGGGTGTCTTTTCCCCCATTTATGTTTTTGCATGCTTTATTGAAGATCAGTTGGTTTTAAGTATTTGGCTTTATTTCTGGGTTCTCTATTCTGTTCTATTGGTCTACGTGCCTACTTTTATACTAGTACCATGCTATTTTGGTAACTATAGCCTTGTAGCATAATTTGAAGTCTGGTAATGTGGTGTCTCCAGATTTGTTTTTTCTGTTTAGTATTGTGTTGGCTATGTGGACTCTTTTTTTGGTTCCATAGGAATTTTAGGATTTCTTTTTCTAATTCTGGGAACAATGATGTTGATATTTTGATGGGAATTGCAGTGAATCTGTAGATTGCTTTGAGCAGTATGGTCATTTTCACAATATTGAATCTCCCAATCCATGAGCATAGGATGTGCTTCCATTTGTTTTTGCCATCTATGATTTCTTTCAGAGTGTTTTGTAGTTCTCTTGTATAGATCTTTTACTTCCTTGGTTAAGTATATTTCTAGGTATTTTATTTTTTTTGCAGTTATTGTAAAGGGGTTGAGTTCTTGATCTGATTCTCAGCTTGGCCGTAGTTGGTGTATAGCAGTACTACTGATTTATGTACATTGATTTTGTAACCTGAGACTTTACTGAATTCATTTATCAAATCTAGGAGTCCTTTGGAGGAGTCTTTAGGATTTTCTAGGTATATGATCATATCATCAGTGAACAGCGATGGTTTTACTTCCTCTTTTTCAATTTTGATGCCTTTTATTTTTTTTACCTTGTCTGATTGCTCTGGCTAGGATTTCCAGTACTATATTGAATAGAAGTGGTGAAAATGAGCATTCCTGTCTTATTCTAGTTCTCAGGGGGAATGCTTTCAACTTTTCCCCATTCAGTATGATGTTGGCTGTGGGTTTGTCATATATGGTTTATTATTTTGAGGTAAGTCCCTTCTATGCCTAGTTTGTGGAGGGTTTTTACCATAAAAGGATGCTTTGATTTTATTGAATGCTTTTTTCTGTATCTATTGAAATAATCATATGGTTTTTGTTTTCAATTCTGTTTATGTGATGTATCACATTTATTGACTTGCATATGTTAAACCATCCCTATGTCCCTAGGATGAAACCCACTTGATCATGATGTATTATCTTTTTGATGTACTGTTGGATCCTTTTAGCTAGTATTCTATTGAGGATTTTTGCATCTGTATTCATCAGAGATATTGACCTGTTTTCCCTTCCTCCCTTCCCATTCTCTCCCCTCCCCTCCTGTCCCCTCCCCTCCCCTCCTGTCCCCTCCTCTTCCCTGCTGTCTTCTTTCTCTTTTCCTTTCTTTTCTTTTTTTCCTCTTCTTTCTATGTTCTTTCCTGATTTTGGTATCAAGGGGATACTGGATTCATAGAATGAATTAGGGAGGATTCCCTCTTCCTCAAACTTTTGTAATAGTTTCAGCAGGATTGGTATCAATTCTTCTTTGAATGTCTGATAGAATTCGGCTATGAATCCATCTGGCCCTGGGATTTTTCTTGTTGAAATTTTTTTTTACTACTGATTTAATCTCACTGCTTGTTATTGGTCTATTCAGAGTTTCTGGGTTTTTTTTCCTGATTTAATCTAGGAGGGTTGTATGTTTCCAGGAATTTATTCATTTCCTCCAGGTTTTCTGGTTTGTGTGCATAGAGGTGTTCATAGTAGTCTTGAATGACCTTTTGTATTTCTGTGCTGTTGGTTGTCATGTCTCCAGTTTCATTTCTTCATTTCTTTTTTTTTTTTTTTTTTGAGACGGAGTCTCGCTGTGTCACCTAGGCTGGAGTGCAGTGGCGCGATCTCGGCTCACTGCAAGCTCCGCCTCCCGGGTTTATGCCATTCTCCTGCCTCAGCCTCCGAGTAGCTGGGACTACAGGCGCCCGCCACCACGCCCGGCTAGTTTTTTGTATTTTTAGTAGAGACGGGGTTTCACCATGTTAGCCAGGATGGTCTCGATCTCCTGACCTCGTGATCCACCCGCCTCGGCCTCCCAAAGTGCTGGGATTACAGGGTTGAGCCACCGCGCCCGGCCTCATTTCTTCATTTCTAATTGAGCTTATTTGAATCTTCTCTCTTCTTTTCTTGGTTAATCTAGCTAATGTTCTATCAATTTGTTTATCTTTTTAAAGAATCAGCATTTTGGTTTATTGATCTTTTGTATTTTGTTTGTTTCAATTTCATTTAATTCTACTCTGATCTTTTTTTTTATGCTAGTTTTGGGTTTAGTTTGTTCTTGTTTTTCTAGTTCCTTGCAGTGTGACATTAAGTTGTCAATTTGTGATCTTTCAGACTTTTTGATGTAGGCATTTCGCACTATAAACTTTCCTCTTAGCAGTGCTTTTGCTGCATCCCAGAAGTTATCATTCATTTCTAATAATTTTTAAATTTCCATCTTGATTTGTTAACCCAAAAATCATTCAGGAGCAGACTGTTTAATTTCCATGTATTAGTATAATTTTGAGAATCCTTTTAAACTTGATTTCTAGTTTTATTCCACTGTGGTCTGAGAAGATACTTGAAATGATTTCAATTTTTAAAAATTTATTGAGACTTATTTTGTGGCTTACCATATGGTCTATCTTGCAGAATGATCCATGAGCTGATGAGAAGAATGCATATTCGGCAGTTTTTGGATAGAATATTCTGTAAATATCTGTTAGGTCCATTTGCCCTAGATCATAGTTTAAGTCCATTGTTTCTTTGTTGAGTTTCTGTCTTGATGATCTGTCTAGTGCTATCAGTGGAGTATTGAAGTCCCTTACTATTATTGTGTTGCTCTCTGTCTCATTTCTTAGGCCTGACATTAATTGTTTAATAAATCTGGGAGCTCCATGTTGGTGCACATAAATTTAGGATTGTAATATCTTCTTGTTGTATTGATCCTTTTATCATTATATAATGACATTCTCTGTATTTTTTTACTATTGCTACTTAAAAGTCTGTTTGTCTGATATAAAAATAGATACTCCTGCTCACTTTTGGTTTCCATTTGCATGGAATATCTTTTTCCGCCTCCTTTATCTTGAATTTATATGAATTTTTACATGTTAGGTGAGTCTCTTGAAGATAGCAGATATTCAGCTTGTAATTTCTATTCATTCTGCCAATCTGTATTTTTTAAGTGGAGCATTTAGGCCACTTAAGTTCAATTTGAATATTGAGATGTGAGGTGTTGTTCCACTCATCATATTAATTGTTACCTAGGTACTTAATTTTTCTCATTATATTATTGTTTTACAGACGCTGTGAATTTTATGCCTTCAAGAGGTTCAATTTGGTGCATAGTGAGATTTTGCTTCAAGATTTAGAATTCCTTTTACCATTTCTTCCAGGGCTAGTCTGGTAGTGACAAATTCCCTCAGCATTTGTTTGTCTTAAAATGACTTTATTTCTCTTTCATTTATGAAATTTAGTTTTGCTGGATACAAAATTCTTGGCTGACAGTTATTCTGTTTAAGGAGGTTAAAGATAGGAGCCCAATCCCTTCTGATTTGTAAGGTTTCTGCTGAGAACTCAACTGTTACTCTGATAGGTTATTATGTAAACATTATCTGACTTTTTGTCTCACTTCTCTTAGAATTCTTTCCTTCATGTTGACTTTGGGTAGCCTGATGACTATATGCCTTGATGATGACCTTTTTGCAGTGAATATCCCAGGGATTCTTTGAGCTTCTTGTATTTGGATATCTAAATCTCTAGCAAGGCCAAGAAAGTTTTCCTCAATTATTCCCTCAAACAAATTTTCCAAACTTTTTGCTTCCTCTTCTCCTTCAGGAACACCAATTATTCTTAGGTTTGGCCACTTTATATAATTCCATATTTCTTGGAGACTTTGTTCATTTCTTTTTATTCTTTTTTCTTTATTTTAGTCTGATTGGGTTAATTTGAAAGCCTTGTCTTCAAGTTCCAAAATTTTCTTCTACTTGTCTAGTCTAGTGTCAAAACTTTCCATTGCACTTTGTAATTCCCTAAGTTTGTCTTTCATTTCCAGAAGTTCTGATTGTTTTTTCTTTAAGATATCTATGTCTTGAAAAAAATTTTCATTCATATCCTAATTGGTTTTTTGATTTCTTTATATTGGTTTTCACCTTTCTTTGGTATCTCCTTGAGTAGCTTGATAATCAACCTTTTGAATTCTTTATCTGGTATTTCAACGATTTCATCATGATTTAGATCCATTGCTGGAGGGTTAGTGTGATCTTTTGGGAGTGTTACAGAACGCTGTTTTGTCATATTACATAATTAGAAGAAAGAGTATTTCTTCTAATTATTCTTGAATTTAGTTTTGATTTGACCATTTTTTAAAAAAGTATTCTCCCCATCCCCTTAAGGATGTGTCTTTAATGTTTATAACTTATTATAGCCTCATTTGGGTCTTGGTGCTTTCAAGGGTGAAGACTCTATACGAGTTCCTTAGTTATAGAGAGTCTTTTTATGATGGCTTTCTCAGATGCTGGTTATAGTAGCAATGTGCTTGGTGTATGAGCAACTTCACTGTCTCCTATGGGGTTGGAATGACAGAGGTCTCTTGTAGCTTATCTCATTCCCCCATGGTAGGTACTTTTAATTTTGGCCCCTGTATTTTATTTACTGGGTTGAATAATTCAGGCTTCAGGCCAATAGGAGGAGTGTCCATGGGTAAAAACCAACTATGGCTAAAGCAGTTGGGTAAATGCAATGCCCAGTGGTGAGCTGAGGTCCCCACCTCAATAGAGGTGGCTGGGGGAGCTCTCAGTGAAACATACTGAGGTCTTATTAGGAGGAAGGGTGGGGCCACCTCAGCTCCCCTGCCAGGCCAGCAGGAAAGCTATCCACCTCCTAGACACACTCCTGACCCAGCGTTCTGCCTGTTCAGATCAGACAGGCATCTCCTTTTCATCTGCAGGAATATTGATGTTTTAAGTAAAGAGAAATTGTGACTCTAGCTCTCATGCAAGCCTGAACCTGGAGGGTGCTCCTACTATGGGGATGCATTCACCCTGAAGTGTTCCAGAAGGGCTGTGTATAGGTACACCGCTGTTGAGCTCCCATGGGAAAAGCTCTAGCTTTGTTTGCAATGGTGGACAAGAGACAAAAGAAGTCCCCTTCTATAAGCCCCTTCATGAGCACCAGGGCTGCCTGACTATTGTGACAGAGCTGCAGACTTTCCCTGCTGAGCCCAGTATTGCAACTGTGCCTCTGCTGGAAGAAACTTCCCACCAGCAGAAAGATCTAGGACTCAAGGATTCCTTTGTTGTATGGGGTGTTCCCTTGATGTGGTACATTCCCCCTTCCCTTAGTAATAGGATTCCCTGAGAGCCAGACCACTGTGAATACAATTATTCCTCTGGGTCTAGTCACCCAGTGGGGCTGCCACACTCCAGGCTGGTACTAGGCAATGTCTGCAAGGGATCCAGCAATGGGACCTGTCCTCAAGTTTCCCAGAAATAGGTACCAGTACCAGCTCTGATGGGGGTGACAGGGGAGTGACATAGACTCTTTGTTATTCCTTAGCTATAGACAGCCTTAGTGTGGGGGCTTTCTCAATGCCAGCTGTAGTATTAATGAACTGGTCACATAGACAGACTTAGGACCTCCTGGTTAGCTAGGGTGGTGCAGGCAATGGTGCAGCTGAGGTCACACACAAGTATTCTCTTTCTTAGGCAGTGTTATTCTACCTGAAGATGCTGTAATGAACTGCGTCAGTTGGCTTCCAGCCAGAATGTGGTGCTTGCAAAAGAGCACCAGTATAGATATCCTTTAAAATAGTCTTTTATACCTTCCAGATGTTCTACAATGAGCTAGCATTACTTATATAATAATAATTTTTTTTCCTGCTATTTGTAGCTAACAACATTACCACTTTGGCTGCCTTATAGGCAATGCAGGCCAAACAAGATCCCTTCAGAGACCCACAGAGCTGGAGAGAAAAATACAGATCTGAAGAGCAGGGAATAGAACCCAAGAACCCAAGTGAAGACTACATCCTTGGAAGGAATTACTGGATTCCAGAGAGGCCAGCAAACAACATTTTATCATGAAGAGCCCTGCTTTCCTAGACTGAGGAGATTTCTAACATTCTTATATGTGGGAGGGTTCAAAACTGCACTGCATCTATGTGATCTCACTGTGGATCTGGAGAGAATCGACAGCGTGCAGTGGCAGGGAGAGTAAATGAGGGGAGTTAACCATGAATGACTCCAGGGGTAGGAGCAGCAGCAGAAATAGGGAAGTGGGAAAGCAAGCTGATCTGAGTGGGGAGACGGGCAAGTTTAAACCAGGCTTTCATTTCAAGGCTAGTGAGTTAATGTCTGGCACAACTGCAGAATCCCACTCCTTTTTGCTCCACATAAACATGTGATTTGGCTGAGACTACACTTTCCCTAGCAATCCAGAGAACTGCATGCAATTGGTTTACCATGTATTTAGTAGCTTCTTCCTCACATTTAATTAGTCCAAATTGACGTTATGTATAATGAAGTCAAAACGGACATTGACCAAGATCAAAGACCTTCAGAATCCCCTCCTCTGATCATTCTTGCTTTTTTGTAGCAATATTAATATTCACTAAGTTTTGAGCACCCACTATGTGTGAGGTGTGGGTTGGATGTTTTACCTACATTCTCATTTCATTTTCACTGCAACCATACAAGGCAGACTTTATTAATTTCATTTTCTGGAAAGGAAACCTAATAATTTTGGTTAACTCAGTACCCAGATTTATTTGTACAGAAAATCTGAGGCTCACAGAAGCAAAATATATTATCCATGGTCATACAACTGGAATTTGAACCCATGTTTGCCAAATTCCAAGTCCTGTGCTATTTATGGTACATTTCCCAAATCTTACTGAGCATACTCATTGTCCTCATCCTGACGTTCTCTCTCCTTTTAGGCCATAACCCATATTCTGGCTTCCCTTATTTCAAGTATTTTATGGTAGCATCCCAGGAACCAACAACTCCACCTACATTTCTTGGTTTTCACTTTGCCCATCCTCATGCCTAATTCTTACCGTCTGATTTTTGTCCTCCTGCTCCAATGTCTAGTGATAAAATAATATAAAAATGTGGAGTAAATCCTTTGGAAACTGGAAGATTTATTTAGCACCTAAAAGGTTAACTCCAGTGCCCACACAGGTGTTGTTGATGGGTGCCAGTCAAAAGCAGCTAATGCTCAAAGAATAACTCAGTCTTATAAAAACACAGCCAGACCTTTTAGGAACCAGGCCAGGACCTGAGCACCAGTTTCAGCTATAGACCAAAAGGGATGAAGACTGAGTCCACAGGGAACATTCCAGGAATCACATAAATACCTGAGACTTAGTACCAGGGTGTGAGCAGGGCTTGGATCTAGAAGAGCCTGGTACGGCCAGAGGTCATACTATAAGCATCCAAATAGACAGGGTGTAGGCTACAAGACACAGTGGGCTAGCTGAGTGTTCTGCCTCTTTTCTAAGGAGTGGCCTGTGGCTACCCACTATGTTTACACTCAATTGTGCAGAGTCTGAAGCAAAGTATCTAAAGTTAATCTTTAGTGGCTTAGGCTGAGGACTCACTGAAGTCAGCAATCCTTGAATCAACTCTCTTGATTTTCTATTACATTCCCTACAGCATTTACCCAACTAGTTTCTAGTCACAGCCTCTCACCCATTCTAAACAACCCCAGCATGACTTTACTCTGAATTTGGAGATGTTCCTTGTGAGCGTCAGTTTTCTTCCAGTCCACCTTAGCAAATTCTTCAGCATTTTAATTTTTTAAATTCATCTTTTCCTTCTATCCTCATGCCTTCCGTCTTGGAATTCACACTTGCTCCACCACTGCTGCTTCCTTTGATGGCATCTTCTCTTACCTGCCTTGTCACTGGTCTCCTCTCTCAAGTTCTTTCTATTACTCACGTCTTTCTTATCCTAAAGGGTTTATGTACTTTCAATTTTCTTGCCTATTTAAGACACTCTGTTTCCTCATGCCATCTTCAGTTTCTACTTCCACACCTCCAACTATCAACCCTTTGCCACTGACTTCTGCTAAAATATCTCCTTAATCAGGGACATCCTAATTGCCAAGACCCCTGTAGAGCTGTGGATCCTCTTGACCACTTCCTTCCACTGGCAACTCTCACCTCTATGGTGCTGAATCCCCTGGTTCCTCCCCTGTTTCTTCTTTGCTTTGTTTTACTGTCTCCTCTTCCCACAGCCCACATATAGGCAAGTCCTAACGTTTGCTTTATCCCTAATGATGATAAAAGCTTCCACTACTTAAGCCATATAGTCTACACATCAATCCAATTTCAGTGTCCATCATTGACCTACTGAATCCAGCTCTGCCCTTTGAGTTGAGTTTATTTTAGTATGGTTGTCCTGATTGGGACTCAAGGTACTCATCATTTTCTGTATGCCCTCCCTCCTAACCTCAGATAATAATAGTTATCATAATTATAGTTACTAAGTAATATGTAGATGTTATACATGTGCTTCTATGTGCTATAGGTTATCCATTGCAATGCCAATGGCATCTCAATGAGGCAGGTGTTTTTATTTTCATTTTGTAAATGAGAACACTGAAATCATGATATAACTGGCCCAAGTTCATACAGTGCAGCGGGAATTCAAAGCCAGATCTAACTGCATCAACCTATATTAACTTTTATGCTTTGAGGAAGTTTAAGATAGTAGTTAAACACATGGCAGCTGATGCTAAATTTTCTAGGTCTCAGTGCTGGCTTATGTTGAGATACCCTTGCAAGTTTTATTTGATCCTTAAAGTCTTTGACAAAACAAGAGAAGCTTCAGGCAACTGAACCTGTATTCACTGGTAGGCTGAGAGAAAGTCAGAACTGCTCCCCTGTGGACAGTCTTTTGGCATTTGAAAGATCCTTCTCCTCCTCCTCTTCCTCTTCCTCCATCTTTTAGCATCTGCACTGGTAGCACAGTAGTCATCTGTCAAATATTTGTTGGATGCTGATTATGTCCCAGACACTGTGCTAGACACATAATGACATCAACAGTGAACTCTCAGATATAAATAAAACTGCTTTCTGAGAATGGGACAGTGTGAGCCTTAGCCAAATTGCAAAATGACAAAGATAGGCTCTATACCATTTCTCTTCTCCTCTCATTATCCTTTCGGCATGGACCCCACTCCTCTTCCAAAAGCCTATGCCTTTGCTGCCACTCCCTAGATTTCTGAAGCAAATAGAATGTTAGCTGGAAAGAGGCATTGGATCAGGGCTCAGGAGACCTTTCCTGATACTGCACTGTATTTATTTGGTCAAATTCCTTTATCACAAAGAGTTTCAGTGTTCCCTGCTGTAAATGTGAAGTTGTGTTGAGGCTGCCTGGAAGATAGCACCAACCTTCATCACTGAAGAAGTATCTTAGGCCCTAGGATAAACACTTTAGAGGGAATCTCTAAAATAAGCTAGTTTTAATGGTAGTCAAATTGCTATTAAATTTAAGTTTCCAAAATATTTTACTATTGTTAAACTAAGGTTTCCAAAAATATTTTACTCTTCAAAGCAAATTAACAGAATGTGAGTATTACAGCATAATGGCACAAATTTTTATTTTTTCTCAATTTGTTTCTGGCATTTTAAAGGCATCCACTGTGGATAATTGGCATTGTTTAGTTTATTATACAGAATAAAAGCCTTCTCTTCTCCATGTCCCCTTTAGTTGGTTAAACTCATTGGGAATCACTTTGGATAACCCTTTAGAAAAATAAGTTAGATTAAAAACCTTTATTTCTATTATACATGTATGTAAGTAAGGCAGAGACATCGTGAGACTTTCAAAGGAAAGAAGGAAACAATAAAATGTATGCTACAAATTGAACACAATCCATGTGAATACTTTCTCAGTTTGAGCAGTGAATCTCAACTGTGACAGTTTTGTGCCCCCCTCCCCACCCACTCCTCCCCAGAGGACATACGGTAATATCCGGAGATATTTTTGATTGTCACAACTTGGCAACTTGAGGACAGATGTTACTGGCATTTAGTGAGTAGAGGCAGGCGCGCTGCCAAGCATCCTGAAATGCATGGGACCCCTCCACTCCCCACCCCCTCAACAAAGAGTCATCCAGTCCAAAATGCTAATAGTGCCCAGGTTGAAAACCCTTGACTTAGAGACACAGCCAGGGTGGTTCAAACTTGTCTTCTAGTTTCTAAACTGGAACGCTTCATGAGTATATGAACTGAATTCTGCTAAAAACAAACAAAAATAAAAATCATTTTGGAGCTTCTCTAAATTTCATAGGGATAGAGTTGGTGGCACTCCACTGATGGCAAAGTAATCACCACTTCTGTCTTTATTTTGGAGTGCAGAGCTTAATTATCTGCAACAGCACCCACGGAAATTGTCATGATGGTATGAGAAGAAATAGCCACCCCCAAAAGTCCTGGAAAAGTTTTAACGAAAGTGGTAGTCAGGAGAAATGGAAGAGGTAACTGTCACTCTCTTTCTAAAACAACTGAGGGCTCCTGGAGGCAACTGCCTTCAGCCATGCTGTGTCAAAAAGACCTTGTCAAGTAAAGGCTGTAATTGCCCACAACTTCCCTGGGAAAAAGGGAAAGAAAAGTTTCTGTGACTCTGTGAATTGCTTTAACACAAAGCACAATGGGTGGGCGGATGTGACAGCTTTTAAGCAGACAGTTGCTCTAGGTGAGCCAACAATAGAGTGACCCTACAGATGTTTAATGAGCTCAGTGGAATGAGCTCACTTTGCTCCCCTCCACTAGCTGTGAACTATTCTCACCAAGAAGTACTGACTCAGGGTGCAAATATTTTTGAGTAAGATGTGTAACTTCTCTTGGTTGCCTATAAATACATTGTAAAATGTATAGCATTGCAGAATTTAGTCTGTTAGAAACATAAAAAGATAAATAATGTTAAAAGATAAAGAAATTAAAGATACTATTTATTCCTACATGAGACAGAAGAGACAAGAGCCTAATACATGGAGAGTGTATGAAACATCAGGGACCTTAGGGTCAGGAAATAATAGGTACCTCCTCTTTCTTCCTCCACACCAGAAAATACCCCAAATTGTTGACAATGTTGCCTCAATGCTTTTCCAGTAGGTGGTAAAGGATTATAGGTAAGAAGCTAAGAATGGGGGAAATATGTCTAGTGGGACAGAGTCTTGGGGAAGCGAGCACATCCAGGGAAGAGATCAGACTCTAGAATGGCTTCCAGATGCTGATTTCCAATGTTCCAAGGTGAGTGCCCAGAGACAGGGGTACATAAATTCCAGCCACTAACCCAAATGTGACTCTGAACACCAGAAAAGGGGTCCCACCCTCAAAATGCTTTCCCACTGTTTTTCAGAAAACTGTCATAATTTTATCGTAAGTTTACAGTGACTGCTATGTCAAGGGCACACCATCCCCAAAGTTATGCAAAGCACAGTCTTCAAAACCATAAAAGAGCAGCTCTGGTGAAGATAGCAACGGTCAGAAAGGCTGAAGTTTTAAAATTCAGTGATCTTAGTTCATCTCCAGTAAATGAGAGAAAGCTCTTCTTCACAGAAGAATGCCAGCTAACAAATTTAGGAGGAACAATAGGACTACAAAATCATTTTTGCTCTTCCCATTGAAATATAACTGATGCAGATAAGAATCATCAATGAATGCTAAAACTATGAGGTGGAGAACAGAATATTAATGTGGTGCCTGAATCACCCTACAAATTACGTATTTTTAAAAAAGAAACAAATATGTCTTTACAATGGAGAAATCTGGTGGCTGCCACTTTATTCAAGGAACCACATTTAGCATCACCAATCTCCTGTGGTTGTAAAATGAAGTACACGGCATCACCACATTTGGAGTATGCTTAACAAAAATGTTTAACCTGAATCTAATCAAGCCTTGTCTTATTCCATTTATGCTGCCCATAACAAAATATCTGAGACTGGGTAATGTGTGACAAAAGAAATATATGTTTCACAGTTTTGGGGGCTAAAAGTCCAAGATCAAAGTTCTGGCAGTTTCGGTGTCTATTGAGGGCCTAGTTTCTGCTTTCCATCTGGCACTATTGCTGCATCCTCTGGAAGGAACATAATGCTGTGTTACTACATGGCAAAAGAGATGGAAGGGTAACAGGGACTAAGAGCTCTCTAGGTTGGGTGCGGTGGCTGGCCACGCGTGGTGGCTCACGCCTGTAATCCCAGCACTTTGGGAGGCTGAGGTGGGCGGATCACAAGGTCAGGAGTTCGAGGACAGCCTGGCCAACACAGTGAAACCTGGTCTCTACTAAAAATACAAAAAATTAGGCAGGCGTGGTGGTGGGCACCTGTAATCCTAGCTACTTGGAAGGCTGAGGCTGGAGAATTGCTTGAACTTGGGAGGCAGAAGTTGCAGCGAGCTGAGATCGCACCACTGCACACCAGCTGGAGTGACAGTGTGAGACTCCGTCTCAAAAAAAAAAACCTCACCTCTAATATTATCATATTGGTGATTAAGCTTCTACATATAAATTTTGAAGGAACACATTCAGTCCACAGCAAGCCTTTTTATCTAATTTCATTTCTATAGAAAATACAAAAGAAAGATACAGAAACAAGTAAAATAACACCATGAGAAAAAAGTTAGGTAGATTCAGAATGTAGGTCTGGTCTCTGACAAAGTCATTGTCATAGAATAACAATAATAAGTTAACTTCTTTGTTGCCCCAAATTACAGAACATATTAATATGTTTCTGCAGTAGTGATGGGTGAATGGCAACACCAATATCAAAAATTCCCCTGGCCAAATATTATAGATCCTTTTATATTTGATAATCATTTTTCAGATTACTTTTTCTTTTTTCTATATTAATGAAACACTTAATCAAAATATACTTACTCTGGTAAAAAATGTTTATCATTTAATATAAAAGTTTATAATAAAGTACAGCAATTTTTGCACTTAACGGTCCCTACCTCCCCAAAACAGTCACCTTTAGCAATTTTGGCTATGTTTTAAAAATAAATATTGTCATAGCTCTTAATAATGTGTTTATACTATAGTTTCTCAGTTTGTCAATTTAAGAAAAGCTAACTTCTGCTACAAGCAAGGATTTTATTATTCTATATTCCTATCTCATCTATCCTTAATATAGTTACATCATTTTTAGTTAAATTAATAAAGGATAATTTTATGTAAATGTCATTGCAGAACCAAGTGGTATCCTATGATTATACTCTTTCTTGTACACCAACAAGTTTCTTCTCATCTTTTTAAGTATCTTTCCTTTGTTTTCCAGTATCTTCTTTATAACAATCACTCAGTTTTATTGGTCATTTTTTGTTTATTTCTTCCTTGTTCTTGTTTTTCTAAAGCACATATTTATCTGGTGCCTTTATTTATTTATTTATTTATTTATTTATTTATTTATTTATTTATTTATATGGGTGAGACTCTCATAGAGCCCTCTGCCCCGCTCTAACGACTCCCTGCTGATTTCTAGGTCTGCTTTATGAGATGTCCCTTGAGGATCTCCTACATTCTTGTTTTTCACTTTTGTGGTGTACTATTTTGTTTTGTGCAGCATATTTTCTGGAAATTTCCTAAGACAGGAAAGAATTTCTGAGGCTTTGCATGTTGGAAAATGTCTTCATGTTATTCCCATACTTGAATAATAGTCTTGCTGAATGCAGACCAGGAGATGAGAAACCATATTCTTTCATCTTTGGAAGGTTAATTTTTGGATTTTATGTTACATAGGTATAGAAATATAGTTGAATTTTGTATACTGGTCTTGTATCCTGCAACCTTGCTGAACTTGTTTATTAGCTCTAATAGTTTTTCAGTGAATTCCTTAGGATTACCTATATACAAGATCATGCCATCTATGAAGAGAGATAATTTTACTTCTTCCTTTCCAATATGGATACATTATATTTCTTCTTCTTGTCTAATTGCTCTGGCTAGAACCTCCAGTACGATGTTGAATGGAAGTGGCCCACAAGAGTAGACCTTCTTATTTTGTTCCTGATTTTAGGGGCAAAGCATCTAGTCTTTCACCATCAATATGATGTTTTCAGTGTTTTTTTTTTTAATAGATGCCCTTTATTAGGTTGAGGAAGTTCTCTTTTATCCCAAGTTTAAGTATTTTTATTATGAAAAGGTGCTGCATTTTGCAAATGCTTTTCCTATGTCTACTGAGATGATCATGTGGTTTTAATTATTCTATTGATATGGTATATTACATTAATTGATTTTTGGATGTTAAAACAACATTGCATTCCTGGAATAAGAAGTCCTACTTGGTCATGGTATAGAATTCTTTTTACATGTTGCTTTACAGATGTATAATTATTTTACATTATTTTAATATATAAATTTCTTTTTATATGTTTATACATTGCTTTTTAATGTCTTTTTATAGGTTTGCTAGTATTTTGTTGAGAATTTTAAAATTCATGCTCCTAAGAGGTAATTGTCCATGGTTTTCTTCAGTTGTCTTTATGTTTTTGATATCCATGTAAAACCAGCCTCAGAAATTAGTTGGAAAATAATGTCCTGCCCCTCTGGGAATATAACCCTCTGACTGCAACCTTGTGGGAGAGGAAACTTGTATTCTTGGCTGAACCTGCCTGAAGTGAAGCTTCCATCTCACTGGGTGGGAAGGGGAGAGGGTGAGCCTTAATTCAAGTACCACAGGCTTTCTGTTCTTATGGAGTTTCACTAGGTTTTCTTGAGTAACTATTTCTTCATTTGCTGTATGGCTTTAGGATAATTTCCAGAGATTTTAAATGGTTGGGTTTTTCTACAAAAAATATTATTTTTGGCAATTTTGCTGGGCAGCTGGTCTATAGAATCTTTTATATTGTCATGTCAGAAGTGGAATTCCAGTTATCTTCTTTTTTTATCTCCTCTAACATATTTATTTTCCAGTAACCTTGGTTGCTCTGTTTAATATGGAAGGCATTCCTGAAATGTCATGTGATCCTTGGTTGTCCCTTCATATTTAAACTGAGACATTGTGTTAGTCCATTCAGGCTGCTACAACAAAATACCTGAGATCAGATAATTGGTAAACCACCAAAATTTATTGCTCAAGGTTGTGGGGCCTAAGAAGTCCCAGATCAAGGCACAAGCAGATTCAGTGCCTGGTGACACATCATATAATAGATCGTGGAAGGGCGCTAATCCCATTGATGAGGCCTCCACATTCATGACCTAGTTACGTCCCAAGGCCCCAGCTCCTAATACTATGACCTTAGTGGTTAAGATTTCAACATGTGAATTTTGGGGGACACATATATTCAAACCATAGAATACTGAAAAGCTAACTGCTCTGTAGAAAGGCAGAAGGGTACATCAAGTTTTTATAAAATAATTTCTACTCATACCTGTTTATCTCTTTGACTATTTACATTGCTCATATATTTATCAACCTTCTATCTGTATATATGCACAGAAAGATGTCTATAATGATGTTTGCTAATTGCTAATGCTGGCTGTTTCTCTATGGCAGGAATTGGGATGCTATATTATTTTTTCTCATTTTTTTATTGATTGACATTTTAAATAGACACATATCATTAAAAAAAAGTAATTACAATGCAAAAGCAAAACTCAACCAACCAATAGAACCACCCAACCAATCAGTCAGGGCGGGGACTAAGGTGAGGCAAGTCAGGTACCTAGGGTATAAAATTTAAGGAGGCACTCCCTCTCATGGTCATCTAAGTACAACCTAGGCTCCTCAGTTGCCTCCCTATAGTTCCAGAAAGCCCTTTCAACAATACAGGGGGACTACAGATCAATGTGGATGAAGAACTACATGTTTGGAATCCTGTGCAGATAAGTAAAGCATACTCTTTCTCCATTATAAATGATTATTTTGCTTTTTTAACTGTCTGCAAAAGAAATCATAGCTTTTACATTTCAGAAGTTTATTGATAAGATACTCTTAAACTAACCAACACCAAGTTTTCCTGTTCTTTTCCTCTCCCTCAATTCAACACATGGGTGAGTAAGTCACAGCCTCTGGCCAGGGCCAGGGAAGGATGCTGGAGAGGGGCGTGCTGTCTCCAGCATTTCTTGCTTTTCCCTCAACTAGGACTCTCCTGATCACCTTAGCTAAGGCAGCACATCATCTTACTACGTTTTCCAGCCCATTTTTCTGCTTTAACATCTTCCTGGTGGTTATCCTACTCCAAACATATTCACACTTTACATATATAGTTTTATTTTGTGTATTATGTTTGATTTCTTGTCTTGCCTTGTTAGAACATAAACTCTGCAATGCTACCCTCATGGAAGCATGATGGCACATAGTGGATTTTAGTTAATATTTGCTGAATGGAAGAATGAATGAGTTCATTGGATTTTCAATGAATGATTGTGAACCTGATACTGTTCTTGGCAACCTGAATGTGAATAAAATATACAGTCTTTGCTCTCTACAGAGAGTCCACATGCCAGACTCTCCCTGCCTCTGCTCCCAGCCCTGTTCATTTGCCTCAGACAATCTTATCTAACAAACACTGTACTTTTGTTTTTACCCCTTTTTCCTTTTCTTATATTCTCTGTCTCCTTGTTTTCCCTCAACTTTTGCCCAATTATAATAGGGGAATATTTTTTCCTCCCCTAAAAAATCACTCACTGATGAACATTAAAAAATAGTGTTAGTAATTACACATTTATCAAGAGAATCAATTTTGGAGAGAAAACAGTAACAATAGTATTATTGGCTGTGAATGTCTGTTAAATGCTTGCTATATACCTGACTCTGCCAAGCAATTATGTGCATTGCCTAACTTAATCAGTACAGATAAGAAAACGATGGTGCGAGAAGTAACTTGCCCAAGCCACAAAGCTGGTAACTGGTCTGATCCAGATCTTGACTTCTCCCAGGGGTAACAGGGAGGCTGAGTTGCTAATTTCCAGTATAATCCTCTCTGTGGGGTTTTTCCTTCATCCCCTCACACATTACAAGGAGAATGAGATGTTGCTTTCTTCACATTCCTACAGCACTCTGCTCATACACTACTTCAGCTCTTATCACATAAAATGTTTGGTATGCATCTGAAAAGTTCAGCTGGGTACATTTTCACTCATTACCAGTGTTATAAACTATTTGATCCCCTTTTCATTGCAATTAGGGTTGTAATAGAAGTAGGAGCTTCAGGTTTAGATAGACTAGAGTTCAAAAGCTGGCATCTGCTACTTACTAGCTGTGTCATGCTGGGAAAATTTTTTAACCCTTCTGAATCTTAGCTTACTCATGTGTAGCATGAAGATAATGATACTTGTGCAATGGTGTAATGGGAATAAGCTAAGATATGTCTGTAAAGGGCCTGGCATTGTGTCTCACACAACATAGGTGCTCAGTGAGTACTTTTTATCTCTCTCCTGCCCACCTCGACTCTGATTCTCCCACTGCATCTTATATAGCATTTCAGCTATATTACATGTTATCTGATATGGTTTGCATTAGTTTTCTATTACTGCTCAACAAATTACCCAAACTTAGCAGCTTAAAATACAAACACTTATTATCTCAAATTTTCTTTGGGCCAGAGATCTGGGACCACCTTAGCTGGGTAGTTTAGGTCAATCTCTTATGAGGTTACAGTCAAGATGTCAGCTGGAGGTACAGTCATCTCAAGGCTCAACTGGGGGGAAAATCTGCTTCCAAGTTCACTGCCATTGCTGCTGAGATGCTTTAGGAGATCTGTGTCTTAGTTCATTTTTGCTATAAAGGAATAACTGAGGCTGGGTAATTTATAAAGAAAAGTTTTGTTTCTGTTTTTGTTTTTGTTTTGGCTCATGAGTCTGCATCTGTTGAGGGCCTCAAGCTATTTTCACTCAAGGAGGAAGGGGAAGAGGAGCCAGTGTGTGCAAATCACATGGGGAGAGAGAAAGTGAGAGAGAGGAGGTGCCAGGTTCTTTTCAACAATCAGTTCTGTGGGAACTAACAGTGAGAATTCTCTCATTCCTGTGAGAATGGCACAAAGCCATTCATAAGGGATTTGCTCCTACAATCCAAACACCTTCTGCCAAGCCCCATTTCCAACATTGGGGATCAAATTTCAACATGAGACTTGGTGGGGACAAGCAAACCATACCTGGATTATAACAATCTGCTCTAAGCTTACTCCTGTGGGCTTCTCTGTAGGGCTATCTCAGGACATGAAAGCTGGCTTTCCCCAGAGCAAGCAATCCAAGAGAGAGTGAGAGAGAGCACCCAAGATGGAAACCATAGCCTTTTTATAATTTGATCTTGAGAGTGACATTCCATGACTTTTACTGTATTTTATTCATTAGAAGTGAGTCAATAAGTCTGGCCAACACTCAAGGGGAGGGAATACTGCAAGAGCATAAATACCAAGAGGTGGAGATCACTAGGACCATTTAGAGTCTGCCTATACCACATGGTTTAAATAGTCTTACAGAGCTAACCTGAGGATTGTGAGCCAGCCAACCTCATTTCATAACTTGTTTTTTTTTTTTTTTTTGAGACAGAATCTCACTCTGTTGCCCAGCCTGGAGTGCAGTGGCATGATCTCGGCTCACTGCAGCCTCTGCCTCCTGGGTTTAAGTGATTCTCATGCCTCAGCCTCCCAAGTAGTTAGGATTACAGGCACGTGCCACCACACCCAGCTAATTTTTGTATTTTTAGTCGAGATGGGTTTCCACCATGTTGGCCAGGCTGCTCTCGAACTCCTGACCTCAGGTGATCCACCCGCCTCGGCCTCCCAAAGAGCTGGGATTACAGGCGTGAGCCACCATGCCTGGCCATCATCTCATTACCTTTTATAGAAAAGTTAGTCTTGCCTTTATAAAAGGGACTTACACATCTTGAGAATACAAATATTACTAAACTGGGTAACATGCTATACCAGTAATAGAATTTCAACACAATCTAAAAAATAATGATAATGATAATGGTGATAATGATTTCTTTTGCATAGAATTAGAAGTTATCACACTATCTTTCCATTCCTATTCTATGTAAAACTATATTTTTTCTTTGATTTATTTTTTTAAACTATTTCTTCTAAGGCGGTCCCCTTGGTACATTTTACACTTTCTTTTCTTTGGTCTGTAGACACACACACACCCAGCTTCCTTTCTCAGGGAGCACCAAAGGTCAGGTAGAAAGTCATGGAGAAATAAAAATACCACTTTCAGCCCTTATTGAAAGGGCAACTTGTTTGTTATTCCCAACTAAGCCACAGTGTGCTCCAATTATCTCCCCAGAGCAAAATGTCCTGCCTATGACTTATCTTGTTTCCTGTTCCCCCTTTCTCTTGCTGGCTGCCTTTAGTTATGGCACTGCCTAGTTGCATTAGTCTCTAGTTGCAACTAGACGCCTAGTTGCATCCCCTAAAGGGGATGAAATTGATCAAATTTGATATTTATATCCATTCAGGTTTATAATAAAGATTATGTAAATACTAAAGTATGTAAGATATAAGTAGCAAAACATATTTAAATATACATTAAATTTTTATTTTATAATTATGAAATATATATATATAGTACATATATATTAATCTCTAAGCAGGGTGTGTATATATAGTAGATCCAACAATAGAGATATGATATATCATGTTCTTCTATTTCTATGAATTACTGCGAACAAATTTTATTAGAGAAATAAAGTATCTATAACTTTCCATCCTCAACAAATTCTGCTTTTGCATCATTCTTTCTCAGTAGAAAGAAATAAGAAGCCAGATGAATATACAAAAAAAGGAGGATAAGGGACTATGGACAGGTGAATATATATTCTGAGATAAATGAATTTGACAATGACAGCTACTTTGGGAACAGGGAAAGAAGAATAACAATGGGATACTGATCATGAATCATAAAAGAAAATGTTACAAAAATGAAACTTGATAGGATAATTTACTTGTGGCGGACTTTATGTCATTTACTTATGCTGAAATGTATTCCTAGCAGAATGTTTTGAGGAAGAAGAAGAGTTAGAGGCTTTTAAGACTTGTCAGGGAACTTACATCCATCTGCTCTTGTTGGAGATGCACAGATGAGGAATAAATGAGGAAAATCCTATGAGGTTCAATGCTATTTTGTTGAAGTGCCAAGACTGAGACTCACTGAATTCATAATTCAGTGGCTTTTATTAATAATTGTACTTTCTTTCCTTCTTTCTTTTTTTTTTTTTTAGAGTTAAGGGTCTTGCTATGTTGCCCAGGCTGGATTTTAATTCCTGGGCTTAAGGATCCTCCTACCTCAGCTTCCCAAGTAGCTGGGACTACTGGTGCATTCCACCACACCCAGCTAATAATTCTACTTTATATCCTGCAAGAGAATTGGTTTAAGTTTTTACTTACAAATGTCAAGTTTCTTATTTTCTACATTGCTTAAGACATTAAAAAATCTGAAATAAGCCTGTCAAGTGAACTTTCCTTATATCCCATGTGAAAATTATACTTTTAATGTAAATTTTCCCCAATTCTTGTGATACAGCATGTTTGAGAAAGATCAAAACTGTCTGGTATCAGTTCACATAGTGATTGGCTTAGGACTTGCAAAGAGTAGTATCTTCACAGGTATTGGTTGAACTATTCTTTTTTTTTTTGAGACAGAGTCTCGCTCCTTTACCCAGGCTGGAGTGCAGTGGCATGACCTCGGCTTACCACAACCTCCATGTGCTGGGTTCAAGCAATTTTCCTGCTTCAGCCTCCCCAGTAGCTGGGACTACAGGCGTGCACCACCACGCCCAGCTAATTTTTGTGTTTTTAGTAGAGATGGGGTTTCCCCATGTTGACCAGGCTGGTCTCAAACTCATGACCTCAAGTGATCTGCCTGCCCTGCCCTCCCAAAGTGCTGGGATTACAGATGTGAGCCACTGCACCCAGCCTGGTTGAACTATTCTCAGACAACATAATGTCATATTGATGTGTAACATGTCATTGGTGCAGATTATAACTGAAGAAACTACATGAAGTCCACACTACTGAATTCACCTAGAACTAAGGCCAGTGTATCCCACCAAACCTGCATCCTAAGATCCACTCATACAAGTAAGTCTTTCCCGATGAAACTTACTCCGTAAAATTAGAAGAAGAGACTTTTTCACCAAATGCTTAGAAATCAACATAGGAACACATCAGACATGAAAAATCAAGGACACATTACTCTTCCAAAGAAAAACAGTAATTTTACAATAACAATAATAGGCAAATACATGAAATGCCAGAAAAAGAACTTTTTAAAAATCTTTAAGAATTTCAGTGAGATACAAGAAAATATAAACAGACAATTTAACAAAATGAGGAAAATAATTCATGATTTGAATGAGATATTCAACAGAGATCAATATCATAAAAAAGAACAAAAAAAAATCCCAAAGCTGAAGAATTCAATAAAGGAAATAAAAAAATACAACTAAGAGGTTCAACAACAGATGAGACCAGAAGAAAGAATTTCTGAACTTGAAGATGGGTATTTTGAAATAATAAAAGAAGGCCAAAAAAAAAAAAAAAAAAAAAAAAAAAGTGAAGAAAGCCTACAGAACTTACGGGATACAAGTAAGTGAACAAATGTTGTTGGTATTATGGGTGTTCCAGAAGGAGAAAACATGGAAAAAGGTGAGGAAAACATATTTCGTGAGATAATAACCGAAAACTTCCCAAGTCTTGGGAGAAAGACCAACATTCAGGTCCAGGAAGCTCAATGAACCCCAAATGGATTAAACCTGAACATATCCTCTCTGAGGCAGATTATAGTAAAACTGTCAAGAGTGAAAGACAAAGAAAGAATTTTAAAGGCAACAAGATAAAAGTTTTGAGTCACATATATGAAAATCTCCATTAGATTTTTCAGCAGGAATTTTAGAGACCAAGAGAGAATGAGATGATATATTCAAAGTAGTGAAAGAAAAATACTTGGCAGGCACAAACATTATACCCAGCAAAGCCATTCATCATAAAAGAAGAAAATGAAATATTTCATAAACAAGCAAAAACTAATGGAAATCATCACCATTAGATCAATTTTTTAAGAAATACCCAAAGGAGTCTTACATCTAGAAATGAAAAAAACAATAACCACCACCATGAAAACATGAGAAACTATAAAACTCAATGCTAGAGCAGATACATAAAGGAGAAAGGGAAGGAATCAAAACTCGTCACTACAGAAAACTACCCAATAGTAAAAATAAACAATAGGAGAGGAAGTAAGGAACAAAGGATACACACACACACACACAAACCTAGAAAACAATCAATAAAATGACAATATTAAGTCCTCACCTATCAATAATAACCTTGAATATAAATGGATTAAATTCCTCATTTAAAAGATATAGACTGGCTGAATAATAATAATAAAACAAGACCGAACTATATGCTGCCTAAAAGAAGCTCACCTCATCTTTAAGGACAATCACACTGAAAGTGAAGGGCTTAAATAAAAAATATTCCATAAAAATAGAAACTAAAAGCAAAAGCAAGCAGGAGTAGCTATACTTAGACAAAACAGACTTCAAGTCAAAAGCTGTACGAAGAGACAAAGACATTACATAATAATAAAGGGATTGACTCAGCAAGAGAATATAATAATTGTAAATGTATATGTGCCCCAAACTGGAGCACTCAGATATATAGAGCAAATATTATTAGATCTAAAAGGAGAGACAGACTCCAATACAATAACAATTGAGAACTTCAACACCCACTCTCAGCACTGGATCGATCATCTAGACAGCAAATTAACAAAGAAATATTAGATATAAACTGCACCATAGATCAAATGGACCTAATAGACATTTTACTTAACATAGAACATTTTACTTAACAGCTGGTAAATACAAATCTTTTTCATCAGCACGTGGAACATTCTTCAGGACTATGTATTAGAACACAAAACAAATCTCAAAAAATTTTTAAAAATTAAAAACATATCTACTATCTTCTCAGACCACAATGGAATAAAACTAGAATTCAATAACAAAATGAACATTCAAAACTATACAAATATACGGAAATTAAATAACAGGCTCCTGAGTGACTAATGGATAGAGAAATTTAAATATTCCTTGAAATAAATAAAAATAAAAACACAATATACCAAACCTAGGGGACATGGCAAAAGCAGTATTAAGGGGCAAGTTTATAGCAATAAATGCCTACATCAAAAAACTACAAAGATCTCAAAAAAACAACCCAAAGGTACATCTCAAAGAACTAGAAAAGAAAGAAGAAAGTAAATCCCAAATTAGTAGAAGGAAAGAAATCAGAGAAGGAAAGATCAGAGCAGAAATTAATAAAATTGAGATTAAGAAGAAAAGTACAAAAATCACTGAAACAAAAAGTTGGGTTTTTTTGGAGAAGATAACCAAAACCAACAAACTATTAGCTAGATTCAGAAAAAAGAGAGATGGTCCAAATAAGTAAAATCAGAAATGAAAAAGGAGATGTCACAACAGATACCACAGAAATACAAAGAGTTACTAGAGAGTACTATGAATAAATACATGACAATAAATTAAAAAAAAAAGAAATAGATAATTTCCTGGACATAAATAATCTACCAAAATTCAACCAAGAAAAAACAGAAAACTCAAACAGGCCAATAACAAGTAACAAGATTGAGTCAGTAACAGAAAATCTCCCAACAAAGAAATGTCAAGGACTGGATGGCTTCACTGCTGAATTCTCCTGAATTTTTAATGAATTAGTATCAATTCTTGTCAAACTATTTCACAAAATGAAGCAGAAAATTTTTTTTCTAACTCATTTTATGAGGCCAGCATAACCCTGGTACCAAAAGCAGACAAGGGCACAACAAAAAAAGGAAACTATAGGCCAGTATTCCTGATAAATATAGACACAAAAATCCTCAACAAAATACTAGCAAATCCAAATCCAATCCAAGAACACATCAAAAAGATAATACACCATGGTCAAGTGTGACTTATCCCAGGAATACAAGGATGGTTCAATATATGCAAATCATTAAATGTTATACATCACATCAATGGAATGAGGGACTACTAAAAACCATATGATCATCTCAATAGATGCTAAAAAAGCACTTGATAAAATTCTACATCTGTTTATAATAAAAACTTTCAATCAACTAGGCAAAGAAGGAACATACCTCAAAATAATAAAGGCCATATATGACAAACTCACAGCTAACATCATATTAAATAGGGAAAAGCTAAAAGGTTTTCTTCTAAGAACTGGAAGAAGACAAATATGTCCACTTTCACCATGCTTATTCAACATAGTACTAGAAGTATTAGTCAGAACAATTAGTCATGAGAAAGAAATAAAAGGCATATAAATTGGAAAGCAGGAAATCAATTTGTCCTTGTTTGCAAATTCCATGATCTTATGTATAGAAAAACCTAAAGACTCTATCAAACAACAGAATAAAATAAATTCAGTAAAGTTGCAGGATATGAAATTAGTATAAAAAAGCAGCATTTCTGGCCGGGCGCAGTGGCTCAAGCCTGTAATCCCAGCACTTTGGGAGGCTGAGACGGGTGGATCACGAGGTCAGGAGATCAAGACCATCCTGGCTAACATGGTGAAACCCCGTCTCTACTAAAAAATACAAAAAAACTAGCTGGGCGAGGTGGTGGGTGCCTGTAGTCCCAGCTACTTGGGAGGCTGAGGCAGGAGAATGGCATAAACCCGGGAGGCGGAGCTTGCAGTGAGCTGAGATCCAGCCACTGCATTCCAACCTGGGCGACACAGCAAGACTCTGTCTCAAAAAAAAAAAAAAAAAGTAGCTTTTCCATACATGAAAAATGAACTAGCTGAAAATAAAATCAAGAAGGCAATCCCATTTGTAATTGCTACAAAAAGTAAAATACCTAGGAATAAATGTAATCAAGGTGGTGAAAGACTTTTATAAGGAAACTACAAAACACTGAAGAATGAAATTAATGAAGATACAAACAAATGGAAAGACATCTCAAGCTCATGGATTACAAGAATTAATATTGTTACAATGACAATACTACCCAAAGTAAACTACAGATTCAATGCTATCCCTACCAAAATGCCCAGGATATTCTTCACAGAAATACAAAAAGAAATCCTAAAATTTGTATGAAACCGCAAAAGACTCCAAGTAGCCAAACCAATACTGAGCAAAACAAACAAACAAACAAGAAAGCCAGCCAGCCAAGTTACAGGAATCACACTACTAGCCTTCAAAATATCTTACAAAGCGGTAGTAACCAAAACAGCATGATACTGGTGCAAAAATAGACACATAGACCAATGAAACAGAATAGATAACTCAGAAATTAATTCATGTATCTATGGCCAACTCATTACTGATGAAGGTGCCAATAAGGCACATTGGGAAAAGAAGAGTCTTTTCAATAAATGGTGCTGGAAACACTGAATATCCATATGCAGAAGAACAAAACTAGACTCCTACCTCTTAACCTATAAAAAAAATCCACTCAAAATAGATAGAAGACCTAAAAGTAAGACCCCCCAAAAAAATAAAGCTTCTGAAAGAAAACATAGGAGAAATGCTTCAGGACATTAGTTTGGGAAAAGATTTTATAAATAAGACCTTAATAGTGCAGGCACCAAAAGCAAAAATAAACAAATGGGATTATACTAAAGTACAAAGTGTCTGCACAGACAAAAACAACAACAATCAACAGAGTGAAAAGACAACCTACATAATGGGAGAAAATATTTGCAGACCATTCATTTGACAAGGGGATAATATCCAGAATATACAAGGAACTCAAACATCTCAGCAGCAAAAAACAAAGTTTAAAAATGGACAAATGATCTGAACAGACATTTCTCAAAAGACCTAGAAATGACCAACAAATCATGGTTAAAACTAACAAATATGATGTTAAAAAATGTTCATCATCACTAGTCATCAGGAAGATGCAAATCAAAACCACAATGAGGTATCATCTCACTCCAGTTAGGAGGGCTATTATCAAAAAGACAAAAAACAACAAATGCTGGCAAGGATGTGGAGAAAAGGGAACTCTATACACTGCTGGTGGGAATGTAAATTAGTACAGCCACTATGGAGAACAGTATGGCGATTCCTCAGAAAACTACAAATTGGACTACCATATGATCCAGCAATCCCACTACTGGGCTTTTATCCAAAGGAAAGGAAATCAGCATATTGGAAATACATCTGCATGTTTATTGCAGTAGTATTCACAATAGCTAACATATGGAATCACCCTAGATGTCCAACAACAGATGAATGGATAGAGAAAATGTGGTGTATATACACAGTGGAATACTATTAGGCCATAAAAAGAATAAAATCCTGTCACAGCAACTCCCTTCCTCCCTCCCTCCCTTTCTTTCTTTCTTGTTGCCCAGAGTGGAGTGCAGTGATGCGATCTCAGCTCATTGTAACCTCTGCCTCTCAGGTTCAAGCAATTCTCTTGCCTCAGCCTCCCAAGTAGCTGGGAGTACAGGCACATACCACCATGTATTTTTAGTAGAGATGGGGTTTCACCATGTTGGCCAGGCTGTTCTCAAACTCCTGACCTCAAGTGATCCACTCACCTCAGCCTCCCAAAGTGCTGGGACTACAGGTGTGAGCAATAATATATAGTTTCAAATAGCTAGAAGGAGGATATTGAATGTTCCCAACACAAAGAAATGCTAAATGTTTGAGATGATGCCCATGCTAATTACCCTGATTTGATCACTATATGTGTATGGAAACACCACTTTATACTCCATAAATATGTACAATTACTGTATCAATTAAAAAATTAAGTTTAATTTTTAAAAGGTGAATACAGTTACACTTAGCTTTGTACATTAGAAATGTACCCACAAAATTGTATGCAACTTAATTTTTTGGTAAATAAAATTGTTTCAGTTGCATTAAAATAATGATCCATTGAAACCTTTTAGTAAATCTTTTTGGTAAAGCAACAAATCCTAGGACAACAAGAATCATCTCTGCATTGAAAATTGCCATGAGATTACCTATCTTCATGCTTGATTTTGCTTAAAACAGGACATATCTGTAGAGTTGCCTTCCTATAAATTAATTTGACTTGTCTCAATGATGGATTTATAATAATATCAGATACTGACATTTCCACCCAAACTCTCTTAATTTTTACCTCCTTTAAGGTGCTATAATTAATGCAATGTATTTGTTTATAAGCTCCTCACATATTAATAAAAACTTTAAAATAAATTGATGTTCTTTGAAAACATTTCTCCCTTGTATTTCATGGGAAGAAAACAGCAAATAAAGTAGATTTGTCAGTTGACCCAGTAATAGAAAATAGTATGAATAAATTAGAATTGCAGAGATTTCTGCAATTCTGAAATAAATGATTGAATGAAGCCTGAATATTATACTTTTAAAAATATATGCTGATCTGATCTTTATTGTTTTATTAGTAACATAAATAAACTATCGTGGTATGCTTAAACAGTGAAATGTTTTTGTTAGCCTGAAAGTTAATAGTTTTCTTTATTTCTTTTAAGACAGCATTATTAATAACATATTATTTCAAGTGGACTAGGCCTAAAAAGTATCTTCTTCTCCAGTCAAGTTTGCATGAACTTTATAGAGAGTGCTAACTTGACTGGAGAAATAGGAGATCTTTCAGGCTTATGTTAGTTAACTGATCAACATACTTTGATCACTAATGGTCTTTGAATTGTTTGAATGACAGTGCTCAGTAGAGTGGTTTCAATCATAGGTATCATTTTTACTTATTACTAAGTAGACCTTGACCTTCAGTGAAAACAGTGTCTATATTGATGTAGTTTATATTATAGGAAATGTTACTATAAAATAAGAGTAACATAAGAAGAGACACAGCTATATGATTTTCTTAAACCTTTTGTGGATGAAGGTGAAAAATAAATGAGGCATCTATGTTTACTTAAATGATTAACAAGTACATTTTGATCAGATGAGGCAATGTATGCTAATGTGCTCTTTTTAAACGATAAAGCATTACACAAATGTAAAGCATTGCCACAACCGGAGGAAGTCCTGTTTGTGAGCTGCCTCTAAGCTTCACCTGAGACATTCCTGTTTTATCGAAGAAGGAGACCATGAGGCTGAGGCAGAGGCCTGGAAAAAGATGGATTCAGTGGCAGATACCTGGTTTTCATTTGGCTTCTTTGATATAGTCTCTTTCCTCTTGAAATACTTTACAGTCACATATCAACTGATATGATAATTTATATATTGTTTACATAAACAATGTACTCACTTGATAGGCTTTCTTTTGGCTGGTAACTGAGCAAAGAGTACTGGCAATTAATAATGCCTAATGTGTTGTGTTCTGCAGTATAGAAAACTTTTTCCATTACATTAACCCATAATCCTCTCAATAATCATTTGAAGGTGGCATTTTTCATGCCTTTGTAGAAATAAAGAATATTAGAGTTAAATATAATTCACCCAAGATCTCATCCCTAGTAGTGGCAGATCCAAAAATTCAATGCAAAATCATGAGTTCTTTATACCACCCCACACTGCAGGTAGTTTTGGCTCACTGCCACTAAGGCAAAATGCTGTTCAATATTTGACTCATCATTAGCACCTTTATAAGGAGATTGAGAAAAACAGAAAAGCAGAAAACTCAAATTGCTCATTTGTAACTCCTATGAATGGAGGGGTAGATTAAAATCTTAGTAATAAGAAAATTTGGATTGTCCATATACTGTTATAATCTGTGAAGCTACATGAACAAATGATTACAATTTATAAAAAACAACTGAGTGGTTACTACATGACCAACTCTCCCACAGATAACAATTATAATGCTGAACAAAATGCAAAAATCAACTATCTGAAGGTACTGGAGAATGGCCAAAATCAAGCAGAAACTGAAGGAAAATCTGTACTAGGAAGAAGAGTGAATTTTCTGTTTTTATGACTCTGACAAGCATACACTAGTCTCTATCACATAGATCAGCTAAAACTCATATTTAGAGCAATCTGGCTCAATGTATCATACATCAGAGTTGGGGTGACAAAACCTCAGACAGGATTGAGTGAGAACAGAAGCTCCAGATTCTGCATATAAATACTCCAAATATTTGACTGACCTCTAAATTATGCATGTGTAGTTCAGCTTTTAAGCAACCTAATTAAGAATAAAATAACTGAACACAAATTTCAGCTGCCATGTACCACAGAGAAAATAAGAGTTTGTTGTTTTATTTCATTCAAGCTAACAGGCTGCTAAAACAAAACAAAACAAAAAATAAACATTCTTTGGAGGACTATAACAGAATCCAGAGATTTTATTATTTACAATATCCAGGACATAACCCAAAATTACTAGGTATATGAGGAGACAGAAAAATGTGACCTATACTTAAAAGAAAACGCAATCAAGGCAGAATGACTCTAAGATGACCCAGGTTTCAGAATTTGCCTACAGAGTTTAAAGCAGTGATTATAACCTTAATCAAATACGTAAAGGAACATAAACTCTTAATAAATGAACACATAGGAAATCTCAGCAGAGAAACAGAAACTATATAAAAAAAGAACCAAATGGAAATTTCAGAACTGAAAAATACACCATCTGAAATTGCATTTCTGATGGGCTTAATAGCAGTTTGAAGATGATAGAAGAACCAGTAAACTTGAAGCTGGAACAGTATATATTATCCAATCTGGAAAACAGAGAGAAAAATATTAGGGAAAAAAGAAGCAGAACCTCAAAAATATGTGGGACAATATCAAGAGGTCTAACATTTTAAAAATTGAAGTATTAAAAGGAAAGAAGAGAATGGGCAAAAAAAATGTGAAGAAATAATGGCTGAAAATGTTCTAAATTTGGTGAAAGTTATAAATTTACAGATTCAATAAGCTCAGCAAACCATAATCAAGATAAATATAGATATATAATAATTAAACTGCTAAAAACCAAGAATACAGAGAAAATCTTAAAAGCAGCCAGAGAAAATGATACATTACATACAAATTAGGTCCAATTTGAGTTGTTGCTGACTTCTCATAAGAAATCATTAGAAAATGGATTATTTTTAGAGTGCTGGGGGAAAAAAAAAACAGTAAACCTGTCAATCCAGAACTGTATATCTACTGAAAATATCTATAAAGAATTAAGGTACAATAAAGACATCTGCAGATAAATCTTTAACAAACTTCCAGGCAAAGAGACATGATACAAGATAGAAATGAAGAGCACTATTTCCTCTTATTTCCTTAAAATAAAAAAGAATTTTAAAAGAAAATACATAAAATTTTGTGTGCGGTTTATAACATATAAATGTAATCGGCATACAAATTGTAACATAAAGCACCAGAGAGTTGAAAAACAGACATAGATAATTGCAAGGATCATATGCAAGGGTTTATATGAATTGGTATATTTACTCTAACTGGACTATGAAAATTTAAGGATGCATATTATATTCCCTAGAGCAACCATGATAGCTAGAAAGCCAATAGATAAGGAGAGATTATAAAATATATTTATTTACTTAAAAGATGTCAAAAAAAGGAGGAACAGAGGAAAAAAATCAGATAGTATACACGGAAAACAAATAATAAAAGAATAGATTTAAGTCCAAATCATCTGATAATTATATGAAATGTAAATGGATTAAACATTTCCACTAAAAAGCAAGGGATGGGGATAGACTTTCAACTTAAATAGTAATACGAATCAAAGAGATTTTAGGGTAATGACTTTAGTTCTGATCATAAACATTGCTGACTTCTAAACTAATGTATCCATGTAATTCTGTAGGCTCTCAGGTTTCTCAAATTGTTTGAGTGTAGGCTTCTCTTATAGCAGGGATATATAATCTTTAGAAAATATCCATAAACTCAACCTTGGAGAATCATGAGTTGGGATCTGAGTGCTTCTTCTCTGAGAGAGGGCTTTGGGATTCATATACAAATCGATCTGTCTTTCTATTATCCAGATTTGTATATCATTAAGATTTAATTTGCTATTTAACCTGTTATATAAATACCTCAGAGGGTCACTCAAATAATCTTTTATAGGGCAAAAGGTCATCCTCTCTAGATTGAGAACAAAAGCTGTTTTACACTACAATAGTACTGATTTATAAGTTCCTTGATAGCTGCCTTTCTTTCAGTAAGACTGAAAGCCCTGTCTTGTTCTTTTTTGTCTCTCCAGCAAATTAACCCAGTGCCTTGCATGTAGTGAACACGTAAATATTTATTGAGCAACTAATACAACACGACTAACCCTAGATGTAATTTACAACTACTTGTTGGATACATTCACCTGTATACTTTTTAATTTTTAAAATTAATTTTACTGATATATACATTTTATATAATAAATGTTTCCTATTTTAAGTATACAGTCTGATGAATAATGTATACACCCACATAACTACACCACAATCAAGATATATAATATTTCCATCTCCCACTTCCCCTACAAATTCCCTGGTTTTCATCACCAATCTTTATCACCACAATCCTTCCTACAACCCAACTAACAGGTTCTAGGCCACTGATTCAGGTTGTGTCACTTTATGTTAGTTTGCATTTTCCAGAATTTTATATACATGGGATCATATAGTATGTACTCTTTTGTGTCTGGCTTTTGTACAACATAGTTTTTGCCATTTATGCACATTGTTACATGTATTAATGGCTTGCCCCTTTTCATTGAATGCTAGTCCATTGTTTCACTATACTACACTGTATCCATCTGTTGATGAATATTTGGATTGTTTCCAGTTTGGGGCTATTATTAACAAAACTGCTCTCCACATTTGTAAACAATCCTTACTTGGACATATGTTTTCACTTTTTCTTGTGCAGATACCTAGGAGTAGAATGGCTAGATCATCAGGGCAGGCATATGATTACAATAAACTGCCAAATTGTTTTACAAAGTGGTTTTACCATTTTACACTTCTATCAGCAATGTATG
Organism: Papio anubis; assembly: GCF_008728515.1. Lineage (NCBI taxonomy): Eukaryota > Metazoa > Chordata > Mammalia > Primates > Cercopithecidae > Papio > Papio anubis. The sequence continues at coordinate 52,194,523 of NC_044981.1, forward strand.
AATTCCAGTTGCTCCATTTTTTAAAATTTTTTTGAGATAGTATCTTGCTCTGTTGTCCAGGCTGAGTGCAGTGCCCAGCTCACTGCAGCCTCGAACTAACTAGGAGACTCAAGTGATCCTTCCACCTCAGCCTTCTGAGTACCTGGGACTCCAGGCACATGCCACTATGCCGGGCTAATTTATTATTTTTTGTAGAGATGGGTGTCTTCCTATGTTGCCCAGGCTGGTCTTGAACTCCTGGCCTCAAGCGATCCCTCCACCCCATTCTGCCTTGGCCTCCCAAAATGTTGGAATCGTAGGTGTCAGCCACTCTGAGGGCTAAGTTGCTCTGTATCCTTCAGTGACATTTGGTATTGTCTTTTTTTTTTTTTTTTTTTTTTTAATTTTAAGTCATTCTAGTGGTTAGGTGGTGGTATCTCACATTAAAATTCACATGCCCAAACCTCTGAATCTCCATTTTGACCCTATCTTACAAGCTAACATTTTGGACTTTCACAAAAAAAAAATTAATGACATCATGCTCAAAAAATTAATGACAATGCAACAACAGACCACTAAGTGTTTATCATTCTCCTACCTTTAGAGAGTAAGCTTCATGAGGTTAAGACCTATCTTGTTTTTTCTTACATTTCTAGTATCTAGCACAATGCCTGGTACATAGTATGTACCTTTATTAGTTATTTGTTGCTGTGTAATAAATTACTCCAAATCTTAGCAGTTCACAGCAAAAAACATTTATTGTCTCACATAATTTCTGAGGTGCAAGAGTGGGGAGCAGCTTAGCTGAGTGGTCCTGAGTCAGAGGCTATCATGAGGTTTTAGTCAAGCTATCAGCTGGTGCAGCAGTCACTTGAAGGCTTGACAAGGGCTGGAGAATTGGCTTCCAAGATAGCTCACTCACATGACTACTGCCAAGAATCATCAGTCCCTTGCTAGTTGTCCCTTGCTAGTTGCCAGCTGCAATTCTTTGGCACGTGGAGCTCTAGATTTGCTCAGCGTGGCAGCTGGTTTCCCCAAAGTGAGTGTGATTGGAGAGAAAAAGGTTGGTTACAGGGACCAACCAGGAAATGGTGGATGTTGCCCCCAACTTCCTGGAGGCTGGCAAATAAAGTGCATAATGAATATTTATTGATTAAAGTAATATGTGTCTGATACTCTACTAAGCATCTCATATCTTTCATTTCATTTAATCCAGATAACAATCCCATGAACCATTATCCTCATTTGAGATATGGTAAAACTGAGGCTTATAAAAGTTAAGTCAACTGTCAATTTCTACAAAGCTAGTGGCATAATAAGAGTTCAAACACAAATCTCTTTAGCTCAAAGGCTGTGAAAACATGCTTCACAGTATAAATGAATAAAAGAATTACATTATTCTAAGAATAAATTGATTTAGGTGGTCTTTTAAACTTTGTTTAAATTGAGTCAAACTCATTTGTATGTGGCGGAAGAAACTAGATGTTATATCAGGTGGGAAACCCTAAAATTCTTCAGGTGAATAAAAAGTTAATTGCTTCCCTATTCTGTAGTTGACAAGGTGTTGTTTCATTTTTTCTCTCTTACTATGCTGTTTCAAATTCTTGGCAGATCCTTGGAAACAAGGAAAGTCAAGAATTCGCCTACTGACTACCCACAGAATTAAATCAACAAAAACTGTTGATCATTGACTGTGCATATGGCATTGTGGCAGATTCCCCGATCTACAAAGCAAGTGAGACAGTATCTGTTGTTCAAGAGGTCACAATCTCTTTCGAATTAAGCTGATACAAAAATAATAACACAGAGAAACTGAAGCATCATGGAGAGGCACACAAGGAATGCTTATTGAAGTTTGAATTTTTAAAAGACTGGACACGTCTTTAAAATACATTTGGTGTTTGTTAAAATAATCTAGTGTGATAATCTCTGGAAATCAACATTAGATTAAATGGAGGGAGCCAGCCTTCTTTAATTTTTTTTTTTTTTTTTTTAAGCGGTTGGAAAACTTGAAGACGGGGACTTACTAACCTTTCCACATGCCTCTGTCAGGAAGGGTGGCAGAAATGAGCTTCATATGTGTTTCTGGAATGCAAGAATGTAGAAAGTGGGGTGGAGGTTCAAAGTCCAGGTAGCCCTCTGTGAGAATGCAGGAATCAAATCAGGACAAACAAAAGAGAGGGAGAAGTGGGTAGGGCAATGGAGTTTAGGCATTGACTGGAATGAGAGTTAAGGTGATAACGCTGGGGTAGAAATGAAAGTCAGACCCCTCCTTACGGACTGGGAAGAAAGGAGCCCTCCTAGCAGAGTTGAAAAGACCAAGTGTCCTCTTCTCCATTTCACCGGGGAAACCCTCCTGTGCCCAGTTGTAAGATATGGGAGAATCTATGGAGCCAATGGAGAGTCTAATGCAAAAACTAGTTTCCGACTAAACTTTGTCTTGGCCACTGAGCATGCTCAGCTTTGTCTTCTATAGAAAAGTGAACTCCGTGGCTCCAGATTTTAGCTATAGCAGCTGGAGGGCGGGAGTGAGGGTGGGAGAGCCAGCGTGGCAGCGTGGCAGAGGCCACAGGTGGAATCTGGAGTTTGAGTATGCTTGAAAGGGAAAGTGTGGAACGAAGGGGCGGTCGGGTGGGGAGTCAGAGGAGCCCCCGAGGAAATGATTCATCATTGTTACTGACCTTGACTTGAGCAACCCTTCATGAAAGGAGAAAATCTTGTTATTCGGAGATGGGGATTGTGTTGCAAACAGTTACAGGTGAAGAGGGGCAGCTCAGGATTCCGGCCGTGGTCCGCTGGAATGAGTCGGGGCGAGGGAATGGTCGTTATAACCCAATAGTGAGCCTCCCGGTTCATCCGGGCTGGACGGGACCCGGGTTGCAGCAGAAAAGCAGGAGCTGTATGGAGGATGCTCACCTGGCAGCCTCGACCTGCCCCTCTTCGCTTGCTCCTCCCTCCGCACCAGCCCCCGCTAGTTGTCAGGGGCCAACATCTGGGCCGGGCTGGAACTGGCTCAGAAACTCGCTTTTGCCTGCTTATTTCTGCAGTTGGGCTCCTGGCCAGGTGCAACCACATCTATGAGACTCTCGCAGACTCTCAGACTCCTATGCCTTTGGTGGTACAGGGAGGAGGATTTACTGTCACTCACTGCATAAACCATGATCACCGGAGATGTGCTCCCAAGTTACAAAGCCTGCAGGCGGTGCCCGAGGACCAGAGGGCAGGGCAGGGGCCTGGCGCGGCCCGCTCACACTTCTGGAGCAGCCGTGAGCAGCGGGCACACGGGCAGCCACGAAAGCAGCAGCGAGGGCGGTGCAAACACCTCAAAACTACACCGAATCTCGTAGCGCCTGGCGCTCCAGGCGCGCAAGGTACGCTTTCGGGGCGGTCCTGTCTGACCCCGGAAGAGAAAGTTGTTTTGGGGAAGGGGAGCAAGGAGAGGAGTGCGAGTTAAATAAAACTAAGTATCAAAGTTGTTCTGCTCTGCTCAGGCCGCCTCTGCTCCGCCTTATCTTTGCCCCAAGTCCTTTCACAGTCTGCCTTCCTCAAAGGGCCCGACGCGCCCCCGTCCTAGCCGGAGTAAGCCGACCTGCAGCAGCCGGCCCGCAGGTCTGTGGACCCTCTTCGATCCAGGTCGCCGGGAAAACCCGGAGCGGAGCATCCCTCGGGCCGGGAAACGCCCTCGGCGCGCACCCACTGGTGCGCATGCTCAGTCCGCGCAGCTGCCGCGAGTAGGAAGCTCCGCGCGGCGGCGGGGGCGGCGACTGGAGGGTGGGAGGGGAGGCACCGGCTGGCGGGCGGGGGTGCAGGGACGGGGCAGGGGCTCCCGCCTGAGGTTCCTTGAAGCGCTTCCGACCGCGAAGCCGGGCGCGAGAAGCGAGCGAGCCCGAGAGCCAACAACGAGCGCGGAGAGGGCAGCGGGCTGAGCGGAGCCGCCGGGCAGAGCGGGCTCAGAGCCCGGGTCTCCGCCGCTCGGGACCCGGCTCGGCGGCGGCGGGGGCGGCGATGTTCCACTGCATCCCCCTGTGGCGGTGCAACCGTCATGTGGAGAGCATCGACAAGCGCCACTGCTCGCTAGTCTATGTCCCCGAGGAGATCTACCGCTATGCCCGGAGCCTGGAGGAGCTGCTGCTGGACGCCAACCAGCTCCGCGAGCTGCCCGAGGTAAGGGTCCGGCCTCACCTGCGCGCTCTGCTCTCGCCTGTTGTCCCTTCCGCTCTCTCGTCCCCTCTTCCACCTCCGGGTCCGGCGTGAAGGAACCGTCCCTCTTTTATGCATTCACCTGCTTCTTTCTCCCCGTGTCTCTTTACTTCCATCCTTTCCCAGTAAAAGTTCCTTTTCATTTTATTCAAAGTGGCCGAATATTTTCCGCGTAGTCACTGGGGCTCGTGCTATTGGAGAAACGTTCTGGACTGTTAAGTAACTTAGATCCATGTCTAGGTACTGACACCTGGCACTTGTGCCCGGGCAGGTGAGAAGCCGGGTGATTCGGGCTGTTTCCATTTGGAAGCTACAGAGCACAGCCTCCCGCCCCCCTCCACTCCCCGGGGTCGTTCCCCCACTAAGGGCCGGGCGCGCCTCTCCTTTGGTCGAGGCTTGTCCCAGAGGACCTTGTGACCTGGGCAGCGCTCAAGCGGGCCGCACTATCTCGGCATCTTGGGAGGAATGTGCTCCGTGCTTTATCGCGGGTGGGCTTGGCCGGCTGGCCTGCAGTGGCTACGGGGGTGGACGCAGGATGGGGGTAGGGGAGAGCTGGGCCTGGAGCGCTGGGGGCAGGTGCCCAGATGCCGGCCGCCCGGGCCCTGCCTGCGTGGACCTGTTGCGTGGTGGGAGCTGCGGTGAACGTCAGCAGAGGCTCTGCCCGCGGGCCAGCCTTGCAGCCTCCTTTCCCGGAGCGGCCACAGTCGTCCTGCCGACTTTCTGTCGTTGCAGTGATGCGCTATCTCTTCAAAGTTGTTTATGTAAATTGATCACTCCACTGCCGCCGAACTTGTCAAGTGACATGTGCTGATGGTGCTTTGACCGAGAGTAGGGGGACAGCGAACTTCCTTCGAGCTTGTCTCGGGAACTTAGCTAGAGTAACCCTTCAGGGGGAAGGTGTCTCAAACCCAGGTGTGTGCAGGAAGTCAGTGTGCAATAATCCAAAGGTGTGCAGGAAGTAGGGAGACTGCTGGGAGTCGGGGATCGGACCTGTGTAAGGGCTGAGCGTTGGAACGCAAACATCTTGCTTGTCCTTTAGTTAACACAAGCCAAATCATTGTCACAGAAACACTAGTCAAGTGTTCTGGCTTGTTAGAATGACCTGATACGTTCTCCAGCGCTGATGGAGCATTTAAACAATCAGAACTGTGTGTTTTTCTCAATATTTTAAGTGGTGGTGTTCTTCTTGGATTAACTTTCCTGGGTTCCTGTGGAATGGATTGGATGTTTACTCTGTGTAATCATAGAGATTATCCTCACTAGGACCTTTGCAAAGCCCCCCAGGCTTTATTTAGCTTAGAAGCAGCAAAGCCATCAGGTTCCCTCAGGCTTTTATTATTCTGCAGGCATTTTCAAACACGTGATTTTTTTCTGGCCTTTCACATCATTAAAGATTTCACTTACCAGTCGTCAGCTCACTCACTGCTTTAAGTTGTGTAGTTTTAGGCAGTGATATCACCAGGAATATAGAATATGTAATTTAATACTTTTCAGGGGCTTCAGAATGACATTATTAAAGATGGAGTGAAAAGTTATTCACTAGAAATGATTCATTACTCTTTGTGGTATTTGTTTGTTTGTTTTCTTTTGTAGAACTGGAAGATTTCCTTTGACTGGATTGGCTTTTCACTCCCTTCTGCAGGGTTTGTGGGTTTTCCTGTAATGTTGGGGAATTCAGCTTGGCATGGGAAATTACATAATTTCCCATGCCAAGCCAAAATGTCAGGTTTTTCTGTGATCCTAAATGGAAACTTGTCAGAAGCTCAAAATATAGTCTGATGGCACTCTGTAAATACGGTAAATAAACAAGCTTTTCAAAGGTTAGAGGTGATCTTGCTAATGGATTATTATTGCTCTAACAACTCTTAAATTAGTATTAAAGTTTTTAGGTTGTGTGAATTCTGCTTCTCCCTGACTTACTGTGTGTTTTGGTGCCTGGGTGTGTGCATGCCAGGCATGAGAACCACCTTGAAATCATAGATATCTGTTCCATCCCTTCCATTTTTTCCTTGGGCTTTCTGTTGTCTCACCTCTGAGATCTGTATAACTTATTACCACTGCTCTCTGCTGCTCCTGCTCCAAACCCCTATCTCCTTACCTGCCACATCACAAGAGGGTCTCTTGTTGACAAGCCTCAAAGGTCCTTATTTTGGTGGCCATACCAGCTGTATGTTCTCCTCTCTATAATTTGTTTGGAAGCACAGCTTAAGGGGAAGCCCGTACCCCTTACCAGGGCAGCAAAGATATGCAGTCTCTCCAGGCTTCAGTGTTATAACAGCCACCTTCTTTCCACTGAAAGGCGTGCAACCTCTGGTTTGCGCCAGTATCTTCATTTTACAAATTCAGATTCAGGATTGAGGTGACTTTCTCAGGGCTATCCAGTGAGTTAGATGCAGTTGCTGGTGGGTGCTGTTCATCCAGATGTCAGCCAAATACAATTACTTTGGACACCTAGCAGTAATCTTCTATCCTGCTTCTCACACCCATCAAACCTTTATTTAGTCTCTCCTATTTTACTCATGTCATTATAACTTGGCCTTAGCCGAGCATTTATTGAGATTCCATTTTTGCAAGTTATTGGGAATATAGAGATTAAAGGAGGCATGATTCACAGCTTTGTGAGGAAGCAGATGATTTTAATCCAGATGTGGTTAGTGTGGGGTGGAAAGGGCACCACAGTTAAACTGCTCCTAAGCTATGGACTTGATGGTTACTTCGCTAATGTTTTAAGCCTTTGCATCAGATCCCTCATCTTCAGTTTGGTTCCATTTGGGTGATAGTCTCACTATTCTTTATGCATCCACTGACTCCTCACCCACTACCCCCAGTTTGATCCTTTATGGCTCTGTGCTAACAAAGACAGTCTCGCTGTAACCTTCTTGAGATGTCTCTGTTTTTGCTTACCTATGTTTATTATTTGTTTGTTTGTTTATTTATTTTTGAGACGGAGTCTCACTCTTGTCGCCTGGGCTGGAGCGCAGTGGCGCGATCTCCACTCACCGCAAGCTCTGCCTTCCGGATTCATGCCATTCTCCTGCCTCAGCCTCCCAAGTAGCTGGGACTACAAGTGCCCGCCACCACACCTGGCTAATTTTTTAGTATTTTTAGTAGAGACAGGGTTTCACCGTGTTAGCCAGGATGGTCTCGATCTCCTGACCTCGTGATCTGCCCACCTCGGCCTCCCAAAGTGCTGGGATTACAGGCGTGAGCCCCCACGCCCGGCCTTACCTTTGTTGAGCACAGAATCTCACCCTGTGGCACCCGATAGGTCTTGCTCAATAAACAGTTATCTATCTGTTGAATGAATGTTGCCGAATCTTGCAAAAATCTTCCTCCCTCTGCTTCTTTCTCTTCCCTTAAGCATATCACTGCTCAATCCTTTTCTAATATAGTCAGAATATGCAAGTTGGAAGCAACTTCAGAAGAAAAGGTCATTCATAGGATGACACTGTTTTGTCTTACTTGCCCTACAGGAACCTTGGCTTCCCCTCTGTACTTCCTCAGCCTTTCACATGCCATTGGTTTTCTCCTCAGTGTGCGCCAATTCTCAGATACCTTCAAATGCATGTGTTTTCCTGTAATCTCCAGCACCAATATAGCACTTCATGTAGTAGTAGGCAGCACGTATTTTAAATGAATATACTAAAGGCTTCACAGCTTTAAAAAATTGAATTTCACCTTGCCACAGAGTTCAGTTGATCTTTTGTTGATTGCCAGATGGCATTATCTCCAATACCTGCCCCCTACATCATTCTTTCTCATATTCTGCTTTATTTTTTCCTGTTCTTTAGAGCACATATCATTACCTAACTCCAGACCATATACTTGCTTTCTTGTTCTTTGTCTCTCTCCCTAACTAAAACATAAGCTCCATGAGTGCAGAGGTCTTCACGGCTGGACCTAGGACAGTATTTAGTACATAGTGGGCACAAAGATGCATCGATGAGTCCTAACATGGGTAGGTGGGCCCTGTTTCTTAGCCATTGTAATTCACCTTCATATGGTCAGACTTTTCTACACCAATCTAGTGACACTATTGTTGACACAAAGTCTTCTTTCAGAATCCAGTGTCCTTGTCTTGCCAGTCTTTGTTTTCCATCTCTTCTGTACTGGACACCTTTGATTGCCTTATCTTCGAAAGAATCTTCATGCACTGTAAACATATTTTCTATGAATATGACTTCAAGTTTAGTATCTCCAGCTGTGATCTGTTAAGGGAATATCCATCTCCACTTGTGGTAAGTCCCTTTTGCCTTAAACCAACCATGTTTTAATTTAGGTCTCATATTCCAAACTGACTGCTTTTCCCAGAAGTTCCATTTCTAGGGGGCAGGGCACCTATTCTTTCCATCTCAAAGGTCCAAGGACTTACCTCTGATCCTTTCTTCTCTGAATTTTGTTGCCAAGTCCTGCCATTTCTTTTTTCACAATGCCACCTTTTCTGTCTCAGTCCCTCACTCCCATCTGGTTGGCTTCATCTGGATTTATATTGTCCATTGCTGGTTGTCTTGTGCCGAGGTTCTTTAGGGCTTGTCTTGAAAGGGCAGAGAGCAGAGGTGCTGGATTCAGAGAGTTCAAAATGCTGCCCCAACACTTGGAGACTCTGGTCAAGCCTCTGTTTCCTTAGGTGTTCCCTACTGTGTAGGGTTATAGAGTTATTAAAGAATATGTGTAAAGCCCTGAAAGTGTCAGCACAGAGTTAGATCTCAGATGTCTAACATCTTTCTGGATACTGTGGCAAGATCCATTTATTTAAAAATAAAGTTTCTCTTTTTCTTTTTTTCTTTTTTTTGAGACAAAGTCTCTGTGTCACCCAGGCTTGAGTGCAGTGGCACGATCTCAGCTCACTGCAACCTCTGCCTCCTGGGTTCAAGCAATTCTCCTGCCTCAGCCTCTCAACTAACTGGGATTACAGGTGCACGCCACCACACCCAGCTAATTTTTATATTTTTAGTAGAGACGGGGTTTCACCGTGTTGGGAAGACTGGTCTTGAACTCCTGACCTCAAGTGATTTGCCCGCCTCCGTCTCCTAAGGTTCTGGGGTTACAGGCGTGGGTCACCGTGCCTGGCCAAAATAATGTTTCTTAAACTGGAGTTTGAAGACGTTTTCCTGGCAGTTATTTTTTAAAACCAGAATTTCATTTTTAATATTCTTTTCAATAATACTTTTCTTTTTTCTTTTTTTTTAGACAGAATCTCACTCTGTCGCCCAGGCTGGAGTGTAGTGACACAGTCTTGTCGCTACAACCTCTACCTCCTTGGATCAAGCCATTCTCCTGTCTCAGCCCCCTGAGTAGCTGGGATTACAGGCGTGTGCCCCCACACCTGGCTAATTTTTGTGTTTTTAGTAGAGAGGGGGTTTCACTATGTTCACTGGTCTCAAACTCCTGACCTCAAATTATCTGCCCGCCTCAGCCTCCCAAAGTGCTGGGATTACAGGTGTGAGCCACTGTGCCTGGCCAATAATACATTTTTTAAAAAATCACAGATTCTGTGACATCTTGATGACCTTATAAATGAGCAGTGCCAAAAGACTTTCTTGACTGTGTTTGAGCCTTCCTTTAATTGTCTCTAGCTAATGGGGGAAGAAGAGATGTGAACTTATTGCAGAAATGATTTGTTGGTGTCAGAAGATGGCTGGAAGTTGTATGAACAAAGGTTTCATATCAATTTGTTAGACAGAAGTGTTGGGTAGCTGAAGGGGTCACAGCGCACATTGGTGTCAGTAAGCAGAATGGGAATGCAGGCTACCTGCTCCATGCCGCTGTTGTATTTAATACATTGCAAGCAGCCATACAGTGTCTGCAAAATTGCATCATTGTTATCTGTCATGTTAAATTAATGTTGAGCTTTCTTTTATGTGTTTTTACCAGATTTAAAAATTATTTACCTTATAGTTGTATAAGAACTAAAGCATAGAGAAGACATAACCTAGTTTTATGTTTGGACATACTTCAATAACATTGTAATAAATGTAATTTAAGTGAATGCTTAGGGGAAAGGGGATCCAAAGGAATATTTCCCCTTTATAGTGCTGATCTATACATTTCTCAAGTTAGGGAAACAATTCTCATTTCTCAGATACCCTGTTACCATCACACAATTTAGCATTTAATTGTTTTCTGTGTTAGTCCCCCACCCCCCACCCCACACCTCTCCTCACCTCTCATACTTAAAAGTGAGAAAACTGAGACCTAGAGAAGTTGTCATTTGTCTGGGGTTAGTGGAGATTAGAGTCTCTGGTTAAGAAATGTTTAGTGAGTGTCTGTGACATATTAGTAATAATTATAATGGGTTAGTGGAGATTAGAGTCTCTTCAATTAAGAAAAATTTAGTGATTTTCTGTGATGTATTAATAATAATTATAATTGTCACTGCTTATTGAGGTTTAACTGAGTTTTAAGCATTATGTTAAGTGCTCTACATAAATAATTTCTCTAAAATGGAATAACAGTCCACTGTAGCCGTTACGATTTCAGCTTGGCAAATGCAGAAACTGAATCATAAAAACCTTATTTAAAAGGCTTAAGAGCCTTGGTTAAGGTTAGTTCTGGAGCAAGCATGAAACTCCTGCAACATGTACTGCCTTTACTGGTATGCCGTACTGCCCGCCTGGGAGCAAGGAGGCATGGCGGTGTGAAGAGCCTCTGCAGAATGCCATGACAGATAATGAGATGAACTGTGCCTGTAGGCAGAGGAGCCTCAGGGAAGGTGTCTAAGCAGAGGTGAAGTATGGAAAGATCTTTGTTTTTAGAAAGATCATTCTGGGGCAGAGGAGAGAATAGAGTCCGGGAGAGCAGGCAGGGGCCGGTTGCAGTGGTTTAGGCCGGAAGAAAAGATAGAGTACTGGTGGGATGCTCTGGGAGATGGCATCATTAAAGTTTTTGCTGCTAGGAGCCTCTACCTTCCGGTCTGGTGCTCTTTCTACTATGCTGCCTTGTGTTGTGCTTCATAAATTTGTGGGACGCCAAATACAAAGCATTGTCCTCCTTTCCGTGGACATATTTTCCTTGATTGTGGGGTACCCTTGTGTTCAACTTGTAAGATACTCACTAAAACCTGGCAAGTTTTGTAGTAGGCATTGGCTTGGGAGGAAGATGGACAGCCAGATGTGTTATGGGTAGGAAGAGTTTGCTTATTTTTGGTTTTGTTTAGATGAATGGGATCATTAAATTTATAAAAATGTACCAGCAGTGACCCTGGTAACCCTGTGGGTTCTAGTTTTCTGAGTAATATGAATGCGTATTTATGTTTGTTCTATACTATGAATTTTAGTTTCATCGTCCTGTGCTGGAGTAGAGGATGCTCTCAAAGACAAATACTTGGAGAGTATTTATTATTCTAGAGTAACTTGAAACTCATTGCTTGTATATCTTTTTAAAAAGTAGCTGAAGTCCTTGAGAAAAACAAACCATTTGGTTAATGAAACTTTATGAGAGTTGACAAAGATTGAGCCATGCTTTTAGTATGGTAAAACAGCAAAATGAGCCTGCTTCCACAATCCCAGTTCCCTTTTCCTGGGGCTGCCAGCGGAAAGGGAGCACTTTGACTCCACATCACAGGCTTCCAGTGAATTTCCCCTGTTGCCAGAATTTTGCATCTTTTGTACTGTAACAAACAGGTACTTGGGATTTCTTTAAAATGGACCCTTTACCACAGACTTGAGATTTTAGGGGTGAGCCACTGTTGAGATTTACACAAGAGTGTCAGAAATAGCAGTGTAAACATTTCTTTGCGATGATGGCAGGTCCCAAACATGGTCTTGCTGTGCCATGGAATGAGGTGTTGCGTTCTTTTTGGGTGAGGATCCAGTGAGTGCTGCAGGCTTTTCACTGTGCTCACTGAAGTCTAGGGCAAGTTCACCTATTTTAGGACTCTACTCAGAACGCAGAGCTGGAAATGTTTGCCCTCTGCTTCATAAGATAGTTATGAGGGGTGATGAGACCATGGGCCAGATCTTCATAAATGCATAGGAGAAACTTCTGGATGTCCATTAACTTTCTCTTGGGTATGATTTAGTGGACAGGAATGGTAATTTACTATTGCATGTGGTATTTTAGAACATCTAGTAGGGGGTGTGTGTGTGTGTGTGTGTGTGTGTGTAGTGTAAAATAGTTTGGACTCCTAAAATAAGATGTAATATTTAAAATTTTTCCCTCCTCATTATTTTGATCTAGACTATAATGTTTAGATTTCAGGGAAGTTGACTCAGTTGGAAGAAATTTGGTGTTTTTGTTTCTAAAAACCCCAAGGAATGGATTTGCCATGTGGTGAGTGGAAGGTGGTGTTACACCTAATTACAGCATGTTCCAGACTGACTCCTTGATTGTGTGGCTGAATGGAGAGGACTCTGTCCATCTGGCCACCATGGGCACCTTTCTTTCCGCAGTCTACCCCCACTTCTTGGGAAGAGATAATCAGGAGGCTGTCCACTGGCTTGTGGTGAGAACCAGGTGCCTGAATCAAATGAGCTGTTGTGAGGGCCAGAAAGTGGCTTCAAATCTCTCAGGATGTAACATGGGCTCTGACTGCTTGACTTGATCTGGAAGATGCTGAATAAGTGCCTTTGAGGCTCATGTTGTTAGTGCAGATGACCTTGACTATGGTGTTGTCTTGTGTTTATCTTACTATGAGAGTAGTATGTGTTGGATGATTAAAATAATTCAAAGAACAAAAAGAAGAGTCACTTGATTTCCTTGAAATGATATCATCCATTAACAATTTGATTTTATTAAAATTTTTTATTTTATTTTTAATTGACAAATAATTGTATACATATATATGGTGTAACATAATGTTTTGATACATGTATACATTGTGGAGTGATCAAATCAATCTACTTAACATACCCATCACCTCACATATTTATTATTTGTGGTGAAGACATTTAAAATCCCCTTTGTTTTTAGGATGTATTCTTATGGATTGTTTTCTTCTTCATAGATCACCATGTATTTGTTGTTATTAAAACAAAAATAGGACTCCCACTATATAAATTGTTTTGCTGCTTGTTCTTTTTATTTAACACCTTATCTTGGACATTTTTCATACCTATATATATAGAGAGAGAAGTGTTACTGCATTATTGCGAGTGCTATAGTATTCCATTGTATTGGATATAGCACTGTTATTTATTTTTTAACCCTTCTCCTATTACTGGATATTTAAATAGTTTCTAATTCTTTGCAATGGTGAGCCATGCTGGATTTAAAGTTCTTATATGTATTACTTTGTATACCTGTGCAAATGTTTCTTTAAGATACATTTCAAGAAGCATAATTGCTGGATCAATGGATATGTACTTTACTAAATATTGCTAGATTTTCATTTTTTTAGTCAGAGTTGGATGGAGGCCTGGAGATTATACAAATCTAACCTGTCATTTTGCATCTAAAAAGCTAAAGTATAGAGAGGTAAAATGATGTATTAAAGGAGAATAAAGATATGGGCTACACATTCCTGATTCTTGAGACCGAAGTCCTGTGATCCTTGCGAGATCTTGAAAAATAGCCCTAGAGGCTGTCTTTTTTTTTTTTTTTTCCTTCTTTTTATCTCTGGGCCCATTGTTCTTGACTGCAATTCTTTTCCATAGGTCTAGAAAAGGCCTTAGGTAGGCTTTAGTCAGTTGAGCAGGTATTTGTGCCAGATCTTTGGAAGACTAACATCTAATACTTGCCACATGAATGTGCATGCCAAGAGTTGCTGTGGGCCCTTGTCAGAGGCTTGTTGCATTTGAGGTGTAGGAAAGCAGGACTCCGGCTTTCACTGCTGCAGGGCTTAGACAGGCTGGGGAGGGAGGAGGGCATTGCAGACAGGCAGCTTTTGTAAGGTGATATATGCTGTGTTTGGAGCATAGATTCTTACTGTGGGTTGACTTGGTTCTCTTTCTGGAGCGAGAGGGCAGGGTGGTATGCAGGATGTTTGGGGACACAAAGCTTGGTCATTAACTTGTGATGACTGCATGGATCAGCACCCCCACCTCAGTCTCTTCTACTCAAGTCTCCATTCAGGCCAGATCCTCTTACTTGAAGATGAAATATGCATAGTTGTTAGGAGATTGTCCTCTTCATGGTGACCCCTTGGATAGGTAACTTGTCTCTCATTGTACTTCAGTTTACTCATCTGTAGAAAGAAGGTAATAATAGTCCCTACCTTATGAAGTTGTATGAAAATTAAATGTGCTACTCTGTAGACAGTCCTGAGAACACTATCTGGGAGATAGAAAGTACTCAGTACAGTTTGATCATTGTTATCAATGCTGACTTTTGTGGTAGAGGCCCACATTCCCTCATTTGTCCTTCCTTCAGATCCTGTCTCAATACTTGGTCAGAGTGATCTTTCTAAGACACAAATGCGACAGTGATTGCCTGCAATGGTGGCTTCCCCGCACCTGCAGGGTACAGTCTGGCGGCATTCTGCACTCCGCCTACTCCTGCCATCTTACCTCCCCTCAGCCTTGTGTTTCAGCCCCAGTTAGCTGCTCTTAGTTGCTGACGTATTGTTTCATGTTCTTAGTCTTCATTTTTTGTCGTTCTGCCTATGGTGAAGTACTCTTCTCACTTCTTTGCCTGTCTCACTGCTCCTCATCCAACTGGACAGAGCTCCGGAGCTAACATTCCTCCAGGAAGCCCTCCCATCTCCTCTGTGGTCTCTGGAGACACTTCTGACTTTATTGTTGCATCTTTGTAATTATCTCTGTTCCTCATCAAAGCGAGTTTCTTAAAGCAACACATCTTTTCTTTGCATTCCTGCTGCTTAATAGGGTGGTTGGTGCAGAGCAGGCATTGAATACGTATTTGAAGGGCATCTTGGGGAAAGTTTTCAGCCCTTTTGAGGAGCGGATTTAGTAATGGCTTTGAACCAGACTTGTGAGGGAGAGCTTGAACATGACACCAAGAAGAGCCGGGCTGTCTGTAGTCCTTGTGTGTATGGGTGGCACCATGATGGAGCAGAAATAGCACTGGCCTGGGTATCAGCCCTGGGTTCTTGTCCTGGTCCTGTCCAACACTAGCATTGTGACCTTGGGCGGATCATGTACTCTCTTGAGCCTCAGTTTCCTTACCTGAGTGGTGTCAACAAAGTCCCTCTGTGTGTTGACCCTCTCTGATGCTAATTTTATGACTTGAGGTCCCAGAGTGAACCTTTGACGAGTGGTGCTGCAGTTGTACACATACTCTGTGAGGTTGCTTCATGAGGTTTAGTAGAACCACAAATCTAGGCTTAATCATTATAATCAAGGGTTTGATAATAAGGAAAAGCTGTTCCAAACACTTACCCTCCTGTGGTCAGTTGTTGATTCCCAGAACCAATTAAGGAAAAAAGATCAGCAGATTTTCTTTGGTTAAAACACTCACACTCCCTCACCCCCAGCAACCTTTGAACACTGAAGTTTTTCTCTTTTGTCAGTTGCATTTTCCCAGCTTTTCGAAATGAGACAAAATGGGTGAATTTGGCTGGGATCTTTTTTGTGTCCTTATTAAATGAACTCAAGCAATTCAGAGGGGGTTGTTTGAAACTTCCCTTTGTGTTGATTTGAGTACCTGAGAGATTGTATTTTGGGAAACTTAGTTTGGGGATTGACCATTGTAAACATCTATGGGTCAGTGTCAGATTGAAGTGGCTTTGCAAAGAGTAAGTTAGGATCAAAGGCTACAGCTCTCCAGTCTCCTCCTGAATAGCTGGCTTCTCTGATGGGATGTTGGTATCAGGCTTCAGAGACATCTTGATTCAGGAATGGGGACTAGGGATGGGTCTCTGCTGGATCCTGACAGTTTCTCCCTGCTTCCCTCATTCACTCCACATACTGTTGAGCGCTGGCTGTACTTCAGGCATTGTTCTATCTAGAAAGGCAAATAAATCTCTGTCCTTATGGAGCTTCCATTCTAGTTAAGGATAGAAAACAGATAAGAAAATATGAATTTCAGATAGTTACAAAAGCTGTAAAGAAAACAAAACAGAGAAGCCAGGCACAGTGGCTCACTCCTGTAATCCCAGCACTTTGGAAGGCTGAGGCGGGCGGATCACCTGAGGTTGGGAGTTCGAGACCAGCCTGACCAACATGGAGAAAACCCGTCTCTACTAAAAATACAAAATTAGCCAGGCGTGGTGGTGCACGACTGTAATTCCAGCTACTCGGTAGGGTGAGGCAGGAGAATCACTTGAACCTGGGAGATGGAGGTTGCCATGAGCCGAGATCATGCCATTGTACTCCAGTCTGGGCAACAAGAGTGAAACTCTGTGTCAAAACAAACAAAAAACCAAAAAAAGACCCCAAAAAACAAGGAAGTGCTATAGAGAGTGATGCAAATGGAGATTTCTATTTAAGGCCTCTCCAAGGAAGTGACGTTTGCACCAGTGGAGTGGGGCAGCCATGTAAATATGGCAGAGCTTCCTGCAAAGGTTTGCAGATGAGCTTGGTGAGTTTATGGGCAGAAAGAAGGCTAGTGCGACTGGAGCCCTTGGCATGAGCAGTCGGAAATCCAGGTGAGGATATTGGCGGGGCCTGGAGGGCCTGGCGAAGAGATTGGATGGATTTTCATCAGTGAAGTGTGGCAGATCATAAGCCTATAAGATACCTGATTTATGTTAGAGAGTTCACTCTGCCTGCTGATTAGAGATTAGATGATAGAAAGAGAAGAAGCAGGGAGACTGGGAGAGGGGGCTTTTATTGAGAGGTTCTAGTGAAGTGCTCCTGGTGACTTTGACTGTAGTGGTAGCAGTAAATACTGAGATAGCTTGGGGGTAAAGTGGACAGTACCTGCAGGATGTAGATTTTTGGTTTTATTGATGGGGAGTGGGCAGCAGAATTATTTATTGATTTAGGGAGCACTGGAAAAGGGAACTGCTGTATAGGAACTGTAAAGTACTTGAGTCATGGCAGAAGTTTTTATGAGACCTAGAATTTAGGAGAGGAAACCTGCGTAATTGATAATTATAATAATGATAGCATTTTATGAGCAGTGTGCCTCAGTCTGCTCTAAGCACTTCCCGTGATTAACTCATTTAATCCTTACAACCATAGCTATATTTCACATAAACTGGTTTATTTTACAGATGAGGATACTGGGACACGGAGAGGGTAAATAACTTGCCAAGGCCACGCGGCTGCTAAGTAGCAGAGTAGCAGAGCTGTGATTTGAAGTGATGCAGTCTAGCTCCAGAGCCAGTGTTCCTTATCACTGGACCTTCCTGCCTCAAGGTCAGACATGGGGAGACAGTGTTGTCTGCACCAAAAGCCACCTGATGAACCATAAGTTGCATCTGTTCTGTGAAGGGGAACAGAGGGACACCCATGACCCCTGCCTGAGTGACAGAATGAGACCCTGTCTCAAAAACAAATCAATAAAAAGAAAAGAAAAAGAGCACTGAGCCTAAATATCATTTAAAGAAAGGGGTCACTAAATATTAATGAGCTCATTCAAGCATAATCTTTCAAAGATTAGTGACATCCCTTCTTTGGTGCTGGATTTCTTACGTTCGGGATGTAACTCACAGCTGAATCCTTATATACATACTTGAAGTCAAAGCACATCCGTCTCGGAAAACAATAGGAAGCTCACTGAACAGAAGTGAGCATTTGTTTTCTCATAGTAACTCCATGGTAAGTCTGCTCATAATTATTCAGCTGTTATATACTATTTTTTCCTGTTCTCAAAGCATATCAAGTGATTAGCTTATGAGGAAATCATTAGTCTTGACTGTAAAGGTCAGTATTTTAAAGAGGCTCTAATGTGCTTTCTGGAACTATACATATTTCCGTTACAAATGGATGCTAATAAAAATTAAGGGAAAACAAGCATTTTACAATAGATCTGTCTTATCTAATAACATCTTACACTTATTCTCATACCTTGATTTTTGATAACTTCATTGCAAAATGTCAGAAGGAGGAAGGGTCCAGTGTTATTTATGCCCCACACCACAGGTAACTACAGTGATTCACTGAAATTGCATGGGGACAGGAGCAAAGCAAATCAGGTCTCTGCTCTTCAACCTAGTCACCATCCCTCTTTGGTAACTTACTGTTTAAAAGGAAATTTTGTGTTTTTGGTAAGGTAGAAGGTGGTTTTGGTAAGGTAAATATAGCAGAAGATATTTACTTGTGATGTATACTTTATTTTTTAAAAAGTTTATATATTCTAAAATGTTTATTTCAATTTTCAGATATAGGTACAAGGTAAATCTGGTCCAAGAGAAGCATCAGGTAACTTCTGTGGTTTCAATTCACTGGTAGTTTCCCCTTAGTGGAGGGTTCAGCCCTAGGGAGACAGAGAAATGTATGTGGAATACTCTGGACTGCAAATAACAAAAATCTCAACCTAAAATGCCTTTAATGAAACAGGTATTTAGTTATCTCACACATCAGGAAGCCTGAAGGTAGGAGCAGTGGTGGGTGCTTGTATGACTTCCCCGTGACTTGATCCCGTGCTGGTACCCTTAGCAGAGAGGAAAGGGATAGATAGAGTCACAGGCCAGCCCTGGCCACCAGCAAGGCTGACAATGACAGTGTCTGGTTTTAAAATTTTATTTTAAATTTCGCCTCTGTAGCGGGAAGCAGGTGGGCAAGGAATAGTTGGAACAAGAGGTTGGAAACGGGTGTGGGGTGGGCACTCTGCAGTGTCTGCTGCAAGAAGGAAGGCAGGAAGGAAGGCAGGCAGACGGTGAAAGCTTGCCTGGTTCTTGCAGACACCCTTCTTTCCCATCAGGGAGTAGTAGATAAATGTTATGTCTCTCGTTTAACCCTATGTCTTCTGCCAAAAGCGTAAGGGCCATCTGCTCAGGAAAGATCTCTAGCAGGAATGATTTCTGTTTCAAAGTATTCTTAAAAAAAGCTTTTACATGTAGACATTTTCCCTAGATTTTATTCTCACTACTTGTGTGAGAAATTTTGAGAGAACAAAAACGTATATAAATAGGGTATAATAAAAATGAAAGTGATCAATACACTTAGTTTCTAACTTGTTAATTTTCTGTCACTCAGTGATAGGGCTAGCTCTCCCAGCCTCTGTGCCTTTCTCGGTGCTGTCCACTCTGCTCAGAATGCTATTCTCCAACGTCAGTGCTGCCTTCTCTGTGAAACCCTCCCAGGTCTCCCAATCTGTCAACGTCTCTCTGCTCCCCCAGCCTTCGAGGTTTACTTTTCTAATGAGATTCATCAGGACAGGACTTAGCTGTGTATCTGTTTGTTTTCTGTCAGCTTATCATCAGGGACTTACTTATGTGTTTCTACCTCAGGCATTGGGAAATTCAGTGCCTTAATCACAGAAATGCTCCAAAAGTGTATTTTTTCATTAAAAAATAGATTTTGTGTGGAGTAGTTTAGATACGTAACTCCTCAGATATTTCCACATTCTCATTGTGTCTAACCGCTCTGTTTTAGTGCCTTGGCATAATGAGTTATTCTGAGGGCTCGGTGATGACAGGAGCACAGCTTTAGTTTCTGTTTGAGACAGGCGTCTGTCTCGGGAGGAACTCTGCAGGCCACAGACCACAGCTCTGGCCCCAGCTAGGCGTGTTCACATTTGTTTGCTATCCACCTGAGAGGCAGGTGACAGTGCTGGCTGAGTCAGCACATCCTGCTGGCAGAGGGTCAACAGTAGCACAGAAAGATAATATGTCATTAGTCATGTTGACAGAAGGACGTTTCTTCTCCCACTTGTCTATTAGTTGAGGTGTTAATGAGGAATAAAATGGCCAAAAGGCAGGGAGCTTTCTCTCAAAAGAGACGGCCTGAGCTGCTCACACACAGCACACGCAGGATAGGAAGGGTTGACTACAACCTCAGTTGTAACTTTTAAAATACCAATAGCAGCTCTTTATTAGCTGCGTACGGTATTCCAGATGTACAAGTAGGCGCTTAAACAGATTTTGTCCTGCCCTCACATCAGCCTTATGTGTGAGGTTTTTTTAAAAGTCACACTTTACATGTGGGGAAACTGAGGCTGAGCACTTTGCCTGGGGACACTCAGCTAGGAAAAACCTGGGCTGGGGTTAAGCCCAGGTCTGCTAGGCGCAGGCTTTTACATGTGAGGTACTAATCTGACAGGCCCTGTTGATTGGGTGGCACCCTTGAAATCCTCATGCAGTGAATGCATATTGATGGCCTGCTGTGTGCCTTAGGCACTGGGGATGCAAAAGTGAATGCACAGTCCCTGCCTTGACACCTGAGCAGATCAGATCGTGGTGAGCCTGTGTTGTGAAGCTAATAGCAAAGTCTTCTTGGAGGTAGAGGGCATTGCATACGCAGGCAGGGGCACCCTAGAGCCAAGTGTTGTTGGAAGCATGGGGTTTAAGAAGATGGTGTCAAGAGATAAGGCCCCATCATGGACAGCCTTGAATGCTAGGTTAAGGAGTTTGGCTTCTATTTTGTAGATAGAGGAGTGTCTTGTTAGACGTAATTTAGAGAGCTCAGCCTAATGGCAGCTTTTGGATGGATTTGAAGGGAACAAGACTGGAGGAGATAGGGTTAATATTTAGAAAGCAAACCAAGGCAGAATTTAGTGACGTGGTTGGGGGAGTGAAGGATAACAGTTGAATTATTGGTTTGAGTGACTGGGTACCAGCACTGGAATTTGAAGAAAGAGGGGAAGGATGCTTGTTGATAAATAAAAGATCAAACCTGGTGGCTTTAGTTTTCTCAGTTCAAGATGAGATAGGACACTCTGCTAGGTGAGGGAGGTGGAGGTGGAGCATGGGGTGCCTTGGAGGTAGTGGAGGGGAAGGAATGGGAGGGGGGAGCTAATGGGCATTGCTGAGGTTGGCATGAAATTTTGGTGGTGCCAGGCTTCTCATTTTTTTTTTCCTCTGCAGTGCTCAACTTTATAGGCTTAGGATAGAGAAAGGTGGATTGTGGGTGCTGGTTGTACCTATGGAATAGGGAGTGGCTGGACGAGAGTGGGATGGGGCCACTGAGGATGCGAATGAAAAAGTACTTGGGATGCTGTACAGAGAGAGAAGGGAGCTCCAGAAGGAATGGGTGGGCAGAGAGAAAAATGGAACAGCAGCATAGTGGACTGGGGCTATGGGAGAGGTCATGGCCAGATCCGGGATACTAGAGTTGAAGATTCATAAGAGGAAGCAGCTGTGGGTGAGGCTGTATTCTGGGGTGTGACTCAGGAGTGGACTGTGCGGATTGGAGGGGTGTGGTGGTCATTGCCCTTAAGGAAGCCCAGGAGTTGCTATGCTTGCTTGCTGGGTGAATCAGCTCCATGAGGGACCAAAAAATCAAATACCTGTGGCAGGGCCAAGTCGGCAAATTGTAGGATAGGGCAGGCTAGTTATAGACAAACCTATGCAAACCATAGAGTGCATGCCCCCTCTACAGAGGACAGCTGCCCCTGCCCAACTCTACCAGGTAGGAGGTGGGCCTACTGTTACTGCCTGGCTCTGTGGTTTTCTTTCTTTTTTTTTTTTTTTCTGGAAATCAGTTTTTATGTGCAGCTTCCTGATTTTTAAGTGTTCAGTAATTAAAAATGGGCAGTTATCCAACAATTGGAACAACGTACTGTGAGCTATAGGAATCAGGTATACAGGTTGGGTTTGACTCTGTGGGCTGCCTGTTTGCACTCTCTGATCTTTGGACACCTCAACAGGTCGTAGGACTGTGGCAGGGAGTAGAGTAGGGAGGTGATTTTGAATTGGATTCTGTAGTCTTGAAACACCTTGCCTTTCTGGTCATCTCATCTGGCTTGGAGGTTTTAAAGATAAGGAACTAAGTAGCTAAATTAGTTTTTCAGTAGCAGCTAATAGGTGATGATAGTAATCTGAAGCCTGTGGCTCAAAGGAACTGCAGATTGTGTTGGAAATTTTGCTAGCTCCTTCTGAAACCCTTGCATCCTTGCTCCTTTCCTCTATACAGAGTGTCCTTTGGCTCTCATGGTTTGTTTCTTGATTCGTACTTCCTCTTTTGCTTATTCACAGCATTTTCTTCTCTACTCCCTTTTCTCTTCATTACTCATTTACTTCTCTAACTCCAACTCGTCTTTTATAGAATTCAGCTCAATTTAGTTGGCTAAAGTAATGTGTAGGTCAAATGATTGTTGTATTGATTTGTTTAGTAAAATCTTGTTTTCTTAGTTTTTAAACTCAGTGAATTAACTGAATTGTTGTTAGATGGTAGTGAAACTTTTTAAAAAAATTAGCAGATTAAAAGGTGCTTACACATACAAATGCATATTTTACCCTTAAATTAATCACTCTGTGGGTTTTACTCAAATTTCAAAACACCATTGAACCTCTTTGGGAATTATCCTCATGCCACCAACACATATCTGTCCATTATTGGTGTTTGCAAATCTTTGTTTCTTTGAAGGTATTTACATTTGATGGTCGAGGCAGACTAAGAACTGAGTCTAAACAATAAGAGAAGTGATTATGAAGTACTGACACAGTGTCTATCGTTCTGCTCAGCAGTGAGTCCCCAAAGTTGGTCCAAACAAGAAGGTGCACAGATATTTGCAGAGTGAAGCCTGGTCAGAGTATGTGCTACCAGCATAGCTTTGAAAACCTTGCTTCCAGACGTGCTGTATTTATTAAGCTAACATTGAATTTTCTTATTTTCAGACATTTTAGTTAGACCTTTGGTTAGTGTTTTGGAGATAAATATGCAATTTCGATTGGCCTTTGAAATGCTAAAATAGACTTTGAAACCTGCATTACTGTCTTTCTGGGCCCGTTGAGCTCTGGATATTGTAGAAGAGGAAATATTAGGGTATGGGCTTCCCTAAGTGTTGATTTTAAAGAATGATGTGCATGTGGCTGTGTGGCGGCAGCATTAGTGTTGAACAACACGCATGCAAACCAGGCTTACCGCCAAGCCTCTTGTGTATAAGGAACCAGTCTGTCTTTCTCTGGCTGGTCACTTGTTGCGGGGAGCACAGCAGTAGTTTGGACTTGATTCTTTATGAGAAGCACATGGGGAGTTCTTTTTAAAAATATGGATTCTAGAGCCTTATCTCCAGTAATTTCACCCATTATGTTGGGGTGGGGTAGGAGTCGTGAGTGGGACCAGGAGTCTGTAGTTTTAGCTAGTGCCCCAGGTGACTGACGCTCATGGTCCTGGGGCCGCACTATGAGAAGGAGTGGGGCACTGGGCTTTGGGGTTGAATGAACCTAGGTTCATGTCTTATCTCTATCCTCTAATGGTTATATGATCAAGCAAAGCTACTTATCATCTTTGAGTCTCATTTTTCTCACCTTTAAGTGGCAATGATGGTTCCATCAAGCACAGCGTATAGCTCCAGGTCATGAGTTTTTCTTGGGCCCCCTCCTGGACCATTATTTGAGATTTTCTTTTCTCTTGTTCTCTTTTCTCCTCCACTCTAGGGCCTTTTTCTCCACCTACTTGTGTATGCACACACAGTGAGCGTGTCCTGAGGAGCTAGTACCCAAAGCCTGCCTCAGGTCCAGTTCTCTACTCTTAGGTTATTGAAACATGGTGACAGTTGTTTATAATTTTGTCCTGCCAAGACCCAGAAACTCTCCAGACTATAAATTAATTTGGTCTGTGCATGTTGCGTCTGTAGGTAATTAAGGGCATTTGTTTTCAGGGGACAAACTTAAGCAAGTTCTCTCTCCTCCTGCGTTCACTTGTTGAAGGTAAGAGTTCACTGTACACAGATAGTCATCCCTGTGAAACTTTTTGTTTTGGCCAATGTGATCTTGATCTTCCTGGAAGATAGGCAGGCCAGTTTTAAAAAATGTTTTATTTTTGTTTGTTTTTAATGCTAGCACTGAAAAATAATACTTTGGTCTTGGCCCATACTGCTGTCAAAACAAAATACTTCCTGTATCCAGGATATAAGTAGGTTTAACAAGTACCCAAGCATGTTGCTGCTTTTAGTTTTCATCTCTCCTTTGTAACTCTTGAAGTGGAATAACTCTGCATTCTTTTCTTGCTAATCACTTAACTTTTAATTGAAAGTTTTGCTTTTATAACGTGAGCTCTTTTGGCAAATGCATGAAGGTGTGTCTAATGTAATTCCAGTTTCAGAGGCACTTTTTAAAAAAGTAAAAGAGGCTTTAATCTTCAATGCTTTTGACACTGGGCTATTTATTACGTATTTTTAGTTTATAAATTACAGTGAGCGTGGTACCAAAAGGCACTTTTTTTTTTTTTCTGTTTGGTGTATTTCCTGATTCTTGGCCTGGTAATTATATTCAGGATAATTTAGTCTTGGACTATAAAATAGATGTTGGGTCTATATTCTCTACCTACTATACGTTAAAAATTCCGAGTTCATTACATGACAGAATATATAGGTATATTTTAGTATGAGAATTGAAGCCCTTGGTATCTCTGTCAAAAGCTTCTTGAATCTCATATAAAAGAAACATGTAGGAAAGAGAAATCATTGGGATGGAAATGCTAAGTGCCGAGTGACTGTAGAAATCAGTAACAAGCTTTTTTATGTTGCTTTAGAGTTACTCAAATCAAAACAGAGCAATATTTGTAGTTGTGGCCTTTAAAAGACGTAGCTTTCTTACAGTCAGAATATGTAAATCATAGGTTAAAGTTTCTTATTCAAGATGTTATATATTTTCTAGGATACTTTGTAAACTGAATATTTCTTTCAAAATAACCCCATGGAGGGCTAGAGGGAAGGATAAAAAATCTGCATAACACCTCTTCTTTCCTTGTATTTCTGATTCCTCTGCAACTTGTGAAGACTTTCATATATGCCGAACAATCTGAAAGTCGGAACCTCTGCTAAAAATCCAGCTCTCTTCCCCCTTTAAAACTTTTCAACACGTTGGCTTCACTTAAGACAAAGAAGATAGCCAGAATTTTAATTAGTGGTTCAATTTGTGAGCTGAAAACGTTCATTTCAGCTGATATTTTTGAAAGAGATTTTTGACCCCCAATTATGGACATGATATTGACGCCCTTTTAAGAAACTTTGACAAATACAGAAATGTTTAAAGACATAGAAGAAAAAGTCACCCACAATCCCCACCTAAGATTACAGCCCCTAATTTCAATCCGAGATACTGGTTGTCTGATGACCCACTTGCATACCACCTAGCTGGCTCCCTCCCTCATGAGCCCTGGGGCATCCTTCACCCAAGCATCATAGCTGCCGTCTGGCACTGTGCATATCTGGCATGCATGTCTTTTTCTCTATGGGATTCTGAGCTTGAGGGAAGGGACTATCTTCATTTTTTTTTATTTAAAAAAAATTATATATTGACAGATTATAGTTGTATATATTTGTGGGGTACAAAGTGATGTTATGATTTTTTAATACAATGCGAAATGATTAAATCAAGCTAATTAACATATTGCCTCAAATTTTTAACATTTTTGTGATGAGAACATTTGAAATGTTCTATTTTAGTGGTATCAAAATGTACAGTACTCAGTTATTAGCTCTATTCACCATGCTGTGCAACTGACCTAAATAAATCAAACTTATTTCACCTAACTTAAACTTTGTACCCTTAAGAATGAATGGGGATTATCTTTGTACCCGCTTAAGAATGGAGATTATCGTTTCCCCATTCTCCTCACCTCCAGCCTCTGGTAACCACTATTTTACCCTCTGCTTCTATGAACTGAATTGTTTTAGGTTCCACATGCTATAGGCATAATTGGTTAAGACATATGGTACTTGTCTTTCTGTGTTTTGTTTATTTTACTTAGCATACATAGTGTTCTCTTTGCTGCAGATTGCCTCAGTTTTTGTATCCCTAGAATCTAGGGTAATGTAGGTACTAAAAAAATGATTAAGCTACATCCTATGCATTTTAAGTTCATATCATTTAATTGCATGAGGCCAATGCCATGTGTGCTGTATGATCAACACTTTTTTTGAAATGTCTACAAATATTTTAAAGAGCATTTTATATTTTGCATGTGTAATGTGTAATATATGGACATGGTAAGACATGAATACAGCACAAAAGATGCACATACAATGAAAAGTGGGTTTTCTTTACATCCCTTTCCCAAGTCTGTGCTTCCTTTCTAAGAAGAAGGCCACTCTTTTATTACCTTTGCATCTTTCCAGAGATGATCTATATTAATGCTTATATACACACGCGCTGTCTTCTAAAAAAGTCTGCCTTTGGGATGTAGGGCAATGGTAGACATGTGAATGATATGGCTCTTTTGGAAGTCATTCTGGCCTTATCTATTAAAATTAAAAATCAAGCCTAATAATTCCAGTTCTGGCATTCTGTTTTATAAATAGAAATACCAGTGTATCAAGATAGAAACGGAAGGATTTTTGTATCAATAGTGCCTTTTTTTTTTTTGTGGTGGCAAAAAAGAAAGGAAAAAGAAAAAGGAAATACAGTGAATGCCTGTCAATGAAATTGTTGAATAAATTGTGGTACACACATACCATGACTATGGTGCAGTCCTTACAGAATTAAATAAAGTTTTATTATTTGTCACAGAGGAACTTTCTTGGTACATTTTTATATAAGAAAAGAAAGGCAGATAAGATTCCTTGAGATTCTGTTTTTACAAAACAATGCTAAATTCTGTATGTGACTGGATGTTTATGTATGATGGTATGAACATGGAGAAAGATAACAGGGGAAAGGAGTTAAGTAAAAAATGCATTCTAAATTAGAATTCTAAAAAATGTGCCCTTGAATCTTTTCCAGAATAGGCATCAAGGTAGTTGAAGTGATTTGCCAAATCTACTTCCTTTTACTTCTAGGAAATGGTGGTGGATACTTAACCTCATTTAATTTCATTTCATAAATGCTTTTATCTTTTGGGGTGTGAATTACTCAAGGCAGAGCATAGGAACTCATGTAGAGCAGCTAAATGCTTTGATACAATGAATGCTCCTTGGGTTTCAAGTTGTCAGGGAGGCACTGACCCTCATAAGAGTACAGGACTGTGGGGGTCACAGCACAGTTAACTGCACTGCAGGCTGAGAGACTGGAGAGGTGGTAGCACTGACCCATGTGGGGGTGATCAGAGCCTAAGTTAAAGCTCTATGGGATTGGAAACTATAAATGCCAAGAGCTGTGGAAGAGAGAGAGGCAATTAAGGGTCAGATGATAACTTGAGTGTCTTGTCAGAAAGGTGAATTAAGTGGCAGGATGATGCAATGATGAAGGTTAAAAATAGGCATTTTGGAGAAAGGAAGTTCGGATATCTTTTCTGGGTTTACATCCTAACACAGCCCTTTGTTGCCCATCACATTTATCTTATGATCCTTATGATGTATGCTTCTGGCAGGTAGAATAGGGAGGAGGAGAAAATAAATGTTGTTTAAGGGGCTTGAAAAGCAGTTGAAGAAGACATTATGTTCCTACCCTCTTTTCACAGAAGTGCCTAAATACTTACTAAGTGAATACATAGTAAGCCCACGGGAAACACCTAAATTTCTGTTAGCAGAAACTTAAATTATTTAGTCTTGGATTGAGGAGGTACTTTGTCTGCTTGGACATCTGTAAAGGAGGAGAAAACCTCTACTTTCTGGACCACAGGATTGTAAAGTCAATTGGAAAGGAAAAGAGCACATTGAAGACTGTATATGTATTTGAAGGATGTATGCCGCCATCCTGTCCACCCATAAATTCACCCTTCTCTATTCTATATAAACTTATCTTCAGTTGAAGATTTTTTCTAGTTCATTTATTTTGTCTGATTATGCTACTACAGAGATACCACATTTCACCAAAGTCCTTAAAATATGCTACCCCAAATGAGATTTATTAGCAAGGGCAGAGAACTGTCACTCCCCTCATCCAGGGCTTAATACTTCTATGAATGCAGTTCTAGAGCATGTGAATATGTATGTGTAATTATTGGATTCATATTGAGTTTCTAGTTCAGTTAGTATGTATAACTCTTGGATTCACTTTGACTTTCTAGTTAAATCCATCCCAGCATGTTCATGCATGCTGCCTTTGGGCCAGATCTCCATGATTCTGTACAGAACGTTAGGTTTTTTGGATTTAAATGCAAGATTTCACATTTCTCAGATCTAAATTTAATTTCATTAGATTGGCACATTAGCTTCATTGCAACTGCCTTTCAAGAGATCTTTTTCCACTTGATTTTCATACAACTTACTGGCTAGTTTCAGGAACCCTGAAAATGAAATAAACATGTCATCCAGTGGAAAGAAATAAGAGCTGGAGACTGAATTCAGACTTCTGCCATTTGCTAGCTGTATACTCTTCAGCAAGTTAACTTCTTTGAGCTTCCATCCCCATATGCTTTCCTAACTATGAAGTGGAAAAAAAAAATCTCTATTTCACAGGCTTGTTAAAAGGGTAAGGTAAGTCAGTGTGTGTACAGCATCTAGTATGGAGGTTTGCACATGGTAGGCACAGTGCTGGTCAATATCAGTAACTCAAATTCACAAGTTAAACTATGGAACAGTGTGAAGCCCTGAACCATACTCTCCAACAAGCAGATGATCAGGTCACGAGCCCACTAATCAGCATTCTGTGAATCGACTTTGATTGTTCAACAAGTTTTGAACCTCTCCGCCCCCATTTTATCCTTCAGCCCATGTTTCTCCATTGTGTTCAGGATACTGTAAGAGGGTTATCAGGTTATCACCTACCTTAGTGAATTCCAGATGTTCTGTTTAAGGACATAGGAAATTATTTGTGATGTAATATATGTAATAAGATATTGAAGTCTGTTAGAAAAATGGGAACATTTTTCTTTCTTTAGTTTACTGGTATTTGAAGTATTTGAAGTGTACATGTAGTAAAATTAAAAGTTGGTATATATTTTTAAAAAGTGAAGCAGATATGACTAGGGGAAAAAAGAACAGGGCCACACACTAGAATGTCAATACTTACTATGGGGACAATATGGGCTACTACTGTAGTACTCCACAGTGCCAGCGACATAGGAGGATCTCAAGAACCTGTTGACTTATTTCTTCTCTATTCAGGTACCACAGCTTGTTCTCTCTTTATTATTCCAGAGAGCACTTATGAATATGTCACTTACACTATGCTTTCTTTGAAAAATTGAAAGCAAAAAATTATTTTTTTCCTTTCCTTTATGCCTGTTGTAATATGCAGGGTTCATTGTTCAGCTCTCACTGCAGAAAAGCATTTGTGCTAATGCTTACATGATTTGAATGCTTTGTGGGTTCTCATGTGTCCACCTTGGATCTTAAGCAACTTGCCTTGCTAGCATCTGCTTTCTCTCTAAGGACAGAGCTGTGTATGACTTTTCTGGGCCCTAGCATAGGCACTTTGCCTTTATGGTCTCCTTTCTCCATTAAAAAAATTTATAGGTTATATTTTATTACTGCACTAGTCAAATATTCTTTTTACATATTATTATATTTATTTTTCTTTTGATTTCAAAAGAAATGAAAACATTTTTTGAAGACCCTGAAAAGTATCATGGGCCCTCAGCACTGTGCCTTCTCTGCCTAATGGCTAAGTCACCTGGCTCAGGGACTCAGGAGTGCCTGTCACGGAGGGCCTCCTCTGCACACTGAGGCGTGCATGATTTATGATGGCAGTGCTTCTCTGTTTTTATCCTCATTTGCTCTTAGAATGTTGGATGATCATGATTATTATCTGAGAAGTAATCACTTGCATTTCTCCTCTTAATACATTTTCTCTTGTCCCCTTCCCAGATTATTGTTCTCTGGTAGCCTTCCTCAGATTCTTAGAACTCCTGCACTATGAAAGATGGCTTTAAGGGAATTTTTTTTCGGCAACTGCTTTGTACCATTTACAGATGCAACATTGTGAGACTGACTTTGGAAAGGACCTGAAGGTTAATGCTTTGCCTTCTAATGCTAGTAATGCTAGATTTTTTTTGTTTTTTGTTTTTTTTTTTCCTTTTCTTTTTGTTTGTTTCTCTTTTTTTTTTTTAGTGTGGTGAGGTTGTTATGTTCTTTTGATTTTTGAATGGGATCAGTCAAAAGCATTTAGGCATTGTCCGTGGTGATTTTGAAATAAAACTTGTTAAAGAAAGTATAATTACTGTACTTGTCACGTGCTGACAGTCAGTTTCTCTTTGTTGTTATCCTAGCTGTGTATTTCTAGGTCCTGTAAGAATAGCTCCTCCAGTGTTAAAGTGTCTGGTGGCTAGAAGGGAATACAGATCCTTGACAAGAAGAACATAGCAATCGAGGGAGGAAAATTGCAGAGGAGTTGGGGAGGATACAGCAATAGCAAAAGCTCACATGCCAGAGAGAGACCAAGGAACATGGTTTATACTTGCTTCTTTAGTGTTTAAACAGATGGGCAACTCTGAAATAAAGGTCCACATGAAGCCAGAGAAAGTAAATTTTAATGAAATACACCCTTGGAAGGGAGGAGGTCAGGGAGAAGTAATACAAGGTTTATTCCATCAACGTTGCTATAGCCTAACCCAGGAGGATAGCTTTAGCATTTTGAGAGCCAGGAAAGTTGCTGGCATTTCCATTGTCTTCATAAGTTGTTGGCATTTCCATTGTCTTCATAAATAAGTGACTTGAAGCAGTGAAAGCATGTCTTACTAAAGGTTGTTGGGGAGGGTCAGTTTTCCAGTGCTCATATAGTTGCTGGGCTTTAGGCCAGGCCCTGATAAATGTGTGGACAATGAAGTGGTTGGTTCACGTTTTGACTGTGGTTCACGCAGGATTACCAGACAAATGGCCACCTCATCTGTCACTGGCAAAAAATTGAAATCTCACTGACTGTAACTAAATTCTCTCTCACTCAATTGTTTCCCGCTCTTGGTCCTGTTGGAATATGCTCCTTCATAATGTGGGGGAAGAATAGCTACATAAAGAATTCAGTCTCTGTGACTGTTTACAGACATTTAACCCTCATGTATATTCTTGGGAGATGTAGGCATATTCCCATGAGTGAGGAAGGCTGAGTCCAGTTAAGGTGCGAGCCCTCCCGTGTCCTGGAAAGTGTCATCAGAGCAAATGCTGTCATATGATACCATCCTTGTGGCTCTTACAGCTGAGCCATCACAAATACGCAAAAATAGCTTGGATGCTTGGACACATCTCCCAACTTTAAGCTATTAGGGTTTTCAAAATTCTCCAGGTCCCTTGATCCTCACTGTGACTCTGGAGTGTAAGTTTTGGGTAGGCTGCTATTGGTCTGAGCCTTTCATTCAGACATGTCATTACCAGTCACATTGCTATTCTTGTCTGTGAGACTTGTTTTTTAAATTTAAAAAGAAAATAAGCTCCTATTAGTGTGGACTATATTGATAGGAATCAAAATTTCATATTTAAAAGTTTTTTGTAACTCATGAGGGGAGTACGTGAACTCCCTTATTAAAGAACTTTTCTCCATTCTGTAGGTTGTCTGTTTACTGTGTTAATAGTTTCTTTTGCTGTGCAGAGGCTGTTTAGTTTAATGAGATCCCATTTGTCAATTTTTGCTTTTGTCACAGTTACTTTTGGTGTCTTGGTCATGAAATCTTTGCCTGTTCCTATGTCCAGAATGGTATTGCTGAGGTTGTCTTCCAGTTAACTTGAATTTTGGATGCTGTTTTATGACCCCAGAAAACCTGAAGTTTGCTTTTCTGCTTCATGCAAATGCTGTACTTGGTGCTAATTATAGGCCAAAATGCATATCAGGTACTGTTATCTAGGAACCTTGGTAAATTTTGAGAAGGAAGAGGGGAATGTGCATGGAAACGGAACTTGCAGAATCCTAGGGTCAAGAAGGTAGTTTGTAGATCAACCATCCAGTTTTTCAGTTCCTTTGATAAAACCATACTAAGGGGTCACCTGGCCGGTACTTGAATGGGGAATTCACTGTATCCCCAGACGACCCTGACATTTTAGCTCACTGTGTAGGGGAACATGTTTCTTTCTTTAGTTTTCTGGTATTTGGCCATGCCAAGCAAGTCTAATTCTTTCACCATGTGACAGACTTTACATATTCAAAGGACATTTGATGTTCCCTGCAAATCTTCTCTTCCATATCTCATCATAGCCTTGCTGTCCAGGTGTGTTCCGGTGTGTGTTTCAGTGTCCTCTGCACTATTTAGTGTTGCCGGTAAACCATGCATAGGGAGAGAGAACTGAATTTTTCTTTGAAATTTTGTTCATGTGTTTTTTAGGTATACTTCATAATGGCAGTAGGTTCCAGGTATTGACTATGTAATGATGGAGGTATGCACTTTGGATGTTCTTGTAGGTCTATGCAAAGGAATAAATCTTTGAAAAGTGACCAAGTTATCAAATTTGCCTGTCTTGCCTTAAAGATGTAATTGTGTAAGAGCCTGCTAATGTGGGCAGTGGTCAGTCCTGCTAGACCAAGGAGCCTGGGTGCCATGTCAGCCCCTCCGTCTCATGTTCTACTGCCACTGTTTTGAAAGTTAACACTGGGAATTGGCAGAGAAGTCATTGGTATGGGAAATAAGGGATTTTATAAACATTGTAAGTGTGCTTTGGGTTCCTGGAGTTGTAGAATCAGGGAAAGGGGCCATCTCCAAAGTTGGTAGTGCCTCCCAGACTTGGCTGCTCATGAGAGTCACCGGAGAACTTTGTAAACTGCAATGCATTGCCTCACTGCAGACCTACTGAGTAAACTCTGAGGGTGAGGCCCAGGAGTCTGATGATAACGCAGCAGATTAAGAACTGGTTTGCAGGCATTAAGTGGGGAACAGGTGATGGTCCAGCTTTTAGAGCCACAGACTAGGTAATCTTTAAGCTACTCTCTGGTTCTGAAATTACAATTTTTATATCCTTTTGATTGTTCTTTATGCTGTCTTTTTATGGTGTGTGCTTTTTTATTGCCTTCTTTTTCTGTTGCTGTGTTCTTTCACTTTCCTTCTCTGGTTATTGTTGGCTTGTTTTACCCATTTGAGTCACTTACTGGCTGAGTGTCCTCAAAGATTTTTCAAGCAGAGGAATGGCATGATCACAGTTTTCATTCTTGTCCTTGCTGGCCTGTGATGACCATTTTTTTCCCGTCTTTCTAGTGTGTCTAGAAAGAACACACTAGATCAGAGCATCCTTTTGCTAGGGCTTCCACCTACTCCTGCTAGCACTCTGCCTACACATGGGCTTGCTGAGGCATGATCTTTATGTCTCTTCCACATATCTTTTTTTTTTTTTTTTTTTTTTGGACTCCTGATCACAGCTGTCCAGACGTTGCTTTTGAAATGGATCTGAATTTTTAATTTTAACCCTAAAGAGGCCATGCCTTCTTACAACCCAGAGCCTAAGTTTGGTTTGTGTTAATAGAGGAACCTCCCCAGTCTTTCCAAGCCAGCTTGAAATAATAAAGGATGTCTCACTGCACCCTCCAAGAGAGATCACAAAAGGAGAACAAAGAGCCCCTATTACTCTCCATTGATAACATATTAAAAGCTTGTATTTGATAAGGTGCCCTGTTCTGAAGGTGCCCATGTACAGTCAGGCTCCAGCATTCATGTCCATATCATCTTTGAACTGTTTCTCAGTTAGCAAATCTTTACTCAACTCAGAGCAACTGTAGGACAAGTATTTGGGAAAAGGGGGATATCTTCTTTTATGCAAATGTCAAGAGTGATTGACTTTTTTCATCATCTTAACCCAGAGTTCCTCAACCTTATTTTCATTAGATCCCCCTCCGTGCCTCTTTAGACATACATTTTGTAATCTCCCCTTCGATTATGAAATCTTAACACCACTGATAAACTATATATCTGCATATATACTGTGGCCCTTTGAACAAACACAAACATTGTAATAGCTGAGACTTTTTTTTTTTTTTTTTTTTAACACTCTTCCTCCCCCCATTAGTTTCCCTTTCCTGGGTGACTATAGATGCCTCTATTGTAAATGTATGTTTTAACCCACCTGCCCAACCCTGGCCCAACTTGCATAAGGTATATTTAAGCCAAGTGATTCTAATGTGCATCCAGGCTTAGGACCCAGTGATCTTACCTACTGTTTCCAAAACCTGGCTTGATCATAAAAATTAACTGGGAACATTTGTTAAACAATCATATTCCCAAACCCTTGTGCCTGGAGATTATGCACTAAGAATTCATATGCTTAACAATTGCCTCAGTAATTCTTAAAATGTGGCAGATTTGGTTCTTTCTGTTCGGACCCAAAAGCTGCTCTCTCTGCCCATTTTCCAGCCTAGAGTTTATGAGGGTGGGGAATGAAGTTGCTTACAAAGCATATATATATTCTAAATATCCTGAGTTGGAGCTTAAAATGAAACCGAATAAACACTTTCACACACACAAAAAACCAAAACCCAAAAAACAACAACAAAAAAAACCCGTTGAAATAGTGTCATGTTACTTCACTGGACAACTGGCCTTGAATATCTATTGAGTAGAACTGTAGCGGGTATTCTGAGGGATGCCTTAGTGTGTATAATATGGTTTATTACTACAGGGGGCTCATTAATCTCTTGAAGGAGCAGAGACAAAATGCATTGGAGAATCACCTTAAGTTTGCCCAGGTAATTGGGTAAAGGCCTCAGAGAGGTCGTGGCATTTGAGAATGAGTAAAATGCTGCTAGCTGGGGAAAAGTTGTTAGGAACAGGAAAGGCATAATGAATAATGAATGATTCACTGGTGCCAGAACATGGGGTGCATGGGCCTATGGGTGTGGGAAGTGAAGTCAGAAAAGTCACGGATATTTGTGGGACAGAAGTTAGAAAGGACACTAGACTTGAAGCCAGAGAGGTTTGTTGAAGGTGTGGCTCTGATACCTTCCATGCCTTGTCTCTCAAAGTTCAATTTGTGATAATGATTGCTCACTGGGCAGTTGTGTTGGTAGCGTAAGATATGAGCAAGCATTTTATAAGCTCTCAAAACCTACAGAAATGTTGATGGTGTTATTTATGTGCAGGTCATGAGGGCCCTGAATATGGAGCTGAGGAGCTTGTGCTTTGTTCTATAACTAGTAGATAGCCATTGGAAAGCTTTGAGAAGGCCTGTTTATGCTGCATTAGGGACTGAGCAGACGTTTACAGGCTTACTTAAAGACTTAATCACAATCTGTAATGGTCTCATGCATGAGGAAGTGCATTCTGAACTTCTAGCTCTGACCTACAAATGGATGTTTGGAATAGAACCCACTGGAGAGTTGGAGGCCCTTAGTTCAAAGGCCAAAAAAAAAAAAAAAAAGAAAATGGGTAATTTGTCTTACCTGCTTTCCTTTCTTTTCATAATTAGAGAATAGAGAATCACAGGCTGTTGATGCTAGAAAGGAGCACAGAGGTCTAGTTGAGTTCATTTACCATCTTGGGTGCTCAAAGCTTTGCTATTAGTTATTCACAGGGCTAGGACCTGGGAGCCCTGTCACAGGGCAGCACCCATCTGGTTCTGAGCCAGGCAGGCTAATGCTGGAGGGGCTGGCCTAGCCAGGCTTGTCTCCATTTTCCAATGTGTACAACTGTTTTTCCTGGGCAGGATCTAGGCCTCCTCTCTTGCCCTGTGTTCCTTTTATGCACAGTTTAGGTCCACCCTTCATTCAGTGTTGACTGACTTTGCACTGTCTAAGTTGCTGAGCCTCCCTGAACTCCTTCCGTTCCTTTCATATATGTTTTAGCTCACTTGTTGCTTTGGTTTGATGATTAGTATGAAAAACATTTTTTAAAATTTACATGCCATGTTTGGATAGTAGCTTGAATACTTGGTAGATTGGGTTGCTGGACTTGTTAATTAGTCCTGAGACCCTTTAAACATTTGGTCCCTGTGGTCTGTCGGTTTCTGCGTACAATATCTTTTTGTTTGTGGTCCTTCTCTGTTTTTGAAAATGAAAGAAGTCTTAAAATGTGTTGGCATGATTCTTGTTTAGCACTTAGCCTCATCCTACCAGTATACTCCAAGGGCAACAAGGTGTTATCATTAGATCTAATATTTTTGCTCTTGAAAAGTTTGGTGACTTGGATATATAGGAAGATGTGGTATGTGGTGGGTTTAATAGTAATAATTAAGGCTAACATATATTAAGCATTTCTCATATGCCACATACCATCCTGAAAACCTGTATTCACTGTATTAAGTAACTTGTATGAGGTCACACAAACAGCCAGTAAATTGTTGGGGAGTTGGGATTATAGAGTTTGGGCTCCACAGTGCACCTTCTTTGCCTTGGTCTTCATAGTAGAGATGCTGGGACTTTGAACATGAGTCTGAATGCTGGCACAGACACATCGATGTAATCTGGACCCAGGCATGTAATCTCTCTGTGCTTTAGTTGGATCATTTGTGAAATCAGAGTAACTGCCTGGCTCAGGGTTGTTTTTAGGGTTCAATGAGATTATGTAAGTAGAGCCCCTGGCCTAATGTCTGGCACTTGAGAGGCATTTCTCATTATTTTGGAGATGTTCTTGTAAAAAGTAATGTTGTAAACTTTTTGAAATTGGACTTTCAAAATCTGTCTAGTAATAAATCATTTTAATGTTAAATTGCTGTCACTCACGCATATGAGATATTCTTCATTAAAAGAAATCTTTGATGAATCATGGGCCTGGAATATCAGGCTGTGGAAAGTGCTTTCCAGAGAGAAAAGGGGCCCATGGTACCAGGACACGGTATCTCCCTGGTTGGTGCTAATGATATGCTATAGTGAGTCATGACATGGGTGATCTTGTTTCCTTTTATTATACAAATCTGGGTAAAAAGTTGGACTCTTAGCTAGGAGTAGGAACCTGGAGAAGTGGTAGCAAAGAAGCTGTTGGGACACTGAGCTACCTCAGAAAATTGTCCTGGGAGCTTACCAAGAACAGATTGTGCCCTTTGGTCTGAACACCTGGGAGATGTTGCTTGCTTCCTGGTGAAGGAATGCTGTTGCTCTTAACACTTTACTTTGGGATTATGATTGGGAGTTTCCTACAGAATTCCTGCATTCCTCTTTTCTTGAATATTCTTTTTGGTTGCATGTCACAAAGAGAGGTTTCTGACTCAGAGAACCCTTGAGGTGATGTGCTGAACAAAGTACTTACTAGATGGTGTTTCTGCAGAGGAACCAGCTGGTCAGCAAATACAAGCACACTGCCAGAGTGTATTTTAAGAGCTGAGTTGCAATGAAAGAACTGTGTCCTTAGATACTGTGGTAGTGAGATGGCTCATTGGGTGGCCTGCGGGTCACTACCCAACGTTTCTGCACATTCTTACATTAGACAAAGGCCAGAAATGTTAGTTCCATGGCTTACCTAGGTTGTTGGTAAGCAGTAGAAATAAAATGTAAAGACTGTCTGTCAAAAAGAGCAGTTTTTAAAGTGGCTCTGAAGGAGCTTTGCCTTTTCTTGTCACAAAGAAAGCAGACTTGTTAGACGTTAACATCTCATCGGATGTAACTTCAGGACATGGGAGCTGAGTAGAATTTGTTGGATACTAATGGTCTGCCTTGTTCCTTAAACAGTAGGGGGATTCAAAAACTTTGCAGTTAGGCCTTGTCTCTGTGGTTCTTCATCTGGATTAATATTAGAATTTAATATTTAAATTCTGTTTGTGGAGCCAAAATGTGGTGATCAGCATGAGATCTGTTTTGTGTTTGCATAACTGTTTGTGAGTTGCTAGGGAATATACTCTCAGTTTTTTCCATCTTGCCTTTTTACTTAACTATTTTGGTAAACCAGTAGAAAACTGTGTGAATTTAGTGTGTGTGAGAAGTTTAAATGTAAGAGAACATTTATTTTCAAGGTACAAGACTGCCTTTTACAGGAGCTGTAAACACTTCGGGTTTTGCCATTATCTTCAATGGCATTATTCAATAATGCCATTATTGCAATTAAAATTGTGTGATTTTATTATGTTGGTGCAAAAGTAATTACGGTTTTTGCCATTCAATGGCATTATTCAATATTCCATGGCATTATTCAAAAATTATTGAATAATTATTGAATAATGCCATTGAAGATAATGGCAAAAACTGTAATTACTTTTGCACCAACATAATAAAATCACACAGTTTTAATCTTAAATTTTGATTATGGAAATACCACAATATATGTTGTAGCTTACGTATATTTAGAATATGTTACAAGATGTTTGGAGGCAAGTTAAGCCCTTTTCCACTGTTAAATTCTACAGTGGTTATAATTAGATCATTATGTTTCTAAATACCTGAAATCTGGTTAGGGCCTAACAACCTGAACAAATGGCATTAAACAGTCAATCCGGTTCACATGACTTCTTTGTAAACGCAAAAAGCTAAGTTGCATATTTAAATTTTTTGGAATCCTGTGGGATTTCAGTATGTACGCATCTGATGCTTGGGTTATTTGTTCTCCTAGTGTTTGCTGTGTTCTATTGCTTGACCATACCCTGCCGCCCCTTTTGGAAAAGTGCTTTGGCATTCCTTGAAACAAAGTTTCCAGAATAAATATAGCGATATCATGGTTACCATTGCTAGGCTTAATCCGTCTTGCAGTTTGTTAAGAGATGAATTCTTGGCTGCATTAAGTTGTATTAACTGGTTAGTCAGGTCCCTCCCTGACCCTTCAAGATCTCCTGATAATGGTTTAAAACAGTTAGGTCATCTTCAGCATTACTCAGAGTAAGAGATAAAGTCCTTTTCTTTCCTCCATTACTTACAATTTGTATGCACTCAAAGTGCCATTAAATGTTGTCTTAGAAAGTTATGGGCCATTCTTGAGTGATTGTAATCTGTCAACTCATTAATTTTTGAAGTACTATGTCAATGCCTGAGTCTTCCATTTCTTGCTTGCTGTCCAGAAACATCAAACTTTGGCTAGGGGCGGTATCAGCGTATTGCTTAAGGAGATTAAAAACATTAACTAAGGTATTCTGTCATGGATAATAGGTAATCCTAAAGTATTCTGTCATCCATGATCAGGACTTATTAGTGTTGCCTATGTGAGGTTTTTGTTTGCTCGGCCTGTCACTTCAGAAGGTACTCCGAGTGCTGATTTTAATGTTGGTGTATTTGCTGAGAAAATTCAGAAAGAATCTTCCTAATGCAGTTCCTCTGAACAATCCGTTCTTATTTGATGCCTCATAGGAATCTTTGATCCTATTGGTATGATGTGACTGACCATAAAATAGCCTAATTGGGTTTTGTTTTTTTCTCAGAAGAAGCATAACAGATACAGTTTATGATAACAAGAGCCGTTTGTTATCCATTTATGGCAGTTTGTGCCTCATTATGATTTTCATTTTCCACCTTATATTTTAATTATTGATCCACCTGTCCTGTGTCATTTCCTGGATGTCCTTTAGGAATAAGGACTACTTCTTATTTGAAATCTCTTTCATTTTCAAACCTTGCACATAGTAGACACAGTATGTATGTAGTGCTTGTTGTTACTATTAGCTTGCATAAATT
Source organism: Papio anubis (assembly GCF_008728515.1). NCBI lineage: Eukaryota > Metazoa > Chordata > Mammalia > Primates > Cercopithecidae > Papio > Papio anubis. The sequence continues at coordinate 52,233,905 of NC_044981.1, forward strand.
GTATTGAATCCATGGCACAATGCCCACTAAACAAAATTTTATTCCATTTGAGTCATGTAATGCTTTCCTGAGTACAATGTGTGAAAAATGCAACCTTATTGAGAATCCCACGTCAAAATATAAAGAACACTTTAATAAACTTTATTGGATATCTGTTTGACTGCTTGTTGAAAGAACCTTTTTCTTTTCTGTATGTAAACAGATTATATCCCCCTCTTTTCAAGTTTTACTTGATGATACATTTGGTTAAAATGTGGAGGAAAAACAACTCTTTCTGGATGAGTAGAATCTTTGATTTTCTGTGGCACAAAATATCAATCCCAAGAAGTTGAATGATCCTCCGTCATCTGGCCTAAGTTCTTTTTTTCTCAGCAGATTTACCTTTTTAAAACAGTTTTTCCCCCTAAAATTTCTATTACATTTTTTAATAAAATAGGACTTATACTGTACACATATACAATTTTACATATCTTTTTTCACTTAACCTTTAAACACAGTGTTTATTATATTATTAAATAATCTCCGGAAACATGATTTTTAGTGGCCATATAATAGTTCATTGTATGCATTTGCCATCCTGTGTTTAATCATTCCCCTATTGTTAGTTTCAGTTCGATATCTTTTTTCTCTCGTCATAGTTGATCTTTCCCTCTGCAGTACCAACCCTGCTCGGTCCAGCTCTCATCAGTTCTCCATCTGCGCCATCAGTCTGGTCCTCCCATGTCAACAGCTCATCCCTTCAGTCAAGTTACCAGTAAAGTAATGCTGCCCTGATCCATTTTACTTTTAGCAAAAGCTTCTTTTCTCCAAGTGATTGCAGTTGCCACTACTAGTCTGATCCACCCTTCTGATCATAGCGCAATACAGAAAACATGCCTGGTTTCTTGGTTTTCAAAGTGATTCACCTTTGAGCTGTTTTAATTATGGGGGTCACCCTTGGGGCATTTATATCTTTGTGTAGGATCTTTAATGGTGACAGCTTAATAATGCGTGAAAACACCTTGGAAACATTAAAATATACCATCAAATGAGGGGATAAATTTATTAGGGGAGGCCAGAAAAATTAGAGAAAGATTTTGAATAAATATTTTGAGCAAAATAAATGTAAGCATCTTTATTATACATGCTCAAGCACACACATACTAACACTCAGTGGAAACTAATTTGCTTCTCTGAAATTTGGTCATGCAAGGAAAGGAGTCAGCACTCTTTTCTTTGTTGCATAAAGAAAAGGGTACTTGTGCCTCTGAAACTATTTGAACCTATTAAAAATTCTATTTTAGAGCAGGACAGGCTTTTTTTCCCCCTGTGATCTATTTCATGTATTTGTCTTCTGGGCAAATAGATGGGCAGGGAAAAATATCTCTTCAGATTATAGAAGAAATGGTTAGTTTTATTTAGAGATTAAACCCTTTATCTTATTTCATATTTATTGTCTATCACCTGGCCTATTAGTACATGAATATAAACTTTCTATTTTTTGAATCAGTATTTCAAATTCTTAAGTATTTGTGATTCTCTTGAATTCCATTCTGTGTCTGTGAAAATTGTTTAGCATTAATAAAATTCTAATTCCCAGTTGAACAGTGTCATCTTTTTGAGTTTCTCCAGGACTGTCCTGCTGCTCTGTGATACCTCCCCCTTTGCCTTCAGAAACTAGACCTAGCTGAGCCTTTTTTCTTTGTATGCCCTTTTGCTGTATCATATTATAAACTTGTATCAAATTTTGTCTTCTGCTTTCCCTGTTTCTTTCAGCCTTCCCTTGCCCAAGGCTTTATCTGGATGTTTGTTTTGTCTCTGTGCCCCTGATCCTCTAGAAGTTGATTCATTCTTATCTGTCTAGATTTCTTGCATGTCTACCCTCTCCATCTGGATTGGATTGGCAGCAACCCCACTTATGTGCTCTCACATGTAGGTTTCATTAGCATGCTCTTTTCTTCCGCTCGCAACTTGTCAATCAAGATGGAATCTGACAGCATTGGTAATTTTAGTAGTTATTTCTTTCCTAGCTTACCCTCCCACCTCCACCTCCAGCATGACTTAGTTTTGGTTAGCTGATTAGATTGTAGTTTCACACCAGTGTTTTTTGTTTACTAGGTAGTTATCTAAGGATTTCTACTGTGTGATCCTCCAGCATGGCTCTGTTTGGGAATTTTTCCTAAAGAATATTATTAACTGGTGTGCAGTATCAGGAAAGCCAGTAAAGTTACTGGACTTCAGTTTCCTTATCTGTTAACTAGAGATAGAAAACAAAACAAAACTCTACCTCACTTGGTTATAGGGATTCAGTTAAATAAAAGTATCTGTGCCTGTAATCCTAGCACTTTGGGAGGCCAAGGCAGGCGGATCACAAGGTCAGGAGATTGAGACCATCCTGGTTAACATGGTGAAACCCCATCTCTACCAAAAATACAAAAAATTAGCCAGGCGTGGTGGCTGGAACCTGTAGTCCCAGCTACTCAGGAGGCTGAGGCAGGAGAATGGCGTGAACCCGGGAGGCGGAGCTTGCAGTGAGTGAGCCGAGATCGTGCCACTGCATTCCAGCCTGGGCAACAGAGCGAGACTCTGTCTCAAAATAAATAAATAAATAAATAAATAAATAAATAAATAAATAAATAAATGTATCTGTGTATCCCCAGCCCAGTCTTTTCTTATTAATAGAAGTCCTTCTTCATTCATGTCTACCAATTCTGTGCATTTTTTGACATCTTTATTAAGATATAATTCACATACCATACGATTCACCCCAAGTGTGCAATTCACTGGTTTTTAATAAAGTCACAGTTGTGCAACTGTGTTGTGCAACTATTCTAAATATATTCTAAATAGTTGTGCAAATATTCTAAAATGACCGCGATCAATTTTAGAATATTTTCATCACCCAAAAGAAACCCCATATCCATTAGCAGTCATTTTCCATTTCCTAGGCAACCGCTAATCTACTTTCTGTAATTTTATGCATTTTAACTTCATGCTTAATGTTATATTGTGTGCTGACAGGATTTTCATTTTTCTTTTGGAACATGGAAAGTATTTTGAAATGCAATTCTATAATTTTTAGAGCTACAAAGAGCCCTTTATCATTTAATACTTATTTTTTTCACAAGGAAACAACAGGACCAAAGAAGTTAAGTGATTCACCCAGGGATATTCCTATTCCACACCTCTACCAAACACACTGACAAAAAGTGTGTCATTCACACTTATTTAATATTTATGAGTGTTTGCTAAAACCCTTTCAAACTCAAATTCTGGGTGTGAGATATGATTGTTTGAATTCTCTGCTTTAACCAAAGTAGTTATTTCACTATTCTGTGAATCTTTCTTGACCTTTTCTGTCTATATCCTTTTTATATATATAGAATCTTAGCCAAAGTTTATTCAGTATATTATTTTCTCTTCTAATTTGCTTTAGAAAAGTCATTACTCTGTAATCAATCATAGCATTTTGTACATAATGTACCCAGTTTTCATGTGTGTTCTGTGGCATATCTGAGGTTTCTACCTCATTTAATCTACCAATTTTTTCCCACCCTCTCCCTCTTTTTAATGTGATTTTTGCCATTCCTTCCATCTATAAATGAAGATGATTTCTCTGCTCCCTTAAATATGGCTGACTTTGTGACTTGCTTTGACCAATGGAATGTGGCAGAAAGGACAGCATCATGCAAATTTCAAGCTTAGGCCCCAAGAGTCCTTTCAGCTTCTGCCATTACCCTTTTGGAATGCTCTCTGAGAGCTTCATATAAGGAAGCCACTGTAGCTTAAGGGAGGAGGAGGGACAGAGGCCTTGTGGAGCACAGAGGAGCTCTAGCTGACAGCTGGCACTAACTGCTAGACATAGGAGTGAGGCCAGTGTGGATCTTCCAGCCCTTCTGACACTAGCCAAATGTGGATGCGTGAGTCCACATGAGAGCAGCAACGCAACTGCCTCACCAACTCACAGAAACGTGAGACATAAAAAAAATCCATGTAGTTTTGAGCCACCAAGTTTGGGATGGTTTGTTAATGCAGTGAAAGCTAACTTACATGTGTAGGTGTCAGCATTGTGGCAACCTTGAGATGATTAAAGAGTGTAATCCATGTGAAGTGTTTAGCTTACTGCCAAACATAGTGTCCCTCAGTAGAGGTTAACTGCTGTATTATTATCATTATCATTGTTGTTTTGGTTATAATGGTCACTTCTCCCTCCTCCTCCTCTAGATCTAATGCCATTGCTCTTTAATATTGTTAACTTTGATGAATTAAGTAATTGGGCGTCCTTGGTGCTAATTGGTATTTTCCTTCCTGATTAGTAAGTAGTCTAAAACTTTAAAAAGTTTTTTTATTGTGAAATAAAACACATTTATAGAAAAGAACTTAAAGCATAAATTTATAGCTTACAGCAAATTATAAAGTGAACATCTGTCACTGCCATTCAGGTTAAGAAACTGAACATTACCATGACTCCAAAAACTTGTATCAAATTATGTATTCTGCTTCCATTGCATGCTTTTCCTGATCATAATCCTCCCTCTTATATCTAGAGGTATCTACTAACCTGATTTTATAAGAATCACTCTTTGCTTATCTTTTTGGGTTTTATTACCTCTGTATGCATCTGTAAAATTAGTTCAGGTGATTTATTCAGCATATAAATGAAATAATATAATACACATTCTTGTGTGCCTGGCTTTATTCACTGAACATTATCTCTAAGATTCATCTATATCATGACTAACAGTAAGCTTTCATTTTCATTGCTGTGTAGAATTTCATTGTAATAATGTATAATACCTCTATCAAATCTACTATTTATGGGTGTTTGGGTTTTTACAGTTTTGGGGTATTATAAATAATTTTTTCAAGCACATTTTGTATATGTATTCTGGAAAAATATATGTGAGAGTTTTTTCTAAAAGATCTATACCTACTATAATTTCTGGGTAACAAAGTCACAGTCACTTTTTGCAAGTCTCACAGAAAAAAACAATGTCAGATGACACAAATGATGTATATTGTGCATTTTACCTTGAGATTAGAACCGTTGGTTTACAACCACATACAGGTGGTTGACCAAAAAGGCAGTCTAGGTTGATGGGGACAGGAGTGGGGATGGGATGAGAGTTATGTAAGATGAAAAGGGGTCAAGATTTATGTGATAGGTTAGAATGTCTCCAGGAAGGAAATCTGTGAGTAAATTTTGTGTCATTATAGTTAGGAGTCCCACAGTTTTTCAGGAATTAATAGCATTCTTTACACTAGTTGTTCTCCATGTGAATCTGTAACAATGGTTTATGTTTTCTCTATATTACGGAGGAGAAGTTTGGGCAGCTGGGGGACAATTGACTGATCCTTGGCCAAATGATAATAAAAGGGGACACAGCTCTTCTAGGACTGAGATTTTCATTGTCCCTTTCTAAAAAGCAGAAGGGTGGTACTAACACTCTACCAAAAAAGAAGGAAAAGAATCTTGTCAGAAATGGAGAATGGGAGAACATTTATCCAAATTAAAGGCTGTATCTACTGAAAGCAATGGTGGCTATAAGAAGATGGGTGTAGCATAACAACCCGAGGCAATTTGGGTTCCTTTGCATATAATTGTACAGAATGTGCTCTAAGTGGGTTAGTGAGCTATAATCAAACATGGTAGAGTTGAAGAACGGTCTCTGTGTGTTCTGTCACATGGTTGCACTGCACTGAGGCGTCCTGCCAAGACGGCTACAGGAATTGTTTTTCATGTGCTCTGGCTGATCTCAAAGGCAAGGCAGAAGGGTTGATAGCTTAGTGAGTTATTTTTCCTGACTCACTGAGGAAGTTGAATATTTGGGAATTTAATACAGTTTCGCTGGCTTGTGTTGATCTTTGGATACCATATTAAGATCACATCAGGATAATGAGAGAAGAATTAAGGAACTACTGGTTTCATTTGGGATCATGTCAGATAGGGTTGTTTTTACATCTGGCAGGTACTTCCCAAGTTGAATAAAGTAGTATTTGTGACAGGCTGTAGTGGAGGATGCTGGTAACATGCAGAACCAAACCTTAAATTTGCGTGCTATTATGACTTCTATTGGATGTGAAGATTTGTAGGTTATCGTTTCCACAGATTATTCACTGTACATCTAAGTACCTTATTGTCTTGATTTCTTGTCTTATTTCTGAATGGTCCCAGAATGTATGGAAATGGTGATGGGTTTTGTAGTTTTGCTATTATGCCTTTCCTGGAAAACAAAGTGAGCTTTTCATGCTTGAGTAAACACATTGATGTATTATGAAACTGTCAGACTCTGAACAATTGGCATAAGCTCAATTATTCAAATATGTGACTCTATTGAATGGCTTTTGTGCTGGCTGATGCTTTAGTACAGGCAGTATAAAGACGTTTTAATATCTTTCCTTAAGAAATTAAATCTCAACTGCATGAGTAAAGAAATCCAAAGGATTAGTCCTTTAGTTGAGCACTTTCCTCATTATCTTGTATAGCTAATTGGTAGCATTCATTTGCTGAGATTTATAGTTCATTTTATTTTTTTAAAAAATATGGTTTTTAAATTTAAAAGTCATTCACGCATTATCCTTGTCACCTAACATAACTGCTTTTTTCTTCTTTGTTCTCTTCCTGTCAGTCCACATGCACATATGCTTTTTAAATGTAGTGTATCTGCAATTTTGTTTTCTTTTTTAGTTATATTTGCATGGTAAATCTTTTTCAAGTTCTGTGGTCTTTATAATATTTATTTTTATTGTTGCATAATATTGAATTATTTAATAATATGCAATCATTTTTCTTCTTTGAAATGTATGTTTTCTAGTTTTTTATTTTTACACATAATAGTGCAAAGATGTATTTGTGCATTATTTTCAGTTGTGAGGACAGATGCCCAGAAGTATTTCAGTGGACTTGAAAAGATTTCTTTCTTTTATGTATTGCTCAATTGCTTTCCAAGAGGCAATTGTATGATTATATAAATATGCAATCTTTTTTACCCACCCAAAAAAGAAAGATGAAGACTATTAAATGTTAGCATCCTACAAAATTAACATTTGGAGTATCCTGGAATCTCAGTAGAGACTTCTTCATTTGTAAATTCAATTTCCATTTTTAGAGAGTAATGTATGCAAATAGTTTAAAAAATCTAATAAGCTGTTTAGTGTGACAATGAAAAACAGCAGCCTCTTGCCTCCTTCCCCACTCCAGTGTCTGGCTTTTGACTATTTCTGCGAATATTTGCCTCCATGTTGCTAAATGACGTACTTTTGCGGCTTGATTTTTTTTCCTCTTTGAGTTATTTATGGATTTCTTTTTATGGAAGATGAGGCTTTAGTTCTTATAGTTTCTTTCCCATTCTCAATATTGACATAACATAAATTTTGGTTTTACCAATATAGATATTATAATGTTATGACTGTAAGTATTGTTCATAATCAGATTTTATATTATGATTATATGTTCTTTCACTTTATATTTTCCCTGGAATTAATAACCCTCTTTCCTTTTGCTTGCTTTGTTCTCTCTATGCCTATTTCTGATTTATCACCAAACATACTGAAAGAGTTGTAAATCTCCTTTGATGCTTCCAAACATATCAGATAATTCCTCAGGTGTGTTTTTATTTATTTTTTCAAAACTTCCCTCTGGGAGCTGTCATATTTTGCTCCAGTGTAGATGGTTTGCTCTTGGGGCCTGATGTTCAAGCTACATCTTGGAATTCCCTTTATGATTTTATCCTGGGAATTTCCTTTGCCTTTCTCTGTTTTGTTGATTCTCTGTTTCCTGGATCTCAGGTTGTTTTTCTTTTAAGTTTATTTACATATTTTGATGGAGTCCTGAGAAAGGTACAAGGAAACTAAACTTTTTGATACCATGTGTGACTGAAATGTTTTTATTCTGTAATCATACTTAATTGATAGTTTGGCTGGGTATACAATTTTAGGTTGGGAATAATGATTTTTTAGGAATTTTGAAGACATTGCTTCATTGCCCACTTACTTTCAAGGTTCCTTTTGAGTCCAGTGCCATTCTGATGCCCAATTCTTCGTTATGATCTTTTTCTTTTATTTCCTGTCTCTGGAAGCTTTTAGAATCTAATTTCTGGAGTATTCCTTGGTATGTACTTTTTTATTCATTCGTTTTATTGGTTACATGGTGGGTCCTCTCAAACCAGAAAAAGCATGTCCTGCAGTTTCCTGTATTTCTCTCTTTGAACTATGAATTACTTTGTAGTACCTTGTGAACTGGTCCATTCATTTTCCTTTCTTTTTTTCTTCCATTTTCCCATCTTTTCATCTTTTTATTCCACCTTCTGAGGACTCTACTCACTTTATTTTTCACCTCTTTTATGGGATTCTTTTATCAATGCTGCAATATTTTTCACTTTCTGAAAGCTTGTTTTTGGTTCTTCTAATTATGCTTTTTATGGTGTTGTGTTGCTTCATCTGTGATTTCTCTGAGGATATTATTTATATTTTGGTTGAGGAAGTTTTTTTCTGCTCCCTGCATCACGTTTGTTTCCTCTGAGATGTGGGGTGTGTGTGTGTGTGTGTGTGTGTGTGTATGTGTGTGTGCGCGCGCGCGCGTACATTCTCTTTCTTGCATGTGACAGTGGAGATCAGGGGAGGTGGGCCTGTTTGGAAGCTCCGTGTGTTGGTGAGGCATATAACCTGAAGCTTCTCTATAGGAAGATTGGTGTCTGCAAGTCTGTGCTCATGCCCAGGAGCCGGGCTGTGGGGAGAAGAGAGGGCAGGATCTTACTGACCAGGCTTTGACTCAGTCCCCTGTTTTTAGCAGGGTTACGTTACCCCTGCCCTCAGCTGTGCTTAGCTCTGTTTGGACTTACCTCTTCTGGAGAGGAAATTTCCAGGCTCCTGCCTGGCTCTGCAGGGTAGAGAAGAGAATATGGCAGTTTAATTGTTCTTTATATAAATTTTCAATCAGTTCTCCTTTCCTCAGAGGTACATGGACCTAGTTTCTTATTGGCTACTCACCCCACAGGCTTAAATTCCAGCTTTGTTTCGATTTGTTGGTTGGTTACCATTCATCCTTCTGTTTTCTAGCTTAAAGGATTTTGTTGCATATCTAGTTTGCTTTTTGTACTCTTTCATTTTTTGTCTTCATGAGCTTATTTCACATTATATTTATGTTCATGTGAATTCCTTTAGTGTCATTTTAATACAGTTTTAAAAAAGTGTGGGGAAAGAGCACATACTCAGTCTGCCATGGTTGATGGAAGTATCCAGTGCAGACTTTTTAGATTGGTCAAATATATATTTTTTGCCTGCACACATTTGTGGGATATTTATTATACTTCCTGATATAATAATTTCTTTAAAAAATGTCTTAAAATATTTTAAAAATATTTTAACATTTAAATATTTAAAAAATTTTAACATTTAAATATTTAAAAATATTTTTAAAATGCATTTTTATTTGTCTATTTTTACGTGTCTATTTAGCATTGCAGATTTAATGTCCACTTTCATAAGTCAATATTTCTGTCTACTGGCTAGCTTAAAGGAGTGACTGTTCTTCTCATTAAGTTGCTCATTAATTTTTAAAAACCTTTTATTTTGAAATAATTGTAGATTGATAGGAAGTTCAAAAATAGTACTGAGAGGTTCCTTATACTTAGTTTTTCCCAGTGGTAGGATCTTCACAACTACAGTACAGCCATCAAAGTTAGGAAATTGATGTTGCTACAATCTTCATTAGTTTTTAAAAAACATTGTTTTACATTTCATAGTAGCCCAAAAGTTTATGATACAAACACATGTGAAATCTATGTTAAACTCTTTTGTCTTTCAGCAATTTTTCCAGCTAGTCAAATTACGAAAGCTTGGACTTAGTGATAATGAAATTCAGCGGCTCCCTCCAGAAATAGCAAACTTCATGCAGCTGGTGGAACTAGACGTGTCTCGAAATGGTAAGAAAGATTCCTCTTGGGTTGGCCATTTATCTCTTCAGATGCTGGGAGTGTTTTTAGTAAATACAGCTAGATAAATATTATTGGAGGTGCTTTCTCTGATAGTTATGTGAAAACTGTATGATTCTTGGGGTGAAATTAATGCCATTTTTGAATAGGTCAGTTAACTTATAGGCATTTTCCAAAAAAAAAATTTCATGACGCAAGTGTTAGGAGACAGCTTTCTCCAAATAAGTTCAATCTGATTCCTAGAGTTAGAGAGTGGGCTGGGAAATCATTTAACCTTGTCCACTTATTTTGCTGAATATGATACTGAGGACTGGTGGCACGGTTCTTGTCCAGTGCTTGGGTGCTGCTGTGGCAAGGGAAACCTGCCCTGCGGAAGGGTTGGTTCCTCTTGGCTGTGTCTCTGTTACTTGGTATACTCTCCCTGTAGTGAACAGACCTGCTTGCATTCAGGCATCTTCTGTCTTCATTTGTTTCTAATTAGGCTGCTGGTGGTTTTGCCCACTTCAATTTGTGTGGTATATTTGTGAGTTGATTTTTATTTTCAGATCCCACTATTGATTCATTTTTATTGAACATTTGAATAGAGCATCCTAATAGATACCCCAACGGGATACTCAAATGCCTTTCATTTTTAAATGGGTACCTTGGTTTAACCCTGAGTTTTATACCGCTTAGAGGGCTTCCCACATGGGCTGGTATTGCTCCTTGTTATAGCATATTTGATTTATTAAATTAAAGTAGCAGCTCCCAGTGGTCCTATCTACTGATGGAATTCAGTTCTTGTAAGGACCCTGGTATAATTTCCTCACGATAGTCTCAAATATGGTCCGAATTATTTATTGAAAAGGTAATTCCTTTATTTATCTCCTATTACATCCCTGATTTATTTTGTGTTTTGCTTTTGCTTTCCTACAAAAATCTGTAGGTTTCTTCTGAATCGATTATCTTTAGGTCTGTATATTTCTGTCTGATATTTTTGACAAAAACCCCAGGTCCCAGACATAGTATTCTTTTGTGGATCATTGTTATAATGCAGCAGTCAGTACTTGGTCGGAAATATGGTGAAGAAAAAATGATTCCTCCTTTCTGCCAACTTCTAATAGGTTTTAAATTGCTGTTATCTATTACATTCCATAAATTAGAAACTGTCTTCTGGCTTAGCCATGTGATCATGACATACTTTTATTTTGCATGAAAATTATTTCTTACTTTGAAGGTACTAGAAGAAGTAAAACAAAACAAAACTTTTTTTTTGGGAGAGTGTCTTGTTTTAGATGGCTTATTTGGTTGCAGGGAACCCAGATCTACCTAGGTAAAGTGGATTTGATTGTACGGAAGCAGAGGGTGGAGGGAATTAACATATACCAAAAGCAGTGGCACCAAGCTTGCATTTGACACTATCTTGAGGGTTTCATGGCCTCTCTTTTCCAGTGTGTCTGCGTCTGTTTGTGGGTTCTCTGTTCTTCCCTCCTCAATGACCTGCTCTGTTGTAACTGGCTTGTGGTGGCCTCTTTTTTGTGATTTCTTTTTACGTACAGTTTGGCTTTTGCCCCTGCTGCAGCATTTGTTTGCCAGTGAAGGATTTCTCAGTGAAGAATGGTTGACCCAACTTATCTTTTTATGCCAACTGTAAGACATAGAGTACAGGTCAGGTTACCAGCCACCCTGAAGGTTGGCTGCCCTGGGAGGTGGATGGCAACCAGTACAAAGCATGGCCCTGCCCCTCAGCTCAGAAGGTGTTGATGAGCAGCTTCGCTTACGCTGGAGTATGGGGTGGGGTGGGCATGTGGGGTCTGGCCAGGCCAGAATTGCCTCAGAAACTAGCCTGTATAATATTTACCCAAAGTATATGTGATTGAAATGATTCTCTTGTCTTAGCAGACAAGTTATATCTCTTGTTTATAACTTAGATAAGTTATATCTAAGTTATAAACAATGACTAGCTATTAACTCTGCAAGGAAGCAGTGACTTTGTAAAATGGTCACAGAAATCACAAAATCTGAAGAAATACATAGCAATTTTGAAATGGGGATTAGAGATAAACAGAAATACTTAAGAAAGACGAAAAGTTTTGGCTCTCACTCTTTGAGAGGAAGGAAACCATACAGCTCAAAAGTTCCCAGTCCCGTAATTAACTCTAATGGGATGCTCAGTGGAAAGTCAGAACTGGTCAGCCGCCAGTTTTACCAGTTCCCACATCAGCTCTTTCAAACACTTGTAACTAGAAAGTAGGGCTCCATGCATCTTCCCGTGTGTCCGCTTTTACCTTCCAGCACGTTGATAAAAGAAACTAGTCTTTCACTGAAGGCAGTATCAGAACACAAAAATGTTTCTGCTCCTTGAGACACCTACACTGCTTTTTTTAATTTTATTTTTTCCCTCAGTTTCAACCTTTCCTTCTGCAAGTGTTCGAGTTTTGTGAAGGATCCTGCAGAACATTCACCTTCTTACCCAGCTCTCTTAGAAATGCTGAGAGGGAGTTAACTGTTCCCTTCCCTTCTTGGCAGAGCCTGGCTCTGGCTCAGTAGCATGATGTGTGTGGTGGATGTAGGGGTAGAGGGGAAGACAGCATGGAAGGTTCGGGGCTTTCCCGGAGGTTGTTAAAAGAAAGAATGAACCTGGGCTGGGTGCAGTGGTTCACGCCTGTAACCCAGCACTTTGGGAGGCCAAGGCGGGGGGATCACGAGGTCAGGAGTTCGAGACCAGCCTGACCAACGTGGTGAAACCCCGACTCTACTAAAAATACAAAAGTTAGCCAGGCTTGGTGGCACGTGCCTGTAATCACAGCTACTCAGGAGGTTGGGGCAGGAGACTCGCTTGAACTTGGGAGGTGGAGGTTGCAGTGAGCCAAGATCGTGCCATTGCACTCCAGCCTGGGCAACAGAGCAAGACTCTGTCTCAAACAAACAAACAAACAAACAAAAGAAAGAATGAATCTGTGCAGATGACAAAGCAGAAGAACAAGGTCACTATTTACTGTAACCAACAGGTATAGGGGTCTTAGGCCATTTCTTGGTCTGGCAGATCTCAGTATGCTTCCTGTCATTTTTTGGACAGATAAAATCATATCAATCTGAATACCCTAGGCAAGTGAGTAGGCAAATAAAAGTCACAAAGCCTGCAGCTGGAGAGTTAGTGTAAGAACCTGACTTTGTACAGGTGCAAACATTTGTGAGGGTTTGTGACTGGTGCCTGGAGGCCTGTGTGGGCCTCTGGTCTTCTGTTGCCCCACCTGACAGTGCCCACTTTCGGATCAGAGGCTGTTCCTTTGGGTCCCTGCCCAGCCTCAGTGGTTTGTAGCAGGGTTATAACCAGGGCTGGCCACAGTCATGGTAGGACCTTCCTTAGTTCTTGATTTTGCATTGCTTTGACCAGGGAGGGGAAAGTCCATTGGATTAGTGCTTGTCATACTTCAATGTGCAAGGAATTATCTGAGACTCTTGTTAAAATGAAGATTCTGATGCAGTAGGTCCAGAGTGGGTCTGAAGATTCTGCATTGCTAAGAAGCTCCCAGGGAATGCCAACCCTGCTGGTCCCCAGCCACACCAAGAAGGATCTTAGACATCACCACCTGCAGGCTTGCTGCTAACTTTCTTTCAGCAGCTTCCTGTGGTTAGGAGCCCACATTCACTCCCTTCAGGCACCCCTGCACCCTCCCATGGAAGGTGGGAGATCTTCCGGTCATTCCTGGGTAAAGGGTAAGATGCTAGAGCTGACTTTAGCTCAAATTTGCTTTGATTCTAAAAGCAAAACTAGACCTTTCCGGATGTTTCCTTGCTCAAGTGAGGAGAAAACTCAGGTTTTGCGTTTCTCTTTAAAGAGGTTTGTAAATGAAGAGAGAAGTTTTTACAGGCTCATTTTCTGGGCCAAGAAGAACTGCCAAGACCTTCAAACACTGACTTTTGTGGCTTTGTTTTCTGACATTTCAGGAGCAAAGTCAAGGGAATTGTGTGCTGTGTTGGAAAAGAGAAGCATGAGTTTAGGGAAAAAGAGGGCAGTGCTTATGGATTATCTAAACTGCAAGGATTTTTTTTTTTTTTTCCGAGGGACAAGTAGAGAGCTTTGGGATGAGCACAGTGCATATGGTCTCTTCCCCAGAATGACTAGATGTGCTCAGCAGAGAGGACCCTGGCTCGGAGCCCTGGCTCTGCTGTCAGCACACGGTTGACTTTGGGCAGGCCCCTTCTGATGCCGCTGGGCCTTGTTTTGCGGAGTGGGATAAAACCCTGCTCCCTGTATGTGCCCAGTGAGAGTCGAGGAAAGCGACACACTTCTCATGTCTTAACTTGGTGGATTTTTTTTTAAAACAGGCAAATGTCGAAAATATATATGAGAAGAAAAAAAGTAGGTGTTTCCCCTGAACATAGAGTAAAGGATGATTGGAGTATATGAACTAGATATCTGAATTTGCTGGTAACATTTTGTCTACAAAAAGTATACAGACTTAGAATTAAGTTCTGCAGCAGTTTTCTGTGGTGAAATGCATATGCTTCAATGCTTGGACCTTCTATCTGCTTTCTCTGCTCACTGATTATTAGCTGCTTGAGGAAAATGACCTCTGATTGTGTGAGAAGTGGTATTATCTCTTTGTGTGAGAAATGGTATTATCGCTGGCTGCTTGAGGAAAATGACCTCTGATTGTGTGAGAAGTGGTATTATCGCATAGTAGGATCTTGCTCTTCAAGAATCTAGGGCAGACTTTCTTAATGCTTCATGATTCCTGCCTCAAGGGTTAGTAATTTGAATTTTATAGTCTATACTGTAATTTGACTTACATCACAGTACTATATCATTATCCATTTAGTTCAGTTTTCCCCAAATTGTAAGGCGTATACTACTAGCACTGCTAGAGATGATTTTAACTGGTGCTGCAAAACAGCAATTTTAAATTTTGAGTCATGGTGAGAAAGTTATCCTTTTAGTTTCAATTTTGTTCCTTTTGGATTGCATCTGTAAAATTTGATAACACTATATTGTATTTGCTACATTTATCTTTTATATCTAGTAGTGATAATAGCTTTGAATTCATGTTAGTGATTTAAAACAGTTTTCTTCCTTTAAAAATCTCATCCAAATTTTAAAAGTCAGTTTAAAAGAATGAGGCAAATGATAAAGAATGCAGGGGCTACACCAGGATGGCAAAAATTGTGAAGGTGGAATAGAGATGGCTGAAGTTAAGGAAACACTTGTCAGTATTAGCATAATGTGCCAAAGAGATCATGAATCTATTTCTCTTATGGGGCAAATAAAACTGCAGATAGAAAAATCATATCCAGAGACTGCATACCTTCACTAATTATTTTGTCAACTTGAGTTAACAAGAACTTAAAGGTAAGACGGTTTTAGTATAATCATCACTAGCACCAGGACAGCACTGCAGACTGAGTGGACTGCCTACCAGTGGGGACATTGTCTCATCCTCTTCTAGAGGCTGGACTTCGAGTGCATGATTGGGTTAGTTGTCCTCTGTCTAACCACCAGATGCTGATCCATGTTTGGTCTATAGTTATGGATTTGTTTCATAAAATCTGAAACCAATCTCGAAGCCTGCTGAAATGCAGAAGTACCACGATAGCACCAAATCGTGGTACTTCTTATTATGCCCTGAAAAGAGCTCGTTCTGGCAAGTGTAACTCTAGTGTGGTTAAAAGTCCTCCTACTTAGTTATGAACAAGTAACCTTTTTTGTTTGTTTGTAATAACTATATACACGCATACCAGAAGTGTGGCGGAAGCAAGTTTTTACCCATGTGGACTTCAGACTTGCCACAGTTAAACCATTGTTCTCTCCTTTCTTGCTGCTGAATTTGGGCCCAAATTTAGCACTTTCCTGAGCAAACTACCCCAGTGACTGGACTTCATACGTTACAGTAGGAGAGTTTCGTTGTCACTGTCATGGTTAAAATATCACAGGAGACATCCAGCAAAGGGAGCACACCTGTATGCTCACTGTACCTTAGGTTGTGCTGGCTGGACAGTGTTGAGCCCAATGCTTGCATTCTTGCTTTGCAAGTACATCCGCTTTCCCATTGTGAGCCTCCTCTCTGCCTTAACTTTTACCTTCCCTTTTGTTAGGAAGAAGAGTTAATGTAGAAAAAAAAAATCGCCTTCTACACACGTTTTAGTTCCAGATAATAATTACCTTTAAAGTGGGGGTGAAGAGGAATCAGGCTTCTGTGATGTTTTCTAATCACCTTTCCATTCTGCAAATTTCAGTGAGCGTTGTTTAAACATGAAGATATGGTTTTCATTTCAAACGCTGAAAAAGTTGGGATAAACTTTATACATGCATCTCTTTTGATGAGTATATTTTACACTTTTTACCTGTTTTCTTCTTGCCATTCCATAGTCCTTTTCTGTTCCGATCTGGAAGGGTCTTTTTGGTCTGCCTTCTGAGGGTCAAGTGATCTTCCTTCCACTTGCTTTGTCAGAACGTATATATGGAAGAGTAAACTACTGTTCCTCTTTATTCTGTTAATATTGTTAATATTCTGTAATCAGAAAAGTTATGACTGATGAATAAGTTGTAGGCTTATATAACTTTTTTTCTTTTACTCTTTTTTTTTTTAAGACGGAGTTTTGCTCTTGTTACCCAGGCTGGAGTGCAGTGGCGCCATCTCGGCTCACGCCAACCTCTGCCTCCTGGGTTCAAGTGATTCTCCTGCCTCAGCCTCCCGAGTAGCTGGGATTACAGGCGTGCACCACCACGCCTGGCTAATTTTGTGTTTTTAGTAGAGATGGGGTTTCTTCATGTTGGTCAGGTTGGTCTTGAACTCCCGACCTCAGGTGATCTGCCCGCCTTGGCCTCCCAAAGTGCTGGGATTACAGGTGTGAGCCACTGCACCCGGCCTACGCTTTTTTTTGTTGTTGTTGTTGTTAATTAGCAGGTTTCTGATAGATCCGAGTTTGAGAACAACACCTTTGAATATGTTTTTAGGTCAACAAGTTCTTCATTCAGTTACAGGTTCTCTAAATGTTTTGTCTATTTTAAATAGCTCCTTATCTTCCTACCTCCATCCCTCCCTAGCTCATTCATTCACTTTATCCGTATGTGCTACGCTCTGTGTTAGATCTTGGATTTTCTAAAACAATGGCGGATTTAACCCAACAGGCTAAGTTATGGAAGGAAAAATAATTGCAGTGGTTTCTCCTGAAATAAAACAAAACCCTAACATATGGGATGACAGTTTCTGCTCACTTTTTAATTAGGCAGTTTCTGTAGGTATCAGGTTGATGGTTTCCAGCCACAGTGCTGGCATCATTTTGATTTTGAGGCCACCTATTTTGTTATGTGAATCTGGCTGAGCCAAATGGTGCTGAGGCTCCAGGCAGCTGAAGGCTGGATGGCATCTTTTGGTCAGGATGGTGACACCAACATGCTCGCACCACTGCAAACAGTGCTGTCCTCTTACTGAGCTAGAAAAGACAAATCTTGGAAAGGGACTTGAGCCAAGAGGGAAAGAGGGAATGAAAAGCAGTACTAAGAACTGCAATTTGAGGATTAAATATAGAAATGATACGATTTTTAAATTAGCTTTTTAAGTGTTGAATAAGTCCTTAATCTAACTAAGATGTCGGCTCAAAGTGAATAATGAAAATGATTCTTAAAAACATAGTGGTGTGTGACTGTTGTCCCAGCTACTTGGGAGGCCAGTTTGAGAGGATCACTTGAGTCCAGTAGCTTGAGTTTACAATGAACTATGATTGTGCCAGTGTACTCCAGACTGAGTGATAGTGCAAGTCCCTGTTTAACAAAAAAAAAAAAAAAAAAAAAAAAAAAGATTCTGTATTCTTTTCAGTTTGAAAAAGCCTAAAACTCTGGCACTTTGAAAAATGCTTACAGTTAACAACTGTAGCTCATAATAAGACTTTTTTTTTTTTTTTTTTTAACTTCAAGCAATATTTATTGAGTACTTACTAAATGTAAGGCTCTATACTAAATTGTTCTATCCCTTAAGGAAATAACGAACAACTCTACAGGCACAACAGACAAATATAATGACTATTATACTATGGTATAAATGAAGTGCTCATTATGTTCGGAAAAGTGTCAGTAACTAGGATTAGTAGCAACTGATGTGAAAAAGACATGAAAGAAGAAAAAGGCATTTTGGATTAGATGTTGGTAACAAGCAGTGTAACAGTTCTTATACTTTGGCAGCAAATTTAGAGGGAGTCAATGAGTGGATTTCTCAGTTGGGTTGTCATTTGTTGTTTGTTACAAATTTATTTCAAATGTTTGTTGTAGCTTTATGGAGTCAACAATATCATTAAAAATGCAAATATCGTAGTGCTTCTCTGTGAACTATTCACTGAAAAATTTAAGGTTCTCTCTGAGACAGATTTATTAGGAATTGATTCATATAGTTATGGGGACTGAGAAGTTCCAGGATTTGCCCTCTGCGGGAAAGCCAGTGGTGTAATTCCAGTCCGAGTCTGAACGCTTGAGAACCAGGGAAGCCAGGGGTGCAAATTCCAATAGAAAGGCAGGAGAAGATGCCTAGTTCAGACAGGCAAGCATGAAGCAAAAAGGGGCAAATTCCTTCTTCTTCCATCGTCTGTTCCATTCAGGTCCTCAGCAGATTGGATGATGCCCACTACATTGTGGAGGGCAGTCTACTTTATTGAATCTACCAATTCAAATGCTTATCTCATCCAGGAACACCCTCACAGACACACCTAGAAATCAATACTGTTTTAATTTGGCATCATGTGGTGCAGTCGCGTTAACACATAAAAGTAACCATCACACCTAGTAAACGTAGACACCACAGACACACACACAGACACATAGACACACACAATCTCATTACACTTTAACAACTTCCTAGTGAGTAGCATGTTTATAGGAAACTCAGATGCCTGTCCAAAGAGGACCGGGTAGCCTGCCTTCCCACAACTGTACATAAATGCATAAACCTAGACCTAAGTTAACATAATTGATGGCCACTGATAAGTTAATAGTTACCATAAAGCCTATGCAAGTGTTTGTGACTTTTTTATTTGAAGTTTTAAAAACTACATTCTTAAAAAATATGTTTTAGAAACTAGAGGTTTATGTTTGAGGAATCCTTGAAGTCCTTCGCATGAGGCAATATGTCATCGTCATAAGTGTGTGAGCCCAGGGATCACTACCTTGGACAGATTACTTAATCTCTCTTTGCCTCAGTTTATTCATCTGTAAAATGATTTTAATAGCATCTACTGTATAGAGGTGTTTTTGACCCTTAAAAGAGGCTGTGCATGTAAATACCTGCACTAAATTAGAAGTACGCTTTTTGTTAGAAAAATTAACATAAACAACTTAGAGTAGTGCCTTGTGTAGAATGAACATTCAGTATAGGTGCTATAATTCTGTCATCTTTCATTTTGGATCATGAAAATCTGAACTAAGACTGAGAGGACTGTCCAAGTGAGAATACAGGCATGAGGGATAGAGTGATACAGGTGAGTTTTCGGCTCAAGATGACTTCTAGATACTGTGCACCATATGCCAGCCATTGTTCTGCTTCACCACATGTATCATTTAATCCACACACTAATTCTGTGAGATGCTATTAGCATCTCAGGGATGGCTGATGAAGAAACTGAGCCTTAAAGAAGTTGTCATGTGCCCCAAATCATACTCCTAGTTAGTGATGGACCTGAGATAAGGAACCCAGGAGGAGTGGTGCTTTTCATTGTTTTTGGAGTTTATTGAAGATAATAAAGGCAGATCTAATTGTTTTATTCTATTTTGAGAGAAAGGATGGACAGTGTATAGACTAGTCACCCTCTGAATTTGAAGATAAAAAACTGGAAAAAGTTATCCTAAGACATTTAAACTTGCAAAAAAATCCATGAAACTACTAGTGAATAAATTCAACCACCTGTAGAAATGGCCCACCCTAAGAGGTGGTGTCCTTGTTTGGGCTGCTATTACAAAATGCCTTAGACAGGATCATTTATAACAAGAGAAATGTATTGCTCACAGTTGTGGAGGCTGGGAAGTCCAAGATCCAGATGCTGGCAGATTCAGTGTCTCATAAAGACTTGTTCTCTGCTTCACAGATGGTGCCTTGTTGCCATATCCTCACATTGTGGAAAGGGCAGGGGAGCTCGTGTTACCCCCTTCTGTTTTCTTTTTATTGTTCCATCTTCTTCTAGTTGAGTGTCTTTTATAAAGGCACTAATCCCACTCATGAGGGTAGAGTCCTCATGACTTACTTCCCAAAGGCTGTACCCTTTAATAGTATCACATTGGGTATTAGGTTTGAACAGGTGAATTTGGGGAATACCAACATTCAGGTGGTATTACATAAATAACAGGTGGTTCATAAATCTTTTTTTTTTTTTTTTTTTTCTGAGATGAAGTTTCACTCTGTTGCCCAGGCTGGAGCACAATGGCATGATCTCTGCTCACTGCAACCTCTGCCTCCTGGGTTCAAGTGATTCTCCTGCTTCAGCCTCCCAAATAGCGGGGATTACAGGCGCTCGCCACCATGCCCAGCTAATTTTTGTATATTTAGTAGAGACGGGGTTTCACTGTATTGACCAGGCTGGTCTTGAGCTCCTGACCTCAGGTGATCCCATAGTGCTGGGATTACAGGTGTGAACCACCATGCCCGGCCCATAAATCTTTTATGGCTAGAAATGGGGTATCATCCCACGAAAAGTAGAAGAGCTTTCTCAGAAAGATCTGACATAGCATTTCTGAGGTAACTGTTGTGCTGTCTTGGCAAAAGGTTGAAGCGTTGCCAGAAGTGTAGTGATAATCAGGAAAGACAAAAACTAGGAATTTATGGGTTTTACCTTTGAAGGAAAAGTAAGGAGATTTGGTAACATGAGTGTCCCAGGTCCCTTGGAAGCAGGTGTAGCTCTCTTCTATGGAGAGGACTTTGTGCATCTCTGATTACTGATGATGAAAATCATACTGTGGTCCTTTCTCAGGGTGTGGATATTCACTAAGCACTGTGATGGGGCATCTAATTTTCTGATATGGGTGCTGAGGATAGGTAATATGCTAACGTGATGACATCAGTACCTAGTTCCATTAGGATTCACATTGGTCACTCAGTCACAAGGAAATTGTCTTAGTGTGGCACATTTCCATAGTCATATCATCTCTGGGCAAACTGACTGACCTGGCAGCTGGTTAACTCTGACCTGGTTAGCCACTAAGTTTTGTCTCACTGGCAGTATACTACACAAGGCTCTGCTTCAAGCAGCCAATAAGCTTCCCTCTTTGAAGTTCTTCTTTGCAATATAGAGTAGTGTTAATTCAGCAGGTTTCCTTCTTTCAACTTGGTATCAATGAAGTGAGTTAAATTTGACCTATCCCTGAAGAAGACTAAGAAGAACACTCCAAGAAGGGTAGAGAAATCAGTTATTAGGATCATTTATTTTCCAGTTTATGTTCTTTAAAATACATGTTCCTCGTTGAGAATTAATAGTGAAATATAAAGAAACATTGTTGAAAAGCAAAGAGAACTGTGTGAATCCTTCTCATCAATATATTTATTGGGTGCTTACTGTGTACCAGGTATGAGGCTAAGTACTTCATATGTATTATATTTTCTCATTTAATCTTCAAACTATCTCCAAGAAATAAGCTTGCCATCTTCTTGTTACAGGTGACAGAACTGAGTCTCAGGTTAGAAACTTTGATTGTGTGACTCAAGAGTAGTAGAATTGGTGTTTGGTCTTAAGTTTGTTGAACTCTAAAATCATAATTCTGTCTCCCCAGTATAAAAACATTTATATCCCACTACCCAGAAATAATCATTAGCATTTTTGTACATTTTATTTATCTTTTTCTCTTTTCATTTCTGTTTTATAAAATTGGGATCATTTAACAAATAGATATTCCTATCTTGCTTTTTATTCACTTAACATAGGTTGTAAGCATTTCTCGTGCCATTATTTGCACTTAAGCACAGTTTTTTAAAAAGGCAGATTAATCAATAACTTTTCCCTTTTCTATAACATGAACACCAACAGGAAGCTATTAGGTTTCAAAGGTAAGGTTGGTATATGGTAGATAATCGACAAGACAGGGGGATTTCCAGAAGGTTGTGATAAGTTAAAAGTCAGCCAGACAGAGTGAAGAAAGAGGTGAGTAAGCAGTTTCGAAGTCTTTACCTGATTTGGGCTTCTTGTGTTGAAATAAGTTAGGGAGGCAGGTACCCCCAGGGCCACGTAGGTGCAGAGGGAAAGAATGTGGGCAGAGGCAGGCCAAACACGTGCAGCTTTTAAAAGATACTCTGAAGCAATCAGGCCTGTATTTACCTAACAAAACACTCTGCTTGTAGAGGTGCTTGGTGAAAGTATTATACCATGCACATTAACAGTTGATATCTTGAAGTATTTAATCTTCGTTTTACAAAATGTTGAAGAACAAGCCTTCCATTCAGCAAGTGAATGAGTGAGTGCTGGGTTAAGATGAACAAGTGGGTCTGAGCAAATTAGGCAAAACTGGGAGGTTGAGTGCCAGTAACTCAACACAGGCCCAACACAAAAGGCAGCCCAGAGCCAGTGGGGAAACCCAAGTAACACCAGAGGGGCTGAGGAGGACTGAAACGAAGTTGGCATAGCAGCAAGCACCTCGGGGACCTGAGGGAGTCTTTGGAATTTCCTGCTCCCTCATCTTACATTGAATGTGCTGCCTGTACTGTGGTCTGCCTGTTTACCTGGGTAGGAACTGATGGGCCACAGCATGGCAAGGACATGTGCCCATTTGACATTAGCCATGAGTGGAGTCAAATGCCATGGAAACTTGCTTTATCACAATCACAGGGAGCACCTTTGCTTTAAGAAGGCCTTCCTCACTCCACCCCAGCCCTGTTTTAGGTCCTTGCTCTATTCAGGAGCTATGCATGATGTCGCTGGAGAAGATACATTCCTTCTGCTCTTCCTCCTGATCAGGGCCCTGCCTTTGGGTCTTGTCTCAGACTAGTCAGCCTTCAGTTTTGACCAACTGGAGCTGGGTAAAGAGGTCTCCTTTTTGCAGTTCATTGGCATCTTCTGAGCAGATGCTTTGGTCTTCTGGAGCCCTTTCTTACTGCCAGCTGAGTTTATTCTTATCTCCAAAACCCTTCTTTACTGTGCTAGCAACTGTTCTGTCCTTCCTTAGGGATCCAAATTGAAAGAGATAAACTCAAAGAAACATTCTAAATAAAGGCCACATATTTCATTATGAATAGCACAGAAAGCACTAGTGAAAGTCTTGGCAAGAGTGTATGCTTCATTGTGATAAGGGACGTAGGGACAGTAACAGATTTTTAGAATGAGTTTTATTCTTTCATGAACATTTATCCAGTGCCATGAATATGGGTTCTGTGCTAGAAGCTAGAGATAAATCAGTTTAGCAGTGGCTCTTGAGGGATTTAGGCCGGAAGGGTGGAAGGGCCAAGTCCATCCCTGATGACACAGGACAGTGTGGAAAGTCCTATCTCAGAGGTATACCTGAAGGAGCTGGGAGTTTGTGGGGCATGCTCCATCATTTTGGGGGAAGTAAGCGTATCAAAAAGACTTCCTGGGAAACATGACACTTAGGCTCTGAGGGGCAAGTTGCGGATAGAGACAAACAAGTGTGAGAAGGTCATTTCTGGGCAGATGAAATAGCATGAATGCGTGTCTGAAAGTTTGAAATAGCATGATGAATTTGAGGAAATGCAAGATATTACTAGAGCCAATGGAAAGAGATAAAGCTAGAGAGGTAGATGACAGCAAGATCACAAAAGGCCTACGTGTTTGCTAAGGAATGTTTTCTTTCTTTATTTTTTTCTTTTTGAGACGGAGTCTGGCCCTGTTGCCCAGGCGGGAGTGCAATGGCACGATCTCGGCACACTGCAACCTCCACCTCCCAGGTTCAAGCAATTCTCCTGCCTGAGCTTCCCGAGTGGCTAGGATTACAGGCACCTGCCACCACGTCCGGCTAATTTTTTGTATGTTTAGTAGAGACAGGGTTTTACTATGTTGGCCAAGCTGGTCTTGAACTCCTGACCTCGTGATCCGCCCGCCTCAGCCTCTCAGAGTGCTGGGATTACAGGCGTGAGCCACCGCGCCTGGCCAGGAATGTTTTCTTGAAAGCTGTGGGGAGCCATGAAAGGGTTTCAGGTAGGGGAGTGGCTCACATATCACCCTGGCCCTAGCAGGGAGCATGAAGTCGATTAAGGACAGTCTGGATGTGGAAGGCCAGGCATCTATGTCAGGGGTGGAGGGACCTGAGAGGGGATCAGGAGAAGAGAAGACCTTGGACCAGGCATGAGGACAACTAGCCAGTAGCTTGCTGGAGTGGGAGTGAGAAGGTTTTGGGTCTGGATAAGTTCCCTCTTCCCACCACAGGCAAGATGGGGGAAGCCGAAGAAATGATCAGGTCTGAGGGGAGAAGATGAGTTTATCTGTGGACATGTGGAGGGTGAGATGCCATTGGGGTGTCTAGATGGAACTGTTCAGTAGGCAGATGAATATAAAGTTCTGAGGCTCAGGGGAGAAACTTTAGTAGGAGATACAGGTTTGAGAGCCATCCGTCTGTCGGTGATGGTTCGAGCCACAGGTATCAGTGACGACAGTCAGGGAGAGGACATGGAGCTGGAAGGGCAGATGAGCTTGCAGAATATCCCTGCTCAAGGGAAACCAGAGGAAGAGGGGCCCTTGTAAGATTCTGAGAAGGAACAGCAGCAAGACTTGTCAGCAGTGGGGACTGATAGTGTGGGGTCCAAGCAACAGAACGACAGAGCAGAGATCATCACGTTAAACCTTATGGGGATGACTGATTGCATGGGCTGGAGCTAGTGTGCAGGTTAATGGATGAAGTGTTGTCATGGATGAAACTGCCCAGGCATAACCTATAGAAAAACAGAATCCTTGGGAAGTACCATCGTTAAAGGACTGGTGAAAAGAACCCTGAGTAAGAGACGGGGAAGCAGCAGGCAGGGAAACAAAGACATTCTCCAGAGCTTTTATAATGGAACTTAAGGCAGGGCAGCACATTCAAAAGGGCTGTGGTGTAAAATGGGGCAGAGTAGTCAATAAACGTGCACTGAAAAGTTTCCATTGGATCTGGCATTTGGGAGGTCATCTGTGACACCAAAGACAGTGTCAAAAGTGGTTCACAGCACACATTGCTTGTTGTTTTGTGCTTTTTCCCTTGACTTTTTTTTGAAAGATCAGAGGAAGGCGTGAAACATATCCACAATTACCTGGAGGAAACAGCAGCAATCACTGTTTCCTGCTGGATCTGCCAGTTCTAAGGGATGTGAGCAATTATGCTGGTGGTATGTGTCTTGGACAGCTAACAATGATATAATTAATGGAGGAATTTCATAACACTCTGCTCATAATGTATACGTGTTTGATCAGTGTCTGGCGTGGGTGCAAGCCATCCGGGCATTGCTGTTGCCACTGCAAGGCAGACCCAGTAGACAAAAGGTGGGAGTAGCCAGTCACCAATTATCTCCTTCTGGAGTCTGGTCATTGGCCATAGATAGGACCAGGGTGGGCTCTGGCCATTTCAGGCCTGTTATTCAATGTTAAGTGTTGAGAACCACAGGCAGATAGTATTCCCTTCTTCTAAGACTCTAATAATTGCATTTATCTCATTGTGTTTCCAAGTTTATTTCACTTTGGGATTTTTTTTTTTAATTATGAAAGCAATATGTGGTCATTAGAAAAAGTCAAGGGAGGCAAGTAAAAGAAAAGTCAACAGACTGCCCTTCCCACTTCCAGACTCTCCCTGCCCTGGTGGAGGGTTGCCAATGTTGGTGTCACACTGTACTGGGCTTATTTTTATGATAACCCTCTCCCCCACTATGTTATGAGATCATAATGGGCAGAGACTGTCCCTCTTGTATTCACCTTTGCCTCCTTACGTTCTGCCACATGGCCTGACATAAATAATCAGGGCCCATCACATAGCAGTTGCTTAAGTAATCAGATAAATGAACAAATGAGTGATTGGAGTGATTTTTTTTAGGTTTTGCCCTTGGGACCATTGTTTCTATCCCTTTCATTGTAATTTTAGAGATAAACTGGATACAAGAGGAGAGCACCATTTTTGTCACTTTTTGGTTTGTAGGAATGTTTATACAGATGGTGCTCTGTGACAAGGTGTAGGGTCTACAGCCCCTTTATCCTGCTAGAGGTACAGATTTATGAATTATGTAGATAAAGTTAATCTTATTTAGAAACTGGTAGATGACTGGCAGAGAATAAATCAGAGATGATGGGCTTAGCACTTCCATGGAATTATAAGATGTGGTATTTGTAATATATTTTAAGTTTTTAAAATGCTTTTTTTAAAGAACTTAAAATGTATTATAAATATCACATCTTATAACTAGTTCTTATATTACTTCTATGTAGTCTAGAAACTTACTATGCACTCTCTGCATGTTAGGCACTGGGATATTATCACAACTAAAGCGGAAGGAAGGTTCTTGGCTAAGAGAGGACAAAAGTCCTATCCCCAGAGACATTCAAACCGCGTGGGCAAAGCTGCCTCTGTAGATTTGAAAGGGAAGATAGAGAAAAATATCTTGAAGATCAGCACAGAGAAAGGGGATGTTCAGGAATGATGGAAGCAAGAATTATTTTTACTTAGATTTTGGATTATGGCCTGTTTTCCTTCACTTGGAGCAGTTGTTTCTCCAAGTGGGCTCTGGAACCACCTACATAGAATTCTTATTAAAATTGCATTTTTCTACCTCCTAAGGAATATGCAATCCAAATTTCCAGAGCAGGAACCCAGGAGTCTGCATTTTAATCTTTAAGAAAATTCATGCAACTCTAAATTGCAGCCAGGAGCCATTCATAAAATAACACGACAGAACCTAAACGTTTCCTGACTGGGTCAAGACCCTAAACAGCATTTAGACCGAAAGGATGTCTTTACATTATGATCTTTTTCTGACAAGCACATGGAACAATGGTTTTACTAAGTCCAGAAAATGAAATGATTTTTGCCCAGTTCAAAATTCAAGCGTCTATTATAATGACCTGGATTACCAGGCCATTGTGACACCAACATTGGTAACCTCCTGCCAGGGCAGGGAGAGTCTGGAAATGGGAGGGACAGGTTATTGACTTTTCCTTTACTTGTTTCTATTGACTTTTTATAATGGCTATATAGTGCTTTATAATTTAAAAAAATCCCAGAATGAAATAGACTTGGAAACACAATGGGATAAATGCAATATTACAATCTTAGAGGGAGGGAACAGTGTCTGTCTGTGGTCCTCAACAGTTAACGTGGAATAACAGGCTTGAAGTGGCCAGAGCCCATGCTGGTTACAACCATAGCCAATGACCAAGAGAAAACTGGTGACTGGTTACTCCCACCTCAGCAAAAGATAACATTTCACCTTCTCTCTCCCTTTCACCCTAAATTTGGATGAGTGTGTCTATGAGAATTGCTTTAGGACATAGAAATTGATCCAATATGCCACAGTACATCATTTTCAGAGTGAGATTCAGCTGAAACACACTATATATTTTATTCTGATTCTCAGTCTTGAATTTTCTATAATTCGTAAGACAGTACTGGTTCTGCAAAATTTTCTCATAACAGTACGTCATCATAAGCACCACTCATTATAATTCTAAAAAAGGACTCTAGATCGCGCCACTGAGCTCCAGCCTGGGCGACAGAGCGAGACTCCGTCTCAAAAAAAAAAAAAAGGACTCTAAAACATTCATTCAATGGCAGAGCCAGAAGAATGTATGTGCATGCTTCATTGATGAATACTTTGAAGGGGATAATACCAATTTCTGATATGTTTCCTTTTAAGAAGTTTAAATGTGTTAGAAATATTTTACCTTTTCATCTGTCAGTTGACAACTTATAATTTTTAAGCTCTTAAGCTCTTTGCAGTATTTCTTTGAAAAATGTGGACATGTTTTTGAGTTCTTTTTAGAATGCTTTTTGTACTCCCTTTTCTGGTTTAATCTCTTTTTTAAAGGGTTACTTTTGAAAAGATGTACTTGTATTATAGTAGAAGGATTTTTTTAAAATCAATTTTATTTCAAAATGAGAAGAAGTCAGTTAAATTAGATCCAAACAGTACCGCTTTTCATCCCTTTCCCACCACCTCCTTTCCCCATCCGCAACTAAACAAAACAGCTTTCCCTTGTCACATTGCTATTGTTACTTCCCGTTGGAGGCAGTTTAACAAAACCTTCAGTGCAGGCTCTAAAGGTTGGATCTGCTTCAATGTAAGAGCATAAATAGCTTTATTATGGGGGTGAAGTGTTAATGGGAGCCATGAGTAATTGTCAGATACCACACTAAAATGGGCAGGGCAACATGGACGGAGCTGGAGACCACTAGCCTACGGGAATTAACGCAGAAACAGAAACCCAGATAATGCATGTTCTCACTTATAAGTGGGAGCTAAACACTAAGTACACATGGACACAAAGAAGGGAACGATAGACACTGGGGCCACTTTTCAGGTGGCGGGTGAGAGAAGGGTTGAGGATGGAAAAACTACCTATTGGGTGTTATGCTGATTACCTGGTACGCCAAATTCCTGTGACACACAATTCACCCATGTAACAAACTTGCACGTGTACCTTTTGAACCTAAAATACAAGTTAAAAAGAAAAATAAAATGAAGTGACCAGGTCCCCATTGGCAGTGGTTCTGAGCTGCGTGTTAGGTTCACCTTCCTGCATGTAGGTTTTGTTGTTATTGTCCTTGAACAGTGCCCGAGTCCTACCCCAGGCTGACTTTTCCAATTCTCAGGTGATGGTGGTCCCGTGATTTTGATCTCAGCCAGAGCTGAGAACCACTAAAGTTGTTTTTTTTAGAGGTTGCCATTAGACCTCCTTTATCTGAATCTCCGGGAATGCTGGGTTAAAGTGTATATTCCTTCTCCTCATCCTAGATCTGCTGAATCAGTCGCTAGGAGTGGGACCAGACCATTCTTTAAGCGGGTCACATGATTCTTTTGTGCTCTGAAGTTTGAGAATCCCCGGCCTCTGGGACACCCAGTGGTTATATTAAACCTGGATTAGGGATGTGATTTGGCAAACAGTGGTGAGACTATTGAGAATCAGTGTTCTAGCTAGTTTATCTGGGCTAAAGGGCTTCTCCTGCCCTTCTGGAAAAGTGTGTTCACTCCTGGCCCTGCACCCTCCTTTCCCCTACTCTGTGTGTTACCCAAAGGTTTTTTGGGTCTGAACGACTCATTCAGCCTGTGGCTGAGTCTCTAATGGACAAACACTATGGTGTGGGCGAGAATACATAGTAGGATGTCTATCCTAGCTGACGAGAATCACAGATCCTATTTGGAAAGATAAGTGTTGCTTAGAAAGACAACACAGAGGGCATGGAAGCTGGTACCATTGAATTCATGCCGAAAGAGTGAGCCTGGCCATAGAGGCTTATTTGCCGTTCAGGGGAGGAAAAGATTCCCATGGCCTAAGGAAGGTGGGGAAGACTTCGGAGAAAGTTAAAGACTTCATTTCTGGATCAAAGCATTCGTTCACTGGAAGACTCCATTTCTCTACACAATTTTGGTATAAACATACCAGTAGTTGTAGTTTTGGCCATATTAAATGGGAATGATTAATATGAGCTGTAATGTTGAGCGAAAGATATGTATCAGATGAATACAACTTTTTTCCCCTTATTTTTGATATTTGATTGCTGTCTTCTTGAAGTAGCCATTAGCCTGAATCATATGTGTGTGTGTGTGTGTATGTGTTTGTGTGCATGTGTGTATGTATGTTTGTGTATATAGTTTTGAAAGAAGAGTAAGTAAAAAGTGCCAAAGTGTCCACATTTTTTTTCTGCACATTATCCCATATGAAACCTACCATTTAATATTCTGGAATTCACCTTTACTTTGTGTGTGTGTGAATCAGCATCTTGTACCCTAAGACATGTTTGTGTTTATTTAAGCCAACTCTGTGTGGGAGGAAAAGCTGAGGTATAAGGGTTATTTTGGTAATTGTGGCTTTAGGTGAAAACCTTTTTGATTAGGAAAAATTTTTGCCAGCACAAGTACCAAGAATTATGCAAAATAAAATCTAACAAAGGGTGTCTCTCTTTCCTGCCTCCCCTCCTGTACTGTGGAGAGACCCATGCCACTCAGCCTGCGTGTGCCCTGGAAAGGTGCTTGGAATTATGGCTTTGTCTACAAGGCTGGCTGCCTTCTCAGTGAGTCTGTGGTGGTTGGAATAATGTGATAAATGGGATGCGTTTGAAAAAAATTCTCCATTTAGCTTCCCCCCCCCCCCCCGGCCCTGCACACCCAGCACAACAGCTGTGGTAGCAAATGGAGACTTGGCTCATGGATTCATATTTAGTCTTGTTTGACAATTCCAGATATTTTTAAGCAGGATTGAGTCAGGCAGCCCACAGCACGGCATTCAAACTGTCTTAATCAGCCAGCTTGTTTGGCACACAAGGACTTTGTTTTATCCTAGTAGTAAATAATACTAAATCAAGCAATATGATGTACTGAATGTACCCAAAGTCACAGCATTCAGTATTTTACTACAGCCTGTCAGCGTCTCTTTTTACATGCTTGTTCTGTTCACTGCTGGTTGTTTTATTCATTGTAGCTTTTGAATTCCATCCTTAGCCAGGTCTGGATTCATAGTTTTCATACATAATAGTCTCCTATGTTTTCTGCCAGTGTGGCCCTTCCTCCTTGCCCTCCTCCCTTTACATAGCATTGCCAAGTAGACGCAGCGTTCATTTTTGCCCAGAAGGGTTTCCTATTGTGGCACCTCATTTCCTTATTAAGATCATGGGATTTTGTCATTTGCCTCTTCTGTGGATGAGTGAATCTCATCCCAAGAGCCTGCTCTCGATGTATGGGGTTTCTTACACTGTTCCAGGTCTTCCGCTCCCAGGCTCCTCTTCATCTCTCCAGGTAGGTAGGTCTCTGAAGTCTTCACGTTCAAGCCCTCCCTTCAGCTCTGTGGCTGTCCTTGCTGCCTTCTGAAGAAGGACTTTGTTTGTCTTGTCTACCTCTCTGCTAGCTGCTCAGATTTTCCAGATAAGTCAAACCCGAACACATCAGAATGAACTTTCCCATTGACCTTGGTATTCTCCTCAAGCTATTCCCCCTTTTTCTCTTCTGATTGCCAGGCTTTTTGAAGGCATACTCTACCCCATGTTCTCAGATGTGGAGATTTAACAGAACAGTTTAATTTTTTTAATGGGATCTGACATAGGATTGCTAATTCTTCATTTTGATAATAAAAACCTATCACCATCATTTAGTAAAAGACAAAGAGATTTCAACCCACTAGTCAGAATATAATCTCAGATTAAACAACAGTCCTTTTAAGTAAATACATTCAGCTTTATTATCAGAAAACTTTTCTCTCTGCTTCTTTCATTTTGCCAACTGTGAATACTGTGTCTCCGACTAGAATTTGACAACTACTGTGTACGCTCACTCTGTCTGCCTCCTCTTTATCCACTGCCTTCTCAACCTTTGTGTTAATAGCTCGGCATCCCCTCAGACCACTCTGCCCTTGTCCTCTCAAAGATGACCACAAATTCCTGACAGCCAGGCCCGCATCTGTCTTGCCTGTTGTGTTGCCGCAATGATCCACCCTCTGGGTGACTCTCTGCTCTTTTAACTTCTGGGACTACTCCGCAGTTCTCTTCCCCTCTGCCTCCTGGGTCTCCACGGAAGCTTGTGTCTTGTTCCCCTCTACGTAACAGCAGGTTCACTTCCCTGCAAACTTGTTCCTCTCTCCCCACACTGCTCATCCACCCCCATCTCTGTGTAAAATGAGTACCAAATGGTATCTTGGAACCTCAGGCTTTGTTTCTGACTCCTCACTTTCTCTCTCCCTATGCATTCCTTCAGCATTTTTGACTCCTGCAGTGTGTCTGGAGCTGATCAAATCTGACTTCAGACCCTCAACCGCTGCTTTGCAGTCTTCCTTGGCCACAAGGCAGATGGCTGGAATTTCAGAGCCCTGCTCTTTCACATGTCAGCAGAATAACCTTGGACAATTTATTTAATGTTTCCAGGCCTGCTTCTGCGTCTGTTAATGGGACTCCTGCTATCTATCTCAATACTTGTGGCAAAGATTAGAGAGAATGCATGCAAAATGCCAGTCATGATACCTGGTACGTAACAGGCCCTGAAAAATGGCAGCTCTTATGTGGAGTCATATAGTCAAAGAGGGCTTGGAGGGAAATAATTCATTCCCCTTTGCACTTCTACTGATCTGAGCCTGTCCTCTGCTGTTTCTCCCAGTGCCTAGGACTTACCACTTATGTCTAAAGTAGCAGTGACACCAGCTGTCAGGTGACTAATTTTAACAAAGCCTTCTTTGAGTAATAGATAGTTGGAAGGCGATTCCAAATTTTCATTGGGGAAATAGAAATATTGTGCTTAAAAGATATGAAGTGTCCATATGGCTGAAAGGAGGCAATTGCGTGTTCACTCTTGATACCATGGCAGCCAGCTGGAGCACAGGCGCCAGCTCAGCATCGGCCAGGATGAGCCATAGTGCACATTTTCTTAGCAGGAGTTGCTCTAGCATTTTGAGAATTCATTGTGCTAACAAGAATATTAATCTGTTGTGATAATTCCTCTCCTCTCATTGTAGAGGATGGTGTTGTATGGGAAGAAGATCAAGTTCTATGTAATCTTGCTTTTGCATTATCCATAGCACTTTCATATTGGTAAATATAGAAGGTGATCAATACAGATGTTAATAGTTTGCATGAGAAGCATGAGAAGGAAAACCTAATTGGGCTTACCTGTAGGTCCATCTTGTATGTTTTTTCCTTAAACACTCAGAACACAAATGTAATTAGACTCAAATGGGGAAATTGTTTATCTTGAGCAAGTCCGGAGGTGACGTAAAGAATGTCTATGCAGAAGGTTGTTAGTCTTTGTATCCACATGCAATTGCTGATTCCTGTTAGGGTTGCCTCTGCCTCTGGACCTCTTGGTGGGACAGTTCGTGGAGTAGTTTTATTGTGAGTAGTTTTATTTGTGAGGTACCATTTGTTTATGCCATATTATTTTTTGTTTGTCTCCGATTTGTTTTAACATCAGTGATGTGGCAGTGAGGGTACAGTCTTCAGATTCTTGATTGCTTATGCAGTTACATGTTTTTTAAATCTAATATTGGATACTAATGACAGAGAACTTAATGACTCAGTCTTTTTTTTTTTTTTTTGAGACAGAATCTTACTCCGTCGGCAGGCTGGAGTGCAGTGGCGCAATCTCGGCTCACTGCAGCCTCCACCTCCCCGAATCAAGTGATTCTCCTGCCCCAGCCTCCTTAGTAGCTGGGACTACAGGCCCGCACCACCATGCCCAGCTAAGTTTTGTATTTTTAGTAGAGATAGGGTTTCACCATGTTGGCCAGGGGCCAGGATGGTCTTGATCTCCTGACCTTGTGATTCGCCTGCTTCAGCCTCCCGAAGTGCTGGGATTATAGGCGTGAGCCACCGTGCCTGGCCAAGACTCAGTTCTTTCTATATTGACAGAGTTCTTGATATTTCCTTCCTCTGGTTTGAATGTGTCCAGGTTGAGAGGAGACCAAGAAAACATATGCCCCAAGCCTTACCAGTTGGTAGGAAAAGTGACCCACATATAAAAACCATTCTGGGCCACTTGGGGAAGGTTGCCTTCCTCTCCCTTATAATCCTGTACATTTGTGTACTTTACCAAGTTATAACGTACATTCTCACTTTACCTATCAGTAGACTTGTGAGGTGGATGAGACAGAGATTCCAGAACCCTTTCACAAGGAAACAGAAGTCCAAAGTGGTTGAAGTTTACCTGTCTTCATTACCTGTAAATGAAGATGCTGGCTGTGAGTCGGTCTTGATTCCAGACCCTGTGGGGTTAGTCAGTACGTGTTGTTGAATGCCTGCCGAGGCCCCACACTGTGGCAATGGTAGGGCACAGTAGAGAACAATATAGGTGTGGTTCCTGACCTAGTGGAGGATACATCTAGTGGGAAAGTTATTGAATAGATTTTATAGATAATCACTGCTGAGACAAAGGCTTCAAACAAGGAGTATTGGGCACCATGAAAGGCCTCATTATTTGGGGGATTCATGGAAGATTTAATTGAAAATGTAAGACAGTATATTGCCTTTTTGTTAGTAGTGCTGCATTAAGTAAGAAATAATTATGAAACATTTTAACATCGTGTACTGAAATACTAAGTTGTAATCCAAAATTGATAAAGATTATTCATACTAAAGAATTAAATAGGGTTAGAATTTTTAAGGCTTCTTTATTACTTTGATTTTTTAAATTATGTATCTTGAAAATGAATTTCAGTTTGGCCAGTTTAATCTGAAGAATTAGGTAAAGAAAAAATTTAAATCTACCGTAAGTCAGATCAGATGATCCACTGGTTCCCTAGACTGAGCTGCAGAAGATTCAGAGACAGTGTTATCCTTAGCTTTGGCAGGTGGCACACGTCTCTTCACCCTCACTTGTTACTTTCAGAGGCAAGATGGCTTTGTGGGCAAGATCATGGGACAGGACTGAGATGGCATAGGGCCAAATCCTGGCCTTCCCAATTACCAGCTGAGTAAACTTGGGCAAGGCCCTTACCCATTTGGTGCCTCAGTTTGCTGATTCGGAGAATGGAGATGATAGTAATAGTACTTCCTTAACATTTTTGTGAAGGTTTAAATGAGTTCATTTTTGCAAAGTGTTCAGAATTGTGTCTCACACTTAGTAGGCACTTAGTAAAGTTCTACCGCTGCAGTTTTATGATCAGGGTGGTAAAGGGCCTCTGAGTGCAGTGAGGCTGGAACCAGGAGAAAGAAATTGTTCTGTGCCTGGGCCGAATCTAGGACCCTGGCCTTGTTAGCCCCTTGTACTAATTAGGCGAACACAGGCATCTTACTGTAGGGATAGTCATGCTGATGCAATAAGTGTGGATGGTTGCTTAAATAGTGCTTGCCCCCTTTTCGGTAGTAAAACTTCAACTTACCTTCCATATCATAGATCCTGAGGTTTAGAATGTTATCCTTTGTGATTTTACAAAAAGACAAATTACTTGAAGAAGGCAATTATTTGCTTTCTTTAAGCCATTTAGTTTTTTTAATTTAACTTTCTTTTGCCAAATGCCATCAACAAATATTTGGTGATCTTAGAGAATAGCCACAAAAAATATGTAAGACTTAAGTTTTGTTTTGATTTGCATTTCATGGTATTCCCAGTGGAAGGAACCTAGTATAATAATTTACTAGCATCATATAGGTCTTGAAGCCAGGAGGAGAAGAGAGGCTATTTATATAGAACAAGAAGAGATACCAGTGAGTAACTGATTTATTCAAAAAGAATTTACTGTGCTGTTTAGACCAAACAGAGGCTGTCTCCCCATAGTCCTTCCCAAAGGAAATGCCCAGGAGTTTCCAAACTCACATATACCTAGAAGGAACTTGAGAAATCACTTAATCCAGTCTGTCTCCATCACAAGAGGGACTCCAAAATGGTGATAGCTTTTCAGAAAAGGTCGTGAGTACACCTTAAGGATTCTGGGGATGTGGGAAAAAAGCCCGAATTTCTTACAGAAGAATATAGAGTGAGCTTAGGCATTACTTTTAGGATACAGTGGGGTGGAATCTCAACTTGGCATGTTCAAAAACGGCTGCTGAGGAAAGAATATGAGTACCAGGAGGGTAGGGAATATCCTTTTAAATCACTTTTTAAGTGATGGTATCTGTTGTGAAAACTATTCTCTCAGAAGCCCTCTGGCAAGTAGCGCCAGGACTGTTCTCCTGGCGGCATTGAAGGAGACTTTGCATGGACAGAGCTTAGGGCTGATTATGAGTTTTCTATGTACAGGCTGTAGTAATGTTTATATTGCCAAACTACAGATTTCATGTTTTTATTTCTAAAGTATGACTATAAATCTCACTAATTGAAAACAATTCGAATTCAGAAATAATAGCTTCTATAGAGTGGGTCAGAATTAAAGTTTAGCTTAAGAAAGTTGTAGGAAAAAAATTAATTTTACAATCATTCTTAGACATTTTATAAATATCAAATTTTATGCTTTTATTCCTGGT
The DNA here is from genome assembly GCF_008728515.1 of Papio anubis. NCBI lineage: Eukaryota > Metazoa > Chordata > Mammalia > Primates > Cercopithecidae > Papio > Papio anubis. The sequence continues at coordinate 52,269,824 of NC_044981.1, forward strand.
GTATGTAGAACAAGCCCAATTTGAATTAATGAAAAGTATGATTAATTTTATTTTTATTTTTTATTTTATTTTCATTTATTTATTTATTTTTTTACCAGTAGTGGTGGCACGCGTAATCCCAAACACTTTAGGAGGCTTAGACGGGAGGATTGCTTGAGCCCAGGAGTTTGAGACCAGCCAGGGCAAGACAGTGAGACCCTGTCTCTACAAAACATTTTAAAATTAGCTGGGCACGGTGGCGTGCACCTGAAACAAAAAAAAAAAAAAATTTTTTTTTGTTTCACCTTATGTAAAAGCTTGAACTGAGTGTTGGCACGTAGTAATTTTGGGTTACATTCCTTAATGAGCAGATGGAAATCTCATTAATAGTACTAAGTATTATTAGTATGCTAACTATATAATAATAAGTATTTCTAATACTCTAAGTTACGTAGATGCTTATTTAGGGTTTAATCATTATTGCTTCTCAAATAGTTAAAACTAGCAAAAGCCCTCTAAATGTTATTTCTATTGGTAATGCTACTCTTTTTTTTTTTTTTTTTTGGGACAGAGGCCCTTAGGCTGGAGTACAGTGGCCCTATCTTGGCTCACTGCAACCTCCACCTTCTGGGTTTAAGCGATTCTCCTGCCTCAGTTTCCCGAGGAGTAGCTGGGATTACAGGCATGCACCATGACATCCAGCTAATTTTTGTATTTTTAGTAGAGACGGGTTTCCCCATGTTGGCCCAGGCTGGTCTCGAACTCCTGACCTCAAGTGGTCTGCCCGCCTTGACCTTCCAAAGTGCAGGTATTACAGGTGTGAGCCACTATGCCCAGCCAGTATGATGCTACTCTTCAAATTATTTGGCCTTGAATGGAAAACAATGGTCGTCTCTTTTGATCCCCTCACCCAGTGTTCTAGTGTGCCATTTACTTTCCCCCCCTTTATCCTACTTAGATTGTAAGTTGGAGGTGTCAGTATCATCTTTTTTTACAGGAGAGGGAACTCCTTGTCTAGCAGATTAATTGTGAACAGATCAAGGTGGCATATGGTAATCTGCTATCAAGAGATCTTTCCAGCCTTCTCTGCAGATACTCTCATTTTGATACCCTGTTGTTCAGGCAGACTGTACCATCATCCCTAGGGATCACCCTCTCATCACTGTGCATCAAATATCACATTCATGCCTGTGCTTCTCCTTTGCTCTTATTTATTTGATTCAAAGCATAACAGGGTCCTTCTTTGTCTGGCTTCCTCCCTTCTCAACTCCTGCAGCACTTAACATTATAATATACTAGCGTTATTTAAAAATACTTGCCGATGATCTATTTTACAGATAAGGAAATTGAGGCACAGATAAGTAGTTTACCCAGGGGCACAAACCTAATAAGTGCAGAAAACTGGTGCAGATTTGCTCTTATGGCTGTTCAGATTTGATGGAGGATAAATTGAATACAGAGAGAGACCATTTAAGAAGCTATTGTCATCATCTGGTAGATTGGGGCCTGAACTAGGTTGATAATAATAGGAATGGACAGAAGATGGACAGGAAAAAATAATTAGAGAATACCAAAAGGATTTGGAAATTGGATGTGAGTGTCAAAGAGGGAGATGGTGGGGTCTGGGGGAAATATTCAAATTACAATTTTTAATGGGGTATTGTGGTCAGGCTAGACCTCATTGAGAAGATTTTTTTTTTCTTCATACATTTAGTTTTAAACCTCACATTTGTCCCCAGCAGAACATTTGGGAATCAGTTAAAAGTGATTTCAGGTGGGAATAACCTGCAAGCTGTATAGTATCTCTTGTAAGAGATCTGGCACTGAGCGGTTTTCTTAGTGGTAAAATAGAGATACTATATACCACATGAAAGAACAATGTTCTCATACAGTCTTTGTTGCATATGTTTTCTTATCCATTCCTTCAGGACCTATGGACTGCTTACAATATTCTTAATACTGTGTGGGCTCTGAGAAACTGCAACTGACAAGGCCAACATGGTCTCTCTTCCCCGGGGATCTTAGAGTTTAGTAAGGGAGATTTACCATCATCAAACAATTAGTTAATTAAAACTGTAACAGATCTTACAAACGTGAAACCCAAGGAACTTGAGAACTGGAGAACCCAATCTAATTTTGGAGTTCAAGGAAACTCCAAGAGGATTTGACATGTTAGTTGAGTATTTCAGGGTAAGCAACTTGCTTAAAGCAAACCAGCAATCAAGACCCTTTAACCCACACTATTGCCTTTCTTGTCTAAAGTTTTTATTTTACAGGCAAATATATTCAAAGGGTCAAGTTAGGAACGTGCGTGTAATGGAAAGAAGTGGTGTTGGGAGTCAGGAGACTTGCGTTCTGTTTACTATCTGCTACTTTATGCATACAAGCAATTTAGCCTGGAGAGAGAATTCACCTTCCTATAAACCACACTTCTAGATCAGCTGTGTCTGGACTTAGTCCAGCTGTGTTTTCTGGCAGTTGTTTTTGTTATCCCCTGATCCCTGAATTCCGGACCAGCTCAACCAGAATTTCTTACAGCCACCATTCATGTGATTTCTCGGTTGGCCCATCTTCTCAGGTCTCAGTGATGCTTCTGTTACTCTGAGCAATATTGAAGCCTTCTACCTAAAAGACATACGTTTCGTCTTTACCCTCTGCTTCTTTGATTTTTATTTTTTGTTGATAGAGTAGTAAGCCACTGTAAAATTTATATTTTAATGTGTGGCTTCATCCTCTTCCTCAGTACTTGTGAGACACCTCTTTTCAAATTTTTCTTTCTCAGCGCTGTAATTTATTAGGAGGTGTCTTTTTTAGTTTTATCTTTAATGGACACATAATTGTACATATTTATGAAGTGCAATGTGGTGTTTTGATACTTTTATTCAATGCATATTGATCAAATCAGGATAGTTAGCATATGTGTGACCTCAACATTTATAATTTCTTTGTGGTGAGATTGTTCAAAATCTTCTCTTTTAGTTATTTTGAATTTAATATATTATTGTTTTTTCTAGTTACCATGCATACTGTGGAATGGAACCCTAGAACTTATTCCTCTTATCTTACTGTAACTTTGTACCTGTTAGCCTTTTTCCCATCCCCTTCACCCCACTACCCTTCCTAGGCTCTCTTAATCACTATTCAACTTGCTACTTCTATGAGATCAACTTCTTTAGATTACACATATGAGTGAGATTATGTGATATTTGTCTTTCTGAGTCTGACTTATTTCACTTAAATAATGTCCTCCAGGCTTATCTATGTTGTCTCAAATGACATGATTTCATTCTTTTTTATGGCTGAATAGTACATTGTGTGAAATATACACATTTTCTTTATCCATTCATCTGTTGAGGGACACTTAAGTTGATTCCATGTCTTGACTCTTGTGAATAATGCTGTGGTAAACATGGGAGTGCAGATATATCTTCGATATGCTGATTTCATATCCTTGAGATATGTGTCTGGTAGTGGGATTGCTGGATCATATGGTAGTTCCATTTTGAATTTTTTGAGGAACCGCCATAATTTTTCATAATGGCTGTACTCATTTACATTCCCATCAACAATGTATAAGAGTTCCCTTTTCTCTGCATCCTTGCCAGTATTTGTTATTTTTTGTCTTTTTGATAATAGCTATAATAACTGGGGTGAGACAATATCTCATTGTGGTTTTGATTTGCATTTCCCTTGTGATTGGTAATGCTGGGCATTTTTTTCATGTACTTGTTAGCCATTTGTATGTCTTCTTTTGAGAAATGTCATTCAGATCAGATCTTATGCCCATTTTTAAAAATGGAATTTTTCTTTTTTGCTATTGAGTTTTTTCTGTATTCTGGATATTAACAATCCCTTGTCAGATGCGTAGTGTGCAAATATTTTCTGTCATTCTGTAGGTTGTCTCTTCATTCTGTCGAGTCTTTTCTTGGCTGTGAAGAAGCTTTTTAGTTTGATAAAATCCCATCTGTCTGTTTTGTTTTGTTTTGTTTTTTGAGATGGAGTTTCACTCTTATTGCCCAGGCTGGGGTGCAGTGTCGAGATCTTGGCTCACTGCAACCTCTGCCTCCCAGGTTCAAGCGATTCTCCCGACTCAACCTCCTGAGTAGCTGGGATTACAGGCACATGCCACCATGCCCAGCTAATTTTTGTATTCTTAGTGGAGACAGGGTTTCGCCATGTTAGCCAGGCTGGTCTCGAACTCCTGACCTCAGGTGATCTGCCGCCTTGGCTTCCTGAAGTGCTGGGATTACAGGTATGAGCTACCGTGCCTGGCCTGTTTTTTGCTTTTGTTGTCTGTGCTTTTGAGGTCTTGTCCAAAGAAATCCTTGCCCAGACCAATGCCGTGAAGCATTTCTCTTGTTTTCCTTTGGTAGTTGCATAGTTTCAGGTCTTACATTTAAGGCTTTAACCCATTTTGAGTCAATTTTTGTATATGGTGAGAAATAGGGATCTTGTTTCATTCTTCTGCATGTGGATATCTGGTTTTTCCAGCACACTCAATGTGTGTTTTTGGCACCTTTGTCGAAAATCAGTTGGCTGTAAATGAGTGGATTTATTTCTCTCTTTTTTTAAAAAAAAATTTTTATTTCCATAGGTGTTTGGGGAACAGATGGTATTTGGTTACAAGAGTAAGTTCTTTAGTGGTGATTTGTGAGATTTTGGTTCAACCATCAACCAAGCAGTATACACTGAACCCAATTTGTAGTGGGTGGATTTATTTCTGGGTTCTCTATTTCATTGGTCAATGTGTCAGTTTCTATGCTAGTACCATACTGTTTTGGTTACTATTGCTTTGTAGTATAGTAATTTACATTCTCACCAACAGTGTGTAAGAATTTCCTTTTCTTTGCATTCTTTTGAAGTCAGGTAGTATGTTGCTTCCAGCTTTGTTCTTTTTCTTTAGCATTACTTTGGCTTTTTGGGGTCTTTTGTGGTTCTGTAAGAATTAGAGGATTGTTTTTTCTATTTCTATGAAGAATATCAATGGTATTTTGATAGCAATTGCATTGAATCTATAGATTGCTTTGGGTAGTATGGACACTTTTAACAATTTTTTTCTTTTTCCTTTTTTTTTTTTTTTTCTTTTGGAGGCAGAGTCTTGCTCTGTCACCCAAGCTGGAGTTCAGTGGTGTGTTCTCGGATCACTGCAACCTTGGCCTCCCAGGTTTAAGCAGTTCTCTTGCCTCAGCCTCCAGAGTAGGTAGGATTACAGGCATATGCCACTGCGCCTGGCTAATTTTTTTATTTTTAGTAGAGATGGAGTTTCACCATGTTGGCCAGTCTGGTCTCGAACTCCTGACCTCAAGTGATCTGCCTGCTTCGACCTCCCATGGTGCTGGGATTGCAGGCGTGAGCCACCATGCCTGGCCACAATGTTAATTCTTCTAACCCATAAACACAGTGTATCTTTCCATTTATTTGTGTCCTCTTCAATTTTTTTCATCAGTGTTTTATAGTTTTCTTTGTGGAGATTTTTTACCTATTTGGTTAAATTTATTCCTAGGTATTTTATTTTTTGTAGCTATTATAAATGGGATTGATTTTAAAAAATTTCTTATTTAGGTAGTTCACAATTGGTGTATAGAAATGCTACTGATTTTTCTATGTTCATTTTGTATCCTGCAACTTTATTTACTAATCCTCACAGGTTTTTTATGGAGTCTTTAGGGTTTTCTATATGTAAAATTATGTCATCTGCAAACAAGGACAATTTAGCTTCTGCTTTTCCAGTTTGGATGCCCTTTATTCCTTTCTCTTGCCTAATCTCTCTGGCCAAGACTTTTAGTACTATGTTGAATAAAAGTGGTGAGAGTAGATATTCTTGTCTTGTCTAGATCTTAGAAAAAAAGCTTTCAACTTTTCTTCATTCCATATGATGTTCATTGTGTATTTGTCATATGTGGCCTTTATTGTGCTGAGATAACAAGGCACCTCTTTTCTCAGCCTTATAGACTGCTCCTCCGAACCAAAAAGAGCGACAACAAGAGAGACTCTCATGGAGTATTCAGGCTGACCAGCGCTTTTCAGATCATGGCAAGCCAATGGCATGGCATGGCCTCACTTGCCTGAACAGTGATGCTCATCCTGTAATGAAATTGCTTGTTTCTTCTTAAGCATGGCAGTGCCATGACTTGAACATGGGAGGGCCAGCACTCAGTGAAATAGATGTGTAGTGATGGTTGAGTCACTTCGTCTCTTTGAGCCTTAGTGTCTATTTTGTATAATGAAAGTTAAAATAGTTTATTTTGAGGAGATTAAATAAGATAATGTATATAAAAGGGCTACAGCTGAATCTGTACTAAGGGTCCACAAATGTTCGTGAGTTTTAAACATTGATTCCAGATTTAACTATAGATTCAACAGCTATATATATATATATATAGCTATATATATATATATAGTTTGTTTTATATATATATATAAAACAAACACTATGGTCCTACTTTCACAAATAAGCTATTATATTTATGCTATTACTTTCATAAATAGGCGATTATATTTATATAAACTAGGACCATAATGTTTGTTTTTCACTACCTCATTTGACCATGCAAGGCAGAAAATAGTGTGAGGAAAATGTCAGCATAGATCCAGATGTTTTACGCTTTTAAATTTGAACTAAAATCTTTCATGGAGCATCTGATTCCTGTGAGGCTGTTGGATCGAGACATCCATTTTCCCTTTAATTCTCCCTTTTCCCTGCCACCCACAATTTAGAAATATTAAGTATGTTTTGGCTCAGATTGCATTAGTCAGACTGGTGGAAGAAACAGCAAGAACCAGGAGAAATCTTTCTATTTTAGCCCTTCTCAATGTTAATACGTCCAAAATAAATGAATCTTTGAAGTTAAATGCTACAGACTAACATTTTAAAGGCCCAAAAGCTATAATCTCAAGTTTTGTATCAAGAAAGGAATTTAAAGTAACAACTGGTCATTTAAAAATCACAATATTTAAAGGCCAGTAAATGTGGGGGAAAATATTCAGCTGCATTAGTAATAAAAAGAATATAAAAATGTTGACATACTATTTTAGCAATACAATTGGCATTTTTTTTTAATGTAACAGAAAGAAAAGAGGAGGAGCGATGTTGAATAGGGCATCTTGTACAGGCTGATGAAAGTTTAAGTAGGCATAAGTTGCTCCTCACAAAAGCAATTTAACAATATTTTTCAAGCGCTGTAGAGATGTTAATGCCTTTGACACAGTAATTCTACTTCTGGGAACATAGCCTAAGGAAATAATCAGGAATGCACATAAATATAACATCAGGAACTTTGTAACAACCTAAATGCCCAACAGTGGAGGATTGATTAAATGAAGTATGAAAATATATACAATGTGCTTTTCTGCCATTAAGAACAGCAAACTACTTGGAAAAATAATGATAGGAGAAAAAAGCTTGTAAAGTAATGTAAAGTGCAAAAAACAAATTATCATGAACTTAGTATTGTGAAATATAATCTGTTTATACACATATTCTGTGTGTGTGTATATGTGTGTACACACGTGTGTGTGTGACAAGTTAAAAAAAAAAATCACAATAAAAGATTACCTCTAGGTGATGAGAGTGTTGGTGGTGTTTATTTTCTTCTTTGTATATTTTCCAAATACTTATGTTTATAATTAGAAAAAAATTCGTAATTTAAAAGTACATTACTTTAGAATACCTGGTACTGATACCACCACATGAAAACACAAGGAAAAAAAGTCTAATGGTAATTACAACAGAATGCCATCAGTGCTTTTGATAGAGTGGTGGGACTTGGTAGTGGTAGTGGTGGTTTTTGTTATTTTATTATTTAATTGATCTGTTAAATAATTGTACATATGTATGGGTACACAGTGATGCTTTGATACATATAGTGTATTGTGATCAGACCAGGGTAATTAACATACTCATCTAAAGCATTTATCATTTCTTTGTGTTAGGAACTTTCAATATCCTCCTTTCACCCATTTGAAACTATATATTATTGTTAACTGTAGTCATCTTATAGTGCTATACAATAGCAGTTCTCAACTTTTTTGGCACCACGGACCGGTTTTGTGGAAGACAGTTGTATTAGTCCATTTTCACACTGCTGATAAAGACATGTCTGAGACTGGGCAATTTAAAACAGAAAGAGGTTTAATTTGACTCACAGTTCCATCTGACTAGGGAGGCCTCACAATCATGGTGGAAGACAAGGAGGAGCAAGTCACATCTTATGTGGATGGTGGCAGACAAAGAGAGCTTATGCAGGGAAACTCCCCCTTATAATAGCTATCAGATCTTGTGAGACTTACTCACTGTCATGAGAACAGCTTGGAACGACCTTCCCCCATGATTCAGTTACCTCCTACCGGATCCCTCCCACAACACATGGGAATTCAAGATGAGATTTGGGTGGGGACATAGCCAAACCATATCATTCTGCCCCTGGCCCCTCCCAAATCTCATGTCCTCCCATTTCAAAACCAATCATGCCTTCCCAACAGTCCCCTAAACTCTTAACTCATTTCAGCATTAACTCAAAAGTCCACAGTCCAAATCTCATCCAAGACAAGGCAAGTCCCTTCCATCTATGAGCCTGTAAAATCAAAAGCAAGTTAGTTACTTCCTAGATACAATGGGAGTACAGGCATTGAATAAATACATCCATTCCAAATGGGAGACATTGACCAAAACAAAGGAGCTACAGGCCCCATACAAGTGCGAAATCCAGCAGGGCAATCAAATCTTAAAGGTCCAAAATGATCTCCTTTGACTCCATGTCTCACATCCAGGTCATGCTGATGCAAGAGGTGTGTTCCCACGGTCTTAGACAGCTTTGCCTCTGTGGCTTTGCAGGGTATAGCCCCTCACCTGGCTGCTTTCACGGCTGGCCTTGACTGGTGGCTTGTCCAGGTGCATGGTGCAAGCTGTCGGTGGATCTACCATTCTGGGGTCTGGAGAATGATGGCTCTCTTCTCGCAGTTCCAGTAGGCACTGCCCTAGGAGGGACTCTGTGTGGGGGCTCCAACCCCACATTTCCTTTCTGCACTTCCCTAGCAGAGGTGTCCCATGAGGGCCTTGCCACTGCAGCAAACTTTTGTCTGGGCATCCAGGCATTTCCATACATCTTCTGAAATCTAGGCAAAGGTTCCCAAACCTCAATTCTTGACTTCTGTGCACCCGCAGGCTCAACACTACATGGAAGCTGCCAAGGTTTGGGGTTTCCACCCTCTGAAGCAACAGCCCAAGCTATACTTTGGCCCCTTTTGGTCAGAGCTGGAGTGGCTGCGATGCAGGGCACCAGGTCCCTAGACTGCACACAGCATGGGGACCCTGGACCAGGCCCAGGATTCAATTTTCTCCTGGGCCTCTGGGCCTGTGATTGAAGGGGCTGCCATGAAGACCTTTGACATGCCCTGGAGACATTTTCGTCATTGTCTTGGTGATTAACATTCAGCTTCTCCTTACTTACGCAAGTTTCTTCAGCCAACTTGAATTTCTCCTCAGAAAATGTTTTTTTTTTTTTTTTTTTTTTTTCTGTCAAATTGTCAGCCTGTAAAATTTCCCAAACTTTTATGCTCTGCTTCCCTTATAAACTGAATGCCTTTAACAGCACCCGAGTTACCTCTTGAATGTTTTGCTGCTTAGAAATTTATTCCACCAGATACCTAAATCATCTCTCTCAAGTTCAAAGTTCCACAAATCTCTAGGATGGGGCAAAATGCTGCCAGTCTCTTCGCTAAAACATAACAAGTCACCTTTGCTCCAGTTCCCAACAAGTTCCTCATCTTCCACCTCAGCCTGGACTTGATTGTCCATATTGCTATCAGGCTTTTGGTCAAAGCCCTTCAACAAATCTCTAGGAAGTTCCAAACTTTCCCACATTTTCCTGTCTTCTGAGCCCTCCAGACTGCTCCAGCCTCCGCCTGTGAACCAGTTCCAAAGCCGCTTCCACATTTTTGGGTATCTTTTCAGCAGCACCCCACTCTACTGGTACTAATTTAGTCTATTAGTCTGTTTTCATGCTGCTGATAAAGACATACCTGAGACTGGGCAATTTATAAAAGAAGGAGGTTTAATTGGACTTACAGTTCCATGTGGCTAGGGAGGCTTCACAATCATGGTGGAAGGCAAGGAGGAGCAAGTCACATCTTACGTTGATGACATCAGGCAAAGAAAGCTTGTGCAGGAAAACTCCCCCTTATAATAACCATCAGATCTGATGAAACTTACTCACTATCATGTGAACAGCACGGGAAGGACCTGCCCCATGATTCAATTACCTCCTACCGGGTCCCTCCCACAACACATGGGAATTCAAGGAGAGATTTGGGTGGACACACAACCAAATCATATGAGCGGTGTTTCCACAGACCAGTGTTTGAAATGGTTCTGGGACAAATCAAGCTCATTACATTTACTGTGCACTTTATTTCTATTATTATTACATTTGTAATATATAATGAAATAATTATGCAACTCACCGTAAGGTAGATTCAGTGGGAGCCCTGAGCTTGTTTTCCTGCAACTGGACAGTCCCATCTGGGGTTGATGGGAAACAGATCAGATCATCAGGCATTAGATTCTCATAAGGAGCACACAACCTAGATCCCTTGCATGGGCAGTTGACAGTAGGGCTCATGCTCTTATGAGAATCTAATGTGGGCGCTGACCTGACAGGAAGTGGAGCTCAGGCAGTAATGCAAGTGATGGGGAGTGGCTATAAATATGGATGAAGGTTCGCTCACCCGCCCACCGCTCACCTCCTGCTGTGCATCCCAGTTCCTCACAGGTACTGGTTTGTAGCTCAGGGGTTGGGGATCCCTGCCATAGAACACTAGAACTTATTCCTCCTATAGCTATAATTTTTTTAGAGATTTGATGTTTTTAATATTTTTCTTTAATGTGCTTCTGTTGAGAATATATCTTATATTAGGAAAACAAATATAAATGTATTAAAATACTTTATAAATCTAGGTCATGTTTGAATGGAGGTAGCATTTCCAGCTGTTCTCTTGTGAGTGTGATCTATCTTGAGAATGATAAAAACTGTTAATAATGGTGGCAAATTATAGACATTTTCTCTACTCCTACAGAGATTCCTGAAATTCCAGAAAGCATTTCATTCTGTAAAGCACTGCAGGTAGCTGACTTCAGCGGAAACCCACTGACTAGGTAAGCTTTCTGCTTACTTTTCTATCTATAGTAGTAAGGATATCTTTTTTGAGAGCCAAGCAAAGAACACAGTCAGGTTAACCATCTTGGAGGTACCTAGATGGCTCACTATCTTTATCACGGATGGTTGACTTTCACAGATACTTCTTTATAAATAGCCCTGTACAATGAAAGGCACACTATTCGATTGATAGAAACCTCAAAGGATGTTATAGGGATAAGGTGCAGCACAGCGAAGTGTACAAAACAGGATGAGGAGTGCATTTCTGAAGCAATGTGAAGAGTTGTAGTAGTTTATAACCCCCCATTGATCTGTCCTGTCTTGTGGGGTAAGGCAGGTTTCTAAACTCCCAGAGAGCTTACACCAGAGTTATCCAAGGAGAAATCATATTACAGTTATTTTTTTGTACTCCAGTAATGAAAAGTGTTTACTATCTTTTTTTTTTTTTTTTTTTTTTTTTTTTTTGAGATGGAGTCTCGCTTAGTCACCCAGGCCGGAGTTGTGTGGCACCATCTCAGCTCACTGCAACCTCCGCCTCCTGGGTTCAAGTGATTCTCCTGCCTCGGCCTCCTGAGTAGCTGGGACTACAGGCGTGCACCACCACGCCCGGCTAATTTTTGTATTTTTAGTAGAGGTAGGGTTTCACCATATTGGCCAGGATGATCTCAATCTCCTGACCTCCTGATCCACCCACCTCAGCCTTCAAAAGTGCTAGGATTACAGGCCCGAGCCACCTTACCTGGCCATACTATCTTTTACTGTCTTAACTTTCCTCTAACTCTCCATTAAAAACAAATGAACATCAACAACAAGAAAAACAAAAACCTCCTATGAACATCATTATTTCTTTAACAATAGCTGTGGGGATTTCTTTGTTTTTGTTTTTGTTTTTGTTTTCCTTCAAATAAAGCTACTGTGTCAGTTTTACTACTTATTCCAGCTTTACCCTTCTTCGTATGACACAGTCTGTTACCCAGGCGTGGCTGAGTGGCATTGCTGTGAGCTGTTCCTTATGGCTCCTGGCTTAGTCATGAGTCCACTGACCACTGGCTTCCAGGCATCTTGTTAGTAGGATAACTGAATTGTGCCCGCGTGGCAATGCAGAGATAGCCCTTGGGTGTCTGTTTTAGATGTCTCTTTGGGCCAGGTGGGTCCATTTATAAGATTTCTCAAGAATCTGAAAGGAACCTCAGAAGAAATGCACTCTTCCCGTCCCTTCTTTTCTGTCTTTTCTCTTTTGATCTAGGAAAATTAAGATTAAACTAAAATTTCTGAGTCATCTCACCCACTTCAAAATTGCTTGGGACTTCTTGGGTATGGAGTGCTGGAGAATGCACTATTTAGTTTTATGTTTCCAATACCTTGTTATTGCCAATAAAGAAATGTGTTTTCTTTTTAAAACTTTTTCTGATTGTCCTCCTTTGAATTGTAGTGATTAAGTTACATGTAACATTTATTACTGAAGAATAGTAATCTAGTAAGCTATACTCCAATAGCTTTCTTACTTATCACTGTCCTTCCAACCTTATCCTCTTTCCCTACCATCTTCCATTCAGCTGTCTCTTAAAACCTTTCTATAGCTCCCATCTCTGTAAGATAAAGTCAGAGCTCCTCCCTGTGCTATGTGAGCCTCTTCTTGCCCCTCCATCTGACCCTGGTCTGTCTCTCCATCTTCATTGACCTCAGTTGCCTGTGCTGGACGTCAGTCTCTGCTGTAATATAAAGTGCTTCTAGTTAGTTCATTTCATGCCTCTGTCTTCTTGACAGTACCGACCCTTTCACCGTCCTTAAGATGCAGTTTGAGCATCATACACGTTTTCGGGAAGGCTTTCCCAGTTACTACCCACGGGCCCCTCCTCTGGGCTCCCGTAATGCTCTCTGTGTACTTTTTTCATAACACTTGAAGTTTACCCTTAAGTTATTTCTCTGACTAAGACTCCTTGACCAACCTGAGGAAGTTACTTGTATTCCTGGAATGGAGTAAGTGCTCAATAAATGTTTGTTGAACTGGACTAAGCTGAAGGCAGCTTACAGCTTTTGGCAAGCTGGGAAATACTCGTTATGTTGCTGTTGACTTTTTTTTAACCATTCAGTTGCTTCTTCCTTTTTTCTATTTTTTTTGATTTTCCTTTTCTAATGTCTGCTGACATTTGACTTTACTATTATTTCAGTTCTCTCTCAACTGGAACACACCTAGATTGTGTGAGGCTTTACTGTTTTGTTTGTTTTAATTCTGGCTTTCTATTTGGCAGGTTTCTTAAGGTGAAGCCATTTTAATTTGGCAGGTGTGCTGTTTTTTTAAGATTTAAGATGGTATCTGTGAGTTGAAGGGACCTTAAAAATGATTTAGTTTGGCTTACTTATTTTATGGCTCAAGAAACTGAGGCACATGTAGGTTAAATTACCTTTCAAGATCACACAGCTAATGAGTGGGAAGCTCGGACTGCAGTTCATTTCTCCTAACCTTGGGTCTGTACTTCCTTATCACATCTGTACTAGTTTAGCTCTTGTGTTAATAGCCAGTAAAAAAGCACCTGTTTAAATCAGCTATTTAAAACTATATTTTTCTTGTGTTTAAGAACATCTTAGCTAGTTTTTAAATTATAAAATGATATACACGTTCTGGTAAAAACTCAGGCAGAACAGATAAGTTGCATCTTTTGAATTATGAGTAAAAATCTTGCCTCTGTTAATTGTGCCTCAGAACAAATTCCAGTGATTATAAATATTCCAGTTAATACCCTGATCTTGCGGGTCTGGATTTGGTTTTGAAGTTTGGAATTAACCTATATTAAATATCAAACATAATGTTTCATAGGCCTTTTTTTAAAGGAACCTAGAAAGATAAAAATGAAAGATTCTAATCTAGAGACCATCACTAAAGCCAGAAATCTCTCCCTCACTGAGAAAAAGTGATACTTATATGTTCTGTTGTCTTTGTTAGCAGATTTATGTTTAATAACCTTCAGCATTTTAAACACAATGAGATCCTTTGCCTTTAGTTAGGTTTTCCCTTCCCTCCCTCAATATGGTAACCATAGAAATATTGAAACTAAACTTTCTTTGTAAATTTTAAATGATGATTTTATTTTGAAGCCTTGTTATTCTGTAGAGTTTAAGGAACATATAAAAAATATCCCTTTGTGTAGAACATAGTAAAACATAAAATTATTTCAAGTGGTTGGCAACTTAAATAGAACTAAAAGAAAAATGTTAAGAAAGTAGCAATTGTCACGGTGGTTCACGCCTGTAATCCCAGCACTTTGGGAGGCTGAGGCGGGTGGATCACTAGGTCAGGAGTTTGAGACCAGCCTGATCAACATGGTGAAACCCTCGTCTCTGCTTAAGAATCCAAAAATTAGGCAGGCGTGGTGGCACGTGCCTGTAATCCCAGCTACTCAGGAAGCCAAGACAGGAGACTAGCTTGAACCCGGGAAGCAGGGGTTGTAGTGAGTTGAGATCTTGCCACTGCACTCCAGCCTGGGCAACAGAGTGAGACTGTGTCTCAAAAAAAAAAAAAAAAAGGGAAGTAGCAATTGTCTGTCAGCGGATCAATAAGTACTCCGTAGCTTTCCCCTAGGAATTATAAACTACAGGAAGAAAAATTATGCAGTAGCTGTCCTGTGTTTTATTATAATCTCAAGGACTGATGAAATTTTCTCTTTAGTTTCTGCTAATCAATAAAGTATTTTTACTCTTAGGCACTTTTAGCTGCAGAAATAATTCATCATTTTCTTTCATAAAGTATTCAGTAGTCCCAACAATTTTTTTTGCCTTTGTTCTTAGAGCTTGCATATCTTTCTACTTTAATTATTTCTAGATCACCATAACAGTAAGTATTTATCATGCCCCTGTACATCTACTATGTATATGAAGTCTTTGTTTTTTCCTTACAAGTGTCTTATTTATAGGAAGACAAGGCAAATATGCCATATATAATGTCATTTTTAGGAGGTTATTTCAATTAGCACGTAGAATAAATCATTATATTTATGCTTGGTATACACTATACATGAACTTTTCTTTTTTAATTTATAGCATTTTTGTTTGTTTGTTTGTTTTGTTTTAGGTTGCCAGAAAGCTTTCCTGAGTTACAGAATTTAACATGTCTTTCTGTAAATGACATCTCACTGCAGTCTCTACCTGAAAATATTGGCAAGTAAGTTTTTTTGTGAAGTTTGGGTGGATCGAGGTGAAAGGGGGTTTATATCATCAGCTCTAGCCTCCTTTCCTTTTTTTTTTTTTTTTTGAGACGGAATCTCGCTCTGTTGCCCAGGCTAGAGTGCAGTGGCGCGATCTCAGCTCACTGCAAGCTCCGCCTCCCGGGTTCACGCCATTCTCCTGCCTCAGCCTCCCGAGTAGCTGGGACTACAGGCGCCCGCCAACTCGCCCGGCTAGTTTTTTGTACTTTTTAGTAGAGACGGGGTTTCACTGTGTTAGCCAGGATGGTCTCGATCTCCTGACCTCGTGATCCGCCCGTCTCGGCCTCCCAAAGTGCTGGGATTACAGGCTTGAGCCACCGCGCCCGGCCTCCTCCTTTCCTTTTAAAGCTCCTATTTGTCGACTCAGAAAGCCATTTACTCATTCTTTAATATGACCTTCAAGAAAGATTATAGCCAGCCTCCTATGTTTTTGCATCTAATTGTCCCTAAATTTTATTGGTTAAAAAGGGTGCTGCTACTTGTTACTAGTAAAAATCCTAAATTGTTTGGAAGTGCTCTTTAAACTGATGTATGGCAAAGTAGTTAATTTAAGCCACGTACTATGTGTCATGTAGGTGGTCAGTAAATACTGGTAGAAACAACCACTCAGTAATTTTAAACCATGCTGGAGAGCCAACAAACAACTCCATTAAAAACGTAAAGTATGTGCTCCTAAAGAACAGCTACATCTGACAGTATTTGTGAACTGTGGATCCAAGAATAGGGAATGAGAATGGTGTATTTGGAGAGTGGGAGTGGAATTGGGAGAGGAAAGGAATGATATGGGCATATTCCATGTTGCCGGCTTAGAGGTTGTGGAGAACTTAGTCATGGCAAGAAATAGAATCCACTGAAGACAGTGTATGCTGGTGAATAAATGTTCTGTTATACCTTCCCACAGATGAACTAGTTGAATTGTCTTTGCAGATCTTTTTCACTTTTCCAGGGCATACAGTGGGTTAAATCAGGTTGATGCAGTAGCTCATGCTTAACCACTTAAAAATAAAGGTCTGACTTGTCTGCCCTAACCTGGTAGACCAGTGTTCTCTACCATCATAAATGATTTTCCTTGTTTGTAGCTGTCCTGCGTAAGTTCTAAGACAAAATAGAAACTTGCTCTTTGAGAACCACAGTAAGCAGTTGAGCACAGTCTATCTGATATGTCTGTTTTGCAAAAGTTCTCTTTCCGGAGGTTTATAAGAATATTTGCAGACAGCTTTTCCCTCTCCTTCCCATCCTCTTCAGGCAAATGACAACTAGCTGACACCTGTTCAGCCAGCAAGTTGGTGTTTTTCTGAAATGCACCCTGATGTTTTATCTTTATGCCATTAGACTTGCTAATTAAAAATTGTGCCCTTAAACTCTCAGGAGGAGGAGAAGACAGGAAACCCTCAATACACTCTAGGTTTAAGGTATCAGTTGCAGAGAAAACAGTGGTATTCTATTGTGAATTTCATGCATGTGCAATTCACTTTTGCTGTATCAAGTGTCAGATATTTATAATGTAACAACTTTTGTGCTGGGCATGGTGGCTCACACCTATAATCCCAGCCTTTTGGGAGGCTGAGGTGGGAGGATTCCTTGAGCTCAGGAGTTCAAGACCAGCCTGGGCTATCTTTTGTAGAGATAACCCATCTCTACAAAAACAAACAAACAAAAAATCAGCTGGGCCTGGTGGCATAAGCCTGTAGTCCCAGCTACTTCGAAGGTTGAGGAGGAAGGATCACTTGAGCCCAGAAGGTTGAGGCTGCAGTGAGCTGTGATTGTGCCACTGAATTCCAGCCTGGGTGACAGAGCGACACCCCAACCCCCTTTTTGCCCCCCCCCCCCCCACACAAAATTCTTAAATACAGTAGCTGTTTAAACACCCAAACTGACGCTGTCCTCCTCTTGCTCCTCAGGATATCTGGAGTTTAATTCCCTTGTTACCTTCCTTTCCGTTCATTCTTAGTCTACAGCTGCCTAGATGGTTCTTCTTTCTAGCCTCCGATTCCTACCTCTCTCCTTTTTTCCCATTTTATGTCTTTTTAAAAAAGTCTTAATGCTTTGATATGAAATATGTTATTAAACCAGAGTGTCCCTCTCCCCCTCTACTGAACTATTTTAATGGAAAGTATAATTTTAGAATATGTTTTTTACAATGTTCATTATTATATATTTTCTGTTAATATCTGTACCTGTTTTTGTCAAAGTTCAAGACGTTTTTGTTTTGTTTGTAGACTTAATCAGCTTCTGTTACCATTATAGCATTGTGGATACTGATTGTTTACTGAATAAAATGCCACTTTGATCTTGAAATTAACTGATTCTTATTAGGTCAGTTTGTGAAATTAAATGAAAAAGAGAGAGAGTTTTCTATTCTTGGTTGTTAGTAATTTTATTACCAGAGCAAGAAACTATGATTTCTTCCTCATGCATACTCAAGTAATGGCCTGTTCTCACATACCAGAAAGAAACAATCAAAGAACAAATTCTTCCTTGGAGAAGATTGGGCACACCTGGTGTCCAAGACCTTGTAGAAAAGGCACTTGAAACAGTGAATTGTTGAGGAAATCTCATATATGCATAAGTGTACTACATTTTAAGCAAATTATTATTTGAAACTTGCAAGCTTTCCTCGTGGGAAGGCTTCATTTGTTTCTCAAAGAATTTCCAAATAGTTTCTTTAGAGCATTTAACACATTTAGTTAACCAATATTTAGTAACCAGTACAACGTCTCGGAGATAGAATTGTTTTGTATGGAAACATACCTGTTTAATATTCCATAAAATTTGAAAGGACATGGAATGACCATTGGAATGCTTGGTGTGTTATCTTTGTGGAGTCTGATGTGGAATCTTTGCATAAATTACCTCTGCTTATGTGGTCAGATGGGTAAACTACGTTAGCATTGGCCTTTCAAGCATCAGTGAAGACAGGACTTCATTTCTCCTCTTGGCACCTAGCACAGTAGTTGGCATTAACTGGGAAAGCTATGGATGTCTCAAGGACTTGGGCCCCCTCAGGATGGTCAGGGGTACTCAGACTAAGAGGGGAGGGCAAAAGTCTTTATATAGATAGAGTGAGCAGACTTGCAGTGTCTTGAACCTGGGGGCACCTGGACACATCTCCCCCATCACGTGTTTGGTTTGCCTATGGTCAGTTAATTTGAAGAAGTTTTTAGGAGTTGATGGCAGAGCTGGAACTGGACTACGGCTCTCCAGGTCCCGGTCCTGTGTTTTTTCACTACTCCACCCTGCCATTGCCACAGGACAGTTGGTTCCTGGGGCCCTTGTGGGCTCAGTAACTTTCTTTTAATACTCCTGGAAATATCTAACAGTTCATTAAGTAGGTCCAAACATCTTAATAAGTGTTTATGTCCTAATAACCTGGTAGCTGTTTGAAAAAAGTTATACATATGAGTGGAAAGAATACATATTTTTATTTCATTCTTAAATATTCCCAATTATTCACAGTGAGTCCTCATGTAACATCATCCATAGGTTCTTGAAAACTGTGACATCAAGTGAAACAAAGTATTATGAAGCCGAGTTTACCATAGGCTAATTGATATAAACAAGAGTTAAGTTACTGGGGACTATTTCTGATCAGAAAAACATCATCAAACTTCCAAGCAAAAACCCAAAACACTTCTAATATTAAACACTGACATAAATATGAGCTATACATACATTTAAGAAAGGTTAATAAAAAGAGGTATAATTATTTACCTAATTTTTGGAGAACCTGTAAGGGATGGCAATTATAATGGTGGTGGATTAAGTCAAGGAATAAATGTTTGCAAAGCAAAAATTTTAAGGAGCACTTCCTATGGTGCAGTTCAAAGACATGAATAGGGTAGGCTCGCTGATTATTTTTGTACTGCATCATTTATTTTTGTGCATTTGTATGATTTTCATACACTTTGTTAATTTTTATTTTACAGTAATTTGTATTCATTCATTCATTTTGCGACCTGCTTATTCCAGTTCAGGTGAATGTTAAAATTTTTTACCTGCCTTGTCTGTTTCCAAACTGGCTGGGGTGTTTCATTTAATGATTGAAATGTTACATCTTTTATCATGCCTTCCCCAGTGATTGACAGGCGAAATAGATCCCAGACTTGCAGGTTCCCTGACCCCTGTCATACTCCCCACACAATAAGTACTTTAGTCCTTTGTCTTTACACAGAAGTGTAGTTGTTCATTGCTTAATTGTATGTATATAACTGGTATATGTACTTGGATCACCTTGTACTCTGATACTACAGGGATCTTGGTTTTCCAACTCTGTTTGTGTCTGTATCTACTCTGGCATTGTTCTCACATACTAAACAAGTACACGTGACAAGGTGCAGAGTATTGCCTCCTTTATTCCACTTGCTTCCAACATCATGTCATAGGCAGTCAAGTTCAGATTCTAGAAGATTTATGCTAGGATCACTTTAGCCTGTTCCTGTATTGTCACTTTTTTGGCCTAATGCAGTTGTACTCAATTTCTAGAAAAAGTTGTTTAAAAGAAGCAACTATTTAAAAAACAGCTTCTGTTGCTGTAAAACCTTCCAAGAAAAAATAATTATTGTCTATTAATATTGCTTAATATCTCTGATATAAGGAGCTATTAGGGAGACAATAAATTATTTTTAAGGAAACAAATGCCTTACCAAAAGAACTGGTAAGCTTCTTCCTTTTTAATAATATTCCTTTTTAATAAACATTTCTAACACTTATTTTCCTGCCTTTGTTGCCCGTAGGCTTAGAGCTAATTCTGATAATCAGTGAGAATAGCTGTGTTCCTTTTTGTGCGATAAAGGGAGAGGTGATGCTGACAGTCTCAGTGGGGCACAGACTCTTTGAGGTGCATACACTGTCTCATGACACCCTTCCTCCTGAGGCTAGCTTTACCCATCCTGAGCTTTCTCAGCTTCCTCTGTGAAATGGAGATAAGTGATCTGCCAAGGTGTGCATTGCTGGTGGATGGTAGAGCTGGCATTTGAACTTAGTTTCTTCCTTGAAGATACTGCATTTTCTTTACTGCCTGCTTCTCATAATGAACACATTAGTGTCTCCCCTCTCTCATGGCCCTAACGTTGTTTCATGAACCTTTTTGCATATTTGCAATTTTAAAAGACTTACTTAAATCCCCTTTAGAAAAAGTTGGGGTATAATTAAGTGAATGACTTTCTGTGTCACTGCAGATGCTGGTTGGCACGGGATAGCACGTAGTGGGGTCTTACTCAGTCGAGTTCCAGGTCTTGGATGGGCTTTCAGAAAACTATCTGAATAAAAAAATTTGGTATTTTAGATATGCCCTTAAAAACAGTGCCTAGCGAATAATGGCTTTTTACTTTACTATCACTAAAAACACTTGTAAGATTTCACTGGTAAGGCCAGGAAGGATAATTTTGTTTTAAGGAGTTTTGAAATGTTGGTACAATGTGTGAATATATTTGTCTTTCAAAATACTGAAAATATTTTTCTTGGGATCAGTTGTATCAGTTTGTACTCAAGCCACACACTTTGTGTTTTACTTTTTAAAAATGAGTTGCTGTTCAGATGACATGATCTTATATAGAAACAATCCTAAGAAATCTTTAAAAATTATTAGAGCTAATAAATTAATTCAGGAAGATAGCAGGATACAAGATTACAAAACAAAAATCAGTTATATTTTTATATATCAGCATTAAACAATTCTACTCACAAAACACTAAAAAGTGTAAAATACTCAGGATAAATTTAACAGAAGAAATGTAGGACACGTCCATGCAAAGTGTAAAACATCATTGAAATAATTAAGGAAGACTAAATAAGTGGTAAGATAATGTGTGTTATGGGTTGATACTTAATATTGTTAAGATAGCAGTACTCTACAAGTCTATCTACAGACTCATCTTAAGCCCCATCAGAATCCTTATATATATCGTTAATTGATTTTGACAGAGGTATCAAAACAATTCATTGGAGAAAGAATAGTCTTTTTAACAAATGTTGGGAAAACTGACTATGAACATTCAAAAGAATGAAGTTATACTCTTACCTCACACCAGACACAAAAACTAAATCAAAATCGGAGATCTGAATATAAGAGCTAAAACTGTAAAAGTCCTCGCCGGGTGCAGTGGCTCATGCCTGTACTCCTAGCACTTTGGGAGGCCGAGGCGGGCAGATCACGAGGTCAGGAGATCAAGACCATCCTGGCTAACACGGTGAAACACCGTCTCTACTAAAAATACAAAAAATTAGCCAGGCATGGTGGTGGGTGCCTGTAGTCCCAGCTACTCAGGAGGCTGAGGCAGGAGAATGGCGTGAACCCAGGAGGCGGAGCTTGCAGTGAGCTGAGATCACGCCACTGCACTCCAGTCTGACTGACACAGCAAGACTCCGTCTCAAAAAACAAACAAACAAACAAAAAACGGTAAAAGTCTTATAAGAAAACAGGGGTAAATATTTGTGACATTGGATTAGGCAGTGGTTTCTTAGTATGACACCAAAGTCTGTGTAACAAAAGAAAAAATGGATAAATTGGATTGCATCAAAATGTAAAATGTGTGTGCATCAAAGAATACTATCATGAAAGTGAAAAGACAACCCACAGAATGGGAGAAAATATTTGCAAATCATATATCTTATCAGAGTCTAGTTACCAGAATATATTTAGATCTCTTACAACTTCGTAATAAAAGAACCAACTCAAAAATGGGCAAAGGATTCGAATAGGCATTTCTTCAGAGAAGATATACAAATAACCAATAAGCATATGAAAAGATGTTTAACAGCATTAGTCATCAGGAAAATGCAAGTCAAAACCACAACGAGATACTACTTTATACCCTCTGGGAAGATTATAATTAAAAAGATAAATGCTAACAAGTGTTATTGAGGATGCAGAGAAATTGAAACCCTCATATGTTGTTGATGGGAGTGTAGAATGGTTTAGCCCCTTTGTAAAACAGTTTGGGGAGGTTCTCCTTAAAATTGAACATAGTTACCATGTGACCCAGCCATTCCATTCCTAGCTATGTATACTCAAAAGAATTGGAAACCTAGGAGGGTTATTATTGGCATTATTTATAACAAAGGTAGAAACAACTGAAATTTTCATCAGTGGGTAAGTGGACAAACAAAATGTGGCATATGTATACAATGAAATAGTATTCCTGGATGAACTTTGAAAACATGTTAAGTAAAAGAAGCCAGACACAAACAATCACATATTCTATGACTCACTTTTTACAAAATGCATACTATAGTCAAATCCATAGACACAGAAATTAAATTATTGGTTGTTGGGGGTTGTGGGGTGGAGGAAGATGATAAAGAATGACTTCTAATGAGTATGGATTTTCTTTTCGGTATGATGAAAATTTTCTGGATTAGATAGTGGTGATGTTTATATACCTTCTGAATAAATATATTAAAGACCACCAAACCGTACACTTTCAAAGGTGAATTTCATAGTTTGTGAATTATATCTCAGTAAAAAGAATGGACCTTAGGCAAATTTGAAGCTGGGTACTGCTGCAGGGTGATGTTATACCTGGGAAACTGACCCCGTTTATTTTTACAGGAAATGCTCTATAATGTAACCTTATAAGTAGTGTGCTAAGATCATTTTGTTTAGTTACTTGCACGTGGTGATCAGGCAAGTGCACATAGCCAGAGTCTCCAAAATGCTCAAGTGATGCAGAGAGAGAGTGGAGGTCGAGAGGACATAAAAACTCAGGTGGCAACTGATGGAAAATTCTGAAGATCTGGGAAGCCTATGATGGTGTCTGAGAGCATGCTGCTTTGTCTTTAGTTGGTATGCCCTTCCATGAGATTCCATATCCTTTACCGTTAAAGAAATGAATACCCTCAAATATGTTAGCCTAAATATCTCTACTCCCTGTTTAACTGAACTGTCTTCTCCAAAAATAGCATTCTTATAGGAGAAGTAATATATGTGATGAAATAGTCCAGTACCCGAAACAGTTATTCAGTCACTAAATAGTCATTATCAATAAACATTTAATTATTCCAAGTTGCTGATAGAAGTAGAATGAGTAAGCCCTAGGTTCTCTGGCAGATTGAACTAGAGCGTGTGGGTCTGATTTTATGTCTGCTGAGTCTGCTGCCCTTGGGAATGGTGACCTTAATTTGAGTGAGCTTGAACTAAGTGAGCCATGTGGCCCCCACTCACAAGGCCTAGTGCTAGGCAGCTTACCTATATCATAAGTGCATGCTGCCTAAAAGGAGTAAATCCTTTTTTTGAAAACTATTACCATATTTAATGTTCTTTTTTGAGGTCTGAGAATTACTATAAAATATTTATTATTTCAAAAACAAAAAGATTTTTAAAAAAAAGTTTTCTAGAGCAAAGCCACCATAAGAAAATTTGTAACCAGAGGTTTCTTGAATACTAATTTGATGTTGAAAGAGTAGAAATATTATGAATGTATAAGCAACTCCCTATTCCCCCATTAATAGTTTTTCCCAATCAAATAATGTTGCCCTAAGTAGTTGTTGTTTTATATATTAATGGTTTTATAGTGAACCGCCACTTGTTTGTTTGGTCTACCTTAATGTGTTTTACTCTTTATTTTCTTAATGATTTTGGCCGCTAAAATGGAAAAAAATTAAGTGGGTTAAGAAGGGATTTGCAAACATAGTGGAGAACAGATGTAAATTCCTTAAAGTAACCATTCATACAGTCACTGAAATAGAATCCTAAAAATACAGTTGGCCTACATTCTGACTTACAAAAGAGTACAACTTTTGTCCCTGCTATTATGAACAGTGTGAAACATTAAGAATTAGTGTGCTTAGAAGAAATACTTCATACACTCTTTTCCTGCAGGAGCTTGTTAGGTGTGTTCCCCTGCCCCCCAACTTCCTTTGTTGGTAAAAATGGTAGGGATTGACAGAGAGGATAGAAAGTCATGTTTTTTTTGGTAGGAGGAGGAAGAAGAGGTCATTCCAGCAGTATTGTGTAGAAATTAATTTATCAGAAATTAAAATTGAAGGATGAAATGTTTATTAATAGGGTTTTAGTTAAAACAGTTAAGATATCCATAGACAGTAAGATACTGTGCAATTGTTGACAAAATACTGGTATGTACAAATAAAAAGTGAGACCAAAAAAATCTGGTGAGGAAAGCAAAGTGCCAGATATATGCAGAACGCTACCTTTCTTGTAAAAAAAAAAAAAAAAAAAAAAAAAAAGGAAAAGAGGGAGAGAGACTATATAAATTCACACCTAAAGATTAAAGAAAGCCCCACATGAACACATGAATCCATACAAAATTTTTAAATTTTTAAGGTAATTTCCTCTGAAAATGTTTGGTGTTGGGAAGCTAGATTGATGGGGGAAAAGAAGGAACTCTTTACTGAATATATTGTAAATATATATAAATTGGCCAGGTGTCATGGCTCATGCCTGTAATCCCAGCACTTTGGGCAGGCCTAGGTAGGCAGATCACCTGAGGTCAGGAGTTCGAGACCAGCCAGGCCAACCGTCTGGTCTGGTGAAACTCCATCTCTATTAAAAATATAAAAATTAGCCGGGTGTGGTGGTGCATTCCTGTAGTCCCAGCTACTTGGAAGGCAGGGGCAGGAGAATCACTTGAACCCAGGAGACGGAGGTTGCAGTGAGCCAAGATCACACCACTGTACTCTAGCCTGGGTGACAGAGTGAGATTTTGTCTCAAAAAAAAAAAAAAAAATATATATATATATATATATAGTGTGTGTATATATACACACACACGTTACAATAAATATGTATATCCATAAATATGTTATTACCTATTTGCAAAATTGGCATACCAACTCAAGAGTGAGAGGCAGCACAACATAGTGGTTAAGAATGCAGATTTCCTGGTGAATCCTGGCATTTCTACTTGGCAATTTTGTGAGACCTTGTTCAAGCTTCCTCTCTGTGCCTCAGTTTTCTCATCTGATAAGTTAATTCTCATAAAGAAGTTATAACAAAATTTGTCATATAGTAAGTTGCCAGTATTAGTAGTAGAACTATTAAGGTGTTAAATTTTTAAAATCACATTTGTAAAAGTATTAGAAATGCCTGATTCTTTCCTGTACCTCTGTAATACCATGTTTAACTGAAATAGCGGATGAAGGCCTGTGGAGTTTGGGTCTCCCTTTCTCTCTCTCAACCTTCTGATTAAGAGCTTGGGCTCTTCAGTACGCAGGATGAGGTTCAGATCCCACTCCCGAAGCTGCTCAGGAGCATGTTCCTTATGGGGTGCTGTAAGAGATGTGAAGATATTTGAATTCAATGGGTTGCTTTGATGGGACAGGGACTTGATTGAAGCTGTTGTATTCTGAAAGATCAGAACAGGAGATTATTCATTCATTCACTTTTGTGTTAACGTCTCTGTTCCAATTCTGCATTTAGGCTGGTTCACTTTTATGTCAGCTCTGTTACTACAACAATTTGGAGAACCATATTCTGGAGTGGGCTGGTTGGGTTCTGCATTTTGGTGAAGGACTGTTGAAGGCAAGCTACTGATGTGAACCCATCAGTTTCATTCTAGAATCACTCAGTGATACTGAGAATGACTTGTCCAGATTATGGAACTGAGAATGACTTGTCCAGATTATGCTGTGAGGTTTGGGCTCATACAGGAGGTAGGAGTCTGTAGTCAAAGCCTTTGTTTGCTTTCTGTTTCGTCCAGTCCGGCTATGGACAGTGTTTGATGGGTTAAAAATTGGCCAATGCCAGATGTGGGGCCTATCCTTCAAGGAGTTTTTTAGTAGTGGAGATGACTTCTGTGATTAGTAGCATCTTGTAGCAATCTTTCTGAAGACCCTGATTCAAGGCACACACATTTGTAAGGTACCCAGCTGCACTTAGGGACAAAGGGTGTCTTAAGGAAATAAGGCAAGAAACTGGCTCTGTTAACTTGAAGGGAAAATGTATTATGCTCTAATTGCCATAATGGATATGATTATATTTATTTTAGGGAAAATCGAGATTCAGCAGTAAATACCTCAGGCAAGCAAACCTAGCTAGTTAGTGAGGGACAAGCAGGATTCAAGCCTGGGCCCCAGGCCTCTCAGATTCCATGTGCTCTTTTTAGAGTGGCTTTCATCAGTGAGTCTATAGAATCTGATGATAATATCCAAGTTTCTTTATTTTAAATAGTTTGAAATAATTGGGGAAGTATTGCCTCAGAATATAAAGATATTATTTTATATACAGGTTGAGCACTCCAAATCCAAAAATCTGAAATCTGAAATGCCCCCAAATCTGAAACTTTATGAGTGCCGAGCATTTGCTCAAAGGAAATACTCATTGGAGCATTTTGGATTTCAGATTAAGTATATCACAAATACTCCAAAATCCAAAATTTGAAACGCTCACAGTTCCAAGCATTTCAGATAAGGGATACTTAGCCTGTACTTTAAGTTAATTTTTACTTTTGAAATATTATAAAAATATGATATTTTTGGTTGTTGATGTATCACCCATACATCCACATTTTATTTACTTCCCCCAAACAGTAGAAACTAAGAGGTTTTGTAGCCAGAACTTTTTTACTTAGCAGGATATTATATCTGGGTGTTAGCATGATGAGGGGTGGGAACTAGGACATTTCAGCAGCATTTTTGCTCAAGTGTTGTTTGCTTCTAGTAACTGTGGCCTGTGCCATTTGCTCTCAAGACAAAATTTAAAGATAATTTTAAAGTGTGTATCACATTCTTAAAATCAAACAGCAAAAATTCCAGTGTCTCTTGGTGTGTTTAAAAAGGTAAGACTTAAGTGTATACCTAAAACTGAGAGGTGTTTTTCAAATTAAAATGAGAGAGTTCTGAAGAACAGAGACACCTGGAGATGCCTCAGTCAGTGAGGGTGAGGGCAGAAGCTTTGGCATTTGGCCAGGGTCGAATAGTGGTTTTACCTATTTCTAACAAGTGGGCCTCACACAAAACCTCACGGTCCTAATCATGTCATGGTAGCATCAACTTGCTGGGTCATTACTAACCAGATGAGATGGCTCATGGAAGGCGCCCTGCACAGCTCCTTCTGCCTGAGCAGGCAGGGTTCTCCCCGCTGGCTGTGGTCTATGTTTCAGGCAGGAGATGCTGAGACCGTGGCTGTGGAAACTTGGCACAACACTCAGCATGAGGCTGTGTGAAACTGGTGCTTTCAGTGATGCCCAGTGAGTCAAGTTTTTGATGCAAAGAAGGACATTTTCCTTCTTTCATTAGTGGGTCTCCTTGGTTTGTTAAAATAGGTGTGAAAGTAATGGATAACAAATAGATAAAATGACAATCCTAACATTGATTTTTAAAATTTAAATGTGAAAATAGCCAAGGAATTACTGTCTTCTTAATGAAACTGGTTAGGCGTTACATGGAAATTTAAAACTGAAAACAAAGCCCTTTGTTTTTAAATTTTTACTTTTTAAGTAAAATTATTATTTACAGATTATTTACAGATTGCTTTTGGAAGGAGATACTGAGTGGTGTACATCTCATCCTCCTCCCCTTCTCTTTGTTGTTTCTTCTATGTAAACACTTGGTCAAGAGAAAGTAGAACTAGAGAACTGCAAGTCCGCACCGAGTTACATTTGATTTGAAGGACGCTGGTGTTAATTTCATGGTGACATATTAGCAGGGAGTTTGTTTGTTAAAAAATAAATTGAAAGTTTTGTTCTTGCTTTAAGTATTAAAATTATTTGGTTTTGTAAAATTGGAGAAGATGCAGGATTTGTACATTTCATAGTACAGTTAAAATATATTTTTCTGGCAAACAGGTTTTAAGCATGTATGTACACTGTTCATTTCAATTTACATTTCTGGATGTTATAAAACCAGCCTTGTTAGTACACGTGATTCTGGCTTTTTTGTTGGAAGGAGGGAGAATGGAGGATTAAGGCAGATTAGAGTGTTGGGATAATGTCTGACTTTTTGTGTTCTGTGCGCTCAGAAATGAAATTCCTCCATATCTGGATGTTACTATGGTGATATTAGCAAAATGTGACTTTTTGGTTGGTATAGTTACTACAGTGCTTGTAGGGGCAATATACTGAGTCACTGATTTCCTGAATCAATATGTTTTGCCAGTGCTGACACAACTTCATGAGGGTTTCTGGTGATGCAGAATTGCCACTGCCTGTCAAGATTTGCCCCATCTGTCAAACATCTGTCCCATTCCACTGTGCTCCTAATAGACTGGATTACACCCGAGAAGCTGGAGAATCAGATGAAGAGAGCCTCATGCTAGGGTTTAATAAGAATAAAAGCAATATTATTATAGCTACCATTTATTAAATCAGTCTGTGTTCCAGGCACTGTGCAAGATGCATTATGACATTATCCTGAATGCATTTAAATGGAAGTTACTTCCTAAGCTCAGCTGCCGCTTGCTGCATGAATTTATGATCTTAAATAGATGAACTTGGACTCTCTGGACTGAGATGCCCCCTACTTTAAAACAGGGATGATCTCTCACTGATACTGGGAAGAAGAGCTCTGAGTTCTGCAAGATTAAAGGTGCTACTGTTTTTATGGTAACAGTGCATTTTTGGCATTTGAAAGTCTATAGACGCACACATTCGGCTTCTGTCTCAGCCCTGAGAATGGTTGTGTTATATTGGCTGATGAGTTATTTCCACATATCACATATACAAGGTATTTGAATGAAGTTGCTTTGTAGTCATGACACACTACTCTTTTATTAATTATTAATATCTTAAGATTACAATTTGAGAGGTCGAGATGGTATTGTTTTTAATGGGTGTGGGTGGTGGTGGTGATAGGCATTTTTACCCTGGGAAGTGACCTACTAGGTTTTATTCAGTGTTGCAATTTGTCCAGTATGTGTATGGGGGAGGGGAGGTAGGAAGAATCTCAGGAATTTCTCTTATACTTTTTTTTCCTTCTGTTCATTTCTAGTCTTTATAACCTGGCTTCACTGGAACTGAGAGAGAATCTTCTTACATATCTTCCTGAGTGAGTCATTAGGGAAAATAAGAGGAGATTTTGTGCAGAATGAATTTAAGTATTTAAAAAAAAATAGGACTACAGTATTACGTCTAAAGATTTGTGTGTTTTGGGAAGTTTGGGGGATGCCAACCGGCCTTTTCTTAACAGTCCTTCCTGTGCAATATTTTCTACCATAGAAATCAAATTTGTCCTTATTTTTGAAGCTACTCCAAGTGAGGGATACTATATTGCTCGGCATTTCTAAGTATTCTCTAAGTGCGCTTTGTTTATTTTTTAAAATAGCTCTCTTACCCAGCTTCGGAGACTAGAAGAACTTGATTTAGGAAACAATGAAATATATAATTTGGTAAGTCCGTATTTGAGATTTGAATTTAACTTTGTTTTTAGTTATGATCGCACAGTATTTGAGGGAGTTCTATGGGGATCTATACGAAGCCAGTATTTCCATAGATGTAGCTTGGGAACACTAGAGAACCAGCTTCATTTCACACAAGTTAGGAATTATGATTCATGGGTAGGGGAGGTCAGGACTAGAGATGATGGACATAGGTGGAAACAACTGGCATTCTTGGGGAAAGTTTGGGCACTTTGAGGAAAGGGACTCGATGTTAAGAGAAGTACCAGTGAACATCTGCTAAGGTACCCAGTTATTAACAGATGAATTCAGATTCTTTCTTTCTTCAGGGAAGACTGAAAATTGAATCTTTGTTACCATACCTTTTTTTTCCTTTTGTTTTAGCCAGAATCAATCGGAGCCCTCTTACATCTAAAAGATCTCTGGTTGGATGGAAATCAGCTGTCAGAATTACCTCAGGTAAGTGGTAATTTCACAGTGTCTCCCCAGAATGTAAAACAGCAACAATAAGCTTTGTGTATTTCCTGCTGCCACATAAGGTTTGCTATAAAAGGATCTTGAAAACCAAAAACATTGATTGAAAAAGCACATTTGGGAAAACATATTGAGCATGCATCATTCTCCATTGCCATATGAAAACTGAAAACCTCAACCCACCATTTGTAAATGTAGTAAATATTTCCTTTAGTTTGTGAAATCTGTTTTTTATTGTGTCCTTGCTACCCATATAGCTTACTTCAAGCACAGCAGGTTAGTAAATTGCCAGGACCCATGATTCTGATGGTGTACCTTTCTGCCACTCCGTGATGTGCCAAGTGCTTTTGGGATAATTTGACCATGTTTTGCCCCGTAATAGTTTGTGTAAAAGCAATGTTAAATGCTTTTATTTCATATTTTTCCAGTGTTTCTTATGGTTTAGCTGGCATGTCGTAGTGTTCAGGCCTTTCCTACTGTTCCCAAGTGGAAGAACCATGTGCCAAATGAAGTGGAGTCTTGTGTAGACGTCTGAGCACATAGTCATCTTGTGGAGTCCTAGCAGACGGGCCTACATTCTGAGACAGAAACTGAGAAACCTAAAACAAACAAAAACCAACAGGCATTTTCCTCTTGTATTTTTTTCTCCAACTGTTACTGAATTTTATTCTTTCGTGTCTCTCATAGCCAGTTTTTCATATGACCAGTTGTAAAGGGCTCTGTACTTTCATTGGGGAATGCCATATCAATGCAGGGAACCCTAATACTAGAAGAAAGCACTTTAGTAAATTTTTAGTTGTTATAGCGCTGAAGTTGCCATGATGTCACCTAATGACTAATGGAACTAAGGAACTAATTTAAGTCTGTTTATGAGATCTTGGCTACAACTGGGGAAAGGAGATAGATTAGCAACTCTTGTGGGTAGAGTTCGATTAGTACTTGGATTTTTCTAGGAAATATATGGGACATCCTGGTTGGGAGAATGCTAGTTACTTTAGAAGTCCAAGGATGGCAGAAAAATATCATGACATTATCAGGAAAGTAATAAATCTGTGGGACATAAAGGGGAAAGGAAAGAGTTGCATATGTTCAGATGTGTGTAAATGACTTTGTGCAGAGTGTGATATTCTAAATACAAAGAAATTAAAATTGCAGTGATTATGCTGTAAATGGTTATTTAAAAATGTCATTTGCTCCTATAGTATAAATTTGTGTTAAATCAGCATTAAACACACAAAAAAGTCTCAAATAATTAGAATGATTTTTCTTATCTTCAATGATGATGGAAAGAGAAGGATAAAAAGGCATTGTTAAAAGGAGTTAATGAAGAGTAGAACAACTTCAGGGATCTGGTCTGAAATTAGTAGAAATCTAGTCTAGTTTCCTTTAGACAGGAAATACAGGGACAGGATCATAAGGCAATATCAGGTTGATGATAAGCTGGAAAGAATAGATCAGACCAAATTAAATGTAGATGGAGGAATTTGTACTTATGTAGACATCAGGGAGCCACAAGATATTTTTTGAATAGAAGGTCATCCAGTTATAGGACGAGAACTGGCTGTGTTTCAGGAAGGAAATGAGGAAGCACAGTTTATGGAATGGTCTCAGGAACGGGGAGTTAAGACTAGAGCCCAAGAGGCAGAACTGACAGTCAAGGTAAGGGAGTAATGAGGGTAAGATTTAATATTGGGAAGTGGAGTGGAAAAGTAGAGGCAGTGATAAGAGAGAAAGCTTGGACTTTGGGAATGGAAAGAAAGGTAGGTCTTGAATAGAATGTTGGACTCATAGAGGTACTTTACCTTATCCTGGTAGACTGTTTTCACTAAAGGCAGTATGCTGCTTTTAATGTTAAAGGTACAGATAGATCTGGATGTTCCAGTTTTGCTGGGGAGCAATTGCATTGATGTTTGTGCTAACAAATGCTACCTGTCATGGAAGAAAATACAAAGTAGGTAGGTTCTTACCAGAGGAAATCCCAGGGTCACCCTACAGTGTAAGCTACTTAGATTAGTTCCAAACTTGAAAAGCTAAATTCTAGCCTCCTTTTCCTTTTATGATTGTGTGACCTTGTAGTTGTTTGTTCTCCTGTATCTTTACCTATTAAGTGGGAATGATTCCTTGCCTGCCTGAAAGGTGTAGGGCTTTTTGTCCCTGCCAGCTCTGTGTCTGTGATTCATACAACTTCCCACTTTCATTGGAAGGGGATCTAGGAATTTGCTCCTGCCTTCAGATTTGGATTCATGCTAAAGATAACATCCTTAGGACCGCCCTGGGATTTAATTGTGAAAAATCACTGGAACAAATGCCTCTGCACTGTGGCAGGTTTAAGTGTGCGTTTATTTTTCCATGTCATTGTTATAGGAAATAGGAAATCTGAAGAACCTGCTGTGCTTAGATGTTTCTGAAAACAGGTTGGAAAGACTTCCTGAAGAAATCAGTGGCCTGACTTCATTAACGGATTTAGTCATTTCCCAGAACTTATTAGAAACTATTCCGGATGGCATTGGTAAGCATTGGAAATCACTAACTGCTAAAGATACTGCCTGCCGTCGTCTTGAGCATTTGGAGCACACTTTGATCCTTTGGTCACCACTTTCAGATGCTGAGAATGTGGCTCCTTAAAGTTTCCTTGCTGTTTGTTTTTAAAGAAGGAAAGCAAAGAGCATTTATTACAGCAGAAGTTTCTCTATATGCAGATGTTTCTGTCATCCTGGGTTGGTATCTACCTGCTTAAAAGTAACTGCTGTCATTACTCTATATGCAGATGTTTCTGTCATCCTGGGTTGGTATCTACCTACTTAAAAGTAACTGCTGTCATTACTTTTAAGCATTGATTCATCTTTACTTCATCTATGTCTTCTCCCAATGATTTCATGAGGGATTACCCCAAATAATAAAATGTATTTAAGGCATATGAGCAGTCACTAAGAAATTTCTAATTTGGCATCCTAATAGCTTATTTATTTTTATTTATTTATTTTTTTAAGATGGAGTCTTGCTCTGTCACCCAGGCTGGAGTGCAGTGGCGGGATCTCAGCTCACTGCAAGCTCTGCCTCCCGGGTTCACGCCATTCTCTTGCCTCAGCCTCCTGAGTAGCTGGGACTACAGGCGCCCGCCACCACACCCGGCTAATTTTTTTTGTATTTTTTAGTAGAGACGGGTTTTCACTGTGTTAGCCAGGATGGTCTCGATCTCCTGACCTTGTGATCCAACTGCCTCAGCCTTCCAAAGTGTTGGGATTACAGGCGTGAGCCACTGTGCCCGGCCAGCATCCTAATAGTTTATGAGAAAATAACTGACTTATTCCATGACCTCAGGGAGGTGCTGGAAGAGTGGCATAACTGAATTGAACCTTTGTTTAGTACATCGATAATCCTTTAATCATTCTGTGCTATTTTCTTTAAAAACAATCAATCCAGACATTTTGTTTACTATGAAGGAACTTATTCCAGTGTGAGAAATAAATGGAGAGAAGGTATAAACAGATACGGACTTGGGAGCTCCATCATAGCAAAGCCACTTTGAAGTTGAAAGAGACTTTATTTAACCATGGAGTTATCATAGGATTGCTGTCTTTAATTTTATTCAGAACATCAAGGAAGCTTCTGAAAGGTTTTCAATAGTTGGAGAACTTGTATGGCAGAGGACCACTCCCTCCGTGGTATGTGGTCAAGATGAAAATTTCAGTAGAAATTCAGACATTGTATTTTGGTTAAACCCGGCTAGAAAATCGATAGGGATTTTGACTCTATGCAGAGATGTTCACTGAGAATCGTTTATGGCATCTGAAAAGGGTTGTAGAGACTGGGCATGTTTTGTTGCTTGGAATGGGAAGCAGCAGAAAGCATGAGAGGATGACTTCAAACGTTTAAAGGACTGCCTTTCAAAGAAGGAGATGTATTACAGCTTTCTGATCAAATGAGCAAAATGAAAGGATTGTGAAGCTCAATTTCATTTAAGAAAGAGCTTTAAAAAGCAAAGATGGCTGGGAATGGCTCACACCTGTAATCCTAGCACTTTGGGAGGCCAGGAGTTTAAGACCAGCTTGGGCATCATAGTGAGACTTCCCGTCTACAAAAAATAAAAATATTAGCCAAGTGGGTTGGCACACGCCTGTAGTCCTAGCTACTCAGAAGCCTAAAGGGGAAGGATTGCTTGAGTCCAGGAGTAGGAGTTTGGGGCTGCAGTGAACCATGATTGTACCACTGTACTCCAGCCTGGGCAATAGAGTGAGGCCCTGTCTCTTAAAAAAGAAAGAAAGAAAAAAAAAAAAGGAAAGATATGTTACAAATTCATTTGGGCTGCTTAGTGAAGAAATGAGTACCTTGTCACTAGAAGTATTCAAGGGGAGGCTAGAAGACTAGTTGCCAGGAGACTTCTCTGTTGGGATGAGATGTTTCAGTGCTTGGCTGTGCTATTCAGTATACCCTGCAGAAAATGCTAGTGGGTCTCCTGACAGTGAGGGCAGGTCGAAGCCCTCCAACAACAGCATTAGGCTATTGACTATGCTAAATAAAGAGCTTAAGAATTGGTTAGTTCTTCTATCTTGCCCTGTGGCTGCACATGAGGCAGGATACACCTTTCGATATTTTTCTTTCTCCAGCTTTATGACTGCGTTAGAATAGAGGCTGTTTTCTGATGTAGTGGGGAAAGCATCAACTTTCCCCACTACAGTAGAGAATGAAGGGTGCCGCTTAATCCCATGACTTGTTGAAGTGAGAATCTGAATGACTTTGCTAGTGGCTAGTGGGGACTCTGAGGAGGCTGCAGTAAGACTTGTTCTTCTTTCCCATGAACAGTGGGTATCACCAGGACATCCAGTCTTCCTGGCCTGAGTGAAATAGACTCCGTCTTTAATATGGCTTTCCTGAGGTTACCGCTTTATTCTGGACCTATAGAAATACCGCGCTGTAGGGCTCTTCACTGAGTCATTTTCATTCATAGGTGATTTAATAAACTATTTCTTTTGTTTATTGTAAGGATAATTCTTGGAGTAAAATGAAAGTTTCCTCTGTGCATGAAACACCTCCATGGAGAGAAAGCTGTTTTGTTTTTCTGTAAATGTCTTGGCTTTGCTGTGATGTTTTTATGCTTTTTAAAATGTTTTGTTTCTAATTGCCAATCGTTTTTGATGTTCTAAACAAATTATTTTAACTCCCAACCTTCATGGTCTAAATGATAGAGTTTCATAATGTGAAAAGCTAGATGAGGAAAAAATAAGTAACTGTTTGAAACAAAAAGAACAGCAGATAGGAAATTCCAAGCAGTGATTACGAAAATAATTGTAACTAATGAATTTGATAATAATAATAATACTAATGATGCTTTTACAGGAAAACTAAAGAAACTGTCAATCTTGAAGGTGGATCAGAATAGACTCACACAGTTGCCTGAAGCAGTTGGGGATTGTGAAAGTCTCACTGAGTTAGTTCTTACAGAAAATCAGCTCCTGGTAAGTGTGGTTTGCACGTACATCATAGAGACTTACTAGGGTAGATTCTACTTATTTGTAATTTGAGTGGACTAAATGGAAATTTCTTCATATTATATCCCAGAAGGGTCTTACAAAGCAAATGCATGACCTAAAGATCAGTTTTTAATCTGCTTAAGCAAAGAAAGTAGTGCTTAGGTTTCCCTGTTGAGCTTGTGTCCCAGTTGTGGTGCTTCGAATATAGGGACTGAACAAATGCCTCACAGATGTCTCCAGTGAGGTGTGGGGATAAGCTACTCTCGATGGATGTGTTGATGCCCCAGCTGTGGTGCCCAGAGACCACCACTGGGAATATTCATCAGGATTCCTCTGGCCTCTCCTTGGGTTCTTTGAGCAAATGGGAAGAACAGGAGAGATGAGAAAAGAGATGAACATTGTCCAGGAAAAGCCTTGGTAGGATGGGGGCTGGGAAATGCTCTTGATCAGGGAGCCATAGGATGGTATCTAATGGGCTCTGGTTAAGGCAGCTTCTTATTAGAACTTTGGGGTAGAGGAGGGGTTCCTCCACCTGGACCAGGCTTCCACCAGACAAGGGCAGGGGTTATGCGTGCACCCCCTGGCAAAGGGTGGGTGGGCAGGGTGGCAGCAGATCTCAGTTGTCTTTTCCTGTCCTGCTTCCCCCTCTGCTTTTGTCAGTCTTTCAGTTGTCACTTCTTCTTCTTCCCCCCTCTTTTAGTTGTCATATAGCCACTCTGTTTTCTTCAGTTTACTCTCCTACTTTTCTCTTTTCTTTTCTCCATCTTCATTTTGTCACTTTATTATTTTTTTTTACTCTCTTTTCCCTTTTCCTTTTCCCTTTTCTCCTTTATCTATAAATAGAGTAAGTAATGTTCTTTAGGTAGAAAGAGCAAAAAGGATAGCAAGAAAGGATGGAGTGCACAGATGTGGGTGGGGAGCCCAGTAGCCCCTCCCCTCAGACAGCTCAAGCAGCCAGCCTCTGGCAGGTGTGGTGGGAGTTACCAAATCTTCCAGTCCTGCTTTGTGATTTTAGGCTTACAAATAGTAATCATAACAACTGTAAAAATAATATTCACCCCTGGATTGCACTGGAGTATTGAAGACTCCCATGTGGGTGCCAGCCTGGTTCTGGTAGAGCTCTGCTCCCCACTCCAGGATGCTTACCTTTCTCCCATCCCCATAGCCCTCGCCTTCCCCTGCCCATGTGGCACCCTGCTCTGGGTGCTGGTTCCCTGCCTCAGTGCTGTGGCTTCCACAGACATCTAAGCCACTGTCCCAATGTGGTCCTTGAAGGTGCAGGCAGGGCGGGAATGAATCTTGAGGGTGCAAATTCTCACTCACTTGAGTTGAACAGCATTTATTTCCCTTTACAAGATGTTTCCCTGTTCCCAGGTCTCTACTTTTGATTTCATTCCTTTAAAACAGACTTACCATTTCAGCAAAAATTCAAAATATTTAATGTCACACCCCCTAAGTGAACATTACAAATATCTAATATTCAGCAAAAACTATTGCTTCTGTTGCTGGATGAGATTATATTCTTTAGGTCCTTCCAGAGATCTTATTTACTGGGAGCCATGTTAAAAATATGTGTTACATTAATAATGAAATTGTTATTTTAACAGACCCTACCTAAAAGCATTGGAAAACTAAAGAAGTTGAGCAACTTGAATGCAGACAGAAATAAATTAGTGTCCTTACCAAAAGAGGTATGTGCTTTTAGAGAAATCATGTGATCATAATTATGAAGAAATAATCACAATACATAAGGGATCAAAAATGTCAAATGCTTTGAAAAGACGCATGTGTTGCTTTTAAAGGTGTGAACTCCAGTCTGTGAGTTTAGAGCCGACTGGAGGAATTATGTCAAAGAATGGTCATCAGTAACATTAAGGAGAGTTGGGAAAGGTGAATTTATAGGATTTTAAATGGGAGAAAGAAAGAGATTGACATTTTGGGTTTGACATACAGAGAATGGTGACACCATTGGCAGAAATGGATTATTTGGGAGTTTGGCAGAGGAAGTGGACGACTTTAGCTTTGATTTTTTAATTTAATGTGGAATTAAGCTCTATCCCATAAGCAATTGGAATTATAAAAACTGATCTCGATGCAACCATATTTCTAGGCAGCGATTTACATTGGGCCATGCTCATGTCTTGGATGAGTTTAAACAAACTCTTCACAAAGGCATACACATAGAGGAAGGTGAATGGGAAGCTAAAGCCAGCTTCCTAGGATTTTTTTTTGGTCAGTGGTCTAAGCACGAGAAAACGAGACGCCACCGTCTGTTGTGGAGAGTAGCTGTGTGGACTTAGAGGTATTTAAATTCTGGCAAGGGAGGTGGAAATGCTGACAATGAGGATGAAGCTTATAGTAGGTCAGACAAGGAGGTGTTTAGTGTGTTGTTTAAAAAGAAGGCTTACAATTAGCCAGGCGTGGTGGTGGGAGCCTGTAGTCCCAGCTACTTGGGAGGCTGAGGCAGGAAAATTGCCTGAACCCGGGAGGCTGAGGTTGCAGTGAGCCGAGATCATGCCACTGCACTCCAGCCCGGGTGACAGAGTGAGACTCTATCTCAAAAAAAAAAAAAAAAAAAAAAAAAAGGAAAAAGAAGAAGACTTACTTTCTATTGGGTACTAGAAGAGCTTGGTTGGAGAAGGATAATACTGAACTTGATTTTTTTATTAGCAATAAAGCTTAAAACTAGCTGTTGATGAGCCTTCTCCTTTGCTGGGTCCTCATCTAGAAGGGTATGGTATTTCCTTGTATGATATGATCACTGGCCGGGTGTAGTTTGCTTCATATTTCTGTTTTGACTTTTTCTAACATCTATTTTGGAGTAATTTCAAAACTGCCATCCAGCCAGTCAGAACACGTGGCCTTCTTATTTTCCTATGGCCACGTCTCAGGGTATCTGAACTTCCTCTTTCCTTTCCTCATCTTGGTGTTTGGCCCACAGTGTCCCAGTCTTCTCCCTGGGTAAGGTGGCCAGCATTTCTGAATGGAGACATGAGAATATTTACTATAAACATGATCATATTCTGAAACATCTTTTATATGAACACTGGCATCTAAGTAAACTGTTTCCGGCTGAAAGACTTAAGTCTGTTTCTCAGCTAAACTGGGACACAACTAAGAGATTCTACTAATTAGAAAAGTTGGGTTCTAGTTTCTAAGCAATAAACCAAAATACACAGCTGATATTCTGAACAGTTAAATTTACTGTTGCTGGATAGTGGCAGATGGATAGTAGATTGGACATATAAACACACATACGGATGTAGAAAAGATTTCTTTCTTTCTTTTTTAATGCCAGGTAACTGTACTAGATGCTTTCAAGTATTTGTTGTACTTGTTGAATCCTTACAACAGCTTTTGCAGTCATGATGATTTCCTCATTTTATGAGTGAGGAAACTGAGGCAAGTAAGTTCTTTTTCTTACTTGGGCTCGCACAGCTGGGAGTTGGTAGAACCTGACTCCAAAGATGAGTCTCTCAATAAACACATGACCACTTAGGTAATGCAGGCTCAGCCCAACCTTTCCATCTGTGACCTTGAGGTAGGGCAAGTCCCTGATTTGTTAAGGAAAGGCCAAAGTATCTTTAGTTTGGACACTACAGAAAGTTAATACATTTTAGGTTTACTTTCAAGGCAGATCATGAGGAGAGCACTTTTAGGTGTAATGTTAATTCCCAGCAAGTTTCACCACCCATCCCCAGCTTCCCTGATCCCCTGACTGTCTTTCACAAGATTACATTCTAAACAAGAACCTTTTGGAAATTTACTTTCATAGAACTTTCACCATCATTTCAGCATCAGTTCTCTTTTAGCTTTAAAAGAATGAAACACACTCAAGTGTTTCTGACTAGAGGGTTATATCTAATCCATGCTATGTGTTCACTAAATTTACTAGAACAGTTTTTCATGATGTGAAAAGTGAAAATATCGTGAAAATATTTCTAACTTCAAAGCCTTTTGGTCATATTTTGTCCATTTTCTGAGAAATTATGATTGGTCTTCTGGCATCTGGCATTTTAGAAAGAAATAGTCTGTGCCTTTCCCTTCAGCTGTCTGAAAAAGCAGAGAATGTTTAGGTTTTTAGGAATTGGATCTTTTCTAGATCGCCTCCTACTCACACACACTCAGCTCCCAGAGTAGGAAATGTGCTGAGCACATGTCTCCAACTCTCCCACGGATCACAGTTTGCTGCCCAGCAGAAATGGTTGAGTGCTTGCTTCTGACCACTGGGGCTGAGCAGCCAAATCACCGAGAGTCTCC
Organism: Papio anubis; assembly: GCF_008728515.1. Lineage (NCBI taxonomy): Eukaryota > Metazoa > Chordata > Mammalia > Primates > Cercopithecidae > Papio > Papio anubis. The sequence goes on from NC_044981.1 coordinate 52,309,650, forward strand.
TGATCTCTCATGCATCACGTTGGCCCAGGCAGCACCTTCATGTCATGAGTCTCTGTGCAGTGAGCGTGGTAGGCCCTGTGACTGTGTATATGTTAGCTCTTCCTCCAAGCTTGATGCCATTTGATCAAATCTTGCATTTTCCTGATTGGATTCTTCCAAAAATGTATTGCTTTCTCTTGAACAGTTAAGTTGCATACATGACATCTCTAAACTGAAAGACTGACCAATTCAATTCATATGCCAAAAACCCATAGTAGTATTAATTGCCATTGGTCTGGTATGCTGTGTAGTTCTTCCTATATTTTGTCCTTTAAAAAAAAAAATTTTTTATATTATTGTGTGTTGCTAGTTTTAGGGCACAGCTCCTTAGTCTGTAGCAGCATTTATTTGCATTTTTTCCCCAAATGGTTGAGGGGAAAATGTTTGTACTGTGTGGGTCACAATAATGGATTCTGTTTGTGTTTTGTGGTGTTATTTGTAGTAAACATTTGCAAATCAATGAATGTCTTTTGTTTTCTTAATTGTTAGCTGCTTGGAAATTTAGAAAAGTCAGGTAAACTTGTTATCTTGTAAGTATTGTTCAGACCACAGTTGCATCTCTAACTTCCATTCTGCTTCTTAAATGCATGAAGATTCAAATCGGCTGACTGCTTTGTGTGCTCTTCATTATAAAATATTGGACATTTTCCTCTAAATTCAGTTTTTTGTTTTTTTTACGACTGCATGGCCTGGAACCTTATTTTGTTATGTGTTTTTCATGTTTGTTCAGATTATTCACTCTCAAAAGAATGCTTTTCTGTGAATTACATTTTAAGTTATTCAGAAATCTGAAAGGCATCATTTGGCAGCTCATCTGTTTTCACTAAATTGTAAGTTTGTTGGCACAAATCTGTCTCTAATGGAAAGGCTAGATTTGCTTTATTTGCTACACCTGGCATGCCTCTGATTTTTCAAGTCACTTATTTGTGTCTTTTATTTTTCATCCTGTTGCTTAAGTATATATACTTCTGGGAAAAGGAGATTTCTTAAAAACTCATAGTGTTGGTGGAGAGGAGAGTTAAGGAACATACTGTGCAGTAGTATGATTGATTCATGGATAGATGGAGTTGGTGGTATATGTGTGAGCATGAGTATGATGAACAAGAGCCAGACCGTAAAGAATTTTTGGCTAGAAGAAATTGAGCTTATATCCAAGTTTAGAGTCCGTTTTTCTTTTTGTCTCCATTAAGTCCGAATGAAAGTGACACCAACTAAGCCACACTTACGCAGTGAGATGAGGCAAGATAGCATTTGCAGATCATTCATCAAAGCTTTTTTTAATCAGACAACCTGTAAATATTAATTACCCATAAATATTACTATGATACTCAGAAATGCCTGTGGTGATAGAATATTCATTTTGTGGATAGTTTTCTGCCTTCTTCTTATTACAATTTAAAATTATTTCAGTATGTTTCCATTATATTCTAAAATGAATTATTGATTAAAGACATAATATAGAATATAAAAATATTAGATAAAATATAGTTGACCATCAGATTTCAAGATGGAGAAGTCATTCCTAAACTTGAAATAAGTCATTAAAAAATAGTTGATGGATTTGTCTACAGGAAAATTCGATTTCTGATCTTTAAGAAGGTAAAGATAGCCTTTACTTTCTTGAAAGGGGGCAGGGAGACATTTAAAGTATCTTAAATGAGAGATCTGTCTTTACTCTATTAGAAGTTCTTTTACACCAATGAGGAAAAGATGTATTAAATACATCCATAGAGAAGTAGACAAAAACAAAGAAACTTCCACAAAAACCAGCAAGTGATTCACAGAGGAACAAATAGAAATGGCAACTAATGTGAAACAATTTCAGCCTCATCAGTATTCACAAAAAAATTAATAATACCAAATTTTGGCAAGGGTGGAGGGAAGTGTATATTATCATGTAAATGTAAATTATTATGACTTTCTGGAAGAGAATATGATAATAGTAAAAACTTCAGAAATGTTTATACTCTTTGATTCTGCAAGTCCACGTCTAGGAAAACATTCATGGATATACACTAAGAATGATGTACAAGAACATTTCTCACATTATTCATAGGAACAGCCTACATGTTCCAGGCACCATACCAAGTGTCCATAGAGGCAGCTAACATGTGCCAGGCACAATGCCAAGGGCTTTTGCATTTATTCTTATCTAATTATCATAACAGTTCTATGAGGTGTAGGTAAATCATTATCAGTGTCCAACAGATTGTGAAACTAAGACTGAGAGAGGTTAAGTAACTTCTCCAGAATCACACAGCAAAGAAGTGGCAGACCTAACTAGCATTGTCTACCCTGGGCAGTTTCTTAAATAATCTGTGATACATCCATAGAAGGAAATAACTATGTGGTCCATAAAAGTCCTCTTAGAAACATTGTTAAAGTGTATATGTAGAATCACAAATGAATGGCAGTGGTACTGGAAGATCGTTCCTCATAATGTTAATACTGATTATCCCTTTGTGGTAAGATTTGATTTTTTTTTTCATTGTGGTTTCCTGTGCGTGGATGTATGGTTTTTATTTTTCTAATCAATGTAAGGTACTTTTTTATAATCAGAAAAAAAGAATTCCGTAGCTGTTAGTGGATATTTTGATGTCAGTGGCCCCAGAATTCAGGGAATCCCAAAGCCACATGATTTCCAAAAATGTTTATGAAGTAGGGAACATTTGAATAATATGCCATAGATGATGGAATTTTAAAATTATGTTTCATATTATTTTTGCTCAGATTGCATTTTGGCCAGATTTTAATTATTGTACATTTTTCTTTTTTTGCCAATGGGATGTGGGTTCAATTATGTTACAAATAATATTAAAAGGAATATACTGAAGGAAAGTGAAAGTTCCCTTACACTTAAGGCAAGCATTTAAAAAATAGAATATAAACAAAAGTGACTAACGTAGGCTGCCTTTTTGAATCACTGAATCTGTCTCATGATCTTCTCCTTGGGTGAGCTAACCTGCAGGCAATTAATACTTAGTGAAAGTTGACTTGAGCAGAGGTTTGCTCAATAATCTGCAGATCCTATTTTCTTGAGATGGGTTAGATCAATGCCTAACAGCTAAGGAGACACAAAATGGCTGGACAAAGATTCTCAGCTATATTCCATAATTCTCAGATAATCCAAGTCCAACCCCTTGTATTCTGGGAAGGTGCTATTATGTGGTTTAAGGGAGGCTTAAAAATATCAGCTTCCTACATAACTGGTAATAAGTTTTTTAAAGTCTGCTTCCCAGAACTTCTAAATGATACAGATATTTTATCCTGATGACAACTAAGGAACCTGTAAACTCTGCCTCCTGAACCCAAAAGAGAAAGCCAAAATATATATGAATGATGTGTATAATGTCAGTGTTCACTATTATTAATACAAAGTGTCACTGCGATACATCGTTAGGGAGATAGTTTTTTAAAGACATTCAGGTGAGTTCAGGAAAGAGACTGCCAACATCAGTACAGTTCTAAGAACATAGTAGGTATTTAGGTGTTGATTGTACTCATCATTTGGATCTGAGGTTTTTACTTCCCGGAAAAAAAAAATAGCTACCACATTTATTTGGCAGCAGCAAAAGGCCAGTTTCTATGATAGGTGCCAAATTATATATGTGGTTTCATTTAATTTAATCATTATTGTTACTTTTGGTTAAAGTAACACATCCAAACCCACAAAACATATGACTGAGCCTAAATTCTAGCCCAGGTCTGTATGATCTCAAAGCATCCACTCCCTCCATCATACCGCATCTCCCTCTGACGTCTATAATGAACTATATCTTTTCAGTTATGGGTTTGAATGCTTAATAATCTTTTCTAAAAACCAAAGGTTTGTGCCATCCCTTCCTGGCTGATTTGGAAAGAGGGCTGTGTTTGTGTGAATGTTTGCTGGGACAGCATGTGCCTTTGTGGGGTGATTAAGGCATCCCTAGCACACTCTGCAACAACATGTGCTCTTTGTTGGCATTGTTTTTCAAAAACCATAGACAATAGAGATCAGGAGGTCACACTGCCTGCTCTGACAATCCAGAGGGCCTAAGAGGCTCTTGTACGCAATTGCGTTCCACCCCTTGACGTCTCAAACGGGTATGAGATTAGAGTGGGAAAGGAAAAAGAAAAATGAAACAATAACACACAGTAGATAGCTCACACATTTCATTGAAGTTTACACTTTATCTTCCTAAATGATTAATGGATCTTGTCCAGAACATTTATTTAGAGCCCTCTGACCCACTTTAATTAGTTAATTAATTTTTTGGACTACATAATACATGCACATGATACAAATTGAAAATGTTCACATGGTATAGCAGTAGGGCCGCAAAACAGATATCTTACAGGTTGGTGTGGTGGGAGGGCAGTGGACAGCTTCATGACAAGATGCCCACAGTTAAAATGCAGTCCCAGCTCTATATGCCTTCCAGGAGCTGATTATCCCCTCCGGATGATCATATGAATAATGATATCTGCTTTGCCCCCCTTGGGTCACTCATAAATCCTGTGTTTTCAAAGGTAGGTCAGGACGCTAGCAGGGGTCTTCAGCCTCAGCCAGCTGCTGACTTGGAAGCCCTCCTTCAGGGCATGTAGCCGTACCTCTGAACCCCAGCCTCATGCCGAAGCTCCTCCACCTGGGAGCAGGGATGTGGGAAGGGTGCCCCATGGGAACCTAGTCATTCTTTCTCATAAGTAGATCTTTGTCAGGATTGTCTAAATTTATCAGAGACTCTAATAATATTGATCATCAAAGGGATCAGGGTTTTGATTGCTTTCCTTCCATGATATTTCTGGGCATCTAAGTAGACCCGTTGATTCCCTTCCTTAAGGGAGGGAGAATGTGCTCAGCCATATGGGAAATCCAGTTGCACATTTCTTGTAGGACACTATATTGGGGCTATATGTTTATAAAACCTAAGAGAGGCTACTCTGGTGATTCTTACTGGAACAAAAAAGAGTTTTGTTGTCTCCACTGCTGCACATAGAGGCAGGTAACTTTTAAGTAGAGGTCTTTCACAAGTAAGTAAAGTGTCTAAACATACGTAAATGAGAAATTTAGTGGGCAGAGAGGCTATGCATGGTGGGTAGACAGCATGAATACTATACTTGCCAAGTACCCTGAGTGTACATAAACATGTGCAAATTAAGCAGTAACTCAGGTAAATGATCTTAGGGTTCTTCATGTGGTATTTTATGCTCTCAGAGGGTTAGACCATAATTATGAAATAAAGGCAGAGAGCATTTTATTATATGGACCAAAGGGTTCTGTGAAGGCTCTATGGAGGAACAGAGGATGTTTAGCTAATTTTGGATCATTGGTGAGATTTAAAAAGGCATTTCTATAAAAAACAGTGGGATCAAAAATATAAAAATGTATTTAGGGTATAATGAGTAGACCATTTTTGCTGGAATGAGGAGACATATATGAATGCAGGGACTAAAGGGGGCAAAATCTAAAAGCCTTTCTACATATCACAGATTGCTCCATGACCAGAGACAATTTTTTTTTTTTTTTTGAGACAGTCACCGCTCTAGCTAGGCGCTGGAGTGCAGTGGCCGGATCTCAGCTCACTGCAAGCTCCATGCCGAGGAGTTTCGCCATTCTCCCTGCTCAGCCCTCCCGGTAGCTGGGACTACGAGCCCGCCACCTTGCCCGGCTAGTTTTTGTTTTAAGTAGGCGGGGTTTCACCGTGTTAGCCAGGACGATAAATCTCCTGACCTTGTGATCCGCCCGTCTCGGCCTCCCAAAGTGCTGGGATTACAGGCTTGAGCCACCGCGCCCGGCCTGACAAATGTTAGCCTACATTTACTTATATATTTATTTTTCTTTTATATACATTATGGTTAAATATTGTGGTTCAATACATTATTTTGAAATCTTTATATTTTTAAGGGAGGAAATAAAAAGATTATGTATGAAGGTAATTATGTAGCCATTCACAAATCTGCATTCTGCTTTTGAGGATATTATATACATATATTAAACACATGTATAAATAGAAAAGGGCAGAAGATATATTCAGATAGCATTAACCATTCAAGTCTTGTGCTCTTTCTCAAGTGGGAGCCTCTGGAGTAGTATTTTTCCATGTGTTGGAGAGACATCAATAGGTTCCTTCATGAGCCTTTCCTAGCAGTTGCCCTTAGTCAGGAGAGTGAGTACAAGAAGAATGTAGTACTTTATGGAGTCCTGCAGAATGTTGTGTCTGAGATCGAGCTATTTTTCCGCCCTCTTGATTCAGTTTTCCTGACTGTAAAAACCACCACCAATTTGTTAAAGAGAATCATTGGATTTTTGTGTGTGTTTATGTTCCTTTTTGAAGACCAGACTCATACAAAACTCAGTTACCTTTAAATTGCTTACTTTTAAAAAATGGTAATCAAATTTGGTGTGGATGGAGGTGTTGATCTGTGTGCCTTTACGAGCAGGCCACGGCTAAAGAAATGGATGTATAGATTTACTCCGTTCACTTTTTGTGAAGATACTGCTGATTTTACATCCATCAAAAAAAAAGTGAATTTACCACATTAATTTGTGAATGACTAAAAGCTATTAAAAGATGTATGGTGGAAATTAATGTACTGTATAATCTGTAAGATACCCCTTTTTTTTGAAAAAAAACATGGAGAGTGCTGAAGTTAATATAATGGGCAAGTCTTGAATTGTGTGTTCATCAGGATCACCTTTGGCCTAACTTTTGAAACTACAATTGTTAAACTTGCATATTACCACATAGTATTTTTCTGGATTGTATAGTTTGGTTAACATATTTAACAGATGCAGTTGGGTTAGATATCAGCAGTGGAAAATGATTTCTTCTTTAGAATAAAATTTTTAAAGTGTATCATTGATTTTCTTGATTTAATTTAGAACATGTACATCTAACGTTTCACAGAGATTTTTATGAACATATAGGGCTGTGTTTTGTATGATTTAAATTAATGATTATTGGTCATCAGTGAGACCAGTGAGTTATGTGGTATAAGTTTATGCATCCTTTTTATACTGTTTGGTAAACAAAGTACTCTGATCCTACTCCATCTCCCCTAGAAAACTGGAAAAAAAGATGTATTTCCTTTCTCACCGTAGATCGGCGGGTGCTGCAGCCTCACTGTGTTCTGTGTGCGTGACAATAGACTAACTCGGATACCTGCAGAGATGTCACAGGCAACAGAACTTCATGTGCTGGATGTGGCAGGGAACAGGTAAGCCTGTTGTATGCTTTGCTTGAGGGAAACAAATATGCATACATCCCAATCTTTGCGTGCATCTTCAAATTTTTGTCTTTGCTTTATCTTACAGAATATGATCCCAATTTTTCAAATGACCTAGGCCTCAGGGAATTCTTCATATGGGGGCTAGAGTGCTTGAGCCCAATGGAGCAGAGAAAGGGGAAACCTGAGCATGGGTTAAAGTGTCAGTGGACACTTTTGTAGAAATGCTTCCCAGAATGATGGTACAATGATGCCAGGGAAAGAGCACTGAACTAAGAATGGGGAGACTTGGGTTGTGGCTTAGCTCTTCTAAGTAGCTTTTGTAAGTCATCATGGGCTTCAGAGTTTCCTCACCTGGAAAGTGAGCACAAATGAGTTCGAACTCAGTTTTAACCAGGGGACCTTGACATACTGACTCTGAACCCTCTGAAAATACAAACAAAATTGTGTATTTAGGGAAGTGTTTATAGCTAATGTCAGAATCTCCAAATGATTCATAATACAAAAAAAGTTCAGAGCTACCAGACTAGTATCCCCAAGGTCACAGCGTCACCATTTCTCAAGTTCCGGAGCAGAGGTCATGTTGGACTGAGCGCCATTTTCTAGAATATGCCTGTTCATCATCTTTGTGGAACACATTTGTTTCCGTCATTCCGAGCTAATTTCAGCGCCCTAAATGTCATATGCGCCTTCTCTGTGAACAGAAACAGGCTATTCTTTCTATTGGGGACCCTCTTCTCTGGCTCCTTGACTCTCTTCTTCATCACTCAAGCTTTATTTTCTTGAGGGAGCCTCCTTTCTGAGTTCGCATTTGGGAAAATTCCCCTGCCATGGCAGTCACAGTACCATGTGAGAATTGCCAGTTTTCATATGGGTAACCCTTCTAAGCCTGAAGTTACCTAAAGTTAGATGTTCTTCTGGTTTATGTGTCATTGTATCACTTGTCAGATGCAATGACAGAGTGCCTGGCACATAACAGATGCCATTTTCAGTGGAACAAAAATGTTAATAGTTTTACAGGATGAATAGCAGGTCGCTGCAGGATGGCTTATATCATAGGCTTCCTTGCCAAAAGGAATTAAAAATTGCTTTTGAGTGTAATATAGTTAGGAGAGAAAGGTTCAACTGCTTGGGGGAAGATGATCAATGATCTTAAATGGTAAAGGCCAGCAGTCTAAAGAGTGTTTGGGAGACTGTCTCCTGAGTGCTGATTAGCTGATCATTTTGGTCAGGCACAGGTCACCATTTTTTATTCTTGCTAATGGATTATAGACAGCAGGGCTAAATAAACAGCAGTTCTCAGCTGGAATCTAGAGGTGAGTTATAGCCTCAGGCAATGCTCACCTTTTCAAAGTTAATGCTTTCAGGACATCTTGATAGATTCTTAAGACCACTAACTGGTTGCCGGAAACCCAGGATTAAATTGAGTTGCACCTCGGATTTCTGCTGAACTAAGCAGAACTAAGGCATGAGCCTTTACAGCTTGAGGAGGGTACTTCTTTCCTGATCTTTATCCTCTAGCAGTAGAAACTCAATGAGTCAACATTTGCTGGTTCTTGCCACACTACTGAGCATGAATTTGCATCAATTCTTGAGCAGAAAGATGCCTGTGATGGCGAAAAACTGTTTTTACATGAATGAAGGCCCCATTTCTCCAGTTCTCAGAAAAAGAGAAAGTTAAATTTTTATTATGCTTGGGCTGGGATGGAGAAAACCTAGTTAAAAAGTCGAGTTACACAGTTGTCATTTGAGTCAGTTAAGTGTGTCATTTAGTCCATGCATACGTATGTAGATTCATAATCAAATTTTAAGCCTATTAAAATATTTAATCACCGCTTATTAAAAGTATCAGTATAGAAACTAATTTTTTTAAAAAGGGCTACCTGGTCAGCCTTTTAGCTTGCAGAAATGTCATACCATAGGATATCATACTAAATCATATTAAATGTAACAGAAGCTTCTGCCTCTTCTTTCAAGTATATGAAAATAACACATGGCAGCAGGAAACGTACACTGTGAGTTTCTAGAAACTTTCTTTTGCAGTTTGGTAGGATAAATTATAGCAAGGATGACTATAACCTGTCACTTGGAAACTAAGTATTAAACCTTCTGTGACAGTAAAGAAAATGTCTTATATCATCAGTTACCCGAGCACAGAACACAAAATTCTTTAATACTTAGACTCTCTCCCATAGGAATATCCATCAAGTGTGCAAAACTCAGCATTTGAGGATTTTCCTTACTTGCAATATTAGTAGTACTGAATATTAGAAACAATGGTTGTCAATTGGAAAATAGGAAATAGCTTACACTTTTTAATTTTATACTATGTATGTATTACCCAGTCCAAAGAATTAAAAATATTAAAAGACAAACAACAGCATACTGTTGTGGAATACTAAGCAGTCAAAGAATGAGATATTTCTCTGTGCAGTGACACAGAAAGAGACCCAAGATACTGAGTGAAAAGGGAAAATGTTGAGCAGTTTATAGGGCTCTCATTTTGGTGGGGTTTTTTCCTTAAAAAAGAAAAAAAAAATCACTTATTTGTGCATTGTACCCAAATACTAATAGTAGTTCCCCTAGATGAGACTTGAAGGTATAGGGAGTTTTCATTTTAGATATTCTAGTATTGTTTAAGTTTTTGCCAGTTATGTTCTCAATTTATATATATTTTTAAACATTTTTGAAAAGTTTGCTTAAAACTAAAAATTCTGGTAGAAAGTAACAGAAAGATGAAACATTACATTGTAAGGCGTATTCAGTCACTGGTGAAGTTAATATTAATCAGTAGGCCATGCTTAGATATTAAATAAATTTGAGAAGGCAGTTGCTATAGTAGTTCACAGGCATGGAAGGTCACTTGGGGCTGGGTTGGTCATGGATATAACTGGAGACAAGAGGCTTACAGTTTGGTCATTCATTTGCTTTAGTTCTTGTACCATTGGTGTGAATAGTAACCACAAGTTTTTTATTTCTGGGCGCATGTAGTCCTAAATAGAACACAGAGATGCCTACGGGCTGTGGTTTCTTGTGTGTTGATTCTGTTTATTCTATAGTGTACAGAAGGTACCAGAATAAACCAAAAATTATTAGCTCCTTTGGAAAGCAGGAATGTATTTCTCATCGATTTTCTGACTTGTAGCTGGGATGGTTTACCCAAGAGAGACAGAAAAGCATGTGTATGTCTTTTTTTCCCCAGGCTATAGTGAGTTAGAGGATTAGCCAGCCGGCAGAATCTCAGTGGGCAGACTGTTCAGGGAACAGGGTGTTTTTTTTCTTTTGGACACCACTGGCAACACTTCTGTCCGCAAGACAGTGGGCAGCTCATGTGTGGTGTGGACTCAGTCAGCAGCAGCCACATTCAAGCTGGCACTTTGATTCTTTGCAGCAAAACTGGTGTTTCAGGCAACTCATTAATCTGAGTTGAAATATGTTGATAAGATTTGTTGTTGTAGAGTCTAGTAATTTATTTAGCTTTTGTCACATGGTTTGTCATCCTTAGAAGTTGTTATTTATTAGTATTATCGATGCTCTTTTTAGCCTCTTATTTATACTTTTGCTTTAACATTCAGCTGGCTTCTAGTCTGAGAAGTTACAATGACCACGTTTGAGTATCTGTGTTTTGTGCCAGTTTTCAAGTCTTGATTTTTTTTCTTTCTGTTCTCATGAGTAAGACAGGTACAGATGCTGACTGTAAGTGTCTTGCCCAAGACTTGAAACTTTAAACATTCTAGTGGATGTTAGCTTGCTTCCTCTTTTAAAAGATAGAGGAGAAAAATTTTAAATAAATTATATTTTTGTTCAATAAAATGAAAGAGTTTGATGTACTTGAAACTTTAACAGTGTATAATGCCTATTTAAAAAATCCTTGTCACAGTACCTGGCAAATACATGTTTTTAACTTTCTTGCATTTGAGTTTACATGTATGTAACGTTCTTTGGATAGAAAGAGAAAGAATTTTTGTATAAGCAGAAGATATTTCAGTTCTATCCCTTAAAGAACAAATATCTCAGAGTAAGAAGAAATGTAATTGTGATTCTGCTGTTCCCTGTGGTTCCCTCAGGTGTCCTTCTCTAACTGTGAGCATATGGTGGCACCGGGTGGATTCTAGGATTTGAAAATATGTATTTCTCACCTCATACTGCTCTCATTAGTGAAATATTATAATGTACAATTCATAGTCTTTTCAAGAGTACTTTAACATAAGCAGTTCTCGTGGATACACTGGCTTAAGAACCTCACTCCCACTTAAGTTACAGTTTCACAGTACTTCCTCAGTATTGCACGCAATACATATGCATGAGATGGACTCAGCCTTTACTGGACTAATTGTTAAAGAAAAGAAAATATTTTCTCATCTTTGAAACTAACACAGAAATCTTGCAAAATGTATTGTTACTGTGAAAAGTTTGTTAATGATGCTTTTGTTGTTAATACTGTCCATGCACTCTTTGACTTTTTTTTACTTCTTTTATTAAAGTAATTTAACCAGTTTATGCCTACCTTTTCCTCTGATTAGTTTTGTGTTATTGGAATACAGCTTCTTTTCATATCTTTAGAGAGTTCTAGTTTATTTCCCATAAGTTCTGTCAGTTGAAATGGTATTGCGTCTGAGAATTCACTGTTAGTCTTTTGGTAAGATGTATAGGTAGATTTCCTGCTAATGTTAACTGGAAATAGGTGTACATATGATTTCTGGCAGTGGTCTTTACTAAATAGATTCTACGAGTTGCAACCAATCTGTGAAGTCTTTGTGCAAACATAAAAATAAAACTAATCTTTAGGTGTCACATTATAACATTTAAAGTACTTTCATACGTACTACCTCATTTGAAACTGAAATAATCTGATATAGATTTTAATTGTCACCTAGGACTCTGAGAAGTAAGAGCTTCTAGAAACTGAGAGATAAAGGTTTAGAAGGGAATACCTGAAATAATCTCCCTAGAGAAACTAGATGGAGTCCATACAAAATGGGGTTTAATCTTTATTTTGGCTGCAACTTAAATGCTTTGACACCCCAGGCACCTCCTTCCTCTTGGCCTGATTCATCAGGTGCTCCTGGAAACAGGTAATCCCGCAGCTTCAAAACCAGCCCTGTCAGTGAGGCTGTCGCCATCAGAGGTAAAGAACCTCCTCTGGGTCCTTCCAAAATCACCTTGACTTTTTTTCTCTCTTTACATTGAAACCTAGTACAAGACCCTAAAAATGTGTCCTACAATTTTCTCTCTTTTTTTTTTTTTGCCCTGTAATCTGGAGGTTCTCATGGGAGAAGTGAGAGCAGAAAAGGGAAGCACAGGAACCTACTGAAGAATCCACTTGCAAAGAGTATGTCAAGTGTCTTAAAAACATAACATCGTTTTTACATTTTGAAACCAATCTCAGGAAGCTGTTTTTAATTTTTCCTCATTTTATGGATAGGGATTGATTTGATTATAAAATTTGAGGTTGTAATGTCTGTTTTTTTAAAAAAAAAAAAATAGGTTGCTGCATCTACCTTTATCCCTGACTGCCTTGAAGTTGAAGGCTCTGTGGCTATCTGACAACCAGTCCCAGCCCCTGCTTACATTCCAGACAGACACAGACTACACCACGGGAGAGAAGATTTTAACCTGTGTCTTACTTCCTCAGCTGCCTTCTGAACCTACTTGTCAAGGTGAATTTAATTTAAGGACAGTATTCACAGGGCCACGAGATTGAGTAGGACCTAATGTCTGTCCATAAGGCCTCTTACTCCTTCATGTGATTGTGTTATATCCAGTCTGCACCTAGAGCCGGCTCGGGCGAGGCCACTGTGGGACTCTTCCGGAAACGTTACCCTACATCCTTGCAGAAGGGCCGCTCATATCTATTTATCATGTTTGAAATTCCATAAGCAGTTTTTTGGTTTTGAATTATAGCTAAGGCTGAAAATACAATACTTCTAAAAGTGGTAACAGAGTCTCTTAAAATCCAAACTGATAGTTCAGAGGATTAGTACTAACACCACTGGCATACTGTTTTTAAGCCATTGAATTATTTTGAGTCATTGTATCTTTGTTTTGTAAACTGCGTGGTTAAAAAAAAAATTCACATTAACATCAAAATGCTATCATAAACCCTTTGCTGAGAGCTGGGCTTGGTGGAGGGGAACCGGAGTGCCCTGGGGGAATGGGAGCCCAAGTGGGAGGACTTTAAGACCCTAAGGGAAAACGTGGTAGAGTGTGTTACTGAGGAAAGTACTGGTGTCCAACCTGTGCGGCCACATCACTGTCAGGACAGTTTTGAAGTTGCATAAAATAAGTATTTTAAAAGGGACTCTAAATTATGACATTCTGTGATGAAATATTAAACATATTAATTTAGCAGATATTTTATATGATCTCAAATAGAGTTATACATCATTAAGAAAGAAGGGCCAACCTTGCCCCAGGCCTTTTTCTTTTTGTTTTTGAATTTTGTGTGTGTTTGTGTTTTAAAGCCAAACTTGCCACAGAACACCACCCTTATTTCTGGTGTTCTACCCCTGGTCCTCCGTATAGATTCTGCCTTGTCAGCTGCAAAGTTCATGGCTTTTACCGGTCACATGAACCACAGTTCCCTGCTGATGTGGTCTTTGTCACTGCAGAGAATCTGCCTCGCTGTGGTGCGCTGGAGAACTTGGTAAATGATGTCTCTGATGAAGCCTGGAACGAGCGTGCTATCAACAGAGTCAGTGCAATCCGATTTGTGGAGGATGAGAAAGATGAAGAAGACAATGAGACGGTATGGAAATGCAGATTCTTTGCCTCTGTGGAAGTTCAAAATTAAAAGATTGAGAATGGCACCTAATTAGGATATTCTTTATTTTCAATTAGTATGTTCTTTGCCTTGCCTTGCCTTCAGCATTGAAGAATTTTTTTAGAAGACAAAACTAGGTAATTCTAGGTACTCAGTCACAAAAGGTAAATGAGGCAAATGGAACTCATTTTTTTTTTCTTTTTTGAGACAGAGTCTCCCTCTGTCACCCAGGTTGGAGTGCAGTGGAGTGATCTCAGCTTACTGCAACTTCCACCTCTTGGGTTCAAGCCATCCCCCCACCTCAGCCTCTCAAGTAACCTCTGCCTCCCGGGTTCAAGCGATTCTCCTGCCTCAGCCTCCTTAGTAGCTGGGATTACAGGCACCTGCCACCACACCCAGCTAATTTTTTGTATTTTTAGTAGAGACAGGATGTCACCATGTTGGTCAGGCTGGTCTTGAACTCCTGACCTCAAGTGATCCACCCATGTTGGCCTCCCAAAGTGCTGGGATTACAGGCACCTGCCACCATGCCCCTCTAATTTTTGTATTTTTTGTAGAGATGGCATTTTACCATGTTGTCCAGGCTGGTCTACAGTTCCTGGACTCAAGTGACCTCCCCACTTAGCCTCCCAAAGTGCTGGGACTACAGGCGTGAGCCACTGTGCCCGGCCTCTCATTGTTGTGTTGTGCTGCTTTTATGGTGCTTCTTTTTATTTGTGATAGTTTTCCCTCCCACTGAAACTTTTTTTTTTTAATTGTTCCCAGTGAATGCTGTCTCTTCCCATGTTGACTCCATTTACTTGCCATGATTTGACTTAGTGCCCGACCTCTGTGCCTTCTTCATGTAACCAGCTCACCTTAGTCTTCTTGTAGAGGGCTTAGGATCTTAGTTGGATTAGTTAACAAGTTTTTGTTCAGAAATTGGAAAATACCAGTCACCCTTACTTTCATCTGTACTTGAAAATGTCTCTCAGACATCCAGCATCTCTAGGTGTTGGTGACAAGGCTTGACATCTTCCTAGCAGTTGACTTTGGCTTCTTAAATTCCTTAAACTAATTGAGATTTTTCTTAAGCAGAACTTGGAGTACTTGCAGCCCCCAAAACAAAGGCAGTTTTTAAATTTTTGCCTACAGTCTTTGTTATTCCAGTTGTCACCAAATGGGATTTTAGGCCTATACAATCGTAAAGGGCAAAAGGCAAATTAGGGATGATAAAATTACTCACTGTCAATGACTCTTTAATACTCACCTCAAGACTTGTTAGAGTGTGATTATCACCAGTTACTTCATTGCCTCTTCCAGTATTTTGTTAAGCTAGTTTGGTTCCCCCTAAAGCGCTTGGATAGGCCGTTTAAAAGATGTACACGCTGTTTTATGAGCTAAAGATCATGTAACATATTAAATAATATTTAAAAAATTACTCATACCCTGTTACTTAACTTCCAGTCTTTATTAGAAGAGTGTGAACTTTCATCAGTAGGTCATAGAAATAGTACACACAGCAGCAAAATAAGAAAAGGAAATATTTCCCTCTATTTCCTTTTTCTTGCATGCCTCAAGGGTTGAAAAAAGCCAGAATCGCTTTGGGTAATAGTAGAACATTATAGTGACTTTAATTTAGGATTTTTTATTTACTCTTTTATCTTTTTCTTTCCCCACACCCTATAATTATATCCTAAATTTTAAAATAAATGTTCTTGCTGCTTATGGAGATTTTTATTTTATAGTAATTTCATATTTTTATAAGTATTCTTTTATTCTAAAAGTAATCCTTCTATTGTAACAAGGTAAGTTATATGGAACACTTTCCCTTTCCCTTAACTACCAGTGAGCAGTTGATAAATGCACATACCTCCAAAGAAAGCTTTTCCACGCGCTTTAACTCAGAATTTCTAAGAAGGTAACATTTGTATTGGAATGCAAATGCCTTGAAGCTGCGTGTTTTGAAAAAGTAGTGGAATAAAACCAAAACACTCACTCCACTGTTTGTTTTTAGAGAACACTTCTAAGGCGAGCCACTCCACACCCAGGGGAGTTAAAGCACATGAAAAAGACAGTGGAGAATTTACGGAATGACATGAATGCTGCTAAAGGACTGGACTCAAACAAAAACGAGGTCAATCATGCCATTGACCGAGTGACCACTTCTGTGTAGAGTTTCACCTCCGAGTTTTACCTCCTGTGTCTTCCTCTGCTGTCCAGACGTTCCTGTCTGCTTCCGGGGAGCCTCACGTGCTCCTTGTCTTAGCTAACCGGCCCCCGCGCGCCATCCTCCCGTGGAGTGTGGGGAAGCTGCTGTCTCCCAGGAAGTGCCTTACTCGTCCCGCAACCAGTCAGCCACCAGTGGTCTCCCGGCGTGATTTTTTTTTTTTTTTTAATTTCAGTTGTTTGTAATAAGTAGAATACACTACTGTAAACATACGACCTTTGTTTTTGTCTTATGTTGGGATAAGGGAGAGCAGAAAGGGGAATTTTTATCCTACTCCCTTCCATAAAGTGCTGGGACATTTTGAATCCCCCAGGTTCCCTTGGACCTACTGATGAGAGATAGTTTTATGTATGGGGAAAAATGGATACTTTTTAAACCTTTTTTGGCAGCTCAGATGGTGTAAATTTTAAAATTTTGTATAGGTATTTCGTAACAAAAATATGTATTTCTTTTTTGTTATTTTATCTTGAAGACGGTACATATTTTAGTATTTGTGCAGAGAAACAAGTCCTAAAGTATTTGTTTTTATTGGTACCATCCACTTGTGCCTTACTGTATCCTGTGTCATGTCCAATCAGTTGTAAACAATGGCGTCTCTGAACAGTGAGATGAGAATAGGAATGTGGTATTTTAAAGCAGTGTTGTATTTTAATCAGTAATCTACCTGGCGGATTTGTTTTTAACCAAAAAGATGAATTATCAATGATTTGTAATTGTATCGGTTGATTTTTTTTTTGAAAAGATGAACCAAAGGATTTGACTGCTAATATTTTATTCCTTACACTTTAACTTTTTCTGAATAAGTCTCTCATAATGAGCGCTGTGTCAGACTGCACCTACTCTGATGGTATGTGCCATTTGTAAAATAAAATAGATCAGAAAAGCACAAAAAGAGAAAACTGGTTCAGACATTCAGTGGGCAAATAAATTATGTACTGCAAAAGAATGATTTTTATTCAAGAAAGCTTTAAAAGTTTTATATCCAGATATACAACCACAATAAAGCAAAATAACCTATCAAAATAGAAATGTTGCTATCTTTATAAGTGCAATTTAATTTGTAAATAGAGTTTGAATCAAAGTATCAGAAAATACTGCTTCAAGATTTAATTTTAAATCTGCGAATTTAAGGGATATTGGGAAAAGTTTTGGTGTGTTTCTGTTGACTTCTTTTTTGTATGCTGTGATAAAAGAGAAATGAAAAGTGCCAGTCACTGTGTGGTGTCTAGGAAAATCATATATATTTTTTTTCTCCAAGAAATAAATTCTTCCTGGACATTGGCCATACAGCTTTTAAAAATTATTACTTTGTATGTTCAAGTGATAGCAGGTAGCCAAATTTTTTGGCCGTGTGCTCTGGTCTATTACATATTTAAATTACCCATCAGTTGTGAGTGACCTCCTGTGGGACTTGCATTCACACAGGGCGGAGCCCAGAATTGCCTTTGACTCTGGCTAGTAATTTTGGGTTGTGGCAGTCTGGCCAAGTGGACCCCTTAGAAACCCGTCTTCAACCAACCAAATACAATACTTTCTTTTACTTCTATATATTTACTTATTGGGTTCACTTAGCTTTTTTGGCTGTGTGTATGTAAATATGTGTGTATTTTAAAAACTATTTACGGAGCTGAAAGTACATAACATATAAGTGAGTTTCGGCTGGTCAGTTTTATACCTTGCTCCCTAATCTGTGCATAGCAATTTTCTTTTCTCTATTTTAAGGTTTTTTGACATCCTCTATTTTGTTTTAAGCTTATAAAGATGATGCCACTAACTCATGGACTGATTATATATAAGCAAATTGTTTTATTTAATGGGAATTGTCTTGACGTGGAAGAACAAGTAGAACTTGCATGGCGTGTTTTGTTTTTTTTATATAAAGCCCATCCTTTACTACTCAGTTCATCATGGCTTTTCTGGACTGGAGGTGGACAGAATGGCATGTGTGTGCTTACATTTTCCTAGGAAATGTCACGCACCTAGTTTATTTCCTTTGGCCTGTCTCCTTTAGTTCATTTTCACTTGGTTTGCTTTTTGTTTTCATTTTGGGGGATTTTGTTTGTTTCCCCTCTTCCCTTGAGAGGAAAATGTCACTTTCATCTTAATCTTTTATGCTGGGGACCCTGCAGTGCTCTTGAACTTCAGGGTTCTGGAACCAAACTGAAGCTTCACAGTGGAAACAGCATCAACCAGACAGTTCTGCCCTGAGAACATGCCAAGCCGTTTCCAAGAAGGCCCCTCTCGTAGTTAGAAGAAAAACTTGATTATGTGAAAGGATACCTTTCTCTGTCAGTGCCCCTCCCCCGTCCCCATCCAGCCCTTCCTTTAGGAAAGGGAGGAGTACAGTATATGGCTGGCTGTTTGTCTTGTGGGAGTGACAGGTGAAAGCAGGAAAGGAGGTTAGTATGACCTGTTCACCCACTTTTATTTTTTTTTTCCCATAGCTAGTTATTTCTTCTTTTTAGCAAGAAAATAATGCCTCAGTGGGTAAAAGAGCCAACAAAAAAAAAAAAAAAAAGAGGAAGTGGAAATAAAGTCATTGATAATGAAAAGAGGGATTGGTAAGAAATCATAAAATGTTTGCCTGGATATTGTCTTTTTTTCTGGAGAGTTTGGAGGAATGGTCCTGAGTGACCCAATCTTTCTGTCTGAAAACATACTAGCTGGCTGTCAATGAGGTGAGCAGGCAAGGTGGGATCACTCACACCAGCCTCTCACAGCAGCACTTCTGCCATCTCCTGTGAAATCTACCACACCCAACAAGACATGCTTAGTGAATGGGGTGAAGGCTGGGAAAATTCTGTGTCTGAGAGTTACTCTGAACAGCCAGTCCTGCTCTGGTGAAAATGACTGACGCTTGGTTGGCCACAGTGGCTCACAGCTGTAATGCCAGCACTTTGGGAATCTGAGGCGGGCGGATCACAAGGTCAGGAGTTCGAGACCAGCCTGGCCAACATGGTGAAAAGTTGTCTCTACTAAAAATGCAAAAAATTAGCCTGGCCTGGTGGTGCGCACCTGTAATCTGAGCTACTCAGGAGGCTGAGGCAGGAGAATTGCTTGAACTTGGGAGGCAGAAGTTGCAGTGAGCCCAGATCGTGCCACTGCACTCCACCCTGGGCGACAGAGCAAGACTGTCTTAGAGAAAAAAAGAAAGAAAATGAGTGATGCTGTGCCCTGGGCAGGGCTGCAGCAGCACTCTCCAGGGACTGCATTGCAGCTGCTTATTAATAGAAGGCGATTAGGGACATTGCCACTCAGTGACATCCATGGAGAGTTGAAATCTCACTTCACCATTATTGTTGTCTTACCTCATCCAATTTTCCAAAGAGCCAATTAAATATAACTTTATTATGGAAAATTCAAAACATACAAAAGTAGAATAATCATTGACCCTCCTATAGCTATCACTTAACTTCAATAATTAGAAACACAAGACTAAGGCATTTATAAGGAACCAAATGTGTTATGCATGTATTTAAAATATATATATTATGTTTTAAAATACATCTATAAGAAAGTGCACAATGAAGCATTTTTTTAAAAGCTCTAGAAAATCAAGCAAATGTGTTTTTTAAAACTGCTTTGGATTTACAATTTTTGAGTCAACATGCCAGTGGAATCATGCATATGGATATAGGTCTGAATCCCAGCGTGCCATGTAGGTTTGGACAAACTGTTTAACCTCTCTGGCCCTCAGGTCCTTCATCTCTAAAATGGGGCAGTAATACTCCTTTCAGGCTTAGAGTGAGGATTAAGTGGGATACATAAAACATACGCTCTCAGGAAGTGGGTGGCTGCTGTTATTACAGGTCTTGCTGTTTTTGTTGTTATAGTAGTGTTATTAGCAGCTCTGCAATTCCTGCCACCAAGCCAACAGTGTGTCATCAGATGGGTAGTGTTCTCAGGAATGAGGACACACACTAGTTCTGATGGAGAAAACTTTATTTGAAAACTGTTTCGCCTGTGGTTTTATATATAGACTCCTGCATTATGTAATGGATGGTGGAGATATTAATTTGTCCTGTGTGCTTACTTAATGGTAGGTCTAGCAATGGTCTCATGGTAACCACCTCATTTTAACCAGACTTACTAAGTAGCTGTCCTTAAGGTAAAACTAGATCCTGCCAAGAAGCCATGAGACAGCTAGTTGAGGATAGGGTCTCCTTTTCCAGAAAATGTCCCCCTCTTTGTCATAACCTCGGTTTTCTAGGTTCAGGTCTCTGGTGCTCATTTTGCCTTGTCTCTCTCTTTCACCCTGGATTTTCATAACATCTCCTTTTTTACCTCTTGCTTTGTTCTGTCTCCTTTCTCTCAATGGAGGCTTTCATATATCAGGAGGGACGAGTCAATTTAAGACATGGATCATCCACGGAGAAAAACCTGCTGGAACAAATAAATTAGTGCAGCATGACGTGGGGCATGTAGAGAACACTCCCATCTTATTGGAGTGGTTTCCTTTTTTAAAAAGCAGACAGCTGGTGGGAAAAGGAAACCAGAGGAACCTGATCTGTTACTTGTATTCAGTGGGCTGTGTGGAAGATTGGAGATGAGGTTTTGTGTCTAGCAGTTGGCCTGGCAGTTGGCCAGAAGGATAGTGTAACTTTAAACTCCGAGAGTGGGTAGCCATTGTGACAAGCATGGATTTTAGCCAAGGGCTCTTGAGTTCTGACTGGACAAGAACCTGACTGGGTCAATCCTCCAAGTTTCTTTTTTTTTTCTTTCTTTCTTTTGAGACAGAGTCTTGCTCTGCCACCCAGGCTGGAGTGCAGTGCAATCTCAGCTCACTGCAACCTCCGCCTCCCAGGTTCAAATGATTCTCCTGCCTCAGCCTCCCGAGTAGCTGGAATTACAGGTGCACGCCACCATGCCTGGCTAATTTTTGTATTTTTAGTAGACACAGGGTTTCGCCATGTTGCCCAGGCTGATCTCAAACCCCTGGCCTCAAGTGATCCACCCACCTTAGCCTCCTAAAGTGCTGGGATTACAGGCGTGAGCCACTGTGCCCGGCCCCAAGTTTCTTTTGCAGCATCAACAATTAACTTCTAAACAAAAAAACGAGCTGCCCTTTTTTACAGTAAGATACTACTATGAACTACAGCAGCCATTCACTGAGTACTTAACCATGTGCCCTACACTGACCTAGCTGAACACAGCCTCAGCTTTCCAGAATACCACCATGAGGTAGATGGTACCATTTCCTTTGTGCAAAGCAGATAATTAAGACTCAAATAATTTTAGGAATTTGCCCAAGATCAAACAGTAAGGGACAAAATCGGAATTCAAATTCACATCTCCATTGACATTTCAATCACCCCTTTATTTTACTTTGCTCCCCACTCCCAGCCAAAGCACTATAACCTGTAATTGCATTTAAATTCGTATTTATCAAAATGGTGATGGTTCCGTTTTTTGTCAAAATTACGTAGACCTAATTTATAGACAAAGACTGGCATGGAACTGAGTGAAATTTAATGAAATTGATGCAGAATTGGGACTTCATTTGTGTCTAGTGGTTGCAAACACTGTGATTCTGCATTCTCTAACCCAGGGGTCCCCAACCTGTACCCCAGGGCCAGGTACCAGTTCTTGGCCTGTTAGGAACTGGGCCGCACAGCAGGAGGTGAGCAGTGGGCCAGCAAGCATTACCGCTTGAGCTCCGCCTCCTGGCAGATCAGCAGCAGCATTAAATTCTAATAGGAGCACAAACCCTATTGTGAACTGCACATGCAAGGGATCTAGGTTGCATGCTTGTTATGAAAATCTAATGCCTGATGATCTGTCACTGTCTCCCATCACCCCCAGATGAGGCCATCGAGTTGCAGAAAAACAAGCTCAGGGCTCCCACTGATTCTACGTTATGATGAGTTGTATAATTTTTATTATATATAATTAATATATATAATTAATATATAAGATATTAATATTATATATGATAATGTAATAACAATAGAAATAAAGTGCATGGTAAGTGTCATGGACTTAAATCATCCTGATGCCATCCCCCCTCACTGGTCTGTGGAAAAATTATCTTCCATGAAACTGGTCCCTGGTGCCAAAAAAATTTGGAACCACTGCTCTAACCCTCCCACCACCTTCACTCACTTCCTGTATGTTGTCCTGGGCTGGCTAAGTGCTATGGAAATGTTCATGGGGGTCTTTGTTCTGCCATCTCAAACTGTGCAAATTCTAAGAAACTTGGAAGATAAAGTATTTGGCTAGTGGGAAAAAAAATTGATAATGTTTTCAACATTAACTGGAGTGACAGTTTGGTAATCAGCTCTCTGAGAAAGCTTCAGCATATTCCGAAAATTGGCAGTTAGCTCCAGAGTGAGCTAATTAGTTAGGAATGACTTTTAATACTCACTACCTTTAATAGCCTACCCTTGGAGAAGAGACAGATAATGAACACTTGGAAATCTATGGTGCTGCAACTTGACCTTCATGCCATTTGGGGGAAATGAGAAAGATGACTCATAATTTATTATTTAAAGTCCTCCTTTTATAATGTGTTATTGTGAAAGATTTGACAAATAATGATTGCTCCTTTAGGAACTCTCATTTAATCAAAGAATCAGAAAACAGGAAGAATAGAAAACTTGTGTGACTAAGCAATGTTTAATCTTATTTGAAACTGGCTCCACCACCCTGGTGATAGAAAGAGAAGGTCCTATGGAGTCTTCCCATAGCAAGAAACCCGGCTTGTAACAGGGTATAATAGAGTGACACCCCACACCTGATGCCCAGTAAATGCAGAGTCTGCAAATGCCTCTCTTTTGAGGCTTTCTCAAGGTAAGTCATAAATGAAGTCTTACTAAACAAGCTGCTTGCCAACAGTTGCCCAGGCACCCCATGGGACTGCACTTCACTGAGCATCTGAAGAAAGTATTCATTGGAAATGGGCTCTCCTGGGAGACTGTCTGGATCCCGAGTGTTTGGCGTTCATGTTCCCACACCTGGCTGCTGCTTCTTGCCCTTGCTTAGCTGTAGGTGTGAGTGCTTGTTTGTTTAAACCTCTCTCAGCACTGCTTGGAAAAACAAAACAACATGGTTACTTGTCTGGGCATTGAATGTTCTTCCTGAATTTTGGTCCTGCCCATTGGCCCAGAGGCGTAATGGGTGGGGCAAGTTTCGGGGTTAGTTTGGAAAGTTTCAAGAAGAAGCTATGGGCTGGGTCTGTTAGGTTGGGATTGCTCTTGGTTTTAATCCTTTCGGAATGTCTGAGGGTCAGGAGCATTGCCATTGATGGCTATGGGAGTTGTCAGGCTGTGACTCTCTTTCTCACAGAGAATGCCAGAGGCACCCGGGAAGGCATTTGCCAGGGCTCTGACAGATGTAAAGTAAGCCTCATCCATGTTGTGTTCTCACCGGGACACCTGGAAGGTGTTCAGTGTAGAAAAGTCACGAGCTAGATGAGATACCAGCTTGATGTCAACTCCCTCCCCAACAATGGCTGCCTGTCTTCGTCTTAATGCCTGCCAGCAGGTAAAGGGCGTGTGCCCCTGGGACCTGGGTAGCAGCAGTCCTTGGGAAACCCAGGGTTTGTCATCTGTAGTCACTTGACCCTTGGTAAATTACCTAACCTTTTATTCCACATCTCAATGAGAGCAAATCCATGTAGCAGTTAGGTTGTTAGAAGAAATGATGTTGACAACCAAATGTGAAGCTCTGATATGGTTCTTTTCTGCTATCATAGCTACTGGCTCTTTAAAGAACTGGTACAATGTGGGGGGCAGAAAAACCACTTCATGCAGTGATGTTGCTCAGTCAGGCATACAGCTAGAGAAGAGCTATCTCTATCCTTAGCTCCTTAGGTTTGTCCAGGGCTGCTCAGTGTGGCTGACCCTGTCTCGCTCACTCTCATGTAACCTGGCACCTACTGCAGTATCCTCCTCTTCTTGAAGGCTGTATTGCGCAGCAGTTTCCAAACTTGAGCATGCATTGGAACCCCCTGGTGTCAGTGTTAAAGCAGATTGCTGGACCCCACGCTCAGAGTCTGATTCCGTAGGTCTAGTGTGGGGCCTGAGAATTTGCACCTCTAACGTGTTCTTAGGTGCTGCTGCTGCTACTGGTCCAGGGAACATACTTAGATAACCACTGCTCTAGTGTGCTGGAAGGAGCAGGAGCTTTGGAGTTAAGCAGATTTAAATCCAGCTGTGGCACTTACTTAATGTTGTGACCTTGAGAGATTTTTCTTAATTTCCCCAAGTCTTAGTGAACTCATCTGTAAAATGGGAATAATACTTACTTCAAGACTTTCTAGAGAATTAGATGACAGAGCACATAGAAGGTTTTTAGCAATTACCACTCTTTTTGCTATCCTGAAATGCATCGTATTTGCTCCATATGGGGAGTCACAAGAACATCTGGTCTCCTTAGCGATGTGCTGACCTTTAGGCTCTTCTTGCTAATCTATACAAGCTAATAGGAGGAGAGGAAGTGCTAACAGAAGTAGAAAGCATACTTGCCTCTGGGCGAGTGCCTAAGGGGAAGACTGAAAATGCAGATGGCTGACGTAGTTAGAATATATTAACACTTCCTGACTTGCCTGGTGGCTTACCAGCCCACACACCGTGGACTTTCAGTGAGCAGGAACAAAATCTGTGCCTGACATTCAGGTCACAAATCTCCCAACCCACAATCTGTCCTTACACCTGGGCTTTTGGAAGAAATCTTCCAATCTTGGTATTTCAGATTGGGAAACACCCAAGCTCAGGATCTCCAACCTCATCTGTATTCTTCATGTAGCATGACAATCATTTTAGTGTCCTTAGGAAACAAGTTGCCTTATTCAACTGTTCCAAGGTTTTATGATTCTCTCCAAATGCATTATCCCCTTGTCACACTAAGGATGATCCTCAAAATAGGTAACTGGTATGGAAATATATGGTAATACATAGACCAATACATACATTTTAGAAACTCCCTTTTTTATCATATAAAGCAATATTATATGTATCATAAAACTACTTCTCTAGAGATCTGAGTAGTAGTTCTAATCATTTATGATATTGCATAATTATGCATATCATATATTCATAATTTTTGCATCTTTAGGGCTTATTTAATGTAGGTGGCTGCTATCTAAATGATGCCCTTCCCTGGGCCACCATTTGCTTTGGGAACAACATCAAACTTTTTTGATAGCATTCCTATTAAAATACTCAAGTCCAGGGGCTCTTAAACTATAACCCATTGCCTCTTTTTATAAATAAAGTTTTCTTGGAACATGACTATGTCCCTTTTTAAGTATGCAGGGACCAAATGGCACTCAAAGCCAAAAATATTGATTATTTGACCCTTTATTGACAGTTTTCAGGGGTTTCTGCCTCTAGTCAGTCAATAGGTGCAACCTGCTATCTTTTGCCACCAGAGGGCGTTGGATGTGTCGCCTGGTTATCAGAACCAGACACCAGTCTGGACAAATGGGCAAAACTCAGAGAGCCTGTCTCTTGTTCCCTACCAACAGCAAGACCTGCCCTGCCACTTGCTATGCCAACACTGGGATGCTTTGCAACAAATGCCTGGGGCCACCCCCTTCTCAGGCTGCTCAGGAGCTGTAGCACACCCTCAACACTCTCTTGGGTCCCAATGCTATTATGTTTGGGGACCCTAGTGTTATCTTACATTTCTGTTCAATTTTCTTTTTTTTTTTTTTTTTTTTTTTTTTTTTTGAGACGGAGTCTCGCTCTGTCGGGTTCACGCCATTCTCCCGCCTCAGCCTCCGAGTAGCTGGGACTACAGGCGCCCGCCACCACGCCCGGCTAGTTTTTTTTTTTTTTTTTTTTTTTTTTGTGGAGACGGGGTTTCACCATGTTAGCCAGGATGGTCTCGATCTCCTGACCTCGTGATCCACCCGCCTCGGCCTCCCAAAGTGCTGGGATTACAGGCTTGAGCCACCGCGCCCGGCCTCTGTTCAATTTTCTTAAAGGATGGGCTGTATGCCTGGCTAAGCAACATCATTGCATGATGTGTAGACTCCATGAATGAAACTATCTAGCATCCTGTAGGAAGAGATGCAATATTTTTTAAATGGCCAAGGCAGTACATTTAGATACTGAATGTCAGTCTTCTTTTATGGAGGAAATAAAGGCTTTCATGAGTGAATTGCTAGTTTTTATTCCCTGCTACCCACACCCACAGAATGCCTTTGCTGGACTCTGTCCTCTCCCAGACCTCACTTCCTCATCACAGCTAGCTCTTCCAGCCACTCTCTGATCCTTTTTCTCTTAGAGTTTGCTCCATCAATGATTCATTTTGTCCCATCTCAGCAGCTTCTATAAGCATGTTTAAATACCATTCTAAATGAGCAAAAAACCTTGATCACCTAGCTCAACAACCTAGAGCCACTGCACCCAGCCCTGATAGGCATTGTTTCTAAATCTTTGTGACTACTTTTACTCAACTTTAATTGTTTCAAGTATTTACATTACAATCTTTGAATTAGGAATAGAAAATTGAATTGGCAAATAGGAAAATTGTTTTTTGATTACTTCGTGAAGACTTATTCTAAAGACCAATTTACTTTTTGCTTTACTTTTAACTTCTGAGTCCCTGAGAAATAGACTCTTAAGTCCCCTCCATCGTTGTCTTCCTTACTCTTCTCTGCCAAGGTTCTTAAAACAGGTGTATTCTTGTTCTCCCCGCTTCTAAGTTTCCACGCACTACCGTGAAAACTCTGGCTCCCATACACAGCATGGTGGAACTGCTCTAGCCAGGTCAGAGACCTCTGTGGGGCCACATCCGATGGACATTGATTCAGCTCTTACCTTTCTAGAACTGTCTGCTGCATTTGACTCTGGGGAATGCTCCCTCTTTCTCGAAATTTCTACCTCAGTGCTTTTTCAACTTTTCTGACTGCAACTCAACTTTCTTGAAGGAACCTGTTATGTAGTAACCCAGTAAACACATACATGTACATAGCTGAACTTTATCCTTAACTATATGT
This sequence comes from Papio anubis, assembly GCF_008728515.1. Classification (NCBI taxonomy): domain Eukaryota; kingdom Metazoa; phylum Chordata; class Mammalia; order Primates; family Cercopithecidae; genus Papio; species Papio anubis. The sequence goes on from NC_044981.1 coordinate 52,336,812, forward strand.
AAGGAACTCTGATATTTCCAATTTCATTATTTTTAGTGCTAATCAAAACCAAATAAATTGATTTCACAACTCATTAACAGGTCATGTCTTGCAACTTGAACCCTTATGCTTTTGACACGCCTCTGTAATGAGTAAGGAAGTTTCTAGGAAGCTTCTTACCAGTTGATTAGCATCAAACGTATAGTTTAACCTGTAAGAAGCTGTGTTGGAGGAAACCCATTAGCTTGGATGAGAGTGGGAGGAAGGTAAAGAAAAATTAGATGTAATAGGTGTTTGTGGGTGTTGATGGGGTGAAAAAGGGCAGTGATAAGAGGAAGATTGGGTTTGTAAATAGGGCATGTAGGGAGATAAAGAGGATGATTACAAAACCAGGGGAAAGAAATTTGCCTACTTGACAGGCCTATTGTGAAAATTAACTTTCAAAATGGAAATATTATTTTGTAGTGTGTATTGTACTTTTGGAAGAAAGAGTATATTATTATGAAATAAGAATCACATATGTTTTTTCTCCACCCAATTAAAGATTGATGGAAAAAACTTCACCCAAACTGGAGCATTTTCAGTAGAGAGCTCCATTTTCTTTGCCACTTGACAATGTATTCAGACTAGATTTCTCCACTGCATTTGTGCATCACATCTAGTCAATCACTGGAGACCTCTGCGTGTTTCTTAGGCTGACAGCATTTCAAGCAGAACAGAATCAGCCTAAGAAACTGGATTTTCCAGTACTATGGCTGAGATAAACTTGCCTGTTAACTTCTTAGATTCAGCGCAGACCCCTCTTCTGAGGATTGAATATATGTAAGGCATTGTTTCTTTGTTTGTTTGTTTGTTTTGAGACAGGGTCTCTGTCACCCAGGCTGTAGTGTGATGCTGCGATCATAGTTCACTGCAGTGAGTCACCTTGCCCAGCTAATTAAAAAAAAAAAAAAAATTAGAGATGGAGTCTCACTATGTTGCCCAGTCTGGTCTTGAACTCCAGGCCTGAAGTGATCCTTCTGCTTCAGTCTCCTGAGTAGCTGGAGTTACAGGCTAGAGCCACTGCACCTGGCCCTGATAGGCATCAATTCTAAATCCTTGTGGCTACTTATTACTTGACTTTAATTGTCTCAAGTATTTTCTTTATTATTTTTGAATGAAAAACAGGGAAATTGTTTTTTGATCACTACATGAAGGCTTATTCTAAAAACCAATTTACTTTTTCTTTACTGTTTTTGTAACTTGAGTCCCTGGGAAATATACTCTGAGATGCCCATTTGGATGCAGGAGGTTTACTGAGGAATGCTCTCAACAACACTGGTAAGGAGTGAGGAAAGCAAAACTGGGCAGTGGGAAAAGTGGAACTGCGATGCAATTGCAACTGAGGCTTTGAATGGTCAATAAGGAGCTGGGGATCCCAGCTGAGGCAAGAAAGCAGGCCTTTGTTCCCCACAACCAGTAATTAGACGTAGGCTGCCGCTGGAAAGGAGGTGCAAACATGGGCAAGGCAGTTTCCTTTGATAGAGGGCAGTTCTTGTGGAGGGGTTCATGAGTGAGCAATGAGCAGCCAACTCGCTCAACAGCTGGGGCAATGAGCGCCTTCATTCTGAAAGAGCGATCTCAGCTGCACGCTACAATGTGCACTACAGATGTGTTAGTCACTCCAGTCATCTTCAATCTGGTTATTTCCTCAGCATGTATTACATTTCAAACAATTTCTCTTCTAAGACTTGGTTTTTTAAAAAAACTCACTTTTTGGGCCGGGCACGGTGGCTCACGCCTGTAATCCCAGCACTTTGGGAGGCCAAGGCGGGCAGATCATGAGGTCAAGAGATTGAGACCATCCTGGCCAACGTGGTGAAACCCCGTCTCTACTAAAAATACAAAAATTAGCTGGGTGTGGTGGCGTGTGCCTGTAATCCCAGCTACTCAGGAGGCTGAGGCAGGAGAATCGCTTGCACCCGGGAGGTGGAGGTTGCAGTGAGCCAAGATTGTGCCACTGCACTTTAGCACGGCCACAGAGTGAGACTCTGTCTCGAAAAAAAGAAAAAAAAAAAAAAAAGCAGAAAACAAAAACTCACTTTTTAAACTTTAAAGTTCAAGTTGTGCAGGTACATATGCAGGTTTGTAAATAGATAACCTTGTGTCAAGGAATTTTGTTAAGATTTTATGATAAAGACACCAAAAACCATTGAAACAAAAGCAAAAATTGACAAAGGGGATCTAATTAAACTAAAGAGCTTCTGCACAGCCAAAGAAACGATCAACAGAGTAACCAGACAACCTAGAGAATGGGAGAAAATTTTTGCCAGTATGCATCTGACAAAGGTCTAATATCCAGCATCTATAAGAAACTTAAATATATTTATAAGATAAAAACAAACAACCCCATTAAAAAGTGGGCAAAGGACATGAAGAAGACACTATTTAAAAGAAAACATATATGCAGCTGACAAGCATATGAAAAAAAAAGCTCTACATCACTGATCATTAGAAATATGCAAATAGGCCGGGCGCGGTGGCTCAAGCCTGTAATCCCAGCACTTTGGGAGGCCGAGACGGGCGGATCACGAGGTCAGGAGATTGAGACCATCCTGGCTAACACGGTGAAACCCCGTCTCTACTAAAAATACAAGAAAATTAGCCGGGCGAGGTGGCGGGCGCCTGTAGTCCCAGCTACTCGGGAGGCTGAGGCAGGAGAATGGCGTGAACCCGGGGGTGGCGGAGCTTGCAGTGAGCCGAGATCGCGCCACTGCACTCCAGCCTGGGGCACAGAGCAAGACTCCGTCTCAAAAAAAAAAAAAAAAAAAAAGGAAATATGCAAATAAAAACCACAATGGGATATCATTTCACACCAGTCAGAATGGCTGTTACTAAAAAGTCAAAAAGTAATCGGTGCTGGCGAGGTTGCAGAGAAGAAGGAACACTTATAGGCTGTTGGTGGGAGTGTAAGTTAGTTCAACAATTGTAAAAGCTTCACTTTCTATTAGTATGTATTGTTCATGACAAGAGATTAGAAATCATTGATTTATGAAACCAAACTGTCTCCAGATGACCTAAATTATCTTGTGAGCCTGGAGTACCTAGTTTATATTTTCCCCATCTTTCTTGTTACATTGTCTCATTTCTAATCTAGTGAAGGCCTTTGCCTTTGCAGGACAAAACCCTTGATGATACATTTTATTATTAATAGTGTTAAAATCAAAGGGCTGGAAAGGTAGGATTATTTCACTTTTTTTCAGAGAATATTTTTAGAAATTAATATTACAGATGGCACACAGTTGACTGACACCATATTTCCTTAATTTCCTACATTCTCTGCTTTCCCATCATCATTGAATTAAAAAAAAATACAGTGTGTGCATTCAACATTTTGCTTGAGATATGCCAGGAGAATGGAGAAATAATCCTTTTCATTCTGCTGAAAAGTCCTGAAAAGCAAGACCTCCTTGATTTTTATCAAATGTATGTAGTTACAGTGTATGTCAAATAATGTCATATGAAATTAAGTTTTGCTTTATGTACAAAAAAGGAAATAATTCTAATCACCCCTTAGCTTTCTCCCCATCAAAAAAGCTAGCTAGTTGATTGAATACATTCATGCTATTTTCATTTCATGGCGAAAGTTATCTTGTGAACAGAAATAGCTGCTCTCCTAAGCACAATCATGTGAACCAAAGTGTCGTTCACAAGCATCAGTACTTCTGCAGGGAATTCTGCTGACCACTGTCCCTATTAACCAGATTAAAATCTTCTTTATATCCTATAACAATACATTATACAAACATTGACTGCATAATAGTGCTTATGCTAGAAAATGTTTCCTCAAATCAAAATTTGAAGTGGAAGATGTGATAAGATGTTGTGAAGAAGGCCAATAGTGGCCATTATAATCGAAGAGAAAATTCTCTGCAAAGTATTAGAGCTAACACTTAGAAAATAAAAGGCAGCAGTAAAACAGGTACACCCTAAATTAACAAAAAAATTGTATAGCCAGAGAAGATGGTAACCACACTGTGATATCAACCCCATCCTAATGATGCTCCAAGTTCACAATGTTTATATATTGTGCTCTGGGAAAGCATTTCCCCTAATTTAAATTCGCTTCTATTTGAAAAATTAAACTTGTCTTATATGAGCTTTGAAGCATATGAATTCTTATTTTAAGATCTCACTTTTTTGTTTTGATGTTTTAAGTTTTTGTTGTTGTTTTGTTTTGTTTTTAATGTTTTACTGTGCTAATTCCATGATGTATAAATCATTTTAGGTCATTTCTAAGAGAAGAAGTGTTAGTAGATCAAGAAAGGGCTATAGAACTAAGGAAGAAGGATAGGAAGAACGGGAGGAGAAGTGAAGGAAAGGACAGAGAAACTTGGAGAACAATAAACAGCAGAAGACATCCTGGAGACCAAGATGACAAATGGTGTTAAGAAAAGAGCAGCTGTCTACCAGGTGAGGCAGTCTGGCTGGTGGAAAGAGTTCTGACCTCCGTCCAAATCGGGGCTTAGTTTCTCATTATGCAGCTGAAGTTTGTCAGTTAACTGATATTTACTGAATTCCTGTTACATGCTAGGCATTGTGGTGATAATGGTAAGACCTACAGAGTGTCCTTGACAAGTTACTTGAAAGCTTGGAACTTCTTTTCCACCATGGATATGATAGTGTTTATCGTATGGGGTTCCTAGAAGGAGTAGGAATGACAAACATGTTATATAACACTCTTAATTATGAATGGCATTTCTAATTTTATTAATGATTTTAGTTGACAAACTTTGGCATGCTATTTGTATCTTAAGTTCAGAGATCTCACCTTTCCTCTATCCATTCCCAATTGATTATTGAATGGTCTTTAACACGTAAAGAAAAACTGTTTTGTTTGTTTGTTTGTTTGTTTTCAGTGTATTTAGGGTGTGCATTTCCTGGCCCTTCTGCTTCCTTTTCCGGTTGAATGGGCAGATACCTCAAATATAATCTGCCCCCTAAAAGTCAAATTTTCTCTACACCCCATGTCCCAAATCTGCTTCTTTTTCTGAGTGTGTTTTCTGTGCAGTTAATAGCACTGCCACACACAGAGTTACCCCAGCCTGAAACCAGGGTCACCACCATTCCTGCCTATCCATCCTACTACCTTTACCTCCTCCACTCTCATCCCTGCCTCTCCATCTCCATCACCACATCCTGGTTCCTGCCCTCATCACCTTTCACTCAAGACCATACTCAGATATGTGGCCACCACAGGCAGATGAGATGTTTGGGGACCCTACTGACTGTTATTTTACATTAATTTTCACTTGTTTTAGATGATGGGGTTGTGTGGCAGAGAAGTGGGCAAGAAGAGCTGTTGGCATGCATGGTTTCTGTAAGACCTGGTGCCATTCCATGCTGCTCCACCTTTCCATACCCCACTTAGCACCACAAAATCCAACAATGAACTCAGACCACCCCTATACATACCTTAGAAGGCAGTTCATGATTCAAGCATGGCCCTCAGGGATCTCACCACACAGCCGCTCTTGAAATGCTTGTTCCAACTTCACTTAATTCTTTCACTGGGAAGAGCCTGGGTAAGTATTTTGTTTTCTCATCTTATAAAACTTCTAGCGGATGTGTTAACACCTGGAGCAAACTACTAACCTGCCCACTAGTATACATTCTCCCTTTTTATTCTTTTGCCATGTGTTTAAAAATCAGAGACACTGTTACTGTGAGAAGCACCATGTTTTGTTTTACAGTAAGAAAAAAACCCAAACAAAGGTGGTACATCAAAGGCTGCACCTCAGTGGAGGGGAAACAAGAAGTATGCCTGCCATCCACCAAAATGAAAAAAAAAAAAAAAAAAAAAAAAAAGGCTGGAAAATAACATGTCTTACACTGGTGGAGATAGGAAAAATGAAAATTTCCCTTGAGAACTTAAACCAAAAACTGTTAGTCATTTAGATTTGTGGTCTGAATTCATACTAACTGTGGTTTTTAAAAAATCCCAAACAGAGAATTTTTTTGCAAATTTATTTGAATACTTTTATTATTTACAAATGCATTCACTTACCTATCCACAAAGATATTCATTTTAAAATCACCATCAAGAACAAAGTATCTTGAGTTACTATATCCATTTCAACATGCAGGACACTTTTATACATCATTCATGGTTGATTGTAAGAAAAAGTACTGGTTAAAAAAATGAGGGTAATTGTTTCCATTTCTTAGAGATGTTGAAAGATAAAATTTATACCATTTGATTCAGTCTTGATTTTAAGATTAAATTTTGAGACTTGATTTATACCATTTGATTTTAAGTCTTGATTATGAATGCATAGGCTATATAAATAAATTCTCTTGGCAGTTTCACCCGTCACCCAAATCATCACACACAGATAACACAAAACAGAATGTACTACCAAGAACCCTGAGCTTTCTTCTTTCTTTTAACTTTTGAAAATATTTTAATTTACTTTCATTTGTTAAAAGTATTTTAGCTAAATATCTAATTCTAGATTTAACACCATGCTCCTTCAATAGAACTTTCTTGACTAACAATTATGTCAATTTGTATTTTACATTTAATCTACAAGTTATTTTAAATGGTTTCAAATAAAATGTACACACAGATATTAGTTTGATTACACTTAATCTTTACCACCTTTATTAAGGTATGATTGACAAATAAAAATTATATATATTTAAGGTACACAACCTTACATATATGTTTTGATGTATTTATATACTGTGAAATTATTACCACAATGAAACTAATTAAACTGTTGCCCAAACCACCTGCTGCTCATCAATTACCTCATTGAGTTACTCTTTTTCTTTTGGTGTGGTGGTGATATGATGTGGCTGTGTCCCCACCCAAATCTCATCTTGAATTGTAACTCCTACAATTCCCACATGTCATGGGAGGAACCCCGTGGTTGGGGGTTGAATTATGGGGGCAGGTCTTTCCTGGGCTGTTCTCATGATGGTGAATGAGTCTCATGAGATCTGATGGTTTTGAAAGTGGGAGTTTCTCTGCACAAGCTTTCTCTTTGTCTGCTGACATCCATGTAAGATATGACTTACTCCTCCTTGCCTTCTGCCATGATTGTGAGGTTTTCCCAGCCATGTGGAACTGTGAGTTCTCAATTAAACCTTTTTCCTTTTTAAATCGCCCAGTCTCGGGTATGTCTTTATCAGCAGTGTGAAAATGGACTAATACAGGTGGGTTCATCTGAGATCCATTTTACTAACAAAGTTTAAATATACATGAAATAATTAACTAGAGTCACCATGCTGTACATTGAGTCTCCAGCTCTTACACATCTTTTAAAAACATGTTTGAACAATTTGATCAGTAACCCCAATTTCCCCAGCCCGGGGGGTGTCACCATTCTATGCTCTGTAGCTGTGAGTTCCATCTACTCTTTTTCAGATTCCACATAAAAGTGAGGTCATGCAATTTTGTATTTCTATGACTACCTTATTTTACTTAGTGTAAATTCCTTAAGATTTATCCATGTTTTTGCAAATGGCAGGATTTTTTTCTTTTTTAAGGCTGAGTAATATTTCATTAGCTAGAGAGATAGGTAGATAGATATAGATATACACACTTCACTTTTTAAATTCATTCATCTCTTAATGGACACCTAGGTTGTTTTCATATCTTGTCTATTATGAATAATGCTGTGATGAACATGGGAGTACAGACATCTCCTCAAGATAGTAATTTTATGTCCTTTAGGTATTGCTATGATTTGAATGTTTGTCCCCTTCAAAACTCAGCTGAAATTTATTTGGTTGCTCTTGTGGCAAGGTTAGGAGGGGAGCGACAGGACCATGAGAGCTCTGTCCTCATGGGTGGGTTGAATGCCATTATAAAAGGGCTAGTTTGACCCCTGTTCCTGTAGTTTTTTTGTCAGGCGGAGAAATAAATTTAAAGTAGTCTCATGTTGGGAATGTGCCTAGATTACCGGAAGAAACAGATGCAAATGAACTCTGGAAAAACACAACTTCAGTCCAGACAGAATAACTGTAAAATGAATGCTGGTTTGAGAGATGTCAAAATGTGAGTATGTATGTCTTAGAGTAGATAGTGACGGTGATGTTTCAGCTGGACCTATGGCCAAGTCGCTAGAGTCTGCATTTCCCAGTCTTCTCTGAAGCTGTGTAGGGCTGGGTCACTTACTAGGCTGAGAGCAGCCTGGGGCTCTCTGGCTGGGAACTGGTGACCATTGTAGTAAACTCCCTGGATCCAGGGTGGAAGGTCCCGGTTGGAGATAATTGAGCTCACCATCCCAGCCTGGATTCCTGGATGACGTGAAACTCAGAGAAAACTAATTGTCCCAGACCAGTGGTTTACTGGATAGCTGAGGGTCAGATAGCAAATATTTTAGGCCTTTCTTGCCATAAGGTCATGGTCGTACTACTCAACTATCTATGTAGAAGGAAGGCAGGTATAGCCAACAGGGAAATGAGTGGGCGTGGTTCGGCTTCTATGAAACTTTATTTATAAAACAGGCAGCAGTTTGGATTTGGCCCCCAGGCTGTCACTGGTGATCCCTGCCCTAGCCCATCCACACATGTTTGGAGTACTATGAGACATTTAAGCTATTATATTTTGTGTTTCCTTGTTATAGAATCTTAGCCTACATTCTAATTAATGCAGCCTTCATTATGGATTAATTCCCTGAGAAGTGTTTTAACTGGCCCAACTCTTCATCTGCTTCTACTCTCACCTGAGCTGGCAGTGGTCTTCACTTGTCCCTGCTTTTGGTCTCGAAATCCTGTGTGTCACTCTTCAACCTGCCACCAAGATGGGTCTTTCAAGAAATATTCTCATTTTCTCCTCCTTAAAATGCTCTGAGTTTACTCATTGCAAAGAGTAAAATATAATCTCCTAGAGAGGCAGAGGAGACCCTGATCCAACTAGCTCCTGCCTACCTTTTCAGTTTATGCTACAGGCAACGTTAATCTTCAGAGAGGTGTTTGCTTGTGCCACCCCTTCTGGCTGGAATGGCCTTCCCAACAAGGGCTTTTCATTGCACTTCAATTATCTATCACAACTCACTTCCAGGGTTTCCTTCTGTAACAGCCCCTTCTAGATTCTCTCCTGCTAAGAAATTAACTACCTGCAAGTTGAGGCTGTATCTTATTGGTTTTTATTCCTCTAGGATCTGGCACAGAATAACCTCTGTTCATGCCCTAAATGAGTGAGCACCTTTTTCCTCTTCTGTCACTACTCGTAATTAAAATGATCTCTTTACTTAGGAAATATATAATATTTATAATATTTATAAAATCAGCAGAATAGGACATTCTATTTAGAAAGGATAAAAGGAGGCCCACAGACTAAGTACACTGCACAAAGTTTATTTATCTAAGATTTGTTCATTTTCATATTTCACTTGTGAAAGCCTACCCTCCTCCTTTCAAACATCTGTTCCTTCTCCCATCTCTACAATAAAAATCCTCTCCTATGTATTTACTCACTTTTGCCTTCATGCAATGCTCTTCTTTGAAATACTGTTGCCCAAACCACCTCCTGCTTAGAGGAAATCTCACTCTGTCATTTCTTGTCTCATATTGTATGTCCAGTTGCTCTGCACAAAGATGCAGTCACCTAGCTCTTTACTGGGTGGAATAATATGTTAAATGAAATGTTTGTATGAGATCCTTTTTGAAGTTAGTTGTGTGGGAGACCATCCCCTTTTGTAAGATTTGTCAAAAGTGAGGGGGTCAGAGCTGGACTGATGACTTCTAAACCTTGTTCATGCACCAAGGATGTGAGATGTTGGGTGATAAGACAGTTGGGGAGACAGTGTACAAAGAGCTACAAGTGTACTGTGAGTCAGCCCTTGCCTCAGCAACCCCCACTAGGAAGGAGGAGTGAGGGGTGCTTGTCCCATCTTCAAGCCCTGCAGAAGCTTCAACAGACCACCCCCAAAGAGCTAGATATGTACCTCTTAGAGTTACAGGGTCAGCATGGTCTGAAGACTGGCACTCTCCAGAGTAAAGGTCCAGAGACTGGCTGGGCAGAGGTGTGAAGAAGAGAGGCTTCAGGGCTGGGATGGACCAGACCTTCCAGAGGTCGTCAGGAGTTTTCCCCTGGATAACATCCAGGTGCAAATGAAAGATGCAGCATGGGGCTACTTCAAGTCCTGTCTAAGGGGGCTACCTGGAGAGGTTCATACAGGTCAGCAGAGAGAAGCTGAAGATGGAACTAGATACCTAGGAACCTCAAACAACCAGCTGGGATAGAGACGCACAGGCCTGGGTCAAGAGAACTGCAGGGAAAGACACACATTGATGATTGCCAAAAACTTCCACAAAAGCGCCAGCAAGAGAAACAGCTCTACCTCACTGCCAGGCTCAGAATGCATGAAGCCAGCTTACAACAGTGCCAACTGGGAGAACTTTCCTTCCCCGCTTACCTCCCCTCCCTCTCTCTTCAACAACAGAGGGGCAGTCCAACACCAGGCAAGAAATCTGGCAGAAGCAGAGGAGAAATGCTGGCGGTGAAAGGGAAGAGATGCTGACACTGCCCTTTCTGCAGGACTGGAGTCCTGCCCAGGGCCAGGCCTGGCTGGAGGAAGGGGAGAAGGCACAATTGTATATCCTGTGCCTGCTTGGATTCTGATAAAGGCTCGTAGTTTCAGATTTCTGCTTTGAGGATGTCTGCAGTAGCTATAAGTGACCAGAAAAATCATAAGGACAGCCTGCATTCTCACCAAGGGCCTGGGGGAAGCACAGAACATAAACATAAAACTGTTTTATGATTATATTTCCCCACATCAGTCTTGTTCAATAAGTCAATTAAATGTGTTCACCTATGTTTTTGACTTTTGAAGACAGTGCCATGTTTATTATTCCCAGTAATTTTTGCCAAAATTAAAGGAAAGAAAATTGAAAGGCAAAATGATGTGCTTTTGAAACTGAGGTTGTGCTGGGAACAAAGGCGTTATTCGCTAAGAGTAAAAAAATACGACACAAGGAAATTAAGAACTGAGCCTATTTTCTTGTTAGCTACTTTCTCATGCACTTTAATACTATTTCATAAAACTACTTTCACACTTCAGACATCTCAAGATTAGGAATATGTGTTATTTTTTGCTCCTTCTCTGCAACTTTTTGGAGAGGAAAGCAAACAGAATCACAGGGAATCTATTCAGGTAGTGAGAATCTCATGAAGTACAGAAGACACTCTGATTAAGACCGAAACCTCCTGAGGAGTTTGGCTTTAAACCCCATGTTCTCCCTGGCAAAGTGTCTTGATCTGAAATCCATGTTAAGCTAAAATGCCAAGAAGATAAAATATCTTCAGACCTGGCTTTAGCTGGGCTGCTAAAAGGAGCCAAGTGGAAGAAAACTGCAACCTGGAATATTACAGCTGAGGTTTGCTGGTGGCTGCACAGGTGTGGGAGTGATCGTGATGTCAGCGGCTAGAACATCACCTTCATTTTGCCACAAATCAATTGCAAAATGGCTTCCTTTCACTGGAAGGTATGTGTGGAATAAATACTCCTGTTGCTATGGAATTAAATATGGGCAAGCTTGGCTTCAGGGACTGAGGTCTTGATTTTAGAGGGCAGGCTCAGTAGGAGTGAGTCAGAAAGAAACAGTTTTGTGAAAGGGCTACTTATTTGTACTGGAAGTGGGGCCACCACCCCCACCATCCTCTGGGAATGCGATAGGAGGCCTCTGCTCTCTCTAGCATGTTGCTTCTGGAGCCTGCCAACATCCAACCTTTCTAAGGCATATGCCTTACCTGTAAACTTATGTTTATATCAAGAAATACGTGAGGGTGGCTGGGAGCAGTGACTCACGCCTGTAATCCCAGCACTTTGAGAGGCGGAGGTGGGTGGATTGCCTGAGGTCAGGAGTTCGAGACCAGTCTGGTCAATATGGTGAAATCCTGTCTCTACTAAAAATACAAAAAAATTAGTTAGCTAGGCATGGTGGTGCGCACCTGTAATCCCAGCTACTCCAGAGGCTGAGGCAGGGGAATTGCTTGAACCCGGGAGAGAGAGGTTGCAGTGAGCCAAGAGCATGCCACTGCACTGCAGCCTGGGCAACAGACTCCATCTCAAAAAATAAAACAAGAAAAAGAAAATAAATATGTGAGGGTACTGGGCAAGATGGCTCACTACGCAGACAGGTGGAACAGCTGCCACTGAGGGACCCAGATGACTGGAACACTCCTAACAGATCTTCAGAGGGAAGGCACTGAGAGTTAACGGAGGGAAGACTCAGAAGCTGGGCTGAGAGTGGAGGAAGCTGGGAACCCTGCATGGGGTTACCATGTACCAGGACTCGTTCCTGGCCTGCAGTGGCTCCACGAGAGTGACCGAGTTGAATTGGTAAGGAGCAACCCACTCTTGCCACAGGCCTCTGGAATCCTAGCAGGAGGAATCCTCTTGACCACTACAGACACTTGCCACACAGAGTTGGCAAACAGACTACTTAGAGAAGTGGCAGGGGCAGCACACCAGCTGATGTGGAGCCCGGAGGTTTAGTGCAGCAGCGTTTGTAGCGGAGCACAGCCAGTGACACCCATCCCCTAGGCTTGACTTACTCCCAGGAGAGACTCTGGCCCTAGAGGAACTGTCAGACCTGAACTCTGCAGGATGGTCTTGCCTATCAGATGGGGCCAGTCCAACCTGAGAACCCGTGGTCTGCTGGCCTCTCCCTGGGCCCCAGGCTGGCCGTGCCTGCTTGCCAAGCAGCTTCAGATGCCCTGGGGGCCTGCATCATAACTCCTGTGCTGGCAGACAGTGCCTGACAAGCAGAGAGCTCCAGCAGGGTGGCCCCCATGGCCATGCACTAGCCTGCCCACTTCCTCCCTCCACTGCAGCTTCCCCCAGGCCCATGGACACCCCCACACATTGCTTTGCTGGGGTGTGTATGCAGGGGGCAAGGGGGTCACCTTTCCTGCCCTGCCAGTGTGCATATGTGCATGCACCCTGTCCTGTCATTGTTGTGGTGGGAGCGCACTCCACACCATCACCACCACGGAGGAACTGCCATTGCAGTTGCAGACTGGGTGGGGCCAGAGCCAGCCAGCCCCACCCCCACCAGCACCCCATCTCTGCACCAACACTGCCTCAGGAGTGAAACTAGGAACAGAGAACAGAAGATTCTTTCCATCTCTGAGTGACCACCCCTGAATGTGGTTCGCAGAGAGTGCACACAGACCTGTGCCCACCAGTGCCCTGACCCCATGCCAACATCACCCCCAGTGCATCTGTAGGCAGTCACCAGCAGGGGCCCCCTGCCCTCCTGAGCCATGCTGCCTCCACCACTGTTGTGAATGCCCAAATGGAGGCAGGCACCCTGGCACCTGCTAGTACCCTGCTGCAGACAGCGAGTGTGTACCCCGCTGGGTTGTCACTCCCACTGCTGCTGGCACATGCAAACAAGGATGGATCCTACTGCCACCACACTACAAAACCCTTTAGCTGACACCACACATCAAGATGTAGTGACCAGTGGTCCAGGAGCACCTTGGCTTCCATAGTGCAGATAATTCCTAACCTCAAGGAGCCAGAGAACAAAGTCAGGCTTGATACAAGTCCCCCAGAGTTAGAGCACACAGTCCAGGAGTTGGGAAGTGAGTGTTGGCACCCTAAAGTCTTCCAGAAATGAAGCCAGTTGACTGACTACCTTATAGCACAATCAAACCCTCAAGGTCATCAAATAAGATAGAAGAAAAAAAACCCATCTAAATGTCACCAACTGCAAAGATTGAAGAAACATCAGCCCACAAAGATGAGAAAGAAGCAGCACAAGAACTCTGACAACTCAAAAAGCCAGAGTGCCTTCTTTCCTCCAAACAACAATGCTATCTCAAGGATAGCAAGGATTCTGAACAAGGCTAAGATGGCTGAAATGACAGAAATATGGACAGAAACAAAAATCATTGAGTTTTTAGGAGTACATTGAAAACCAATCCAAGGTAGTTAAGAATCACAGTAAAACAATAGAGAAGCTGACAAACAGAAGAGCTACTATAGAAAAGAATGTAACTGACCTGACAGAGTTGAAAAACACATTACAAGAATTTCATAATTCAATCACAATTATTAATAGCAGAATAGACAAAGTTGAGGAAAGAATCTTAAACTTGAAGACTGGCTTTCTGAAATAAGACAGTCAGACAAGCATAGGGAAAAAAAGAATAAAAAGGAACAAACAAAACCTCTGAGAAAATATGGGATTATGTAAAGAGATCAAATCTATGACTAATTGGTGTCCCTGAAACAGATGGGGAGAGTATAAGTAACTTGGAAGACATATTTCAGGGTATCATATATGAGAACTTCCCTAAGCTAGCTAGAGGACCCAACATTCAAATTCAGGAAATGCTGAGAACCCCAGTAAGATATTTCACAAGAAGATTATCCCCAAGATATGTAATCATCAGATTCTGCAAGGTCAGAATAAAATAAAAAATGTTAAAGGCAGCTGGAGAGAAAGGTCAGGTCACCTAGAAAGGGAAGCCCATCAGACTAAGAGCAGACTTCTCAGCAGAAACCCTACAAGCCAGAAGAGATTGGAGGTCAATATTCAACATTCTTAAAGAAAAGAATTTCCAACTCAGAATTTCATATCCAGCCCAACTAAGCTTCATAAGCAAAGGAGAAATAAGATCTTTTTAGACAAGCAAATGCTGAGAGAATTTGTCAACACCAAGCCTATCGTGCAAGAACTCCTGAAGGAAGCCCTATATGGAACGAAAAAACCATTACCAGCCACTACAAAAACACACTTAAATACATAGACCAGTGACTCTCTAAAGCAACCACAGAAACAAGTCTGCATGATGAGCAGCTAATATCATGATGATAGGCTCAAATCCACACATGTAAATATTAACCTTGAATGTAAATGGGCTAAATGCCTCAATTAAAAGGCATGAACTGGCGAGCTAGATGAAGAACCAAGACCCACTGGTATGCTGTTTTCACGAGACCCATCTCACATGCAATGACATAGGTTCAAAATAAAGGGATGGAGAAAAATCTACCAAACAAATGGAAAACAGAAAAAAGCAGGGGTTGCAACCCTAATTTCAGATGAAACAGACTTTAAATTGACAAAGATCAAAAAAGACAAAGGCATTACATAATGTTAAAGGCTCCATTCACCAAGAAGAGCTAACTATCCTTAATATGTACACACCTAACACAGGAACACCCATATTCATAAAGTAAGTTTTCAGAGATCTCCAAAGAGACAGACTCCCATACAATAATAGTGGGAGACTTCAACACCCCACCTACGGTATTAGACAGATCATCAAGGCAGAAAATTGACAAAGATATTCAGGACCTGAACTCAGCCCTGGATCAAATGGACCTGATAGACATCTACAGACCTCTCCACCCAAAAACAACAGAATATACATTCTTCTCATCTGTACATGGCACCTATTCTAAAGTTGGCACAAAACAATCCTCAGCAAATGCAAAAGAACTGAAATTGTAACAAACCACTGTCTCAGACCACAGAAGAATAAAATTTGAGATTAAAACAAAGAAAATAGCTCAAAACCATATAATTACATGAAAATCAAATAATCTACTCCTGAATGACTTTTGAGTAAATAATGAAATTAAGATAGAAATCAAGAAGTTTTTTGAAACTAATGAGAACAAAGATGCAACATACCAGAGTCTCTGGGACACAGCTAAGGCAGTGCTAAGAGAGAAATTTATAGTGCTGAATGCCCATATCGAACAGAAAAATCTCGATTTCACAAACTAACATCAGAACTAAAAGAACCAGAAAACCGAGAGCAAACCAACCCCAAAGCTAGCAGAAGACAAGAAATAACCAAAATCAGAGCCGAACAGAAGGAAATTGAGACCAGAAAAACTATTCGAAAGTCCAAAAATCCAGTAGTTGCTTTTTTTAAAAAAAAATCAATAAAATAGATCACTGGCAAGACTAATAAGAAAAGAGACAGGATCCAAATAAACACAATTAGAAATGACTAAGGGGATATTACCACTGACTCCACAGAAATACAAATAACCATCAGAGAATATTATTAACACCTCTATTCACACTACTTAGAAAAATCTAGAAGAAATGGATAAATTTCTAAACATATACACCCTCCTAAAACTGAACCAGGAAAAAATTGAATCTCTGAACAGACCAATAACAAGCTCTGAAATTGAATCAGTAATAAATAGCCTACCAATCAAAAAAATAAAAGCCCAGGACCAGATGAATTCACAGCCAAATCCTACCAGATGTACAAATAAGAGCTGGTACTATTCCTATTGAAACTATTACAAAAAATTGAGGAGAAGAGACTCCTCGCTAACTCGTTCTATGAGGCCAGCATCATTCTGATACCAAAACCTGGCAGAGACACAACAAAAAAAGGAAACTTTGGCCAATATCCTTGAGAAACATTGATGCAAAAATCCTCAACAAAATACTAGCAAATGAATCCAGCAGCACATCAAAAAGCTTATCCACCACCATCAAGTAGATTTTATCCCTGGGATGCAAGGTTGGTTCCACATACGTAAATCAATAAATGTGATTCATCACATAGACAGAACTAAGGACAAAAACCACATGTTAATAGATGCAGAAAAGGCTTTTGATAAAATTCAACACCGCTTCATGTTAAAAACTCTGAACAAACTAGGCACTGAAGGAACATACTTCAAAATAATAGGAGCTACCTATGGAAAAACCCACAGCCAAAATCACACTGAATAGGAAAAAGCTAGTCAGAAAACCAGAAATAGACAGGGATTCCCTCTCTCACCACTCGTATTCAACATAGTACTGGAAATCTTAGCCTGGGCAATCAAGCAAGAGAAAGAAAGAAAAAACATCCAAATAGAAATAAAAGAAGTCAAGCTATCTGTTTGCAGACAATATGATTCTATACCTAGAAAACCCCATAGTCTGTGCCCCAAAGTTCCTTGATCTGACCAACAACTTCAGCAAAATCCCAAGATACAAAATCAGGTACAAAAATTAGCATTCCTATACACCAACAACCATCAAGTTGAGAATCAAATCAGGAATGCAATTCCATTCACAATTACCACAAAAAGAATAAAATACCTAGGAATACAGCTAACAGGGAAATGACAGATCTGTATAAGAACCATAAAACACTGCTGAAAGAAATCAGAGATGACATAAAGAAATGGAAAAACATTCCATGTTCATGGATAAAAAGAATCAATATCATTAAAATGGCCATATTGCCAAAAGCAATTTATAGATTCAAAGCTATTTCTATAAAACTATGAATGACATTCTTCACAGAATTAGAAAAAAACAATTTTAAAATGTATATGAAATTAAAAGAGAGCCTGAATAGCCAAGGCAATCCTAAACAAAAAGAACAAAGCTGGAGGCATCATGCTATGCAACTTCAAACTACACTACAGAGCTACAGTAACCAAAACACCACGAAACTGGTACAAAAACAGACACGTAAATCGGTGGAACAGAATAGAGAGCCCAAAAAATAATGCCTCACACATGCAACTATCTGATCTTTGACAAACCTGAAAAAAACAAGCAATGGAGAAAGGACTCTCTATTCAGTAAATGGTGCTGGGATAACTGGCTAGCCATAGGAAGAAGATTAAAACTGGACCCCCTTCCTTACACCATATGCAAAAATCAACTCAAGATGGATTAAAGATTTAAATGTAAAACCCAAAACTATAAAAACCCTGGATGGCAACCCAGGCAATACCATTCTGGATATAGGAACAGGCAAAAATTTCATGACGAAGACGCCAAAAGCAACTGAAACAAAGGCAACAATTAACAAATGGGATCTAATTAAACAAAAAAGCTTCTACACAGCAAAAGAAACTATCAACAGAGTGAACAGACAACCTATAGAATGGGAGAAAATTTTTGCAAATACGCATCTGACAAAGGTCTAATATCCAGCATCTATAAGGAACTTTAACACATTTACAAGAAAAAAGCAACCTCATTAAAACTGGGCAAAGGACATGAACAGACACTTTGCCAAAGTAGACACAACGTGCAGACAACAAGCATATGAAAAAAAGCTCAACATGACTGATCATTAGAAAAATGCAAATCAAAACCGCAATGAGATACCATCTCATACCAGTCAGAGTGGCCATTATTAAAAAGTGAAAAAAAAAAAGATGCTGGTGAGATTGCAAAGAAAAGGGGACACTACATGCTGTTGGTGGGAGTGTAAGTTAGTTCAGTCATCATGGAAAGTGGTGTGGTAATTCCTCAAAGACCTATAAACAGAACTACCATTCTACCCAGCAATCCCAATACTGGATATATAAGCAAAGGAATATACATTGTTTAATCATAAAGACACATGCATGCGTGTGTTCTTGCAACTCTATTCACAATAACAAAGACATGGAATCAACCTAAATGCCCTTCAATGGTAGACTGGATAAAGAAAATGTGGTACATACACACCATGGAATACTGTGCAGCCACAAAAAAGAATGAGATTATGTCCTTTGCAGGGACATGGATGGGACTGGAGGCCATTATCCTTAGCAAACTAATATAGGAACAGAAATACAAATACCACATATTCTCATTTATAAGGGGGAGCTAAATGATGAGAACACATGGACACATAGAAGGCAACAACAGACACTGGTACCTATTGGAGGGTGGAGAGTTTGAGGAAGAAGAGGATCAGGAAAAACAACTAATGGGTACTAGGCTTAATACCTCGGTGATGAAATAATCTGTACAACAAACCCCCATGACACAAGTTTACCTATATAACAATCCTGCAGATGTAGTCCTGAACTTAAAAGTTATTTAAAAATGTAAGGCACACATAACTAATTCTTTACTTAAAAGAATAATAATAGAAATATAATAAGCACCCACATACACCCCACCATCTCAAGAAGTATAACATTGCCAGTGTTTCTGAATTCCTCTGTCTGCCTTAACTGATCATGTACCCTTCTCTGCCCATACTCCAGACAGGATGAGTCTCCAGAATTTTTATCCACCTCTTGCTTCTCTTTTTACTTTTAACTCACATACATATTCCACTAATTGACTCATTCATTTGGCCTGTTTTTGATGTTTATATAATATATAGTCTATGCTCTTTTGTATCTTGTGCTTACACATATATTTTTGAGATTCATCATGTTAATATTGGTAGTTGGCCTTTTGTTCACCACTGTATAATATTCTGTAGCATGAATATATCAAAGCTAATATATTAGTTCTACTCATGATTGACATCAAGACTTTTTTTCTATTATGAATGCTGCTTCTATGATTATTCTTTTTCTTATTTATTTTATTTTATTTTTTTGTAGATATGGGAGTCTCATTTTGTTGCCCAGGCTTGTTTCAAACTCCTGGCTTCGAGCAATCCTCCCACTTCAGTCTCTCA
The DNA here is from genome assembly GCF_008728515.1 of Papio anubis. Taxonomy (NCBI): domain Eukaryota; kingdom Metazoa; phylum Chordata; class Mammalia; order Primates; family Cercopithecidae; genus Papio; species Papio anubis. The sequence goes on from NC_044981.1 coordinate 52,356,184, forward strand.
AAGTGCTGGGATTACAGTTGGGAACCACTACAGCCTATGATCATTATTCTTTTTTTTTTTTTTTAAATGGAGTCTCACTCCATTACCCAGGCTGGAGTGCAGTGGTGCGATCCCGGCTCACTGCAACCTCTGCCTCCTGGGTTCAAGTGATTCTCCTGCCTCAGCCTCCCTAGTAGCTGTGATTACAGGCATGTGCCACCATGACCAGCAAATTTTGTATATTTAGTAGAGACGGGGTTTCACCATGTTAGCCAGGCTGATCTCAAACTCCTGACCTCAGGTGATCTGCCCACCTCGGTCTCCCAGAGTGGTGGAGTTACCAGTGTGAGCCACCGCACCCAGCCATGATCATTCTTAAACACGGCTTCTGCAGTGCTTCTGCAAGAGTTTCTCTTTGGTTACAATCCTTGAAATAGGATTACTGAGTGGAAGAATATATGCATGCCCAATTTATATCTTTACACCAAGATATTTTTCAATGTATTTTCCAGTTAATAATAACTTCAGTATGGTTTAAGAATTCCTATCGTTACATATCCTTCCTTACTGTCAGTACTATCAGACTTTACCTTTTTATCAATCTGGTGGTATGCATATATGCATATTTCATAACATATTTGTGAAATGATATCTGATCTCTCACAATATATGAAATTATACCTGATATTTAATTTGCATTTCCTGATTAATCCAATTCCTGACTTCATAAGGTTGCGTCTCTTTTTAGGAATTATAGGTACAATCTTCTCTTTCGTGAAATTCCTATTCCTGTCTTGCCTGCTTTTATAGAGTTTATTGTTCTCATTATGTAATAGGCATTTCTTATTTTAAGTATTTTGTCAAGTGTATTGCAAATGTTGTCTCCTGGTTTGTGGCCTGTCTTTTAACTTGGTGATGTCTTTGATGAGTAGGATATATAGAAGTTGTTAAAAATTTAATGTAGTCATATATACCAATGCTTTCCTTTATGGTTTGCATTAAGAAATCCTTCCCTTCTCTGAAGTCATAAATCAATTCTCCTAGATTCTCTACTAAATTTTTAAAAAATTACATTTAACATTTTAATTTCTTAATCCATGTGGAATATGTGTGTGTGCATGCTTGTGTGTATAATCCCAAAACGCTTGATCAGGTAAGCATTTCATATCTGAAGAGGCTGTCCTGGCACCAGGATTTGGGACAGGAAGCATGGCATGCCAGCAGAGTACATCTCTGTTATCTCTTTAGTGGGAGTCCACCCAGAATTCTATGGTCCTAATTAATATAGTGTTATAAGCCTCGACACCTGGGGGGTCAAGTCTACCTATTTTGGTAGATATGCCTTGTCTGTTTCTGATGGTGCTTTTGCTGTCAACTTGGCCAGGCTATAGGCCAGTTATGCAAACATAATCTAGGTGCTGCTGTGAAAGAATTCTACCTATGGAATTACAGCCCTTAATCAGTTGACTTTAAGTAAGGAAGATTATTCTGGATTATCTGGGTAGGCCTGATTGAATTTGTTAGAAGGCCTTAAATGCAGGACTGAGGTTTCCCCAGGAGAGAGAAGAAATTTCACCTGTTGATGAGAGCTGTGGCTCGTTCCTCTGAAGTCTCACTGTGCTCACGATGACTTTCTGTATGCATTTGGGACTTGTTTAACCAGCCCCTGAGATCATGTATGCCAATTCCTTGCAATAAATTTCTATGTCTCTCCCTGTTTCTCTTTGTCCCTCTCTGCCTCTCTGTTTCTGTATTTCTCTCTGTATTTGTGTATACATATGCACACGTATATATTCATATATGTGTATATATATATTCTTCCTCTGCTTCTCTGTTTGAACCTTAACTTATGCATTCTTCTCTCTTTCATATAAATGACAAAATTAACTTGTCAGGTTGATTTTGTAATTTATACATGTTTGGGTTTCAATGTATATTACATTAAATCTATATGATAATTTGGATGGAATTGATGTCTCCACAGAATTGAATCTTTCTATCCATGTTTTTCCACTTACTTAGGCCTTTTTATTACCTTTCCATAGAGTTAAAATTTTCTGCAAAACTTTATTTTTGTAGCTGTTACAAGTGTCAATTTCTAAACCTTGTTCTTATAAAATAAAAGACATTCATAAAAATTGCATAGCTTAATGAATTATTATAAACATCTATATAATCACTGCTCAGGTGAAGAAACAGAACATTGCCTGAAGCTTGGTGAGCGCCTCTGTCTATTCACAACCCACTTCCTCTACTTGAAACACAATCATTATTCGGACCTTAGAAAACAGCCTCACTTCCTTTTCTCCCTCCTGTCCTTCCACAATTTTGTCACTTCTGTAAGAATTTCTAAATAATATGGTTTAGCATTTTATGGAAATGGAATCAGGCAGCAGTGTGAGTCCACATTATTATTTAAACTTTACTCTTTCTCATTAAATACATGTTTATCATTATGAAATGTCCCTCATTGCCTCTTAAAGTCTTTTTTTTTTTTTTTTACTTTAATGTCTACTTTGTGTGATATTAATAGAGTACACTAAGATTTTCCCCATCCTTTTACATTTTGCCTTTCTGAATCCGTATTCCTGGTGACCACTGTGGTTTGCCACATTTTAAAAATATTTTTTGCGGCGAACCCTTTACTATTTTATTGCCCTCTGAGCTACAAGACATTATATATTTGGTACTGATTTTCCAGTTATTTTAAGAGGATGGTGAGTGCAAATTAAATTCATCTGATTTGCTTTTATCAGAAGCAGAGTCCCCAGTTGTATCTTCTTTTAAGTCGCTTTTTATTTGTGGATAGCTTTAAAAAGTAAGTTTTTGTGTATTGATCCTACACCCTGCAGACTTGGTAAACTCATTAATGTAGATAATCATATTATTAGCAAATAATGAGAAATTTCATTCTTTTTGATCCTTACACCTTGTATTTCTTTTTCTTGTCTTGCACTGGCAAGTATCTCCAATACAATAAATACAAAATAGCAATTAGGCTTCTTTGGTTTCTGATTTTAAAGGGAATCCATTTAATGTTTTGCACTACACAAAATATTTGCATGTTTTTAAAAATTGGTATGCTTTATCAGATCATGCAGATTCCCCTTTTATTCCTAGTTTGCTAAGAGATTGTTGAAAAAGTCATAAATGGTTATTGAGTTTTATTGGAGCTTATTCTGCATCTATTAAGATGATCATATGATTTATCTCTTTGAATCTGTTATTGTGGTGAGTTACATTCCTAGGTTTTTCTAATGTTGAGCCAATTTTGCACCTTGAATAAATTCAACTTGATTATGTGCATTATCATTTTTGTGAATTTATTGACTTGGTTTGCTAATGGTTTATTTAGAGCTTTTGCATCTACGTTCTTAAATGGCCCGGAATTTAACTTTTGTATAATGTTCATGTCTGATTTGACAGCATGTTTACACAAGCCTCATTAAGTGAGCTGGGGAGTGTCTCCTGTTGTTCTTTCTTTGAAAGAACTAGTATAAGCTTGGAATTATGTGTTCCTTGAATACTCAGGAGAGCTTACTTGTAAGCCGTCTGGGTCCTGTGTGTTCTCTGTGGGAAGACTGTAACTACTGATTTAATTTATAGGCTGGATCTGCCATCATTAAAGATTCTCACCATGGGAGTGCCTGCTGTACCAGCAGAGCCCAGGCTGTGTGACAGCTGGCAGGCCCTAGTACCTTACTGTCCTCCTGTCCCTTTCCAACTTTCCTGGAGTCAAAATCCACAGGGGCTGCGGCTCCCCCCAGTGGCTACAGAAGAGCAGCTCTGAAGGACAGCTTGTTAGCGGTGGGCAGGTGCAGCCGGAGGAACCACATAGGCTCTGGGTACTTGCCTGCACTGTCCAAAGGCTGCCATCTTCTCCACAGAGCAGTAGGTTTGCTCGAGTCAGGATGAAATAAAGACAGAGAGGGACAAGTGGGAACCAAGGAAGGAGGGTTAGTGAGAGTGTAATGGTTCTGGAGGCTCCCCATTGTATGGCTCACTGACATTTAGTTGTTAGATAGGGGATAGCCCAGGGAGGGGGCAGTGGTGGCAGCCATGTGGTAGGTGCCTGGTCAGAGGGCAGGCTCAGTTTGGCAGCTCTTTACCAGTCAGTAGGACAGAGATCTCAACATTTTAATGTCTGTTGTAGCTGTTCTACTGTGCACCAGAGCTGAACACTGGATTTAGATTTCTGGATTGACCATTATTTTCTTTCAGCTCTTTGAAGATATTATATCACAGGCATCTGACTTCATGATTCTGTGAGAAGTTAGCTATTCATCAAACTGTAAATTCTTTGTAGATAATTTATCTTTCCTCTCTAACAGCTTTTAGTGTCTTTTTCCTTTTCTAGTGTCTTACAGCTTCATGATAACATATCTAAGTGTCATTTCTCTGTATTCAGCCTGCTTGGCTTCCTGATGGGAGGACTGGAATCTTGCATCAGTATTAGGAAGTTGTCAGGTGCTGTCTTTTGAGTGTTGCCCTCCTCATTCTCTCAATTACCTCCTTCTGAATTGCCTATTGTGCTTTCGTACTTTTTCCTCATCTTTTCGTCACTTCATTTCTCTCTGATGCCTTCTAGATAAATTCTTCAGATCTAAGTCTCACTTCTTCTGTTTTCATTGGTAATTCCGCATTGGAAGTGTTTGTGAGTCTACTCTTGGGATTCATCACTTTGCTGATTCTCACTCAAGTGACTTATTTCCTTTGTGTTTTCTGGTTTTTAATTGTAAGGTCTGAATTTTTTTTTCTTTCAACCTTTACCTGTGAGAAATCTTTGAGGTTCTGAATTTGAAGTACTTGGGTTAGGGATCTCTTTAAGCTAAATTTTCATATTGTGGGTTTGCAGTAACCACACAAGTAGTGTGAACTCCAGACCCAAACCCATTTTGTTGTGAGACTGTAGTTAATAATTTTGCAGAAAAGATTGCCCCACTCCTACCAGTTTACCAGAGACAAGGCAAAAATAACCAAGTGAATATTACTACTTGCTTTCTCTATGAGGGAGGGATGTTGGAGAGGCTCTATTTTACTCACCGTAGATGTCAACCTTGAGAATCTCAGCATTGAAAGAAACCCAATCTCCTATGTGTCCTTCCTGACTTGGGCCCAGACATTCTTCAGGTCCTGGTGCTTGGCCAGGTTTTTAAAATTTTCTCCAGGTTTTTCTGTAAGCTCTGCAAGGTAAGGTTTCACTTCATGTCTAGCAGTCATATTGCTGGAAGTGAGTGTATACTGTACTTGAAAAAGAACCCATTTTACAATTAGGAAACTGAGGCACAGGGAGATTAAGTAACTTGCCCAGGATCATAGAACTAGTAAGTGGTCAAGTTGGGACTGAGATCTAGGCAGCTGACTCTACTGACCAAGTACTTAAACCACAGGCCACCCTATAATAATTCTTCATTCTTCAAACACAGGCCACCCTATAATAATTCTTCATTCTTCTTCATCTACCTCTACCATTGTTCTGTTGGTTTTGTATTTATTTATTTTTTAGATGAAGTCTTGCCCTGTCACCAGGCTGGAGTGCAGTGGTGCGACCTCAGCTCACTGCAATTTCCGCCTACTGGGTTCAAGCAATTCCCCTGCCTCAGCCTCCTGAGTAGCTGGGACTATAGGCATGCACCGCCACACCTGGCTAATGTTTTGTATTTTAGTAGAGACAGGGTTTCACCATGTTGGCCAGGATGGTCTCGATCTCATGACCTCGTGATCCTCCCACCTCGGCCTCCCAAAGTGATTGTTGTGTTGGGCTTTCTAAACATTTTTTTTCCGAGGTATTACATTTTTGTTTGGAAGAACTCCAGAAAGCTCACTATTCTGCAAACACTCTGGATGTATTACCCTGGTTTAAGGTACCTCATCAGAAAAGGGAAAGGAGTAAAGCTGGGAAGGTGGGAAATGGAGTTCTGTTGATTCATTTGAAAAGGTGACAATACTGTGAGAAGGTGACCAGGAAACAGCCTCTCCAAGCACCTTGAGAAGTTTTCTGAATGAATGTGGATAGTTAATGGGAATCTCAATGGAAACAGAGGGACAGTCCCTGATGCTTTACACAGGTCACCTGTCTCTCTAACAACTGTTGGGACTAGATGCTTATAGCTCCGTAGGCTGGGAAGTCCAAGATCAAGGCATGAGATCAAGATCAGATTAAAAAACAAGGGAGCTCTCTGAGGCCTATTTTTGAAAGGCAATGGTTCCATTCATGAAGGCTCCACTTTCACGACCTAATCAGCAACCCAAAATCCTACCTCCTAATACCATCACATGAGAGACTCAGATTTCAACATAGGAATTTTGGAGGGGCACATTCGGTCTGTAGCATGAGTATATGGTGTCTATTGTATAAGTCTTTCAACATTTTAATATGTTTGAACATTTTCACAATTAAATATAGACAAGAAGAGGAAAAAAGTAGCCTGGGGTGGTCCCTACGTCATTGTAAGTTCCTTTCAAGTGTCTTCTCACTTTTGTCAGCAAATATACTTAATATAGTACTCCGTACACACAGCTGCTCATGAAACACAGAAAACTAACATCTAAATTATCATCTAAAAGTATATGGTGCTCCCCATCCCCATCTGCCACATATGATTCAAAATAAAATAATGCAAACCTGAAAAAATATGCATGAAAAAGCCTACCCAAGTTTAGATTTTTCCCATTTTAGAAATGTGATAGCATTTCTATGAAATAGGAAATCCTTCTCCACTGCAGCCTGACCAACATATTTTCTACATGTGTTCTTGCTTTGCTGGTTCTCTAAGCATGGGCTTACTATGCAACTTGGGCAGTCTAGCACTGATAGGCTCTTGCATTTGTTAATTACGGAAAAAGTAGCTTTTTTAAAAAATTAATTAATTAATTAATTAATTTATTTTTGAGACAGAGTCTCGCTGGTCTCCCAGGCTGGCGTGCAGTGGCGCAATCTTGGCTCACTGCAAGCTCCGCCTCCGGGGTTCACACCATTCTCCTGCCTCAGCCTCCCAAGCAGCTGGGACTACAGGCGCCCACCACCACGCCTGGCTAATTCTTTTGTGTTTTTAGTAGAGACAGGGTTTCACCACGTTAGCCAGAATGGTCTCCATCTCCTGACTTCGTGATCCACCCACCTCGACCTCCCAAAGGCTGGGATTACAGGCGTCATCCACCACGCCTGGCCAGAAAAAGTAGCTTTATAAGAGACTGAAGCTTGCCCATACCTGCAGGTGATATCCACCTAATTTCACCACAAGCTAAACTCTCTTTTATCACTATCTAGATAAATCCGGCATTCCATTCTCATTAAAACCCATCTTTGCTTGAAATACTGGTTACCTTGTGTGTATTCAATTCTTTTAGTAACTAGTACTTTTATTGCCTTGTCATGTTTACCTTAGTCACTTACTAAAATTCCTTTTGCAAAACCTCAACTGTCTGGTTATTTTCCAGGAGAAGAAGCAAATCTTTCCATAACACAGTTTGTAGAGAGAGAGAAGGTCCTCTTTGATTTCCTTCTCTGTCTTATATCTAGTTTTGCTGCTGCATCAAGCTGTTAGCCGTATTCTTAAAAACATTTACTTTGGGCAATTTGCTTTTCTTATTAATGTTTAGTATTTCTATTTTATCAGCATGCTGTTACAATATTGATTAATATAGTTTACTAAATGTGATTTTGGGATATATGAGGTCCAATGTAAGGGGTCTGCCTTCTCCTCATCCCTCTCTTTTCCTTGGAACTGCCTCCCACCTTGGAACTGCCTCCCACCTCTTAATCCAGCAGAGGAGTCACATTCCTACATAGTTCCAGGCTCCTAGTTGAAACTAAGCTGGGCCTTTTGGAGGTGGAATCAAAAGATGCGGGGATCAGTTGACCTGTTTTTTCAAATGACCAAGACATCAATTCAGGGTGTTGGTCATAGCTGCTTTCCTCCCAGATGGCTGGGATGGAGTTTCCATCTCCACTAGAAACTTTTCTGTTAGAAGCTTATGTGGATCCCTTCAGTGAAACATATTTCAAAATCACAGTAGGATGATAGGTTGCCCATAATTGGTTTACTTTGGGAGGTATCTGGGGAAATGCAACGGCGTGAGGAATCCCTGGTTATCATCTATCAAGGTTGCCTTTGATAGGAAAATCACACTTCCTCCCAGAAACTAGAATATACTATCCTCATTGCAACATGTGAGGCTTCTGGGATAAGCAATAGCTAGGAAAAGATTTTTTTAAACATGAGTAGTGTATGCAATTATTTAAAACAATTCTTGGCTGGGTACGGTGGCTTAAGCCTGTAATTCCAGCACTTTGGGAGGCTGAGGCGGGTGGATCATGAAGTCAGGAGATGGAGACCATCCTGGCTAACACGGTGAAACCCTGTCTCTACTGAAAACACAAAAAATTAGCCAGGCGTGGTGGCTGGCACCTGTAGTCCCAGCTACTCAGAAGGCTGAGGCAGGAGAATGGCGTGAACCCAGGAGGTGGAGCTTGCAGTGAGCTGAGATTGTGCCACTGTACTCCAGCTTGGGCAACAGAGCAAGACTCCGTCTCAAAAAACAAACAAACAAATAAACAATTCTTATTCACCTGTGTTGACTAGACAATGTTTTTATTTAAATATAATTAATATATAAAAATATAAAACTCATTATATACTCCTTGTATGAGTTACGTACTCACAAGTGTTATATGACTATAAAACTAAACCAGATGTACAAACTAGACAGACAATACTGTGAGAAATGGATAATAGCCATACTTGTAAAGTTTTTCCTGTGTTCACAGTGTAGTCTAAGTGCTTTACATATATTTTGCTAATTTAATTATCACAGAGAGAGGTCATCTGATTTATAGTTGAGAAACTGAGGCATACAGTCTACACAACTGTTAAGTATTAGAGCTTGTCTTTGAACCCAGGAAATGTGGCTTCAGAGAGTGTGCATTTAATAATTATGTGAAGCTGCCTCTCTAAAAGCTAGTGAATTGCATTAAAGTGAAAGATAGTGTGATTCAGTTAATGTTTATTTGCAGGTAGCTCGTTTAACTGGGTTGAAATTATATTTGTGTATCAACCTGAATCTTTTGATTTAGAAAATGATGGCCCATCATCCGAGTCATTACTATGAGTCCTGTCATTATTTTCTCTTTTTCACAATGAATGTTTTAATCACATATCTGTTATTTGAATGAGCCAATTTAGCAGTGCACTACAAAACACATTTTTTATTCTGTAAAATAAAACAAAATAAATTGGTATGAAAAAGATGTGATTAGAGGAATACATTTATACATTGCAGGCCAAATGCTGTGGGTTCTTTTGATGAGGCTTAAAATAACTTGTTGCTCCATTTTCTTATCATTTTTTTCCCCTCATTTAACTGGAAGGAAAACCTCCATTTGTGATGGTGTTTGCCTTCCCTGGGCAATGTGGTCATAAACATAAAAGCAAAGGGGGGGACAGCCTGGGACATTTTGCTAGGAGATTGTTATGCAGATTCTTTGGAATTTAAGCAAATTTAAGCCATTTCAGCATGGCAATCTTTGAGATGAAAGCACAACCTTAAAATTTTTTAAAAGTTCTGTTTTCTCAAAAATATCTTCATAGGAATCTATGGTCTTTAGCTGAAAAACCAGCGGGCTGGAGGAATGTATTAGAGATTGGATTTAATCTGATACTGAAAGGAATGTGGATGAGTACAGCAGGCGCCACTGCAGGGCTTGGCTGTGGAATTCTCAAGCATGAAAGACTCAGTGCTTTGAGTGCCATCCACAATCTGTTACAGTAATTATGACCCTAGCTCTGTTTGGGATTGTGCTTATTGTGTTGTCACAGATCGCCAGTGTTGCTACTGAAGGCCAGGTTTAATCTATATTACTTTAATAAATCTGTAGGTGGGACTCAGCCTGAACTTTTACTATTTGAGTCCCAACTTACGTGTTTCATGTAAAAAGAGGAGTATCTACTGATAAGAGTACCCAATGTGGGATTGTTGGAAGATACTGGCCCGCACAAATATCCTGGCTTCCTTGCCACTGCTGGGTCACCAATACCTGGTGGGGATCTGCACACACTTAGTGTTCAAGGAGTCCATGTTGAGTGGAGAAATGCCATTCACTCTTCTAAGGTCCAGAGAGATGTTTTCAGTGCCTCTGAGGCACAATATAGTTTCAGGTATTTTATAAATATGATCCAATGATTTAATGTCATTGAAGGAAAAACGGCAAGATGAACTTTTTAAAATCAATGAATTCTTTTCTTTTTTTCCCCTTCTCTGAGTAAGGGAACTGAACATTTGCACTTCTATTTTAATAGGCACTTCTCTGTAAGTGTTCTAAACTCTGCTCAGCCTCAGCCTCAGCTGGGTCTGGCGTCAGTAGCACTCCGTGTAGGATATTAGTGAGGCGGCCAATCACCTAGTCCTATCTGTCCTCTCAGATGTGCCTAAGAGGCTTCTGAAATCTTCTTAGAGCTAACTTGCAAGGTTTCTGCTGGAAGTCATTACAGGGAAAGAAAAACTTTCATGATGCTTTTTTTTTTAGGCAAAAACAGATCAGCTAATGAAAAATGGAAGAGTCAGTCAAGAGGAAGTAGCGGAGGAGAGAGAGCACCCACATGAGAACAGAAGAGAATATTTCCTTTAACACAGAATATACTAGGTTTAAAAATATGTTCTAGACCTTTCTCTTTGCAACTATACAATTAAATAATAATGAAGGAAATGTACTTCTAGTTCTTGTCTAAAAATTATGGTGTGGAGATGGTAGTATTGCCTAGCTAGCATTTTGAGTCTTTTTCCTCTAGTTAGTGGTGGGTTGCATCGATTCTCTCCATTCTCTCAGGACTGGTCCCCTTTGGGTTTGACAGCATGTTGCCATGGTATCATCAAGACCTGCTTTCCTGCAGATGGGCCTGTAAATAGGCTTTGTATCAGCAAGGGAGTGGAGAGGGGGAAGAATATAATTTAACTAATTCATGTAATGATACTCATGAATGTCAGTGAAGTAATGGTGAAAATATTGGCTATTTGTATGCAGAGGAATTAAAAATAATCCCCTGATAAAACACTATTCATGCACACTGTACTCACCGTTGGGCTTCTAAAACATTTTAAGTTTATATTTTAAGTGTGGTTTGAACTTTCCAACACCCGATCTAATACTGAAGTTTATCTTAGAGGACTTAGACATTTATCTTATTCTTAGATTGCATATAGTCAGTTGGTGTAGTATTGTTTTTACAGGACATCACTTTTAAGATGAAGTAAGCCCTTTCGGAAAGAAAGGTGCTTTCTTTACAGTAGTTTTCTGTGTATCCCAAAGAAGTTTATTGTTATCATTATTCATTATTCTTAGCATTGCCCAGCTTTTAAAACTGTTTACTGATTATTATAATAGATTGCATGCCATTTTGGTAACTCTAGATTTAAAAATTCTACAGATAAAGGCAGCAAAATTCCCCCAAATAATTACCTCTTCGAATAGTTTAATGGAATAATTAATTCTATTTCTAAGCAGTACTCTTCTTTTTGGGACCCTGTATTCTAAATTTTTCAAATACTCAGTACAAACTTTAAACTTGAATGTATCAAAAAAATAAATAAATAAAATAGCTGCACCTAAGCGTCTCTCTTCCAGACAGGATGAAGCTGTGGAAAGGAGGACCATTGATGAGGGGCAGAGTGCTGGCAACTTCAGAATGCTTGAAGGGGAGGAATGAAATATGGCAGAGAGTGAAAATATCAGATTAAAGATGCCCTCTATGCCTTAGAATAGTGTTTACCAATATGGTGGGAAAATATTGTTCAATGAATGTCATCACTCTGCATAGTTTTAGAAGTGGTATGTCACTTACCTTTCCTCTGAAAATCCAAAGCAGGAGCCGGTACCTGGCAGTTGGAATCAACACCAGCGACCAAACAAATCTCTGGAAAGGTTTTCATGGGAAATCCAAGAAGCTACATCTGAAGAAAATATTTTGTCTGTGACCAACAAGAAAAGGACAGTTTCTCTGGTTTCTGCTTCTATCAACATTCCATTAGCGTCTAGCAACATCTCTGGAGACACTTAAGGTTACTTGGATCCCACAAGTGACAGAACAAATGTAGCCATCCTTAAAGGTAAAGCAATTCGGCCAGGTGCGGTGGCTCAAGCCTGTAATCCCAGCACTTTGGGAGGCCGAGACGGGCGGATCACGAGGTCAGGAGATCGAGACCATCCTGGCTAACACAGTGAAACCCCGCCTCTACTAAAAATACAAAAAACTAGCCGGGCGAGGTGGCGGGCGCCTGTAGTCCCAGCTACTTGGGAGGCTGAGGCAGGAGAATGGTGTAAACCCGGGAGGCGGAGCTTGCAGTGAGCTGAGATCCGGCCACTGCACTCCAGCCTGGGCGACAGAGCGAGACTCCGTCTCAACAACAACAACAAAAAAAGGTAAAGCAATTCACTCAGAAATTTGTGGCCGTCTTGTCACTGAGAAGCATTCATGTAGATGGCAAGTGGCCTCGTTGGTGTATGTATATGGGTACTAAGTATGTGTGCTATGATGTGTGTGTGTAAACACACATACATGCACATATACTTAATACCCATAAGCATTAGGGTATTTACTAATGGGTATTAAGTACCCTAAATTTACTAATGGGTATTAAGTATTAATTGTGTGTTTAAACTCAGAATTTAAACACACAATTTGGACGGGCACGGTGGCTCATGCCTGTAATCCCAGCACTTTGGGAGGTGAAGCAGGGCGGATCATGAGGTCAAGAGTTTGAGATCAGCCTGACCAACATGGTGAAACTGTCTCTACTAAAAATACAAAAATTAGCCAGGCATGGTGGTGCACATCTGTAGTCCCAGCTACTCAGGAGGCTTAGGCAGAAGAATCGCTTGAATCTGGGAGGTGTAGGTTGCAATGAGCCAAGATCGTGCCACTGCACTCCAGCCTGGGTGACAGAATGAGACTCCATCTCAAAAACAAACAAACAAAACATACAATTTAATTAATATTACAGTTGTTTTCTCTGGAACCACATATTTAGAAACTACTAGTGATATGGTTTGGTTGTGTCTTCACCCAGATCTCACCTTGAATTGCAAAAATCCCCACGTGTCAAGAGCAGGGCCAGGAAGAGGTAATTGAAGCATGGGGGTGTTTCCCCTATACTTTCCTTATGGTAATGAATAAGTCTCATGAGCTCTGATAATTTTATAAATGGGAGTTTCCCTGCATAAGCTCTCTTGCCTGCCACCATGTAAGACATGACTTTGCTCTTCATTCACCTTCTGCCATGATTGTGAGGCCTTCCCAGCCATGTGGAACCGTGAGTCAATTAAACCTCTTTCCTTTATAAGCTACCCAGTCTCAAGTATGTCTTTATTAGCAACATGAGAACAGACTAATACAACTAGTTATTTTCAGTGTTCAAAAATGAAATTTTCTTAGTATGATAGTATAATTTATCTTGTACCGTAACATCTGATGCAAGGTTATTGATGTTTTCACCATTTACACTTAGAAACATCTTCATTGTCTACCAATTTGCATATATCTGCCTACTATGAGGACGGCAAGAGCAGAACTGGCTCAGGAGACAGTGACTCAGGCTTTGTCTGAAATTAGTTACTGATTGGCTGTGTTTCCTGAACCAGGTAGTTTACTGCTCTGGATTTTAGTTTCTATTTCTTTAAGAGATTTAGAGGCCAGGCGCCGTGGCTCACTCCTGTAATCCCAGCACTTTGGGAGGCCAAGGCAGGCGGATTACCTGAGGTCAGGAGTTCAAGACCAACCTGGCCAACATGGTGAACATTGTCTCTACTAAAAATACAAAAATAAGCCAGGTGCAGTGATGAGGGCCTGTAACCCCAGCTACTCAGGAGGCTGAGGCAGGAGAATCGTTTGAACATGGGAGGCAGAGGTTGCGGTGAGCCGAGATCATGCCACTGCACTCCAGCCTGGGTGACAGAGTGAGACTTTGTTCCCCCTGCCACAAAAAAAAGAGATTTAGAGCCATATGATATCTTATTCCTCTTATCATCCTTAGGTTCCATAGGTCATGATAGAGTCTCCAGGGAATAAGGATCTTTCTCTTAAGTTACACAAAGCCCTAGAAATGGTAATCATTTATTGGAAAAACATATGAATATAGAAGACATCATTGTATTGAGTTTTATAAAAACTCTTCAGCAACCTATGCATGGGCTGACTGACATGTTTGCCTTGCCTCTATCCTGATTGTTTTCTCCTTTCACTTAGGAATAAGCTCTCGACATAAGGATCTCTGTAAATGCTTTTAGGTCTGTTAAGAAAATGCTGACTCAAATTAGCTACAAGGGAGAGAAGAGTGAGAGTCACTTGTAGTTGTTTGTTTCTTAAATTCTTAGTGACCAAAAATATGAGAGAGATGGGGAGGTGAGAGAGACAGAGAGAGAGAGAGAGAGAGAAAAGGGAGTGGGGGAGAAGAGGGAGAATATTTGCTGCTGCAATAGAACCAGTTGTTTTGTTCATATAATAATTTTTAAAAACATTTTGCTCAACTTTTCTCTTGAATAAAATACTTATAGCTACTTTAAGGATTTTGAGTTGAAGCAGAATTACTCAATGTGGAAAAGGTTAATTTATAATGGAAACTAAAAAAGATGAAGAAAGAGGGATGCTTGGGTAGCAGGAGAGTAAAGGAAATGTAGGAGCTAATTTGCTTGGTTTTAGAGATGATAAAATTTTAATGTCAATCAAACCTTGTATATGATTCTTCTTATATTATGTATATTTAACTTTCTTGAAGTTGACTAGTTTTCGGAGACAAGAAATGTTATACTTTGCTGATCAGTTTAAGATGCCATGAACTTTTTTGAAAGCAATTTGGCAACATGCATTAATAATTTTAAAAAATTATACCATTTGATCTAATAATTCTACTTTTAGAAATCTATCCTAAGGGAAAAAATATAAAAAATGAAGAAAAAATAATAAACAAAAGATGTTTCTTGCTAGGCTATTTTTAATATCAATCTGTCCAAAGTAAAAATATGTTTTTACTTTGTTCCTTTCCAGGCCAGATTCCATAATCTATTATTATAATTATTCTCTTGTAAATACATTCATTCCTCTGTCTACCTTTCTTTTGTGTCACTCGCCTGGCTAACCCTAACACTGAATAAGCCCAACTCTTTACTCTCTGTCAGTTCCTAACCTTGGCGGAGAGAACCACAGTCCAGTGGAATAATAGAACTATCAATTCATGATTATCAACCTCAACCACTATTTATGTGCTTGATATATATGCTAAATTCAGTGACAATTTCTACTCCTTCTCTTAGTGAATCTAAGCACCAACACTCTCTTTTTCATGAAACACCCTGAAACCTTCCTTTGGTTTCTGTAGCATCACGGTTTCCTTGTTTCTTTCCTGCATTTCTGGAGTCTCCCTTATCTTTTACCTGTCCTTTAAGTTTTCCACTTCTTTAGGCCTCAGTCTTTGAGCTCTTCTTTCTTCACTGTGTTCTTTTGCTTTCAGTGACCGTAGCAATCCCCTTGGCTTTACATGCAACCTCTATAATGCAGATGTCCCAAATGTATCTCTTCAGCCCAGCCCTTTCACCACGTCTCAGACTCCAACATCCAAATACCTATTTGTCAGAGCCACTTGGCCCTCCACTGTCATCGCTGGCTCCTGCCATTCCCTCCTGGTCTGCTCTTCGTTTAAAAAATGCAGATTCCACATAAAGAAATTAAGAATGTCCCTTAATATTTTGGTGAATTTCCTATTGGGCAAATCATAGCTATTTGTGAAGAGAAATACAAATATTAGAAAACAGAATGAACCAACTTAGAACCAAAAAACTTGAGAACTTTCTTATCCAAATTCATGACTTGGGTGTTTGCAGTTTAAGCTTCTGGTTTAATAAATGCAAATGTTAGAAAATACAAAACATGGAATACTATTAGGAGCTCATAGTGTACCTAATGTAATTTGAACATTATTTTTTAAAAAACCACAATACAAATCCTTACCAGTTCCCTAGGCTTTTACATCTATAATTTAGACAAACAGAACACACAGCAGAGGTAAACATGCTTATTTCTCAGAGGGATAGATTCACAGAAATCCCCATTTGCAGAAATGCACCCGGGATTAGTAGCATTAGTGCAGACATTCCACTTATGTATATATGTTTTAAAAACACCCTGAGGCATACAGGAAAAATAACTGCCTCTATTTTGTGTGGTTGTCCTTTGGGAGAAGTAGAGTTGATATGTGAACATTAACAAGATGCATTTACTTTTGAAAAGTAGATCAGCTCAAAATTGTGAGTCATAAACAATTTTCTAGCTCAGTGGTTCTTAGCCTTTGGAAATATGAGAACAGCTTTTTAACATTAAAAAAAATTAGAGATCTCCTTCCCATAAAAACAAAGCAACACTAAACAAATACCTCACACAAAATCACAGTAGCTTTGATGTGTTCATTTCTTTCAGTTGAGGAGATAAAGAGAAAAAAGTGTTACTATGAATTTGGTAATTCTTTAAGAAACTTGTATTCTTTCTCTTTTCTCTTGATTTCCTTCTATGTTTGTGTTTACTTTTTTGTTAATATACTGTATTTTTGATATGTCACTTTAAATTATTTGTGGTAAGAGTAAGAAGAAAAGTAATTTAGTAATCTTTTTATTGGATAAATTATTTTTAAAGAGAATAAGTACTTTATATTTAAACTATTTGAAACTACATATGCACATAGGTTAAGAAATCAGAAATCCCTCTACAGGGATATTAATAAAAAACAGCCACTCACTGGTATCCCTATCCATTCTCCCAAATTTCTACTCCTCTGCAGCATTTTCAACTAATAGAGCTGTTCTTAAAAATACCTTTTCTCCATATCTCTATATAGCAGATTTATATTGTTACTTCTTTTGCTACAACTTTGTTACTGAACTTTTGTAGTTTTAGTCATAATGCATTGCTTGATATCCTTTGCTTCATAGCTTCTCTTTTGACCTACCATACATGTTTACTTCCATTCTTCTCCTGCTCTCCCAGTGAAGCAGAGCACAATTTTGGTTAGATCAATATATAATGTTATTTTGACTATAAAAGTGCTATTTACAGATAAACCAACCGGTATACTATGATTACTTTTTCTTTCTTGTAAAATACTTTATTTTCCTTGGAGTTAATACTCATTGTTTACTTAGTTGTTTTCTATGCTTATCCCTAATTCAATCCCAAATTCTGTCAGTTGTCCAAATTTAGTCAGCCACATTAAATTTTGTCTAGTCATCTTTTCGAAAAAATTCCTCTTGGGGCCTTCCAACTTGTCCTAAACCCTCCTGGTTACTCTCAAGACTTGGTCCAGAGTTATGTTCTTGGGAATCCCCCCCATCTCCCTACAGATTTTTTTAACTTCTCTATTATGTTGGATTGCCTGTTTTTGGTTCCCTTGTTTCCCTGTTTCTTAGTTTACTCCTTTGTTTTGATTGAACATGTCCTTTGGTAGTCTTCTGAGAAAGATGTATTCAAAAAAAGTTTTTTTTTCATATCTCACATCAGAAAATATTTTTGGCCGGGCGAGGTGGCTCACGCCTGTAATGCCAACACTTTGGGAGGCTGAGGCGGGTGGATCATGAGGTCACGAGATCAAGACCATCCTGGCTAACACGGTGAAACCCCGTCTCTACTAAAAAAATACAAAAGAATTAGCTGGGCGTGGTGACGGGTGAAACCCCATCTGTACTAAATACACAAAAAATTAGCCGGGCATGGTGGCGGGCACCTGTAGTCCCAGCTACTCGGGAGGCTGAGGCAGGAGAATGGCGTGAACCCAGGAGGCAGAGCTTGCAGTGAGCCGAGATCACGCCAATGCACTCCAGCATGGGTGACAGAGTGAGACTCCACCTCAGAAAAAAAAAAGAAAAAAGAAAATATTTTTATTTTATTTGGACATTTTTTCAATAGTTTAGATATAGAATTCTAGGTTGGAAATCGTTTCCCCTTAAAATTTTGGGTTCTATCTACTAGTATTGTTGAATGATGCAATACTGTTCTCTTAATCAAAAAGAACAAAACATTGGTGTTTTTAGACTCTTCTCTGCTTTATTGTTGTTCTGAAATTTCACAATGGTATGCCTTCATTGATGTCTATATTCATTCATTATATTGGAACTTTGTGTCCCTTTCAATGTTAAAACTAATTTCCTTCAATTATGGGAAAATTATTTTGAATTACTTTCTTAACTATTTACTCTTTTTTTTTCTCTGTTCTCTGTTTCTGGATTTTCTGTTATTTGGATCTTTGTTCTACTGGACTTTCCTAATTTTTCTATTTTTTATTAAATAAATTTCCATTTTCTATCCTTTTGTCTTTTATTTTCTGGAAGATATTACTTTCTGGAAGATTTATTCTTCCTTCTACTGAGTTTTACATTTGTGCTTTCATATTTTTGATTTCTCAGAACTCTTTTTTATCCTCTGCCTATATTTTTATTTGTGTCTTATTCTTACTTCATGGATGTAATACATTCTCTTATTCCTTTCAGAATATTAGGGATATTTTTTGAAGATTTTTTTCTTTCTGTATTGCATCTATCTCCTGTAAGTTGCTTTCTTTTCTGTTAGTTGCTTTGATTTCTGTATTTCATATGAGATACTTTCCTTACTTTCCTTACATGTCTGGTGATCATTACCTATCTACTCATTTTTAAATGGGACATTAAAAAGCTGATAGGAAGATTCATGCCTGTGAATGGAACTGACTATCATGGCCATCTTCTTATATCAGTATAAGGCCATCTTTTTGTATCAGTATCCTTAGGACTTTCTTCTTGGGCTAGTATAAATTTCCAGATTCAGATTACCTTACATTATTAGAAAATACTTTTACTCTTGACATTTATTCAGTAGTGTAGGTATAGAATTCTAGATTCTCTAATCTTCCTGGTATGTTTGTACCCAATTTTCAATAACGGGGAGGGGGAGGGTCCTCAGATTTGATATGTAAACTTTTACTTAATTCTACCCATGTAATTACATAGAATGATTTTTCTTAGGCTCTTTCAATGTAAAGAATCATCCCATAAAAGCAGGAGGGATTCCAATCTAAAGTTTGGTTCAGATGTTGGGACTGATGATGCCACACACACATGAAAAAGCTATTGTGAGGTTTATTACTTACAGAATTGAGGTCTCTAGGAAGAGCAGGGCAGGCCTCTTAAGCAGATCCTAAATGGCTTGAAAGAGCTAGGAAAGGAGACTGGAATGGGTGTTTATTGCTGTTGATGCTAGCCCAGGTGAGGGTTCACTCGCAAAGAGGATTGCATGGCTTGAATCTCCCATCAGTGCCAAAGCAGGGAGCCCCCAAGCTTTCTTATCAGCTTGCCTAGATGTGGGACACAAGAGGAAGAAGGAAGGTGAAGGTTAATGAAATGAATCCTCATTACAGGAATGCTCTGGACAGAGGTCAGAACATTTAAGAATGGCTTCCACTTTCAGAAAATATTACAAGAGGGGATTATCTTACCCAGGTCTGAGATAGAGAAAGACTTAAATTTGAAAGCTCCAATTTTCCCTTTGTACGGCTAATGATGAGGCCAGGAATATGTATGTGATTCTACTGCTAGGAAAACTTGTTAAATGATCTTTCATATGCAATGGCTCTCAGAGTGTGAGAGATCACCAGCAGCATCAGCAGTTCCAGAGAATTCATTACAAATGCAAATTCTCTGGGGATGAGGCCTTACAATATTGGTTTTAACAACCCTTCCTGTGATGCTAATATGTGCTCAAATTTGAGGACTTTAGATGTAGAGTATGCAAACTAATCCATGTCTAGGAAGGAGCTGGAGAACTAAATGGGCATAAAGAAAGAAAAGGACTTTTGAATTTTTTATTGGCAAGTGGAAGAGATAGAAAGACAGGTCATGTCCCTGGGAAGAACAGGTACAGGGGAAGATTCCTGGAAAGAGGAGAGGAGCCCTGCAACATGGCAGGAGGCTAGGGTCTGAGGAGGAAGAGAGCTGGTGAGAATTTCCAAGAGGTAGGGATGGTTAAAGACGTCTTAAGATGGTGATATGTGACACTCTGCTTTATGCTTTCTATGTTGTAATATTTCTCCCTCAGTCATGTGTGATCAGTAGAAGTCAATTATACTGGTGAGATGTGGTGGCTAACGCCTGTAATCTCAGCACTTTGGGAGGCTGAGATGGGCAGGTCACTCGAGGTCAGGAGTTCAAGACCAGTTTGGCCAACATGGCAAAAGCCCATCTCTACTAAAAATACAAAAACTAGCCAGGCATGGTGGCACATGTCTGTAGTCCCAGCTACTCAGGGGGCTGAGGTATGAGAATTGCTTGAACCCAGGAGGTGGGGGTTGCAGAGAGCTGAGATCGTGCCACTGCACTCCAACCTAGGCAACAGAGTGAGACTCTCTTGACTCTCTTTCAAAAAAAAAAAAAAAAGAAGTCAACTACACCTACACACAACCAAGTTGTATTAGACAGTGGGGAATGAAGGAGAAGAGGTCAAGGAGGAAAAAAAAATTACCATTACTCTGCGCAGAGAGAGGATGTCTTTTTAATTTTTTCTTATCAATGCATTCAGTATTCACTGACTGACTGACTAAATAAATGAAATGTCTGAGTACTTTTAGATGGAAAGAACTTAGGCCTATTTTTTTTTAAAGAAGTAATTTGTTGCCTTAAGCATATCATATATTAAAAATAGAAATAAAAAAAGATTATGTATTTTATTTTTTAAAATGCAGATAGCAAAATATGTGAATCCCTTTATACAGACTAGCTATATAAATTATGTATGCAAATTCCTTATAGAGTGTACCTATTTTTATAAATATTTATATAAATTATAGTGTCTACATTTTCTTTGAAAGTTGTTAAACTCTTATTCCTATAAACAAATGTCTTATAAGCTTTTAGAATACTTTTTCTTATTTTTTAAAAAAGTTAAACATTTTTACTAGGGATTATTGGAAAGGAAAAATAATCCAAAAAGAATAATTAAAGTTATTCATAATAATACACCTAGAAATGACAGGAATCATGTAGAATTTTATAGTTGGAAGGGCCCCTCTGTGTTAACTGCATACTTGTTATTTTACAGAACTCCTTGCCCTCCTAACTTCTTCAGAGTCTTCCCTTCCACACGTTTATTGATTTAGACCAAAACATCAGCATTAATTGTTATCCCTCATCACTGTATTAGTCTATTCCCACATTGCTATAAGGAAATACTCGAGACTGGGTAATTAATAAAGGGAAAAGGTTTAATTGACTCACAGTTCTGCACGGCTGGGAAGGCCTCAGGAAACTTACAATCATGGCGGAAGGGGAAGAGGCACGTCTTACATGACAACTGGTGAGAGAAAATGCGCACGTAGGAGAAACTGTGAAACACTTATGAAACCATCAGATCTCGTGAGAGCTCACTATCACAAGAACAGTATGGGGGAAACTGCCCCCCATGATCCAATCACCTCCCACCAGATCCTGCCCTCGACACGTGGGAATTATGGGGATTACAATTCAAGATGAGATTTGGGTGGGGAGACAGAACCTAACCATATCCGGGAGGTGGGGGTTGCATATAAATCACTTTGCATAGTTCTCCATCATTACCATTGTGGTAGGAAAAAAGGCCCAAATCCCTTCCTTGAAGAAGCTATGCTCTTGCACGTGTGACTTTTTTTTTTTTTTTTACTATGTCTTTCTTGGTACAGATAGTCCCCAACATTTGGTGGTTTGACTCATGATTTTTCAACTTCATGATGGTATGAAAGTGATATACATTCAGTAGAAATGACACTTAAAATTTTGAAGTTTGATTTTTTCCTGGGCTTGTGATAGGTGGAAGGATACTTTCACATAATGCTGGGCAGCGTAAGGGAGGTGCCATTCCCAGTCAACCAGCTGATGATGAGGGTAAACAGTAATTCCATTTTTCACTTTCAGTAAAGTATTAAAAAAAATTACATGAGATATTTAACACTTTATTATAAAATACGCTTGCTGTTAGATGACTTTGCCCAACTGTAGGCTAATGTAAGTACTCTGAGCATGTTTAAGGTAGGTCAGGCTAAGCTGTGATGTTCGGTAGGTGAGGTGCATTCAATGCATTTTTGACTTAACGATATTTTCCACTTAGGACAGACTTATCAGGACATAACCGCACTGTAAGGTGATAAGCATCTGTATCTATGGATCCCACTCTGTGAATTCATCCACTCTTCTGGCTTCCATGAGCTGAGGATCCTCAGCATATTTTTGAAGCCGAAATTTCTCTTCTGCAATAATTTATTTCCATCTGTCCTTTTGAGATTTCTTTTTGGATGCTTTTCTGTTTCCCCAAAGTCTTTATTTCAAGAATGGAATTCTGGTTTCCTCCAGCATGCTCCAAAAGAGTTCGGGTCTCCTGACTTAACTATTTGTGTTTGTGTCACTACCATTGTGGTAGGAAAAGAGACCAAAATCTCTGATGAGATTTCTTCTCGTCACTCCTGTGGTCTTCCAACTCTGTCTCTCATCTCTGATCTGGTCTACTGAGGCCCCTTGATCATTCTTTCATAATAGCATCTGTGCTGATTCTTTTCTGTTTTTTATTGATCCCTTCACACCTGGATCATTGTGATTGTTTCATGAATGGCCTCCCTACCTTGAGTCTCTCTTCCCCTCCACACCGCACTTCCAAGTGCTGCAGAATTAACCTTGTAAAAATACTACTCTTACTCTGTAATTAACCTGTCCAGGAACCCTTGGGGGCTTCCTGTTGCCAAAAGGGTAAAATCTACAATCTTTGTCCCGGTGACCAACTCTTCTGCAATCCTTCAACCTCATCTTCTTCTATTTTTTAATGAAAAAAATATCTGTAACTAGGATATCCTGCTTCTGGTTTTTGAATTCTCCTGGCTTATTCTCTCCATGAGAGATTATATTGAATAAGGCTGTCTTCTTCAATTCCTATTCTAGATGCTAACATTGTATTTCCTCTGAATAACCTTTTCTGATCAACTAACCCACAGCTATTTGTTTCTCATTTGAGCTTATAAAGCACTCGTTGTTCCATGAATTGGCTCTTAATCATAGAATAATAACACTACTCTCTGAGTAACTACTATGTGCCAGGCATTGTTCTAAGTCTCTCTTAGTTCATTTAACCTCAGTCAATCAGATGAAGTAAGCATAATTATTACATCCATTTTGCAGTGGGAACAGAGGTACGGACAGGTTAAGTAACTGACTCAAGGTCATAGGATGGTAGAACTAGGATTTGAATCAAAACAATCTGGTTCAGAACCTGCCCTCTTTTCCACCCATACTGCCTCTCAGTCTACACTGCCTTCGATTTTCACTCTCTGTTTGTGCATGCCCATTTTTATATGTGTTGCGTTCCTAAAGAAAATGAATGCCCCTCGAAGGCAGGAACTATATCTTATATGCATTCTCTGAAAGGCCGAGCAGAGAGCTATGTGCTTAAATAAGCACTGAATGTGTGTTTGATTTGAATGGATTATGGAGCATTTTTTTTCCTTCCTGAGATAATGTAACTTTTTTTTCTGAGATGGAGTCTTGCTCTGTCACCCAGACTGGAGTGTAGTGGTGCGAACTCAGCTCACTACAAGCTCCATCTCCCAGGTTCACACCATTGTCCTGCCTCAACCTCCTGAGTAGCTGGGACTACAGGCACCCGCCAGCACGCCCGGCTAATTTTTTGTATTTTTAGTAGAGATGGGGTTTCACTGAGTTAGCCAGGATGGTCTTGATCCTGACCTCGTGATCCGCCCACCTTGGCCTCCCAAAGTGCTGGGATTACAGGCATGAGCCACTGTGCCTGGCCAAATTTTTATGATTTGAAAAGATAGTCTCAAAATCAGATTTGACTAAGTTATGATGAAAAGAAAGGTAAAAATCAAGTGGTGAGCCAATGTCCTGGCCTCACCTCTTGGGTTCAGTGAAGTTAGATCATTTCACAAATTACACTGTGTCATGTCTGAAAAGTAATGAGGGCTTAATGAGCCCACACAGTTCTTGCCTTTTTTTTTTTTTTTTTTTTTTTGTAGTGGGTGAAATGTAAACTTGGTTAAGACCTGTATGTCAGCAAATAAGAATTAACTAGCCTTGACTCTGTTGCAGCTGAATAACCATGATTGAAAATGCAATTACTCTTTCCCAGTGTTTTTTTTTTTTTCTTTTTTCTTTTTTTTCATTCTGAAGCCAAGTATGAGTTGGAGGAAAGGTGTGATAAAATTTTCCTATATTCTCAGGGGGTTCTCACTGACAGGCAGTTCAAGGAAAATGCAACAAAAACGCCTGCCATACCAGGAAAAGGCAAACAGCCAGAGGTATGGTAGAGAAGATATGCCTTTTAACACTCTGAATTGTATTACATGGTTACTTAAATCTGTATCACAACTTGTAACTTCTGTTTTTTTTTTTCTCTCTCTTTTGAAGGAAATTTCCTCAGAAGCACTTCAGATTACTTTAAATTACTTATCAGGCCAAACTGGGTAAAACTGTCTTTCTTAAGAGCCATTTACGTTTAAAATGTGGACATGGAGCTCCAACTCCATGCCAACTGAGTGTTTTAATAGCAGTTTTGTGATATTTTTCCAGTACTTTATCAGTGAAAGGGGATCCTTGTATTTATTTTGTGATTATTGTTCGCCCAAATAAAATTTGCCTCTTGCAAAGCACCAGTAGAGAAAATAAACATTGAACATTGATTGCAGGTCATGAACTGCAGAGCCTATTGGGCAAAATACAGGGGATCAAAAGAATGTGAGCCTGGTCTTGGTAAAAAATGGCATTTACCTTCTAGTCATGAAGGCAGGATTGGATTTGAGGCCCATCTCCTTCAGCCACACATTCTTCTTTCAGACGTCTCAGCAGTCTTGATAATATTCAGCTTTTGTTTATACTCGGTAGAGCCTAGATTTGATTTCCAGGGTTTGTCTTCCTTCCGTGACCTGAGAGAAAATCACTCTCAAGGCTGCCAGTTGTGGTCTGTAGGTTGTGCACCTGACTGGGACTGTGTAAGGTTACATAGTACCCAGCCTGCACATCGACACATGTTGGCCCTGACCACTGTGTCTAGATTATTTCTGCCAATCGCCAATCTTACCTATTCTGTGTTGATGTCATAGATTTAATACTCAGAGTTCTAAAGGAGGGTTGCCTTACTTTTATCCCCATGTACTAACCATAAAAGATACAAAGTAAATGCCAGACATGGTGGCTCACACCTGTAATCCCAGCACTTTGGGAGGCTGAGGCAGGTGGATCACGAGGTCAGGAGTTTGGCACCATTTACTGAACATTCACTAAGTGCGAGAAGACACTAGACCTTGCCTTTAGAACTGCACTGTCCAATTCAGCGACCACTAGACACACATAGTCATTGTGCACTGGAAATGTGGCAAGTCCCAGCTGAGACATGCTATAGATATAAAACTCACTTTGAATTGTGAAGACCTCATACAAAAAAGTAACTATTTCATTATTAATGTTTCATATATTATATATCAAAATGATGTTTTAAATACATTAGATTATATATAATATATTAAGATAAGTCTTATATATGTATATATAATATAATGTATTAAGATAATACACAATATACAATTAAGATTATATACAATTAAGATTATATACAATATACTAAGATACATCTTATCTATTTCTTATTATTTTTTAAAGTGTGGCTACTAGAAAATTGAAAGTTATGTGTGTGACTTGCATTTGTGGGTCATATTATCTTTTTACTAGACAGTGTTTCTTTATAATTAATAGAAAGAGAATGACATGTAAGCACATCACTGTAAGTCTGCGGGACAAGTGGTTTAAGCGGGGTACCTATGAAGTATGGAGAAGGGTGCAGCTAATGAGCTGGTGTGCTCAGGAAAAAAGGCCGAAGGGCCTAGAAGCAGTAGTAGGAAACAATAGAAATACTATTTTCATAGTTGCTCTTGATTTAGTTAAAATGGTGTATTACTAATTTAGAATGGTTATTATTGATTTGTCTTGTTATCTGAATGACAACAGTATTTTTCTTATAAAAACGACTCAAACATCATGCATGCATTATCTCAGGGTACCACCAGATGGTGCTGTGTTCTAGGATTGAAAAAGGCTGGCAAGAAAAAGTGGCACTCTTGACTTTCAGTGGTTCCTAAGCTTTTCAAAAGGGCACTCGGAACATTTTTGAGCTTGCAGACCCAATATATGTATGTCTATTTAAAAAAATAAATTATATACCTAATATTGCACTAATACATTGTGGCAATTATAAGATACACCTATAGAAAAATTGAAATATAAAAGGCTATGATAGACTGAAATTCTAATATTTCTTTCCTACACTACAATGAACCTCTTCTGGGGATTGCATATCCCTGAGGTGTGTGCATCTGCCCTTTGAGAACGCTGGTTTATTTAACAATTGTTGTATAATTTTATTTTATTGTTCATCTTCATAAAGATAAAAGTAACAACAAAAAATATAAAACAAAACCTTTTTTTACTACGCATGGGTATTAAAATATGGATCACAGTTACCTGTCAAACCATTTCAAACACTGAAATTAGAAAAAGTTAAGACTTTTTCCTGGGGGATCTTTGTATTTTTCAGTTTTAAACTAGATTTAGTGTAATGTATCAGAATCATAAATGGAATAAAATAGCAGACCAAGTCTAAATTTTTTTCTGTTATATATTTTGTTGTTCAAAAATCAAAAATGTTAACTTTAAAGAGCATTAACAACCAAAGCAAAAGAATGGGTATAAATGCCAATGGTGCCCATATCAAATAAATATGTAGAATTGAATTTTTGACTGCGAATTTTCCTTTTGTGTTATTAATGTATTTATTTATTTATTTGGAATTAAATTTTTTAAAACCCTAAACATCTCAAAACAAAGAGGAAAACTTTATTAGACTGACTTTATTAGAGGAATACAATTGCAGTTTTCCCTGATTTTACAGAACGATCTCTGTATAAAGTTTTTTTTGTTTGCTTTTGTTTTTGGTTTTTTATTTGCATAAATTTTAAGAAGTACAATTGCAGTTTTATTACATGGATATATTGCATTGTGGTGAAATTTGGGCTTTTAGCATGCATATCACCTGAATAACATGCATTGTATCTATTAAGTAATTTCTCATTCTGTACCCCCTCCCACCATCCTACTGTTTGAGTCTTTAATGTCTATTACTCCGCACTATGTTCCTGTGTACACATTATTTAGCTTCCACTTATAAGTGAGAACATGCTCTATTTGACTTTCTGTTTCTGAGTTGGTTTTCTTTAGATAATGGCCTCCAGTTTCTCCACGTTGTTGCAAAAGACATGATTTCATTCTTTTTTATGGCTGCCTAGTCTTCCATGCTGTATATATACCATGTTTTCTTTATCCATTCATCCGTGGATGGATACTTAGGTTGATTCCATAACTTTGCTATTGTGAATAGTGCTGTGATTAAACTATGAGTGCAGGTGTCTTTTTGACTGATTTCTTTATTTTGGGTAGATACCAGTAAATCCCAGTAGTCGGATTGCCGGGTTGAGTGGTAGTTCTATGTTTAGCTCTTTGAGAAATCTCCAAACTGTTCTCCATAGAGGTTGTACTAATTTACATTCTCATCAACAGTGTATAAACATTCTTTTTTATCCCTATCCTCACCAACATCCATTATTTTTTACTTTTTAATAATGGCTATTCTGACTGGTATAAGATAATACGTCATTGTGGTTTTAATTTGCATTTATCTGATGATTAGGGTTGTTAGGCATTTTTTCATATGCTTTTAACTTTTGGATTTCAGAGAACAGGTGATCCTTGTTACTTAGGTGATTTTCACTGGCCAGATGATTCCTCCGGGTCAGGCCATCCCATGGTCAGGTGAGTTCATGGTCAGGTGATCCCTGCTTGTCCAGTCAGCTGTGGTGGAGGCCGAGTCTGGATGACAGAGTATAAACATGAAACCCAAATTTCAGAGAATAAGGATTATGGGCTAGGTAGAGACTCCAGCAGGCATCATCTAGAGCAGGGGTACCCAGCCCCTGGGCCTCGGACTGGTACTGGTCTGTGGCCTGTTAGGAACCAGGTTGTGCATCAGGAGGTGAGCGGCAGGAGAGTGAGCATTACCACCTGTGCTCTGCCTTCTGTTACATCAGCTGCGGCATTAGATTCTCACAGGAGCCCAAACCCTATTGTGAATTGTGCATGCGAGGGATCTAGTTTGCCTGCTCCTTATGAGAATCTAATGTCCTAATGCCTGATGGTCTGAGGTGGAACAGTTTATTCCTGAAACCAACCCCCAACTGCCACTCCTGGTCAATGGAAAAATGATCTTCCACGAAACTGGTTCCTAGTGGCAAAAAGGTTGGGGACCACTGATCTACAGTAATTCCTGGCAATTACACTTGCATGATATTTTAAATCCTTTTTGTAAGACATGTACAGTGTGGTATCGATAAGGATGCTGGATTGGGAGTTATTGACCTTGGTAATCATTATGATACTTACGTGACCACTTTACTCATCAGTCTGAATTCATCTGGATACAAGCATAACACTAAGTCTCCCCATTAAAATCGGCAGATCAATCAATTCATCCATAAAAATATGAACATTAAGGAAAGCCAGATAAACAAAATTGGTTACATGAGTATCATAATTATTACCAAGGTAATGAGTAGACATGGTTTATCAAAGTGAGGGGCAGAATGTAGGGAAGAAAGCAAGCTGAGGACTCACTGAGACCAATAAAGGATCTACTTTTTTGTCAACCACAAATCAGGGTAAGTAAGAGTGTTAGGCAATTAGGTTGATAAGTAGCAATAACCTATTGTCCATGTCCTTGTATTAATCAGTTGTGTATTAATAAAGGCACAATTTTGAAAACCTCTTGCAGTTGACCTCTGAATTGCGTTTTCTGTTCGCTTTGGTCCTTGGCAGTAGCTGAGGAGTGGAATTTACGGCCTTGTTTAGCAGCACTTTACAGAGCAAATCATGCCCAGGGGATTCTGTCATCCTAATTTTATTCATTGAATCAGGAGGAAGTCAATATCTCCATAGCTTTGGAGGTTGGATTCTGTCAGAATGAGGTGAATGGAAGACTATGTGGATCATTTCTATTTATTTAAAATTCAAGGCCAGACATAATAAAATAAGAGGAACTTGGTAAGTTAATTTTTGTCTCCTAGGAAAGCACTGTCTTAGAACCCAGCTCACCTGATTTTGCCGATGAGTCAACTTCGAAGCGTGCCTCATTCCGGAAAGTGAATCACGTAATCACAGTAAGTTACACACATAACAGGCATAGATGGCTCCTTGCTGTTATGTTTAAGCCAGTGGTGTACCACCTTTTCTGTCTGTAATTCTTCACATTTGTCAGATTAGGTCAATATAAAGGGCTGCACTTTTTTGACAAGGATGTGGTTGCCATGTTAGCTTCTTATGCCCTTAACTGTCATTTTGAAGATCAAGTTTAATTTCCCAGACTTTGGATTGAAGAAAAACTCAATTCCCAGTTAGCTTTACGTGGCTACAACATTATGACACACTTCTATCGAGAAATATAAAGGTAATTCCTATGATTGACACTAGGATTTTCCTGGCTTTGTGTGTAGTTTACATGTGTGTTATACAATGATATCCGTAATGCTACTAGACCGGGCTCCGTTAGTTCTGTTTTAGTTAACGTATTAGTCTGTTGTGCCTTATTATACAGGAATACCTGAGGTTGGGCAATTGAAAAAGAAAAGAGGGTTGTTTGGCTCACAGTTCTGCAAGCTGTATAAGCATAGCACCAGCAACTGCTTGGCTTCTGCAGAGGCCCCTGGAAGCTTCCAGTCATGGTGGAAGGTGAAGGGAAGGCAGGGATGTCACATGTTGGAAAAGGAAGCAAGAGAGAGGGGAGGGAGGCACCAGACTCTTTAAACAACCAGCTCTCACATGAACTAATAGATCAAGAGCTCACTCAGTTCCACAGGGGATTCCTGAGGGCTCTACTCTCATGACCCAAACACTTCCTAACCAGCCCGCCTCCAACACTGGGGGTCACATTTCAATGAAATTTGGAGGGACTGACATCCAAACTATATCAGTTGTAATTGATTACATTAATGAATTTTCACTATTTTACTGGTGGCTCTTAGGATAAAACTTCAAGGATTTTAATGTTAACCTATGACACATGTTAGCTTGCGACAGAACCAAGCCTTTAGTATCACCCAAACTACCAGGCAACATGTGACTTTTTTTTACATGGCAGAATATACTTCATTGTATGCCAAGACCAACTCTGTCTGGGAGACCTTAACCGAGTGGCACTAGAGGAATTAAAGACACACACACAGAAATATAGAGGTGTGAACTGGGAAATCAGGGGTCTCAAAGCCTTCAGAGCTGAGAGCACTGAACAGAGATTTACCAAGGTATTTAGTAACAGCAAGTCAGTCATTAGCTTTGTTTCTATAGATGTTAGATTAACTAAAAGTATCCCTTATGGGAAACGAAGGGATGGGTGGAAATAAAGGGATGGGTTGGGCTAGTTATTTGTAGCAGGAGCATGTCCTTAAGGCACAGATCGCTCATGCTATTGTTTGTGGTTTAAGAAGGCCTTTAAGCAGTTTTCCGCCCTGGATGGGCCAGGTGTTCCTTCCCCTCATTCTGGTAAACCCACAACCTTTCAGCGTGGGCATTATGGCCATCATGAGCATGTCACAGTGCTGCAGAGATTTTGTTTATGGCTATTTTTGGGGCCAGTTTATGGCCAGATTTTAGGGGGCCTGTTCCCAACAACTGTATTTCCATGTTCCGCAAAGTTTTTTGGGCATAGGGCACTGATATTAATGAAAATTTATATTTATGTATCATGTAAATATTTAAATTGTTTAAGTGCATTTTGGCATTATGCACTTCATAAATATATGTTGTAATTGTTAAAAATATTAGGTAAAAAATAAATATAAATTGCAGTTATGATCATTTCTTTTTGCCTACCCTGGGGGTATGTGCTTTCTATTTGGACTTTTCTGCCAAGGTCACAAAATCATGATTACATCCACCTTTCATATAACTAGGGAAATAAAAACAAACCAACATTACCATTCTGGAAAGAACTTTTCTGAGTCTTTTTGTCCAACTACTTGTTTTTTAGGCACAATTAGGAGATTGTTTCTAAGACAATATTAATAATTAATTCTATGTGGTTTTCAAAGTTTTAAATTTTAAAGAACTCAATCATGTGACAGAGCATAATTATCTCAAATAACAGGAAAAGCATGTAAGTGATGACATGACTGTGATTCATTTCCTCTGTGTGGTCACTGTTTGACTTTTTGGGATCAAATGTTCACTTGAGAGCCAGGGGTGCCTGGGACCTGGGAAAAAATGCATCCCTGCCCAGGATCCTCATTCTGTGAGTCACACACACACAACCAAGGGTTGGTGAGTGACAACTAAGACCAAGGTTGGAACCTGCTCATAGGAGAAGCTTCATTTGGTCCTTCTCCAGCAGCACCTATATAGCCACTTCTAATCCACAATTCGAGGGATGGAAGGGCATATTCAGTTTTTCTTCCTTGGTAATTTGAAACCAACTTGATAACAGCTTGTTCAAATGAGGAATGGATAGAACATCTGTTTAAATCAACCCTCAGAGTGAGAGACAGAACTTTTGTGTGCCTAATATTCCCATTGGCTAACCCAGTGCTTAAGCCTCCATATCATGGCTTCTGAGAGCTTTCACCCAAATGCCCAGTGTGAAGGCATGGTCCTGTCAGGAGTGGTTTTTCTGCTTGGAGATGGCTTTTGCTTCACATCTTTCTATTCTCCAAGGCTGTTTACTTCGCCACCTATCCAGAAAGAATTTTTTTTTTTATGATTCCATAATTTTTTAGTACTGGAAAATTTTTCAGTGTTTTCACATACATTATTTCATTTGATGTTCATAATCCTTCAGGGTAAATAGGGTAGGTTGTTGGTGTCCGTATATTATGGATAATGAATCAGAGATTAAGAGAGGGTAAATCTGATTTCTACTGCAAACAAAAGGCAGAAAAATTATAGCAGAGGAAGCATATTTCATTCTAGTTTTCAGCATATCTAGATTAATTCTGGTTTATTTTTAATTTCAGCTGAATAGGTTACACTTCCTCAACTGCTGTCCTGGGGTTCATTGAGGTGGAGCCACCTAGACATCATATACATGCCTTGGCTGCATTTACATCTCACCCCTCCTGCTTCCCCAAGTATAATCACCCCAGTGCTATT
This sequence comes from Papio anubis, assembly GCF_008728515.1. Taxonomy (NCBI): domain Eukaryota; kingdom Metazoa; phylum Chordata; class Mammalia; order Primates; family Cercopithecidae; genus Papio; species Papio anubis. Next base: position 52,388,435 of record NC_044981.1, read on the forward strand.
AAACAGATTATAAGAAAATGAAGTGTTCAGTGCTAACTCCAAAATTCCAGGCGCTATGATACTGCTGCACACATCCAAAGGGACTTCCTACTTTAAGAAGCTCCCTTTTAAATGAAACTCTTGACTTCTTAGTGTTGCCTCAGAAATGTGCTTTTCATTACAGAGAATATTACAGAGAGAGTTCTGCTGCCTCATGGAGGAGCCACAGGAACTGTGCACAATCTTTCTTACCACAGAGTCACAAGGAGAAAATTGGCAGCTTAGGAGACCAACCAGCTAAATGAGATATGTCAGCCGACAAACAGCTTAAATACTCTTGGATCATTTTTCCTCTACTTTATCGAGTAGTTTTAGTTTGAGGGAAGTGAACGATCTTCTGGGTGGCTTCCTTACTCAAGATTTCTCTGTCTCTGTCTTCTTAGGCGTTTGTTTCTTTATGCCTGGATCTGCCACTTCACCTTTTGCCTTTTTTTCCATATCTACCTCTGACTCTATCTTCGTCTTTTTGTCTCTCCCTTTATTTTCTTTATTTCTGGTTTCTCTTTTTCATTTTCTCTTATATTGTCAGTCACCTTAATTTCTATAAACACATAATTATC